>NC_090319.1:231444816-232762624 GCF_040869045.1 Eurosta solidaginis | reverse complement strand
TGCCAGTACCTGTATGTACATTTTAGCGATACCGGCTATCAACACGTATATGTGACTTCGAAACTGAACGAGGATCGTAAAAATGTCATCTTGTAGGGTAGGGCCCACTCGAGGTACATCATTTAATGATTTGCCATTTGATGTTTTGCAAGACGCATCAAATACAACGCGCAGTTTTGTGGTGCTACTGTCCGCTTTTATAACGCAATGGTGGGGGATTAAATTTCGATTTTGCATACCTTCCTCGACTATCTTCATGTGCTGCAACTGCTCATACTAGTTTATGAATTCACGATAGCTCTTTAAGAGAGAAGGATTTTGTATTAACTTAGATTCAAGTGATACTAACTTTCGATATGCTATATCGTAAGATTGACCAAAATTAACGGGCTCTTCCTTAAATGGCAAGCGAGTGATGAATTTAACGCTGATGGGGCGCCTCTTGGTAGTGAACTCGAGCAACATCTAGCAGGCCAATTCGTTTTCTGACAGCATTTTTTTTTTTTTTTTTTTTAAATATATATAGTGATAACGTAAAAAAGCAAGAAAAATTAGAAATTAGTAAAAATCCGTTGTGTGATAAGAAACTACTATATAGATTAGTATTATATACTTCATTACAGCCAATACAAAAAATGATGCGGGCTTGTTTCACACAACGCGCAACTAGTGTTCGAAGCTGCTAAGGCATACTTGTTGCTTGGTAATTTAGATGGAATCTTTCACGATGAAGTTGACGGTTGGATCGCTGGCTTGATGTTTAGCGTCTGGCAGCGGCGCTCTAGAAATGCAGCGAGGTCTGCCCATGTTGGTATTTGTAGTGGTGACGAACTTCTGCAATTCCATTTTATGGAAACCTCTTCTTCCCATTTCGTACGAGAGGACGAATCTAGCTTCGTAGTTATTGTGTGTAGTAATATTCAGCCCTATTCTGTATTTCGACTTGGATTGGAATTTTTTCGATTTGGCAATTTTGGTAATCTGTGTTCCAATCTCTTTCGATCCAACTTCGAATCCTTCGGTTTTATGTATTCTGTATTTAGATCGTAGTTCCGTTTTATACAGAATTTTAACAAAAATGTAAGTAAGACTTGTTAAGAAACGTAGAAGGCTTGATGATGATTGTTTTTTATGTTTCCAGGTCAAAAACAACATGTCGATGTCGAAGTCCTTGGACGTATTTCCCCCGCAAAAGTATCTAACACTTACTTGAAAGCATCCTTATTGCGTCCGTTCGTTGGGTCCAGTTATATGCCAAAGCAAACTGCCGGAGTAGAGGAAGGTGAAGCGAAAACGTAAACAATCCTTGCGGAAAGAATAAATAAACTTTTATAAAGTATTTTTGGCCGGTGTAATGAAATTAGCCTCCATAAAATTCAGAAAATGTCAACTATATTCGTGCAGGAATCCGTTTTAACAAAATTTGGTGGCCACGGCAGCGAATTGGCCAGAAGAACGACAAAAACACATTTACAATTATGAAAGCACTTCACTCAAAAAAATATAATCCTGCGGCAATATATTCTGTTGCTTTTTTTTGTCCAAAATGGCGGGGATAATAAATCTAAACGCTTTTAAGTGTTTTTTACAAATTTTCTTTAATTTATTTTGTTCCAATGTTCACACATTCCGTTCAAACAGCTGATTTCGAAAAATCATTTGCTCTTCCTCTTCTCGTTACGATTCCGTCGTAATGCAGAATACCCAACTTCGATTGAAGCGGAGCGTAGAACAGGAACGTAATCGAAATGCAGAATAGGGGTGATTGCCTCACCTATTTGTCCCGAAGTTGCTAGCGACAGCATAGCCCGAAGATTGAAATTGATTGTATCGATGAAATTACAAAGAGATGAGGTATGCGATGATGATAAATTCGAGAGATCGCAGATTTGCTGCATATGCGACTGAAATATTATGCGGCTGTTGTTGAATCGGCTGATTAGGAGATCCAGCGCCAATTGTAGTTGTTACTTGTTACCTCGAGCGATTGTATAAGACGCGAAGCTTCATCAGCGAGGCGTGACCGTAGATACTGAAAATTTTCAACCTCTGTCAAATCTTTGTTGTTGTGCACAGGCGTGGTGAATACGTTGTAGAAATCTAGCCACCGCGACTGCTTTCCACCAAATTTAGTTAACTGCATTTTTGGTAGATTGATGCGATGTGTCGGTTGGCGCTCCACGCATGTGCTGCTCATGTAACTCAGAGGCTGAATTCTCTGCAGTTCATCTATATGGTCGAGGATGGTGGTTTTGGCTTCGATGTAAGCCTCTTCGAGAGTCACGCGGTGAATTTCAGCTAGCTGAGATTCATCCATCTCTTCCAACTGTGATTGAAGTATATCGAGGGTTTTGTAGTGTTGCTCTACTAAGTCCAACTTTGCCGTAAGTTGACGAAGCGAACACGAGTCACCTTCTATGATTCCTCGATGTAATGAGCGCAAACAAGATTACAAGATTTTCGCTTTGCTGAATTTTTATTCGAAGTCCTCGCGGAATGATTGTTTCTTCGCTCCCTGAATCGCTGGCGTTAGATCGAGCCACGGAGGCGCCATCATCCAGTGGGATGGGCTGTATTTCCATTTTGGTGATTTAATTTTTTATTATTTTTTTTTTACTTTATTTAAAGTTCAAATTACAAATTTAATCCTCGAGATCCGGCTCGAAGGACCTCTGGAGAGTTGTACAGCTTTTTCTAAAATTGTTTGGCAACAAAAAAAAAAAAAAAAAAAAAATGGGCGAACAATTTGGCTTCAATAATAATTTTATTTTAGCAACTTACCTTGGTCACGATTTCAAATTGCATAAATTCTTAAAAAACTAAGACAATGTTCAAGTAGGTGAGCTGTAAAAATTATTCATAGGAATTTTGCATGGAAAAGTCCTGTTATTTCAAATTGACATAATACAAAACTTATACATCGGATGATTTCATGAGATGGCTAATTATAATATGATAGGTGCGAAAAGTATGATATGAAATTCTGCTTGTAAGTATTTATGACCTTATGTAGTCACATATGTTTTTATCCATAGCAACATGTATGTATGTATGCTTGTGATGTATGCTGCAGCGACTAAGATGAAGACGAATGTGGGAGGCTAGCAATAATGCTCTCCAACGAAGAAATTCGTAAAGACTAGCGACAACAACAAACGCGACGATAATGTGGTAGTATATGCAAAGTGAGGGAGTAAATACAGTTTCAATAATAGCGACGACTGAGTGGAAAGGCAGGTGCGGCGACGATAAATTAGTAGGGGCGCGAACAATGGGTTTGATGGTGAATAAGGACAAAACGATGTACCTGCTGTTATCGAGCAAAGAGTAAGCGCATATGCGCCTTGGCAACCATGCTACTGTTGGCAGCCATAATTTCGAAATAGTAAGAGACTTCGTTTATTTGGGAACCAGCATCAACACTAGCAACAACATCAGGTCTGAAATCCAGTGAAGAATCAGTCTTGCAATTAATGCTACTTTGGACTAGGTACGGAATTTAAAAGTAAAGTCCTCTCTCGGCAAGCGAAAATCATACTCTACAAGTCACTTATCGTTCCCGTCCTGCTATATGGTGCAGAAACATGGACCATCACATCATCAAATGAAACGGCTCTGGGAGTGTTCGAGAGAAAAGTTCTTCGAAAGATTTATGGACCTCTACGCGTTGGCGATGGCGAGTACCGAAGAAGATTTAATGATGAGCTGTACGAGCTATACGCAGACATCAACATAGTCCAGCGAATTAAAACGCAGCGGCTGCGCTGGCTAGGCCATGTTATGCGAATGAAAGATGATGCTCCGGCCAAGAAAGTGTTTCTATCGGAACCCGCCTATGGAAGCAGAGGTAGAGGGCGGCCCCCACTCCGTTGGAAGGACCAGGTGGAAAACGATTTAAACTCCCTTGGTGTGACCAATTGGCGCCGGTTGGCGGAGCGAAGGAGCGACTGGCGCGCCTTGTTGGACGGCCATAACCGTTTAGACGGTTAAGCGCCAATTAAGTAAGTAAGTAAGATTATTCGGATCACTCCTGGAATCCAGTACCTTAATCCGAGTACATATTGCAATTGTCGATTACCTGCATGTGAATATTTCTTATGGTGATATCTCACTAATAAGTGTGTCAACGAATTATCCTTGTTAAGAATTATCGGGTGTTTTTGATCAAACTTTATAACTGCGTTCTCAACCCTTCCACTTACTCGCAATAATCGCTTTTGATCGATAAATGGTATTAATGCAGATAGACTGTGTTTTACAGGCAGAGATTTTCCAGCTAATAACGTCTGAATTTCTAAATGGAACGAACCATTCTGAGCCTGCCTAACTAAAACATCTTGCGCATTATTCAGCTCGTACACACTTAAAAACCTTTTGTTCTGGCTACTCTATTTGTTCTACAGTTTGTGATGAATCTTAACATGTATGCTGTCACTGACAATAACTTTCCAAAACTTGAAAAACGTTCAAATAAATCATCTGTTGGATTTTCAACGGCATGGCATATGACCATCTATTGCCTTTCTTCTAGATGCGTTCCCTCTGGCAGCTCCGATGCAACTTCTTCCCATTGATGACGTGTTCTCAGTATGTTAGGTCCGTGCCACCAGAGCTCGTTATCTATTAAGTTACAAGCGGTAACACCTCTTGTTGCTAAATCTGCAGGATCATTATGTGAAGAAATATGACGCCAGCTTTCTCGTGGTAATATATTCAAAATGTATGAAGTTCGGTTAGCAATGAATGTTTTCCATCGACGTGGATAATCGCTTAGCCAAGCTAAAACAATAGTTGAATCAGCATACCCGAATATGGGAACCTGATCAACGTCAAGTGCTTTCTTTACCTTTACAACCAGTTTGGTCATGAGCTGTGCAGCGCATAACTCAAGTCTTGGTAATGTTATTTGTTTAATAGGTGCTACCCGGCTTTTGGAGGCAATAAGATTTGTTGACACTAACCCATCTAAATGGCGAACCTTAATATAAACTGCCGCAGCATACGCTACCTCTGACGCATCTGCAAAGCAATGAAGTTCTAACAACTCACCATTTGTAAATCTAATCCATCTTGGAATTCTTATTTTCGGAATGTCATTGATGCCACTCCTCAACTCGTACCATCGTGTGACCACATCATTAGGCAACGGCTCATTCCAATCAATGCCCCTTAGCTATAAATGCTGCATTAAAAGCTTTAAAAGAAATAACCACTGGTGCTAACCATCCTAATGGATCAAATATTTTTAAAATATCTGATAAAACTGTTCGTTTGGTAATTTGCGGTTGTACTTCGTTTAGAGCTGCCTTATATTTGAAGGAATCACACGTCGTGTCCCATAACAACCCTAAAGTTTTGACTGTCTGCGTATCATCGATAATCGTTTCCGCTGACATTTCTGTATCATTTGCATCGATCGTGGACATAAATTCTGATGAGTTCGAACACCACTTGCGTAAATGGAATCCTGCTTGAGTAAGTAAATCACATACCTCGCTTTCAACTGCACTGCCGACTCTATATCTTCGAAGCAACACATGAAATCATCTACATAAAACCCGTCTAGAATTGCTTTACTTGCTCTGGGAAATAAGGCCGAATTTTCAACTTATATGTGCTTGAGTGTCCTTGTTGCTAAAAAAGGTGCACATGCAGTTCCGTACGTGACTGTTTTTAGCTCATATGCCTTTACTTCATCTTTACTGGTTTCCCTCCATAAAACTCGTTGATAGCTTCTGTCGCTCTTGTTGACTAAAATCTGTCTGTATATTTTTTCTATATCACCTGTCAACCCTACCTTAAACTTGCGAAATTGAATAAATAAGGAAAATAAATCTTTTTGAACCGTGGGTCCTATGAGTAGTTGATCATTCAGTGATTTCCCATTTGATGATTTATAAGATGCATCAAAGACTACCCTGAGGTTTGTAGTTGTACTGTATGGTTTCAACACGGAGTGATGTGGGAGATAATACTCGACCTGTGCCTTTTTATCTACCACTTCAACCATATGATTCATCATTTTGTACTCTTGCATGAATTTTTTGTAACTATGTGCTAATATTTCATCTTTATTAAATCTCCTTTCTATTAAGCATAATCGATTCCATGCTGCTAACCTTGAATCGCCAAATTCTAACTTTTCTTCCCTGAGAGGCAGCCGAACTATATATCTACCATCTTTTGCGCGTATAACATACTTTATGTAATGATCTTCTGCTTGTTGTTCCTCAACTGTCAGAACCTGTGTCATTGGCTGTATTTTTTCGACTTCCCAAAACGTTTGTAATTGGCTAGTTGTATCAAGTGATGCAGCACCCACAAAAATATGAAATGATTGATTCGATTCTATGTTTCCAAGTATCACCCAACCAAATATTGTTTCAACCGCTGAAGGTGAACCACTTGGATGAACTAGTTTTCCCGAGAGTACACATGCTGTAAACACATCCACACCTAAAATTATGAGAAAATGGTATTTATTTATTATGTCTATACCGTTTGGTGTGTCGTAAATGTTATCGGCCAGTTCGAGATGGCGAAAATAGTATAGTTTCTTATTTTGTACTTTTTTTCCTGGTAAATTTTGAGTTAAATTTGAGAGACACAGTGCGCTAGTCTCAGTATTGTGATTCCCATTTGGAAAACTGATGCTTAATTTTACTTCACCCTTGCAACGGCTATTAACCCCTCTACCTATACCATGAATCGTTGTATTATTGAAGCTTCTTTTCAACCCCAACCGCTGCATGCAAGCTTCTCGTATGAACGACACCTGTGCTCCTGAATCAAGTAACGCTCGACAGGTTTGATACTGACCATTGATATCTAATACCCTTATGATGGCCGTAGGTAGCAGTGTTATATATTCGTTTTGTACATTTGATAAATTTATTGATACTGACTCCGCTTGTCTTTGCGAATAATTGCTTTCATTCGACTTATCTTGCATTACATGCAATAATGAATTATGTTTCTTGTTGCAAACTTTACACAACGATGATGTGCAATTAACGGCTCGGTGATTGTCCTTGAGACAATTAAAGCATAACCCCACATCACGCACTACTTGAATCCTCTCCTCTACTGGTTTTCTTTTAAATTGGTCGCATTGATATATTGAATAATTTTCTGCGCATACCGGACATTGTTTTAATTAAGAAACGTATATTTTTGATGTCTGCGGCTGGCAATTAAAATGGCTTAAAGGGGTTGACGATTTAACTGAACCTTTATTTGACTGTATGTTTTCTAATTCGGTAACGCGTTGCTCTAAAAATGTCATTAAATGTACAAACTTACTTTCCTTTTCTGTGCTTCTGCTCCTGTACCACAGCATTGCTGTTTCAGAATCTAACTTTTTTTCAAACAAATACAACAAAAGTGTGCCCCACTGATCCACCGCTTTTAGCGCATTCATACTCCCGTTAGAATCATTGTACAGACGCCTAATCTCATTCAATGTTGGTGCTTTAGCTGGTTGCTGATCAAGTAACAAACCTACATACGCTTTCTTCACCTTATCACCCTCATTATATTTTTTATATAGCAACCCCCATGCTACCGAGTAATTCTCATTTGTGGGCTTCAAATGCCTCACTATTGATAATGCCTCCCCTTTCAACTTTGTCAACAAATACTCGAACTTTTCTATGTTTGCTAAACTTGATTTGGTATGAATCATTACCTCAAACAAATCGCGAAAGTGTATCCAGTTTATGTACGTTCCGTCAAACTCTGGAATTTGTATACGGGGAAGCCGGACTTCTTGTTGGCTGGTGTTCGTATGCAACGTCGGCGAGGCCGCATTTGTGTCACCGCATGGAGACGCCAACCGCTCAACCAAAGTACCCAAGGTATTCTGATGATCTATCAGTGTTTGAATTGCACTGGATACACTAGCGACCTGCTCCGTTTGATTTTGTTGTCTATTACTGTACTATCAAGCTGCTCTTCACGTGTTCGAGCCAACAAACCTGCCTTAATTGCAAAATACTTATCTTCGATGTCACTACGATAATTTTCCTCCACAGCTATGTTCTCTAAACTTGTAATAGTGTCTATGCTGCTTTGTACATTCTCATATTCCCGAAATATTGACTCCAACTTCTCTACTCTTACCTTGATCTCGTCAACGGAATTATTAGCATTTTGACAAAAGGAAAATATACGCGTGATTGACCCCTTTATGGTTTGACGTTTTTGTTTCAATTCATCCATTGTCTATAGTAACAAGTAGCCTTTTTGTTTATTTAAATTTTTTTTTCTGACTCTCAATGTTCAGATTAGAGACTTTGTGTGTTACTTTTTCAATTTAAAAATGCCCCTGTTTACTCCTGATTATTGCATATGTTATGTTACTCAACTTAACTGTTAACGATGTCTCATGTCTCAAAATGTAGTTTCTGTGATAGCTTACAGACAGGTGTACGTTACGTTTTT
This sequence comes from Eurosta solidaginis, assembly GCF_040869045.1. Lineage (NCBI taxonomy): Eukaryota > Metazoa > Arthropoda > Insecta > Diptera > Tephritidae > Eurosta > Eurosta solidaginis. The sequence goes on along the minus strand of NC_090319.1, from coordinate 232,754,182 downwards.
GATTTGCAATGCTTACATTGAATTTCAACTCTACTGAATATGTTATCGTCTGAATACGACTGTTAAATATGTTCATGAACTATGAATATTATGTGCTGTATGTATGTATGATCTAAACAATTGATTAAAGTTTTTCTTTTCGGTACAATGTTTTATGGATGTTATAACTCAACCAATTCATATTTGGAATGTACTGATGTACCGAATATGTTATGCTTCTATCTCAAGATGTTGTCTGTCTGACGCAATGTAAGGTTTTACGACTTTTGTGCGTCCTGTTTTCAATTTTGCAATGTTTCTATTGACTCTTGACTCTACTGAATATGTTATGTTCCTCAACTCAACTGTTAATTATGTTTCATGAAAAATGTATGTTATGCTTCTATCTCAAAATGTAAAGTTTACAGACTTTTGTGCGTTCCGTTTTCAATTTTTAAATGTTTCTATTGACTCCTGACTCTACTGAATATGTTATGTTACTCAACTCAACTGCTAACTATGTTTCATGAACTATTTATGTTATGCTTCTGTCTCAAAATATCGTTTCTCTGAATGCTTTATAGCAGAGTCGGCCACACAAATACTAAAGCAATTGCATAAGTGTGTGTAAAAATTGAGTGACAACTCCCCACAGTGTGCTAAAAGAAAATGTGGACTGTGAAGTTCGAAATTAAAAAGGACTCTGGTTATTTGATTTCAAGCTAATCCTAACAATATTTACTTATATTCATATAACTAAGAACGCGGAGGTCGAGCTAGCCAGATAAAACTTTTTTATAAAAGAAGTTATGGTGTTTCTTCAATGCAAAATTTACTTAAAAAAATCACTTTTTCATTAAGAAAGAACTATAAAACAAAGCAAATGTAAAGATAGAAATATATATTTTCAAAACATAAAGTTATTCGATAAAAAAAAATGTATAAAAATTAATAAAACTAAGTAGAACGTATAAAAAGTTATATTAAATTTTCAATATTTATTAATAATTAATTAATTATTATTAATTATTAATATCTAAATTTTCAATATTAATATGTATGTTCAAAGGAATTTAATAATACTAACTAAAACGTATTAAAAGTCACTTTAACCTTGCAGGATATTGTTTTTATTATGTGCCCAAAAAGTAGCATGGACTTTTCCTTTTGCATTCACTGTTGATTTTAGTGAGTGACAAGCGAAAGCAAACGATCGTTGTCGCACATCGTTAGTGTCTGGGTGAAAATACGAACTCAAATTGCACAATGTGCAACTTTTGGCCGGCTCTGCTTTATAGCTAAACGTACGTTGCGTCTTTGATTTGAAATGTTTACATCGAATATTAACTCTAGCGGCTGTTATATATCGAATCTATTTATGTTAAGTTCTGAATACGACTGTTAAATATGTATTTTTTTCTTTTTGGTACAATATTTTAAATTACTCATGCGATGACATTTAAATTAAACCCCAGAATTACTTATTGTATGCTACTTACATACATTAATGTTATAACTTAACCAGCCTCTGTATGCTAAGACGACCTTTTGTGTATGTACCATCCGTTCATTGCTGGGGTGATCTGCTGGCATGCTCCAAATTAAGCTGGAGACATTGGTGCTTTATCGATAACCGTATCGGTAACCTTATAACAGCTGATTCGACCAAACTTATGAGAATCAATGCAATCGATTATTGGTGCCGCTAAGGTCGTAACCGTATCGTAGCCAACCAATTGGGTTTTGGTTTACCGTCGTAACGATAAACAGCTGATTACGTTAGGGATACGGATACAGCGATACGACATACGGCACCAATGACTCCGGCTTTATTCATTGATGCTGCTTCCTCTTTAAGTGACGACTAGGCATTTATTTAGAGCAACAACTTATTGAATTATATCCACCGCTGCAGTTGGTATTTCAAACTTTTCGAGGCAAGTCAAATAGTTATGACTTATCCCCTTTCGCTTTATGTGTATGTACCTATGTCCCTGTATAACATATATGCTCTCTGCTATCTATATATGTATGTGTCATGTACGATTGTACGAACACCTTTCTGTTTATGCACGTTTAATTTCGCTTCAACTCCGTTTCTGAAGCAAATTGGCTTTTTTATTTCAAGTTATATGTATTTATTTATATGTATTTTTTTTTTTTATTTTTTTATATGTATTTACCACCAATATGTAGATATGTATATTAAATCACTTAGATAGGACTGTACATATGTACATGCATTTTTATGCACTCAATATATTATTCATATGCAAGTTTAATCTTGCTTAAACAATGTATCTATTTTCTGCAAATTTTCTTGCAAATTACATTCAATGCTTTGAATAAGTTTGTAAATTCACTGCACTCAATTGTTGCACAATAATTGGCACTGATTTTGCTCAATTTTCGACCGACAGTTCGGCTCGATGGACCAAATTTTATGTTCATATGCAATAGTGAACTATAAAAGTTTGTGGACTGTTTAATAAAAATGTGAACTGCACAATTCAATTGTCGGTTGAAGACTGTCTAGCCAAGCCAAATTTTATTAGTTTCTTTCTCCTTGTTTACATGGTTGCATTTTACAGGTTTGTATTTATTATGCACATTTACAGGATTATAATTTTATGTAGTATATCTAAAGCTTAGGTATAAAAATAGATACAAACTAGTGAATTAAATAGAACAATTACAGACCATCAAATTTTGTGAACACTTCGTATATCGATAGACAGCGGACGCAAACACTATCGGAACCCGCCTATGGAAGCAGAGGTAGAGGGCAGCCCCCACTCCGATGGAAGGACCAGGTGGTAAACGATTTAAACTCCCTTGATGTGACCAATTGGCGCCGGTTGGCAGAGAGAAGGAGCGACTGATGCGCCTTTTTGGACGGCCATAACCGTTTAAACGGTTAAGCGCCAATTAAGTAAGTATGTAAGTTCATTCTGGATAGCTAAGGTTTTAACCTGTTACAGTATCCATATCGACTTGAGCGAGAGTGACGCGCGTATCCATAGGTATAGTGCGTTCCTCGTCCGCTAGCGACGGGTATTTTTCTTTAAGTACTGAATTCGTCGGGCCATTCCTTGCATACAGGTGCGACGTCTTTGTGGATATCACTGAGGACCTGCCTGTCTTTTTTTTTGCTTCATACGACTGTGTTCTCAGGTGCCATATTTTCTCTTAATGCTTACGGAGATTACCCCTTAAGTCCCTGGGAGGTGCAGCCGCATCAATCAGGTGTCTGTTGGGATGCCCAGGTTTCTGGGTATTCAACAAAAAATTTTTGTCCAGTATTTCATTTATCTCCTTAATGGGGAGTACTCTCGCCTCATTGTCTAAGTTGTGTTCTAGGGACATAACAAGACAGCCCATAGCGATTCTGAAGTGAGTAACCTTTAGGTTTAGCGACCATATTGGGGACGCGTAACATGCGATCGGCCGGCCAATTGCTTTGTAAGTAGCAGACCTGTAAAGTACTGAGTACACACTTGTACTAGTACTAAATAAGTACAAGTACTCAAGTACTTCAAATCTAAGTACAAAGTATAAGTACTACAGTACCTGTACTTCGAATCCGAAAGTACAAGTAGATATACTTACGAAATACTTGCAAGTACACGAAAGTGCGTTTTCTAAGAAAATATGTCAGTTTGGTTTATAAATGGAAAATGAAATTGTACAACATCTGTTATTGAATATGAGTAAAATTTATATTAGAAAGCAAAGAGAGGTAAAACAACACATTAAATAAGTATAAATTGTACAACAGCTAACAATATTAAGGTAGTTTTTTGTTTGCCTTCATTAGTACTAGCATTTCAAACGAAAGCATGAAGCTAAGGGCGTATTCATTTTGAGTGATAGGTCCTTCATAAGAGGATAAATCTGAAACATATTGAAATCTGTTGACGTATCATTAAGATACCTGTCAAACTCTCCTTCAACCATCTTGTCAAAGTTAGATCATCGTAAGGGTGCTGGTTGATAATGGCCTATTTCTTCGAATAGCTCATATATTTTAAAAAAATTTAGGGTTGTTTGGTTGGAGAGGCGAGCCGCAATTGACTCCAATTAGCGCTCATGCGCCGTTTTGATATACAAACTCGTGAGTTAACCAATGAAAGGGTGTTGTAAGAAGACTAATAAACATTTTCACGCGACTCAGGGAAACCCGTCTCCCTATATCCATCCCGTGGAGTTTATAAATTTGAGAAACTCTCCCGGCCTAACAACTTTCGAAAAAGGGCTTTCCAAGAAACTTCATTCTGCTTCGACAGTGTGTTGGGCATTCGCATAGCAGATGCTCCTCCGCCTCCGGATGCTTGCAGCTGCGACAGGAGGTATTCTGTTCTAGTCCCATCCGTGCCGCATGTACCCCAATGGTCCAGTTCCCCTGAAGCACCGCAACTACTCTGGATATATCCCTTCTGTTCATCTTAAGGACAGGTATAGATCGTTTTTCGGTATATAATGGCCACATGCTCTTGGAAACTCTACAGGTATGCAACCGATTTAACATAATGTTGACCTCACTCAATCAGTGCTGGGAGATGCGACCCTTGATGAGTCCCAGGGATGCAAGGACCTCCTTCGCTCCTGAGACATCAAGAGCCGCTCCACGCCGTGCCAGCTCATCCGCCATGTTTTTACCCTGTATGTTTATATTCCCGGCACCCATATCAGGGTAACGATCTGCCGGCTCGCCAGAATCATGGCGCTCGCCCTACACTGCCCAACCAGGTTTGATGATACCGTCTCTGACCCGAGGGCCCCAAGAGCCGCCTGGCTATCGGAGAAAATGGCTACCCTGTTACCGTTAACATTGATATCCATTAATCCTTTACACGCCTTTTGGATAGCGAAAATATCGGCTTGAAACACGCTCGTCGAGTCGGGAAACCTCATACATGAGGACGTGGGCGGAACAGTCGCAAATACTCCCACTCCCGCTCCCACTCCGCAAACCATTTTAGATCCGTCCGCGAAAACCGATATGTCGGATCTCTGAGTGATCCCCCATATTTCCAATCTTTCCTTGTGGGGAAGGGAATTGTGTAGTTTGTGTCCAAGACTGTCCTTTGACATATGTAGTCCGTTTTTGACAAGATGCGGGAGTCGTTAATATGGAGCAGGATACGGCCGTGCCCGTATCTACGCTCCGTCCAAAGGCCCAACTCCCGAAGCCTTAGGGCCCTTGAGATGCCGTTTCCTTGATCAAGAGATCTACCGGTGGAAAATTGCATATCACGTTTAAAGCTTCCGAAGGGCATGACCTAATTGTCCCCGTGCTCGTTCCGCAGGCAGATCGTTGAACTTTCCCTGGCACGTTGATTATGTATTTCACCTCTACCGCCTTCCACCATACAAGTGCCCCATATGTCGGAATTTTTCGAATAACTGCCTTATATATCCATAACATGAGGTCTGGCCTAAGACCCCACTTCTTACCTAGCATTCATTCGTAGGCATACCGTAGGCTATTTTGACTCTGTGCTCTGTGTTAAGCCTCCAGTTCAGCTTTGGTGTTAAAAAGGCTCCTAGGTATTTGGCCCTATCAGAAAGAATCAACTCCTGGCCATCAAGATTCAGAAGATTAAAACAAATTGAGGGTTTATAAAGACATCATTTTCATAAATGCATACAAAGGTAAAGAATAAGATATTAATACCTGGAGTCATCATTTCTTTGTGCATCGGTCGGCCTGGGATTTCCAAATACGACATCAATGTGTGTTCTTGGAACTCGTCACGCTGCAGTGACAACAATTTTGTACATATCTGCGGGGACAATGTAGTACTTGATATAGCTTTTAAGGCTTTTAGCCGTACAGCAATTTCGTTACGTTGGTAGAGGTTTGATGACAGAGTGATGAGCTTCACCTCTCTGAACTATGGAAAGGGAATCATTCCAACAAATATTGAAAGGAACTTTGCTAAAGGTGATGACATGTTCCAAATTAATGACTAAATTCGCGAACGATTTACAAAAATTTTTAGTATCATAAAAGATATCGTATTTATGGAAAATATCGTTACGATCAGTAGTTGAGCTGATTGCACTAGATCACAAATTTCAATTTTTTTTCTGTACCAGAGACGCCATTATGAAATTCCTATGTAAAATCACCCCCTGATTTCGAAAATCAAGGTTATTTTTAATTCTATGGTAACGTGTTAGAGATATTGTAGCATTATGCGGCATGCCCACCTATGCAATACATTTGCGGCATCACGCATCAAGAACTTATATGCCAATGCATTTTTGTGAACCGACCACACGCAGTCATAGCATAATCATATTACAATATTATGCGACATAAATTACATTGACCCAACACAGCGGTAAGCCAACATCAATGGAATGCCGATTATGAAATCTTGTCAGTTCACACCTTACTATTTTTTGCTCAGTCACTCACCCCGGTCAATACACTTGCATTGTTTACTTTGTTAATGTGAATTACCCAAATATTCACATACAAACATTTTACATGGTTCATATAAATATCAATCTGCTGACTTTGCATACCATTAATACAAATCTACATATATGCATACCATTTATGCAAATCTACATATTTTTATATATTGGTTTCCGATCGGTTTATTGATTTTCGTATATTTTTGGTAAGCTTTTCCGATCTATTCTGAACTAGTGCAAATAAAACAATTTATTTCACCTTACAGCTCAACGTTTCGCCAAATTTCCTCGGCTTCTTCTGGAGCAATTCTGTATTTATTAACAATAAAAACACAAAACAACAACATTATTAATTATCACAATTACACATATTAACATTTAACATTGATCTATATGTTTTAAAATTTTCACTTACATTTGAATTACGGCATTAAATTAAAGAAATAAAACATAATTTACAAGAACAAAGGTTAAAAAATATAGAAGATTAAAAATATAAAATAAAAAATGAAAAATAAAACAATACCATCTACTGTGGTACACTTGTCATACTAAAAGTAAAATGTTATAAATATAATATGTAAGTGGCAGCGATACCATCTGTGTTCTCTTTCTTATTCATAGTCTTTTCCCTATTTTGCAAAATTCGTAGGCTTTCCAAGGTGTATCGTTTTTTCTCTCTAGCTTCTTTGTCTATTATTTTCGTGTTTTCGAAGTCAGCGACGTGGTTAATCAATGTTAAATGTTAATTCCAAATTAATGTTGTTGTTTTGTGTTTTTATTGTTAATAAATACAGAATTGTTCCAGAAGAAGCCAAGGAAATTTGGCGAAACGTCGAGCTGTAAGGTGAAATAAATTGTTTTATTAATTTTTCCAAAAGGAGCTTTTCGGCCGATAAATAAAAAGACAAAAACTTTTGTTTTTTCTTATTCTCCTACGCGTTTCGATGTTTTTTATAACATCTTCATCAGGGAGTCTGGTTTATTCTAATAAAACATAAAACGAAAAAACAAACATTAAAAAGTTATTAATAACTAACATCAAGCAATAATAAATATAATAAATAAAATAATAACTTTTTAATGTTTGTTTTTTCGTTTTATGTTTTATTAGAATAAACCAGACTCCCTGATGAAGATGTTATAAAAAACATCGAAACGCGTAGGAGAATAAGAAAAAACAAAAGTTTTTGTCTTTTTATTTATCGGCCGAAAAGCTCCTTTTGGAAAAATTAATAAAAACTATACTCTGGCCCAAAATCACTAATAATAAAATAATCGGAGAGCTAAACCGAAGCACCTGTAGAACATAAAACTAATAAAATGAAGCACTTTTTCAAACATATGAAATTTAAGTACGATGAGACCACGAACTATATCATCAAGCAATACAATAAAAACAACAAAAAACTTACGAAGCAACGACAAAGACTAAAATTTTTACTCCGATGTAAAGATTTCGGAATTATGCCTGCACACTTAAAGGGTAAGACAAACAAAATTGTTAATGGGTTTAAATTGGACAAGACAAGGAAAGAAATGGAGAAAATACAAAAACAATTTATATGGAAAATTTTAAATCTAGAAATAAAGGAAGCAAACATCCAAATAAAAATTGTAAGTACAGACATTTGGCACATTAGGGAGGACCTCAAAAAGAGATTAGAAAAAGAAGATTTTAGTTCGGTATTGGCGAACCAAAAACAGATCACAGAAAAAATAGCCATCAGCACAGAGAAACAGCTCAGTTCAAAATTACAAAATCATGTTAAGAAAAATTTTGAAATGTTCGGCTTACGAACCAATGAGGACTGGCTGGTAAACAAAACCAACATAATAGTACCCCCAGAGAGCCGTTGGTTATTGTCAATGGGGAAAAAATTCGCACTGCCAGTTTCTAGGAAAACGTTTTCACCCATACACCTGATCGCTGACATTGAACAAGGCATTCAAAGGATTGAAGATGAGAGACAAAAAGACGCACTGAGATGCACTGTGGCTACAAAAATAAATACCTACAAGAACAAACTCCATAACACTCCGAAAGATAAGCTTATATTGAAGATTTTTGAGGACACTAAGAACTTCGTGAAACAACATAAAGACAATATAATAATTACAACCGCAGACAAAGGACACAAAACAGTACTAATGTACAAGGTAGACTATAAACAAAAAATGGAACAACTACTAAGCGACAAAAACACATACAAAACAATAAGAACTGATCCTACACAACAACTAGTACGGAAAAACAATAACATCATAAATGACATTTACAAGCAGAGAAACATATCTTTAAAATTTAAGAAGCAACTTACTTGCACTGCGGCTACAGCGCCAAGATTGTATGGACTACCCAAGATCCATAAAGAACAAACTCCACTTAGACCGATTTCATCTTCTGTAGGTGTACCATGCTACAAACTTTCAAAACACATTGGACAGACCTTAAAAAACATAATATGTGGTACCCTCAATGTCAAAAATTCCCTCCAATTAAAACACAACCTCCAAGAAGTTAACATAGCGGAAGATGAAATTCTAATATCGTTTGATGTAGTTTCCCTCTTCACAAACATTCCCATACTATTAGCCATTCGAACAATAATGAGAAAATGGGAAAAACTAAAAGAACACACTACTTTATCAAATAAACAGTTCCAAACTTGCCTCGAATTCTGCTTGAGTGACAACAATTATTTCACATACGACGGCAAATTCTACCAACAAGTATACGGAATGCCTATGGGAAACCCCCTATCACCTACAGCAGCAGATATAGTGCTAGACAAAATACTTGACGACAGCATCACCGAGCTCAAATCCAGGGATATATATATCAAATACATAAATAAGTATGTAGACGATATATTTGCAATAATTAAAACAAAGGACGTGGAAGAAATTTTAAAAACTTTTAACGCACAACACCCAAAAATCCAATTCACGGTAGAAAAAGAGAAAGAAAATAAATTGGCCTTCCTAGATATGGAAATAATAAAATCGGATAAAAAGTTGAAAACGAATTGGTATGCAAAAGCTGTAGCATCGTCGCGAATAATTAACTATCATTCTAATCAACCATGGATACAAAAAAGAAACACGGCAATCAACTTTATAAAGAAAGTACGCGATTTAAGTGATCAGGAGTTCATAACTGAAAACAACCGAAAAATTAAAAATATTTTATACAAAAATGCGTACCCTAATAAATTAATAGACACATGGCTGGCAACAATAAAAACAATCAGCACTAACAATGTAACCAACAATGCAAATTTGAATAATGAAAACAATAAGAGACTATATACAGGTGTAACATACATACCAGGACTAACGGACAACAAATCAATGGAAAATTTTATGCGAAACAACAACATAACATTAGCACATAAACCAAACCAAACACTAAATAAAATATTTACACAAACAAAAGACAAAATTAACAAGGAACAACAACACGATGTAGTCTACGAAATAAAATGCAACGGAAAGGAAGGAGAAGTGTGCGAAAAAGTTTATATTGGTACAACGAAGAGATCATTGGGCATCCGAATTAGTGAGCACAAATCAGATGCGAAAAATATGAAAACGACTACTGCTATTGCTGAGCACCTAACCAACAAATGCCATACAGCGGACTTCGATAATGTTAAGATTTTAGATATAGAGAGGAGAGAGAGGACGCGACTAACACTCGAAGGGTTACGCATACAACAAAAAATAGAGAAGACGGTAAACTTCAAAGAAGACGTAAATAATATAAACGGCGCATACACAACTGCCATCAAATGCAATGGACGAGGCAATGGACGCAGTCGAAAATTTTAATTGTGCTAGTTTGTATATATATGTATGTTGTTGAATGAACGTTTTTGTTAATAAATGTTACATGTAAAAAGGAAACATTTTATGTTAAAGGTAAACGTTTTATGTTAAATGTTACGTCTAAAGACTAAATTGCAGTTCAAATGTTATTGTATTATGTTAAATTTAAGTGAACTGTTGGAAAATATGTTATTGCTTGATGTTAGTTATTAATAACTTTTTAATGTTTTTTTTTCGTTTTATGTTTTATTAGAATAAACCAGACTCCCTGATGAAGATGTTATAAAAAACATCGAAACGCGTAGGAGAATAAGAAAAAACAAAAGTTTTTGTCTTTTTATTTATCGGCCGAAAAGCTCCTTTTGGAAAAATGAATAAAAACTATACTCTGGCCCAAAATCACTAATAATAAAATAATCGGAGAGCTAAACCGAAGCACCTGTAGAACATAAAACTAATAAAATGAAGCACTTTTTCAAACATATGAAATTTAAGTACGATGAGACCACGAACTATATCATCAAGCAATACAATAAAAACAACAAAAAACTTACGAAGCAACGACAAAGACTAAAATTTTTACTCCGATGTAAAGATTTCGGAATTATGCCTGCACACTTAAAGGGTAAGACAAACAAAATTGTTAATGGGTTTAAATTGGATAAGACAAGGAAAGAAATGGAGAAAATACAAAAACAATTTATATGGAAAATTTTAAATCTAGAAATAAAGGAAGCAAACATCCAAATAAAAATTGTAAGTACAGACATTTGGCACATTAGGGAGGACCTCAAAAAGAGATTAGAAAAAGAAGATTTTAGTTCGGTATTGGCGAACCAAAAACAGATCACAGAAAAAATAGCCATCAGCACAGAGAAACAGCTCAGTTCAAAATTACAAAATCATGTTAAGAAAAATTTTGAAATGTTCGGCTTACGAACCAATGAGGACTGGCTGGTAAACAAAACCAACATAATAGTACCCCCAGAGAGCCGTTGGTTATTGTCAATGGGGAAAAAATTCGCACTGCCAGTTTCTAGGAAAACGTTTTCACCCATACACCTGATCGCTGACATTGAACAAGGCATTCAAAGGATTGAAGATGAGAGACAAAAAGACGCACTGAGATGCACTGTGGCTACAAAAATAAATACCTACAAGAACAAACTCCATAACACTCCGAAAGATAAGCTTATATTGAAGATTTTTGAGGACACTAAGAACTTCGTGAAACAACATAAAGACAATATAATAATTACAACCGCAGACAAAGGACACAAAACAGTACTAATGTACAAGGTAGACTATAAACAAAAAATGGAACAACTACTAAGCGACAAAAACACATACAAAACAATAAGAACTGATCCTACACAACAACTAGTACGGAAAAACAACAACATCATAAATGACATTTACAAGCAGAGAAACATATCTTTAAAATTTAAGAAGCAACTTACTTGCACTGCGACTACAGCGCCAAGATTGTATGGACTACCCAAGATCCATAAAGAACAAACTCCACTTAGACCGATTTCATCTTCTGTAGGTGTACCATGCTACAAACTTTCAAAACACATTGGACAGACCTTAAAAAACATAATATGTGGTACCCTCAATGTCAAAAATTCCCTCCAATTAAAACACAACCTCCAAGAAGTTAACATAGCGGAAGATGAAATTCTAATATCGTTTGATGTAGTTTCCCTCTTCACAAACATTCCCATACTATTAGCCATTCGAACAGTAATGAGAAAATGGGAAAAACTAAAAGAACACACTACTTTATCAAATAAACAGTTCCAAACTTGCCTCGAATTCTGCTTGAGGGACAACAATTATTTCACATACGACGGCAAATTCTACCAACAAGTATACGGAATGCCTATGGGAAACCCCCTATCACCTACAGTAGCAGATATAGTGCTAGACAAAATACTTGACGACAGCATCACCGAGCTCAAATCCAGGGATATATATATCAAATACATAAATAAGTATGTAGACGATATATTTGCAATAATTAAAACAAAGGACGTGGAAGAAATTTTAAAAACTTTTAACGCACAACACCCAAAAATCCAATTCACGGTAGAAAAAGAGAAAGAAAATAAATTGGCCTTCCTAGATATGGAAATAATAAAATCGGATAAAAAGTTGAAAACGAATTGGTATGCAAAAGCTGTAGCATCGTCGCGAATAATTAACTATCATTCTAATCAACCATGGATACAAAAAAGAAACACGGCAATCAACTTTATAAAGAAAGTACGCGATTTAAGTGATCAGGAGTTCATAACTGAAAACAACCGAAAAATTAAAAATATTTTATACAAAAATGCGTACCCTAATAAATTAATAGACACATGGCTGGCAACAATAAAAACAATCAGCACTAACAATGTAACCAACAATGCAAATTTGAATAATGAAAACAATAAGAGACTATATACAGGTGTAACATACATACCAGGACTAACGGACAACAAATCAATGGAAAATTTTATGCGAAACAACAACATAACATTAGCACATAAACCAAACCAAACACTAAATAAAATATTTACACAAACAAAAGACAAAATTAACAAGGAACAACAACACGATGTAGTCTACGAAATAAAATGCAACGGAAAGGAAGGAGAAGTGTGCGAAAAAGTTTATATTGGTACAACGAAGAGATCATTGGGCATCCGAATTAGTGAGCACAAATCAGATGCGAAAAATATGAAAACGACTACTGCTATTGCTGAGCACCTAACCAACAAATGCCATACAGCGGACTTCGATAAAGTTAAGATTTTAGATATAGAGAGGAGAGAGAGGACGCGACTAACACTCGAAGGGTTACGCATACAACAAAAAATAGAGAAGACGGTAAACTTCAAAGAAGACGTAAATAATATAAACGGCGCATACACAACTGCCATCAAATGCAATGGACGCAGTCGAAAATTTTAATTGTGCTAGTTTGTATATATATGTATGTTGTTGAATGAACGTTTTTGTTAATAAATGTTACATGTAAAAAGGAAACATTTTATGTTAAAGGTAAACGTTATGTTAAATGTTACGTCTAAAGACTAAATTGCAGTTCAAATGTTATTGTATTATGTTAAATTTAAGTGAACTGTTGGAAAATATGTTATTGCTTGATGTTAGTTATTAATAACTTTTTAATGTTTGTTTTTTCGTTTTATGTTTTATTAGAATAAACCAAACTCCCTGATGAAGATGTTATAAAAAACATCGAAACGCGTAGGAGAATAAGAAAAAACAAAAGTTTTTGTCTTTTTATTTATCGGCCGAAAAGCTCCTTTTGGAAAAATTAATAAAAACTATACTCTGGCCCAAAATCACTAATAATAAATTGTTTTATTTGCACTAGTTCAGAATAGATCGGAAAAGCTTACCAAAAATATACTACATATTTTTAGTTCGTAAGTATTAGAATAATTATGAATGTATAGGTTAAAAATTATGTATAAAAGGGAAAGAATTTCTTTTAATAAAGACAATTACTATCTGACTCCCAAAGCGAGCAAATATTTAGTTTTGAATATTTAAACCTTCTCATGGCGATCCTGCCAAACTAGATTAACTTGGCAAAACTGCTAAACAATCTAGTTGGAGGAAAATCCTGCCAGCTTGATCAGAAATTGGCAAAACTGCTAAAGATCTTGCTGGGGGAAGAGATCCTGACAGGTCTGGCTAAATATCTGAAAGGCCTTGCCAAGTTTAAAAAAAAATAGAAAATCTACTAAACGTACTTCCGCAATATCGAGAAATGTGCATGAAGAAAAAACCGCTTCGAAAATATACTACTGGAGAAAAACAAAGCCACCTTAAAAGGCAATTATTATTATGTTAATAAAGCTGTGGCAAAATGTATGATGGACAAAACGAAGGAGTTATTGACGGGTGCTCGAATGAACAAATATCACAATTGAAGGGAATGCCGGTGAGCATAAAGAAGTGTAATATAAATCGGCAACAAGGCAAATAATATTATATGACAGGACATAATGGGCAATACGACTTGCAGCGGATATTAAGTATATTTAAATAATTTAAAACTTAGAATAACTTGAGCGGCCCTGTGACGCTTAACCATTGGTAAAAATTATATTTTTGCCTAGGATTTTTTTTTGTACAATAGGAGATATTAAAAACAAAAAAATATATATGTAAAGACTTAAAGAAAAAAAAAAGAATCTTTTTAAACATTGTTAAAAATTAAAGAATTGTTTGAGTAAATTGGAATGCCAGCTAAATACTGGGAACACCCCATTGCATGGGAAGATAAAGTAATTATAGATAAAGGAAAGGTAGACTACGAAAAACAGCTGAAATGGTTAAAATCATTTTGAAAGACAATAGGAATGACTAGGGAACCTACAATAGAAGATGTAAAGAACCCTACACCAAGGGAAGAAGTAACAGCTAGGATGTTACGAATGGTCTTCCCAAACGATAAATAAATTTTTAAAAATATAAAATTATAAATTTTAGAATTAAAGCGTATTACGCCATATGATGGTTGATAAATAAATAAAAAAAATTACAAATTTTCGTTACTAATTTTTAAACATGGCATGGTGGAAAATCATTTTAAATGGTATAGCTACTAATAGGTATCGCAGGATACGAAGTTGGTAAGGAAAAAAGCGAAAAAAACCTTGAAAATACATTGGTCAAGCATGAACCAAAAGCGAGTATAGAAAGTAAAGAAGAAATTTCTGATAAAAGGCAACTAATTTATTTTTGTTTGTGTAACTACATTTTTGATTGTCGCAATTTCAATTTTAATAAAAAATTACATAAAAAAAAATTGAGACAATTAAATAATGTAGAAAGAGTTTAAAGGAAATTTCAAATAGAGATGAATACATGGCAAGAAATCCATGATAAATTAACAGAAGAAAAATTAAAAGCCGATAAATCATACAAGTGCATAAACAAGAATATTACCATAAGAACAGAAACAATAGCAAAACATTTAAATATAATATTAGAAGCTCTAAATGTTGTAAAAGAATTGATCAGTAAAGTAAATCACATACTTACTAACGATCACCAAAAAGAAGCTCACCAAATTTTTTCAACAGTAAGGTATAAATTAGTATCTTTATTGGCAAGATATAACATTGAAATTCCCATACCAACTACGATAGACGAAAATCTCCAAATTGACTTTAACTCCGTTCTAACCGAACCGTCAAGAAACCGTACCCCTTCGCCACCTTTGAGTCAAACTTCATCAGGGGAAGAACATAAACCACTGCATACACCACTCATAAAAGTTACAATGGCACAAACAGTAGTAGAATTTATCAAAACTGCCTCATCAGTGCTGCCAGAGTTTGATGGCAAGCCTGAAAATTTGCATAGTTTCTTAGATGCCCTTGATATCTTAGACCAAATCAAGGATACTCATGAAGCCTTAGCGATAACCATGATAAAGACCAAGCTAAAAGGCACTGCAAGAAATTTTATTAGCAACGAGACTACTATTGAAAAAAATTAAACTGATTTTGAACAGAACAGCAATAAAAGGCGAATCAGTAGAGGTTTTGACAGCAAAACTACTAATTATCCAACAGCGCAGCAAAACTGCAAACCAGTATAGTGCAGAAATAGAAAAGATAACTAGGTCATTGGAAGGAGCTTATATCTCGGACGGATTAAACCCAGACTTGGCAACGAGATATGCTACCCAAGGAGCAGTCAAAGCTATGTGTAAGAACTGCTCAAACGAAAAAGTGAAAATGATTATGCAGGCGGGAACGTTCACAACAATGAACGCAATCTCAAAGTTCACAAACAGCTGCACGGAAATCACAGGCAGTTCGAACACAATTCTAAATATACGTCAACAAACCCGAAGTAATTTCCGTGGAAGTTACCAAGTTAACAGCTATGGAGGTTACCGAGGTAGGAGATATAACAATAACTTTAGAGCGAATACTAACAATAATAATAATCATCAAGGAAGATTGCAAAACCAAAATAGATCCTATAATCAAACACGCAATCAGACACGCAATGTACGTAGCTGTAATCAGCAGGAAAACCAGGAAACTCCACTTCAAAATCAGTAGATACGAAAATATGTGTCCTGATTTTATATATCTACAAAAACGTTTTTAAATAACTCAATTTCAAATTTTTTAGTAGACACTGGAGCAGATATCTCCATAATTAAAAAGAATCAAATAACTAATAATGAAAAAATTAATACAAAACAAATAACAGACTTAAAGGGCATTGGTCAAGGTATAACCAGTAGATTAGGCACAATCAAAGCTGATTTAAAAGGCGATGACCTTCTAATTTATCATAAATGGAATAATAGGTTTGGATTTTATAAAGAAATATAATTGTATTCTAGATTATGGCAAAACAGAGGATAAACTAATCCTAATCCTATGATTTTCCCCAAACCATCACAATGTATCTAACAAATTACCTAACTGCTAACACAATTACAATCCCTGCTAGATCTGAAGTCATTAGACAGGTAACAGTAAACACTGATAATAAATCCATCTTCATACCCCACCAACAACAAAATTTTTGTACCAAACACAATCACAAATAAGGATCAAACTTTCGTCAGAACTATTTACACCACACATAAAAATACAACTATTCAAAATTACAAAATACATACTGAAAACTTAGATGATTATAATTTAATTAAAAAAAAACTCACAATAAACAGAGTAATGACAAAAAAATTAAAAAGATTAACCAAAAATATCCCAAAGTTTGTCAATTCACAATTAACTACATTATGCACAGAATTCATAGACATTTTTGCACAAGAAACAGAACCAATTTCCACTAATAATTTTTACAAACAAAAACTACACATGAAAGACGAAAAAGCATACAAATGCATAAATAAAAACGCAACGATAAAGCCAGAAACTATAGTTAAACATTTAAATACGATCGTAGAAGCCCTAAATAATATAGGACAAATAATCAACACAGTAAACAATATACTCACTAAAGAACACCAAGCAGAAGCTTACCAATTCTTTTCCAACGTACGCGACAAATTAGTATCCTCTTTAGCAAGATACAACATAGAAATATCGATACCAACTTAAGTAGAGGAAAATCTTCAAATTGATTTTAACTCCGTTCTAACCGAACCTTCACGAAACCGCACCCCTTCACCAGCATTGAGTCAAACCTCATCAGTGGAAGAACATAAACCACTACATATCCCACTCATAAACATCACAATGACACAAACAGTAGTAGAATTCATCAAAACTGCCTCCTCAGTGCTACCAGAATTTGATGACAAGCCTGAAAATTTGCACAGTTTCTTAGATGCCCTTGATATTCTCGACCAAATCAAGGATAATCATGAAGCCTTAGCTATAACCATGATAAAGACCAAGCTTAAAGGTACTGCAAGAAACTTTATTAGCAACTAAAGTACTATCTCACAAATAAAATTAAAATTGAGAGCGGCACTAAAAGGCGAGTCAGTGGAGGTTTTGACAGCAAAACTTCTAAATACCCAACAGCGCAGCAAAACTGCAAATCAGCACACAGCGGAAATAGAAAAAATAACTAGGTCCCTGGAGGGAGCATATATCTCGGATGGCTTAAATCCAGACTTGGCAACCAGATATGCAACCCAAGCAGCAGTCAAAGCGATGTGTAAGAACTGCTCGAATGAGAAAGTAAAAATGATTATGCAGGCAGGAACGTTCACAACAATGAATGTTGCGATTTCAAAATTTACAAATAGCTGTACCGAAATAACGGGTAGCTCAAATACAATCTTAAATATACGGCAACAAAATCGATACCGGAGTAATTTCCGTGGGGGTTACCGAAGTAACAACTATGGGAATTACCGAGGTAGAAGATCTGGGTCGCAACAGAGATACAATAACAAGCTTGGAACAAACAGCAATAATAGTAATAATTCCGGACGAGGGTCAGAAACCCAAAACAATAACAGACCTTGCAATCAGACCCGCAACGTGCGAAGTTTAAATCAGGATAAACTAATCCTAAGACCATACGATTTTCCCCAATCCATCACAATGTATCTAACAAATTACCTGACCGCGAACACAATTACAATCCCTGCTAGATCTGAAGTCATTAGACAGGTAACAGTAAACACTGATAATAAAACCATCTTCATACCCCACCAAGAACTCGCGGAAGGCATTTTTGTAGCAAACACAATCACAAACAACGATCAAACTTTTGTCAGAATTATTAACATCACACATAAAAGCACAACTATTCAAAATTACAAAATACACACTGAAAATTTAGATGACTATAATTTAATCAAAACAACCAGACACAATAAACAGAGTAATGACACAGAAAAATTAAAAAGATTAACCAAAAAGTTCCCAAAATTTGTCAACTCACAATTAACTTCATTATGCACAGAATTCATAGACATTTTTTCACTAGAAACAGAACCAATTTCCACTAATAATTTTTATAAACAAAAACTACACATGAAAGATAACACACCAGTCTATATAAAAAAACTATAGATTACCCGAGACACAAAAAGGAGAAATAAGTAAACAGGTTAATAAATTGATTGAAGATGACATTATAGAACCTTCAATATCAGAGTACAACAGTCCAATTTTACTAGTACCTAAAAAATCACTACCAGGTAATACAGAAAATAGATGGAGACTGGTAGTTGACTACAGACAAGTAAACAAAAAACTAGCATCAGACAAATTCCCACTTCCAAGAATCGATGATATTTTAGACCAACTTGGAAGAGCAAAATATTTTTCATGCCTAGACCTTATATCAGGTTTTCATCAAATAGAATTACACCCAGACTCTGGAGATATAACCCCATTCACAGCAGAAAATGGTACATATAGCTTCAAAAGACTACTCTATGGATTAAAAGTAGCACCATATTCATTCCAAAGAATGATGACACTAGCATTTGCGGGCCTCAAACCATCCCAAGCATTTCTCTATATGGATGATTTAGTTGTACTAGGGTGTTCAGAAAAACACATGCTGAAAAATTTAAAAGAAAGGTCAAGGTCGAGAAAACTCGACTTGTAGGAAGTACAATTTAAAATTAATTCCAGATAAATGCCTATTTTTCAGTGAAGAAGTAACTTATTTAGGACATAAATTCACAAGCAAGGGAATACTACCTCACCCAAGCAAATTTGAAACAGTTCAAAACTACCCAACACCAAAAACAGCAGATGAATTTAAAAGGTTCGTAGCGTTCTGCAACTATTACAGAAGATTTGTACCGAATTTCGCAGAGTACTCAAGAAAATTAACTAGGATTTGCATAAAGAATGTTTCCTTCGACTGGACAGAAGAATGTCAAAAAGCTTTTGCCTACTTAAAGGAAGCATTAATCAGCCCACAACTTTTGCAATACCCCGACTTCAATAAAGAATTCTGCATAACAACAGACGCTAGTGGGTATGCTTGCGGAGCAGTCCTCAGCAAAGAACACGATGGCAAACAGTTACCAATTGCTTTATGGCAGAAAATTCCTAATTAAAACCGACCATCGTCCTTTAACATACCTTTTCTCGATGAAGAGCCCCTCATCTAAGTTAACAAGAGTAAGACTTGAGTTAGAAGAATACGATTTCGAAGTGGAGTACATTGCAGGTAAAGAAAAACATGTAGCGGACGCATTGTCTCGCATTAACATTACAAATTTAAAAGAAATGTCAGTGGGAGCATGCAAAATAGTGAAAGTCACAACTAGATCAGCAGCTAAAGATATTAAAAATAATGTAAAAACTGAAGAAAGTCACACAGAGAAACCCAAAATATATGAAACGCTAAATAAATTTGAAGTAATAAGACATGTCAGGCTCATTTTCAATCCTCCGAAATTATATTTCAAAAAGGGAAAGAAAATTTGTAGCACTATGAATACAAGCAACCTAATTGTAGATGATAAAATTGACGTAGGACAATTCTTTATCAGGCTTGGAGAAGCCGCCAATTGAGGACTTGAAAAGATACAGTTGTCCTTAGGGGACAAATGGTTTAAAAGTAATTATACTCGAGTAGGCAAATTTATTGAAACAGGAAATAGGGTTCTCAAAAAACTAACAATTGCACTAACCCCAGAGGTTATGTACGTGACTAATCCCGGGAAAATTAAAAAAAATCTGCAGAAATATCATGACGATCCTATTAGTGCTGGCCACCCAGGAATAGTTCGCATGATAAAGAAAATCAAACAAAGCTATACCTGGAAAAATAAGCGAAGTGACATAAAGAAATACGTAAATAACTGCATCCACTGCAAGAAAAATAAAATAAATAAGCATATAAAAGAGCAAATTACAATAACGGACATACCTCCGAAGGCTTTTGATATAGTACAGATCGATACGGTGGGACCATTACCGAAATCGATAAATGGAAACGAATACGCAGTGACCATCATATGCGATCTCGCCAAATATTTGGTAGCAATTCCAGTTCCGAGCAAACACGCGATAACAGTTGCTAAAGCTGTATTCGAGCACTTCATTCTGATTTATGGTTGCATGAAAACAATCCTAACAGACATGGGAACTGAATACAAAAATTGCTTATTCGAAAAACTATGCAAACTGTTAAAAATTGAGCATAAAACCTCAACACCATACCATCATCAAACTTTGGAGAACGCATTCATAGAACGTTCAACGAATATGTACGTTCATACATATCCAGTGGCAAGGAGGATTGGGATGAATACCTCAAGTATTTCCCGTACTGCTACAAACACGACCCATCGACCATACACGGGTATTGCCTTACGAGCTTATATTTGCGAAAAATCTACCGACATACGAATTCTTAGATGAGAATAAAATAATCCCAGTGTATAATCACGAAGCATATGATAAGGAAGTTAAATATATACTTCAAATAGCACGACAAAGGGCTAGAAAGTTAGTGAAAGATGCTAAAGAAAAACAAAAAGTTAATTATGATAAAAGTAGCACCACTAAGGAAATAAAAATAGGTGATCTAGAATTAGTTAGAGAAGAAGCTAGCCATACGCTAGACAGTAGATATAAAGGAAGGTATAAGGTAAAGAAAATTGACAAAAATAACAATTTTACTTTAATACCACATAGAGAAGAAACTAGTAATAGGAACAATAAAGATAAGGAATTAATAATTCATAAGAATAGGCTTCAACACATTTGAAACACCTTTTGATAACTTAAAGCAAATAATCGTAAAATAAGCATTCCAATTTACTCGGTTATTTAATAAAAACTTCTAGAAACAAGCGGATTTTAGGTGGGTCGACACATTTAAAATCCGGCTGTGTAAAATAAGTAAAATATGTAAAATAAGTAAAATATGGAAAATAAGTAAAATAAATAAAATAAGCAAAATACGTAAAATAAAAAAAAAGTTAAATTTAAGATTTAGAAAAAAAATTGTACAAAACATTCAAAACTCAAACAAAGAGTCTTACACAATTGTGCACACAATTATATAAGTACCTTTTTCTAATGCGGATGGTGTAGCATTATGCGTCATGCCCACCTATGAAATACATTTGCGGCATTATGCATCAATCATTATGCATCTATGCCAATGCATTTTTGTGAACCGACCACACGCAGTCATAGCATAATCATATTACAATATTATGCGACATAAATTACATTGACCCAACACAGCGGTAAGCCAAAATCAATGGAATGCCGAATATGAAACCCTTGTCAGTTCACACTTAACAATTTTTTTCTCAGTCACTCACCCCGGTCAATACACTTGCCGATCGGCAATGTTAGTTTGTCACCAAAATATTTACACACAACTAATTTACATTGTTTACTTTGTTAATGTGAATTACCCATATATTCACATACAAACATTTTACATGGTTCATATAAATATCAATTTGCTGACTTTGCATACCATTAATACAAATATACATATATGCATACCATTTATGCAAATCTACATATTTTTAGTTCGTAAGTATTAGAATAATTATGAATGTATAGGTTAAGAAATTATGTATAAAAGGGAAAGAATTTCTTTTAATAAAGACAAATACTATCTGACTCCCAAAGCGAGGATATATTTTATTTTTGAATATTTAAACCTTTTCAATATTTACGAATTAACGTTTTTTCAAAAAAAAAAAAATAACAAATTGGGTCCACTTAATCATATATATCTCAAGAACGAATTGAGTAATTCCAAACCGGTTTGAAGCTTTTCAAATGTAATAAAATTTGCTATTAACTGTGTGTACAAGGCTTTTTGTCATGCCGCGATGATTCAAAGAAAACGAACAATCATTACGGATTTTTTTAATTTTTTTTGTAAAAATATAAAAAAATTTGTAATTTGCGAGGAAGGATCTCGAAAACTTTTTATATTTTTTGCAGATTCTTTTCTTCTTTCTAAGCTCTGTTTTATTACAAAAATAAGCTCTGTTTTATAAAAAAATATAGGCATTCAAGTAAATATATCCATTTAATACTTAAGTACCCTACTGGTACATATGTGTTAGTATTCGTATATCAGTCAGTTAACAGATAGATTTGCGAAGGGTTATTAGATACAAAAAACTGTTAGTGTCGTTTTCTCAAAACGAGGTAAATTTCAAGCAAGAGCATATTTTTAAGGCAGGTAGTGTTTTCTTTGTAGAACTAGGGAACCTTTTTGTCTAGGTAGGCTTGAATTATTACTTGATCTAAATATAAATAATAGTACATGCGCCTTGTTCCTTCATAATACCTGCAAGGCTCGCCGGATACTGTTCAGTTTATAATTGTAGTTTATAACCCGTCATTGACTTAAAAATATAATATGAATAAAATGGCGCGAGAGTTTGAGTGTACAAATGATCCAGATATGTTCTGTTTCATCTGCGGTCAATTTATCGTTAAAAGGATGTGACGTTTGTTTTCAAATCCTTTGAAAGTTACATACTATAAGTATTTTGAAATTGAGCCTAAAAACCATGGACACCGAATACTGTGTTCACCTCATGTCGAGTCGAATTGATTTTTTCGGAAACCGGAACAAAAAGTTGCGTTGTAAAAATTAGGAATCTGCTCCCTTTTAATGCATATCTGACTAACTTCTGAAACTATCTATTTGACATATGAAATTTATTACATCAATGAAGTGGAGGGAACCAACTTGCCATCCAACGGACTGCTATATTTGTACTACAAAAGTACTTGGGGTTGGAAAATCAAGAAAAGTAACCTATGCGAGCGTATCTACAGAGTCATTACCAGAAGTAAATTCAACGGAAGCTACATTGCCAGAATCATATTTAACTTTAGTTCCGGCTCCAGTTTCATTGTCAACAGCAGTATCTGATTACGCGGTATCATGTTGTACTGGATTTCAAACGGAAAACGAAAGAAACTCTTTGTCACAAGCACAACTCAATGATTGGATAAGGGATTTGGAATTGTCAAAGGAAAAGGCCGAACTACACGCCTCTCGTATGCAACAATTTAAATTTGTTTCATCCGATGTTAAGGTAATATAATATAATAGAACTCGCCACAAACAATTTTCCAAGTACTATACGACGGAGGACAGTGTTTGTTACTGCAAAGACATTGCTGGTCTATTCAAACAGTTTGGTGAACCATATGATTCAAAAGAGTGGCGATTGTTCATAGACGGCAATAAATTAAGTTTAAAGGCCGTATTATTGCATATTGGCAACCAAAAGCCATTTATCCCGATCGCGCATGCAGTATATACGAAGGAAACGTATGAGATAATGCAAAAATTGCTCAAACTAATCAAATACGAAGAATATGATTGAAATATTTTCATTATCAATTAAAATAATAATTTCATGTATCATAATATTCAAACAAAGAAGGCGCAGCTTTTCATCATTTGAAGACAATCTTTCCAGAGATTTTAGAAGCAAAAATAAAGGAAGGGATTTTTGTCGGAAAGCAAATAAGGAAAATGATGACCAATGACCATTTCAAAGGACTATTGTTACCAGTGGAGGCAGCAACGTGGGATTATTTTGAAAATACGAAGCGAAAATGGGTAAATAAAAAAACATATTTAAGACCGTTTTCTCAGTTAACTATAAAAACTATCTATGTCTTTAAAAATTTATTTTCTACACTCCCATTTAAATTTTTTCCGCAAAATCTTGGCGACGAAAGTGACGAGCATGGCGAAAGGTTTCACCAGCAAATGAAAATAATTGAATGTCGGTATCAAGGATTCTAGGATGTCGCTATGATGGGTGACTACTAATCTAAATAAGTGTCAAAACAAGACACATAACTTTTTCAATTATAAAATAAGATCATAGAGTTAAGACAGAATCATATGTACATATGCTATTATTTGTAGGGTACTTAAGTTTTACTATATGGATATATTTATTTGAATGCTTATAACTTTTGTATTAGTTCATCGATTTTGTTGAATGAAAATTAATTTTTTTTTGTAATAAAACAGAGCTTAGAGAGAAAAAAATCTGCAAAAAAATAAAAAGTTTACGAGATCCTTCCTCGCAAAATAAATTTTTTTTTATATTTAAAAAAAAAATTATTTTGCCGGCTTTAGGTCAATGTTAAATAAAACACATATGGTTTTGTTTATCACCCATATATTTCGGCTACACACCGGTAACCGTCTTCAGGGCAAACTGTTGACAAACATAAAACATTTAAATTATATTTAAAATCACATTTTTAACAAATATATTTAAATTTTAAAAAATAATAAAAATCAACATTAAAACAAAAATACTGTTTACATACATTTTATTTACACGTCTGTACTGCGTGTCGTGGAGTTGTGTACTGTCTGTTTGTCAGTAAATGTTTGTATAACATTATAAAATGTATGTAAACAGTATTTTTGTTTTAATGTTGATTTTTATTATTTGTTAAAATTTAAATATATTTGTTAAAAATGTGATTTTAATTATAATTTAAATGTTTTATGTTTGTCAGCAGTCTGCCCTGAAGACGGTTACCGGTGTGTAGCCGAAATATATTGGTGATAAACAAAACCATATGTGTTTTATTTAACATTGACCTAAAGCCGGCAAAATAAATAATTGTTTAAATCAAAAAGGTCGTTAAATACATTAATTTAAAAAAAAACTTGAAAAAATCCGTAATTATTGTTCGTTATATCTGAACCTACAGGCCGAGCAAAAAGAGTTGTATGCACAATTTATAGCAAATTTGATTACATTTTAAAAGCTTCAAACCGTTTTGGAATTGAATTCGTTCTTGAGATATATATGATTAAGTGGACCCAATTTGTTATTTTTTTTTTTTAAAGACGGTAATTCGTAAATATCTCAAAAACGGAATTAGTAGCATTAAAAATAAACCTGATTTTCGGAATCAGGTATTGATTTTACTTACATAGGAATTTCATAATGGCGTCTCTGGTGCCAGTGTTATTTGTGCGATGGACTGAAAAATTTATTAATTGTGTGCAAAACAGGTGCCCTTTAGGGGATAAGCAAAAAAAAATAAAAAAATAAACGCAAGCGTATTTTTGCGAAAGTGTAAAATGGAAGAAAAAAAGCTGCCGGCCGATAATCGGTTGCAATTTTAATACCAGCCCGGCCGATTTCATCAGCTGATTGCAATTTTTCGGTTTATCGGTGGCTGTGTAAGCGCACCCTAAGAAGAATACTAAGTCATACTCTTTATATACCAAGGCCTTCTCATATTATTTTTTCGATTTATTTCGGAACAAAAACTGTAAGTTTTCTATGTGAAAAGTTGAGTTGTTTTTATAGTTTTTTTCTTATTTCTCAAATTTAGCGTTTTAAATTCGACATGAACAAATATAACATACGTATTAGAACTTACGATGTCTGGAATTTTTTTGAGAAGAAATTTCTCGCGCGTGTCGGTTTTTCGCGAGATTCTCGAGTCTTGAAATACTCGCTAGGCTAGCGATCTTCTGGACATTCAATTTAATTCTTGAGAAATTCTCGTTTGTGTTCGAGAAGAAATCGTAAGCTCTAATATAATATTGTAACGAATTTACTGCAAATCCTCTTATTTGCAACCCTCTGCTAAGTTCGAATCACTAAACTGTTGAATAAATAACTCCAATATTTAATAATGTAAAATGGCCTTTATTCAAGTGCTTTCAAAATAACACTTCTATTGCTCGACAGATAGCGTGCTTAATCGAAACTGATTATCGCGCCTCTAGTGTTGTTGTCTTTTATACTCTCTGATTTCCTCGTTCGCATGTTCTAGGTGCTTCCATTTCCAGAATCTACTAGTTGGCCATCAGCTATTAAATTTCTCAGCTGTAACTGCAGATGCACGAGTTTATAGTTTCTCTCATTGCATACGTTCGGGAGTATCTCAGATATATGCATGTGGTTGTGCGCTGCTTCTCCGCTGCGTGTACGTACATATGTGTAGACATAATGATTGATTTGTTTATGTAGATACAAGTGCTGTCTGCCTTATTGTTGTTGTGACTTCATTTATTTAGCATCAGACTAGGGATGTGAGTATTACTTAGTGTCAATCATATTCGTCACACTGCCCTCCACCTAAGGCTGATCGTCCCGATCAGACAAATCTCTCGACCTAAACGCTGCCAGCCTTTCCAAATGAACCACTTTCATTTTGGTTCGTGGTTTGCCAATGGTTTGTATGCGGTACACTACATCGTTGATCCCTTTTACAACTTTCTATGGGCCTTCCCAATTACACTGCAATTTCGGGGACAAACCTTTTGTTCGTTGTGGGTTGTATAACAGCACCAAATCTCCTTCCTCAAACCCACCGAATTAATTGCTTTATAGTACCTCGCTTTCATCTTGTCACTCATAATCTTTGATCGTTGCCTTACAAGATCGTGTATCTCTCTCAGCTCTTCTTCCAAGACACCAGTGGATTTCTTGACATTTCTCTCCGCATAGGCATCTATCCTAAACTTCAAATCAGCTGGCAGTCGAAGGTCATTGGCAAAAATTACCTTTGCGGGAGTTTGGCCCGTTGTCTCATGCACTGCCGATCGGTAAGCCATCAAGAATAATGATATATGTGTATCCCACTCCTTATGGTACTTGTCTACTACTTTCCTTAAATGCTCCTCCAATGTTCTATTGAATCGTTCCTCCATACCATCGGACTGAGGATGCAATGCAGTTGCCCGTGTTTTTCGAATTCCCAATGATTTAGACATTTCCCGGAACACAGCTGATTCGAAATTCCGGCCTTGGTCAGAATGTAACTCCATTGGTACACTATACATTGTAACCCAATTGTTTATAAACACTTCTGCTACTGTTTCCGCTTCTTGATTTGGGATTGGGTATACATCTGGCCATTCATCCATGGCGATCCTTTCAAATGGCGCACCTGAGTTATATTGCTTCATCTGGCCATGACTTCGGGTTTTGGGCCCTTTCGCTCTGCTGCAAACCTCGCAGTTCGCAATCCACTCAGTGACCGACTGACGGCAACCAACCCAATAGAATCTCTGTTTAATCTTCTCGAGCGTCTTCGTGAATCCAAGATGACCTCCGCTTGGACCATTATGCAGCTCGATGAGCACGTCAGGAATCCTCTTTCTGGGAACAGCTATCAGTTTCTTCTTGCATTGACCATCCTCACTCTCCCATACTCGATGCAAGCAACCGGATATCAACTCTAAACTGTTCCACTGTGCCCAATATGACTTCGCAATGGGACTCTCTGCTGACATCTCCTCTCTATTTGGTCTTTCGTTTCGTTCGAGCCCTTGCGTAACATGTGACAGATCTGTATATTCTAGCTGACACTTCCTTAGCTGTTCCTTGCCCATTCCTCTGTACATGTTATAGTCATTAGCCGGACATCTATAATGTCTTCTTTAGCCTCGGCCTTTGAACAGTGCTTGCATTCCAAACTACATGGTTTTCGTGACATTGCATTAGCATTTCCATGGGTACCTACTACCTTTTCGATGCTCAATGGAAAAGTCATAGCTTTGTAGTCGCTCGATCCACCGTGCCAATTGTCCTTCCCGATTACCGAACTGCAGAAGCCATTTCAACGCTGCGTGATCTGTCCTGATGCGGAATCGCTGGCCGTAGAGGTATTTGTGGAAATGTTTAATGCACTCTACCAATGCCAACAGATCTCTCAGTATAACGTAATAGTTCCTATCTGGTTTTCAATCGAACGGCTGTAATATGCAACTACCTTCTCCTGTCCATCGATCAGTTGTGATAAAACGCCTCCTTTAGCATATCCGTTCGCATCTGTATCTAGAATAAACGTTGCTCCTGGAATCGGATATGCCAACATTGGGGCAGTGCACAAACGCTCTTTCAATGTTTGGAAAGCTACTTCTTGCTCCTTCTTCCAATCAAAAGTTTATTTTTTTCTTGTTAGCTAGTGGAGACTTTGGGCTACGCTGGCAAAATTTGGTACAAATCGGCGGTAATATGTGCACAGCCCAAGGAAACTTCTCAATTCATGCAGATTCTGTGGTCTTGACCAATCCTTCACTGCTTCTATCTTTTCATTCGCGGTGCAGATGCCCTCCGTCGTTACTTTATGACCCAAGTAACTAACTTACTTCTTGAACAGAGAAACCCTTTTTGGGACATTTATTACATAGTCCAAATTGCCAAAACCATCACCGACACTGAAGGCTGTTTTCTCTTTGTCTTCCTCCTTCATTTCCACTTGCCAGTAGCCGATTTTCAAGTCCAGTGTGGAAAACCATTTCGTACCAAAATAGCTCCTTTGGTCAGTTTGAGTGGTGACTTAGACTAATTGAGTAATCTTACCAGAATGCGTCCATCTTGTGTTGTCATAGCCAGGGTTTTTCCTACAAGTATATTCAGTGCTGATTTGTTTGCTGCTTCTACAACCCACAATTTGTTTGTCCCACAATCTCCATCAACCTTTGCCCAGATGACTGCTTCGGATTTTGGTTGTATTTGCTGACTCTCTTCCACCAGCACTCGTTTACTGCTGTATCCTCTCTCGTGGCCGAAACTAAGTGGCACATCCATGTTCTTATATCGCATCGTCTTGCTTTGCATTACGATCTTGATGCCTTGGTCGTTAAAGAAGTCCACTCCAATTATGATTTCATCAACAATATCTGCCACTATAAAATTGTGTAGTACCGTGACGTTCCCAATTGCTACTTCACATGCTACTTCTCCAATTACCTGGGTGTCCTCTCCCGTGGCTATACGTAATCTTGCTGCAAGCAATGGTCTTATCTTCTTGTTGACTATATCTGATCGAATGATGGAATGGAATGCACCCGTATCTACAGTGTGTAAACGTTCCTTTCCATCCACATGTCCTCCTACAGTAATATTGCTTGACCTTCCAATTTGGGAGATAGAGATTATGGGGCATTCAATTGAGGGAGCCAGCTGTCGCTCCTTGCGGTTGACTCGCTTTAGTTTCAAAAGCGACGCTGTTTCTTGACTCAGTGCATGGGAAACGGTTTTTGCGAATGTGTGTTTTGGGTTTGCATATGTCGCTCGCTTCGTTTCTACGTCCCGTATGCTATTTATAAAACTCTGGATTTTTACCCTATCGTTTTACTCTACGGGTGCGTCCGCATTTGCCAAATGAGCCAACCTTTCAACATCCGAAGCAAACTCTTGCAAAGTCTCATTAGCTTTTTGGTAACGGTTTTGCAATTCTATTTTATATATCTGTTTCCTGTGTTCGCTTCCGTACCGGTGTTCTACAGCGGCCATCAATGCGTCATAACTGTTCCGTTCGTACTCTGGAATAGTCTGTAAGATTTCGGCAGCTGGTCCTTTCAATGCTACGAAGAGTGCATCAACTTTATCTTCAGCATTCCAGTTGTTCACTATTGCGGTCTTCTCAAATTGTAGCTTAAAGACCTGGAAAGGAACAGAACCGTCAAAGGATGGTGTTTTTACCTTTGGATTACTCGATGAAACTGCTAGGCGATTTAGTTACAACTGCTCGATACGTCCTCTAAAAGCACCCACCTCGGCCTCGATTTTTTCCTCAAACTGTAAAATTTTTGTATCTTGCTTCTCCAACTTCGAGGAAATACGTCCTTCTTGCTCTTCCAGTTGAGCAGAGATCGGCGATAATATCTGTTCTGAAATTTGCGCCGACATTTCGGATATTCGTGCCTCTTGTGCTCCAATCTTCGCTGTTATACGGTTCTCTTGCGATTTCAGCTGAGTTTCCATTTTGGATGTTATACGGTTCTCCTGGGATTCTAGTTGTGATGACATGTTGGTGGATGTTTGTGATGACATTTCGGACATTTGTGCCGATATTGCAGCCAATATCATGTTCAGGTCTGTGTTCACCATTGTCTGCGGTGTTTCATTTTTCTCCTCCAATTTTGTTGTCTCATCGCCATCAAGATGAAAGACATACTCTTCCACGTCAATTCCTTCTAATTCCATTGCCTGTCGTAGTCGTTCCTGAAGTTCTAGTTTAATACCGGTTGTATTCAATCCATGGCTCTCCAACTCCTTCTTCAGTTGCTGGATCTTAATTCACTTAACTTTGCCATGTCCAAGCTGTATTCCAAATCTCCAGAATTTATTCAACAATCCCAGTTCTGACGCCAATTGTAACGAATTTACTGCAAATCCTCTTATTTGCAACCCTCTGCTAAGTTCGAATCATTAAACTGTTAAATAAATAACTCCAATATTTAATAATGCAAAATGGCCTTTATTCAAGTGCTTTCAAAATAACACTTCTATTGCTCGAAAGATAGCGTGCTTAATTGAAACTGATTATCGCGCCTCTAGTGTTGTTGCCTTTTATACGCATGTGGTTGTGCGTTGCTTCTCCGCTGCGTGTACGTACATATGTGTAGACATAATGTTTGATTCGTTTATGTAGATACAAGTGACTGTCTGCTTTATTGTTGTTGTGACTTCATTTACTTAGCATCAGACTAGGGAATGTGGGTATCACTTAGTGTCAGTCATATTCGTCGCAATATGTTGAACCTATTTCGCATAAAGCCAACCTGTTTCAGTTAATGACAGGGACTGCTAGTAAAACCGCATGTTAGTTTGTGAAATTCTCATTATATCACCAGCCGGCTCAATTTATAAGATAAAATTTGTCTAAAATAAGTATAGTTTTCGCTGTTTTGTAAATACTGACATACATATTTATATATACAATCTGAAATACTTAAAATTTTTTAAATAATACTAAATACTTAAATTTAAAAATGTATGATGGAATTTTATAAAAACTTTTTTCTCGTATACTGGCACCATGTTTCATTTACTATAGCCCAAGAGAATGGTGTTCACAGCATCTACCCTTGTAATACAGGTTTTTGGTCAATCCATTTCGTTAAATCAACTTGTGGAATATTCTCACAGGGCACAATGGGATTTCTGAAAAAAAAAAATTGTTTTTAGTTTATAGCTAAAAATATATAAATTAAATAAATGTTGCAAATTTTAAGTTCTTGTTCGGAAAAGAAACTGCCATTAACAAGAGAACTCCAGCACATGAACTCTCAGATTTTTAGATCTTACTAAATGCAAAAATGGAAATTAACCCTAGGGTCAGAATACGTGAAACGAAAAGTCCAGGGAAGGCATTGCCCTTATGTAAATATTGAACATGATTAAACACCTGTTTTTATTTGGGAACAAAACTCATAGAAAAAAGCACCAAATTTCAAAAGAAAGGACCAAACTGTGTTTTCTTTATCGGTATATAAATTATATAATTAACAAATTAGTTGTGCTAATGTTAAAACTAACAGAAATGGTTTTGTTCAAACTACAAAAATATAACTAAAGGGTATTTTTATCAAATACTTAATCATATATGAATATACTTAGGGCACAAAGGGCCACATCGAAAGCACTAATAACAAAAACTGCTCAATATTATTCACCTTATTGTATTATTACATTTTTAGGGCCACCCTATGTCTTTCACCAATGAAAAATTGAGCACCTAGGCTTGCTCACCAATTTCTTTGCCCAGCATTATGTTGTTGATTGAAATAAACTTCAGTTTATAACATAGATTAGTTTTAATATGGCATATGTAGTTCAAAACAGTTTGCGATCTTCTGCCTCCTAACTCTGTTGCAGACTCATTAAATCATAAATGAAGCTAAGTAATACTTCGCGGCATTTTCATTCGTGACACTTCACTAAGTCACTTCACAAGTTCACTTTTTCCAAACTGTGGTTTAATTTGATTCTTTATTTTTTATACTCAACTAAGCAGAGCTCACAGAGTCTATTAATTTTGTACGCATAACGGTAATCCGTAACGGCATAAGCTAATCAAGATAGATATAGACTTCTACATATCAAAATGATCTGGGCGAAAAAAGAAATTCATTTAGCCATGTCAGTCCGTCCATCCGTAAACACGATAACGTAAATTTTAGTGAAATTTGGTATGTAAGTTCCTGGGCACTCATCTCAGATCGCTATTTAAAATTAACGAAATCGGACCATAACCACGCCCACTTTTTCGATATCGAAAATTTCGAAAAATCGCGATAATTCATTACCCAAGAAGGATAAAGCGACGAAGTTTGGTAGATGGGTTGACCTTATGACGCAGAATAGAAAATTAGTAAAATTTTGGACAATGAGCGTGGCACTGCCCACTTTTAAAAGAAGGTAATTTAAAAGTTTAGTTGAAGATATCGTGATGAAATTTGGCATCAGATGACGAACACGCCCACTTAAAAAAATTTTTTTTTAAGTCTAATTTTAACAAAAAATTGAATATCTTTACACTATATAAGTAAATTATGTCAACATTCAACTCCGGTAATAATATGGTGCAACAAAATACAAAAATAAAAGAAAATTTCAAAAATAATTCGTATAGAATACTTTTAATGCCATAAGTCCAACAAAAATATACCAATCCTTGTGCAATTTGGTACAGGAATAGACTCTATGACGATAACTGTTTTCTGTGAAAATGGGCGAAATTGGTTGAAGCCACGCCCAGTTTTTATACGCAGTCGACCGTCCGTCCTTCCGCTCGGCCGTTAACAGGATAACTTGAGCAAAAATCGATATATCTTTACTAAAATTAGTTCACGTACTTATGTGAGCTCACTTTATCTTGGTATCCAAAATGGGCAAAATCCGACAATGACCACGCCCACTTTTTCGATATCGAAAATTTCTATACCAAATACGAAAAAATCGATGAAACATGGTGCTTGGATTGGTTTTTGGCGCAAAATACAACCTTGCAAAAAACTTTGTTAAATGGGTGTGACACCTACCATATTAAGTAGAAGAAAATGAAAAAGTTCTGGAGGGCGAAATCGAAAGCCCTTGGAATCATGGCAGGAATACTGTTTGTGGTATTACATATATATATATATAAATAAATTAATGGTACCCGACAGATGATGTTCTAGGTCACCCTGGTCCACATTTTGGTCGATATCTCGAAAACGCCTTCACATATACAACTAAGGGCCACTCCCTTTTAAAACCCTCGTTAATACCTTTAATTTGATACCCATATCGTACAAACACATTATAGAGTCACCCCTGGTCCACCTTTACGGCGATATCTCGAAAAGGCGTCCACCTATAGAACTAAGGCCCACTCCCTTTTAAATAATCATTAGCACCTTTCATTTGATACCCATATCGTAAAAACGCATTCTAGAGTCACCCCTAGTCCACCTTTATGGCGATATCTCGAAAAGGCATCCACCTATAGAACTAAGGGTCACTCCCTTTTAAAACACCCATTACCACCTTTCATTTGATACCCATATCGTACAAACACATTCTAGAGTCACCCCTGGTCCACCTTTATGGCCATTCCTCGAAAAGGCGCCCACCTATAGAACCATGCCCCACTCCCTTCTAAAATACTCTTTAATACCTCCATTTGATACCCATCTCATGCAAACACATTCTAGGGTTACCCTAGATTCATTTTCCTACATGGTTATTTTCCCTTATTTTGTCTCCAAAGCTCTCAGCTGAGTATGTAATGTTCGGTTACACCTGAACTTAGCCTTCCTTATAATATTTAAAATATTATAAAGTGGCAGCCAAGAGACAGTTTAAAAATTAAAATTAAAAATTTTTGAAACACATACATTATCTGCAAACCAAAAAACATACTACATGAATGTTGTATTTGGACTATCTTTTATTTTACTCTCGTTTGGCAATACAAATTTGAAAATTTCCCATATAAATCACGGACAACAATTTTAAAAACAGTTTATATGTTCCTGTCAGAAATTTGCATAATATTTGAATTGGAGGTTAAAAAATAAAAAGTAACAAATGCAAGGCACGATAACCTCCGAAGGGATTTTAGGCCAAGCTTCTCTTCCAATTTTCGTCGTGCTCCTTTTAATTTATCCTACAACATGGCGAGACGGGACCTACATGTGTTATTCCGACTCCGAACGGCATCTGCAAGACAGGTCAGTTTTCACTGAGAAGCTTTTCATGGCAGAAATAAACTCAGAGTGTTTGCCAAATCAATCTCGAGGGGCGACCCCGCTAAGAACAATTGTCTGTAATTGAAAACAAAAAAAAACATTTTTCTAAATTTGCGATGTTACCTTGTCCGAGGCTAGAAACCGGGATCTTCGGTGTGGTAGGAGGCCGCCAGGAGGTTGCCCCACATAAAATATTATACTGAAATTTTACTTAAATCTAATACATTTCGAGATTTAATGATAAAAGTTACAAGAATAACGTTAAATATCAAATAAATCTCTAAATTGAGATAAAGCATAACAAAGGAATCTTGATAGCATTTAGTTATGTATTGATCTTGAGGATCCACCACCTCAGAGCTCAAATCCCCACAATACCAAAAGTCAAATTATAGATACCATGCGTGATGAAGGCAAAGGATACGCTGAGCTTTTTACTGAGTGTATCGGAACAGCATTGTAAGGTACTTACAGTATCGCGGTATACGGAGAAGGTACAGCACTACCTACATCTTCCAAATAAGTTGCCCACGCAGCTTGGGACAATATTCTGGCAACGGGCAAAATTCATCTACGAAAATAAAGAAATAGTTAAGTCCCAAGGATAACAATCCTAACACGCTAGGAGCGGACGGGCTTCAAATCCCTTAAAATAAGGTGATACAAGGAGGACGCCGACGTCACCAAAAAGATGTCAGAGAATAACAAATGCTTGCAAAAGAACCTCCAACACAGAATTTACGCCTCGGGAAGAGTTTGAAAAGGAAAGAAAGCCTTAAACCAAAAGGACAAGAGGAGGACGTAATCGTTATGATTATTTAAATTAATATTAAAACCTAATACAAGTATATTGTTTTCAGAATTTTCACAAGTAATACCTAAGACATTACGTAAATAGTTTATAAAATCTGAATTGCGTGTGCTAGGTACGTGATAAACCACAGAAATTTGCCTTTTTGGGTTAAAGTGCTTCCATTGAATAATTGCGTCTACACATATGTACCATGTACGTATACGAGCAGCGGAGAGTCAATGCACAAACACATGCATATATCTGAGATACTCCTATAAGTATGCAATGAGAAAAACTATAAAATTGTGCAATTGTAGTTACAGCTGAGAAGTTTGAGAGCTGCTGTACTAGTGGATTCTGGAAGCGCCTAGAAGATGCGAGGGTTGAAATCAAAGAGTATAAAAGGCGGCAATTGTAGAGGCGCTGGAATTCAGTTTGATTTGAGTTGTCAAGCAGTTTCGACTAAGACGCTATCTAGTGAGCAAGAGCAGTATTATTTTGAATATTAGAGTTTCATTTGAGCTATCAATCAGTTTGGTTATAAAGCAAGCTATTCGTTGCAAAGTTTGAGTGTTATTGTGAAGTACTTTAATAAAGGCCATTTTGCATTATTATCCTAACAATAACAGCAGAAGGAATTGATGTGGACGAGTATGTCTTTTATCCTGATGGGGACGATACAACAACAAAAATTGAAGAGGAAAATGAAACACCGCAGACAATGGCGAACACAGACCTTAACATGATATTGGCTGCAATATCGGCACAAATGTCCGAAACGTCATCACAAATACCTACCAACATGTCATCACAATTGGAATCGCAGGAGACACGCATAACATCGAAGATTGAAGCACAAGAAACGCGTATATCCGACATTTCGTCGCAAATGTCATCTCAGCTGGAATCGCAGGAGAACCGTATAACAGCGAAGATTGAAGCACAATTGGATGAACAGAAAACACACATGGCGTCACACATAACATTACAACTCGAAGCCCAGGAAGAGCGTATCTCAACGAAGTTGGAGGCACAGGAAACAAAAGCCTCATCGCAGCTAGAGGCTTTTAGTGAACGACAAGATAAAATGGAGGCCGAGATGGATGCTTTGAAAGATCGTATACAGGAGTTGCAACTAAATCGCCCGGCAGTTTCAGCGAGTAATCCAAAGGTAAAAGCACCATCCTTTGACGGTTCTGTTCCTTTCCAGGTCTTTAAGCTACAGTTTGAGAAGACCGCAGCAGTGAACAACTGGAATGTGGAAGATAAATTTGCCGCACTCTTCGTAGCATTGAAAGGACCAGCTGCCGAAATCTTACAGACTATGCCAGAGTATGAACGGAACAGTTATGACGCATTGCTGGCTGCTGTAGAACGGCGATACGGAAGCGAACACAGGAAACAGATATTTCAAATAGAATTGCAAAAGCGTTACCAAAAAGCTAATGAGACTTTGCAAGAGTTTGCTTCGGATGTTGAAAGGTTGGCTCATTTGGCAAATGCGGACGCACCCGTGGAATACACTGAAAGGGTAAAAATCCAGAGCTTCATAAATGGCATACGAGATGTGGAAACGAAGGGGCTACATATGCGAATCCAAAACTAACATTTGCTGAGACGGTATCCCACACACTGATTCAGGAAACAGCGTCACTTTTGAGTAAGCCCGCATACAAAGCTCATCGCGTGGAAGTAGAAAGGCCAGAGTGGGTAGAGGCAATATTGGAGGCACTGAAAGGATCGCAAAAGCGGAGTGAAAAAGTTATGAAATGCTTCAAATGCGAGAAGCCCGGTCACATTGCCCGTCATTGCGATCTTGATCCTAGTAGTTCCAACAGCGTGGGTGGCCGTAAACGCAAAGCTGGAGGAGATGAGCAAGAGCGAGTAAGAGGTAGAGATCGAGAGCTAGATCCAGCTATTGAATCCCTGTGATATCTGTATTGCATATTGGTAGAAAATCGCGCAGTCTTACCGTCAGAGGGAATGTGGATGGCAAAGAACATGTACTGACTGTAAATACGGGCGCATCTCATTCCTTGATTCGATCTGATTTGGTTTACAGGAGAGTAAAGTCATTACCTGGAGCAAGGTTGCGTACGGTCACAGGCGAGTATAACCAAGTCCAGGGAGAAGTGATATGTGAAGTCCTAATTGGGAAGGTCATGGTTTTACACAAATTCGTTGTGGCGGAGATCGTTGATGAAGTCATATTGGGAGTGGACTTCTTGGTTGACCATGACATCAGAATCGATATGCGGAGAAAAATTATGCGCTATAAGAACCAGGACATACCACTTAACTTTAGTTTGGAAAAAGGGTTCAGCAGTAATCGGGTACTGGTGGAGAAGACTCGACAAAGGCCACGAAATTCAAAGGTAAAGGTTGATGGAAAAAATGGGCCAAATAAAGCGAAATCAAAGGAACCTGCGAGAAAAACACTGGCATTGACAAAACCTAATGGACGCACTAAAATGACTGAAAGAATTTTTCAGATGGAATGCAAGGGTGGTTTCAAGCCAGCGCGCACTACTGTTGTGAAACGTCCAGACGATAATGATGATGCAAAGTCAATCCGTCAAGTGCAAGCTCTGCGAAGAAGTTCATTGGCCAAACAACAGAGTGCGAGGGAACGATCAAGACTAATGAGTAGTAAGATGAAACGCAGGTACATTGAGAACAAAAATTCGGAAGGTTTCTTGGAGGGAGATTTGGTACTGTTATACAACCCTCATCGGCGGAAAGGTGTTCCCTCCAAGATTCGGTGCAGTTGGGAAGGCCCGTACAAAGTTGTGAAGAAGATCAGTGATACCATCTATTGCATAAAAACCACTGGGAAACCACGGATTAGAAGAGTGGTTCATTTGGAAAGGCTGGCAGCGTATAGATCGAGAGATTTGTCTGATCGGGAAGATCAGACTTAGGTGGAGGGCAGTGTAACGAATGTTAGCAGCACTGAGCGATGCTATCGTCTCTAAGCCGATGCTAAGCAGTGACGTGCATTCACATCCATAGATCAATCATTATGTATCTACATAAACGAAACAATAATTGCGTCTACACATATGTACCATGTACGTATACGAGCAGCGGAGAGTCAATGCACAAACACATGCATATATCTGAGATACTCCTATAAGTATGCAATGAGAAAAACTATAAAATTGTGCAATTTTAGTTACAGCTGAGAAGTTTGAGAGCTGCTGGACTAGTAGATTCTGGAAGCGCCTAGAAGTAGTGAAGGTTGAAATCAAAGAGTATAAAAGGCGGCAATTGTAGAGGCGCTGGAATTCAGTTTGATTTGAGTTGTCAAGCAGTTTCGACTAAGACGCTATCTAGCGAGCAAGAGCAGTATTATTTTTTATTTATTTATTTATTTATTATTTAAAGTCGACGACAAACTATGGTCGACTGCATAATATAAAAGATATATAAATATACAACTCAAAAGATAAAATTTAAGATATATCGAGATTTCAACAATGTTATATTACAAACAAAGGAATATTAATGAACATTACTCTTTAATTTCAGAATATAATAATAATAAGAAATATGAGCAGAAATAAGATCGTATGCCGAAATCTTATACTGGCGGAATGCATCAGATTCCGCTCAGCATGATTTCGGAATGCAGTGGATTCCAATCTCCCTGTTGGAATGCAACAAGATTCCAATCAGCATGTCATGGGAATCCGGCAGTGCTAAGAGTAGTGTAAAGAGGATACGCCATCACAAGGCATAAAAAAGTAACATGACCTGTGTTGTTGGAATGCACCAGATTCCAATCAGCTCGATGCCTGACCCATAAGATTATACTGCCGGAATGCATACGATTCCGGTCAGTGACTCATGAAAAAGCATGTTTTTTACGTTGTTGGAATGCACCAGATTCCAATCAACACAGTACTGTCTTGTTTCTTCTTAATGATACATGTTGATAAATATTCCTCCATCCTTAAGCGAGATAGTCCTGTTTTTTATGGAAGGAATAAAATGCCGACAAATTAAATTAGCTTGTATCTCTTAAATTAGATAGGCAAGTATTGCATTACGTATAGTGGCAAAAGTACATTCAAAACTGATGCAGCTATGCAAGTCATTGTAGTGCGCGCACCAGATAAGAAGAGGATTATTTTTAGCAAAGTTTCGTCGACAAAGGGGTAAATAGAAAGGAACGTAGTGTCTGGATACTCTAGGGGGAACCGCAAAAAACAAGCGGCTGAGGAGGGCCGCAGAATCAATTTCTCCAATAATGAGCTTATGGATGAACAATACCCCCAGTAATATTCTCCGATTTTCCAGAGTGGGTAAGTTAATAAGAAGAAGTCTACTTCTGTATGGAGGAAGGTGGATATCAAAAATTGCTTTTGAACTGACTCAAGACGTTTTATATGCTTTTGAGAAACAGGGGACCAAACGCATGAGCAATACTCGAGTATTGGACGAACCAGCGATGTGTAAAGAACCTTAGTGAGGTACGGATCATCGAACTCTTTAGCCCATCTTTTAACAAATCCAAGTAAACCCAACGCTTTGTTGGCTATAGATGAAATATGCATGTTAAAATTCAATTTCGGATCAAAAAGGACACCTAGATCATTTGCAATAGATATACGCTCCAAAGGCGTACCATCTATTACATAAGATTTCAATGCTGGCTTCACTCGGTGAAATGTCATATGCTTACATTTAGAGCAATTTGAAGCTAGTAAATTTGTTGTGCACCAACATTGGAACAAGTCCAAGTCGGCCTGAAGAAGAACCAAGGAACTCAAATCGGTAGGACAGTAGGTGTAGTAAAGTTTTACATCATCCACATACATTAAAGTATGGGAATATAATATTGTCTGTGGCAAGTCGTTAATGAAAAGGGCAAAGAGCAAAGGGCCTAGATGACTTCCCTGGGGTACGCCGGAGGAAACTCCGAACGATTCCGACAGATTGCACTTGAACAGGACTTTTTGGGTCCGGTTAGATAGATAGCTTTTCAGCCACATTAATAGGTGAAACGGGAAGCCCAGTAAATCAAGCTTATGAATAAGCAACTCATGGTTGACGGTATCAAAGAGCAAAGGGCCTAGATGACTTCCCTGGGGTACGCCGGAGGAAACTCCGAACGATTCCGACAGATTGCACTTTGGGTCCGGTTAGATAGATAGCTTTTCAGCCACATTAATAGGTGAAACGGAAAGCCCAGTAAATCAAGCTTATGAATAAGCAACTCATGGTTGACGGTATCAAATGCTTTGCTGAAGTCCGCGTAGATGACATCCGTTTGCTTGTTCGCTAAAAATCCTTCCATAACTATAGAGGTGAATACAAGCAAATTTGTAGTGGTTGACTTTTGACGAATAAAACCGTGTTGGCATGGAGATAAAAGACTAGAACACTGATATTGGAGTTGGCTGGTAACAATCTGTTCAAAGACTTTAGGAATGACTGAAAGTTTAGCAATACCCCTGTAGTTTTCAACTTTTGACCTACTACCTTTTTATGCAGGGATATAATAAAATACTGTTTCCAAAGTGCCGGGAATGACGCAGATCCCAGAGATAGCTCAAATAATTTTAAAATAGGCTCATACATGTTTTCGGCGCAGTACCTAAGCACGCAACTAGGAACACCGTCCGGTCCCGGAGAAAAGGTGGGCTTCAAAGATTGAAGACTCTGAAGAACAATATTACCATCAGTAGCAGGATTCCTAATGTAATTCGAGCTATCTAAGCGATAGGGATATTGACCGGAATGAAAACCACTGGATGAATACAGCAACGTCGTCATCAGTGCAAGCTTTTTTACCTCCAAAGGTTAATGAGGAAGGATACCCAGAAGTTTTCCGCTTTGAATTTACGAAACTGTAAAACTTTTGTGGATTTCTAAAAAATTGGGCTTTACAACAACTCAAGTAATTTTTATGACAAAGCTGATTAAGACGGCGAAATTTAGAACGAGCTATTAGATATTTAGAGAGGTCTGCAGATGCTCCAGATTTCTTGAATCTCTTATAAAGCCTAGATTTAATGTTATTAAGTCTGATAAGTTGCCTTGAAAACCAAGGGGGCTTATTCGAACATAGGGTATAGCGAGTAGGAATGCAGGTATCAAAGAAGCGATCAAGCGTGCTGTAAAATATAGAGATAGCCGAATCGAAATCAGTGCAAGCATAGAGATCCGACCAATCATGGGAAGCCAACAGATCATTGAGCATAATGAAATTCGCTTTGTAGAAGCATCTAGATCGGGGACGAGACTGTACTTGAATCCTACGGGGTAGGCTGATATCAAGTGATATCTCTAGCGTAGGGTGAAGAGGGTCTTCTGGAAGGGATAAAGGTGGTATTTGCGTAAGGGCAGTACCCACCGAGCCATCCACAAATACTAAATCCAGCATTTTATTTCCACTATTTGGAACATTGTTAATCTGTAAAAGAGATGAGTCTAACAAGCAATTGAGAAACTCATGTTGAGCAGTGGGAGTTAAAAAGTTTGAATCACTTATATTAACCCAACTAACTGTTGGCAAGTTAAAGTCTCCAACAACAACAAGTCGATCGTTATCTCCCAACTGCGAATGTAAATCGCAGATGGCCGAGCTAGGACTAGCATAACCATCCATATCCGAACGAGGTGGTATATACGAACAGCAAACAATTACGCTATAGGTACCGAATGAAAGCCTAACTGCTATGAATTCGATATGAGAGATATTGTCCAGCGAAATCAACTCAGATGATAGGTTAGATTCAACAACAATAAGGACACCTCCCGCTCTAGAGATGCGATCACGCCGATAAACAGCATATTTATTTGAAAAAACCTCAGAATTGTAATTATCAGGCTTTAGCCAGGTCTCCGTAAAAGCTACAACTTGTGCAGAAAAGTTGAAAGAATTAAGGAAGAATGGAACAAGTTTTGATCGTAAACCACGAACATTTTGGTAATTAATGAGAGAACGGGACAGATCAGCAATTAACTTTGTGTTGTTATTACTGTGTTCGTCATACCGTTTTTTGGCTGTAATAAAACAGGTTCGGCCCTCGCCTTTCTTGTGAACATGTGAACCACAGTATGCTTAGGCCAAAAAGAGGAATCAAGTACCTTATCGAAATATTCATCTGAAAGGGATATTTTAAATGAGGAGATGTCTCTCTCATATTTAAGTTAAATTTATACACATTGATGTTACTAGTGGGTGCAACACCAAGTTTAGAGCAAACGTAATGAGCAATTTCATTTTCGGTAAGCGAGACGTGTAATCGGGAGACAAATACAGCCCTACGAT
The DNA here is from genome assembly GCF_040869045.1 of Eurosta solidaginis. Lineage (NCBI taxonomy): Eukaryota > Metazoa > Arthropoda > Insecta > Diptera > Tephritidae > Eurosta > Eurosta solidaginis. The sequence goes on along the minus strand of NC_090319.1, from coordinate 232,711,406 downwards.
TTTGAATAGTAGAGTTTCATTTGAGCTATCAATAAGTTTGGTTATTAAGCAAGCTATTAGTTGCAAAGTTTGAGTGTTATTGTGAAGTACTTTAATAAAGGCCATTTTGCATTATTAAATATTGGAGTCATTTATTCAACAGTTTAGTGATTCGAACTTAGCAGAGGGTTGCAAATCAGAGGATTTGCAAGTAAATTCGTTACAATACTATTGATGTTAAGATAAAGACAGATTAGATTATTTAATTGATACTTTCTGGTTTTCGATTTGCTTAAAATATAGCTTTTATATGCATTCCTTACTAAACGCAGCATGGTTTACATCAGTCTCTATAATTTTTTTTTTTTTTGGGACCAGCTCACAACAGTTTACACATTATAATGTAGGCAATCTCTGAAATCGTGATTACCTACACATTTACTACATGCTTTTTTATTGATACACTAAACCGCCATGTGATTGAATCCCAAGCATTTAAAGCATCTAAATACTCTTTCATACCTAATAGTTATGCAAGAGCCCCATTATACATTGACTCCCTTTTGTTTAATAATAAATTCGTATGTTTCTATATATGTTTCAACAAGAGTATTGAAACATTCTCTTCGACTGAAATTTTCAAAAATCTTTATAACTTTGAATTTTCCACCCTCACATGTGCTATTTTGTTTTGTAATGCATTCTATCAATCGCTAACTGCTAAGCCTCTTTGTTAAACCAATTATGTTGGAGGCATAACCTCCAATTTAATTGCATGTTAAAACATAAAACTTAATCATTTCAAAATTAAATATAATATTTGAAAAAAAAATTTATTTGTATTGAATTTGTAATGATATTTGAAAACCTATCCTAAATACTTACCTTTACTCAAAATACTTACCTATGCTTAAAAGATTTACTTTATTTCAAAGCAATCACCTTCTATATACTTACCTTTGAACCACCCTGTAAAGAAATAGTTAAGTACTTACCGTTTACTAAATATTTTACATTTTGTTTTATAAAAACACATACATACCTACATATAATAACATATTTTTATGAAGTTTGCTGACTCTTAGCGGTGCTGGAAAGAACTAATTAGTTAGTTCGATATTTACCATTCGACTGTCGTTACCTTTTCGCAGAATATTCGATTGTGTTAAAGTTTTGAGAAGAGTGAATTAAAATCTAAATCGATTTATATATCTATATAAATAAGTAAAGTGAAAACAAAATTTTAAATAAAAAGTGCTAATCTAAAAATATACATACAAATATATCCAAAATTAAGCGCTGAAAATAAGAGTGAAAAAAGCTGTGGAAAAAATGTTTAAATAAAAAGTGCAAGGATATATATACATAAAAGGAAATAATAAAGCGCTGAAAACAAAAGAAGGAAAAAAGATATACATAGTGTCTTGTTGCCCGAAGAGGGAAATATTTCGTTTTAAGCAGACCTGTTAAATTTGAATTAGCTTTAGTAATCAATTAATTAGACGCCTATTTTAATGGCAAATGATTATTTCAATTGTTTTCCGTAAAAAGCAATTACTAATTGATTACCAGTAGAAAAAAATCAAAAACAAATTATGATTTTTTCCGATTATTGAAAAAAATAAAAAAAAAAATAAAAAATAATCAAAAGTAATCAAAAAAGGCGCTTTTGATTACTTTTGATTATTTTTGATTTTTCGATTATTTTTGATTTTTATACTCAGTTGAGCAGAGCTCACAGAGTATATTAACTTTGATTGGATAATGGTTGGTTGTACAGGTATAAAGGAATCGAGATAGATATAGACTTCCATATATCAAAATCATCAGTATAGAAAAAAAATTTGATTGAGCCATGTCCGTCCGTCCGTCCGTCCGTCTGTAAACACGATAACTTGAGTAAATTTTGAGGTATCTTGATGAATTTTGGTATGTAGGTTCCTGGGCACTCATCTCAGATCGCTATTTAAAATGAACGATATCGGACTATAACCACGCCCACTTTTTCGATATCGAAAATTTCGAAAAATCGAAAAAGTGCGATAATTCATTACCAAAGACGGATAAAGCGATGAAACTTGGTAGGTGAGTTAAATTTATGACGCATAATAGAAAATTAGAAAAATTTTGGACAATGGGCGTGGCACCGCCCACTTTTAAAAGAAGGTAATTTAGAAGTTTTGCAAGCTGTAATTTGGCAGTTGTTGAAGATATCATGATGAAATTTGGCAGGAAAGTTACTCCTATTACTATATGTATGCTTAATAAAAATTAGAAAAATCGGAGAACGACCACGCCCACTTATAAAAAAAAATTTTTAAAGTCAAATTAAAAAAAAAGTTAATATCTTTACAGTATATAAGTAAATTATGTTAACATTCAACTCCAGTAATGATATAGTGCAACAAAATACAAAAATTAAAGAAAATTTCAAAATAGACGTGGCTCCGCCCTTTTTCTTTTAATTTGTCTAGGATACTTTTAATGCCATAAGTCGAAGAAAAATTTACCAATCCTTGTGAAATTTGGTAGAGCCTTAGATTCTAGGACGGTAACTGTTTTCTGAGAAAAAGGGCGAAATCGGTTGAAGTCACGCTCAGTTTTTATACACAGTCAACCGTCTGTCCTTCCGCTCGGCCGTTAACCCGATAACTTGAGCAAAAATCGATATATCTTTACTAAACTCAGTTCACGTAATTACCTGAACTCATTTTGTATTGGTATAAAAAATGGCCGAAATCCGACTATGACCACGCCCACATTTTCGATATCGAAAATTTCGAAAAATGAAAAAAATGCCATAATTCAATACCAAATACGAAAAAAGGGATGAAACATGGAAATTGGATTGGTTTAGTGACGCAAAATATAACTTTAGAAAAAAACTTTGTAAAATGGGTGTGACACTACCATATTTAGTAGAAGAAAATGAAAAAGTTCTGCAGGGCGAAATCAAAAGACTTTGGAATCTTGGCATGAATACTCTTCGTGGTATTACATATATAAATAAATTAGCGGTACCCGACAGATGATGGTCTGGGTCACCCTGGTCCACATTTTGGTCGATATCTCGAAAACGCCTTCACATATACAACTAAGGGCCACTCCCTTTTAAAACTATCATTAATACCTTTAATTTGATACCCATATCGTACAAACACATTATAGAGTCACCCCTGGTCCACCTTTACGGCGATATCTCGAAAAGGCTTCCACCTATAGAACGAAGGGTCACTCCCTTTTAAAATACTCATTACCACCTTTCATTTGATACCCATATCGTACAAACACATTCTAGAGTCACCCTGGTCCACCTTTATGGTGATACCTCGAAAAGGTGTCCACCTATAGAACTAAGGCCCACTCCCTTTTAAAATACTCATTAACACCTTTCATTTGATGCCCATATTGTACAAACAAATTCTAGAGTCACCCCTGGTCCACCTTTATCGCGATATCTCGAAAAGGCGTCCACCCATAGAACTAAGGCTCATTCCCTTTTAAAATACTCATTAAGACCTTTCGTTTGATACCCATATTGTACAAACGAATTCTAGAGCCACCCCTGGTCCACCTTTAAGGCGATATCTCGAAAAGGCGTCCGCCTATAGAACTAAGGCCCACTCCCTTTTAAAATACTCATTAAGACCTTTCATTTGATACCCATATCGTACAAACAAATTCTAGATTTACCGCTGGTTCACCTTTATAGCGATATTTCGAAAAGGCGTCCACCTATAAGAACTAATGCCCCCACGACTTTTAAAAAACTCATTAACACCTTTCATTTGATACCCATATCGTACAAACAAATTCTAGCGTCACCTCTGGTCCACCTTTATGGCGATATCTCGAAAAGGGGTCCACCTATAGAACTAAGGCCTACTCCCTTTTAAAATACTCATTAACACCTTTAATTTGATACCCATATCGTACAAACAAATTCTAGAGTCACCCCTGGTCCACCTTTATGGCGATATTTCGAAAAGGCGTCCACCTATAGAACTAAGGCCCACACCCTTTTAAAAAAACTCATTAACAACTTTCATTTGATACTCATATCGTACAAACAAATTCTAGCGTCACCCCTGGTCCACCTTTACAGCGATATCTCGAAAAGTCATCCACCTATAGAACTAAGGCCCACGCCCTTATAAAATACTCATTAACATCTTTCGTTTGATACCCATATCGTACAAACAAATTCTAGAGTCACCCCTGGTCCACCTTTATGGCGATATCTTGAAAAGGCGTCCACCTATATAACTAAGGCCCACGCCCTTATAAAATACTCATTAACACCTTTCATTTGATACCCATATCGTACAAACAAATTCTAGAGTCACCCCTGGTCCACCTTTATGGCGATGTCTCGAAAAGGCGTCCACCTATAGAACTAAGGCCCACGCCCTTTTAAAATACTCATTAACACCTTTCATTCGATACCCATATTGTACAAACGCATTCTACAGTCACCCCTGGCCCACGTTTATGGCGATATCCCGAAAAGGCGTCCACCCATAGAACTAAGGCCCACTCCCTTTTAAAACACTTATTAACACCTTTCGTTTGATACCCATATTGTACAAAAGCATTCTAGAATCAACCCTGGTCCACTTTTATAACGATATTCCGAAAAGGCGTGCACCTATAGAACTAAGGCCCACTCCCTTTTAAAATACTCATTAACACGTTTCATTTGATACCCATATCATACAAACAAATTCTAGAGTCAGCCCTGGTCCACCTTTATGGCGATATCCTTAAATGGCGTCCACCTATAGAACTATGCCCCACTCCCTCTTAAAATACTCTTTAATACCTTCCATTTGATACACATGTCATACAAACACATTCCAGGGTTACCGTAGGTTCATTTTCCTACCTAGTGATTTTCCCTTATTTTGTCTCCATAGCTATCAACTGAGTATGTAATGTTCGGTTACACCCGAATTTAGCCTTCCTTACTTGTTTTTGATTATTTTTGATTTTTTTTTGATAATTTTTAATTATTTTTCTGCTTTGTTGAAAGAAAAATTCTCGTTTGGTGCATGCACGGAATAATTTCTTCATACAAATACATTTTAGGATGCAATATTAAATCGTAACCGCTTATCGGGGCAAATATATACGTGCAACATACGTGCGGCCATCGTGGTGTGATGGTAGCGTGCTCCGCCTATCACTCCATATGCCCTGGGTTCGCACCCCGGGCAAAGCAACATCAAAATTTTAGAAATAAGGTTTTTCAATTAGAAGAAAATTTTTCTAAATGGGGTCGCCCTCGGCAGCGCTCCGGGTGTATTTCTGCCATGAAAAGCTCTCAGTGAAAACTCATCTGCCTTGCAGATGCCATTAGGTGTCGGCATAAAACATGTAGGTCCCGTCCGGCCAATTTGTAGGGAAAATCAATAGGAGCACGACGCAAATTGGAAGAGAAGCTCGGCCTTAGATCTCTTCGGAGGTTATCGCGCCTTACATTTATTTTTTTTTAACATATAGGGCGAATGGTATATGAGCGTTGATCTAAACATATTCTCCGGTAAGTATATATACATGTGCATTATTACACTCATTATATAAAATAATAATGGTTTCATCCTTAAGTCAAGCCAATTTTGTTTTGTATACAAAATTAATATATCCAGTATTTTGGATTACGTTATGGCTATGCACTGATTGTTTTGTAAATACAAGTACATAAGAGGTTGTACCGGTATATCGTGAGCGCTTATCAATGGATATGGGTACATATGTAAGTTAAGGAACATGACTCCACTCAAATCAGGTGGCCAATATAAATAAATTCTTTAAACGTTGCTATTTGATTTATTTACGAAATCCGTTGTAACATTCCATTCCCACATACTGACATTGCGTTAGCCAGCTGATGCAATGCCAGGTGTAAAATTACTAAAGTATCACATTAAGATAGGCATCCTATTCAATATGCCTATTGTAAACTTATTGTAAGTTATAAATAAGAGTAAAATGTAAAGCTTAGTCAGTTTTTGAGCGGAATTGAAATAAAGTGCAAGAGTTTTTTAAACAACTCAATTTACCCAAAATAAACTTTAATTGGCGATCCTGCCAGGAGACACGCAGTGATAGCCTGTAAAAAGGTTGCGTGTCCTCTGGAGTGAAAAAAAAAACACTGTAAAAATTAAAATAAAACAAGTATCTCTAAAAAGGAGAGAAAAGAAAAAAAAACACTTTAAAATTAAAGCAAACAAAAAAATGACCGAAGAGTAAATTTTTGTTGTGTCTTTTCGATTAAAGGACATTAAGAAAAATCGTTATTTTCCTGAAAACCAATGTGCATTTGTATACAAAACAACGGCATATGTATAAAAAGCAACACACGATTGTTTGCATATACAAACGGAAGTTCGTACAAGATTGAGTGAAAGCAATATTGGCCAAAAATATTTGTCACCTTACAAGAAAACTAAAAACGCGAAGTACGTAGCTCAGGAAAGTGAAAGGACCACCAACATATGTACAGCAGCATTCATCCACAAAGCGAACAAGGATCAAATAGAAGGACGATAATCCAAAGACGAAGAAGCGTAAGCTAATTAATAAAATAGTTAAGGTATATGTTAATACATAGTATGGATAAATAATTATTTTTATGTACATATAAATTAGAAGATTATAAAAGTGAAGGCAAAACAAGAAGAGATAAAGCAAAGTTAAAAAATAAAATTTATATGAAGTGCTAAAAGATTGTGAAAGAAGATTTTAAAAGGGTATATAGATCTGGATTCTTTGATAGAAGATTTGACAAAAATGTCATTAAATAGTAATAATAGTACCACTAATATGGACGTAATATCTAGATTGATTGCCGCTAGTACGACATCATTACGAACGGAAGTAGAACAAATGAGGCGACAGATACAGGCCATCAACACCAATGATGCTGTGACCGAGTTTGTACCCGAACAAATAGATTCAAATATAAATTGTGACGAATTATGTAAGTTGGCGCGAAGTAGCCAATAATTCCATGTCCTTGTACACAAGGGGAAGTAGGAAATATTTCGCGGCGTTAACAATTTTATGGAATAAAATCACCCGTGAAGCCAATGATATACTGACCAATCACGGAACAATTTTGAATTTCGACGCAATTTTAAGTCGTCTGGACTTTGCCTTTGCTGACAAAAGGCCAAGTTATATAATCGAACAGGAGATGAGTGTCCTGAGACAGGGATCGAAATCCCTCATAGGTTTCTATAATGAGGTTGACGAGAAGTTGACGCTTCTCATAAATAAGACCATAATGACTCATGAGACAAGCTCACCCATAACTAAAGAGCTAAACTGTAAAAACAGAGCCACTGCTCTGCGGACCTTTATAACTGGGCTTAATCACCCATTAGATCAAATATTGTTTACCTTGGCACCGAAGGATTTGCCAAATGCCCTTGCCAAGGCTTAAGAGTTAAATGCCAATCAAATGAGGTTACAATTTGCTTTGCAATATTCGCAAAGCCACCCGCAGAAAAGTTTTAATTCATCTCTCCACAGACTTCCTTATAATAATCGGAGAAGTCAGGAGTTTCAGAATAATTTGAGGTACCCGCAGAAAAATAGTCCAATATTCTGCGACAATAAAAAAACCCGTCCAGAGCCAATGGATGTAGATCCATCCCTGCAAATTGAGAATAGGCCTAGTAATAGATATATGCCACAGGGAGTTAGAAACAATTCGCAAAACAACAATTTAAATAAAAGAGTTGGAGGTGCGCAAGTCAGTGCGCAACCACAGGAAAAAGTACAACGAGTAAATAATATTAATGAAGGCCATTTTTAAGGCCAAAAGTAAGCTTGCCATATATATATCTGTATGCCCCAGCTATAGAAAAGATTTTGAAATTTTAGTAGATACAGGTGCAACATCCTGTTACATCAGGAAGGGAATTTATAGGAATCCAAAAGAATTGGATATTTATAAGAGGATAAAAACCATTAATGGTTATACAATAATAAGATTTTACCACGAAATTCATCTGTTTGGTGTTAAGGAGATTTTTTACGAAATTGATAACTTGGAGTCAGATCTCCTTATAGGTTATAATTTATTGCGGAAAGTCAACGCTTTAGTGGACCTGGAAAACCAGAAGTTAATTGTTAATAGAATTGGAAAAATTTATGAATTTGGGGAAAGGAGTGCTATGAAGCACAGTTGTGAAAAAGAAAGTGAGGTTGATAAAGTGAACTTTGTGGAACAAAAATGTTCCACAGCGCCAGCCGACGGTAATACCGGCAATAGTGCAGATAATATAAAAAATAGAACAAATGTGGAACAAGAACGTTCCACAGCGCCAGCCGAAGAACGTACCAGCAAAATTCCAAATAATAAAATAAGCCCAAAAGAGGGCAATATGAAGAATCTTCGTCAGAAGATAATTGATGTTATAAAAAAAGAACATGAAGATGTTGATTTGGATTTACCATTCAATACAGATATCAGAGCAGAAATTCGCATGGATGAGGAAAGAACCATTTGGTCCAAACAATATCCATATCCAATATCTGTTGATAGTTTTGTTAATGAAGAAGTCCAAAGTCTATTGCAGCAGGGGATTATAAGGGAAAGTAAGAGTCCATATAATTCCCCATGTTGGGTAGTTCCAAAAAAGGGAATTAATAAGGATGGAAGTCCTAAGTTACGCTTAGTGATTGATTTTAAAAAATTATTGAAAAAACTATTCCGGATAGTATCCGATGCCGAATCCAGAGATCATACTTTAAAATTTGGGGGAATCAAAATATTTTTCAACGATAGATCTCGAATCTGGATTTCATCAAATATTAATGAGAGAAAAGGATATTGAAAAAACGGCGTTCTCTATTAATAACGGGAAGTATGAGTATGTGCGGATGCCCTTTGGCCTTCGCAACGCTCCCAGCATATTCCAACGGACTATGAATAATATTTTGCATGAATATATCGGGAAGTTTTGTCATGTCTACATTGATGACATTATAGTATATTCACGTAATTTGGAGGACAGTTGAAACATTTAGAATTGGTAATAGAAGTACTGAAAAAGGCCCATATGAAAATATCTCTAGAAAAGTCTAGGTTTATCGAGCAAGAAGTTGAGATTCTGGGATACATTGTATCTCATAAGGTCATTAAAACCGATTCAAAGAAAATAGAAGCAATAAAAAATTATCCAATACCAAGAACTCTACGTCAGGTTAGAGGATTTTTATGTTTAACGGGATATTATAGGAAATTTATAGAAGGTTATGCTAAAATAGCAAAACCAATTACAAAATATTTACAAGGGGAAAATGGTAAAATCTCCCAATATAAATAAAAAAAAATATTGTCAATCTAGACCAAGAGGCAATAGCTGCTTGCGAAAAACTAAAGGGATTGTTGTGTCAGCAGATAGAATTGATACAACCAGATTTTACAAAAAAATTTGTTCTAACAACAGATGCATCAAATGTAGCCGTAGGAGCTGTGTTATCTCAAGAGGGGAGACCAGTGACTTTTATTTCAAAAACATTAACCACGACTGAAAAAAGCTATGCGACAAATGAAAAGGAATTATTTGCCATTGTGTGGGCATTGAAAAGTTTACGAAATTACCTTTATTCGGTGAGAGATTTGGAGATTCACACCGACCATCAACCATTATCATTTACAATTTCTGAAAGAAATCCAAATATCAAAATGAAGAGATGGAGGGCATTTATTGTGGAGTTTTCCCCAAAAATTATTTATAAACCAGGGGCAATAAATGTGGTTGCAGATGCTTTATCCCGGCAAATTTTAAATAATGTAACAGAGTCGGCAAATGATGAAAGTAACTCAAGCAACTCTTTAACTAATACACAACATTCTGCAGAAAGTAGTGATGAACATCAAATTGCTGCAACAAAAAACCATTAAATCATTTCAAACAGCAAATCCTTATTGATAAGGGTGCTAGAATTACTGCCTTGGAAACCATATTTCCATTTAATAACAAACGCTTTTTGATCGAATATGATCAACCTGAAAATATTCTTTCGGTTTTAACAGAATATTTGAATCCAAAATTGGTTACCGCAATTTACTGCACACCAGAGGTGCTTTATGGAAATAAATATGTCTTAACAGAAACTTACCCATCGACAAAATTTATGCATTCTAGATCTTTCCCTAATGATATTACTAATAGGGAGGACCAAGCGGCTATTATAGAACAAACTCATAATCGCGCACACCGCAATTATAGAGAAAACTTAAAACAAATCAAAGATCAGTACTATTGGCCCGAAATGTACAAGCAATTTAAACAATATTCAAGAAATTGCGAAGTATGTAACAAGAATAAATACGACAGGCATCCGAAAAAGACTTCAATTGGGGAAGTTCCAATACCGGAAATAGAGGGAGAACAAGTACATATTGATATTTTTTATGTTCATCATTTGAAATTTATTACTTTCATTGATGCATATTCTAAATATTTGGTAGTAAATGGAAGATAAAACTAATTTGGAGGAAAAAGTAATGGAAGTTATCCAAAGTTTTCCTGAGTTAAAGGAAATAACGGTTGATAATGACCCTGGGTTTATTACAATGCAGTTTAAATCTTTAATGCATAGATTAGGAATAAGAATTATTTTTTGTAGTCCAGGTCATAGCACAACTAATGGACAAGTTGAAAGAGTGCATTCGACCGTAATAGAAATGGCGCGTTACATTAAACACGAATATAATTTAATAAGTTTTGCTGAGTAGATATATCGTGCTGTGCATCAATACAATAAAACGATTCACTCAGTAATAGAAGAAAAACCATTTCAAAGATTTTTTAATAAAGTGCCACTTCATGCAGTTCGGTCAAAGCTTTTGACTGCGCAAAATAAAATGTTAGATAGGGAAAATAGAAACAGGGTTAGTAAAACATACCAACGTGGTGATGTATATATGAAAAGATTATAGGGGAGAGAAATAAGCTAAAACTTAGATTTAAAAAGCAAGTGGTAAAGGAAGATTTAGGAAATAAAGTTAGAATCAATTATAAGAATAGAATAGTACATAAAGATAACATTAAATCTTAACTTTAATTACAGGGAATGGAGACAATCATATTTCTGGCATTAATTACTATAGTAGGGACGGATATAATCCATTATACAAGAGAAGTTTATGTATTAATAGAAGATGGAGACATTATACAACGACTTTGGTGACTTTTCCATGTTACAAATTTAACTTATTTTTCCGAAATATTACTACTAGACGAGGAGGATTAAAACAAAATTTAGGTTATGATAATGTTAGGGAAATTGACATACGTGACGAGTTTCATATCAATATGGACCCAGAAATAGAGCTAATACAGACGTTGTTGGGGCAACTACAAAAAAACGGAGAGACGTTTAAAAAGAGGAATTAATGAATTAGGGACTTTATGGAAGTGGATATCCGGTACCCCGGATCACGACGATTTAGTTTTTGTAAAGAATAAATTAAACGAGTTAATTTTAAATAAAAACAAACAATTTATGACAAATTCATAAGTATTTAAAGTTATTTCTCAATTATCAGAGACAATAAAAAACGCAAATAAAAATGATCATGCTACAACTAAGGAAACGTAGGAATAAATTTTTACTAAATGAATTACAGAATATTATTCATACAATAACTTTAGGAAAATTAGGAATTTTGAATCCATTAATTTTATATTTAGATGAAATTAGAGACATTATTGCAAACGAACATGGACGATTGAGTGTGACAGATTTAATAGATATTTCTAATTTTAAAATATTACAGAATAAAGATTTAATAGTTATTTATATTAGGTATCCAAAATTTTTTTTTAGATTGTAAATTTTACGAAGTAAGAGCAATAGCTAAGCAAGATGGTAAGTTATTTATCGAAAAAGAGATTGCAAAATGTGAGAATCAATATGTTAATGTTAAAAATTGTAACAAAGAAATAGTGAATGTATGTTGTGAAATAAATCTTAAAATTCTTGTTTAGTGGATATTTTGCTAGGAAAAATGACTAGATGTATAAAAATTAAAGAAAGGAATAAAGAAATTGATGTAATAAGAGATGGTGATATTTTAGTTTCAGGAAATTATACTGTTGACAATCATAATGTAAATGGAGTTTATCTCGTAACTTTTAAAAATCAGTCAAAGATTGACAATGTAACTTATGAGAACACAGATGCAAAAATATGGAAATATGTAAAAAATAATACATTCAGTAGCTTTGAAATTGTTAAATATATAGAATCTGAAGACTTAAATTTAAAATTTGAAAATATAAACTTTATTGATGTAATAAAAGGTGAAATAAAATCAAAAACCCATATTTTGGATAGGTTTAATAATAGTAACAGTTATATTTATGATAATAGTATTAGTCAAAGCTGCTAATCAATACAAAATATTTAAGCAAAGAAAACAAACTGAAATTAATGAAAAGATATTTAAAAATTTAAGTTCTCAAATTGAAATATTAACAAATTGGCTGAATTAAACAGGGACGTTTCATCTGAAGAAAGGGGGGAGTAAAGGAACATGACTCCACTCAAATCAGGTGGCAAATATAAACAAATTCTTTAAACGTTGCTATTTGATTTATTTACGAAATCCGTTGTAACATTCCATTCCCACATACTGACATTGCTGATGCAATGCCAGATGTAAAATTACTAAAGTATCGTATTAAGATAGGCATCCTATTCCATATGCTTATTGTAAACTATTTGTAAGTTATAAATAAGAGTAAAATGTAAAGCTTAGTCAGTTTTGAGGCATTGAAATAAAGTGCAAGAGTTTTTTAAAAAACTCAATTTACCCAAAATAAACTTTAATTTGTATGTACATATCAGGCATGCTTAACCAACGAACCGATATCATTTCGTTACGATAATCAACATTAATAAACGAAACGAAATGACTTTGTTTCGTTTATTAACGTTAATTATCGTAACGAAATGATATCGGTTCGTTGGTTAAGCATGCCTGGTACATACCCACCTACAAATTATCGTGTCTATAACAGTGATGATAATCATGGTACATTTGTACTTTTTTTGGTACATTTCGCTTCCTGAAAGTACGTTGGTACTACATTGACATATTTGGTAAATTTTTGTAAAATACAGCACTACACTTCAAATCATTTGCTAAGCAGCTCTGAATGTACACAATTTTTATTTTTTCGAAGAAAATACATATATAGTTAAGTTGCACAATTTGCCATTTGTAATTATGGATCATTTAAATATGCTTATGAAAAATAAATATCATGAACAAATTTTGCATCAATAGAATTAAAGCACAGAAAATAATGACTCAAATAACAGGGCCAGAAAATCCATAATTGCATTTTGTCAGAAGAATTATCACTCTCTAATAATAGATGAAACGACTGATATATGTATATCAAACAATTTGGCAGTTTCGATTCGAATTACAGATAGATTTTTAGATTTGATACCTTTGACCGATAGTAGAACGGAGGGTATTTTTAATGCCATTATTACTTATTACCAGATTAAAAATTTTATAAAAAAAATCTTATTTAGACTCCAGTCCTATTTGGATGTTAAATATTGATTCAGACAAAAATCACTTAACCCCATATGAAGTTTACTGCGGTGTTAATCTGGGTATTATTCTATGAAAACAACCTTTTCGAAAAAGATGACGTACACATATTCAAGAGCTGTTCTAAATAATTTTAGATACCATTTTGTAGTCCTTTATTAAAGAAAGTAAATTTGAATGATAAAACTTTGTTGTGGGCTGAAAAGCTTTCACCAGAAAGTATTTTAAGCGGTGAAACAAATAGTATTGTGCCTTTAGTTATGGACTTGTTTCCGAAATCTGCATTTGAAAAAATAGAGAAAATTAATTCTGAATTTAGAGCTTTAGCAGAGAACGAGAGCCTTAAAAAATTCAAAAATTTAAATTTATGCAACTTTTGGGAAGAATTGAGATCAGCTAAAAATAAATTAAATGCGCATATGTATTCCAATATTTATTGAATAGTTCAAGGCATATTGTCGATTCCACATTCATCCACAAACGTTGAAAGGATATTTTCTATACAAAATTTAATTAAAACTAAGTGTAGAAATAGACTTCAAATAAACACAGTTCCGAATTTAATAAAAACTAAAGACTTGATGAAATCAACCAACAGTAGTTGTCATAATATAGATACGAAAAAAAGCTTTTTGCCCGCTGAGATATTTAAAGAACTCAAAGAAGACGAACTGTTAATGTAGTGATTGAAACTTGAGTTATTATTATAGATGTAGGCGATAATTTGTCAACTTTTATACCTGAATCTAAATCTTTTGTACCTAAAATGTTTTTATGAAATGCTTTTGCATTGAATACAGCTGTTATTTTTTTTTTTAATATAAATTTTATGTTCCTTACTGGTACTCAATAAAGAAATGTTTTTATACACATACGTACATAAATGTACGCTTCAATCGATAAACTTCTTTTAGTATGTTTACTGGAAAAGTATTTCTTCATAAATCATATTTCCCTATTATACTGCCTTTAATTTGTGTTAGAAAGTTTCCTGACTAAAAACAGTTTTTGGATAAAAAAGCAGAATATAGCTCTAGTTTGGCTCAAATTCGCATCAGAAGACTTTTGGTAAATTATTGGATAATTTGGTACATTTTTTCTCCCCGTTTGGTACAAAATGAAAAAATCCTTTTATCATCCCTGGTCTATAAGTGTTTCCGATGAATACCTGGGGAGTGCGTAGTAATACTACTTCGATTGATGGTTGATAGCTTCACTTCCAACTGGAGCGATCCTCTAAGTTGTTATTCATCATCATGATTAGTTGTCTAACCAAAGGTTTTTATATCCCAGATAAATTTATTAACATATGTCCATGTACATTAGATTAAAACTTCTTTTTATTTCCTTATGATTACGTCTAGGATATTTTCTATAAAATCTTAAGTTTTGCATAGTGAGCCATATTTTTAGTATTAACAAGGGAAATTACAGAAAAGTCAGGTTTCGTCGCAATCTAATGTACATGCTCAATGGTACGGTTAGAAAATGTAAGCCTTAGAATTTCGTGTTATTTTTTATTAATTTTTTATAAATGTGTTTTTGTAAACATAAAAATTGCACAAGTTTATGTTTTATAAGGAAGTTAGGTTAGGTTAGGTTGGGTGGTAGCTTCCTTGATGAGAGGAAGCTCACTTGGACAACATGACGGTCCGTTGTGATACCACATATAATAAACTAAACCAACGGTGACGTAGATATAAGTACTTAGAGAATCGTTGGGTAGCAACGATAAAGTTCCGAATGATCCCGATCTCAACCTTGGATAGCTCCTCGGGAGATCCAAGTGAGTCACGACCAAAATACTTTCGCCTAGTTCTGGCAAAAGCTGGGCAGTCAAGCATAAAGTGATTTGGTGATTCCACCTCATCATCCTCCATACAGCTGCAGCAGGATGGAGTTTCCAATATATTGAGACGTACCGCATGGATACCCATGGGACAGTGCCCTGTCAAAACCCCAATGACCATTGATAGGTGAGCCTTAGTGAACCCAATTATTTCAGCAGACCTTCTGCCATCCACTTTCGGCCAGAAAGATCTTGATATCCTACAAGACGTAGTGTCCGCCCAACGTTTGCTGAGCTGACTCGAGGCCCAGCTATGGAAGAGCAATCCACAGGTGGCTAGCGGAATCCCGAAATCCCTACAGCCATCTTCATCCGGTTCAGTTGTACCGATTCGGGCTAAGAGATCCGCTTGACAGTTACCCGGAATATCACTATGGCCCGGGACCCAGATAATCTTAATTGTAAAATAATTCGATGCAATCGCAAGTGTGGTCAGGCACTCCCAGACCACCCTCGATCGCACTGTAGTTGAGCTCAAGGCCTTTATAGCCGCTTGGCTATCAGAGTAGATGTTAAATTCCCTAACCGTAGTAGCGCTGGATAGCATTTCATCCACCGCATCCTTAATCGCAGCAACTTCCGCTTGGAATACACTGCAGTGATCAGCCAACTTAAACTTGCGGCTTACATTTAGCTCTTGACAAAAGACCCCCCCGCCAACCTTTCCGTCCAACTTCGACCCATCCGTGAACAAGTTAACCGGTCCCATGCCCCAGATAATTCCTCTTCTCCACTCCTCCCTCGGGGGAATGACTGGGGTGAAGGTTGTATAGGGAGCGGCAACCGGCATGCAATAGTCCGTCCTGTCCGGGATAAAGTCGAAACTAGTAAGAAGGCTAGAGTGTCCGAAATCAGAAAGCATATAACCCATATCACGAAGCCTGACCAACGACCGGGCCGCGGCTGCCTTTCCCGCAATATCTACTGGATGTATATTCAGCATGACATTCAGTGCCAAGGTAGGTGTTGTTCTCATAGCGCCACTGATGCCGATAAGCGCCGTCCGTTGTACTGACACTAGCATTTTGGAGGTGCTCGCCGAGTCCAGTGCTTTCCACCAGACCAGCACCCCATATAGCAGAATCGGTTTGACCACCATCTCATAAAGCCAGTGTACTACTCCTGGCGAGAGCCCCCATCTCTTTCCGATAGCCCCCCTGCAGCAGTACAAGGCAACCGCGGCCTTCCTGGCCCTATCTTCCACATTGGGCCTCCAGGACAGCTTCTTGTCCAGAACAGTTCCCAAATATTTAACCCTGTCAGTAAGTACCAACGGTACCCCTCCAATCGAAGGAGTTCTGAAGTCGGGTATCTTATATCTCCTTGTAAAAAGAACCAATTCTGTTTTTCGCGGGTTGACCGCCACTCCACATGATTCAGCCCACCTAGCCACAGTATCCAGGTATCCCTGCAGAACATCGCGCAGGGTGCCCAGAAATTTGCCCCTGACCAGGATAGCGAGGTCATCTGCATAGGCAACCACCCGACAGCCATTGGCTTCCAGCTCCACAAGAAGCTCGTTGACTACCACAACCCAGAGCAGAGGAGATAGGACACCTCCCTGTGGCGTGCCCCTGCACACCTTCCTCCTTATTATGGCTCCTCCCCACTCCGCTGCGACAATTCTGTCGCATAGAAGTTTGCTAATAAATTCAACCAGAGCCGCTTCGACTCCTAAACCCACCAGAGCTCTTTCGATTGCCCCCGGTAGAACATTGTTAAAAGCCCCCTCGATGTCTAGAAAGGCACCCAGAGCATACTCTTTATGTTCTAGAGACCCCTCTATTTGCTTTACAATCGAATGGAGAGCCGTTTCCGTCGATCTGCCTTTGCAGTACGCATGCTGTGAAGCCGACAGTAACCCCCCAGGTATCCTTTCTCGTAGGTACAGGTCAATCAGCCGCTCAAGCGTCTTAAGAAGAAACGACGAGAGACTGATTGGCCTGAAATCCTTAGGTGACACATGAGAGCCCCTGCCGGCCTTCGGAATGAAAATGACTCTAACCGTGTGCCACGACTTAGGGATATAGTTAAGCCTGAGGCAGTTAGTGTAGATGATGGCCAACCAGCGGCAGGAAATCCCTAAAGACCTTTGAAGTTGCGCAGGAATGATGCCATCCAGACCGGGTGACTTATAGGGCTTGAACGAATTTATAGCCCAGGATATTTGACTTTCCCGTAGTGGGATGGCAGGCATTTCTGCATGGCCAGCTACCGCCGACCACGCAAGCGAAGATCCCTGCGCAACTGGGACATCGGGAAAATGATTGTCCAGTAAAAGTCTCAGGGACTCCTCGCTACTCATCGACCAGTCCCCACCATCATCTCTCAGATGCCCCGAGGGGCGGGATTCCTAGAGAGTATTTTTCTAAGCCTCGCGGATTCATTGCAGCCCTCTACGTTTTCGCAGAAGCTTCGCCATGAATCTCGCTTTGCTAACCTTATTTCATATTTATAAATCCCCAGACTCACCTTATAGAGCTCCCAGTAAGAGGGTAGTTTACTCCTCCTGGCTCTATTAAAGAGCCGCCTACTGGACGCTCTTAGGTCGTCAAGGGAATCAGACCACCAGGGCGGCTTGCCCTTCCCCCTGTAAGTTTTCAGTGGGCAGGACTGTTGAAAGGCGCTATTGCTTGCCAAGGTGAAGTTTTCCACCAGACCGTCTATTTCAGATTCGGACAGGTCCGAACCAACGATAGGCGCCTCAGGCAATAGCTCTCCCAACTTCCTACAATACAAGTCCCAGTTGGTACTTTTAGGGTTCCTAAAAGATATTTTCCCGGGACGTTCTTCATTCACCGAGAACTGAATATATCGGTGATCAGAGAAAGAGTGCTCGTTGAGAACCCTCCATCCAGATATCCGATCTTCCAGTTCTCTGCTAACCAGGGTGAGGTCCAGGACCACCTCCCTTACCGCAGTAATAAAAGTCGGGTCATTCCCCCTATTACATATACAAAGTCCCTCATCTACAATAAAAGTAAATAAAGACTCACCTCTGGTGTTCGTATCCGAGCTCCCCCATATGCTATGGTGTGCATTAGCATCGGCACCTATGATTACGCCAACACCTCTCCGCCTTGCTTCAGCGGTGATTTCGCCCAGTATCACAGGCGGTGGTCCCGTTACGTCCCCATGGGGCATATACGCTGAGACCACCCACAATTCGCTACTGCCTCGCTCGAGGCAGACCGTGGTTACGTCAGCATTGCTGAAATTAGAGAGAATAAAAGCTTTAAATTCCTTTTTAATAAGCACACAGGATCTAGGCCTACCTGCCTCCCCATGCACCAAGGTGTTGAATTTTCCCGTCCTTAATCCAGAAATTTTTCCGCCGTTACTACTCAGCCACGGCTCCTGGACAAGGACAATATCCACTCCGCCTTTCTCAAGACAGGGCAACAAGTTTGCGGAAGCCGCCTTAGAATGCTGAAGATTGATTTGACGGATTTCCATCAACACCACTCTTCTTCTTCTGCACCCCATCCTTGGCGGCTTCGCCCTCGGAGACTAGGAGATCCTCCCCCTCCCCCAACACACGACTTACACTGATGACGGATCCCGCCATCGATGATTCGCCCTCGGAGGCCAGGAGCTCCTCCTCGGCCCTATCAGCCAGACGACTAGCACTGATGACAGATCCCGCTATTGACGGGACGTCAACAGTGCTTTCGCTGTCCAAATTAGCGGAGTCAGCATCCACAACCATGGGTACTGGCTCCCCTGCGGACGCCTCCACCTCCCGAACAGTCTCTGTGGGAGAGGAACCATCCCCCCTGGAATCGGCGTGGTAGATTTTGAGAACCACACGCTCGAGGCCATAGGAGATAACCCCCCTCGTGTCAGAGAGAGGACCGGTGGACTCTGCGTTTAGCAGAATCAGCACTTGCCGACGTGGCCCAACAGCCTCCTCTACTCTGAGGACCCTCCAGTTATGCGTCGGAAGGTTCGGGTTGCAGTAACGCATTAATTCGAGTATTTTCTCCGGCTGCGATGGCCCGGCAGGCAACCACACCCGAGCCCTCGGTCGAAGGGGGAGATCCCTCCGTTCCACGGCCTCGAGTCTGGCCCCCCTCCAGACCTCCCCTACCAAAGAAATTATTTTCTTAAAGATACAGGCCGACCGCTCGTTAGCACAAGTAATCAGTCTAAAACCATGATACCACCCCGAGTATTCGAAGCATGGCCGCGTACCTGGGCTCTCCATAACAGCGGTCATATAGGCCGCTGATATGGCGCTGGCGACCCACGGCCACTCCTCTCGGGAGATGGCACCATCCTCCCTGCTCCTATCCAGGACCCCGAGGGTGATGGAGCCTGCACGTTTAGCGATTTCGCTAAACGAAATTGCGTCCCCACCTCCTCGGGCCCTTTTTGTCGTTGAGGCATTCCGCTCATCCGACCTTTGCCGCTTCATAGCCCCCAAACCCTGCTGCTCACCCGCATCGTTCGACACCGGTGTGTGGTCGTCGCAAGCTACGACGCTCCTGGCCCACTCCAGCGGCTTCGACCCCAGGGCTCCCGTTGGGAAAGCTCCTCGCGACAGGGCTTCCTTACTAGTTCTGGGCTGGTCCGTCGCATTCGCCGGACCTCTGCCTTTCCCTGTCACAGCCCCATATGGGCCTACATTGGGTGTCGGTTTCGACACCCCTCCACTACCCGAACTACCCGTACCTACGGGGTTTGAAACCAAACCCCTGCGCTGATCCGTCTGATCAGCCCTTTTGACCCGCCGGGAGCTTTCCCTGCTGGCGGCGACCTGCTTCGGAGCACTCTCCTCACCTGTCGCGTCCCTCGCACCATGACGACTTTCGCCGTCACTCCTACCCTCCTTTTTATTCGTCTTCGTGTCCATTCTAAGAAGTCCCCCCTCAAGGCCGCTATCCGGAGCCGATTGTGTAGTCGCCCTTCAACGGTCCCGTGGTTATCTATGCTGCGCAGGGAGGCCACGCGAGGGTTGACGCATTACCTTATGAGTAATGCGTTCAGAGCCAGACCGGACGCAAAGCGGGAAAATCTTCAACCGCACCTACACCACCAACTTAACGGCGACGGAGCCGGAACGTACCTTGAGGCCCGCCACGGTTTTAACGGGACGTGGGCAGGTGCAGCATTAGCCTACCAGCCATTTCGATAGGGTTTCACCCCGACCTACTAAGGTGGCAGAATACTGCACCTACCCGCCCAAAGTCATCAATTCCTATCCATAGTCAAAATCAAGTCCCTAACAATCCGGTTCGTCACTGTTGAGTACCGATCTTGACCCTTAACAGGGTCCTCCCTCCCCTGAGCTCGGCACAATGACTCAGGGGTGCGGGTTTTATCGAGTTGTCCTCTCTAGATCCGCCATTATCAGTAGAAGCAGGGGCACCTCGTGCAGGACGTGACAACCAATCACGTGTGACAATTCGTCACTATGGCCGGTCTAAGACTGATACCAGTCCCTGATCCAGAGCCTGGAACCACGTATGATATCCAAGCCAAGTATCTTAAGGAAGTAACGATGTTGTGAAAGTGTATCTAATTAATAATTATTTGCATCAATTAAAAATTGTTTCATTAAATTAACATTGCCAAAAATAACGATATTTCGATGGAAATCAAAACTTAAAAGAAAGTAAAATAAGAGGTATTTATGTATATTCATTATCTAAAAGTTGTTTTAGTCATTTATAAAAAATTTGCATTTGCTTTCAATAAAGTTAAGGTTTCGAATGAAACGTCCGACAAAGACTGACACCTTGGAGGATTTATAATTCCTGCAAAGGAAAATAGTCGCTCAACAGGAGCAGAAGAAGTTAAAGGCGTGTTGAAGAGTTTTGCTGTTTCTTTCAACACACTTCGTGTTTTCCAAATGTCCATGCTAGTATATGAATCACCCAGATAGCTATATAGCTCATTTTGTGCCAACTTTTTCAGCCCACATTTTGTTGGAGAACATTGCTCCACACTGGCGATGATATGAAACCAATATTACTAAAATAAAGCGAACAATATGATAAACTTTGATTGCAAAACAATCAGTCCATAGTCATAACTTAAAAAATAGCGGATATATTAATTTTGGATACAAAACAAAATTGGCTTGATTTAAGTATGAAACCATTATTATTTTATATAATGAGTAGATCAACGCTCATATACCATTCGCCCTATGTCATGCACGTATATATTTGCCTCGATAAGCGGTTACGATTTAATATTTCATCCTAAAATGTACTTGTATGAAGAAATTATTCCGAGCATGCAACAAACAAGAACTTTTCTTTCACCAAAGCGGAAAAATAATCAAAAGAAATAAAAAAAAAATAAAAAAAATCAAAAATAATCGAAAAAATCAAAAATAATCAAAAAGAGAGACACATTTTTTAATAGAGCTTCTTGCCCAGTACACATATATTTTATTATAACCACGAGCAGTATACCTGCATAAGTAGTACGCCAACAGCAACACAAATAAACTCTCACACAGCAGCACTTAAGATCCCAAGGGCAGATCCCAAACCAAAAAAAAAAAAAAAAAACAAACTCAGCCAGAAAAACAGGTGACAAAGAAGTACACCTTTTCCAAAAGTAGAATACGTACATACATCTTTACACAAGTACAGCAAAAATACTCCCCTCGCGCTCGGTATATTAAACCGTCGGTCTACCCAAAAACAGTGGCGGATTTGAATATTCGCCGCCCCTAGGCAATACATAATTTGCCGCCCTTACTTTCACAATAATAACACTGGTCGACGGCCAAAATTTACCAGAGATGGCGTTATGAAATTCGTATCTAAAACCATCCACTGATTTCGAAAATCGAGATCATTTTTGATTCTATGGTACCGTTTTTGAGATATTTGCAATTTACCGTTATTCGAAAAAACCAAAAAGTTGGCTCCCTTTAATTACGTATATCTTCACGCAATTGCAAAAAGTTTACAGAATCAAAAAGACGATAAAATTTGCTATAAATGCATCATACATTGTTTTTTGTTCAACCAGATAGTTTTCGAGATATTAGCTTATCATTTCAGATTTTTGTTTTTTTTTTATGAAAAAATATGAAAAAAATTACTCTTTGCGAGGGCAGCATTCCAAAACCACAACTTTTTTTCCAGATATTTTTTCTTTACGTAAAGCTCTGTTTAATTAGAAAAAAGATAAGCTATCATCGAAGAACATAAATAAAAATACCCAGGTTGCGCAATTTCAACGTATACCTCAAAACGTATGTATGGTATAAATAAGAGTGAAATATCTAGCTATGCTCTGTTTCTATTTAGTTAAAAGTTCAATTTATGAATGAAATTACCCATATTTTTAACTTTTTTTAATTTATTTATGTTTATACTATATTCTAACAATCTTTATCTTAATTTGGTTTTACTATGTAGTCGAAATAATTATCTGTTCTACTTTGACGCTTATTCAGTTTAGGATCGGTTTCTCTTATGAGAAACCAGCAGTAATCACCCATCATTGCGACGTCCCAAAATACTTGATATCGATTCTCAATTAATTTCATTTGCTGATGAAACCTTTCGCCATGTTCGTCACTTCCGCCGCCAAGATTTGCCGGAAAAAAGCTCAAATGTGATTGCAGAAAGTGAATTTTTAAAGACATATTTACGCCTGGAAAGAAAATATTAGTTAGGTAAACAAGTTATAGAATTTTGGGAAATTAATTTTAATAAGCCCTTAATATTTACCCATTTTCGCATAATTATTGATTAAGTCGTTCACTATCTGCTCGTAGTTATTAGGGCTTTTGTGTCTACCGAGAAAAGAAGCAAAGACCTTTTCAAATGATTCCCACGCTGCTGCCTCAACTGATGAGAGTAGTCCTTTGAATTGATTATTGTTGATCAACTTTTTTATTTGTGGTCCAACAAAAATACCTTCCTTTATCTTGGCTTAAGAAATATCTGGAAAAATTTTTTTCAAATAGTCGAATGCTTCGCCTTCTTTGTCCAAAGCCTTAACAAAGTTTTTAATGAGACCAAGCTTGATGTGTAGGGGTGGAAGTATGATTTTCTCTTTCTTGACAAGAGGGGTATATTTGATGTTATCCACACCAACGGTAAACTCGACTCTTTCCGGCCAATCCTTTCTGACGTAGTGGTCCTTACGAGCTCGGCTATCCCACTTACAGAGGAAGCAGCAGTGCTTGGTGTAGCCAATTTGTAGACCGCATAGCATTGCAACGAATTTGAGATCAGAACATATTTTCCAATCATGCTCTTCATATTTGATAAATTTGAGTAGTTTTTGCATTTCCTCGTAGGCTTTTTGTTACCAATATGCAATAATACAGCCTTCAAACTCAGTTTATTGCTGTCTATGAACAATCGCCACTCTTTTGAATCATATGTTTGCCCAAACTCTTTGAATAAACCAGGAATGTCGTTGCAGTAGCATATACTATCTTTCTTGGTATAGTGTTTGGAAAATGGTTCGTGGCGAGTTCTACAATATATCACCTTACCATCGGATGACACAAATTTAAATTGTTGCATACTAGAAGTGTGGATCTCGGCCTTTTCCCTGGATAGTTCCAAATCTCTTATCCAATCATTAAGTTGTGCTTGTGACAGAACGTTTCTCTCGTTTCCCATGCGAAATTCAGTACAACTTGATTCCCCGAACTCAGATATTACTGTTGACAATGGAACTGGATCCGCAACTGCCGTTGAATGTAGTACTGGTAATGTTACTGTAGGTACGCTGGCATAGGTTACTCTTCTTGATCTTCCAACGCCAAGTACTTTTGTTTGACAAATATAACACTCTATTGAATGGCAAGTAGGTTCTCTCCATATCATTGATGTATAAAATTTTATTTGTTGTCCTGATTCCGACTGAATCAATTCTACTCGACACGATGTACACAAAGTGTTCGGTGGCCATGGTTCTTCAGCATTTTTAGGCTCAATGCCAAAATACTTGGAGTATAAAGTTTTGATATGATCTGAGAACATTCGTCGTCGCGTTATGATAGTATATTGGCCACACATGAAACAGAACATATCTGGATCGTTATTACACTCAAATTCCTGCGTATTTTTACTCATTTTATTTTTTTTAATAAATCACGGTTTTGAAATTTGACTTATGAACTGAACTATCTCCGGCGAGCCTTGCAGATGTTATGAAGTTTCAAGGAGCATTAACTCATATTTATACTCGGAACAAGAATAAAATTGAAAAAATCAAATCTTACCTAAACAGAAAGGTTCCTTTTTATACGAAGCTTTAGGCTTTAAAAATTTTCTGTGTCTTATAATCTTGAAAATCTACCTGCCTACTTACCCATAAGTGACGGAAATACATGTTTATAACTACATACCTACAGCAGGTTTTGAACCCAACCACTCTTCCTTTCGATACAACCACTCTACCTACTATAAAACAATTCGAGTATTAAAAGTACTATTTGATTTATTTAAAGAAAAATTATTATCATTGTTATGGTGTTATTCGTTTATCCGGATAATATCCCATTTGCACTTTATATCTTTAATATATGTATGTATACATACATTGAAGTTGCGCAACCTGGGTATTTTTATTTGATCGCTTATAACTTACGTAGTTTTGCATCGATTTTCTTCGATGATAGCTTATCTTTTTTCTAATTAAACAGATATTTACGTAAAGAAAAAATATCTGAAAAAAAGTTGTGGTTTTGGAATGCTGCCCTCGGAAAAAGTAATTTTTTTCATATTTTTTCATAAAAAAAAAACAAAGATCTGAAATGATAAGCTAATATATCGAAAATTATCTGGTTGAGCAAAAAATAATGTATCATGCATTTATAGCAAATTTTATCGCCTTTCCGATTCTGTAAACTTTTTTGCAACTGCTTGACCCGTTCGTGAGATATACGTAATTAAAGAAGCCATCTTTTTGGTTTTTTCGAATAACAGTAAATTGCAAATATCTCAAAAACGGTACCATAGAATGAAAAATGAACTCAATTTTCGAAATCAGGGGGAGATTTTACATACGAATTTCATAACGGCGTTTCTGGTAAAGAGAAAAAGTTGAAATTCGTGGTGCAGTGTAATTTTACCACAATGATTGCGATTTTCAGTGCTTTATTACAGTGTAGTTTGTTATTAATGAAATACATAACCAAATCTAGAAAATCGACATTTGCATAAATGAGGCATTTAACCCTAACTTGTTTCCAAACATTCCTCATGTAGGTACATTTCTTTGCGTCTTTTGCAAATTATCCTGTCTCAGCATTTTCAACAGTTCCAGCGGAGAATAATTTGAAACGTTCCATTTCATTTTCCCAAATTTTCCTCAAGAATTTGGGTTAGATGGCAAATATAGTGGATTTCTTACTCAGTGTTTTGTATTCCTGAATCGTTGAAATAGAGAGAGGTTTCTCTTCATACAGATCGAATTCTTCACGAGTATCAGAAACAACTTTGATTAGGCCGTTGAACAAAATGATCATTTCGGAAATAGTCGTATTCACATTTTGCTATTTCTTGCTCACCGCATTGAATGACGTTAATAAGAAGCTCCATAAACCTTGCACGAATACAGTCTCCAAAAGTTCCAGTTGAAGTGAATTAGAAGTTTTATGCACATCTTTACTACTGCTATGCGGAATAATAATTTACAGCTTCATTCTAATTTCGAAATGCATAAAAACGAATGCGGCCGCCGTGGATTGATGGTAGCGTGCTCTGCCTACCACACCGAAGATCATGGGATCACGCCCCTGTCAAAGCAACATCAAAATTTTTGAAACAAGTTTTTTCTATTAGAAGTAAATATCTCTAAGCGGGGTCGCCCCTCGGTAGTGTTTGGAAAGCACTCTGAGTGTATTTCTGCCATGAAAAGCTCTCAGTGAAAACGCTTGCAAATGTCGTTCGGAGCCGGCATAAAACAAGTAGGTCCCGTCCCACCAACTTGTAGGAAAAATTAAAAGGAGCACGACGCAAATTGGACGAGAAGCTCGGCCTAAAATCTCTTCGGAGGTTATCGCGCCATATATTTATTTATTTATTTACATACAAAAATACTATTTTAAGTGCCGCAAAATCCGAATGCAATTTTTTTTTTTGTTTTTTCAAAAATTAATTGACTCGAATTTTCTGCCACTCACCTTTGCCGCCCTGGTCTCTAGCCTATGCTGCCTATATGGTAAATCCGTCACTGTCCAAAAAAAATCGCATGCCCTGGTTATATAAACTACAAAGGTACATTCTCACCTTAACACCTTTTTTCGTGCATATACCTATGTATATATTGTGACGATTACTAGCAACACTAAGGGGTACTATCATATCTAAGCTGATACTGAGCAGTGACTTGTATGCACATAACCAAATTAATCATTATGTCTACACATATGTACGTACACGCAGCGGAGAAGCAAAGCAAAACCACATGCATATATCTGAGATACTCCCGAAAGTATGCAATAATTGTGCAAGTATTACTCACATATACAGGCGCATGGGCTATGAGAGAAGCTATAAAATCTTGCATCTGTAGTTATAGCTGAGAAATTTATAGCTGATAACTGAATAGTAAATTCTGGAAAGTAAAATATGTAAAATAAGTAAAATATGGAAAATAAGTAAAATAAATAAAATAAGCAAAATACGTAAAATAAAAAAAAAGTTAAATTTAACATTTAGAAAAAAAATTGTACAAAACATTCAAAACTCAAACAAAGAGTCTTACACAATTGTGCACACAATTATATAAGTACCTTTTTCTAATGCGGATGGTGTAGCATTATGCGTCATGCCCACCTATGAAATACATTTGCGGCATTATGCATCAATCATTATGCATCTATGCCAATGCATTTTTGAGAACCGACCACACGCAGTCATAGCATAATCATATTACAATATTATGCGACATAAATTACATTGACCCAACACAGCGGTAAGCCAAAATCAATGGAATGCCGAATATGAAACCCTTGTCAGTTCACACTTAACAATTTTTTTCTCAGTCACTCACCCCGGTCAATACACTTGCCGATCGGCAATGTTAGTTTGTCACCAAAATATTTACACACAACTAATTTACATTGTTTACTTTGTTAATGTGAATTACCCATATATTCACATACAAACATTTTACATGGTTCATATAAATATCAATTTGCTGACTTTGCATACCATTAATACAAATATACATATATGCATACCATTTATGCAAATCTACATATTTTTAGTTCGTAAGTATTAGAATAATTATGAATGTATAGGTTAAGAAATTATGTATAAAAGGGAAAGAATTTCTTTTAATAAAGACAAATACTATCTGACTCCCAAAGCGAGGATATATTTTATTTTTGAATATTTAAACCTTTTCAATATTTACGAATTAACGTTTTTTCAAAAAAAAAAAAATAACAAATTGGGTCCACTTAATCATATATATCTCAAGAACGAATTGAGTAATTCCAAACCGGTTTGAAGCTTTTCAAATGTAATAAAATTTGCTATTAACTGTGTGTACAAGGCTTTTTGTCATGCCGCGATGATTCAAAGAAAACGAACAATCATTACGGATTTTTTTAATTTTTTTTGTAAAAATATAAAAAAATTTGTAATTTGCGAGGAAGGATCTCGAAAACTTTTTATATTTTTTGCAGATTCTTTTCTTCTTTCTAAGCTCTGTTTTATTACAAAAATAAGCTCTGTTTTATAAAAAAATATAGGCATTCAAGTAAATATATCCATTTAATACTTAAGTACCCTACTGGTACATATGTGTTAGTATTCGTATATCAGTCAGTTAAGAGATAGATTTGCGAAGGGTTATTAGATACAAAAAACTGTTAGTGTCGTTTTCTCAAAACGAGGTAAATTTCAAGCAAGAGCATATTTTTAAGGCAGGTAGTGTTTTCTTTGTAGAACTAGGGAGCCTTTTTGTCTAGGTAGGCTTGAATTATTACTTGATCTAAATATAAATAATAGTACATGCGCCTTGTTCCTTCATAATACCTGCAAGGCTCGCCGGATACTGTTCAGTTTATAATTGTAGTTTATAACCCGTCATTGACTTAAAAATATAATATGAATAAAATGGCGCGAGAGTTTGAGTGTACAAATGATCCAGATATGTTCTGTTTCATCTGCGGTCAATTTATCGTTAAAAGGATGTGACGTTTGTTTTCAAATCCTTTGAAAGTTACATACTATAAGTATTTTGAAATTGAGCCTAAAAACCATGGACACCGAATACTGTGTTCACCTCATGTCGAGTCGAATTGATTTTTTCGGAAACCGGAACAAAAAGTTGCGTTGTAAAAATTAGGAATCTGCTCCCTTTTAATGCATATCTGACTAACTTCTGAAACTATCTATTTGACATATGAAATTTATTACATCAATGAAGTGGAGGGAACCAACTTGCCATCCAACGGACTGCTATATTTGTACTACAAAAGTACTTGGGGTTGGAAAATCAAGAAAAGTAACCTATGCGAGCGTATCTACAGAGTCATTACCAGAAGTAAATTCAACGGAAGCTACATTGCCAGAATCATATTTAACTTTAGTTCCGGCTCCAGTTTCATTGTCAACAGCAGTATCTGATTACGCGGTATCATGTTGTACTGGATTTCAAACGGAAAACGAAAGAAACTCTTTGTCACAAGCACAACTCAATGATTGGATAAGGGATTTGGAATTGTCAAAGGAAAAGGCCGAACTACACGCCTCTCGTATGCAACAATTTAAATTTGTTTCATCCGATGTTAAGGTAATATAATATAATAGAACTCGCCACAAACAATTTTCCAAGTACTATACGACGGAGGACAGTGTTTGTTACTGCAAAGACATTGCTGGTCTATTCAAACAGTTTGGTGAACCATATGATTCAAAAGAGTGGCGATTGTTCATAGACGGCAATAAATTAAGTTTAAAGGCCGTATTATTGCATATTGGCAACCAAAAGCCATTTATCCCGATCGCGCATGCAGTATATACGAAGGAAACGTATGAGATAATGCAAAAATTGCTCAAACTAATCAAATACGAAGAATATGATTGAAATATTTTCATTATCAATTAAAATAATAATTTCATATATCATAATATTCAAACAAAGAAGGCGCAGCTTTTCATCATTTGAAGACAATCTTTCCAGAGATTTTAGAAGCAAAAATAAAGGAAGGGATTTTTGTCGGAAAGCAAATAAGGAAAATGATGACCAATGACCATTTCAAAGGACTATTGTTACCAGTGGAGGCAGCAACGTGGGATTATTTTGAAAATACGAAGCGAAAATGGGTAAATAAAAAAACATATTTAAGACCGTTTTCTCAGTTAACTATAAAAACTATCTATGTCTTTAAAAATTTATTTTCTACACTCCCATTTAAATTTTTTCCGCAAAATCTTGGCGACGAAAGTGACGAGCATGGCGAAAGGTTTCACCAGCAAATGAAAATAATTGAATGTCGGTATCAAGGATTCTAGGATGTCGCTATGATGGGTGACTACTAATCTAAATAAGTGTCAAAACAAGACACATAACTTTTTCAATTATAAAATAAGATCATAGAGTTAAGACAGAATCATATGTACATATGCTATTATTTGTAGGGTACTTAAGTTTTACTATATGGATATATTTATTTGAATGCTTATAACTTTTGTATTAGTTCATCGATTTTGTTGAATGAAAATTAATTTTTTTTTGTAATAAAACAGAGCTTAGAGAGAAAAAAATCTGCAAAAAAATAAAAAGTTTACGAGATCCTTCCTCGCAAAATAAATTTTTTTTTATATTTAAAAAAAAAATTATTTTGCCGGCTTTAGGTCAATGTTAAATAAAACACATATGGTTTTGTTTATCACCCATATATTTCGGCTACACACCGGTAACCGTCTTCAGGGCAAACTGTTGACAAACATAAAACATTTAAATTATATTTAAAATCACATTTTTAACAAATATATTTAAATTTTAAAAAATAATAAAAATCAACATTAAAACAAAAATACTGTTTACATACATTTTATTTACACGTCTGTACTGCGTGTCGTGGAGTTGTGTACTGTCTGTTTGTCAGTAAATGTTTGTATAACATTATAAAATGTATGTAAACAGTATTTTTGTTTTAATGTTGATTTTTATTATTTGTTAAAATTTAAATATATTTGTTAAAAATGTGATTTTAATTATAATTTAAATGTTTTATGTTTGTCAGCAGTCTGCCCTGAAGACGGTTACCGGTGTGTAGCCGAAATATATTGGTGATAAACAAAACCATATGTGTTTTATTTAACATTGACCTAAAGCCGGCAAAATAAATAATTGTTTAAATCAAAAAGGTCGTTAAATACATTAATTTAAAAAAAAACTTGAAAAAATCCGTAATTATTGTTCGTTATATCTGAACCTACAGGCCGAGCAAAAAGAGTTGTATGCACAATTTATAGCAAATTTGATTACATTTTAAAAGCTTCAAACCGTTTTGGAATTGAATTCGTTCTTGAGATATATATGATTAAGTGGACCCAATTTGTTATTTTTTTTTTTTAAAGACGGTAATTCGTAAATATCTCAAAAACGGAATTAGTAGCATTAAAAATAAACCTGATTTTCGGAATCAGGTATTGATTTTACTTACATAGGAATTTCATAATGGCGTCTCTGGTGCCAGTGTTATTTGTGCGATGGACTGAAAAATTTATTAATTGTGTGCAAAACAGGTGCCCTTTAGGGGATAAGCAAAAAAAAATAAAAAAATAAACGCAAGCGTATTTTTGCGAAAGTGTAAAATGGAAGAAAAAAAGCTGCCGGCCGATAATCGGTTGCAATTTTAATACCAGCCCGGCCGATTTCATCAGCTGATTGCAATTTTTCGGTTTATCGGTGGCTGTGTAAGCGCACCCTAAGAAGAATACTAAGTCATACTCTTTATATACCAAGGCCTTCTCATATTATTTTTTCGATTTATTTCGGAACAAAAACTGTAAGTTTTCTATGTGAAAAGTTGAGTTGTTTTTATAGTTTTTTTCTTATTTCTCAAATTTAGCGTTTTAAATTCGACATGAACAAATATAACATACGTATTAGAACTTACGATGTCTGGAATTTTTTTGAGAAGAAATTTCTCGCGCGTGTCGGTTTTTCGCGAGATTCTCGAGTCTTGAAATACTCGCTAGGCTAGCGATCTTCTGGACATTCAATTTAATTCTTGAGAAATTCTCGTTTGTGTTCGAGAAGAAATCGTAAGCTCTAATATAATATTGTAACGAATTTACTGCAAATCCTCTTATTTGCAACCCTCTGCTAAGTTCGAATCACTAAACTGTTGAATAAATAACTCCAATATTTAATAATGTAAAATGGCCTTTATTCAAGTGCTTTCAAAATAACACTTCTATTGCTCGACAGATAGCGTGCTTAATCGAAACTGATTATCGCGCCTCTAGTGTTGTTGTCTTTTATACTCTCTGATTTCCTCGTTCGCATGTTCTAGGTGCTTCCATTTCCAGAATCTACTAGTTGGCCATCAGCTATTAAATTTCTCAGCTGTAACTGCAGATGCACGAGTTTATAGTTTCTCTCATTGCATACGTTCGGGAGTATCTCAGATATATGCATGTGGTTGTGCGCTGCTTCTCCGCTGCGTGTACGTACATATGTGTAGACATAATGATTGATTTGTTTATGTAGATACAAGTGCTGTCTGCCTTATTGTTGTTGTGACTTCATTTATTTAGCATCAGACTAGGGATGTGAGTATTACTTAGTGTCAATCATATTCGTCACACTGCCCTCCACCTAAGGCTGATCGTCCCGATCAGACAAATCTCTCGACCTAAACGCTGCCAGCCTTTCCAAATGAACCACTTTCATTTTGGTTCGTGGTTTGCCAATGGTTTGTATGCGGTACACTACATCGTTGATCCCTTTTACAACTTTCTATGGGCCTTCCCAATTACACTGCAATTTCGGGGACAAACCTTTTGTTCGTTGTGGGTTGTATAACAGCACCAAATCTCCTTCCTCAAACCCACCGAATTAATTGCTTTATAGTACCTCGCTTTCATCTTGTCACTCATAATCTTTGATCGTTGCCTTACAAGATCGTGTATCTCTCTCAGCTCTTCTTCCAAGACACCAGTGGATTTCTTGACATTTCTCTCCGCATAGGCATCTATCCTAAACTTCAAATCAGCTGGCAGTCGAAGGTCATTGGCAAAAATTACCTTTGCGGGAGTTTGGCCCGTTGTCTCATGCACTGCCGATCGGTAAGCCATCAAGAATAATGATATATGTGTATCCCACTCCTTATGGTACTTGTCTACTACTTTCCTTAAATGCTCCTCCAATGTTCTATTGAATCGTTCCTCCATACCATCGGACTGAGGATGCAATGCAGTTGCCCGTGTTTTTCGAATTCCCAATGATTTAGACATTTCCCGGAACACAGCTGATTCGAAATTCCGGCCTTGGTCAGAATGTAACTCCATTGGTACACTATACATTGTAACCCAATTGTTTATAAACACTTCTGCTACTGTTTCCGCTTCTTGATTTGGGATTGGGTATACATCTGGCCATTCATCCATGGCGATCCTTTCAAATGGCGCACCTGAGTTATATTGCTTCATCTGGCCATGACTTCGGGTTTTGGGCCCTTTCGCTCTGCTGCAAACCTCGCAGTTCGCAATCCACTCAGTGACCGACTGACGGCAACCAACCCAATAGAATCTCTGTTTAATCTTCTCGAGCGTCTTCGTGAATCCAAGATGACCTCCGCTTGGACCATTATGCAGCTCGATGAGCACGTCAGGAATCCTCTTTCTGGGAACAGCTATCAGTTTCTTCTTGCATTGACCATCCTCACTCTCCCATACTCGATGCAAGCAACCGGATATCAACTCTAAACTGTTCCACTGTGCCCAATATGACTTCGCAATGGGACTCTCTGCTGACATCTCCTCTCTATTTGGTCTTTCGTTTCGTTCGAGCCCTTGCGTAACATGTGACAGATCTGTATATTCTAGCTGACACTTCCTTAGCTGTTCCTTGCCCATTCCTCTGTACATGTTATAGTCATTAGCCGGACATCTATAATGTCTTCTTTAGCCTCGGCCTTTGAACAGTGCTTGCATTCCAAACTACATGGTTTTCGTGACATTGCATTAGCATTTCCATGGGTACCTACTACCTTTTCGATGCTCAATGGAAAAGTCATAGCTTTGTAGTCGCTCGATCCACCGTGCCAATTGTCCTTCCCGATTACCGAACTGCAGAAGCCATTTCAACGCTGCGTGATCTGTCCTGATGCGGAATCGCTGGCCGTAGAGGTATTTGTGGAAATGTTTAATGCACTCTACCAATGCCAACAGATCTCTCAGTATAACGTAATAGTTCCTATCTGGTTTTCAATCGAACGGCTGTAATATGCAACTACCTTCTCCTGTCCATCGATCAGTTGTGATAAAACGCCTCCTTTAGCATATCCGTTCGCATCTGTATCTAGAATAAACGTTGCTCCTGGAATCGGATATGCCAACATTGGGGCAGTGCACAAACGCTCTTTCAATGTTTGGAAAGCTACTTCTTGCTCCTTCTTCCAATCAAAAGTTTATTTTTTTCTTGTTAGCTAGTGGAGACTTTGGGCTACGCTGGCAAAATTTGGTACAAATCGGCGGTAATATGTGCACAGCCCAAGGAAACTTCTCAATTCATGCAGATTCTGTGGTCTTGACCAATCCTTCACTGCTTCTATCTTTTCATTCGCGGTGCAGATGCCCTCCGTCGTTACTTTATGACCCAAGTAACTAACTTACTTCTTGAACAGAGAAACCCTTTTTGGGACATTTATTACATAGTCCAAATTGCCAAAACCATCACCGACACTGAAGGCTGTTTTCTCTTTGTCTTCCTCCTTCATTTCCACTTGCCAGTAGCCGATTTTCAAGTCCAGTGTGGAAAACCATTTCGTACCAAAATAGCTCCTTTGGTCAGTTTGAGTGGTGACTTAGACTAATTGAGTAATCTTACCAGAATGCGTCCATCTTGTGTTGTCATAGCCAGGGTTTTTCCTACAAGTATATTCAGTGCTGATTTGTTTGCTGCTTCTACAACCCACAATTTGTTTGTCCCACAATCTCCATCAACCTTTGCCCAGATGACTGCTTCGGATTTTGGTTGTATTTGCTGACTCTCTTCCACCAGCACTCGTTTACTGCTGTATCCTCTCTCGTGGCCGAAACTAAGTGGCACATCCATGTTCTTATATCGCATCGTCTTGCTTTGCATTACGATCTTGATGCCTTGGTCGTTAAAGAAGTCCACTCCAATTATGATTTCATCAACAATATCTGCCACTATAAAATTGTGTAGTACCGTGACGTTCCCAATTGCTACTTCACATGCTACTTCTCCAATTACCTGGGTGTCCTCTCCCGTGGCTATACGTAATCTTGCTGCAAGCAATGGTCTTATCTTCTTGTTGACTATATCTGATCGAATGATGGAATGGAATGCACCCGTATCTACAGTGTGTAAACGTTCCTTTCCATCCACATGTCCTCCTACAGTAATATTGCTTGACCTTCCAATTTGGGAGATAGAGATTATGGGGCATTCAATTGAGGGAGCCAGCTGTCGCTCCTTGCGGTTGACTCGCTTTAGTTTCAAAAGCGACGCTGTTTCTTGACTCAGTGCATGGGAAACGGTTTTTGCGAATGTGTGTTTTGGGTTTGCATATGTCGCTCGCTTCGTTTCTACGTCCCGTATGCTATTTATAAAACTCTGGATTTTTACCCTATCGTTTTACTCTACGGGTGCGTCCGCATTTGCCAAATGAGCCAACCTTTCAACATCCGAAGCAAACTCTTGCAAAGTCTCATTAGCTTTTTGGTAACGGTTTTGCAATTCTATTTTATATATCTGTTTCCTGTGTTCGCTTCCGTACCGGTGTTCTACAGCGGCCATCAATGCGTCATAACTGTTCCGTTCGTACTCTGGAATAGTCTGTAAGATTTCGGCAGCTGGTCCTTTCAATGCTACGAAGAGTGCATCAACTTTATCTTCAGCATTCCAGTTGTTCACTATTGCGGTCTTCTCAAATTGTAGCTTAAAGACCTGGAAAGGAACAGAACCGTCAAAGGATGGTGTTTTTACCTTTGGATTACTCGATGAAACTGCTAGGCGATTTAGTTACAACTGCTCGATACGTCCTCTAAAAGCACCCACCTCGGCCTCGATTTTTTCCTCAAACTGTAAAATTTTTGTATCTTGCTTCTCCAACTTCGAGGAAATACGTCCTTCTTGCTCTTCCAGTTGAGCAGAGATCGGCGATAATATCTGTTCTGAAATTTGCGCCGACATTTCGGATATTCGTGCCTCTTGTGCTCCAATCTTCGCTGTTATACGGTTCTCTTGCGATTTCAGCTGAGTTTCCATTTTGGATGTTATACGGTTCTCCTGGGATTCTAGTTGTGATGACATGTTGGTGGATGTTTGTGATGACATTTCGGACATTTGTGCCGATATTGCAGCCAATATCATGTTCAGGTCTGTGTTCACCATTGTCTGCGGTGTTTCATTTTTCTCCTCCAATTTTGTTGTCTCATCGCCATCAAGATGAAAGACATACTCTTCCACGTCAATTCCTTCTAATTCCATTGCCTGTCGTAGTCGTTCCTGAAGTTCTAGTTTAATACCGGTTGTATTCAATCCATGGCTCTCCAACTCCTTCTTCAGTTGCTGGATCTTAATTCACTTAACTTTGCCATGTCCAAGCTGTATTCCAAATCTCCAGAATTTATTCAACAATCCCAGTTCTGACGCCAATTGTAACGAATTTACTGCAAATCCTCTTATTTGCAACCCTCTGCTAAGTTCGAATCATTAAACTGTTAAATAAATAACTCCAATATTTAATAATGCAAAATGGCCTTTATTCAAGTGCTTTCAAAATAACACTTCTATTGCTCGAAAGATAGCGTGCTTAATTGAAACTGATTATCGCGCCTCTAGTGTTGTTGCCTTTTATACGCATGTGGTTGTGCGTTGCTTCTCCGCTGCGTGTACGTACATATGTGTAGACATAATGTTTGATTCGTTTATGTAGATACAAGTGACTGTCTGCTTTATTGTTGTTGTGACTTCATTTACTTAGCATCAGACTAGGGAATGTGGGTATCACTTAGTGTCAGTCATATTCGTCGCAATATGTTGAACCTATTTCGCATAAAGCCAACCTGTTTCAGTTAATGACAGGGACTGCTAGTAAAACCGCATGTTAGTTTGTGAAATTCTCATTATATCACCAGCCGGCTCAATTTATAAGATAAAATTTGTCTAAAATAAGTATAGTTTTCGCTGTTTTGTAAATACTGACATACATATTTATATATACAATCTGAAATACTTAAAATTTTTTAAATAATACTAAATACTTAAATTTAAAAATGTATGATGGAATTTTATAAAAACTTTTTTCTCGTATACTGGCACCATGTTTCATTTACTATAGCCCAAGAGAATGGTGTTCACAGCATCTACCCTTGTAATACAGGTTTTTGGTCAATCCATTTCGTTAAATCAACTTGTGGAATATTCTCACAGGGCACAATGGGATTTCTGAAAAAAAAAAATTGTTTTTAGTTTATAGCTAAAAATATATAAATTAAATAAATGTTGCAAATTTTAAGTTCTTGTTCGGAAAAGAAACTGCCATTAACAAGAGAACTCCAGCACATGAACTCTCAGATTTTTAGATCTTACTAAATGCAAAAATGGAAATTAACCCTAGGGTCAGAATACGTGAAACGAAAAGTCCAGGGAAGGCATTGCCCTTATGTAAATATTGAACATGATTAAACACCTGTTTTTATTTGGGAACAAAACTCATAGAAAAAAGCACCAAATTTCAAAAGAAAGGACCAAACTGTGTTTTCTTTATCGGTATATAAATTATATAATTAACAAATTAGTTGTGCTAATGTTAAAACTAACAGAAATGGTTTTGTTCAAACTACAAAAATATAACTAAAGGGTATTTTTATCAAATACTTAATCATATATGAATATACTTAGGGCACAAAGGGCCACATCGAAAGCACTAATAACAAAAACTGCTCAATATTATTCACCTTATTGTATTATTACATTTTTAGGGCCACCCTATGTCTTTCACCAATGAAAAATTGAGCACCTAGGCTTGCTCACCAATTTCTTTGCCCAGCATTATGTTGTTGATTGAAATAAACTTCAGTTTATAACATAGATTAGTTTTAATATGGCATATGTAGTTCAAAACAGTTTGCGATCTTCTGCCTCCTAACTCTGTTGCAGACTCATTAAATCATAAATGAAGCTAAGTAATACTTCGCGGCATTTTCATTCGTGACACTTCACTAAGTCACTTCACAAGTTCACTTTTTCCAAACTGTGGTTTAATTTGATTCTTTATTTTTTATACTCAACTAAGCAGAGCTCACAGAGTCTATTAATTTTGTACGCATAACGGTAATCCGTAACGGCATAAGCTAATCAAGATAGATATAGACTTCTACATATCAAAATGATCTGGGCGAAAAAAGAAATTCATTTAGCCATGTCAGTCCGTCCATCCGTAAACACGATAACGTAAATTTTAGTGAAATTTGGTATGTAAGTTCCTGGGCACTCATCTCAGATCGCTATTTAAAATTAACGAAATCGGACCATAACCACGCCCACTTTTTCGATATCGAAAATTTCGAAAAATCGCGATAATTCATTACCCAAGAAGGATAAAGCGACGAAGTTTGGTAGATGGGTTGACCTTATGACGCAGAATAGAAAATTAGTAAAATTTTGGACAATGAGCGTGGCACTGCCCACTTTTAAAAGAAGGTAATTTAAAAGTTTAGTTGAAGATATCGTGATGAAATTTGGCATCAGATGACGAACACGCCCACTTAAAAAAATTTTTTTTTAAGTCTAATTTTAACAAAAAATTGAATATCTTTACACTATATAAGTAAATTATGTCAACATTCAACTCCGGTAATAATATGGTGCAACAAAATACAAAAATAAAAGAAAATTTCAAAAATAATTCGTATAGAATACTTTTAATGCCATAAGTCCAACAAAAATATACCAATCCTTGTGCAATTTGGTACAGGAATAGACTCTATGACGATAACTGTTTTCTGTGAAAATGGGCGAAATTGGTTGAAGCCACGCCCAGTTTTTATACGCAGTCGACCGTCCGTCCTTCCGCTCGGCCGTTAACAGGATAACTTGAGCAAAAATCGATATATCTTTACTAAAATTAGTTCACGTACTTATGTGAGCTCACTTTATCTTGGTATCCAAAATGGGCAAAATCCGACAATGACCACGCCCACTTTTTCGATATCGAAAATTTCTATACCAAATACGAAAAAATCGATGAAACATGGTGCTTGGATTGGTTTTTGGCGCAAAATACAACCTTGCAAAAAACTTTGTTAAATGGGTGTGACACCTACCATATTAAGTAGAAGAAAATGAAAAAGTTCTGGAGGGCGAAATCGAAAGCCCTTGGAATCATGGCAGGAATACTGTTTGTGGTATTACATATATATATATATAAATAAATTAATGGTACCCGACAGATGATGTTCTAGGTCACCCTGGTCCACATTTTGGTCGATATCTCGAAAACGCCTTCACATATACAACTAAGGGCCACTCCCTTTTAAAACCCTCGTTAATACCTTTAATTTGATACCCATATCGTACAAACACATTATAGAGTCACCCCTGGTCCACCTTTACGGCGATATCTCGAAAAGGCGTCCACCTATAGAACTAAGGCCCACTCCCTTTTAAATAATCATTAGCACCTTTCATTTGATACCCATATCGTAAAAACGCATTCTAGAGTCACCCCTAGTCCACCTTTATGGCGATATCTCGAAAAGGCATCCACCTATAGAACTAAGGGTCACTCCCTTTTAAAACACCCATTACCACCTTTCATTTGATACCCATATCGTACAAACACATTCTAGAGTCACCCCTGGTCCACCTTTATGGCCATTCCTCGAAAAGGCGCCCACCTATAGAACCATGCCCCACTCCCTTCTAAAATACTCTTTAATACCTCCATTTGATACCCATCTCATGCAAACACATTCTAGGGTTACCCTAGATTCATTTTCCTACATGGTTATTTTCCCTTATTTTGTCTCCAAAGCTCTCAGCTGAGTATGTAATGTTCGGTTACACCTGAACTTAGCCTTCCTTATAATATTTAAAATATTATAAAGTGGCAGCCAAGAGACAGTTTAAAAATTAAAATTAAAAATTTTTGAAACACATACATTATCTGCAAACCAAAAAACATACTACATGAATGTTGTATTTGGACTATCTTTTATTTTACTCTCGTTTGGCAATACAAATTTGAAAATTTCCCATATAAATCACGGACAACAATTTTAAAAACAGTTTATATGTTCCTGTCAGAAATTTGCATAATATTTGAATTGGAGGTTAAAAAATAAAAAGTAACAAATGCAAGGCACGATAACCTCCGAAGGGATTTTAGGCCAAGCTTCTCTTCCAATTTTCGTCGTGCTCCTTTTAATTTATCCTACAACATGGCGAGACGGGACCTACATGTGTTATTCCGACTCCGAACGGCATCTGCAAGACAGGTCAGTTTTCACTGAGAAGCTTTTCATGGCAGAAATAAACTCAGAGTGTTTGCCAAATCAATCTCGAGGGGCGACCCCGCTAAGAACAATTGTCTGTAATTGAAAACAAAAAAAAACATTTTTCTAAATTTGCGATGTTACCTTGTCCGAGGCTAGAAACCGGGATCTTCGGTGTGGTAGGAGGCCGCCAGGAGGTTGCCCCACATAAAATATTATACTGAAATTTTACTTAAATCTAATACATTTCGAGATTTAATGATAAAAGTTACAAGAATAACGTTAAATATCAAATAAATCTCTAAATTGAGATAAAGCATAACAAAGGAATCTTGATAGCATTTAGTTATGTATTGATCTTGAGGATCCACCACCTCAGAGCTCAAATCCCCACAATACCAAAAGTCAAATTATAGATACCATGCGTGATGAAGGCAAAGGATACGCTGAGCTTTTTACTGAGTGTATCGGAACAGCATTGTAAGGTACTTACAGTATCGCGGTATACGGAGAAGGTACAGCACTACCTACATCTTCCAAATAAGTTGCCCACGCAGCTTGGGACAATATTCTGGCAACGGGCAAAATTCATCTACGAAAATAAAGAAATAGTTAAGTCCCAAGGATAACAATCCTAACACGCTAGGAGCGGACGGGCTTCAAATCCCTTAAAATAAGGTGATACAAGGAGGACGCCGACGTCACCAAAAAGATGTCAGAGAATAACAAATGCTTGCAAAAGAACCTCCAACACAGAATTTACGCCTCGGGAAGAGTTTGAAAAGGAAAGAAAGCCTTAAACCAAAAGGACAAGAGGAGGACGTAATCGTTATGATTATTTAAATTAATATTAAAACCTAATACAAGTATATTGTTTTCAGAATTTTCACAAGTAATACCTAAGACATTACGTAAATAGTTTATAAAATCTGAATTGCGTGTGCTAGGTACGTGATAAACCACAGAAATTTGCCTTTTTGGGTTAAAGTGCTTCCATTGAATAATTGCGTCTACACATATGTACCATGTACGTATACGAGCAGCGGAGAGTCAATGCACAAACACATGCATATATCTGAGATACTCCTATAAGTATGCAATGAGAAAAACTATAAAATTGTGCAATTGTAGTTACAGCTGAGAAGTTTGAGAGCTGCTGTACTAGTGGATTCTGGAAGCGCCTAGAAGATGCGAGGGTTGAAATCAAAGAGTATAAAAGGCGGCAATTGTAGAGGCGCTGGAATTCAGTTTGATTTGAGTTGTCAAGCAGTTTCGACTAAGACGCTATCTAGTGAGCAAGAGCAGTATTATTTTGAATATTAGAGTTTCATTTGAGCTATCAATCAGTTTGGTTATAAAGCAAGCTATTCGTTGCAAAGTTTGAGTGTTATTGTGAAGTACTTTAATAAAGGCCATTTTGCATTATTATCCTAACAATAACAGCAGAAGGAATTGATGTGGACGAGTATGTCTTTTATCCTGATGGGGACGATACAACAACAAAAATTGAAGAGGAAAATGAAACACCGCAGACAATGGCGAACACAGACCTTAACATGATATTGGCTGCAATATCGGCACAAATGTCCGAAACGTCATCACAAATACCTACCAACATGTCATCACAATTGGAATCGCAGGAGATACGCATAACATCGAAGATTGAAGCACAAGAAACGCGTATATCCGACATTTCGTCGCAAATGTCATCTCAGCTGGAATCGCAGGAGAACCGTATAACAGCGAAGATTGAAGCACAATTGGATGAACAGAAAACACACATGGCGTCACACATAACATTACAACTCGAAGCCCAGGAAGAGCGTATCTCAACGAAGTTGGAGGCACAGGAAACAAAAGCCTCATCGCAGCTAGAGGCTTTTAGTGAACGACAAGATAAAATGGAGGCCGAGATGGATGCTTTGAAAGATCGTATACAGGAGTTGCAACTAAATCGCCCGGCAGTTTCAGCGAGTAATCCAAAGGTAAAAGCACCATCCTTTGACGGTTCTGTTCCTTTCCAGGTCTTTAAGCTACAGTTTGAGAAGACCGCAGCAGTGAACAACTGGAATGTGGAAGATAAATTTGCCGCACTCTTCGTAGCATTGAAAGGACCAGCTGCCGAAATCTTACAGACTATGCCAGAGTATGAACGGAACAGTTATGACGCATTGCTGGCTGCTGTAGAACGGCGATACGGAAGCGAACACAGGAAACAGATATTTCAAATAGAATTGCAAAAGCGTTACCAAAAAGCTAATGAGACTTTGCAAGAGTTTGCTTCGGATGTTGAAAGGTTGGCTCATTTGGCAAATGCGGACGCACCCGTGGAATACACTGAAAGGGTAAAAATCCAGAGCTTCATAAATGGCATACGAGATGTGGAAACGAAGGGGCTACATATGCGAATCCAAAACTAACATTTGCTGAGACGGTATCCCACACACTGATTCAGGAAACAGCGTCACTTTTGAGTAAGCCCGCATACAAAGCTCATCGCGTGGAAGTAGAAAGGCCAGAGTGGGTAGAGGCAATATTGGAGGCACTGAAAGGATCGCAAAAGCGGAGTGAAAAAGTTATGAAATGCTTCAAATGCGAGAAGCCCGGTCACATTGCCCGTCATTGCGATCTTGATCCTAGTAGTTCCAACAGCGTGGGTGGCCGTAAACGCAAAGCTGGAGGAGATGAGCAAGAGCGAGTAAGAGGTAGAGATCGAGAGCTAGATCCAGCTATTGAATCCCTGTGATATCTGTATTGCATATTGGTAGAAAATCGCGCAGTCTTACCGTCAGAGGGAATGTGGATGGCAAAGAACATGTACTGACTGTAAATACGGGCGCATCTCATTCCTTGATTCGATCTGATTTGGTTTACAGGAGAGTAAAGTCATTACCTGGAGCAAGGTTGCGTACGGTCACAGGCGAGTATAACCAAGTCCAGGGAGAAGTGATATGTGAAGTCCTAATTGGGAAGGTCATGGTTTTACACAAATTCGTTGTGGCGGAGATCGTTGATGAAGTCATATTGGGAGTGGACTTCTTGGTTGACCATGACATCAGAATCGATATGCGGAGAAAAATTATGCGCTATAAGAACCAGGACATACCACTTAACTTTAGTTTGGAAAAAGGGTTCAGCAGTAATCGGGTACTGGTGGAGAAGACTCGACAAAGGCCACGAAATTCAAAGGTAAAGGTTGATGGAAAAAATGGGCCAAATAAAGCGAAATCAAAGGAACCTGCGAGAAAAACACTGGCATTGACAAAACCTAATGGACGCACTAAAATGACTGAAAGAATTTTTCAGATGGAATGCAAGGGTGGTTTCAAGCCAGCGCGCACTACTGTTGTGAAACGTCCAGACGATAATGATGATGCAAAGTCAATCCGTCAAGTGCAAGCTCTGCGAAGAAGTTCATTGGCCAAACAACAGAGTGCGAGGGAACGATCAAGACTAATGAGTAGTAAGATGAAACGCAGGTACATTGAGAACAAAAATTCGGAAGGTTTCTTGGAGGGAGATTTGGTACTGTTATACAACCCTCATCGGCGGAAAGGTGTTCCCTCCAAGATTCGGTGCAGTTGGGAAGGCCCGTACAAAGTTGTGAAGAAGATCAGTGATACCATCTATTGCATAAAAACCACTGGGAAACCACGGATTAGAAGAGTGGTTCATTTGGAAAGGCTGGCAGCGTATAGATCGAGAGATTTGTCTGATCGGGAAGATCAGACTTAGGTGGAGGGCAGTGTAACGAATGTTAGCAGCACTGAGCGATGCTATCGTCTCTAAGCCGATGCTAAGCAGTGACGTGCATTCACATCCATAGATCAATCATTATGTATCTACATAAACGAAACAATAATTGCGTCTACACATATGTACCATGTACGTATACGAGCAGCGGAGAGTCAATGCACAAACACATGCATATATCTGAGATACTCCTATAAGTATGCAATGAGAAAAACTATAAAATTGTGCAATTTTAGTTACAGCTGAGAAGTTTGAGAGCTGCTGGACTAGTAGATTCTGGAAGCGCCTAGAAGTAGTGAAGGTTGAAATCAAAGAGTATAAAAGGCGGCAATTGTAGAGGCGCTGGAATTCAGTTTGATTTGAGTTGTCAAGCAGTTTCGACTAAGACGCTATCTAGCGAGCAAGAGCAGTATTATTTTTTATTTATTTATTTATTTATTATTTAAAGTCGACGACAAACTATGGTCGACTGCATAATATAAAAGATATATAAATATACAACTCAAAAGATAAAATTTAAGATATATCGAGATTTCAACAATGTTATATTACAAACAAAGGAATATTAATGAACATTACTCTTTAATTTCAGAATATAATAATAATAAGAAATATGAGCAGAAATAAGATCGTATGCCGAAATCTTATACTGGCGGAATGCATCAGATTCCGCTCAGCATGATTTCGGAATGCAGTGGATTCCAATCTCCCTGTTGGAATGCAACAA
This sequence comes from Eurosta solidaginis, assembly GCF_040869045.1. Taxonomy (NCBI): domain Eukaryota; kingdom Metazoa; phylum Arthropoda; class Insecta; order Diptera; family Tephritidae; genus Eurosta; species Eurosta solidaginis. The sequence continues at coordinate 232,666,854 of NC_090319.1, read as the reverse complement.
GATTCCAATCAGCATGTCATGGGAATCCGGCAGTGCTAAGAGTAGTGTAAAGAGGATACGCCATCACAAGGCATAAAAAAGTAACATGACCTGTGTTGTTGGAATGCACCAGATTCCAATCAGCTCGATGCCTGACCCATAAGATTATACTGCCGGAATGCATACGATTCCGGTCAGTGACTCATGAAAAAGCATGTTTTTTACGTTGTTGGAATGCACCAGATTCCAATCAACACAGTACTGTCTTGTTTCTTCTTAATGATACATGTTGATAAATATTCCTCCATCCTTAAGCGAGATAGTCCTGTTTTTTATGGAAGGAATAAAATGCCGACAAATTAAATTAGCTTGTATCTCTTAAATTAGATAGGCAAGTATTGCATTACGTATAGTGGCAAAAGTACATTCAAAACTGATGCAGCTATGCAAGTCATTGTAGTGCGCGCACCAGATAAGAAGAGGATTATTTTTAGCAAAGTTTCGTCGACAAAGGGGTAAATAGAAAGGAACGTAGTGTCTGGATACTCTAGGGGGAACCGCAAAAAACAAGCGGCTGAGGAGGGCCGCAGAATCAATTTCTCCAATAATGAGCTTATGGATGAACAATACCCCCAGTAATATTCTCCGATTTTCCAGAGTGGGTAAGTTAATAAGAAGAAGTCTACTTCTGTATGGAGGAAGGTGGATATCAAAAATTGCTTTTGAACTGACTCAAGACGTTTTATATGCTTTTGAGAAACAGGGGACCAAACGCATGAGCAATACTCGAGTATTGGACGAACCAGCGATGTGTAAAGAACCTTAGTGAGGTACGGATCATCGAACTCTTTAGCCCATCTTTTAACAAATCCAAGTAAACCCAACGCTTTGTTGGCTATAGATGAAATATGCATGTTAAAATTCAATTTCGGATCAAAAAGGACACCTAGATCATTTGCAATAGATATACGCTCCAAAGGCGTACCATCTATTACATAAGATTTCAATGCTGGCTTCACTCGGTGAAATGTCATATGCTTACATTTAGAGCAATTTGAAGCTAGTAAATTTGTTGTGCACCAACATTGGAACAAGTCCAAGTCGGCCTGAAGAAGAACCAAGGAACTCAAATCGGTAGGACAGTAGGTGTAGTAAAGTTTTACATCATCCACATACATTAAAGTAGGGGAATATAATATTGTCTGTGGCAAGTCGTTAATGAAAAGGGCAAAGAGCAAAGGGCCTAGATGACTTCCCTGGGGTACGCCGGAGGAAACTCCGAACGATTCCGACAGATTGCACTTGAACAGGACTTTTTGGGTCCGGTTAGATAGATAGCTTTTCAGCCACATTAATAGGTGAAACGGGAAGCCCAGTAAATCAAGCTTATGAATAAGCAAGTCATGGTTGACGGTATCAAAGAGCAAAGGGCCTAGATGACTTCCCTGGGGTACGCCGGAGGAAACTCCGAACGATTCCGACAGATTGCACTTTGGGTCCGGTTAGATAGATAGCTTTTCAGCCACATTAATAGGTGAAACGGAAAGCCCAGTAAATCAAGCTTATGAATAAGCAACTCATGGTTGACGGTATCAAATGCTTTGCTGAAGTCCGCGTAGATGACATCCGTTTGCTTGTTCGCTAAAAATCCTTCCATAACTATAGAGGTGAATACAAGCAAATTTGTAGTGGTTGACTTTTGACGAATAAAACCGTGTTGGCATGGAGATAAAAGACTAGAACACTGATATTGGAGTTGGCTGGTAACAATCTGTTCAAAGACTTTAGGAATGACTGAAAGTTTAGCAATACCCCTGTAGTTTTCAACTTTTGACCTACTACCTTTTTATGCAGGGATATAATAAAATACTGTTTCCAAAGTGCCGGGAATGACGCAGATCCCAGAGATAGCTCAAATAATTTTAAAATAGGCTCATACATGTTTTCGGCGCAGTACCTAAGCACGCAACTAGGAACACCGTCCGGTCCCGGAGAAAAGGTGGGCTTCAAAGATTGAAGACTCTGAAGAACAATATTACCATCAGTAGCAGGATTCCTAATGTAATTCGAGCTATCTAAGCGATAGGGATATTGACCGGAATGAAAACCACTGGATGAATACAGCAACGTCGTCATCAGTGCAAGCTTTTTTACCTCCAAAGGTTAATGAGGAAGGATACCCAGAAGTTTTCCGCTTTGAATTTACGAAACTGTAAAACTTTTGTGGATTTCTAAAAAATTGGGCTTTACAACAACTCAAGTAATTTTTATGACAAAGCTGATTAAGACGGCGAAATTTAGAACGAGCTATTAGATATTTAGAGAGGTCTGCAGATGCTCCAGATTTCTTGAATCTCTTATAAAGCCTAGATTTAATGTTATTAAGTCTGATAAGTTGCCTTGAAAACCAAGGGGGCTTATTCGAACATAGGGTATAGCGAGTAGGAATGCAGGTATCAAAGAAGCGATCAAGCGTGCTGTAAAATATAGAGATAGCCGAATCGAAATCAGTGCAAGCATAGAGATCCGACCAATCATGGGAAGCCAACAGATCATTGAGCATAATGAAATTCGCTTTGTAGAAGCATCTAGATCGGGGACGAGACTGTACTTGAATCCTACGGGGTAGGCTGATATCAAGTGATATCTCTAGCGTAGGGTGAAGAGGGTCTTCTGGAAGGGATAAAGGTGGTATTTGCGTAAGGGCAGTACCCACCGAGCCATCCACAAATACTAAATCCAGCATTTTATTTCCACTATTTGGAACATTGTTAATCTGTAAAAGAGATGAGTCTAACAAGCAATTGAGAAACTCATGTTGAGCAGTGGGAGTTAAAAAGTTTGAATCACTTATATTAACCCAACTAACTGTTGGCAAGTTAAAGTCTCCAACAACAACAAGTCGATCGTTATCTCCCAACTGCGAATGTAAATCGCAGATGGCCGAGCTAGGACTAGCATAACCATCCATATCCGAACGAGGTGGTATATACGAACAGCAAACAATTACGCTATAGGTACCGAATGAAAGCCTAACTGCTATGAATTCGATATGAGAGATATTGTCCAGCGAAATCAACTCAGATGATAGGTTAGATTCAACAACAATAAGGACACCTCCCGCTCTAGAGATGCGATCACGCCGATAAACAGCATATTTATTTGAAAAAACCTCAGAATTGTAATTATCAGGCTTTAGCCAGGTCTCCGTAAAAGCTACAACTTGTGCAGAAAAGTTGAAAGAATTAAGGAAGAATGGAACAAGTTTTGATCGTAAACCACGAACATTTTGGTAATTAATGAGAGAACGGGACAGATCAGCAATTAACTTTGTGTTGTTATTACTGTGTTCGTCATACCGTTTTTTGGCTGTAATAAAACAGGTTCGGCCCTCGCCTTTCTTGTGAACATGTGAACCACAGTATGCTTAGGCCAAAAAGAGGAATCAAGTACCTTATCGAAATATTCATCTGAAAGGTATATTTTAAATGAGGAGATGTCTCTCTCATATTTAAGTTAAATTTATACACATTGATGTTACTAGTGGGTGCAACACCAAGTTTAGAGCAAACGTAATGAGCAATTTCATTTTCGGTAAGCGAGACGTGTAATCGGGAGACAAATACAGCCCTACGATTTTGAATAGTAGAGTTTCATTTGAGCTATCAATAAGTTTGGTTATTAAGCAAGCTATTAGTTGCAAAGTTTGAGTGTTATTGTGAAGTACTTTAATAAAGGCCATTTTGCATTATTAAATATTGGAGTCATTTATTCAACAGTTTAGTGATTCGAACTTAGCAGAGGGTTGCAAATCAGAGGATTTGCAAGTAAATTCGTTACAATACTATTGATGTTAAGATAAAGACAGATTAGATTATTTAATTGATACTTTCTGGTTTTCGATTTGCTTAAAATATAGCTTTTATATGCATTCCTTACTAAACGCAGCATGGTTTACATCAGTCTCTATAATTTTTTTTTTTTTTGGGACCAGCTCACAACAGTTTACACATTATAATGTAGGCAATCTCTGAAATCGTGATTACCTACACATTTACTACATGCTTTTTTATTGATACACTAAACCGCCATGTGATTGAATCCCAAGCATTTAAAGCATCTAAATACTCTTTCATACCTAATAGTTATGCAAGAGCCCCATTATACATTGACTCCCTTTTGTTTAATAATAAATTCGTATGTTTCTATATATGTTTCAACAAGAGTATTGAAACATTCTCTTCGACTGAAATTTTCAAAAATCTTTATAACTTTGAATTTTCCACCCTCACATGTGCTATTTTGTTTTGTAATGCATTCTATCAATCGCTAACTGCTAAGCCTCTTTGTTAAACCAATTATGTTGGAGGCATAACCTCCAATTTAATTGCATGTTAAAACATAAAACTTAATCATTTCAAAATTAAATATAATATTTGAAAAAAAAATTTATTTGTATTGAATTTGTAATGATATTTGAAAACCTATCCTAAATACTTACCTTTACTCAAAATACTTACCTATGCTTAAAAGATTTACTTTATTTCAAAGCAATCACCTTCTATATACTTACCTTTGAACCACCCTGTAAAGAAATAGTTAAGTACTTACCGTTTACTAAATATTTTACATTTTGTTTTATAAAAACACATACATACCTACATATAATAACATATTTTTATGAAGTTTGCTGACTCTTAGCGGTGCTGGAAAGAACTAATTAGTTAGTTCGATATTTACCATTCGACTGTCGTTACCTTTTCGCAGAATATTCGATTGTGTTAAAGTTTTGAGAAGAGTGAATTAAAATCTAAATCGATTTATATATCTATATAAATAAGTAAAGTGAAAACAAAATTTTAAATAAAAAGTGCTAATCTAAAAATATACATACAAATATATCCAAAATTAAGCGCTGAAAATAAGAGTGAAAAAAGCTGTGGAAAAAATGTTTAAATAAAAAGTGCAAGGATATATATACATAAAAGGAAATAATAAAGCGCTGAAAACAAAAGAAGGAAAAAAGATATACATAGTGTCTTGTTGCCCGAAGAGGGAAATATTTCGTTTTAAGCAGACCTGTTAAATTTGAATTAGCTTTAGTAATCAATTAATTAGACGCCTATTTTAATGGCAAATGATTATTTCAATTGTTTTCCGTAAAAAGCAATTACTAATTGATTACCAGTAGAAAAAAATCAAAAACAAATTATGATTTTTTCCGATTATTGAAAAAAATAAAAAAAAAAATAAAAAATAATCAAAAGTAATCAAAAAAGGCGCTTTTGATTACTTTTGATTATTTTTGATTTTTCGATTATTTTTGATTTTTATACTCAGTTGAGCAGAGCTCACAGAGTATATTAACTTTGATTGGATAATGGTTGGTTGTACAGGTATAAAGGAATCGAGATAGATATAGACTTCCATATATCAAAATCATCAGTATAGAAAAAAAATTTGATTGAGCCATGTCCGTCCGTCCGTCCGTCCGTCTGTAAACACGATAACTTGAGTAAATTTTGAGGTATCTTGATGAATTTTGGTATGTAGGTTCCTGGGCACTCATCTCAGATCGCTATTTAAAATGAACGATATCGGACTATAACCACGCCCACTTTTTCGATATCGAAAATTTCGAAAAATCGAAAAAGTGCGATAATTCATTACCAAAGACGGATAAAGCGATGAAACTTGGTAGGTGAGTTAAATTTATGACGCATAATAGAAAATTAGAAAAATTTTGGACAATGGGCGTGGCACCGCCCACTTTTAAAAGAAGGTAATTTAGAAGTTTTGCAAGCTGTAATTTGGCAGTTGTTGAAGATATCATGATGAAATTTGGCAGGAAAGTTACTCCTATTACTATATGTATGCTTAATAAAAATTAGAAAAATCGGAGAACGACCACGCCCACTTATAAAAAAAAATTTTTAATGTCAAATTAAAAAAAAAGTTAATATCTTTACAGTATATAAGTAAATTATGTTAACATTCAACTCCAGTAATGATATAGTGCAACAAAATACAAAAATTAAAGAAAATTTCAAAATAGACGTGGCTCCGCCCTTTTTCTTTTAATTTGTCTAGGATATTTTTAATGCCATAAGTCGAAGAAAAATTTACCAATCCTTGTGAAATTTGGTAGAGCCTTAGATTCTAGGACGGTAACTGTTTTCTGAGAAAAAGGGCGAAATCGGTTGAAGTCACGCTCAGTTTTTATACAAAGTCAACCGTCTGTCCTTCCGCTCGGCCGTTAACCCGATAACTTGAGCAAAAATCGATATATCTTTACTAAACTCAGTTCACGTAATTACCTGAACTCATTTTGTATTGGTATAAAAAATGGCCGAAATCCGACTATGACCACGCCCACATTTTCGATATCGAAAATTTCGAAAAATGAAAAAAATGCCATAATTCAATACCAAATACGAAAAAAGGGATGAAACATGGAAATTGGATTGGTTTAGTGACGCAAAATATAACTTTAGAAAAAAACTTTGTAAAATGGGTGTGACACTACCATATTTAGTAGAAGAAAATGAAAAAGTTCTGCAGGGCGAAATCAAAAGACTTTGGAATCTTGGCATGAATACTCTTCGTGGTATTACATATATAAATAAATTAGCGGTACCCGACAGATGATGGTCTGGGTCACCCTGGTCCACATTTTGGTCGATATCTCGAAAACGCCTTCACATATACAACTAAGGGCCACTCCCTTTTAAAACTATCATTAATACCTTTAATTTGATACCCATATCGTACAAACACATTATAGAGTCACCCCTGGTCCACCTTTACGGCGATATCTCGAAAAGGCTTCCACCTATAGAACGAAGGGTCACTCCCTTTTAAAATACTCATTACCACCTTTCATTTGATACCCATATCGTACAAACACATTCTAGAGTCACCCTGGTCCACCTTTATGGTGATACCTCGAAAAGGTGTCCACCTATAGAACTAAGGCCCACTCCCTTTTAAAATACTCATTAACACCTTTCATTTGATGCCCATATTGTACAAACAAATTCTAGAGTCACCCCTGGTCCACCTTTATCGCGATATCTCGAAAAGGCGTCCACCCATAGAACTAAGGCTCATTCCCTTTTAAAATACTCATTAAGACCTTTCGTTTGATACCCATATTGTACAAACGAATTCTAGAGCCACCCCTGGTCCACCTTTAAGGCGATATCTCGAAAAGGCGTCCGCCTATAGAACTAAGGCCCACTCCCTTTTAAAATACTCATTAAGACCTTTCATTTGATACCCATATCGTACAAACAAATTCTAGATTTACCGCTGGTTCACCTTTATAGCGATATTTCGAAAAGGCGTCCACCTATAAGAACTAATGCCCCCACGACTTTTAAAAAACTCATTAACACCTTTCATTTGATACCCATATCGTACAAACAAATTCTAGCGTCACCTCTGGTCCACCTTTATGGCGATATCTCGAAAAGGGGTCCACCTATAGAACTAAGGCCTACTCCCTTTTAAAATACTCATTAACACCTTTAATTTGATACCCATATCGTACAAACAAATTCTAGAGTCACCCCTGGTCCACCTTTATGGCGATATTTCGAAAAGGCGTCCACCTATAGAACTAAGGCCCACACCCTTTTAAAAAAACTCATTAACAACTTTCATTTGATACTCATATCGTACAAACAAATTCTAGCGTCACCCCTGGTCCACCTTTACAGCGATATCTCGAAAAGTCATCCACCTATAGAACTAAGGCCCACGCCCTTATAAAATACTCATTAACATCTTTCGTTTGATACCCATATCGTACAAACAAATTCTAGAGTCACCCCTGGTCCACCTTTATGGCGATATCTTGAAAAGGCGTCCACCTATATAACTAAGGCCCACGCCCTTATAAAATACTCATTAACACCTTTCATTTGATACCCATATCGTACAAACAAATTCTAGAGTCACCCCTGGTCCACCTTTATGGCGATGTCTCGAAAAGGCGTCCACCTATAGAACTAAGGCCCACGCCCTTTTAAAATACTCATTAACACCTTTCATTTGATACCCATATTGTACAAACGCATTCTACAGTCACCCCTGGCCCACGTTTATGGCGATATCCCGAAAAGGCGTCCACCCATAGAACTAAGGCCCACTCCCTTTTAAAACACTTATTAACACCTTTCGTTTGATACCCATATTGTACAAAAGCATTCTAGAATCAACCCTGGTCCACTTTTATAACGATATTCCGAAAAGGCGTGCACCTATAGAACTAAGGCCCACTCCCTTTTAAAATACTCATTAACACGTTTCATTTGATACCCATATCATACAAACAAATTCTAGAGTCAGCCCTGGTCCACCTTTATGGCGATATCCTTAAATGGCGTCCACCTATAGAACTATGCCCCACTCCCTCTTAAAATACTCTTTAATACCTTCCATTTGATACACATGTCATACAAACACATTCCAGGGTTACCGTAGGTTCATTTTCCTACCTAGTGATTTTCCCTTATTTTGTCTCCATAGCTATCAACTGAGTATGTAATGTTCGGTTACACCCGAATTTAGCCTTCCTTACTTGTTTTTGATTATTTTTGATTTTTTTTTGATAATTTTTAATTATTTTTCTGCTTTGTTGAAAGAAAAATTCTCGTTTGGTGCATGCACGGAATAATTTCTTCATACAAATACATTTTAGGATGCAATATTAAATCGTAACCGCTTATCGGGGCAAATATATACGTGCAACATACGTGCGGCCATCGTGGTGTGATGGTAGCGTGCTCCGCCTATCACTCCATATGCCCTGGGTTCGCACCCCGGGCAAAGCAACATCAAAATTTTAGAAATAAGGTTTTTCAATTAGAAGAAAATTTTTCTAAATGGGGTCGCCCTCGGCAGCGCTCCGGGTGTATTTCTGCCATGAAAAGCTCTCAGTGAAAACTCATCTGCCTTGCAGATGCCATTAGGTGTCGGCATAAAACATGTAGGTCCCGTCCGGCCAATTTGTAGGGAAAATCAATAGGAGCACGACGCAAATTGGAAGAGAAGCTCGGCCTTAGATCTCTTCGGAGGTTATCGCGCCTTACATTTATTTTTTTTTAACATATAGGGCGAATGGTATATGAGCGTTGATCTAAACATATTCTCCGGTAAGTATATATACATGTGCATTATTACACTCATTATATAAAATAATAATGGTTTCATCCTTAAGTCAAGCCAATTTTGTTTTGTATACAAAATTAATATATCCAGTATTTTGGATTACGTTATGGCTATGCACTGATTGTTTTGTAAATACAAGTACATAAGAGGTTGTACCGGTATATCGTGAGCGCTTATCAATGGATATGGGTACATATGTAAGTTAAGGAACATGACTCCACTCAAATCAGGTGGCCAATATAAATAAATTCTTTAAACGTTGCTATTTGATTTATTTACGAAATCCGTTGTAACATTCCATTCCCACATACTGACATTGCGTTAGCCAGCTGATGCAATGCCAGGTGTAAAATTACTAAAGTATCACATTAAGATAGGCATCCTATTCAATATGCCTATTGTAAACTTATTGTAAGTTATAAATAAGAGTAAAATGTAAAGCTTAGTCAGTTTTTGAGCGGAATTGAAATAAAGTGCAAGAGTTTTTTAAACAACTCAATTTACCCAAAATAAACTTTAATTGGCGATCCTGCCAGGAGACACGCAGTGATAGCCTGTAAAAAGGTTGCGTGTCCTCTGGAGTGAAAAAAAAAACACTGTAAAAATTAAAATAAAACAAGTATCTCTAAAAAGGAGAGAAAAGAAAAAAAAACACTTTAAAATTAAAGCAAACAAAAAAATGACCGAAGAGTAAATTTTTGTTGTGTCTTTTCGATTAAAGGACATTAAGAAAAATCGTTATTTTCCTGAAAACCAATGTGCATTTGTATACAAAACAACGGCATATGTATAAAAAGCAACACACGATTGTTTGCATATACAAACGGAAGTTCGTACAAGATTGAGTGAAAGCAATATTGGCCAAAAATATTTGTCACCTTACAAGAAAACTAAAAACGCGAAGTACGTAGCTCAGGAAAGTGAAAGGACCACCAACATATGTACAGCAGCATTCATCCACAAAGCGAACAAGGATCAAATAGAAGGACGATAATCCAAAGACGAAGAAGCGTAAGCTAATTAATAAAATAGTTAAGGTATATGTTAATACATAGTATGGATAAATAATTATTTTTATGTACATATAAATTAGAAGATTATAAAAGTGAAGGCAAAACAAGAAGAGATAAAGCAAAGTTAAAAAATAAAATTTATATGAAGTGCTAAAAGATTGTGAAAGAAGATTTTAAAAGGGTATATAGATCTGGATTCTTTGATAGAAGATTTGACAAAAATGTCATTAAATAGTAATAATAGTACCACTAATATGGACGTAATATCTAGATTGATTGCCGCTAGTACGACATCATTACGAACGGAAGTAGAACAAATGAGGCGACAGATACAGGCCATCAACACCAATGATGCTGTGACCGAGTTTGTACCCGAACAAATAGATTCAAATATAAATTGTGACGAATTATGTAAGTTGGCGCGAAGTAGCCAATAATTCCATGTCCTTGTACACAAGGGGAAGTAGGAAATATTTCGCGGCGTTAACAATTTTATGGAATAAAATCACCCGTGAAGCCAATGATATACTGACCAATCACGGAACAATTTTGAATTTCGACGCAATTTTAAGTCGTCTGGACTTTGCCTTTGCTGACAAAAGGCCAAGTTATATAATCGAACAGGAGATGAGTGTCCTGAGACAGGGATCGAAATCCCTCATAGGTTTCTATAATGAGGTTGACGAGAAGTTGACGCTTCTCATAAATAAGACCATAATGACTCATGAGACAAGCTCACCCATAACTAAAGAGCTAAACTGTAAAAACAGAGCCACTGCTCTGCGGACCTTTATAACTGGGCTTAATCACCCATTAGATCAAATATTGTTTACCTTGGCACCGAAGGATTTGCCAAATGCCCTTGCCAAGGCTTAAGAGTTAAATGCCAATCAAATGAGGTTACAATTTGCTTTGCAATATTCGCAAAGCCACCCGCAGAAAAGTTTTAATTCATCTCTCCACAGACTTCCTTATAATAATCGGAGAAGTCAGGAGTTTCAGAATAATTTGAGGTACCCGCAGAAAAATAGTCCAATATTCTGCGACAATAAAAAAACCCGTCCAGAGCCAATGGATGTAGATCCATCCCTGCAAATTGAGAATAGGCCTAGTAATAGATATATGCCACAGGGAGTTAGAAACAATTCGCAAAACAACAATTTAAATAAAAGAGTTGGAGGTGCGCAAGTCAGTGCGCAACCACAGGAAAAAGTACAACGAGTAAATAATATTAATGAAGGCCATTTTTAAGGCCAAAAGTAAGCTTGCCATATATATATCTGTATGCCCCAGCTATAGAAAAGATTTTGAAATTTTAGTAGATACAGGTGCAACATCCTGTTACATCAGGAAGGGAATTTATAGGAATCCAAAAGAATTGGATATTTATAAGAGGATAAAAACCATTAATGGTTATACAATAATAAGATTTTACCACGAAATTCATCTGTTTGGTGTTAAGGAGATTTTTTACGAAATTGATAACTTGGAGTCAGATCTCCTTATAGGTTATAATTTATTGCGGAAAGTCAACGCTTTAGTGGACCTGGAAAACCAGAAGTTAATTGTTAATAGAATTGGAAAAATTTATGAATTTGGGGAAAGGAGTGCTATGAAGCACAGTTGTGAAAAAGAAAGTGAGGTTGATAAAGTGAACTTTGTGGAACAAAAATGTTCCACAGCGCCAGCCGACGGTAATACCGGCAATAGTGCAGATAATATAAAAAATAGAACAAATGTGGAACAAGAACGTTCCACAGCGCCAGCCGAAGAACGTACCAGCAAAATTCCAAATAATAAAATAAGCCCAAAAGAGGGCAATATGAAGAATCTTCGTCAGAAGATAATTGATGTTATAAAAAAAGAACATGAAGATGTTGATTTGGATTTACCATTCAATACAGATATCAGAGCAGAAATTCGCATGGATGAGGAAAGAACCATTTGGTCCAAACAATATCCATATCCAATATCTGTTGATAGTTTTGTTAATGAAGAAGTCCAAAGTCTATTGCAGCAGGGGATTATAAGGGAAAGTAAGAGTCCATATAATTCCCCATGTTGGGTAGTTCCAAAAAAGGGAATTAATAAGGATGGAAGTCCTAAGTTACGCTTAGTGATTGATTTTAAAAAATTATTGAAAAAACTATTCCGGATAGTATCCGATGCCGAATCCAGAGATCATACTTTAAAATTTGGGGGAATCAAAATATTTTTCAACGATAGATCTCGAATCTGGATTTCATCAAATATTAATGAGAGAAAAGGATATTGAAAAAACGGCGTTCTCTATTAATAACGGGAAGTATGAGTATGTGCGGATGCCCTTTGGCCTTCGCAACGCTCCCAGCATATTCCAACGGACTATGAATAATATTTTGCATGAATATATCGGGAAGTTTTGTCATGTCTACATTGATGACATTATAGTATATTCACGTAATTTGGAGGACAGTTGAAACATTTAGAATTGGTAATAGAAGTACTGAAAAAGGCCCATATGAAAATATCTCTAGAAAAGTCTAGGTTTATCGAGCAAGAAGTTGAGATTCTGGGATACATTGTATCTCATAAGGTCATTAAAACCGATTCAAAGAAAATAGAAGCAATAAAAAATTATCCAATACCAAGAACTCTACGTCAGGTTAGAGGATTTTTATGTTTAACGGGATATTATAGGAAATTTATAGAAGGTTATGCTAAAATAGCAAAACCAATTACAAAATATTTACAAGGGGAAAATGGTAAAATCTCCCAATATAAATAAAAAAAAATATTGTCAATCTAGACCAAGAGGCAATAGCTGCTTGCGAAAAACTAAAGGGATTGTTGTGTCAGCAGATAGAATTGATACAACCAGATTTTACAAAAAAATTTGTTCTAACAACAGATGCATCAAATGTAGCCGTAGGAGCTGTGTTATCTCAAGAGGGGAGACCAGTGACTTTTATTTCAAAAACATTAACCACGACTGAAAAAAGCTATGCGACAAATGAAAAGGAATTATTTGCCATTGTGTGGGCATTGAAAAGTTTACGAAATTACCTTTATTCGGTGAGAGATTTGGAGATTCACACCGACCATCAACCATTATCATTTACAATTTCTGAAAGAAATCCAAATATCAAAATGAAGAGATGGAGGGCATTTATTGTGGAGTTTTCCCCAAAAATTATTTATAAACCAGGGGCAATAAATGTGGTTGCAGATGCTTTATCCCGGCAAATTTTAAATAATGTAACAGAGTCGGCAAATGATGAAAGTAACTCAAGCAACTCTTTAACTAATACACAACATTCTGCAGAAAGTAGTGATGAACATCAAATTGCTGCAACAAAAAACCATTAAATCATTTCAAACAGCAAATCCTTATTGATAAGGGTGCTAGAATTACTGCCTTGGAAACCATATTTCCATTTAATAACAAACGCTTTTTGATCGAATATGATCAACCTGAAAATATTCTTTCGGTTTTAACAGAATATTTGAATCCAAAATTGGTTACCGCAATTTACTGCACACCAGAGGTGCTTTATGGAAATAAATATGTCTTAACAGAAACTTACCCATCGACAAAATTTATGCATTCTAGATCTTTCCCTAATGATATTACTAATAGGGAGGACCAAGCGGCTATTATAGAACAAACTCATAATCGCGCACACCGCAATTATAGAGAAAACTTAAAACAAATCAAAGATCAGTACTATTGGCCCGAAATGTACAAGCAATTTAAACAATATTCAAGAAATTGCGAAGTATGTAACAAGAATAAATACGACAGGCATCCGAAAAAGACTTCAATTGGGGAAGTTCCAATACCGGAAATAGAGGGAGAACAAGTACATATTGATATTTTTTATGTTCATCATTTGAAATTTATTACTTTCATTGATGCATATTCTAAATATTTGGTAGTAAATGGAAGATAAAACTAATTTGGAGGAAAAAGTAATGGAAGTTATCCAAAGTTTTCCTGAGTTAAAGGAAATAACGGTTGATAATGACCCTGGGTTTATTACAATGCAGTTTAAATCTTTAATGCATAGATTAGGAATAAGAATTATTTTTTGTAGTCCAGGTCATAGCACAACTAATGGACAAGTTGAAAGAGTGCATTCGACCGTAATAGAAATGGCGCGTTACATTAAACACGAATATAATTTAATAAGTTTTGCTGAGTAGATATATCGTGCTGTGCATCAATACAATAAAACGATTCACTCAGTAATAGAAGAAAAACCATTTCAAAGATTTTTTAATAAAGTGCCACTTCATGCAGTTCGGTCAAAGCTTTTGACTGCGCAAAATAAAATGTTAGATAGGGAAAATAGAAACAGGGTTAGTAAAACATACCAACGTGGTGATGTATATATGAAAAGATTATAGGGGAGAGAAATAAGCTAAAACTTAGATTTAAAAAGCAAGTGGTAAAGGAAGATTTAGGAAATAAAGTTAGAATCAATTATAAGAATAGAATAGTACATAAAGATAACATTAAATCTTAACTTTAATTACAGGGAATGGAGACAATCATATTTCTGGCATTAATTACTATAGTAGGGACGGATATAATCCATTATACAAGAGAAGTTTATGTATTAATAGAAGATGGAGACATTATACAACGACTTTGGTGACTTTTCCATGTTACAAATTTAACTTATTTTTCCGAAATATTACTACTAGACGAGGAGGATTAAAACAAAATTTAGGTTATGATAATGTTAGGGAAATTGACATACGTGACGAGTTTCATATCAATATGGACCCAGAAATAGAGCTAATACAGACGTTGTTGGGGCAACTACAAAAAAACGGAGAGACGTTTAAAAAGAGGAATTAATGAATTAGGGACTTTATGGAAGTGGATATCCGGTACCCCGGATCACGACGATTTAGTTTTTGTAAAGAATAAATTAAACGAGTTAATTTTAAATAAAAACAAACAATTTATGACAAATTCATAAGTATTTAAAGTTATTTCTCAATTATCAGAGACAATAAAAAACGCAAATAAAAATGATCATGCTACAACTAAGGAAACGTAGGAATAAATTTTTACTAAATGAATTACAGAATATTATTCATACAATAACTTTAGGAAAATTAGGAATTTTGAATCCATTAATTTTATATTTAGATGAAATTAGAGACATTATTGCAAACGAACATGGACGATTGAGTGTGACAGATTTAATAGATATTTCTAATTTTAAAATATTACAGAATAAAGATTTAATAGTTATTTATATTAGGTATCCAAAATTTTTTTTTAGATTGTAAATTTTACGAAGTAAGAGCAATAGCTAAGCAAGATGGTAAGTTATTTATCGAAAAAGAGATTGCAAAATGTGAGAATCAATATGTTAATGTTAAAAATTGTAACAAAGAAATAGTGAATGTATGTTGTGAAATAAATCTTAAAATTCTTGTTTAGTGGATATTTTGCTAGGAAAAATGACTAGATGTATAAAAATTAAAGAAAGGAATAAAGAAATTGATGTAATAAGAGATGGTGATATTTTAGTTTCAGGAAATTATACTGTTGACAATCATAATGTAAATGGAGTTTATCTCGTAACTTTTAAAAATCAGTCAAAGATTGACAATGTAACTTATGAGAACACAGATGCAAAAATATGGAAATATGTAAAAAATAATACATTCAGTAGCTTTGAAATTGTTAAATATATAGAATCTGAAGACTTAAATTTAAAATTTGAAAATATAAACTTTATTGATGTAATAAAAGGTGAAATAAAATCAAAAACCCATATTTTGGATAGGTTTAATAATAGTAACAGTTATATTTATGATAATAGTATTAGTCAAAGCTGCTAATCAATACAAAATATTTAAGCAAAGAAAACAAACTGAAATTAATGAAAAGATATTTAAAAATTTAAGTTCTCAAATTGAAATATTAACAAATTGGCTGAATTAAACAGGGACGTTTCATCTGAAGAAAGGGGGGAGTAAAGGAACATGACTCCACTCAAATCAGGTGGCAAATATAAACAAATTCTTTAAACGTTGCTATTTGATTTATTTACGAAATCCGTTGTAACATTCCATTCCCACATACTGACATTGCTGATGCAATGCCGGATGTAAAATTACTAAAGTATCGTATTAAGATAGGCATCCTATTCCATATGCTTATTGTAAACTATTTGTAAGTTATAAATAAGAGTAAAATGTAAAGCTTAGTCAGTTTTGAGGCATTGAAATAAAGTGCAAGAGTTTTTTAAAAAACTCAATTTACCCAAAATAAACTTTAATTTGTATGTACATATCAGGCATGCTTAACCAACGAACCGATATCATTTCGTTACGATAATCAACATTAATAAACGAAACGAAATGACTTTGTTTCGTTTATTAACGTTAATTATCGTAACGAAATGATATCGGTTCGTTGGTTAAGCATGCCTGGTACATACCCACCTACAAATTATCGTGTCTATAACAGTGATGATAATCATGGTACATTTGTACTTTTTTTGGTACATTTCGCTTCCTGAAAGTACGTTGGTACTACATTGACATATTTGGTAAATTTTTGTAAAATACAGCACTACACTTCAAATCATTTGCTAAGCAGCTCTGAATGTACACAATTTTTATTTTTTCGAAGAAAATACATATATAGTTAAGTTGCACAATTTGCCATTTGTAATTATGGATCATTTAAATATGCTTATGAAAAATAAATATCATGAACAAATTTTGCATCAATAGAATTAAAGCACAGAAAATAATGACTCAAATAACAGGGCCAGAAAATCCATAATTGCATTTTGTCAGAAGAATTATCACTCTCTAATAATAGATGAAACGACTGATATATGTATATCAAACAATGTGGCAGTTTCGATTCGAATTACAGATAGATTTTTAGATTTGATACCTTTGACCGATAGTAGAACGGAGGGTATTTTTAATGCCATTATTACTTATTACCAGATTAAAAATTTTATAAAAAAAATCTTATTTAGACTCCAGTCCTATTTGGATGTTAAATATTGATTCAGACAAAAATCACTTAACCCCATATGAAGTTTACTGCGGTGTTAATCTGGGTATTATTCTATGAAAACAACCTTTTCGAAAAAGATGACGTACACATATTCAAGAGCTGTTCTAAATAATTTTAGATACCATTTTGTAGTCCTTTATTAAAGAAAGTAAATTTGAATGATAAAACTTTGTTGTGGGCTGAAAAGCTTTCACCAGAAAGTATTTTAAGCGGTGAAACAAATAGTATTGTGCCTTTAGTTATGGACTTGTTTCCGAAATCTGCATTTGAAAAAATAGAGAAAATTAATTCTGAATTTAGAGCTTTAGCAGAGAACGAGAGCCTTAAAAAATTCAAAAATTTAAATTTATGCAACTTTTGGGAAGAATTGAGATCAGCTAAAAATAAATTAAATGCGCATATGTATTCCAATATTTATTGAATAGTTCAAGGCATATTGTCGATTCCACATTCATCCACAAACGTTGAAAGGATATTTTCTATACAAAATTTAATTAAAACTAAGTGTAGAAATAGACTTCAAATAAACACAGTTTCGAATTTAATAAAAACTAAAGACTTGATGAAATCAACCAACAGTAGTTGTCATAATATAGATACGAAAAAAAGCTTTTTGCCCGCTGAGATATTTAAAGAACTCAAAGAAGACGAACTGTTAATGTAGTGATTGAAACTTGAGTTATTATTATAGATGTAGGCGATAATTTGTCAACTTTTATACCTGAATCTAAATCTTTTGTACCTAAAATGTTTTTATGAAATGCTTTTGCATTGAATACAGCTGTTATTTTTTTTTTTAATATAAATTTTATGTTCCTTACTGGTACTCAATAAAGAAATGTTTTTATACACATACGTACATAAATGTACGCTTCAATCGATAAACTTCTTTTAGTATGTTTACTGGAAAAGTATTTCTTCATAAATCATATTTCCCTATTATACTGCCTTTAATTTGTGTTAGAAAGTTTCCTGACTAAAAACAGTTTTTGGATAAAAAAGCAGAATATAGCTCTAGTTTGGCTCAAATTCGCATCAGAAGACTTTTGGTAAATTATTGGATAATTTGGTACATTTTTTCTCCCCGTTTGGTACAAAATGAAAAAATCCTTTTATCATCCCTGGTCTATAAGTGTTTCCGATGAATACCTGGGGAGTGCGTAGTAATACTACTTCGATTGATGGTTGATAGCTTCACTTCCAACTGGAGCGATCCTCTAAGTTGTTATTCATCATCATGATTAGTTGTCTAACCAAAGGTTTTTATATCCCAGATAAATTTATTAACATATGTCCATGTACATTAGATTAAAACTTCTTTTTATTTCCTTATGATTACGTCTAGGATATTTTCTATAAAATCTTAAGTTTTGCATAGTGAGCCATATTTTTAGTATTAACAAGGGAAATTACAGAAAAGTCAGGTTTCGTCGCAATCTAATGTACATGCTCAATGGTACGGTTAGAAAATGTAAGCCTTAGAATTTCGTGTTATTTTTTATTAATTTTTTATAAATGTGTTTTTGTAAACATAAAAATTGCACAAGTTTATGTTTTATAAGGAAGTTAGGTTAGGTTAGGTTGGGTGGTAGCTTCCTTGATGAGAGGAAGCTCACTTGGACAACATGACGGTCCGTTGTGATACCACATATAATAAACTAAACCAACGGTGACGTAGATATAAGTACTTAGAGAATCGTTGGGTAGCAACGATAAAGTTCCGAATGATCCCGATCTCAACCTTGGATAGCTCCTCGGGAGATCCAAGTGAGTCACGACCAAAATACTTTCGCCTAGTTCTGGCAAAAGCTGGGCAGTCAAGCATAAAGTGATTTGGTGATTCCACCTCATCATCCTCCATACAGCTGCAGCAGGATGGAGTTTCCAATATATTGAGACGTACCGCATGGATACCCATGGGACAGTGCCCTGTCAAAACCCCAATGACCATTGATAGGTGAGCCTTAGTGAACCCAATTATTTCAGCAGACCTTCTGCCATCCACTTTCGGCCAGAAAGATCTTGATATCCTACAAGACGTAGTGTCCGCCCAACGTTTGCTGAGCTGACTCGAGGCCCAGCTATGGAAGAGCAATCCACAGGTGGCTAGCGGAATCCCGAAATCCCTACAGCCATCTTCATCCGGTTCAGTTGTACCGATTCGGGCTAAGAGATCCGCTTGACAGTTACCCGGAATATCACTATGGCCCGGGACCCAGATAATCTTAATTGTAAAATAATTCGATGCAATCGCAAGTGTGGTCAGGCACTCCCAGACCACCCTCGATCGCACTGTAGTTGAGCTCAAGGCCTTTATAGCCGCTTGGCTATCAGAGTAGATGTTAAATTCCCTAACCGTAGTAGCGCTGGATAGCATTTCATCCACCGCATCCTTAATCGCAGCAACTTCCGCTTGGAATACACTGCAGTGATCAGCCAACTTAAACTTGCGGCTTACATTTAGCTCTTGACAAAAGACCCCCCCGCCAACCTTTCCGTCCAACTTCGACCCATCCGTGAACAAGTTAACCGGTCCCATGCCCCAGATAATTCCTCTTCTCCACTCCTCCCTCGGGGGAATGACTGGGGTGAAGGTTGTATAGGGAGCGGCAACCGGCATGCAATAGTCCGTCCTGTCCGGGATAAAGTCGAAACTAGTAAGAAGGCTAGAGTGTCCGAAATCAGAAAGCATATAACCCATATCACGAAGCCTGACCAACGACCGGGCCGCGGCTGCCTTTCCCGCAATATCTACTGGATGTATATTCAGCATGACATTCAGTGCCAAGGTAGGTGTTGTTCTCATAGCGCCACTGATGCCGATAAGCGCCGTCCGTTGTACTGACACTAGCATTTTGGAGGTGCTCGCCGAGTCCAGTGCTTTCCACCAGACCAGCACCCCATATAGCAGAATCGGTTTGACCACCATCTCATAAAGCCAGTGTACTACTCCTGGCGAGAGCCCCCATCTCTTTCCGATAGCCCCCCTGCAGCAGTACAAGGCAACCGCGGCCTTCCTGGCCCTATCTTCCACATTGGGCCTCCAGGACAGCTTCTTGTCCAGAACAGTTCCCAAATATTTAACCCTGTCAGTAAGTACCAACGGTACCCCTCCAATCGAAGGAGTTCTGAAGTCGGGTATCTTATATCTCCTTGTAAAAAGAACCAATTCTGTTTTTCGCGGGTTGACCGCCACTCCACATGATTCAGCCCACCTAGCCACAGTATCCAGGTATCCCTGCAGAACATCGCGCAGGGTGCCCAGAAATTTGCCCCTGACCAGGATAGCGAGGTCATCTGCATAGGCAACCACCCGACAGCCATTGGCTTCCAGCTCCACAAGAAGCTCGTTGACTACCACAACCCAGAGCAGAGGAGATAGGACACCTCCCTGTGGCGTGCCCCTGCACACCTTCCTCCTTATTATGGCTCCTCCCCACTCCGCTGCGACAATTCTGTCGCATAGAAGTTTGCTAATAAATTCAACCAGAGCCGCTTCGACTCCTAAACCCACCAGAGCTCTTTCGATTGCCCCCGGTAGAACATTGTTAAAAGCCCCCTCGATGTCTAGAAAGGCACCCAGAGCATACTCTTTATGTTCTAGAGACCCCTCTATTTGCTTTACAATCGAATGGAGAGCCGTTTCCGTCGATCTGCCTTTGCAGTACGCATGCTGTGAAGCCGACAGTAACCCCCCAGGTATCCTTTCTCGTAGGTACAGGTCAATCAGCCGCTCAAGCGTCTTAAGAAGAAACGACGAGAGACTGATTGGCCTGAAATCCTTAGGTGACACATGAGAGCCCCTGCCGGCCTTCGGAATGAAAATGACTCTAACCGTGTGCCACGACTTAGGGATATAGTTAAGCCTGAGGCAGTTAGTGTAGATGATGGCCAACCAGCGGCAGGAAATCCCTAAAGACCTTTGAAGTTGCGCAGGAATGATGCCATCCAGACCGGGTGACTTATAGGGCTTGAACGAATTTATAGCCCAGGATATTTGACTTTCCCGTAGTGGGATGGCAGGCATTTCTGCATGGCCAGCTACCGCCGACCACGCAAGCGAAGATCCCTGCGCAACTGGGACATCGGGAAAATGATTGTCCAGTAAAAGTCTCAGGGACTCCTCGCTACTCATCGACCAGTCCCCACCATCATCTCTCAGATGCCCCGAGGGGCGGGATTCCTAGAGAGTATTTTTCTAAGCCTCGCGGATTCATTGCAGTCCTCTACGTTTTCGCAGAAGCTTCGCCATGAATCTCGCTTTGCTAACCTTATTTCATATTTATAAATCCCCAGACTCACCTTATAGAGCTCCCAGTAAGAGGGTAGTTTACTCCTCCTGGCTCTATTAAAGAGCCGCCTACTGGACGCTCTTAGGTCGTCAAGGGAATCAGACCACCAGGGCGGCTTGCCCTTCCCCCTGTAAGTTTTCAGTGGGCAGGACTGTTGAAAGGCGCTATTGCTTGCCAAGGTGAAGTTTTCCACCAGACCGTCTATTTCAGATTCGGACAGGTCCGAACCAACGATAGGCGCCTCAGGCAATAGCTCTCCCAACTTCCTACAATACAAGTCCCAGTTGGTACTTTTAGGGTTCCTAAAAGATATTTTCCCGGGACGTTCTTCATTCACCGAGAACTGAATATATCGGTGATCAGAGAAAGAGTGCTCGTTGAGAACCCTCCATCCAGATATCCGATCTTCCAGTTCTCTGCTAACCAGGGTGAGGTCCAGGACCACCTCCCTTACCGCAGTAATAAAAGTCGGGTCATTCCCCCTATTACATATACAAAGTCCCTCATCTACAATAAAAGTAAATAAAGACTCACCTCTGGTGTTCGTATCCGAGCTCCCCCATATGCTATGGTGTGCATTAGCATCGGCACCTATGATTACGCCAACACCTCTCCGCCTTGCTTCAGCGGTGATTTCGCCCAGTATCACAGGCGGTGGTCCCGTTACGTCCCCATGGGGCATATACGCTGAGACCACCCACAATTCGCTACTGCCTCGCTCGAGGCAGACCGTGGTTACGTCAGCATTGCTGAAATTAGAGAGAATAAAAGCTTTAAATTCCTTTTTAATAAGCACACAGGATCTAGGCCTACCTGCCTCCCCATGCACCAAGGTGTTGAATTTTCCCGTCCTTAATCCAGAAATTTTTCCGCCGTTACTACTCAGCCACGGCTCCTGGACAAGGACAATATCCACTCCGCCTTTCTCAAGACAGGGCAACAAGTTTGCGGAAGCCGCCTTAGAATGCTGAAGATTGATTTGACGGATTTCCATCAACACCACTCTTCTTCTTCTGCACCCCATCCTTGGCGGCTTCGCCCTCGGAGACTAGGAGATCCTCCCCCTCCCCCAACACACGACTTACACTGATGACGGATCCCGCCATCGATGATTCGCCCTCGGAGGCCAGGAGCTCCTCCTCGGCCCTATCAGCCAGACGACTAGCACTGATGACAGATCCCGCTATTGACGGGACGTCAACAGTGCTTTCGCTGTCCAAATTAGCGGAGTCAGCATCCACAACCATGGGTACTGGCTCCCCTGCGGACGCCTCCACCTCCCGAACAGTCTCTGTGGGAGAGGAACCACCCCCCCTGGAATCGGCGTGGTAGATTTTGAGAACCACACGCTCGAGGCCATAGGAGATAACCCCCCTCGTGTCAGAGAGAGGACCGGTGGACTCTGCGTTTAGCAGAATCAGCACTTGCCGACGTGGCCCAACAGCCTCCTCTACTCTGAGGACCCTCCAGTTATGCGTCGGAAGGTTCGGGTTGCAGTAACGCATTAATTCGAGTATTTTCTCCGGCTGCGATGGCCCGGCAGGCAACCACACCCGAGCCCTCGGTCGAAGGGGGAGATCCCTCCGTTCCACGGCCTCGAGTCTGGCCCCCCTCCAGACCTCCCCTACCAAAGAAATTATTTTCTTAAAGATACAGGCCGACCGCTCGTTAGCACAAGTAATCAGTCTAAAACCATGATACCACCCCGAGTATTCGAAGCATGGCCGCGTACCTGGGCTCTCCATAACAGCGGTCATATAGGCCGCTGATATGGCGCTGGCGACCCACGGCCACTCCTCTCGGGAGATGGCACCATCCTCCCTGCTCCTATCCAGGACCCCGAGGGTGATGGAGCCTGCACGTTTAGCGATTTCGCTAAACGAAATTGCGTCCCCACCTCCTCGGGCCCTTTTTGTCGTTGAGGCATTCCGCTCATCCGACCTTTGCCGCTTCATAGCCCCCAAACCCTGCTGCTCACCCGCATCGTTCGACACCGGTGTGTGGTCGTCGCAAGCTACGACGCTCCTGGCCCACTCCAGCGGCTTCGACCCCAGGGCTCCCGTTGGGAAAGCTCCTCGCGACAGGGCTTCCTTACTAGTACTGGGCTGGTCCGTCGCATTCGCCGGACCTCTGCCTTTCCCTGTCACAGCCCCATATGGGCCTACATTGGGTGTCGGTTTCGACACCCCTCCACTACCCGAACTACCCGTACCTACGGGGTTTGAAACCAAACCCCTGCGCTGATCCGTCTGATCAGCCCTTTTGACCCGCCGGGAGCTTTCCCGGCTGGCGGCGACCTGCTTCGGAGCACTCTCCTCACCTGTCGCGTCCCTCGCACCATGACGACTTTCGCCGTCACTCCTACCCTCCTTTTTATTCGTCTTCGTGTCCATTCTAAGAAGTCCCCCCTCAAGGCCGCTATCCGGAGCCGATTGTGTAGTCGCCCTTCAACGGTCCCGTGGTTATCTATGCTGCGCAGGGAGGCCACGCGAGGGTTGACGCATTACCTTATGAGTAATGCGTTCAGAGCCAGACCGGACGCAAAGCGGGAAAATCTTCAACCGCACCTACACCACCAACTTAACGGCGACGGAGCCGGAACGTACCTTGAGGCCCGCCACGGTTTTAACGGGACGTGGGCAGGTGCAGCATTAGCCTACCAGCCATTTCGATAGGGTTTCACCCCGACCTACTAAGGTGGCAGAATACTGCACCTACCCGCCCAAAGTCATCAATTCCTATCCATAGTCAAAATCAAGTCCCTAACAATCCGGTTCGTCACTGTTGAGTACCGATCTTGACCCTTAACAGGGTCCTCCCTCCCCTGAGCTCGGCACAATGACTCAGGGGTGCGGGTTTTATCGAGTTGTCCTCTCTAGATCCGCCATTATCAGTAGAAGCAGGGGCACCTCGTGCAGGACGTGACAACCAATCACGTGTGACAATTCGTCACTATGGCCGGTCTAAGACTGATACCAGTCCCTGATCCAGAGCCTGGAACCACGTATGATATCCAAGCCAAGTATCTTAAGGAAGTAACGATGTTGTGAAAGTGTATCTAATTAATAATTATTTGCATCAATTAAAAATTGTTTCATTAAATTAACATTGCCAAAAATAACGATATTTCGATGGAAATCAAAACTTAAAAGAAAGTAAAATAAGAGGTATTTATGTATATTCATTATCTAAAAGTTGTTTTAGTCATTTATAAAAAATTTGCATTTGCTTTCAATAAAGTTAAGGTTTCGAATGAAACGTCCGACAAAGACTGACACCTTGGAGGATTTATAATTCATGCAAAGGAAAATAGTCGCTCAACAGGAGCAGAAGAAGTTAAAGGCGTGTTGAAGAGTTTTGCTGTTTCTTTCAACACACTTCGTGTTTTCCAAATGTCCATGCTAGTATATGAATCACCCAGATAGCTATATAGCTCATTTTGTGCCAACTTTTTCAGCCCACATTTTGTTGGAGAACATTGCTCCACACTGGCGATGATATGAAACCAATATTACTAAAATAAAGCGAACAATATGATAAACTTTGATTGCAAAACAATCAGTCCATAGTCATAACTTAAAAAATAGCGGATATATTAATTTTGGATACAAAACAAAATTGGCTTGATTTAAGTATGAAACCATTATTATTTTATATAATGAGTAGATCAACGCTCATATACCATTCGCCCTATGTCATGCACGTATATATTTGCCTCGATAAGCGGTTACGATTTAATATTTCATCCTAAAATGTACTTGTATGAAGAAATTATTCCGAGCATGCAACAAACAAGAACTTTTCTTTCACCAAAGCGGAAAAATAATCAAAAGAAATAAAAAAAAAATAAAAAAAATCAAAAATAATCGAAAAAATCAAAAATAATCAAAAAGAGAGACACATTTTTTAATAGAGCTTCTTGCCCAGTACACATATATTTTATTATAACCACGAGCAGTATACCTGCATAAGTAGTACGCCAACAGCAACACAAATAAACTCTCACACAGCAGCACTTAAGATCCCAAGGGCAGATCCCAAACCAAAAAAAAAAAAAAAAAAACAAACTCAGCCAGAAAAACAGGTGACAAAGAAGTACACCTTTTCCAAAAGTAGAATACGTACATACATCTTTACACAAGTACAGCAAAAATACTCCCCTCGCGCTCGGTATATTAAACCGTCGGTCTACCCAAAAACAGTGGCGGATTTGAATATTCGCCGCCCCTAGGCAATACATAATTTGCCGCCCTTACTTTCACAATAATAACACTGGTCGACGGCCAAAATTTACCAGAGATGGCGTTATGAAATTCGTATCTAAAACCATCCACTGATTTCGAAAATCGAGATCATTTTTGATTCTATGGTACCGTTTTTGAGATATTTGCAATTTACCGTTATTCGAAAAAACCAAAAAGTTGGCTCCCTTTAATTACGTATATCTTCACGCAATTGCAAAAAGTTTACAGAATCAAAAAGACGATAAAATTTGCTATAAATGCATCATACATTGTTTTTTGTTCAACCAGATAGTTTTCGAGATATTAGCTTATCATTTCAGATTTTTGTTTTTTTTTTATGAAAAAATATGAAAAAAATTACTCTTTGCGAGGGCAGCATTCCAAAACCACAACTTTTTTTCCAGATATTTTTTCTTTACGTAAAGCTCTGTTTAATTAGAAAAAAGATAAGCTATCATCGAAGAACATAAATAAAAATACCCAGGTTGCGCAATTTCAACGTATACCTCAAAACGTATGTATGGTATAAATAAGAGTGAAATATCTAGCTATGCTCTGTTTCTATTTAGTTAAAAGTTCAATTTATGAATGAAATTACCCATATTTTTAACTTTTTTTAATTTATTTATGTTTATACTATATTCTAACAATCTTTATCTTAATTTGGTTTTACTATGTAGTCGAAATAATTATCTGTTCTACTTTGACGCTTATTCAGTTTAGGATCGGTTTCTCTTATGAGAAACCAGCAGTAATCACCCATCATTGCGACGTCCCAAAATACTTGATATCGATTCTCAATTAATTTCATTTGCTGATGAAACCTTTCGCCATGTTCGTCACTTCCGCCGCCAAGATTTGCCGGAAAAAAGCTCAAATGTGATTGCAGAAAGTGAATTTTTAAAGACATATTTACGCCTGGAAAGAAAATATTAGTTAGGTAAACAAGTTATAGAATTTTGGGAAATTAATTTTAATAAGCCCTTAATATTTACCCATTTTCGCATAATTATTGATTAAGTCGTTCACTATCTGCTCGTAGTTATTAGGGCTTTTGTGTCTACCGAGAAAAGAAGCAAAGACCTTTTCAAATGATTCCCACGCTGCTGCCTCAACTGATGAGAGTAGTCCTTTGAATTGATTATTGTTGATCAACTTTTTTATTTGTGGTCCAACAAAAATACCTTCCTTTATCTTGGCTTAAGAAATATCTGGAAAAATTTTTTTCAAATAGTCGAATGCTTCGCCTTCTTTGTCCAAAGCCTTAACAAAGTTTTTAATGAGACCAAGCTTGATGTGTAGGGGTGGAAGTATGATTTTCTCTTTCTTGACAAGAGGGGTATATTTGATGTTATCCACACCAACGGTAAACTCGACTCTTTCCGGCCAATCCTTTCTGACGTAGTGGTCCTTACGAGCTCGGCTATCCCACTTACAGAGGAAGCAGCAGTGCTTGGTGTAGCCAATTTGTAGACCGCATAGCATTGCAACGAATTTGAGATCAGAACATATTTTCCAATCATGCTCTTCATATTTGATAAATTTGAGTAGTTTTTGCATTTCCTCGTAGGCTTTTTGTTACCAATATGCAATAATACAGCCTTCAAACTCAGTTTATTGCTGTCTATGAACAATCGCCACTCTTTTGAATCATATGTTTGCCCAAACTCTTTGAATAAACCAGGAATGTCGTTGCAGTAGCATATACTGTCTTTCTTGGTATAGTGTTTGGAAAATGGTTCGTGGCGAGTTCTACAATATATCACCTTACCATCGGATGACACAAATTTAAATTGTTGCATACTAGAAGTGTGGATCTCGGCCTTTTCCCTGGATAGTTCCAAATCTCTTATCCAATCATTAAGTTGTGCTTGTGACAGAACGTTTCTCTCGTTTCCCATGCGAAATTCAGTACAACTTGATTCCCCGAACTCAGATATTACTGTTGACAATGGAACTGGATCCGCAACTGCCGTTGAATGTAGTACTGGTAATGTTACTGTAGGTACGCTGGCATAGGTTACTCTTCTTGATCTTCCAACGCCAAGTACTTTTGTTTGACAAATATAACACTCTATTGAATGGCAAGTAGGTTCTCTCCATATCATTGATGTATAAAATTTTATTTGTTGTCCTGATTCCGACTGAATCAATTCTACTCGACACGATGTACACAAAGTGTTCGGTGGCCATGGTTCTTCAGCATTTTTAGGCTCAATGCCAAAATACTTGGAGTATAAAGTTTTGATATGATCTGAGAACATTCGTCGTCGCGTTATGATAGTATATTGGCCACACATGAAACAGAACATATCTGGATCGTTATTACACTCAAATTCCTGCGTCTTTTTACTCATTTTATTTTTTTTAATAAATCACGGTTTTGAAATTTGACTTATGAACTGAACTATCTCCGGCGAGCCTTGCAGATGTTATGAAGTTTCAAGGAGCATTAACTCATATTTATACTCGGAACAAGAATAAAATTGAAAAAATCAAATCTTACCTAAACAGAAAGGTTCCTTTTTATACGAAGCTTTAGGCTTTAAAAATTTTCTGTGTCTTATAATCTTGAAAATCTACCTGCCTACTTACCCATAAGTGACGGAAATACATGTTTATAACTACATACCTACAGCAGGTTTTGAACCCAACCACTCTTCCTTTCGATACAACCACTCTACCTACTATAAAACAATTCGAGTATTAAAAGTACTATTTGATTTATTTAAAGAAAAATTATTATCATTGTTATGGTGTTATTCGTTTATCCGGATAATATCCCATTTGCACTTTATATCTTTAATATATGTATGTATACATACATTGAAGTTGCGCAACCTGGGTATTTTTATTTGATCGCTTATAACTTACGTAGTTTTGCATCGATTTTCTTCGATGATAGCTTATCTTTTTTCTAATTAAACAGATATTTACGTAAAGAAAAAATATCTGAAAAAAAGTTGTGGTTTTGGAATGCTGCCCTCGGAAAAAGTAATTTTTTTCATATTTTTTCATAAAAAAAAAACAAAGATCTGAAATGATAAGCTAATATATCGAAAATTATCTGGTTGAGCAAAAAATAATGTATCATGCATTTATAGCAAATTTTATCGCCTTTCCGATTCTGTAAACTTTTTTGCAACTGCTTGACCCGTTCGTGAGATATACGTAATTAAAGAAGCCATCTTTTTGGTTTTTTCGAATAACAGTAAATTGCAAATATCTCAAAAACGGTACCATAGAATGAAAAATGAACTCAATTTTCGAAATCAGGGGGAGATTTTACATACGAATTTCATAACGGCGTTTCTGGTAAAGAGAAAAAGTTGAAATTCGTGGTGCAGTGTAATTTTACCACAATGATTGCGATTTTCAGTGCTTTATTACAGTGTAGTTTGTTATTAATGAAATACATAACCAAATCTAGAAAATCGACATTTGCATAAATGAGGCATTTAACCCTAACTTGTTTCCAAACATTCCTCATGTAGGTACATTTCTTTGCGTCTTTTGCAAATTATCCTGTCTCAGCATTTTCAACAGTTCCAGCGGAGAATAATTTGAAACGTTCCATTTCATTTTCCCAAATTTTCCTCAAGAATTTGGGTTAGATGGCAAATATAGTGGATTTCTTACTCAGTGTTTTGTATTCCTGAATCGTTGAAATAGAGAGAGGTTTCTCTTCATACAGATCGAATTCTTCACGAGTATCAGAAACAACTTTGATTAGGCCGTTGAACAAAATGATCATTTCGGAAATAGTCGTATTCACATTTTGCTATTTCTTGCTCACCGCATTGAATGACGTTAATAAGAAGCTCCATAAACCTTGCACGAATACAGTCTCCAAAAGTTCCAGTTGAAGTGAATTAGAAGTTTTATGCACATCTTTACTACTGCTATGCGGAATAATAATTTACAGCTTCATTCTAATTTCGAAATGCATAAAAACGAATGCGGCCGCCGTGGATTGATGGTAGCGTGCTCTGCCTACCACACCGAAGATCATGGGATCACGCCCCTGTCAAAGCAACATCAAAATTTTTGAAACAAGTTTTTTCTATTAGAAGTAAATATCTCTAAGCGGGATCGCCCCTCGGTAGTGTTTGGAAAGCACTCTGAGTGTATTTCTGCCATGAAAAGCTCTCAGTGAAAACGCTTGCAAATGTCGTTCGGAGCCGGCATAAAACAAGTAGGTCCCGTCCCACCAACTTGTAGGAAAAATTAAAAGGAGCACGACGCAAATTGGACGAGAAGCTCGGCCTAAAATCTCTTCGGAGGTTATCGCGCCATATATTTATTTATTTATTTACATACAAAAATACTATTTTAAGTGCCGCAAAATCCGAATGCAATTTTTTTTTTGTTTTTTCAAAAATTAATTGACTCGAATTTTCTGCCACTCACCTTTGCCGCCCTGGTCTCTAGCCTATGCTGCCTATATGGTAAATCCGTCACTGTCCAAAAAAAATCGCATGCCCTGGTTATATAAACTACAAAGGTACATTCTCACCTTAACACCTTTTTTCGTGCATATACCTATGTATATATTGTGACGATTACTAGCAACACTAAGGGGTACTATCATATCTAAGCTGATACTGAGCAGTGACTTGTATGCACATAACCAAATTAATCATTATGTCTACACATATGTACGTACACGCAGCGGAGAAGCAAAGCAAAACCACATGCATATATCTGAGATACTCCCGAAAGTATGCAATAATTGTGCAAGTATTACTCACATATACAGGCGCATGGGCTATGAGAGAAGCTATAAAATCTTGCATCTGTAGTTATAGCTGAGAAATTTATAGCTGATAACTGAATAGTAAATTCTGGAAAGAGAAGCGCCTAGAAATATGTCGGCCATGAAACCGGAAATTATAAAAGCGGCAACAGTAGAGGCACGACAATCAGTTTGATTTAAGCACGCTATCTTTCGAGCAATAGAAGTGTTATTTCGAAAGTAGTCTAATAAAGACCATTTTGGATTATCGAATATTGGAGTTATTTATTCAACAGTTTAGTGATTCGAACGTTAGTAGAAGGTTGCAAATAAGAGGATTTGCAGTAAATTCGTTACAATTGGTGTCAGAAGAGGAATTGTTGAATAAATTCCGAGTGCAACAAGGACATGGCAAAGTTGAGTGAATTGAGGATCCAGCATCTGAAGAAGGAGTTGGAGAGCCGTGGATTGAATACAACCGGCAATAAGATCGAACTTCAAGCACGGCTACGAGAGGTATTGGAGTTGAAAGAAATTAATGTTGACGAGTATGTCTTTTATCCTGATGTGGAAGAATCAACAACCAAAAATTGAAGAGAAAAACGAAACATCGCAGACAGTTACCAGAACAGACTTGAACATGATATTCGCTGCAATATCGGCACAGGTGTCAGGAATGTCATCACAAATATCCACAAACATGTCAGCACAGCTAGAAGTACAAAAGACAAATATAACATCGCAACTGGAATCGCAGGAAACACGTTTAACACCCAAGATGGAAACATAACTAGAATCCCAGGAGAACCGTATAACATCCAATATTGAAGCAAAGGAAAGACAAATGTCATCTCAACTGGAAGAACTGAAGACATATATGGCATCTCAACTGGAAGAACAGAAGATATATATATGACATCTCAGTTGGCTGAGCAGTTGAAAGCACAGGAGGCCCGCATATCCTCGCAGCTGGAGGCACAGGAGATAAGGGTATCATCGAAGCTGGAGGCCCAGGATACAAAAATTTCACAGATTGAGGAAAAAATCGAGGCCGAGGTGGATGCTTTGAGAGGACGTATCGAGCAGTTGCAACTAAATCGCCCAGCAGTTTCAACGAGTAATCCAAAGGTAAAAACACCATCTTTTGACGGTTCTGTTCCATTCTAGGTCTTTAAGCTACAATTTGAGAAGACCGCAACAGTGAACAACTG
Source organism: Eurosta solidaginis (assembly GCF_040869045.1). Classification (NCBI taxonomy): domain Eukaryota; kingdom Metazoa; phylum Arthropoda; class Insecta; order Diptera; family Tephritidae; genus Eurosta; species Eurosta solidaginis. Next base: position 232,635,164 of record NC_090319.1, on the reverse strand, counting down.
GAATGCTGAAGATAAAGTTTGCTGCACTCTTCGTAGCATTGAAAAGACCAGCTGCCAAAATCTTACAGACTATTCCAGAGTACGAACGGAACAGTTATGACGCATTGATGGCTGCTGTAGAACGAAGGTACGGAAGCGAACACAGGAAACAGATATATTAAATAGAATTACAAAACCGTTACCAAAAAGCTAATGAGACTTTGCAAGTGTTTGCTTCGTATGTTGAAAGGTTGGCTCATTTGGCAAATGCGGGCGCACCCGTGGAGTACACCGAGAGGGTAAAAATCCAGAGTTTTATAAATGGCATACGGGACGTAAAAACGAAGCGAGCGACATATGCAAACCCAAAACCCACATTCGCAGAAACGGTATCCTATGCACTGACTCAGGAAACATCGTCACAAAGCTCATCGCGCGGAAGTGGAAAGGCCAGACTGGGTAGACACAATTTTGGAAGCATTAAAAGGAACGCAGCAGAAAAACGATGGTGCCGTCAAATGTTTTAAATGTGGAAAGCCAGGGAACATTGCAAATTATTGCAGTACCAATCCTAACAGTTCCAGCAATGTGGGTGGCCGAAAACGCAGGGCTGAAGGAGATGAGCAAATCTCCAAATCCACTCAATCGTTAAACTAAAGCGAGTCAGTCGCAAGCGGCGACAGCTGGCTCCCTCAATTGAATGCCCCATAATCTTTATCTCGCAAATTGGAAGAATGTCAAGCAATCTTACTGTCGGAGGACATGTGGATGGAAAGGAACGTTTACTGACTGTAGATACGGGTGCCTCCCATTCCGTCATTCGATCAGATTATTCAACAAGAAGATAAGACCATTGCTTGGAGCAAGATTACGTACAGCTACGGGAGAGGACACCCAGGTAATTGTATAAGTAGCATGTGAAGTAGTAATTAGGAACGTCACGGTACTACACAATTTTATAGTGGCAGATATTGTTGATGAAATCATAATTGGAGTGGACTCCTTAATCGACCAAGGCATCAAGATCGATATGCAAAGCAAGACGATGCGATATAAGAACATGGATGTGCCACTTAATTTCGGCTACGAGGGAGGCTACAGCAGTAAACGAGTGCTGGTGGAAGAGAGTCAGCAAATACCACCAATATCCGAAGCAGTCATCTGGGCAAAGGTTGATGGAAATTGTGGGACAACCAAATTGTGGGTTGTCGAGGCAGCAAACCAATCAACACCCAACGTACTTGTAGGAAAAACCCTGACTACGACAAAACAGGATGGACGTATTCCGGTAAGAGTACTCAATGAGTTTAAGTCACCACTCAAACTGACAAAGGAGCTATATTGGGAAGATGGGAAGAGGCTGAAATAGTTATTAACTGTGAGCAGCTCCAGGAACACGTTTCAACTAGCAAGACTGATCTTTAAAATTACATCACGGCATGGACGGAGAGGCTAGATCAAGATTATCAGAGTAAGGCAAAGCAACTGCTCCTAAAGTATGCAAACATAGTTGACCAATATGGCTCCAAACCAGGCCGCACCAACGTTGTGGAACATCAAATTGACACTGGAGATGCCAGACCGATCCGTCAAGCTCCACGTAGTGTTTCACTGGCGAAGCGGGAAGTTGTGAGTCCAATCATACAAGAAATGAGCGACAGCGGCGTCATCGAACCATCAGCTAGTCCATGGAACTCACCGGTAGTACTTGTAAAGAAGAAGGATGGAAAAATGGGGTTTTGCGTGGACTACCAGAAGTTGAGTGACGAAAAAGGATAGCTACCCATTGCCAAGAATTGACGACACTCTGGACTCGATCTCTGGTATGAAATCGTTTTCCACACTGGACTTGAAAAGGGGCTACTGGCAAGTGGAAGTGAAGGAGGAAAACAAAGAGAAAACAGATGTCAGAGTCGGTGATTGTCTTTGGCAATTTACAGTGATGCCTTTTGGACTATGTAATGCACCAGCTACTTTTGAAAGACTCATGGATCAGGTACTGAAAGGACTACATTGGTAAACGTTCTTAGTGTACCTAGACGACATCATCGTATTGGGCAAGAACTTCGAAGAACATGTGAAGAACTTGGAGGAGGTTTTTCAAAGAATAGCTGGTGATGGTCTGAAACTAAGTCCCAAAAAGTGTTCGCTGTTTCAAAAGGAAGTAAATTATTTGGGTCACAAGGTAACGACAGAAGGCATCTGTACTGCGAATGAAAAGATAGAGGCAGTAAAGGATTGGCCAAGACCACTGTTAAAGTCTGCATTATCAACTACAAACCTCACCTGGAGGGGTCGCTGGTAGAAGATTCGCTGCAAGTACTCGTTGCGTTTTTTTCCTTTCTTGGACTTTGTTCCATCATACGGATCCGTTAAATGGCATCAGTTCCTTGAAGCCTATAAAAGGGGCGAACAGCTATAGACTCGCCCTTAATCTTTTATCAGCGATCCACAAGGTGAGTGTTTGTCATTAGAAATTTTTAACCTTATTTTTCTCAATTGTGTTTGAATAAAAGCCTGCGCGACATGCTATCATATACATATACATTTCATATATAAAAACAGTGTCGTTTTGCTTGTTGTTGTTGGACAGCTAGGCAAAGCTGGTAAGTTTTCATTTTCATTATCGCGAGTTTCAAGAACTGGCTCCCCATAGGTTCCCCGTTTCCGGAATTCACGAGGAATTCCGGCTCCATTTGTCCCCGCTCGAACATGGTCCTTCGAGCCGGATCTTGAAACATTTTTTTTTCATTTTTTGGTAATACAACCAGCTGCCATTAGGTTTTCTTTTTGCCTATACGCGTCCAACAACAAAAATTCATATCTTGTGTCTATTCCAACAATGTTGTTTTTTTAAAACCTGTCCACCAACAATTGCCAAGTCCCATTGGAAAACAAACAAACACACCATACCAAAATCCATTGTGAATAAGCAGTGCAAGTAAGAAGCTGCTTGTATACATTTGGTTTTTGACATTTAGAAGTTAGCCATTGGGAAAAACGATTTTGGTAAGTTTGCTGGAGAAAAAACATAGTAAATTCGTAGTTTTTTATTGGAAATTCGGCGGCCGCGAGCACCAGCACATTTCCAGGACGGCCCATGAAAAGGAAGCACACCGGAGCAACAGCGAAGTGTTGGAGGGAAGCACCCAAAAGAAGGTAACATTTTACTTGGAAAAAGGTAACGTAGTTATTGTACTTTTACATGTACATATATTAAAAAACTAAAGTAAAGCGCATATTTTTTCCTGTGAGTTTGTATTACCATTACAGCCTTCCGTATACGGCATATCCTAAGTGTGATCCACCGGGAAGGAGAGACCAGTGAAAGCTAGTGCAACTCGGCGGCAAACGAGGCTGTCAGGCAACATCAACCCTCCTACTGCATTCCAGTAAAAGCTATACGGAGTAATCAAAAGGCATAAGGCAGAAGGTCGGTCTAAAAATTTCAGACGGTCAGCTATAAAAGAAGCATAGGTAGAAGGAAAACGTGTGGCCGTTACAGGCCAGGTAAGTAATTTATATTGAACGCACCTCCCCACGTCTGTCTGTGTAGATATCGGCCCACACGAACGGCCCACCGCCTTTGGAATCGGTTCAGCAGACCAGCACCACTTTAAAGGCCCACACGTACGGCCCACCGAATTGGAAAGCTAGTGTGTAGCGCAACATTTTCACGCAACAAATCCTAAAAGGCCCACACGAACGGCCCACCGCTTTGGCTTTTACGCAGCAAGTTTAAAGGCCCACACGTACGGCCCACCGAATTGGAAAGATATTGTACAGCGCAACATTTTCAAGGCTCACACGACGGCCCACCGCTTTGGGAATCTACAAGCAGTAAGTCGACCAAACGTTAGGCACTAAGCGGATGAGTTTTTTACTTCTTGCCTATTTTAAGTTGTATATTGGTACTTAGTTTAGCAAGCCCCTTACGTTGCGGCGAACGCAGTACTCCCTTTCTCGCTCCTCACTCCCCTCAACAGCGTTAAAGGCAATTTACCCCCCTTGCATACACACACGACCACGAAGAGTGGCCGACTTTTTCTGAGGTTGATTTGCAACCTATCTTACCAGTTTGCGAATATTTATTTATCCTGGGTCCTTGAATATGGCCAACGCACAGGATTTCTCTCGCGCTTGTGATGCACTTTTGGATTTTGAAAATCGGTTCAACGAGTTTCCAGGGGCGCATCACACGGGTTTTTCCCTCGAAATTCAAAAAGAGGAACTTAAGGCCCTTTGGGATACAGTGAAAAAGTCTTTCAGCAGCTATTCCCGACACTTTACCGACGACGATGATGGGGCCGCGGCCTTGCGAGAAGCGAAGGTTAAATACCAAAACTGCTACACAGCATATCTGACGTGCGCAGCCCTGATGGGTGAGACCATCCATAACCTCACCCTCATCCGTCAACCCTCCTCCACGGTAAATCACCTCACACACGAGCCTGATTTGACGGTGCGCTCCAGCGTTAAACTTCCACCGTGCGACACCGAAATTTTCTATGGTGACTACACTGCATGGCCGTCCTTTCGGCATATGTTTACGGCCATATATATAAATAATACGCGGTTAAGTGAATTGGAAAAGTTATACCATCTAAATCACAAAACTCGGGGGGAGGCCAGGGATATTGTGAAGAAAACCCCACTCACGAATGACGGTTTTGCCATTGCGTGGCAGAACCTTTCCGATAGGTTCGAAAATAAGAGAATTATGATAAATCCTCAGCTGAAAATAATATTTAATCTGCCATCGGTGACAGGAGAGCGATAAAAGTGAGATTCCAGCGTGGCAGGATTTGGACAATTTCCTGATGAGCAGGTTCCACACCTTGGAGACAGTGTCGGACATTCAAGGAGTTCGAGTTTTCCGCGGAGCAATCAGTCGGCCCTCGACAACCACCCACGAAAAAAGGAAGGTATCAGCCAATCACGGCAATGTTTCGCAGGCAAGCTGCAGGCTGTGCCCCAATGTTCCCCATACTCTGAAGTCGTGCACCAAGTTTTTAGCAATGAAGGTAGAGGAGCGCTGTAGGGTAGTAAGGAAGTACAATTTATGCATGAATTGCCTCGCGCATTCACACGTTGCACGTAATTGTACTAGTACCTTTAATTGCATGATTTGCCATCAGCGTCATCATTCACTCCTGCATCGCAACCCCAATGGAAACAGGCAAATTCCATCAAATGCCAGTCCCTCCCCCCAAACTAATACGACTGAACCATCTCAGGACCCAACGACCTCAGGGAATGTAAACGCGTTATACGCGGCAAATTTTAAGAATATTATTTTAGGAACCGCCATGGTACACGTATGTCATAATGGAGCATTGAAGCCAGAGCTCTTCTGGATTCGGGTTCAGAGGGGACCTTTATCACGGAACGCCTCCAGAGACGCATCAAACTTCCAACACGCGCTGCAAACACCAAGGTAAGCGGCATCAACGCAACGTCCGCTGCAAACGTGCGTAAAGTAGCACTGTTCATTTTAGGATCACCTGTCGACCCCCAACTCCAAATCGTGGCAAGAGGCCTCATTCTCCCCCAACTGACAGGTAGTCTTCCACAGTTTTCTGTCGACCAAGCCTATCTTGGTCAACTCCCCCCGATGCAGTTGGCCGACGTCAACTTTCACAAAAGTCAGCAGGTCGACATGATTATCGGTGCTGACTTGCACCCCGCGGTAATTAAAGGTTGTGTAAAGAAGGATGTCTTAGGCTCCTTGTTAGCTCAAGAAACAGTGTTTGGCTAGGTCCCAACTGGCCCAGCCCCGCTCCCCCTCCAAACGAGTCCAGAGTCTTGCGTCTCCCTCTATACGGAATTTTCCGGCGCCCAGTTAACGCGGTTTTGGGAATTAGAGCAAGTTCCGAACAAAAGGTCCGTTACCCCCGAAAACCACTATGTAAGGACAACGATCAGGAATGATGAAGGACGGTACATGGTAGCATTACCATTTCGACGTGAGTTCCCTGACGACATCAATACTGGACATTCGCGAAGCAGCGCAGTGCAACAGTTCATCCGGAACGAAAGCGCTATGTGTCGAACACCGGAGTTAAAGAACGAGTACCATAGGGTACTGCGGGAGTACATCATGCTGGGGCATATGAGTTCAGTGAAGCCCACGGAGGTAGGAACTCCTCAATTCCCTATTACCTACCTCACCATGCAGTCATCAAACCGGACAGTACAACCACGAAGGTGCGCGTGGTCTTCAATGCTTCCAGTCCCACGTCGAATGGAGTTAGTCTGAATGATGTTCTCTACCCTGGACCAGTTCTACAAGCCAACCTTACTGCCCTATTATTAAAATGGCGCTTTTTTAAGTATAGCACTACAATCTCGTCGCTTCCCAAGGCAGTCGGTTCTATGTACCGGAGAGACTCGGGATTTTTCCCGACCAAGGACTGTCATTTCAGTGTGACCCCATTTAATTTGTTTCGTCCCTCCCACAAATTGTCATCCTACCAGCAGCTCCTTGCAGCAGAACTGCTCCATATTCTCTTACTCCGGGAAGGCATCGAATCCAATCCGGGTCCGTCTTCTGACCCCGGTCCTGAGAAATGGTTTTGCTGCATCTGTCGGAAAAGAATCTTTTTAGGACGGTCATACTCTGTTCAGTGTGTCTCGTGCAAGGGATGGTTGCATCGGACAGGTTGTTCTGGGCTTGATCCCAAAACCCGACGTCCACGTAACTTTTATAAATCTTTTGTGGCTCCTTGCTGTTCACGCCCAAGGGCGTCCCGTAGTCTACGCCTAAGCGCCCCTCCACTACCTTCCAGCAGCCCCGCTGCTCAGCAAGCCACAAAAAGTACCCGCTGCTGCTCGCGCCCCACGGCGCCAACAACTCAAACAGCTGCTACCACTCATAACTACAATCTCCGTAGTAGAGTCGGAAGCAATGCTGAGCAACAGCCCCTACCCCCGTCTTCTCCCCCCTTCTTTTCCGGCAGCAATCGTGTAGGTCAGGGAAACAGACTCTTAGTCCCTACCTCCGTTTGCACCGTTTGCCTGCACAGAATATATATGTTTGCGACATCCGCCCAATGCAGCTACTGCCTTGGGTGGTGCCACTTTCCTAGATGTTCTGGTCTCCGCGACGGCAACCCCCCGACGGGTTTCATCGCGCCATGTTGCCAGGTCGCAAACCCAAATCACCCGGGTACCCCAATGCTTGCCCAAGGACGCCCAGTCCCAGGGCCACAACAGCAATTGCGTCCTGGCCTTCCTCAACCCAGGCGTAGTCACCCGTCACTTACCCCCAGAGTGGCGACGTCTCCCCCCATGCACTTCAGAATTCTGCAGTTAAACTGTAATGGACTAACTGGGAAGATTACGGAGATAGTCGATTTCATGAAGCGGCACAACATCCGCATTGCTGCGATTCAAGAGACTAAACTCAAAGCACGATCTGCATTGCAGACCTGCTCTGGGTATAATGTCCACAGAAAAGATCGCGAGAGCGGAAATGGAGGCGGCCTCGTGTTTATAATACACCACTCTGTGCAATATTATATATTTGATCCTGGCATCGACCGCAGGGACAATGTCTTAGAATGCCAAGGCCTATCGGTCCGGTCAGGCGATGCAAACCTAGAAATCATCAACATCTACATCCCCCCTGCCACCTGTTGCCCAGTGGATACCGCCCTAATATCAGAGCCTTACTCACTGGCAACAATCGCATTATCTTAGGCGATTTCAATGCCCATCACGATCTATGGCATTCAAACTTGCGGGCGGCAGTAGGGGTGAGATGTTGGCGGATCAAATAGAAGAAACGACGTTATGCACAATAAACGGAGACGCCCCCACACGTATGGTATGAAGCTGTCACCGTTCGCCAGATATCTCAATCGTGAGCGCATAACTCGTAAACTGCGTCGACTGGCAGCCGATGGTAACTTTGGCATCCGACCACCTGCCTATACTTATTTCGCTCGAGCGTACCGCCGACTTCATCGTCACCGAAAAACGCACTTTCATAAACTTTAAAAAAGGAAAGTGGGAAGAATATAAATCTTTTACAGACAACCTCTTTGCTGCCCTCCCTATCCCGACTGATGCCCGCCAAGGGGAGCGTGCCTTCCGCAAGGTCATTGAATCCGCCTCGGCATGTTTAATTCCCGCCGGGAGAATTCCCGAAATCCGGCCCCACTTCCCAGCGGAGGCCGCAAACTTAGCGAGAGAACGTGACCTTATAAGGCAGCTTGATCCAGGCGATCCCCAAATAAGGGATATAAACCAACGCATCAGATTGCTTGTGGATGAACACAAGCGGGCGAAATGGGAGGAGCACCTAAGAGGTTGTAACCTCTCTACCGGTGTGGGTAAACTTTGGTCCACCGTAAAGTCCCTATCGAATCCGACTAAGCACAAAGACAAAGTTTCCATCGCCTTTGGCGACAGAGTGCTGTCGGATGCGAAAAAATGCGCGAGCGCTTTCTGCCGACAATATATAATGCACTCTACGTTCGACAAAGATAGACGGAGGGCCAACAGATACGCACATAAACACAAATTCAGCGCGTCACCAATCACCATCACCGCTAAAGAGGTTGAGGACGCCATTGGTCGCGCTAAACCATCCAAAGCAGTGGGCCCAGACGGCATAGCCATGCCGATGCTTAAAAGCCTAGGGAAAGAGGATTTCAAATTTTTAGCGCAGGTCTTCAACCTGTCTCTTTCCACCTTTGTCATACCCGAGAAATGGAAAATGACCAAGGTGGTCCCGCTACTAAAGCCTGGGAAACCAGCTGACATAGGAGAGCCGTATCGTCCGATATCTCTCCATCGCCAGTGGCAAAGACGCTCGAAGCCATTTTGCTCCCTTATTTCCAAGCAAATTTGCAGCTAGCCTCTCATCAGCATGGCTTCAGAAAACTCCATAGCACTACCTCCGCGCTAAATGCCATTAGCACCCAGATAAATTGCGGTTTAAATCAAAACCCCCACCATAGAACAGTACTCGTAGCGCTAGACCTATCAAAAGCCTTTGATACGGTCAACCGTGGCTCGTTACTGCAAGACCTGGACGGGTCTACCCTTCCCCGATGTCTTAAAAGGTGGACCGCAAATTATCTGGGTGGTCGGAAGGCATCGGTGCAATTTAGAAACGAAACATCAAAGCCAAGGAGAATTAAACAAGGGGTGCCACAGGGTGGTGTCCTATCCCCACTTTTGTTTAATTTCTACATATCTAAGCTACCTTCACCTCCGGAATGAGTCACAATCGTTTCCTACGCCGATGACTGCACACTAATGGCTACAGGCCCAGGCCCACAGATCGATGAGCTATGCAATAAAATAAACGGCTACCTCCCTGATCTCTCAAGTTTTTTCGCCTCGCGAAACCTGGAATTATCACCGACTAAATCTTCCGGACATGGACATCCCAAATGTCGATCATTTTAAACATCCACGTCGATGGCACTATGCTACCGACTGTCCTACACCCCAAAATCTTGGGTGTGACGTTTGATCAGGATCTACATTTTGGTGAGCACGCAGCCGCAATTATTTCGAGAATTCAGAGCCGTAACAAAATCCTCAAATCCCTTGCTGGCAGTACCTGGGGAAAAGATAAAGAAACGCTCATGACTACATACAAAGCAATTAGCCAGCCGATTACGTGCTACGCGTCACCCATATGGTCGCCAAGCCTAAAAATTACCCACTGGAAGAAGCTGCAGGCCTGCCAAAATACTGCTCTCAGAATTGCCACGTGCTGTCTTCTTATGCCGGGAATTGCCCGGTTAATCCAGTACTCAAAGAAAAGTATCCAAAACTCGCGGAAGAGGAACGCATAGGCCCCAGGGAAACGCGAGTCACTCTGGCTCAACTTTGTTCTGGATACTGTAACAGGTTAAACTCTTACCTATCCAGAATCAACCCCGACATACAAAATATATGCCCCGCTTGCAATGTGTCCCCACATGACACCAACCATCTCTTTAATTGTAATGTGGAACCAACGCCTCTAACACCCTTTCCTGTTGAAACAGCAAGTTTCCTTGGACTCCGGTTAGAGGATATTGATGACAATCTGTGATCGGTTGCGGCTGTTAGGTGGGGCGAAGCACTGCTACAACAACAACAACAACTACAATCTTGTGACGAGCTCATAGAAGCGCTCAAAGGAGCTGGATTTCCCCTTCGGAAATGGACGTCAAACTCGAAATAGACCTTGGCAGCGTTACCAAAGGAGCACCTGCTAAAGGAGGAGTTCCTGGAAATTGATGACCTCAGCGGAGCCAGGATGTTAGGTATACGGTATAATGCGGTACACGATATGTTCCATTTTAGCGTCCAGGAAATCCCTACAAAACCAAATTACACCAAACGTGAGGTTTTGTCTTATGTTGCCAAATTATTTGACCCCGCAGGATGGTTAGGACCCATAGTAGTAGAAGCCAAAATCTTGATGCAAGACATATGGCTTACGAAGATTGATTGGGATGATAGCCTCCCTCCGGACCCACACCGGCGATGGGAAACTTTTCTAAAAAATTATACCCACATTTCAGAAATTAAAATTCCACGGTGGATTCATTTCAGAGTGTACGACCGCAAAACAAACAGGACTCCTCATGTCAGTTTAAAAATAAAAAAATAAATGTAAGGCGCGATAACCTCCGAAGAGATCTAAGGCCGAGCTTCTCTTCCAATTTGCGTTGTGCTCCTCTTGATTTTCCCTACAAATTGGCCGGACGGGACCTACATGTTTTATGCCGACTCCGAACGGCATCTGCAGGGCAGATGAGTTTTCACTGAGAGCTTTTCATGGCAGAAATACACCCGGATCGCTTGCCAAACACTGCCGAGGGGCGACCCCGCTTAGAAAAATTTTCTTCTAATTTAAAAACCTTATTTCTAAAATTTTGATGTTGCTTTGCCCGGGGTGCGAACCCAGGGCATACGGTGTGGTAGGCGGAGCACGCTACCATCACACCACGGTGGCCGCCATCATGTCAGTTTACTGGTAGGTAAAACCAAGGTGGCCCCATTTAAAACCGTCTCTTTACCACGGTTGGAATTATGTGGAGCATTGCTTCTGGGCGAACTTATCCACGCTTTGCTCCCCCAATTCGACGTAACGCAGCCGACCATCTACAAATGGATGGACTCGACCATCGTGCTCTCTTGGATGAAAAAGCCACCGTGCTGCTGCACAACCTTTGTGGCGAATCGGGTCGCAAAAATTGATGAGCTCGTCGGAGTGGAGGGATGGAATCATGTGGAATCTAGCGATAATCCAGCGGACCTAGGCAGTCGCGGTGTGACTCCGCAAGAGTTGGCGGACAGCACGCTCTGGTGGCAAGGCCCAAGATGGCTGAAGGCGCACCCATCGGAGTGGCCAAGCAAAACAGATGCCTTGCTTATGGAAATGGACCTAGAACACCGAGTTGCCCGAGCTCATACCACCAGCGCTCAAGAACTCCCGGATATTCTGGAGCGATTTTCGAACTTTTCTAGAGCCCTCAGAGTCATCGCACGGATCTTCCAGTTCTACCGCAACACGCATCCTGTGCATAAGTTAACCCCCCGCAAGGGCACCACAGATATCTCACCAGAAGAAATTAAGATGGTAAAAGCCCGGCTTATTCGTTTAACGCAGAAACGATGCTACGCTGAAGAGTATCGGATCCTAGCTTCAACTGATGCCGTGAGCTCAAAGTGTTCCATCCTTGAGGGTGCGGACGGAATAATGCGCGTGGGAGGAAGATTGGAGCTGTCGACGATACCCTACAACGAACGTTGTCCAATTATTCTCCCATACGACTGCGCGTTTTCGCGGCTTGTAGTAAAATTTTCCCATTTGATTTCCCTACACGGGTGAAATCAACTAATGCTACGACTTTTGCGATCAGGATATTGGATCGTGAAGCTAAAAAATTTGATAAAAAATATAATAAATAATTGCAAAGTTTGTCTCATCTGCAGGAAAAGGACACGTGAGCAGTTGATGGCAGCACTATCGCCAGAACGAACGGAACTCTCGCGACCCTTCACTAATACCGGAATCGATTTCACTGGTCTGTTCGACATCAAAAATTATACGGGCAGGGCATGCCTATTAACGAGGGGTTATGTCTGCGTGTTTGTTTGCTTTGCTACGAAAGCAATACACTTAGAGGCAACAAGCGATCTATCGACAGCCACATTTCTGGCTGCATTTGCGCGGTTCATATCTCGGCGAGGATGTCCCCACCAGGTGTATTCGGACAATGGGACGAACTTTGTAGGAGCAAACAAGGCATTAAGGCAAGAGTTTCCGAATTTCATGACTGAAGCTGGTCGGCATACCACTATGTCATATGCCCATCAAGAAATCTACTGGCATTTTATCCCACCAGGAGCACCCCACATGGGACGACTATGGGAAGCAGGGGTGAAGAGTTTCAAAACCCATTTCCGCAAAATTTCAACTACCATGCGATTCACAATGGAGGAATTATCCACTCTGCTGGCTAAAATAGAAGCCTGTCTGAACTCGACACCGATCAGTCCGATGTCCGACAACCCCGACTGCATTGAAACCCTCACCCCTGGACACTTTCTGATTGGAAGCCCCATACTCGCGAATGCAGAACCAGAGGTTCAAGGAACACCGATGTCAATCGTCAACCGATGGCGAAAGCTCAAAGCTATTCATCAAGGATTCTGCCAACGATGGAAGGGAGAGTACTTGAAGGAGTTACATAAGAGGGTTAAGTGGCAACACCCCCAACAAAATCTTGAGGTTAACGATCTAGTGATTATCAAAGAGGATAATTTACCCGCTAATGAATGGCGACTTGGTAGAGTGGTGAAGGTTTTCCCAGGCCAAGATAATCGAGTACGGGTGGTAGAAATACGCACAGCCCGTGGTGTGATTACACGGCCAATAGTTAAATTAGTCCTACTACCTATCGAAACCCCTAAGTAACCAATTCTCTATTTTCAGATTTTCTTTTTTCTTCTTCAAGATAAAAGTCGTTCAAACCAAAATGGTCCGAGCCAATACTAAAAATACCCATCGATGCCCCTTATGTCAGCACAACCACAGACTTCTTTTCTGTCGCCAACTGCGCCATATGGAACCAGAGGAGATACTACGCGCCGTCTTCCTCCACCGCCATTGTGCCAATTGCCTGTCACCGCGCCATGTAACGCGCAATTGTCCGTCAACAGGGCGATGTGACCGATGCCATGAGCAGCATCACAGCCTTCTCCACCTATGGGAGACACCACGGCGAGATGATGACGTGCCACAGGGCCTTGACGAGGTGGAAAATTGGCCAAGTCAGCGACCGCGACTATACCGGGCTCGAGAGCTGTCGGAGTCTAGTGAAGAAATACTGGAGATTGATGCCAGCGATGAAGACCTCCAGCAGATAAATGCTCTTGTACCAGTCACCGCCGAAACACCGGTACTCAGACCACCCCTATCAGGTATCCGGTCCATAGTTTCTCGGCCGCCCCTTTCGCCCAACCAGCGCCGAGCACAGCGACACCAACTAAGGCGCGCCGCACAACAAGGTCCATCCCGAGGGCTAAGAGACGCTCGAGAGCGAATCCAATGGTCTGCCAGAAACGCTACGGGGTTTTCTGTCCTTACGCCTACGGTGGTGACCAACGTAATGACAAGGGGGCGAACTCATGCAGTACGCGCGCTCCTCGACCTTGGACAACCCATATCCACCATATCTCGGGGCCTTGCACAACGACTCCATCTGCTGCCACGGAATGAAAGGGAACACTGCGACCTTACTTTGAAGGGTCTGAATGAGAGGGTGCAAATCCAGGCAAATGTCCTTGGGAGCCTCGTAAGGAGCGCCCCTGAGCGTACTATTGATGCGCGTGTCGCCGACAGTGTTGCCAGGTTAGCCTTTTCGAGGCTAGATTTAGCCTTTTTTTTTGCCTTTAGCTTCGAAATTTTGGGTTTAGCTTCGTGACTTTTTTCTAACCTTTTTTACTCCGAATGTATTTTTAATAATTTCTAAAATAAATTAATTTCAATAGTTCCTGTGAACACTTAATACTATGAGTTCTCTACAAGGGTTTAATTCTTTTTCTGCTGAAAATTCGTTGAAAGTTTCAAAGCCAGATGTATTTTCTTACTTTGAAAAAGAGAAGTATAGTTATTCTTCAAGTCAAATAGCATAAATAGAGCTGCAGTGGCGAAAACTTATAACTATACAATGGAAAAATGTACACTCCACCATGAAATTTTGGTCGGGAACATAAAAATGCATTAAACGAACCTTCTTTTTTAGAACTTGTCGAATTCATATTTAGTTTTTTAGTATTACCACTCAGTAACACGGAGGTTGAAAGCATTTTTAGTGGCATGAAAATTCTGAAAACTAAATTAAGGAACAAACTAAAAATTAAAATGCTTAATGCGCTGCTTAATATTAGATGCTCGTTAAAACGTTTATCTAAATGTTGTAATGATTTTGAAATTACCGATGATCTCATATCTATGGTAAATAGCCAAACTTTATAGCAGACTTAAGCTCTTCTGATTCTTCAGACGGGGAATATTTTATATAAATAATTAGTTTGTAATATTTTTTTAATGTATATACACATATGCAATCATTTAAAGTAATTCCTGATATGTTTTGAAACAAGAAGTTATGTTTAAGTTATGTTTATGAGTTTTTATTTACAAATGTGTAAACTAAAATATAAAAAAAATTTAATGAATTAACCAAACAAATTTCTGGCCTTTTTTAGCTTCTTTTTTTTCTAAATTTAGCCTTTTCTAACCTTTTTTTTTGCCAATCTAGCTTCTTTTTTTTTCATCACCTGTCAACACTGGTCGCCGATGATTTCGACAACCTGCGGCTGGCAGACCCCTCATTCTACCGCTCAAGTGCAGTGTCTCTGATTCTGGGAGTAGACGCGTGTGGAGCCATACTCCGTCCTGGAATTAGGCCTGCAACCCCGACGCGACCGGCTGCTCAGAACACCGTTTTTGGATGGGTCATATTCGGAGTAACCCCATACTGAGCTGGCAAGCAAAACCTTTAGCGTTAAGGAAAAATGAATTTATAATGAAGTTTATACGTAATTGAATTTATAATGAAGTTTATATATTAATATTGAATTTATATTGCAGTGATGCTGCAAGGCGGTCGTCATGTTAAAGTCTGCATTATCAACTACAAACCTCACCTGAAGGGGTCGCTGGTAGAAGACTCGCTGCAAGTACTTGTTGCGTTTTTTTCCTTTCTTGGACTTTGTTTCATCATACGGATCCGTTAAATGGCATCAGTTCCTTGAAGCCTATAAAAGGGGCGAACAGCTATAGACTCGCCCTTAATCTTTTATCAGCGATCCACCAGGTGAGTGTTTGTCATTAGAAATTTTTAACCTTATTTTTCTCAATTGTGTTTGAATAAAAGCCTGCGCGACAGGCTATCATATACATATACACTTCATATATAAAAACAGTGTCGTTTTGCTCGTTGCTGTTGGACAGCGGGGCAAAGCTGGTAAGTTTTCATTTTCATTATCGCGAGTTTCAAGAACCGGCTCCCCATAGGTTCCCCGTTTCCGGAATTCACGAGGAATTCCGGCTTCATTTTTCCCCGCTCGAACAACCACTGAACCTGCATGAATTGAGATGTTTCCTTGGGCTGTGCACATATTACCTCCGATTTGTACCAAACTTTTCCAGCGTAGCCCATAGCCTCCACGAGCTTACAAGAAAAAATGGAAAAAGGAGCAAGAATTGCCTTTCCAAACATTGAAGGAGCGTTTGTACACTGCCACAATGTTGGCATATCCGATTACAGGGGCAACATTTATTCTAGATACAGATGCGAGTGGATATGCTATAGGAGGCATTTTGTCACAACTGGTTGATGGACAGGAGAAGGTAGTTGCATATTACAGCCGTTCAATTGGGAAACCAGAGAGGAACTACTGCGTTGCACGGAGAGAGCTGTTAGCATTGGTAGAGTGCATTAAACATTTTCACAAATACCTATATGGTCACGAAGGCCATGTAGTTTGGAATGCAAGCACTGATGTCCGGCTAATAGCTATAACGTGTACGGATGAATGGGACAAAGAACAACTAAGAAAGTGTCAGCTAGAAGATACAGATGTGTCGCATGGTATGCAAGGGCTCGAACGAAACGAAATACCAAACAGGGAGGAGATGTTAGCAGAGAGTCCCATTGGGAAGTCATATTGGGCACAGTGGAACAGTTTAGAATTGATATCCGGTTGCTTGCATCGAGTATGGGAGAGTGAGGATGGTAAATGCAAGAAGAAACTGATAGTTGTTCCCAGAAAGAGGAAACCTGACGTGCCGAGTGAGCTGCATAACGGTCCAAGCGGAGGTCATCTTAGAATCACGAAGACCCTCGAGATAGATTCTATTGGGTTGGTTGCGGTCAGTCGGTCACTGAGTGGATTGCGAACTGTGAGGTTTGCAGCAGAGCGAAAGGGCCCAAAGCCCGAAGTCATGGCCAGATGAAGCAATATAACTCAGGTACGCCATTTGAAAGAATCGCTATGGATGTCGCAGGTCCATTTCCTACTAGAAACTGCAGAAACAAATATGTACTGGTGGTTATTGATTATTTCAGCAAATGGCCAGAGGTATACCCAATAATAGTTGTTCCGCTCTCCTTCGGGAATCGTCTGCAGGATTTCGGCTGCTGGCCCCTTCAATGCTACGAATAGAGCTGCAACTTTATCTTCAGCATTCCAGTTTTTCACTGCTGCGATCTTTTCAAACTGTAGCTTAAAGACCTGGAAAGGAACAGAACCGTCAAAGGGTGGTGTCTTTACCTTTGGATTACTCGCTGAAACTGCAGGGCGAGTTACTTGCAACTCCTGTATACGACCTCTCAAAGATTCTATCTCGGCACTTTTGTCCTCAAGCTGTACAACTTTTGTATCCTGTGCTTCCAGCTTTGATGTTACCTTGCTTCCTGTTTCTGCTTGCCAATGGATTTGGAGTGTCTATTTTCTCCTCCATTTTAGTCGCTAACTCTTCCGCAGGATGAAAATTGTGTTCACCAACGTCAATTCCTTCCAATTCCATAGCTTCCCTTAGACGTGTTTTTGGCTCGGATTTATTGCCAGTCGTATTTAATCCACGGGCTTCCAACTCCATTCTCAGTTGCTGAATTTTTAATTCACTCAACTTGGCCATGTCCTTGTTGTCCGCGAAATCTTCGGAATATATTCAACAATTCCTCTTCTGATACCAATTGTATCGAATTCTGGGGAATTCCGATTATTATGCACCTTCTGATAACGTTCGAATCGCTAAGATATTGAATAACTCACTCTAATATTCAGTATTGCAGACTGTTCTTTATTTAGATTACTTTGGGGGTAGTACTTCGCAATTATACTTCACAACCAATAGCGTGTTTAAATCTAAACTGATTACTCATTCCTCAGCTTGCGCTGCTTTTATACTATGTGTTGCCTCGTCCGCATATTTCTGCTAAGGTCTAGACGTTTCGCCTTCTAGAACTGTTGTATCTCTTGTGTGAGTAATAACTTCGGCTGATGACTACATGTGCGTGTGAGATATCTCTTCACTTCGAGCTGCTGGTTGTGTGTGTGCATGTACTTCTCGTCGCCTCCCATGTATGTGTACAAATGACGATTGATGTGTTCATGTACACTAGTCTGACTTGCTTTAATGTTTCCGTGTTGTGATTATTTACTAAGAGCCTAGTGATGTCAACATTCGCCATAATATATTCAATTCTAATATAACATATTTCCTCGTTTAGTATATAACATGAATCTATTTTAGTTGTTGTACTAATTACTAATTAATGCAATCATTTTTTTTAATTATATAAGATAGACTCTTAGAGTCGTAATAACAAATAAATCAAAATATCCACATATCTTGATCCCTGCCTCATCTAGAAGATTTGTGTATATTAAATATTTCAAATTATTTGGGCCCCAATATATGTATAAAGTTTCAGACCTCTAGGTTATCGAGAAGTTATCGAAGTCCTTAAAAGGAGAAAGAAAAATTTCCAAGTTCGGAGGACTTTTTTTAATATGCACGATGCCTGGACTACCAATCGAAAATTTTTCCCCCTCGTGTTGCATTGTCGTGGGCTTCTAAAGTATGTTTTTAGTCTCAAAAATCTAGCACCACGGGAAAATAGCGATCAGAAGATTCCATATGTTGTGAATTTACTTTCTAATGTTTTATCTGAAATGTCACAACCTAAAAAGGGCGGAAGATTTGTTCAAACTTTCAAGTATCTGAGCTAACGAAACAAAATTTCCAAGCTAGGAAGACTTTTTGACTTTTTTTGACTTCACGATCCCTGGACCCCCTAGCAAAAATTTATTTCGCTTAGATTACATGGGGTTTTAAAGTATGTTCTTAGTCAAATTTCATTCAAAGCTTCAGGTCTCTGGGTAATCGGAAAGTTCTCTTGAGCTCGAAAGTAAAATTTCCAAGTTCAGATGATTATTTTAATTTTTACGTCCCTGGACCACCTAGCGAAACTTTTTTTAATGATGTTGCATTGCATCGGGTTCGGATGTGTGATCCAAGTTTCCAAATTCTAGATCTCATGGAAGTTACACAAAAACGGATTCCAACATTATCCAATTTTGTACTGAAATTTGCGGAAAAACATGAAAGGAAACTAATATGGAGGAGGTAAAAAGATATTCAGAATTCTGTAGAGATTTAATGTATGTGTCAAAAAGTTTCACTACGTGTTGCACGGGTCTAGATATTTCCGAAAATTGTATTGATCGAATAAAATCTTGCCATTGATGTATATTAGAACGATTTTCTGTCACCCTTGGTTAAATTTAATTTCAAGACAAACCGGTTTTAGCGTTGTGCCTTCATCGGTGTTTTTCATTCTGACCTGTTGTTGTCTTTTGTCTTATATTTATAGTTCGTAAGTACACGACCAGAAATCGTAAAAATAGATGTTTGTGTATGTGTGTGTTAATTCGGAACTGAGGGCGGTTTTTAATGATCGATTTGTGTGGCCCACTGAGGCAGGTAGAAATCAGTAATTTCAGTAGTTTGATCTTCTTTGTGTGCTTTTTTGCTTTGGTGCGTTCATCGTGTTTTTTTTTTTGTTGTGTGCTTGTCTGTTTTACCTGTGTGATTAGTATGTAAAAAAGTTTTAAATGTTCAAATATTGTGTCAGAAATTGTGTTTGTCTGTTCGTTTATTATTCTAACGTCGAGTGTTTCCTGTTTGTAGATTTCCATGTTTTCGCGTACGTTCAGACGTCGGCCTTTTGCTTGTACGTGAAAGACATTGACTACTTATTGATGTTTGCTGGGGAACACTCGTTTTGACCAAGTGATTCGCAAAAATGGGCTCTGGTATGAATTTTGGATTCTGTGATTTTTGTTGTAGTGTCTATTGTGTTCTCTGAAGCTTGTTCTTACTTGCCGCCCTGTTAGTCCTGTGTAACTTTGTTGGTATCTGAAGGTATGCTTGTATACGCAGTGGCTGCTAAACAGATCCTCTGAGAGGGTGTCAGTACTGAGGTTTCGCTAATTTGTTCGATGCCTTGAACACTGTGTTAAAGTTGTGTTTTTAAAAAATTTTGTTAATCTATATGCTGCCTTTCCAGTATACGTCATAGTCGTCCAGGTATTACTATTTTCCTTTTCATTATTTCTTTTTCGTTCTCCATGATTCTCTGAGTTTATCTTTAATTACTTAATTGGCGCTTAACCGTTTAAACGGTTATGGCCGTCAAACAAGGTGCGCCAGTCTTTGCTCTGTCAACTCGTCCTACCAAGCTTAAATCGTTTTCCACCTGGTCCTTCCGGAGCGTTATCTTTCATTCGTATAACATGGCCTAGACAGCATAGCCGCTGAGTTTATATTCGATGGAATATGTTGATGGGTGCGTGGAGCTCGTACAGCTCATCATTAAATCTCCTTCGGTACTCGCCATTGCCAACGCGTAGAGGTCCATAAATCTTTCGAAGAACCGCTTCATCTGATATTGTCATGGTCCTTGCTTCTGCACTATATAACAGGACGGGTACGATAAGTGACTTGTATAAATGATTTTCGTTTGCCGAGAGAGGACTTTATGTTTCAAGAGCTAGAGGCTTCAAATTTCAACGAATGATTACGTATATAACATATATTGTTGTCTGAAAAAATCATAAAGATCGGTTGTATATAAAGTACATATCTCATACAACCGATTGTTCAGATAAGAAACTTTGCCATTTCTACCCCATTTTAACAGCTGTAAGCGTCAAATTTCACCGATTTCTTACGTATATAGTATATATTGTTGTGTCAAAAAATCATAGAGATCGGTGATATATATAATATATATATGATGGTATATATAGTATATATATATATAGTATATATGGTGGTGTATATAGTATATATATATAGTATATATAAATATTTTCCCAATTTTAGCCCTATTTTAAAAGCTAAAAGCTTCAAATTTCACCGAATGCCTACGTATATAGCATATATTGTTGTCTGAAAAAATCATAGAGATCGGTTGTATATATAGTACATATCTCATACAACCGATTGTTCAGATAAGAAACTTTTCGCCATTTCTGCCCCATTTTAACAGCTATAAGCGTCAAATTTCACCGATTTCTTACGTATATAGTATATATTGTTGTGTCAAAAAATCATAGAGATCGGTGATATATATAATATATATATGATGGTATATATAGTATATATATATAGTATATATATATATATATATTTAGCGATTTCGGCCCCATTTTAACAGCTAGAAGCTTCAAATTTCACTAAATGTTTACGTGTATAGCATATATGGATGTCTGAAAAAATCATTGAGTTCGGTGGTATACATAGTATATATCTCATACAACCGATTGTTCAGATAAGAAACTTTACGCAATTTCTGCCCCGTTTTAACAGCTAGAAGCTTCAAATTTCACCAAATGCTTACGTATTCAGCATATATTTTTGTCTGTAAAAATCACAGAGATCGGTGGTATATATATTATATACCCCATATAAACTGTCATTTTTGCCCTTTTTTTACGGCTAGAAGCTTCAAAATTCATCAAATTTCATCAAATAGTTACGTTTACGTCATATATTTTTGAAATACGTGATTCGTAGTCATAGTTTTTACATGCAGACCACAAAAAACGTGAAGCTTTGCATCCTCACACAAAGTACCTACCTATTTTTATACCTTTCATGAAAATGAAATGGTATATTAATTTCGTCACGAAACCCAAAATTGTAAGTCCTTAAAGGAAAATAGATAGACCCACCATTAAGTATACCGGAATAATCACGATGAAGAGCTGAGTTGATTTAGCTATGTCCGTCAGTCTGTTTGTATGCAAACTAGTCCCTCAATTTTTGAGATATCTTGATAAAATTTGGTGAGCGTGTATTTGGGTGTCCGATTAGACATTTGTTGGAACCGGCCGGATCGGACCACTATAGCATATATCCTCCATACAACAGATTTTTCAGAAAAAGAGGATTTTTGTCATATCTTACTCAATTTAACAGAGTGAAGCTTCAAACTTCACCATATAATTTCGTATATTGCACATATTCTTGCCTGAAAAAATTGATGAGATCGGCCATATATATAGTATATATCCCCCACAACCGATTGTTCAGATAAGACTCTTTTCGTAATTACTACACTATTTTAACAGCTAGATGCTTCAAATTTCAACGAATGCCTACGTATAGAGCATATATTGTTGTCTGAAAAAATCATAAAGATCGGTGTTATATATAGTATACATGGTGGTATATATAGTATATATATATAGTATATATATATATATTTTCGCAATTTTAGCCCCATTTTAATATATAGAAGCTTCAAATTTCACCGAATGCTTACGTATATAGCATATATTGTTGTCTGAAAAAACCATAGAGATCGGTTGTATATATAGTATATATCTCATACAACCGATTGTACAGATAAGAAACTTTTCGCAATTTCTACTCCATTTTAACAGCTATAAGCTTCAAATTCTACCGATTGCTTACGTATATAGTATATATTTTTGTGTCAAACACTCATAGAGATCGGTGATATATATAATGTATATATGATGGTATATATAGTATATATATATAATATATATATAATTTTTTTGTGATTTCGGCCCCATTTTAACAGCTAGAAGCTTCAAATTTCGCCAAATGCTTACGTGCATAGCATATATTGATGTCTGAAAAAATCATTGAGATCGGTTAGAAGCTTCAAAATTCCTCAAATTTCATCAAATAGTTACGTTTACGTCATATGTTTTTGAAATACGTGATTCGTAGTCATAGTTTTTACATGCAGATCTCAAAAAACGTGAAGCTTTGCATCCTCACACATAGTACCTACCTATTTTTTATTTATCTTAAAAATCGTTTAGATATGTTCAAATTTCACCAAATGCTTACGTGTATAGCATATATTGTTGTCTGAAAAAAATCAT
The DNA here is from genome assembly GCF_040869045.1 of Eurosta solidaginis. Classification (NCBI taxonomy): domain Eukaryota; kingdom Metazoa; phylum Arthropoda; class Insecta; order Diptera; family Tephritidae; genus Eurosta; species Eurosta solidaginis. The sequence goes on along the minus strand of NC_090319.1, from coordinate 232,612,724 downwards.
TGAGATCGGTGGTATATATAGTATATATCTCATGCAACCGATTGTTCAGATAAGAAACTTTGCGCAATTTCTGCCCCATTTTAACAGCTAGAAGCTTCAAATTTCACCAAATGCTTACGTATATAGCATATATTGTTGTCTGAAAAAATCATAGAAATCGGTGGTATATATATTATATACCCCATATAAATTGTAATTTTTGCCCCTTTTTTTCGGCTAGAAGCTTCAAAATTCAACAAATTTCATCAAATAGTTACGTTTACGTCATATATTGTTGAAATACGTGATTCGTAGTCATAGTTTTTACACGCAGACCACAAAAAACCTGAAACTTTGCATCCTCACACAAAGTACCTATCTGTTTTTTATTTTATATTTATCTTAAAAATCGTTTAGGTATGTAGATCTGTTCACTATATATTTCTTATCTTATACATCCGATTATTCGGAGATTACGAACGGGATAAGATTATTGTTCAGTCCCATTCATGAAAGGTATGAAGTCTTCGGCACAGCCGAAGACGTTTCCGTTCTTCCTTGTTATACATACATACTGACAAGTTTTCTTCTACATAATCTATTGAATACGCAACCACATTTTTGGCGGATCATCTTTTTTGTAAAAGTTAAAACTAATAGCTGAAGGTGTACTACAAAACACATGTTATCACCTTTCAATAAACTCTACACAATGTTTCCTGTTTTACTGGTGGAAGAAAACTTACGGTGAGTGTATCCATTTCAGTTTTGCTTGCCATACCTCTTGCGTTTGGGCATACCGCACAAAAAGGACCCCATAACCATAATATTTCTATAATATTCCACAGACTGCTTAGTATCGGCTTAGTGATGGTAGTATCGCTTAGTGATACTAATATTCGTCACAATAATTATTATGAGGTCTAGATAGTTGATTCCTCCGTCGTTTTCGGTTTCCATTGTGGATTTAATGTTCCCTAGTTGTTTGTATAGGTACTCCAACTCGGGGGACAAATATGGGACAATCCTCCCCTAAAAGGTCGAGAAATCCGAATTTGGTTCAGAAATTAAAATATACACTTATTGAAATCATTCTATGTTCGGAAATTTTTCATGCCTATTATCTATTTTCAAATAGTTAGATTACGATGATTTTGCTGGCTGGGAAGACATTTGGGCTTAAATCTTATTTTGTAAGTAGTGTATATTACACAACATGTTGTAAACCCACGCCAAACCTGTACAATCGATAGTCATATGCGTGGTATATCGTACTACATGCATGCTGGTATATAAATCGATCAGCTGTGAATTGACAGTGTATGAACTATTGCGAACATATCAAAGTGGCAAAGTGTTTTTATTAAATTGTGGGAGTTATAATATTTTATCCTTCCAGAGTAGTGCTTGAATTTGCTTTTTAATAAAGCAATTGTGAAAAATAGAAAATGGTAAGTAAACATGTTGTTACATGCATTAGGCATTGAATGTTTCACACTCATTGGGCAACAAATAATTTTAAATTGAATTCACTCGTACTCGTTATAGTGCGCGATGAAATAATATAATAATATATTGTGTAATAAAATTTTTGTTTCCAGTCTTACCAGCAGCCGTCAATTTCCACTTCCTTTCAACCTCTTAAGAAAAAAAGTTGAAGAGGCTTTTTCAGATCATGCTTTCACTCTGTGTCTTTAAACATAGCATTTATTTACATTGTTTTATTAAAATTATATAAGTATGAATGTACACAGTACCAAATAACAAATACAAAAAGTATTTAAAAACAGAATACATACAAGTTACTGCCGTGCGCCGTCAAAATTAAGATTATACACAATCGTTACATTTATCCACTGAACCAACTGAATCAACTGAACCTGACTTTATTATTCGCAATTTCTTTTTTATACAATTTTTCTTATGCTACTTACTTGGCTAAGTTGCTACACACTTATAAATTTACTTATATCGTACAAGTGAATTCGCTTACAGTGCAATAATTTATTAACAATGCTGTAGTTGTTTCTCTTTGCAAAAGTTGCTTGATAATCAAATGGATTTTGAATCGAATTGTTTTATTGCTTTTATTATATTCTTCGCTTACAGCGCAATAATTAATTAACAATGTTGTTGTTGTTTCTCTATACAAAATCGAATTGTTTTATTGCTTTTATTATATTCTTACAATTTTGCGTACGCAAGTAAAAGTAACTTAATCGGGCAACCAACAGGTCCACATTACGTCTGCACGGCTTCCGCTTAAATTTAAATTTAGTGCAAGGGAATGTGAAGCAGGTATTGTTGTTGTTTTATTAAAATATTGTTTACTGAGTTTGGGTTGCGGTAACTGCTGTGTAGGCAATATGTGACGATTGTTTCTAACTGTGCTAACTCCCCCCTTCTTAAGTATCAGCGTCCCACTGATGAAATATTATTGTTTAAGTCGGAAGTCTACTATTGGTGGAATGAAAAAAGACTTCCTATTTCTGGGTCGTAATGCGATATACAAAGCAATCGACAATATTATTGCTAGGATAATGGCTCCGAAGCTTGAGCTAATAGATATTACACTCTTTGAGGATATGTGTTCTAATTTCTTTACATTGGTTAAATGGAGTTGATGCAAATAGTTGAGGTCGAGTTTGATTTCATTTTCAGTTAGGTTGTTTTGAAGTATTGGAGGTAATATTTGATATGAGCTAGTTTGCCAACTTGTATAACTAACATTGTTTAATGTTATGGTTTCATTAAGGAAGTTTATGATAAATGTGCCATTCAATTTGAGTGACTTGTTATCGTAACCGAGCTTTCCAATAAAATTTGAGACAAAAAGTGTTCCTTCTGTGATTAGTTCAACTATGGCTTATATTCATATTGGAAATCGCACATTGTTCATTTTTAAAAGGTAGTGTGCCAGTTTGTGGTAAAATATTTTCGATATCTCCTTTATTTAAGAGTTGTGAGTGAACAATTCCTTGTTTTGCTAACTGGGCTGCCATTAAGATTTTCGAAATTTCACCTTTTATTATTCCTAACTTATTAAATAGTGTTTGTTGAAAAAGCTGCTTATTGTCTTCGTTTGTTTCGTTCGCGATTCTGTTATGTCCATTTAAAATTGTATTACCGGTTCTTATTCGTTTATTTCGTGCTGTTTGTTGTTGTTGGCGGCCACCGTGGTGTGATGGTAGCGTGCTCCGCCTACCACACCGTATGCCCTGGGTTCAAACCCCGGGCAAAGCAACATCAAAATTTTAGAAATAAGGTTTTTCAATTAGAAGAAAATTTTTCTAAGCGGCGTCGCCCCTCGGCAGTGTCTGGCAAGCGCTCCGGGTGTATTTCTGCCATTAAAGGCTCTCAGTGAAAACTCTTCTGCCTTGCAGATGCCGTTCGGAGTCGGCATAAAACATGTAGGTCCCGTCCGGCCAATTTGTAGGGAAAATCAAGAGGAGCACGACGCAAATTGGAAGAGAAGCTCGGCCTTAGATCTCTTCGGAGGTTATCGCGCCTTAAATTTGTTTTTTTTTTTTGGTTGTTGTTTTCTGTCATAGTGTGTGTTTGTGAGATGCTTTGGTCCCAGTCAGTAGCGTCGGGAGTTCTTGCTAACCACTTCCAAGCAGACCCTATCCAGTTAATTGAACGTTTGTGTTTGGTAGCGTTTTTGGTTCGTAACTGGTCCAGTATATTGTCTATCTCTGTAAGTTCATGTTCTAGTTGCGGAAATAAAATGCTTGTCTTACTAACTTCGTGTTGTACTATTGGTCTTATATTGTTAACTACTCTGTTGTACTCATCCAAGTCTATAGTGTATAAAATTTTGTATGTTCCTTTGGTAGTTTTTCCTAGTCCTTGTTTAATTAACAGTACTGGGCTATCGTATTTGTATGTCTCTCGTTAGTTTTTCAGGTGTGACTTATATATTTTCCAATTATTAGTTGTAGTTATTGTTACGTTATTATCCTTACCAACGGTTTCATTCCTAAATATGGGTTTTGTTTTACCCTTGATTTGTTTATCCTTCTTTAGGACAACTTCACCAGGTTCGTAGCTTTTTGGCTTCGACCTTTTCCTGTTATGCGTTTTTAGCATATTTTTTTGTTTCCTAGCTATTTCATTACGAAGGTCTACATTCACTATGTCCCTAAAATTCGTGAGATCTTGATAATTAATTCTTTGGGTTCTTCCAAAAAATATATCGGCGGGTTTTTTCTTCGTAACTGAGTGTATGGTGTTATTATACATATCAACGGCAATGTTGACAATTTCTTTTAGTGAGCTGTCAGGATATTCAGATTGTAGACATCTGACAATTTCTATGACTGTAGAGTGCACACGCTCGATTGTGCCGTTAACTTCACTCTTTTGGGGTGGTACTAAATAAATTTCAATACCTTAACTTTCCAAGTAATTGAGTGTTATTGAACTTATGAAGCTACCCTCGTTGTCCATTACTAAGGTTTTTGGCACAGTAAAATAATGTAAGAGTTTAATTAATTTGTCTCTAATATTTAACTCAGATTTATTTTTGATTTTAAAGAATTTTACAAATTTAGAAAACTTGTCAACGCATGTAATAAATTTTTCGCCAGACACTTCGATTATGTCAATGTACAATATTTCTGTTGGGTATGAAGGTATTGGCGTTGCCTGTAATTCGGGCTTTTGAGGGTGGCGATCGTACTTGTTGCAACCACAAGTTTTGCATGATTTTGTGTATTTTTTTATAAGTTTACTCATCTGAGGAAAATAGTATTTTTCTAATAGTTGCTCCTTATTTTCCCTATCGTTACGGTGGGCCCTCCTATGCTCCCGTTCGATTATTTTGAACTTTACTTCTTCATCAGGAATGTCAGTAACAATTTTTTGCGTGATTCTGGCACGGAACTTAGAAAAGCTTTCCTGATAAACCTGTTGTACCAATGCGATATATTTTTCGGGAATTTTGAATTCCATTAATTATATTTGGATTAAAATAATTTTTTAAGATTTTAATTAATTTTCCTTTATCGTAGAGTTCACTTTTAATACGATGACTGTGGTACCTTGGGTGAGGTTGTTCTTTGCCTTCTTCAAATATAATTTGGTTTTTAAATACTTTTACGAATATTAGCAACACTAAGGGGTACTGCCATCTCTAAGCCGAAGCTAAGCAGTGACTGTATGTACATCAATAATTCAATCATTATGTCTACACATATGTACGTACAAGTAGCGAAGAAACAACGCACAAACACATCCAGATATCTTGTCTGAGATATGCAATTATAATGGTGGAAGTGTCGCTCACAATTACACGCGCATGTGAGAGCTATACACGGACATCTGTAGTTATAATTGAGCCGTTTATTTTCAAAGTGGCATAAGTCATTTCCAACTCATGGTCTTAAATGCATTGTTATTTTTAAACGAATGCATATATAGATGGTTCTACAATTATAAAATAATAATAAGAATTGCATCTTTTGGATATTTGACTCTAACAAACTGAAGGCGAGGAGAGATACAAACAAATTATCACTGAACCTAAGCGACATGAAATGACTTATGCCACTTTCAAAATAAACGGCTCAATTATAGCAGATAACCAACTAATAGATTCTAGAACAGAACCGCCTAGAAATGTCAACGAAGAAACCAAACACTATAAAAGGCAGCAACAGTAGAGGCCCGGGAATCAGTTGGATTTAAGACGCTATCTAGCGAGCAATAGCAGTATTATTTTGAAAATCCGTTCCGTTTAAGCAAGCTATCAGTTGCGAATTATAAGTGTTATTTTCAAGTAGTCTAATAAAGACCATTAAGGCATTATTCAATATTGGAGTTATATATTCAACAGTTTAGTGATTCGAACTTAGCAGAAGGTTCCAAATAAGAGGATTTGCAGTAAATTCGTTACAATTGGTTTCAGAAGAGGAAATGTTGAATAAATTCCGAGTGCAACAAGGACATGGCAAAGTGGAATGAATTGAAGATCCAGCAACTGAAAAAGGAGGTGGAGAGCCGTGAATTGAATACAACCGGCATTAAACTCGAACTTCAGGCACGTCTACGGGAGGCAACGGAAGCAGAAGGAATTAACGTGGAAGAGTATGTCTTTCATCTTGATGCCGACGAGACAACATCAAAAATTTAAGAGAAAAACTAAACTTCGCAGACAGTTACGAGCACAGACTTGAACACGATTTTGGCTGCAATATCTGCACAAACATTAACAGTGGTATCCCAACTGGAATCGCAGGAGAACCGTATAACATCCAAGATGGAATCCCAAGAGACATGAATAACATCATAGATCGAAGCACAAGAAACGCGTATTTCAGAAATGTCGACACAGATAACAGCCAAGATTGAAGCACAGAAAACACAAATTTCATCACAGCTGGAAGAACAAAAGACATATACGCCAACTCAACTGAAAGAACAAGAGACACGCATAACAGTACAACTAGAAGCACAAGAGGCGCGTATATCAGCAAAACTCGAAGCGCGCATGGACCAAAAAATAATGCAGTTTGAAGAAAAATTCGAGGCAGAGGTGGGTGCTTTGAGAGGTCGTATACAGGAATCGCAACTTAATCGCCCAGCTGCTTCAGCGAGTAATACGAAGGTAAAAACTCCATCTTTTGACGGTTCTGTTCCTCTCCAGGTCTTTAAGTTACAGTTTGAGAAGACAGCAGCAGTGAACAACTGGAATGCGGAAGATAATGTTGCTGCACTTTTCGTGTCATTGAAAGGACCTGCAGCGGAAATCTTACAGATGATTCCACAGTACGAACGGAACAGTTATGAAGCATTCATGGCCGCTGTCGAGACACGTTATGGAATCGAGCATAGAAAACAGATATACAAATTGAGTTGCAAAACCGTTACCAAAAAGCGAATGAGACATTGCAGGAGTTTGCTTCGGATGTTGAAAGGTTGGCTCATTTGGCAAATGCGAACGCACCCGTGGAATACACTGAAAGGGTAAAGATTCAGAACTTTATAAACGGCATACGGGACGTCGAAACAAAGCGAGCTACATACGCAAACCCAGCGACTACATTTGCAAAAACAGTATCACATGCATTGACTCAGGAAACGGCGTCACTATTGAGGAAACCAGCACACAAAGCTCATCGAGTGGAAGTAGAAAGGCCAGAGTGGGTAGACGCAATTTTAGAAGTTTCAAAAGGAACGCAACAGAGTAATAATGGTGCAATCGAATGTTTCAAGTGCGGTAACCCAGGTCACATTGCTCGTCATTGCAGCACCGGTCCTGGTAGTTCCAACTTGGGTGGCCGTAAACGCAAAGCTGGAGGAGATGAGCAGAGCGTGCCAGATGTAAAGATCGAGAGCTAGCTCCAGCTGTTGTATGTCCTGTGAGATCTATCTAGCAAATTGGAAGAAAATCGAGCAGTCCTGCCATCAAAGGAAAGCTGGATGGCAAGGAGCGTGTACTGAATGTAGATACGGGCGCATCTCATTTCTTAATCCGATCTGTTTTGGTCAATAGGAGTGTAAAGTTATTACCTGGAGCAAGGTTACGCACGGTCACAGGCGAGTATAACCAAGTTCAGGGAGAAGTAATATGTGAAGTCTTAATTGGTAAGGTCATGGTTCTACACAAATTCATTGTGGCGGAGATTGTTGATGAAGTCATATTGGGAGTGGACTTCTTAGTTGACCATGACATCAAGATCGATATGCAGAGAAGGGTTATGCGTTATGAGAACCAGGATGTAGCACTTAACTTTAGTTTGGAGGAAGGGTTCAGCAGTAATCAAGTACTGGTAAAGAAAACTCGACAAAGACCACGGAAGTCAACGGTAAAGGTTGATGGATCGAATGGGCCAAATAAAGCGAAATCAAAAGTACCTGCGAGAGAAACACTGGCATTTACAAAACCAAAGGGACGCACGAAAACGAAGGAAAGAATTTTCCAGAAGGAATGCGAGGGTAGTTTCAAGCCAGGGCGCACCACTGTTGTGAAACTTGGGAACGATACTGATTATGCGAAGCCAATCCGTCAGGCGCAAGCTCTGCGGAGTAGTTCATTGGCCAAACAACAGAGTGCGAGGGAACGATCCAGGATAATTAGTAGTAAGATAAAACGCAGGTACGATTAGGACAATAATTCGGAAGGTTTCTTGTCGGGAGATTTGGTACTGTTATACAACCCTCACCGGAGGAAAGGTGTTCCATCCAAATTTGGGTGCAGTTGGGAAGGCCCGTACAAAGTTGTGAAGAAGATCAGTGACATCATGTACCGCATACAAACCATTTGGGAACCACGTAATAGAAGAGTGGTACATTTTTAGATGCTAGCAGCATTCAGATCGAGAGATTTGTCTGATCGGGATGATCAGACTTAGGTGGAGGGCAGTGTTATGAATATTAGCAACATTGAGGGGTACTGCCGTGACATGCAGCAGAGAGTAGTGCCTTAATCCGCAAGTTCGGCAGCGATCATACGAACTACACTCATCGGTGGCATGAGACAGCGCCAAACAATTTAAACAGAATTTATGGGCCCTCGCGGGTATCCATCGTTGTAGCGGCTTCATTTTCTTGAAGACGCTGCAATTGCGAAGAGCGTGGGTTTGTGTACATACGCGGCATCGTCGGTAGTCGGTTTGCAGCGGCGGGCTGTGCGCGACCACTGCTGACCGCAAGGAATTTCGGCGTGCTGGTTGCTGATCGCGATCCATGGCAATCTGAAATTACAGGTTTACAGATATTTTAGGCGAGAGAACTGCTAAATGGAGAGGGTTCAGATTTCTTGAGTCTACGAAGTGTCATACTATTGCAACGGGAATGCGGTAGGAGTGGAAGAGGTGGTTCAGTGGTAGCTTGGTGGGCTTTCCATGTGTGCCCTGTCTAAGTTTCGCTTTGAGGGAGGAAACATAACTTTATAAGTGGGCGTTTGAGGGTGCCGGTTTGAGTGCGAACGTCGACAACGCGTATATGACCCTCTGGCCCGGGATATATTTTCTCAATGCGTCCTAGACGCCACTCTGTCGGGGGGAGTGAGTCGTCGTGAATACAAACGCATTCACTAGCTTTGGGCTCAGTTGGTGGATTTTCCACTTTTGTTGCTCCTGCAGATCTTTTATATATTCTTCTTTCCATCTCTTGCTGAATTGGTGAAGGTTGCTTTTTACCCTTTCCCAACGGTTTATAAGGGACAAATCTGCATGATCCACTTCCGGGATGGCTAGGAGAGGGCATTCTCTGAGGAAGTGGCCAGGGGTGAGAGCAGTGAAGTCGGAGGGGTTTTGAGATAGAGGTGAAGTCGGGCGAGAGTTTAAGTCGGCTTCTATCCTCACTAAGAGAGTAGTGAATTCTTCAAATCTGAACTTGTGGGCTCCTGCAGTCCTCTTGAAGTACAGTTTGAAACTCTTCACTGCAGACTCCCACAAGCCGCCCATGTGGGGAGCTCCGGGAGGAATGAATTTCCAATTGATGCCCTGGGGAGAGTATTTTGCGATTACTTCTTGAGAGGCAGTTTTCATGAAGTCAACGTCACTGCACATGTGCATCGTTCCGGGGGCAAGGCCGCCATGATTTGCGATCGCATTTGCTGCTTGTGGGGGGTACAAGTTTTGCACTGATGTATGCACCTCTTTATGTGGGGTTTAAGTCGTGGGATATAGAGATCCTGTCTGAGGCATTGCTGCATGAGACGTATTTCGGCGTGAAGAAGAAGTTCATGGAGGTACTGTATATAGAGGACAGCGAATTTAGATTTTACTGGGATAATAACGGGATTATTTTCGTTGTAAGTTAACGTCGAATGAACTAATCGACCATGAACCCTGAGGAGCCCGTTTTCATCGAGGTATGGGTTGAGGGTTAGTAGAGAGCTTCTTTTATCAATTGGTTTTGCATTTTCCAAGCATGCTCGTTCGCGAGGAAAATATCGGGTTTGCGTTAACGTCACAAGTTTATTTTTCGTTTTGCGGAGATCTTCATGAGATAGAGCGGGAGTGTAAGCGGGTTTAATAACCCGAATTCGGTCCTTGGGATTATTAAAGAACCTAAAGGCATATGCCATGACCCTGACGGCGCGAGGAAAAGTGGAAAATCGATCCAATACATCGGGGTCATCTTTATCTGAGTGTAGCGCTTCGACCCTGCGCAGTTCCGGCGGGTTGATGCTGCGGGTAGATGGTTTTGGCCAGGCTTCGGGGGGCTGGGTCAGCCACGAAGGGCCATTCCACCACAGCGAAGAATTTGCCAAGTCCATGGGTTTGCATCCTCTTGTGCCCATATCGGCTGGATTGTCCCGACTGTCTACATGCTTCCAGGAGGCGCTTCCGACGAGTTCCATAATTTCAGCTGTTCGATTGGATACGAAGGTTTTCCAAGCACGGGGAGGCTTTTCGAGCCATGCTAAAACAATCCCGATTCAGACCACATGTATAGGTTTTTAATAGAGAGTTCGAGATGGGACTGTACGACGGCGATTAGTCGGGCAAAGAGTAGAGCTGCACATAATTCTAGTCTTGGAAGACTGGTAGTGCAAAGAGGGGCAACCTTGTCTTTCGCGACGAGAAGGTGGGACGACGTGGTGGCACCGCGGGTTGTTCGCAGATATATAGTGGCGCAATATGCCTTTTCTGACGCATCGCAGAAACCATGCAGTTCAACCTGCTGGTACGGGATGTAGTCAACCCAGCGAGGTATCTTTATATCTGAGATGTAGGGTAAATATTTTTCTAACTGCGTGCATTTAATGAAGCGGAGGGGCTTCATTGGTTCGTCCCAGCCAGTTCCGTCTATCCATAACTCTGGGAGTAAAATCTTGGCCTGAATCATAATCGGCGTAAGCCACCCTGCGGGTCCATAAAGTTTTGCGACCAAGGAGAGAATTTGTCGCTTTGTACTAGCGGACGAGAGGGGTATTGAGTTCACTGTATACGAAAACGTATCGGTCAGGGCGTTCCACTGTATGCCGAGAGTTTTGGTGTTGCTTGCTTTCTCGAATTCCAAAAGATTGGTATCTAGCAAGTCCTCTTCTTTGATGTTTTTTATAATATTGGGGTGATTGGCCGTTATTTTCCGTAATGGAAATCCTGCTGACGCTAACACTTGGATGACTTGGGAGAGAGATTTTTCAGCCGAGAGAATTTCATGGCTGCCATAGAGAATGTCATCTACATATGTTTCTTTCGTCAAGACAGGGGTGGCTTTCGGGAAGATTTCTTCCACATCTTTGGCTAGTTGGTGAATTGTGCGTCTGGCGAGGTAGGGGGCACAGTTTACGCCAAAGGTGAATGTTTTAAGCCGGTAGTCCTTTATGGGATCGCGTGGAGATGACCGAAAGATGATCCGCTGGTAGTCTCTGTCGTCCTCGTGCATGAGAATTTGACGGTAAATTTTTTCTATGTCTCCGTTGAAAACAAACTGGTATGTACGCCATTTAAGAATCAGAAGAATCAGATCGGGTTGGAGGGTAGGGCCGGTATAAAGAACGTCGGTAAGGGCATTTCCAGATGCCGACTACTTTGGGCGTTAAACACGACCAGCACCTTTGATTTTTTTTTCTCGGGCTTAATAAATGCGTGATGGGGAAGATAAAATGAGACGCATTTACCTCCGTCAAATTTTTCATAGGAGCCGGTTTCCTCCATATGATCGAGGGTGAGGTATTCTTCTAGGACACTATCATATTGAGTATTTAGATCTCCTTTCTTATGTACACTTCTCTCCATTCCATGTTTTTATTAAATTGTGGGAGTTATAATCCTTCGAGATTAGTGCTTTTAATAAAGCAATTGTGAAAAATAGAAAATGGTAAGTAAACATGTTGTTACATGCATTAGGCATTCAATGTTTCACACACATTGGGCAACAAATAATTTAAAGTGGAATTCACTCGTACTCGTTATAGTGCGCGATGAAATAATATAATAATATATTGTGTAATAAAATTTATGTTTCCAGTCTTACTAGCAGCCGTCAATTTCCACTTCTTTCAACCTCTTAAGAAAAAAAAGTAGTTGGAGAGGCTTTTTCAGATCATGCTTTAACTCTGTGTCTTTAAACATAGCATTTATTTACATTGCTTAGTAAAATTATATAAGTATGAATGTACACAGTACCAAATAACAAATACAAAAAGTATTTAAAAACAGATTACATACAAGTTACTACCGTGCGCCGTCAAAATTAAGATTATACACAATCGTTACATTTATCCACTGAACCAACTGAATCAACTGAACCTGACTTTATTATTCGCAATTTCTTTTTTATAAAATTTTTCTTATGCTACTTACTTAGCTAATTTGCTACATGCTTATAAATTTACTTATATCGTACAAGTGAATTCGCTTACAGTGCAATAATTTATTAACAATGCTGTTGTTGTTTCTCTTTGCAAAATTTGCTTGATAATCAAATGGATTTTGAATCGAATTTTTTTATTGCTTTTATTATATTCTTCGCTTACAGCGCAATAATTTATTAACAATGTTGTTGTTGTTTCTGTTTACAAAAGTTGATTGATAATCAAATGGATTTTAAATCGAATTGTTTTATTGCTTTTATTATATTCTTATAATTTTGCGTACGCAAGTAAAAGTAACTTAATTGGGCAACCAACGGGTCCACATTACGTCTGCACGGCTTCCGCTTAAATTTAGTGCAAGGGAATGTGAAGCAGTTATTGTTGTTGTTTTGTGACGGACTTTTCCTTGACTTGCCGGGGTTGATCTCAGTCCGTCCAGGGTTCCTGGAAGTAGAAATTCCTAACGGTCCTTCTGAAAGAATAACTCTGTTTTGTTCGATACAAAACGTTATAAAAAATTATTTATTTGATAAAATTCTACTTTTCTACTCCTAGGCTGATTTCCTTGCTCTATAAGAGGTGACGGAGGTGATAAAGCCTTCGGCCAACCTCTGCGGTCGAATGGAGTGATAAAGCCTCCAGACGAGTATACTCTAAGTACAAATGAAGTGAAAAAGCCTTCAGGTGTACTCTTGGTCGGTAGTGATAAAGCCTACCGACTCGTATGCCTGTCTCCTAATCTCTGAATTTCAATGCGAACTCGTCGCCCTTATATACTAATTTTTGCACGCAGGCAAACGGTTATTTTATAATAACAACTTTGAACTAATGGTATTAACAATATAAAACAACTGTTATTCCGGTAAATATTTCCTTTCCATGAATTTCCATGCACCATAATGCTCCTTATTGAATACAATGCCTTTGTACTTGCTCATACTGCGCTTTCCAGGCTTTGGTTTATATATTGTGTGTTTGTATATTTGTTTGTGGTCACCTGATTCTAATGTTGTGTTTTGCTTTGCCCAATGCTTCTGCCTTCTGTTGTATGGCGTGCGTTGGTGTGTTGTATGCTAGTGCGTAAATATGTATAACGAAATTTCAATTAGTAGCGGCGCTTATTTTGACGACTTGCTGCTGATCTCCGTTCACTTAAGTTATTATGTATGTTGTATTTGTAACTGGGTACATTGGATTTTGAGTGTGCAAAGGGTTGATCGACCGCTGCATTTTTATGTTTTGTGCGTATCTACTTTCCAAATATTTAATGCATGTTAGGGTGATCCTATATTCAAAGTTTATGTTTGCGAAAATGTAAATATTTGGCTTGCGTGCAAAAGTGCGCAAGTGTAATTTGTTCTTCATTTTAATAATTATCAATTCAACGTACAACCGAATATATGTATTTAGAGTATAATTCATAAGGGTATACATATGTATATTTCATAAAAAATGTATAAGTGGTAAATTCAAATATAAACTCCAAGTTATTTCAAAACGTATCTTCTTTAGAAAAATGTATGGATATGTGTATGTTGTGAGGATACAAAGTCCTCGACTTTGGGGTCCTCGCACTCCCCCCTCACCTTCTGCAATGAGACTCACCGTGACCAGGCCAGTGCGCGTAATGCGTACGCGGTAGAGATGACCCTCAATGAAACGTTTGAAAGACCGCTGTCGTCGTTTCTGTGCCTGCTGTTGTGGCTGGTGTAGGTGTCGTTGAATATCTTTGGTGAGTTCTTCTGGCAGTGGCTGGATACCGGAGCGGTTCTCCCACGTCTCCGGCGTGTCGGTTTGGGCGCTGTTCAGCCATTGTTGGATTTCGCCTACCACACTGCTGCCGTCCCCGTCGTTATGGTTGCGGTCGTCGATGTCTTTGTTGCTTGCCGTCAGGCTTAGCACGTCGCTGCTGATGTCTTCGGGGCTGCCGTTGATGTCGTCGTTGTGGTTGAGGCTGCCGCTGACCTCGCTGGCCTTGCGGCTTAATATTTCTGTGTCGTCGTCGTTCCTTGTTGGCGGTTCGCATATTGCTTCTACGATCCTTTGCTTGGCCGGGGGTTCGGTTTCGACATGCGCGTTATATATGCGCATTCTCAAATTGACGCGCCGAGTGTACTCCACGAACCCTCGGCCCTGAGTCTCTTCGTCTTCCTGACGTATCGACAACTCGCCCTGCCGTTTTGGTGGCGGTTCATTGTCGTCTTCGTCCTCGCTCTCCGAGGAGATGAGGATCGGGGTAGGGTCCCGAACGATGGCCCACTCCTCGGACTCTGACCTGTAATCCTCGGTGCTGTCATCGCCACTTCCGTCCTCGTATGTGGCAGCTGGTGTCGTTCGCCGTAGCCGTATTCTCAACGGGGCCCACTCGCACCCTTCACTCTGTTCTTCAGAAGAATTTGAATAATTTGGCGTGTTCATTACTGCTCGCTTTACGATACTTTGGGGTTTGGCCTACCGCGGCCCGGTTTTTATATGTTTTCCTTCTGACGCGTTAGACGGTACTTTTCCTGGCAGCGGGTATCACTCAATCCTTTTTACCAAATTAGGTTTTGTAACTATGTTGTTGTTCGTCGCTGCCCTTCCAGTTGGTGGTATGTATGATGCCAGCCTGTACTTTAAATGAAAAACTGGTGGATTTTCCTTAGGGTGTTCCCGCCATGTATAGTGGATTTTAAAAAAAACGTGGTATATCATACGCATAGTTAAAGAGTATATTTATGGGATATTTATGTAATTGTGGTTAGAGTTTACCGAGTTTTTATTCGTTGATCCGACTTCCGGGTAATTCTTGATATGAAATTTCTTCGTGTATAATTTGACACTGTCTCGGTTGGGCATGTCCGTTACTACCGATTTCATCCGGATTGAAGTAGAATCTTACAAAATAGTCTGTAATTCCGCAGTTGTCTCGGGGTGTGTGTTCGTTTAAGGCTGCCATAGCGAACTGCCTTCCCAGGTGTAATCTTGTTCCATGCGCCGGTTCTCTGGCGATCTGTAATTTATTTTCTGGAAATATTCGTACCTGATTCTCCGCAATGTTTTGTACTTGACCGTCTCTGTATGCTATCAGCTGTTGACTTGTACCTTGGTTCTCTCCGTGTTGTCTCTCGGTCTCTTCGCTGACTCGTGTGAGCGTACCGCAAATGGCTACCTCGCTGTTATTTTTCTGTTGTTGTACCTCGGGCTTGTTGTTTGCTGTTCGATTGGACGATGTTGACGCGGTTTGATCTTCACTAGCGTCCTTTTTGTATCTCTCTTTATGACTTTGCTTCCTGGATTCGTTGTTGTCGGCGGCGTCGGCTGCGTGGTATGCTTTCAGCTCACTTAGGTGGGCTGTCCTCCTCCTTCCTCTGAAGACTTTGTCTAGCTCTACGATCACTGGTGACACAAAGTTCGTTACCCGGTGAGGTCCACTGTACCTTGGCGCTAGTTTGGCTGTAAAGTTATCTACCGCTTTTGATAGCTGATGCTCCTTTACCAGCACTAGGTCGCCTATCACCGGTCGCCATTGCCTTCTTCTTAAATTGTAATACTTCGCTTGCTCTATAGATGCTCTCTCTTGCTTCCGTCGTACCATCTCGAATATTTCTTTCATCCTCGTTGACTTCTCTCCTGGGTTCGCTAATTTCTCACCTGTACCAAATGTCTGCTCATCGTAAAGGCTGTTGGGGATTCTCGGTTCCCTCCCTTGTACTATGTATGCTGGACTGTAACCTGTCGATTCACATACACTTGTATTCAATGCCAGCGTTATCTCTGGTAACAACTCATCCCATGTCTTCTGCTCTTTTCCCGTAAATTGTGCTATCATCCTCTTGATGTTCCTGTTTGCCCTCTCTGTCGGGTTCTCCTGCGGTGTGTACGGTGCCGTTAATTGGTGTTTCACGCCAAGTTCCTCTAAAAATCTCTTAAAACGTCTGCTGATAAACTGTGCTCCGTTGTCCGTAATAACAACTTTTGGGACGCCGAACCGTGCCAAAATCCTCTCTCGAAATCCTCTTATTAAACATTCTGTCGTTGCCTTTCTGATTGGTATTACTTCTACCCATTTTGAAAATTTGTCTAAGAATACGAGTGCCATTGTGTTTCCATGCTTCGATCGTGGCATTGGACCAACAAAGTCTGCACAGACTGTTGCCCAAGGCTCCTCTGCAATCTTCGTTAGCATCTTACCTGCGGCTGGCTGTTGACTCGGTTTGTAAATTTGACATGTGTGACACTGCTGTACGTACTTTCTTACATCCCTGAACATTCCTGGCCAATAGTAACGTGTTGTTGCCCTTGCTATCGATTTTCGGATGCCCATATGCCCTGCGCTCGGGTTGTCGTGAATCTCCTCTAGCACTCTGCGTCGCTGTGAAGTCGGGACACACAGCTTCCATGGCACTGCATCTTCGCCATCCACCTGACTTCCTATGCGTCTGTACAACTTTCCATCCTCGATAACGTACTCTGGGAATTTCTCCGGGGCCTTCCTTACATCTTCCATCTTAGCTTTAAGCCACTTACACTCGTCTTTTCCGTCATCCATCGTCAACGTACCCAACTGCTCGTCCATCGGTTGTCTTGATAATGCATCTGCCACAACGTTCAACTTTCCTTTTCGGTACTGTACGTCAAATGTGTATTGCTGTAGTTCCAGCGCCCATCTCGCAATCCGACCAGTCGGGCTCTCTATCGCATTCAACCATTTCAACGCTAGGTGATCTGTTATTACTGTAAACGTGTATCCTTCTACGTATGGCCTCATCTTTCGTATTGCCCACACTATTGCCAAACACTCCTTTTCTGTTGGTGAGTAGTTCATCTCTGCCTTGTTTAACCTGCGGCTTGCGTATGCTATTACTCGCTCTTCGTCGCCTGAACCTTGCGTAAGTACTGCACCAAGACCAAAATCACTTGCATCCATCTGTAGACTAAACTTCCTCGAAAAATCTGGACAAGCGAGTACCGGTGCCTGCGTCAGTGCTGCCTTGAGTGCTTCGAATGCTGATTGTTGCTCTTCAGACCACCTCCACTTACTACCTTTCTTAAGCATAGATGTTAACGGGTGTGATACTTGTGAAAAATCCGGCACGAATCTTCTATACCATGACACGACTCCTAGAAAACGTCGTAACTCTCGTATATTCTTCGGTGGTTGCAGTTCTTTGATGGCTGCTATCTTGTCTGGGTCAGTATGGATGCCTTCCTCGCTAACGACATGACCTAGATATTTTAACCTTTTCTTAAAAAACTCACATTTTTCCGGGTTTATCCTCAGGTACGCTCTATGCAGCCTTCGAAATACTTCTGTTAAATGTGCAATGTGCTCTTCCAATGTTTTGCTTGTAATGATAATATCGTCGAGGTATGCAAACGCGTATGGCTCCAGATCTGGTCCTATGACACGATCAAGTGCTCTCTGAAAAGTTGCTGGAGCTGAGTGCAAGCCAAATGGCATCACCCTCCATTGGTATAGTCCACGCCCAGGTACTGTGAATGCGGTGTATTGCTTGCTGCTTGCTTCCATAGGTATTTGCCAATATCCATTTTTCAAGTCGAGGCTACTAATAAATCTCGCGCTTCTTAATTTGTCCAAGATATGTTGTATACGTGGTAAGGGGTATGCGTCTGGTACTGATCTTGCGTTTAGTTGGCGGTAATCTACGCAGAGTCTCCATTTTCCATTCTTCTTCTTTGCCAAAACTATGGGTGCGCTGTGCGGGCTATTCGATGGTTCGATGCAACCTTTTTCGATCAGCTCGTCGACTTCCTTGTTGATAATTTCTTGCATTTTCGGATTCTTCGGATAGTACCTTTGCTTAATTGGACGGTCGTCCCTCATAACTATTTTGTGTGTGGCCACGTTGGATACTCCTGACATCTTTGCAAATACCTGTAATTCTTGGCTCAGAAATTTACTCACCGCATCTTCTGTCTTGCTAGTTGCTATCGCCGCCATTGGGTTGTGTTCCTTGAAATCTTCGCTATTTGTTTCGACCATAGTTGTACATGTCACTACCTCTTGCTTCCGTTCATCTACTCTCAACGTTATTTCTTGACCACCACATCTCATCTCCAAGTTTACCTTCGCCAGATAGTCCGTGCCAATTACCACCTCGTCGCCCAGTCCCGGTAGGATTAGCATCTCGTTCCTCTGTACTTTACCACCCATTCTTAATTCTGCATCTACCGCTTCTTTGATTATTATTGCTCTGCCATCGCCCATTCTTACTCGCGTCTTTACTTCCTTGAATTTGCCAGTTTTTAATCTTCTCGCCATTGCATCACTTATAAAGCTCTTCGTCGCTCCCGTGTCAATCGCTGCTACTGCTTCTTCTCCGTTCACATATGCTGTTACCAATATGCGGCCGTTTGTGTATTTGAACATGCTTAATTTCTCCGAGGTTGCACTTCCGAAGACCCCATCCCCCGGTTCCAATGTGGTCTCTGGTCGTTTCCCTGTGGCTTCCTACAACAATCACGAGTGAGCACGCCTATCTTACCACAAATCCAGCAAAATTCTCTTCTTATGCCTCGGCACCCGTATGAGAAGTGACCACCTCTTCCGCATCGTCTGCAGGCCGTTCTTGTATCTACATATTCTTGTTGTGGCTCTGACCTCTGCTGTTTTTGGATTTCTACTCGCTCTTCCTGTCTTTGTTCTGCCTGGAGACACTGGTACTGACCTTCTTGCCGCCGTGGTACGAATGGCCTTGTGGTTGGTCGCATTGGTTCCCTGTCAGGAATAATATTTTCATAGTCTTGAGCTAAACTTACCAGCTCCTCAAGATTGCTGACCTCGCTTCGCTTTATGTATAGTTGGTACTCTCTGCGCGAGTTTCTGTATATGCGGGTTAGTTTCTGCTCCTCGGTGTAGCCCGCGTGACGCATGAGTCCTTGTAATACTAAGACATAATCTTTAAATAGCTCACCTTGTCGTTGTAAGCGCATTCTGATTTCATCTTCCAATTGCTCTAAGTATCGGGAGCTTAGAAAGAACTTCAGGAAGTCCTTCTTGAAGGCGTCCCACTCCTGCCAATGCCGGTTGTTATTCCTATACCATACCAACGCTTTGTCCTTCAACAACTCCGGCAGCGCTTTCGGAATTGTGTTGCGGTTGATTTCATACCCATCTGCTAGCTCCTCCACTCTTTCGATGAATCCTAGGGGATCTTTGCCTCCGTCGTACTTTAATCCCCACTTCCTTACTCTGTCCATGGTCGTTGCATATGTGCCAGGCTGTTGAATATAATTTGTCGTTGCGTACGTACCAGGTTGCTGAATAAAATGTACCGGTGGTTGTCCGACCTCCAATTGATTGGGTGCACCGTTTGCCTGCCTATCATTTCTTGGTGAATTTAGTTCGCTGCTTGTCTTTGATGCTTGTGGATTTGTTAACCGCGCATGCCGAATCGCCAACTCTGTGAATCGATCCCGTAAGTTCTCGTTATCCTTCTTCTCTTGGATGAATGTCGCCAATCGTTTTCTTAGTTCGTCAACCGTTCCGCCATCCTCTAGCCCAAATTCCGTGCTGTAGGCTACCAGATCCTCTCGAGTGAGATAGTATACCCACGATACCTTTACCATTGTTTTGCTTTATATCCTCGTCGTATTAACCCAGAAGTGTGTGGATCTTGTTTCCCTCTTCGTTTCTGATGCTCTGAAAGTATATCTTAAAATTTGATTTGTGTCCCTGCTCGGGCGCCAAAATGTGACGGACTTTTCCTTGACTTGCCGGGGTTGATCTCAGTCCGTCCAGGGTTCCTGGAAGTAGAAATTCCTAACGGTCCTTCTGAAAGAATAACTCTGTTTTGTTCGATACAAAACGTTATAAAAAATTATTTATTTGATAAAATTCTACTTTTCTACACCTAGGCTGATTTCCTTGCTCTATAAGAGGTGACGGAGGTGATAAAGCCCTCGGCCAACCTCTGCGGTCGAATGGAGTGATAAAGCCTCCAGACGAGTATACTCTAAGTACAAATGAAGTGAAAAAGCCTTCAGGTGTACTCTTGGTCGGTAGTGATAAAGCCTACCGACTCGTATGCCTGTCTCCTAATCTCTGAATTTCAATGCGAACTCGTCGCCCTTATATACTAATTTTTGCACGCAGGCAAACGGTTATTTT
Organism: Eurosta solidaginis; assembly: GCF_040869045.1. Classification (NCBI taxonomy): domain Eukaryota; kingdom Metazoa; phylum Arthropoda; class Insecta; order Diptera; family Tephritidae; genus Eurosta; species Eurosta solidaginis. The sequence continues at coordinate 232,592,358 of NC_090319.1, read as the reverse complement.
ATAATAACAACTTTGAACTAATGGTATTAACAATATAAAACAACTGTTATTCCGATAAATATTTCCTTTCCATGAATTTCCATGCACCATAATGCTCCTTATTGAATACAATGCCTTTGTACTTGCTCATACTGCGCTTTCCAGGCTTTGGTTTATATATTGTGTGTTTGTATATTTGTTTGTGGTCACCTGATTCTAATGTTGTGTTTTGCTTTGCCCAATGCTTCTGCCTTCTGTTGTATGGCGTGCGTTGGTGTGTTGTATGCTAGTGCGTAAATATGTATAACGAAATTTCAATTAGTAGCGGCGCTTATTTTGACGACTTGCTGCTGATCTCCGTTCACTTAAGTTATTATGTATGTTGTATTTGTAACTGGGTACATTGGATTTTGAGTGTGCAAAGGGTTGATCGACCGCTGCATTTTTATGTTTTGTGCGTATCTACTTTCCAAATATTTAATGCATGTTAGGGTGATCCTATATTCAAAGTTTATGTTTGCGAAAATGTAAATATTTGGCTTGCGTGCAAAAGTGTAATTTGTTCTTCATTTTAATAATTATCAATTCAACGTACAACCGAATATATGTATTTAGAGTATAATTCATAAGGGTATACATATGTATATTTCATAAAAAATGTATAAGTGGTAAATTCAAATATAAACTCCAAGTTATTTCAAAACGTATCTTCTTTAGAAAAATGTATGGATATGTGTATGTTGTGAGGATACAAAGTCCTCGACTTTGGGGTCCTCACAGTTTTATTAAAATATTGTTTACTGAATTTGGGTTGCGGTAACTGCTGTGTAGGCAATATGTGACGATTGTTGCTAACTGTGCTAACTACCCCCCTCTTAAGTATCAGCGTCCCGCTGATGAAACATTATTGTTTTAGTCGGAAGTCTACTTTTGGAGGAATGAAAAAAGACTTCGTATTTCTGGGTCGCAATGCGATATAAAAAGCAATCGACAATATTATTGCTAGGATAATGGCTGCGAAGCTTGAGCTAATAGATATTACACTCTTTGAGGATATGTGTTCTAATTTCTTTACATTGGTTAAATGGAGTTGATGCAAATAGTTGAGGTCGAGTTTGATTTAATTTTCAGTTAGGTTGTTTTGAAGTATTGGATGTAATATTTGATATGAGCTAGTTTGCCAACTTGTATAACTAACATTGTTTAATGTTATGGTTTCATTAAGGAGGATTATGATAAAAGTGCCATTCAATTTGAGTGACTTGTTATCGTAACTGAGCTTTCCAATAAAATTTGAGACAAAAAGTGTTCCTTCTGTGATTAATTCAACTATGGCTTTATATTCATATTGGTAATCGCACATTGTTTTCGATATCTCCTTTATTTAAGAGCTGTGAGTGAACAATTCCTTGTTTTGCTAACTGGGCTGCCATTAAGATTTTCGAAATTTCACCTTTTATTATTCCTAACTTATTAAATAGTGTTTGTGTAAAAAGCTGCGTATTGTCTTCGTTTGTTTCGTCCGCGATTCTGTTATGTCCATTTAAAATTGTATTAAAAAATAAATAAATGTAAGGCGCGATAACCTCCGAAGAGATCTAAGGCCGAGCTTCTCTACCAATTTGCGTCGTGCTCCTCTTGATTTTTCCCTACAAATTGGCCGGACGGGACCTACATGTTTTATGCCGACCCCGAACGGCATCTGCAAGGCAGATGAGTTTTCACTGAGAGCTTTTCATGGCAGCAATACAATCGGAGTGCTTGCCAGACACTGCCGAGGGGCGACCCCGCTTAGAAAAATTTTCTTCTAATTGAAAAATCTTATTTCTAAAATTTTGATGTTGCTTTGCCCGGGAGTTGAACCCAGGGCATACGGTGTGATAGGCGGAGCACGCTACCATCACACCACGGTGGCCGCCAAAATTGTATTAGCGGTCCTTATAAAATATTCGTTTATTTCGTGCTGTTTGTTGTTGTTTTCTGTCAGAGTGTGTGTTTGTGACATGCTTTGGTCCCAGTCAGTAGCATCGGGATTTCCTGCTAACCACTTCCAAGCAGACCCTATCCAGTTAGTTGATCGTTTGCGTTTGGTAGCGTTTTTGGTTCGTAACTGGTCCAGTATATTGTCTATCTCTGTAAGTTCATGTTCTAGTTGCGGAAATAAAATGCTTGTCTTACTAACTTTGTGTTGTACTATTGGTCTTATATTGTTAACTACTCTGTTTTACTCATCCAAGTCTATAGTGTGTATAATTTTGCATGTTCCTTTGGTAATTTTTCCGAGTCCTTGTTTAATTGTCAGTACTGAGCTATCGAATTTGTATGTCTCTACTGTTGCGGTCGTCCAACAAGGTAAAAGTCTAAATTAGATAACGTTCGTTAGTTTTTCAGGTGTGACTTATGTATTTTCCTATTATTAGTTGTAGTTATTGTTACGTTATTATCCTTACCAACGGTTTCATTCCTAAATATGGGTTTTGTTTTACCCTTGATTTGTTTATCCATCTTTAGGACAACTTCACCAGGTTTGTAGCTTTTTGGCTTCGACCTTTTCCTGGTATGGGTTTTTAGCATATTTTTTTGTTTCCTAGCTATTTCCTTACGAAGGTCTACATTCACTATGTCCCTAAAATTCGTGAGATCTTGATAATTAATTCCTTGGGTTCTTCCAAAAAATATATCGGCGGGTTTTTTCTTCGTAACTGAATGTATGGTGTTATTATACATATCAACGGCAATGTTGACAATTTCTTTTAATGAGCTATCAGGATATTCAGATTGTAGACATCTAACAATTTCTACGATTGTAGAGTTCATACGCTCGATTGTGCCGTTAACTTCACTGTTATGGAGTGGTGTCAGATGGAGTGGGGTGGATGAAGTCATATTGGGAGTGGACTGCTTAGTTGACCATGACATCAGGATCGATATGCAGAGAAGGGTATGCCTTATGAGAACCAGGATGTACCACTTAACTATAGTTTGGAGGAAGGGTTCAGCAGTAATCGAGTACTGCTGGAGAAGACTCCACAAAGACCACGGAAGTCAACGGTAAAGGTTGATGGATCGAATGGGCGAAATCAAAAGTACCTGCGAGAGAAACACTGGCATTGACATAACCAAAGGGATGTACGAAAACGAAGGAAAGAATTTCCCGGAAGGAATGCGAGGGTAGTTTCAAGCCAGGCGCACCACTGTTGTGAAACGCGGGAACGATACTGATTATGCGAAGCCAATCCGTCAGACACAAGCTCTACGAAGTAGTTCATTGGCTAAACAACAGGGTGTGAGGGAACGATCCAGGATAATGAGTAGTAAGATGAAACGCAGGTACGATGAGAACAATAATTCGGAAGGTTTCTTGCCGGGAGATTTGGTACTATTATACAACCCTCACCGGCGGAAAGGTGTTCCATCCAAATTTCGGTGCAGTTGGGAAGGACCGTACAAAGTTGTGAAGAAGATCAGTGACACCATGTACCGCATACAAACCATTAGGAAACCACGAAATAGAAGAGTGGTACATTTAGAGATGCTAGCAGCGTTTAGATCGAGAGATTTGTCTGATCGGGACGATCAGACTTAGGTGGTGGGCAGTGTAACGAATATTAGCAACACTAAGGGGTACTGCCATCTCTAAACCGATGCTAAGCAGTGACTGTATGCACATCAATAATTCAATCATTATGTCTACATATATGTACGTACACGCAGCGGAGAAGCAACGCACAAACACATGCAGATATCTTATCTGAGATATGCAATTATAATTGTGGAAGTGTCGCTCACAAATACACGCGCATATGAGAGATATACACGTACATCTGTAGTTATAATTATAGCAGATAACCAACTAGTAGATTCCAGAACAGAACCGCCTAGAAATGTCAACGAGGAAACCAAACACTATAAAAGGCAGCAACAGTAGAGGCGCGGGAATCAGTTGGATTTAAGATGCCATCTAGCGAGCAATAGCAGTATTATTTTGAAAATAAGTTTCGTTTAAGCAAGCTATGAGTTGCGAATTATAAGTGTTATTTTCAAGTAGTCTAATAAAGACCATTATTGCATTATTAAATTTTGGAGTTATTTATTCAACAGTTGAGAATTAGATGTTGACGATGTCAACGAGTTAATTTCCATGGGAAGCCTGGCGAGCGCATCTGCGACAACATTGTTCTTCCCTGGTTTATAGAAAAGTTTATAATTATACTCTTCTATGAGTGCCTTCCACCGTTTAAGCTTAGCATTATTATTGCTATTACATAATGCGAATGTTAATGGTTGGTGGTCAGTTAGGATTTTAATGTCTTTTGCTCGGTATAGGTAGGTTCTTAGTTTGTCAAGAGACCATACTATAGCTAGCATTTCTTTCTCAATAGTCGAGTAATTTTCCTCGGTTTTATTGAGTGACCTAGATATATAAGTTATGGGCTTATCCTCCCCGATTTCTCCTTGAGAAATGACTGCCCCAATCGCGGTATTAGAAGCGTCTGTTGTTAGAATAAAGGGTTTACTGAAATCTGGAAATTCCAAAATCTCAGAAGACATAAGTATGGTTTTCAGGTCATTAAATGATTTCAGTCCTTCATCAGTTAAAAGAATTTTATTTTTTTTGATTGGTTCGCCTTTATTTGCGCATTTTCATCCCTAGTCAGATTCGTGAGTGGTTTGGCAATTTTTGCGAAGTCTTGTATAAATCGTCTATAGTATGACGCTAAACCTAGAAAAATTTTCAGTCCTTTAAGATTTACGGGTACAGCAAACTTTTTAATCGCTGAAATTTTTTCAGGGTCAGGTAAAATACCGTTTCCTGTGACAATATGCCCTAGGAATTCCACTCGGGTTCTGAGAAACTTAGATTTTTCCAGATTTACTTTTAAATTTGCTTTATATAGAAGAACAAATACATCTTCAATATTTTTAAGATGTTCTTCTTTGTTTCTTCCTATTATTATGATATCGTCGATATAGACAGGATATTCCTATGAGGGTGTTTAAGCGACTTAAACTATGAACATTTTTCGTTCGTTTGTTTCAGTAGCCATTGAGTGTGCTTGTAATTCTCAACTGGTTAGTGAAATAATCTAAAGACATAGTTTGAGTTTTTTAATTAAAATCGAGGTTCTTCGGATGGTGTGCTAATACATCAGAGCCCAGTGCTCGCCTCCATATCACACTTTGAAGGGGTTCTTCAAATAGAAGATGAGGTGGCTCATTAGAGCGAAACCTCAGAGTGCCCAACTCTCGCCCTAAATTAAATAAATAGAGGTTTTTCTTGTAGAAAATGGGGTGCCAATACCTCAGAGCCGTCCCGTGCTCGCCTCCATATCACATTTTAAAGGGTTCTTCAAATAGAGGATGAGGTGGCTCAGTAGAGCGAAGCCTCAGAGCCCCCAGTGCTCGCCCCCAAATTAAATAAATAAAAGGTGTACTGATGCTATGCATCCTCCCATGACTTAAACACACCAATGACACTAAAACTACCCAACTTAATAAACTGAATCCCTTAAAATAAACACAAATAAATAAATAAAGGTGTACTGATGCTATGCATCCTCCCATGACTTAAATACACCAATAACACTAAAACTACCCAACTCAATAAATGGAATACATTCAATCAAAAACCCCATAAACTCAATACAGTCCATTAATAATAATAATTTATAAATTAAAAAAAGGGAATGCTTGGTGGGAGTTGAACCCGCAACCCCGGGCGTTTGGTCGGGTACGTCAGCCACTGTGCCACGACTCATACGCTTACAAGCACATAAAATTACTCATTTATAACTCTTATTAACCTGCTCGCCCTCAATTGCCCAAAGCTTAGACATGGTCCTTCGAGCCGGATCACTGGCTCGTATGGAAGTTTCATTAGACGACTAAGCCGTCTAAGGGGGGAGTATGTTTAAGCGACTTAAACTATGAACATTTTTCGTTCGTTTGTTTCAGTAGCCATTGAGTGTGCTTGTAATTCTCAACTGGTTAGTGAAATAATCTAAAGACATAGTTTGAGTTTTTTAATTAAAATCGAGGTTCTTCGGATGGTGTGCTAATACATCAGAGCCCAGTGCTCGCCTCCATATCACACTTTGAAGGGGTTCTTCAAATAGAAGATGAGGTGGCTCATTAGAGCGAAACCTCAGAGTGCCCAACTCTCGCCCCAAATTAAATAAATAGAGGTTTTTCTTGTAGAAAATGGGGTGCCAATACCTCAGAGCCGTCCCGTGCTCGCCTCCATATCACATTTTAAAGGGTTCTTCAAATAGAGGATGAGGTGGCTCAGTAGAGCGAAGCCTCAGAGCCCCAGTGCTCGCCCCCAAATTAAATAAATAAAAGGTGTACTGATGCTATGCATCCTCCCATGACTTAAACACACCAATGACACTAAAACTACCCAACTTAATAAACTGAATCCCTTAAAATAAACACAAATAAATAAATAAAGGTGTACTGATGCTATGCATCCTCCCATGACTTAAATACACCAATAACACTAAAACTACCCAACTCAATAAATGGAATACATTCAATCAAAAACCCCATAAACTCAATACAGTCCATTAATAATAATAATTTATAAATTAAAAAAAAGGGAATGCTTGGTGGGAGTTGAATCCGCAACCCCGGGCGTTTGGTCGGGTACGTCAGCCACTGTGCCACGACTCATACGCTTACAAGCACATAAAATTACTCATTTATAACTCTTATTAAACTGCTCGCCCTCAATTGCCCAAAGCTTAGACAGAGGGGTTTAAGGACGTCATTTATCATCCTTTGAAATATAGAAGGCGGTGAAAACCGGATGTAAGGTCAAGTGTAGTGAAATTCTTACACTCCCCTAAGCTAGCTAAAGTGCTGTTTATATCGGGTATTGGGTAAGCGTCAGGCATTGTTACTGAATTTATTCTTTTAAAATCAACGACAACCCTGTATTTCTTTTCCCCTGAAGGACCTGGCTTTTTTGGGACAATCCACAAGGAGAATTATATGGGCTTTTTGACGGCCAAATTATACCGTTATTTATAAGTTCCGTTATCTGTTTTTCCACCTCGCCACGAAGGTTGGTTGGATAAGGGTAGGATTTGGTATAAATTGGTTCCTCTGTCGTTGTCCTTATTTCTGCTAACACGGTTGTGTCTATTGTTCCACTATCGGATACTGTTCCGAAAATGTCCTCGTATTTATTAATAATTTCTTCAACTTCGTGTTTATAGAGTGTTTCCTCAAGATTATTAACTTGTTTTGAAATTTTATATTTTAATGGCAATACTATGGCTAGTGTGTCGTCCTTTCTATTAATAATCGCTCCTAGTTCCTTGAGAGTATCATCACCTATGATACCATCAAAGGATTTTAAATTTCGCAGAATAAAAAAATCAAAATTATTTTTTATGCCTATGCTTTTGAAGAATGGTCCCGAAAGTTTATGGGTTATTTCCACCTGGCCGGCAGCGGATTGAACCTTGGAAGGGTTCTTTTCTATTCTTCGCTTACAGCGCAATAATTTATTAACAATGTTGTTGTTTTTTCACTTTACAAAAGTTGCTTGATAATCAAATGGATTTTAAAACGAATTGTTTTATTGCTTTTATTATATTCTTATAATTTTGCGTACGCAAGTAAAAGTAACTTAATTCGGCAACCAACGGGTTCACATTACGTCTGCACGGCTTCCGCTTAAATTAAGTGCAACGGAATGTGAAGCAGTTATTGTTGTTGTTTTATTAAAATATTGTTTACTGAATTTGGGTTGCGGTAACTGCTGTGTAGGCAATATGTGACGATTGTTGCTAACTGTGCTAACTCCCCCCTTCTTAAGTATCAGCGTCCCGCTGATGAAATATTATTGTTTAAGTCGGAAGTCTACTATTGGTGGAATGATAAAAGATTTCCTATTTCTGGGTCGCAATGTGGTATACAAAGCAATCGACAATATTATTGCTAGGATAATGGCTGTAAAGCTTGAGCTAATAGATAGCTATGGCTTTATATTAATATTGGTAATCGCACATTTATGGACCTCTACGCGTTGGCGATGGCGAGTACCGAAGAAGATTTAATGATGAGCTATACGCAGACATCAACATAGTCCAGCGAATTAAAACGCAGCGGCTGCGCTGGCTAGGCAATGTTATGCGAATGAAAGATGAAGCTCCGGCCAAGAAAGTGTTTCTATCGGAACCCGCCTATGGAAGCAGAGGTAGAGGGCGGCCCCCACTCCGTTGGACTAGGTGGAAAACGATTTAAAATCCCTTGGTGTGACCAATTGGCGCCGGTTGGCAGGGCGAAGGAGCGACTGGCGCGCCTTGCTGGACGGCCATAACCGTTTAGACAGTTAAGCTCCAATTAAGTAAGTAAGTATCTCTGTAAGTTCATGTTCTAGTTGCGGAAATAAAATGCTTGTCTTACTAACTTCGTGTTGTACTATTGGTCTTATATTGTTAACTAATCTGTTGTACTCATCCAAGTCTATAGTGTGTATAATGTTGCATGTTCCTTTGATAATTTTTCCTAGTCCTTGTTTAATTGTCAGTACTGAGCTATCGTATTTGTATGTCTCTACTGTTGCGGTCGTCCAACAAGGTAAAAGCCTAAATTAGATAACGTTCATTAGTTTTTCAGGTGTGACTTATGTATTTTCCTATTATTAGTTGTAGTTATTGTTACATTATTATCCTTACCAACGGTTTCATTCCTAAATATGGGTTTTGTTTTACTCTTCATTTGTTTATCCATCTTTAGGACAACTTCACCAGGTTTGTAGCTTCGACCTTTTCCTGTTATTGGTTTTTAGCATATTTTTTTGTTTCCTAAGTATTTCCTTACGAAGGTCTACATTCACTATGTCCCTAAAATTCGTGATATCTTGATAACTAAATCTTTGGGTTCTTCCAAAAAATATATCGGCGGGTTTTTCTTCGTAACTGAATGTATGGTGTTATTATACATATCAACGGCAATGTTGACAATTTCTTTTAGTGAGCTATCAGGATATTCAGATTGTAGACATCTAACAATTTCTACGATTGTAGAGTGCACACGCTCGATTGTGCCGTTAACTTCACTCTTTTGGAGTGGTGCTAAATAAATTTCAATACCTTAACTTTCCAAGTAATTGAGTGTTATTGGACTTATGAAGCTACCCTCGTTGTCCATTGCTAAGGTCTTTGGCACAGTAAAATAATGTAAGAGTTTAATTAATTTGTCTCTAATATGTAACACAGATTTATTTTTGATTTTAAAGAATTTTACAAATTTAGAAAACATGTCAACGCATGTAATAAATTTTTCGCCAGACATTTCGATTATGTCAATGTGCAATATTTCTGTTGGGTGTGAAAGTATTGGCGTTGCCTGTAATTCAGGCTTTTGAGGGTGGCAATCGTACTTGTTGCAACCACAAGTTTTGCATGATTTTGTGTATTTTTTTATAAGTTTACTCATCTGAGGAAAGTAGTATTTTTCTAATATTTGATCCTTATTTTCCCAATCGTTACGGAAGAACTTTACTTCTTCATCAGGAATGCCAGTAACAAGTCTTTGCGTGATTCTAGCACGGAACTTAGAAAAACTTTCCTGATAAACCTGTTGTAACAATGCGATATACTTTTCGGAAATTTTGATTCCATTAATTATATTTGGATTAATATAATTTTTTAAGATTTTAATTAATTTTCCTTTATCGTAGATTTCACTTATAATACGATGCCTTTGGTTTGGGTGAGGTTCTTCGTGGACAACTTCACCATTGCCTTCTTCAAATATAATTTGATTTTTAAATACTGTTACGAATATTAGCAACACTAAGGGGTACTGCCATCTCTAAGCCGATGCTAAGCAGTGACTGTATGCACATCAATAATTCAATCATTATGTCTACACATATGTACGTACACGCAGCGTAGAAGCAACGCACAAACACATGCAGATATCTTGTCTGAGATATGCAATTATAATTGTGGAAGTGTCGCTCACATTTACACGCGCATATGAGAGCTATACACGTACATCTGTAGTTATAATTATAGCAGATAACCAACTAGTAGATTCTAGAACAGAACCACCTTGAAATGTCAACGAAGAAACCAAACACCATAAAAGGCAGCAACAGTAGAGGCGCGGAAATCAGTTGGATTTAAGACGATATCTACCGAGCAATAGCAGTATTATTTTGAAAATCAGTTCCGTTTAAGCAAGCTATCAGTTGCGAATTATAAGTGTTATTTTCAAGTAGTCTAATAAAGACCATTATTGCATTATTCAATATTGGAGTTATATATTCAACAGTTTAGTGATTCGAACTTAGCAGAAGGTTGCAAATAAGAGGATTTGCAGTAAATTCGTTACAATTGGTGTCAGAAGAGGAATTGTTGAATAAATTCCGAGTGCAACAAGGACATGGCAAAATGGAGTGAATTGAAGATCCAGCAACTGAAGAAGGACTTGGAGAGCCGTGGATTGAATACAACTGGCATTAAACTCGAACTTCGGGCACGACTACGGGAGGCAATGGAAGCAGAAGGAATTAACGTGGAAGGGTATGTCTTTCATCTTGATGCCGACTAGACAACAATTCAACGGAAAGAACAAGAGACACGCATAACAGTACAACTAGAAGCACAAGAGGCGCATATATCATCAAAACTCGAAGCGCGCATGGACGAAAAAATAATGCAGTTTGAAGAAAAATTCGAGGCAGAGGTGGATGCTTTGAGAGCTTGTATACAGGAATTGCAACTTAATCGGCCAGCTGCTTCAGCGAGTAATACGAAGGTAAAAACTCCATCTTTTGACAGTTCTGTTCCTTTCCAGGTCTTTCAGTTACAGTTTGAGAAGACAGCAGCAGTGAACAACCGGAATGCGGAAGATAAAGTTGCTGCACTGTTCGTGGCATTGAAAGGACCTGCAGCAGAAACCTTACAGACGATTCCAGAGTATGAACGGAACAGTTATGAAGAATTGATGGCCGAGAGACGTTATGGAAGCGAGCATAGAAAACAGATATACCAAATTGAGTTGCAAAACCGTTACCAAAAAGCGAATGAGACATTGCAGGAATTTGCTTCGGATGTTGAAAGGTTGGCTCATTTGGCAAATGCGGACGCACCCGTGGAATACACTGAAAGGGTAAAGATTCCGAACTTTATAAACGGCATACGGGACGTCGAAACAAAGCGAGCTACATACGCAAACCCAAAGCCAACATTTGCAAAAACGGTATAACATGCATTGACTCAAGAAATGGCGTTACTATTGAGTAAACCAGCGTACAAAGCTCATCGAGTGGAAGTAGAAAGGCCAGAGTGGGTAGACGCAATTTTAGAAGCTTTAAAAGGAACGAAACAGAGGAATAATGGTGCAATCAAATGTTTCAAGTGCGGTAACACAGGTCACATTGCTCGTCATTGCAGCACCGGTTCTGGCAGTGCCAACTTGGGTGGCCGTAAACGCAAAGCTGAAGGAGATGAGCAAGAGCGTGCCAGATTTAAAGATCGAGAGCTAGCTGTAGGGTTCTTATTATTTTTATTTAACTTTGTGTTTAAGTTACTTTGATCTTTGTAATTTGTTCTATCAATATTTTAATTTTCAATATTGTTTTTTAATTTTCAAAATTTTCATGATTATACAATTTTTCACATCAAGAAGATATAATCTACATATGTGAATATTCATATTAACAAAAATGATAAAAATCATACTACAACTTGCGATCCTGCCAGGAGGACAATAAGAAAAGAGAAACTTATTAGACAATATCATAATATTTTTAAATAAGTGTAGATGGTGTGTATTTTTTTTTTTTAACAAGCCCAATATACACAAAATGTAACGTTTGCTAAGTTAAATTATTGCTAAAAGAAGAGTAGCTTATACATAAAAGGAAGATTGAAAATAGCTATATTTGGGCAAGTGACGACAATATCAAAAATTATATAAAAAATCTAAGTCTGGGACACTTGAAAATAGCACCAAAAAAATCCAACTTTTTCAAGTGCATTAATGAACTATTAACAAAAAAAAAAAAAGCACATTTGCCAATGAACCGTTCTTGTGGCCAATGTTAATGTATGTATGCATATTTTGTTTAAATATAAGGTATGTTGTATTGAATCTGTCGGAGTAAAAAATTGCTACACAAAAAGAACAATAGAACTTTGGAAAGAAGGCGTACATTGAATTTGAGAGGTCCTCCGCAGAATAGTTTAAAAAAAAAAGAAAAAAACGAAAGTGAAGAGGACCAAACATGATAACCTTGTGAACAAACAGAAATTTTAGACAGTTATAAAATTGATTGTTAAAAAGAATTCGTAAAAGAGGCATATAGTATACATGTCTTTATACCCAATTAACATTGTGTTATAAAATTGATAAAATATAATTTAAAATACGATCAAAATTAAGTTCAAACAAACTCATATAAAATCCTAGTATACATTTAATTAAACATATGCATAGTGCACAAAAAAAGGAAATTTTTAACTATTTTAAGTTTTTGGGTTTATGCGAAATGTGTCTTAAGCGATTTATACATAAATAGTGCAACAAATAATAACAGATGTAACACTTGTGATGTTAAAGTAGTGACAACAATATTAACAAGTAAGGAAGGCTAAGTTCGGGTGTAACCGAACATCACATACTCAGTTGAGAGCTATGGAGACAAAATAAGGGAAAATCACCAGGTAGGAAAATGAACCTAGGGTAACCCTGGAATGTGTTGTTCGTACGATATGGGTATCAAATGAAAGGTGTTAATGAATATTTTAAAAGGGCGTGGGCCTTAGTTCTATAGGTGGACGCCTTTTCGAGATATCGCCATAAAGGTGGACCAGGGGTGACTCTAGAATTTGTTTGTACGATATGGGTATCAAAAGAAAGGGGTTAATGAGTTTTTTAAAAGGGCGTTGGCCTCAGTTCTATAGGTGGACGCCTTTTCGAGATATCGCCATAAAGATGGACCAGGGGTGACTCTAGAATTTGTTTGTATGATATGGGTATCAAATGAAAGGTGTTAATGAGTATTTTAAAAGGGAGGGGGCCTTAGTTCTACAGGCGGACGGCTTTTCGAGATATCGCCATAAAGGTAGACCAGGGGTGACTCTAGAATTTGTTTGCACGATATGGGTATCAAATGAAAGGTGTTAATGATAATTTAAAAGGGAGTGGGCCTTAGTTCTATAGGTGGACGCCTTTTCGAGATATCGCCATAAAGGTGGACCAGGGGTGACTCTAGAATTTGTTTGTACGACATGGGTATCAAATGAAAGGTGTTAAAGAGTATTTTAAAAGGGAGTGGGCCTTAGCTCTATAGGTGGAAGCCTTTTCGGGATATCGTTATAAAGGTGGACCAGGGGTGACCCTAGAATGCGTTTGTACAATATGGGTGTCAAACGAAAGGTGTTAATGAGTGCTTTAAAAGGGAGTGGGCCTTAGTTATATGGGTGGACGCCTTTTCGAGATATTGCCATAAAGGTGGACCAGGGGTGACCCTAGAATTTGTTTGTACGATATGGGTATCAAATGAAAGGTGTTAATGAGTATTTTAAAAGGGAGTGGGCCTTAGTTCTCTGGGTGGACGCCTTTTCGAGATATCGCCATAAAGGTGGACCAGGGGTGACTCTAGAATTTGTACGATATGGGTATCAAATGAAAGGCGTTAATGAGTATTTTAAAAGAGAGTGGGCCTTAGTTTTATAGGTGGACGCCTTTTCGAGATATCGCCATAAAGGTGGACCAGGGATGACTCTAGAATGCGTTTATACAATATGGGTATCAAACGAAAGGTGTTAATGAGTATTTAAACGGGAGTGGGCCTTAGTTCTATGGGTGGACGCCTTTTCGAAATATCGATATAAAGGCGGACCAGGGGTGACTCTAGAATTTGTTTGTACGATATGGGTATCAAATGAAAGGTATTAATGAGTATTTTAAAAGGGAGTGGGCCTTAGTTCTATAGGTGGACGCCTTTTCGAGATATCGCCATAAAGGTGGACCAGGGGTGACTCTAGAATTTGTTTGTACGATATGGGTATCAAATGAAAGGTGTTAATGAGTATTTTAAAAAGGAGTGGGCCTTAGTTTTATAAGTGGATGCCTTTTCGAGATATCGCCATAAAGGTGGACCAGGGATGACTCTAGAATGCGTTTATACTATATGGGTATCAAACGAAAGGTGTTAATGAGTATTTTAAAAGGGAGTGGGCCTTAGTTTTATGGGTGGACGTCTTTTCGAAATATCGATATAAGGGTGGACCAGGGGTGACTCTAGAATTTGTTTGTACGATATGGGTATCAAATGAAAGGTGTTAATGAGTATTTTAAAAGGGAGTGGGCCTTAGTTCTATAGGTGGACGCCTTTTCGAGATATCGCCATAAAGGTGGACCAGGGGTGATTCGAGAATTTGTTTGTACGATATGGGTATCAAATGAAAGGTGTTAATGAGTATTTTAAAAGGGAGTGGGCCTTAGTTTTACAAGTGGACGCCTTTTCGAGATATCGCCATAAAGGTGGACCAGGGGTGACTCTATAATGTGTTTGTACAATATGGGTGTCCAATTAAAGGTATTAATAAGAATTTTAAAAGGGAGTTGTGGTAGTTGTATATGTGAAGGCGTTTTCGAAATTTCGACCAAAATGTGGACCAGGGTGACCCAGAACATCATCTGTCGGGTACCGCTAATTTATTTATATATGTAATACCACGAACAGTATTCCTGCCATGATTCCAAGGGCTTTCGATTTCGCCCTGCAGAACTTTTTCATTTTCTTCTACTTAATATGGTAGGTGTCACATCCATTTTACAAAGTTTTTTTCTAAAGTTATATTTTGCGTCAATAAACCGATGCAATTACCATGTTTCTTCCCTTTTTCGTATTTGATATAGAATTATGGCATTTTTTTCATTTTTCGTAATTTTCGAAATCGAAAAGTGGGCGTGGTCATAGTCGGATTTCGGCCATTTTTTATACCAATACAAAGTGTGTTCAGATAATTATGTGAACTGAGCTTAGTAAAGATATATCGATTTTTGCTCAAGTTATCGTGATAACGGCCGAGCGGAAGGACGGACGACCTACTGTGTATAAAAAATGGGCGTGGCTTCAACCGATTTCGCCCTTTTTTCAGAAAACAGTTATCGTCCTAGAATCTAAGCGCCTACCAAATTTCACAAGGATTGGTAAATATTTGTTCGACTTATGGCATTAAATGTATCCTAGACAAATCAAATGAAAAAGGGCGGAGCCAAGCCCATTTTGAAATTTTCTTTTTTTTTGTATTTTGTTGCACCATATCATTACTGGAG
Organism: Eurosta solidaginis; assembly: GCF_040869045.1. NCBI lineage: Eukaryota > Metazoa > Arthropoda > Insecta > Diptera > Tephritidae > Eurosta > Eurosta solidaginis. The sequence continues at coordinate 232,577,067 of NC_090319.1, read as the reverse complement.
TTGAATGTTGACATAAATTACTGATATACTGTAAAGAGATTAAATTTTTTGTAAAAATTTCACTTAAAAAATTTTTTTTTTTTTAAGTGGGCGTGTTCGTTCTCCGATTTTGCTAATTTTTATTAAGCAAACATATAGTAATACAAGTAACGTTCCTGCCAAATTTCATCATGATATCTTCAACGACTGCCAAATTACAGCTTGCAAAACTTCTAAATTACCTTCTTTTAAAAGTGGGCGGTGCCACGCCCATTGTCCAAACTTTTACTTATTTTCTTTTCTGCGTCATAAGTTCAACCCACCTACCAAGTTTCATCGCTTTATCCGTCTTTGGTAATGAATTATCGCACTTTTTCGATTTTTCGAAATTTTCGATATCGAAAAAGTGGGCGTGGTTATGGTCCGATATCGTTCATTTTAAATAGCGATCTGAGATGAGTGCCCAGGAACGTACGTACAAAAGTTGGCCAAGATACCTCAAAATTTACTCAAGTTATCGTGTTAACGGACGGACGGACGGACATGGCTCAATCAAATTTTTTTTCGATACTGATGATTTTGATATATGGAAGTCTATATCTATCTCGATTCCTTTATACCTGTACAGCCAACCGTTATCCAATCAAAGTTAATATACTCTGTGAGCTCTGCTCAACTGAGTATAAAAACATCAACAATCTCTGATGATATCAAGAACATACCGCAACTCTAACTATCACTATCGTCAACGTCATTAAAGAGATAATAACATTGTTCCTGTTATAACAATATCCTAAATATAAAACGTAATTCATTTACCTGTTGTCATCATTCATTGAACTGTCATTGTAATCATAGATTCAAATAACATCAATTAGCACAACTCGAGAAAATTAAGGAACAACAATTATTAAAAAAAAAAGAAGATTTAACAGCGAATATTAGCAAGAACAAACAAAAACAAGAAGAAACGTAAGTCACAACAATAACAACAACGATAGATATAACAAGCAACAACAAATCAAAATAAGAAAGAAATGGTGAGCTGTTATTCAGAACTATTTATATAAATTTTGATAAATTTTAAATATATATATAACTATATTAATTAAAGTTTATCTGAAATTAAAATTTAATACATTTTAAATAGTTGTAAGTTCTCTCTTCTGGAGATTTAAAAGAATATTTTGAATTTAAAAACGTTGAGTTTTGAACATTATTTAAAAAATTAATTTTTGACATTCCATTTCAATTATGCTTCGCACGCCAACAAACGAGAGAAACACGACTACACCAACACATCGAGTTAACGATTCGCTTATTGATTTAAAAGGTGCTTCTTCGCAAAATGATCTAATAAATCCATATGCGAACCAAAACAATAACGAAATTTTTTCCACTTCAGTGAAACTTCCTCAATTTTTGACAAGTTGTCCTGAGGCATGGTTCATACATGCTGAAATGCAGTTCAATACTAAAAAAATTACTCAAGAAACGACCAAATATGAGTATATTATTACTGCATTACCTCAGGAAGTCATAATGACCATTTTAGATTTTATTCAAAATCCACCGAAAATAAATAAATATTCTGCATTAAAACAAACTTTGATTGAAAGACATTCCTTAAATAAGAATGCGAAATTAGATAAAGTGTTGTCCGATTCTGAAATGGGTGCTCGCAAACCTTCGGAATTTTACCGATCTTTAGTTCTACTTTCTGGTTCTAATTTTAGCCAAGAAATGTTGAAGAAACTTTGGATGCGAAAATTACCCAAACACTTGAATGTAATTTTAACAAGTTCGAATTTCAATGACATAAATGATCTAACTAAATTAGCTGATAACGTTTGGGAAGTTATAAGTAAAAATGAAATTGCTTTGATAAACAGTTCTCAAAATTCTAAAGGCGAAAATTCTATTATTACTAATTTCGTTAAGACAACATCTTTAATTTGTGAAAATTTTCAAAAATTATCTTTGGAATTAAGTGAAATTTATAAGGAAATTAGTCAGAATTATTCAAGATCACGTTCAACAAGTAGAAATAGTTTTAGAAGTCCTGTTAGATATCGTTCGAAATCTCGTGATAATCCCAACTGGTTATGTAGATATTATTACAAATTCGGAAATAAAGCTAGGAGATGTGAAGAACCATGTGCGTTTGTAAAAAATAGTAATCCAACAAACTAAAATGTTCCGTTGTTGCAGCGACAAATAACGGAATTTCAGAAATATCAACTCGTCGCTTATTTATATTTGACAAAGAAAACAAGTTAAAATTTTTGATTGATAGTGGGGCAGAAATTTCTGTGCTTCCAGCTTCGAAATTCTCGTGTACAAAAAAAATCATCAGATATTATTTTAACAGCAGCTAATGGTTCAACGATTTTTACATATGGAAAAAAACTTGTAAATGTTAATTTAGGTTTAAGGCGGGAATTTCCTTTTGTGTTTTTGGTCACTGATATAGCAAAACCGATTATAGGTGCAGATTTTTTATGCAAATATGGACTTCTTATTGATATTAAAAAGAAATGTTTAATGGATCCATTAACAAATTTATCAGTTAACACAATTTCGTACTATTGTAACATCTCTCTTCCAAAAATTTTTTAGTAGAAAATCAATACACAAAATTGTTGAAAGAATTTCCTTCTCTTATAGAAGAGCCAAATTATTCAAAACCAGTTAAACACGCCACAGTTCACAGACTTGTTACAGAAGGCAATCTTCCTTTCTCAAAGCCCAGACGTCTAGACCCAATCAAATTTAAGGTAGCTAAAACTGAATTTGATTTTCTTGTAAAAACTGGAATTTGTAGACCATCAAATTCCTCTGTAGCATCACCACTTCATTTAGTACCAAAAAAAGAGAGTAATGATTGGCGTCCCTGTGGTGATTTTAGACGACTTAATACTGTTACTGTTCCTGACCGCTATCCTTTACCACATATTCAGGATTTTAATATTAATCTAAGAAATAAAAAGATATTTTCAAAATTAGATCTTGTTAAAGCGTATAACCAAATTCCAATGGCAGAAGAAGATATTTATAAAATACCTTTTGGTTTGAGGAACTCAGCACAAACTTTTCAAAGATTCATCAATGAAGTTGTAAATGAATTAGATTTTGTTTACGCGTACATTGATGATCTTTTAGTTGCTAGTGAGAGTGAAGAGCAACATATTAAAGATCTCCGTATACTTTTTGAACGTTTGTCTGAATATGGTTTGAATGTTAAACCAAATAAATGCATTTTTGGCGTTACTAGAATTGATTTTCTAGGACATAGTTTTTCTGAATTAGAAATACGCCCATCGGAAAATAGAATAAAAGCTATTCGAGATTTTGAACTACCAAAATCCATTAAACAAACTCAAAAGTTTATTGGTATGTTTAACTATTACCATAGATATATTTCACAATTAGCCGAATTTACTGGAGTTATATATGATTTAATTAATAAAGCAAGTAAAAACCGAGACAAAACTCTAGTTTGGGATGAATGCATTAAAGACAAATTCGCATCTAAGGTTTTGTTAAATCATTTTAGCAAAGATGCAAAATTGACTTTAACTGTAGATGCATCTACAACAAAATTTTAACAATAAGGCTAAGCCTCTCGCATTCTATTCGAAGAAACTTTCTCCAGCTGAAATGAAATATAGTGCTTTTGATAGAGAGCAGTTAACAATTTATCTTAATATTAAACATTTTCGATACCTATTAGAAGGAAGAGAATTCACTGTGTTTACTGATCATAAGCCCTTAGTTTTCGCTCTAAATTCAAAAACTGAACGTAGTCCACGACAAACCAGACATCTTGAATTTATTGCACAATTTACAAGTGATATTCAGCATATTGCTGGACAAGCAAATGTGGTAGCCGATACTTTATCTAGGGCATTTGAAATAGAAGCAATTCAAAATTCAGAATTTAATTTTAAAATTTTAGAAAAGGAACAGCAACAAGATGATGAACTAAACAATCTTGTATCTCAACAATCATTTCAAAATTTAAAATTAGTTAAAATTCCTGTTTTAAATTTCAATATATGGTGTGAATCATCCGGAGATTGTCGTAGACCGTTCGTTCCAAATAATTTATGCAAAACAGTATTTGATAAGTTACATGGGATAGTGCATCCGGGTACTAAAGCCACTAACCTTCTTATTATAAAAAAATATTTTTGGCCAAATATGAATAAAGAAATTAATAGATGGTCCAAAGAATGTATTAGTTGTCAAAAATCTAAAGTTTATCGACATAAGAAGTCGTCAGTTAGTAAAATTTCAACACCGTTGGCCAGAAGCATACGGATTAAGGGAAATTTCTGCAGAAATAATTGCAAATACATTTTTACGAGAATATTTATCTCGGTTTGGTGTACCCTTAGAAATAACTACTGATCAGGGTTCTCAATTTACTTCAAATTGTTTACAGAATTAACAAAGTTATTAGGCAGTCATGAAATTACAACGTCAGCTTATCATCCTCAAGCGAAAGGCATGGTAGAGTGATTTCATAAGCAATTGAAATCTTCTTTAATGTCTAAAAATGGAACCAGAGATTGATATGGAGAGCTACCTCTAATACTGTTAAGCTTGCGATCAACAGATATTTCGGCTACACCGGCTGAAATGGTTCTTGGACAAAATTTACGACTACCCGGTGAACTTATTGTTCCAACATCTGAAAATTCATCGTCACATGAAATTTTGGGTAAATTACGTGAAAAAATTAGAAATGTTCATTCGAGTTTAAATCATCATAACTCTAATGTTGGTTTTTATGTTCCGAAAGATTTACAAACACGTAAATTTGTTTTTGTTCGTTTAATTAATAAGCGTTCTTTACAACAACCGTATGAAGGTCCATACAAGGTACTTGAAAAAAACAAGGAGTATTTTAAAATAGAAATTGATAATGAAATCAAAACTATCCCGATTGACAGGCTAAAACCAGCGATTATTGAAACATTACCTAACAACTCTAACACTCATCACAATAACATTAGAACAAAAAAGAAAGTCACATTTAATTTATTTAATGTTAATTCTCTGGAAGGGGGAGTAATGTGGGGTTCTTATTATTTTTATTTAACTTTGTGTTTAAGTTACTTTGAACTTTGTAATTGTAATTCGTTCAATCAATATTTTAATTTTCAATATTAATTTCTTAATTTTCAAAATTTTTATGATTATTCAATTTTTTACATCAAGAAGATATAATCTACATATGTGAATATTCATATTAATAAAAATGATAAAAAGCATACTACACTAGCTCCAGCTGTTGAATGTCTTGTGATATCTATCTCGTAAATTGGAAGAAAATCGAGCAGTTTGCCGTCAAAGGAAAGCTGGATGGCAAGGTGCGTGTACTGACTGTAGATATGGGCGCATCTCATTCCTTAATCCGATCTGATTTGGTCAATAGGAGAGTAAAGCCATTACCTGGAGCAAGGTTACGTACGGTCACAGGCGAGTATAACCAAGTCCAGGGAGGTAATATGTGAAGTCTTAATTGGGAAGGTCATGGTTCTACACAAATTCATTGTGGCGAAGATTGTTGATGAAGTCATATTGGGAGTGGACTTCTTAGTTGACCATGACATCAGGATCGATATGCAGAGAAGGGTTATGCGTTATGAGAACCAGGATGTACCACTTAACTATAGTTTGGAGGAAGGGTTCAGCAGTAATCGAGTACTGGTGGAGAAGACTCCACAAAGACCACGGAAGTCAACGGTAAAGGTTGATGGATCGGATGGCCAAATAAAGCGAAATCAAAAGTACCTGCGAGAGAGACACTGGCATTGACAAAACCAAAGGGATGCACGAAAACGAAGGAAAGAATTTCCCAGAAGGAATGCGAGGGTAGTTTCAAGCCAGGGCGCACTACTGTTGTGAAACGCGGGAACGATACTGATTATACGAAGCCAATCCGTCAGGCGCAAGCTCTGCGAAGTAGTTCATTGGCCAAACAACAGAGTGCGAGGGAACGATCCAGGATAATGTGTAGTAAGATGAAACGCAGGTACGATGAGGACAATAATTCGGAAGGTTTCTTGTCGGGAGATTTGGTACTATTATACAACCCTAACCGGCGAAAAGGTGTTCCATCCAACTTTCGGTGCAGTTGGGAAGGCCCGTACAAAGTTTTGAAGAAGATCAGTGACATCATGTACCGCATACAAACCATTGGGAAACCACGAAATAGAAGAGTGGTACATTTGGAGATGCTAGCAGCGTTTAGATAGAGAGATTTGACTGATCGGGACGATCAGACCTAGGTTGAGGGCAGTGTAAAGAATATTAGCAACACTAAGCGGTACTGCCATCTCTAAGCCGTTGCTAAGCAGTGACTGTATGCACATCAATAATTCAATCATTATGTCTACATATATGTAAGTACACGCAGCGGAGAAGCAACGCACAAACACATGCAGATATCTTATCTGAGATATGCAATTATAATTGTGGAAGTGTCGCTCACAAATACACGCGCATATGAGAGCTATACACGTACATCTGTAGTTATAATTATAGCAGATAACCAACTAGTAGATTCTAGAACAGAACCGCCTAGAAATGTCAACGAAGAAACCAAACACTATAAAAGGCAGCAACAGTAGAGGCGCGGGAATCAGTTGGATTTAAGACGCTATCTAGCGAGAAATAGCAGTATTATTTTGAAAATCAGTTTCGTTTAAGCAAGCTATGAGTTGCGAATTATAAGTGTTATTTTCAAGTAGTCTAATAAAGACCATTATTGCATTATTCAATGTTGGAGTTATTTATTCAACAGTTTAGTGATTCGAACTTAGCAGAAGGTTGCAGATAAGAGGATTTGCAGTAAATTCGTTACTATACATTTATTGGTGCCTCGCAATGAGGAATAAGCTGTGAGCCGTCCTCTGTTGCACTATGTTGATAATTAGATGTTGACGATGTCAACGAGTTAATTTCCATGGGAAGCCTAGAGAGCGCATCTGCGACAACATTGGTCTTCCCTGGTTTATAGAAAAGTTTATAATTATACCCTTCTATGCGTGCATTCCACCGTTTAAGCTTGGCATTATTATTGCCATTACTTAATGCGAATGTTAATGGTTGGTGGTCAGTTAAGATTTTAATGTCCTTTGCTCTGTATAGGTAGGTTCTTAGTTTGTCAAGAGACCATACTATAGCTAGCATTTCTTTATCAATAGTCGAGTAATTTTCCTCGGTTTAATTGAGTGACCTAGATATATAAGTTATGGGCTTATCCTCCCCGATTTCTCCTTGAGAAAGGACTGCCCCAATTGCGGTATTAGAAGCGTCTGCTGTTAGAATAAAGGGTTTATTGAAATCTGGAAATGCCAAAATGACATAAGTAATGTTTTCAGGTCATTAAATGATTTCAGTCCTTCATCAGTTAAAGAGACTTTTATTTTTTTATTATTATTATTATTATTTTATTGAAAAGATTAAATCAATTAACCTAGACAATGTAGTATTTAGCTTTAGCAACATTGGCCATCAAGCTTATTATATGCAAAGTGTAGAAATTGCTTAACAAAGCTATTAGGTAGTAAGAAAAGTAAAAATAAAATAAAAATTTATAAAATTACAATAATGTTAATCACACTTGGAAATATAAGTTGAGTTTACAAAGGAACTTAACAAACTTTTTTACGTTATCGTAACTGACATTGATTAAGACCTCCCTGAAATTGTTGGCGTGTATTTGCTGACGTAAGTTGTTTAAGTATGGACATGTTTCTATTATATGAGTTATAGTGAGGATGCTAGTAGGGTTGTTGCAGAATAAACAGGTGGGCGGCTGAGTGTTTTCTATGAGATGTTTTTGTGTTATTTTTGAGTGTCCGAGACGAAATCGTGTGTATTTTATAATGTGCCTTCTTGGCAGTCCACTAGGAAAGATAGGTGCTTGTCCACTGGGGTTTATATTTTTATAGAAATGTGAATAGTCGGCGCAGTTTTGGTTGGCTGATAACGAACAAAATTTGAGCACGAGGCGTTTTATATCGTTTTTACTTAGGGTGTTTACCAGTTTAAGTGGAGATTTTGTAGCTAGCTTTGCTGTGGAATCAGCAAGGCAATTGCCTTGTATTCCTAAGTGACTGGGTACCCATAGAAGTTTGATTTTACTAGTATTTGCAATTACTAGGTCTCTTATTTCGCAAACAGTTTTGTCGCAATAGTTGATATTCTTAATAGCGTTTAGTGTAGATAGCGAGTCCGAGCAAATAATGTATTTCTGATGGCTGTGGATTGCGTTTTTGATTGCGTAAAGTATAGCAATTGCTTCTGCGGTGAATATAGAAGCTGCTGTTGGAAGTAAGGCTGATGTTAATGTGTGTTTGTCAGTGGTAACGCTAAATGCAACGGTGTGTTGCGATTTGGACCCATCTGTGTAGAGTATGTTCCAGTTGGGATAATTATCGAGAATACTTAGAAATTCCTGGAGGAATATGTCTGGCGGTGTGTCTTCTTTTTTGTATTTGGATAGAGCCAGTATAACCGTATTGTCTTTTAAGTGCCATGGCGGAGCTCGGGGTTTGTAAGGTTGTGTGGTGTTGATTGGTATGTCCATATTCTTTGCGAGGTCTATAACTTTTTGCAACGCTGGTGTGTTTTTAGTTCTACGTTTCCTTTTTAGCCTGTTTTTAAGTACCGAAAGTAGTGGGGATTCGGCCTTGTCGGTTAGCTTGGTGGTTAAGCAGCCAGTGATGTATGTTATTCTGTCTTTTATTTGTGGTAATCCGGTTTCAGTAAGAATGTTGATAATTGGTGTTGTGCGGAACGCCCCAATCGCTAAACGTGCTGCGGAGTGATATATAGAAGATATTTTTGAGATGTTTCTTTGCGATGTTGATCCGAATATAGGGAGGCCGTAATCAATTTTACTCAAAATTGTTGCTTTGATTATTTTTATAAGTGTATTTGTATTACTTTCTAACTTAACATTGCTGAGGCATTTTATAACATTAAGTCTATTTTGCAGGGACTCGCACAAGTAGTTTGTGTGGTCATTCCAATTATATTTATTATTAAATATTACGCCTAAGATCTTAAGAGTATTTACATTTTGTACATGTTGATTGTTTATACTTAAGTCTATGCTATTACAGTTTCGTTTTTTGCATATATGTAAATGCTTTGATTTAGCTATGGAAATTTTCGTGCCACTGATTTTGCACCAATCTACTAGTTTATATAATAGCACGTTAGTTTCGGTGGTGAATTTATTAACGTTTGAGACCTTTACAAAAATGCAAAGGTCATCGGCATAAAGGAAATGGTGGAAGTACTTATGTTCCTGTATTATACGACTAAGTTTTTCGTATGCAATCAAGAAGAGGGTTACCGAAAGTGGCGAACCTTGAGGGATACCATTTTCAAGAGCCAATTGGCCAGTTGTGAAGTTATTGGCTCTGACCCGCATTTTCCGGTTTTGTAGGTAGTTGCGAATAAAGTTTATCATTTTTTGTCCGACTCCCCAAGATGTTAGTTGGTCAATGATAGAGTGGAGACCGACACGGTCAAAGGCTTTTTCCATGTCAATGGAAAGAATGGAGACATGATTTTTCGCGGAGATAGCATTGGATATTTGTTCGTCTAGGACAAGGAGAGCATCGATGGTGCTGGAGCCTGTTTTGAAGGCTGTTTGCTGACTGGAAATAAGGTTTTTGCATTGTATATACCACATTAGACGGCGCGCTATCATTTTCTCCATGACTTTTGAAATGCAGGGAATTAGTGATATGGGACGGTATCCATCTGGTTTGTCTTTAGGTTTACCTTGCTTGGGAATAGGGATTACAAGTGCTGTTTTCCATTGTTTTGGTATTGTGCTAGATGCGAATATTATGTTGTAGAGCTGCAGTAGTTTCTGCTTACCTATGGCAGGAAGATTTTGAAGAAGGGGGTAGGATACGTTATCGAGTCCAGGGGTTTGGCCTTTAAGAGTGGAAAGGCAAGAATTGAGTTCTTCGAGGCAAAGGGGGAGTTCGAGTTGACTGGATTTGTTATCTAACGTGTACGTGAGGTTAATTGAATTAAGGCTTGAACGCTTTTTTCTTATAAACTCAGGTGAAAAATTATTATCTTTGGAGTAGTCCGACCACTGTTTAGCTAATACATTGCTAATTGACTCTGGTGTAGAAGCAATGCAGCCGTCATCAGCTTGGAGGACATGAATATGTGACGAGGGGTGGTGGCCATAAAGTGCGTTTACCTTCTGCCAAAGAGCTTTTGCTGGTGTATTGCAGTTGATGTCTTTAGTAAAGCTTACGAAGGCGGCCCTCTTTGCAATTCTAATTTCACGCTTGAACTTTGCATTTGCTCTTTTATAAGCAACTATGTTATTGGTTGTTGGGGACCTCTTAGCGGTTTTCCAAAGATTCACTTTTGCGTCTCTTAGAGCAGACACGGTGTCGTTCCACCAGTATACGGGATAGTTATGTATTCTGTGCTTGGCAATTGGTATTGTGAGATTGTCGCTATGGCGGATTTTTCTAAGCATAATTGCTGCGGTTTGGTTTATATTAACGTTTGGGTTGAGGATAAAATCATTCATACCATCCGCAATTGAATTTTGGAAAGATGGCCAGTCAGCTCGTTCTAATTTGTATCTTTTGGTTGGGTTGGGGTTTGTGTGGTTATTTTGACTAAAAAGGGAGAGAGATATAGGAAAGTGATCACTTCCATGTGGGCTATCTGCCGTTTCCCATGTAGCGGCTATATTCAGTGGTGGACTGCAAATGCTGAGGTCAATATGTGTTAGTGTCGAGTGGGTAGAGAAGTGGGTAGGGGATTTGTCGTTTAGAATTATGAGGTTATTGTTCTGGATAAAGTTAGTGAGTATTCTGCTTCTTTTGTTAAAGTTAGGGGAACCCCACATGGGACTCCATGCATTGAAATCCCCGACTAAACATATTGGGTCAGGGAAGTTTATTAGTAGTTGGTGGAGGTCGTTCTCAGATATATGTTCTGATGGAGAGATGTAAGTGCTAATTACTACAAATGGGATACTGGATTTTATTTTTACTGCGACGGATAATATTCTCGTGTTCAAAGCGATTTCGGATTGTTCCAAAGAGTTGTGCACTAAGAGTGACACTCCTCTTTTGTTTTGTGAGCGTTGCTCGATATCATTTTTGTTGTAAATGCAAAAGTTTTTTGGTATTGTGTATGTATTACAATTTAAATCAAGGTGCGTTTATTGAAGTGCTATTATTTGATATTTTTTCTCTTTTATTAGTAATAAGAGTTGATTATAGTTATTTTGGTAACCATTAAGATTCCACTGAAGAATCTTAACTACCATAATCAAATAAAAAAGTTGTGATGAAAACATTGGAAGCTCTACGATCGAAAAAATTAATTTTCAATCGTAAGAGATTCCTCTGTTTCTATTGAGGGCAAGTTGATGGAGTGTATAATGTCAGTTGTTGGGGAGTGTGGTGTGGAAAGATGGGTGTCGTTTATACTGTATTGAAAAACCTGTTTGTTTAGTAATTCGCTAAATAGATTTGAGTTGCTGTTTGAGTTGAAATTGGAATTGCTTGGAAAATTGGGTTTTAGTGAGTGATTTGTTGTTGACTTGGCTTCTAGATTATTTGCGTAGTTTAAATGTAGGGAACTTTGAGAGGTTTGAGGGTTATCGTGACTCGTGGTATTTAATAGTGAGGAAGAATCACTTTTGGGTGTTGAGGGGGAAGGGGTGGTGAGAGGGATTGTAGTATTATTACCGATGCTGGTTGGTATTGTTTTTTGTACATTGGGTTTGCTTTTCTTGTTTAATATAGCTTCTTCTAATTTTTCGTGTAATGCTTTGTATTGAATATTTTTATACTCAGTTGAGCAGAGCTCACAGAGTATATTAAGTTTGATTGGATAACGGTTGGTTGTACATATATCAAGGAATCGAGATAGATATAGACTTCCATATATCAAAATAATCAGGATCGAAAAAAAATTTGATTGAGCCATGTCCGTCCGTCCGTCCGTCCGTCCGTCCGTCCGTTAACACGATAACTTTGAGGTAACTTGATGAAATTTGGTACGTAGGTTCCTGAGCACTCATCTCAGATCGCTATTTAAAATGAACGATATCGGACTATAACCACGCCCACTTTTTCGATATCGAAAATTTCGAAAAACCGAAAAAGTGCGATAATTCATTACCAAAGACAGATAAAGCGACGAAACTTGGTAGATGAGTTGAATTTATGACGCAGAATAGAAAATTAGTAAAATTTTGGACAATGGGCGTGGCACCGCCCACTTTTAAAAGAAGGTAATTTATAACTTTTGCAAGCTGTAATTTGTCAGTCGTTGAAGATATCATGATGAAATTTGGCAGGGACGTTACTCCTATTACTATATGTACGCCTAATAAAAATTAGCAAAATCGGAGAAGGACCACGCCTACTTTAAAAAAAAAATTTTTTTAAAGTAAAATTTTAACAAAAAATTTAATATCTTTACAGCATATAAGTAAATTATGTCAACATTCAACTCCAGTAATGACATGGTGCAACAAAATACAAAAATAAAAGAAAATTTCAAAATGGGCGTGGCTCCGCCCTTTTTCATTTAATTTGTCTAGGATACTTTTAACGCCATAAGTCGAACAAAAATTAACCAATCCTTTTGAAATTTGGTAGGGGCATAGATTTTATGATTTGAACTGTTTTCTGTGAAAACGGGCGAAATCGGTTGATGCCACGCCCAGTTTTTATACACAGTCGTCCGTCTGTCCTTCCGCATGGCCGTTAACACGATAACTTGAGTAAATTTTGAGGTAACTTGATAACATTTGGTATGTAGGTTCCTGAGCACTCATCTCAGATCACTATTTAAAATGAACAATATCGGACTATAACCACGCCCACTTTTTCGATATCGAAAATTTCGTAAAACCGAAAAAGTGCGATAATTCATTACCAAAGACAGATAAAGCGACGAAACTTGGTAGATAAGTTGAATTTATGACGCAGAATGGAAAATTAGTAAAATTTTGGACAATGGGTGTGGCACCGCCCACTTTTAAAAGAAGGTAATTTAAAATTTTGCAAGCTGTAATTTGTCAGTCGTTGAAGATATCATGATGAAATTTGGCAGGGACGTTACTCCTATTACTATATGTACGCCTAATAAAAATTAGCAAAATCGGAGAAGGACCACGCCCACTTTAAAAAAAATTTTTTTTTTTTTAATTAAAATTTTAACAAAAAATTTAATCTTTACAGTATATAATTAAATTATGTCAACATTCAACTCCAGTAATGACATGGTGCAACAAAATACAAAAATAAAAGAAAATTTCATTTTTTCATTTAGTTTGTCTAGGATACTTTTACCGCCATAAGTCGAACAAAAATTAACCACTCCTTTTGAAATTTGGTAGGGGCATAGATTTTATGATGTTAACTGTTTTCTGTGAAAACGGGCGAAATCGGTTTATGCCACGCCCAGTTTTTATACACAGTCGTTCGTCTGTCCTTCCGCATGGCCGTTAACACGATAACTTTAGCAAAAATCGACATATCTTTAATGAACTTAGTTCACGTACTTACTTGAACTCACTTTATTTTGGTATGAAAAATGAACGAAATCCGACAATGACCACGCCCACTTTTTCGATATCGAAAATTACGAAAAATGAAAAAAATGCCATAATTCTATACCAAATACAAAAAAAGGGATGAAACATGGTGAGGTAATTGGATTGGTTTATTGACATGAAATATAACTTTAGAAAAAACTTTATAAAATGGTTGTGATACCTATCATATTAAGTAGAAGAAAATGAAAAAGTTCCGCAGGGCGAAATAAAAAACCCTTAAAATCTTGGCAGGTATTACATATATAAATAAATTAGCGGTATCCAACAGATGATGTTCTGTGTCACCCTGGTCCACATTTTGGTCGCGATCTGGAAAACGCCTTCACATATACAACTACCACCACTCCCTTTTAAAACTCTCATTAATACCTTTAATTTGATACCCATATCGGACAAACACATTCTAAAGTCACCTTGGTCCACCTTTATGGCGATATTTCGAAACGGCGTCCACCTATAGAACTAAGGCCCACTCCCTTTTAAAATACTCATTAACACCTTTCTTTTGATACCCATATTGTACAAACAAATTCTAGGGTCACCCTTGGTCCACCTTTATGGCGATATCTCGAAACGGCGTCCACCTATGGAACTAAGGATTACTCCCTTTTAAAATACTCACTAACACCTTTATTTTGATACCCATATTGTACAAACAAATTCTAGGGTCACCCCTGGTCCACCTTTATGGCGGTATCTCGAAACGGCGTCCACCTATGGAACTAAGGATTACTCCCTTTTAAAATACTCATTAACACCTTTCATTTGATACCCATATCGTACAAACGCATTCTAGAGTCAACCCTGATCCACCTTTATGGCTATATCCGTAAATGGCGTCTACCTATAGAACTATGGCCCACTCCCTCATAAAATACTCTTTAACACCTTTCATTTGATACCCATATCGTACAAACGCATTCTAGAGTCACCCCTGGTCCACCTTTATGGCGATATCTCGAAAAGGCGACCACCTATAGAACTAAGGCCCACTCCCTTTTAAAATACTCATTAACACCATTCGTTTGATGCCCATATTGTACAAACAAATTCTAGGGTCACCCCTGATCCACCTTTGTGTTGATATCTCGAAACGGCGTCCTCCTATGGAACTAAGGATTACTCCCTTTTAAAATACTCATTAACACCTTTCTTTTGATACCCATATTGTACAAACAAATTCTAGGGTCACACCTGGTCCACCTTTGTGGCGATATCTCGAAACGGCGTCTACCTGTGGAACTAAGGATTACTCCCTTTTAAAATACTCATTAACACCTTTCATTTGATACCCATATCGTACAAACGCATTCTAGAGTCACCCCTGGTCCACCTTTATGGCGATATCTCGAAAAGGCGACCACCTATACAACTACCACCACTCCCTTTTAAAACCCTCCTTAATACATTTAATTTGATACCCATATCGTACAAACAAATTCTAGGGTCACACCTGGTCCACCTTTATGGCGATAGCTCGAAACGGCATCCACCTGTGGAACTAAGCATCACTCCCTTTTAAAATACTCATTAACACCTTTCTTTTGATACCCATATTGTACAAACAAATTCTAGGGTCACCCCTGGTCCACCTTTATGGCGGTATCTCGAAACTGCGTCCACCTATGGAACTAAGCATCACTCCCTTTTAAAATACTCATTAACACCTTTCTTTTGATACCCATATTGTACAAACAAATTCTAGGGTCACCCCTGGTCCACCTTTATGGCGATATCTCGAAACGGCGTCCACCTATGGAACTAAGGATTACTCCCTTTTAAAATACTCATTAACACCTTTCATTTGATACCCATATCGTACAAACGCATTGTAGAGTCAACCTGATCCACCTTTATGGCTATATCCCTAAACGGCGTCCACCTATAGAACTATGGCCCACTCCCTCATAAAATACTCTTTAATGCCTTTCATTTGATACGCATGTCATACAAACACATTCCAGGGTTTCCCTCGGTTCATTTTCCTACTTGGTTATTTTCCCTTATGTTGTCACCATAGCTCTCAACTGAGTATGTAATGTTCGGTTACACCCGAACTTAACCTTCCTTACTTGTTATTGTTTACTTCTTCGGTTGCTTCTCTGAAAGAGCATTTCTTAAGCGTTTTCAAGGTGATTATATCTTTTCTTTTTAGAAATGCAGGGCAATTTTTGTTGTCGGACCTATGCTGTTGTTTACAATTGATACATTCCACTTTCGTGCAGGGTAACGGTTCGTGCATACCAGAAGAACAGACATTGCATTTGGCATCAGACTTGCAGTGTTTTGCTGTATGTCCCATGGTGAAGCAATTTTTACATTGCATGGGAGATGGGATGTATGGCTCTACTTTGACTTTTAGCCATCCGACGTTTACTTCTGTAGGAAGTTCGTAGCTTTCAAAAGAGATGATATGCAGAGGTGTGTTAACAGGTTTTCCGTCCTTAATTTTTGTGATTTTTTTGCACTCAGTGGCGCCTTGATCACGGAGACCCTCGACAATTTCTTTTTCACTTAAGTATGTAAGGGAACCGGAGTAAATTACACCTTTCACAGTATTCAAAGTTGGGTGCGGGGTAACAGATATATCACATAAGTTTGACAACTTAGTGGCTTTTTGGAATTTGGCGGTTTGTTGGCTATTTTTAGTAAGGATCAAGAGGTCTCCCTCTCGAGTAAAGGATATTGATAGGGGTTGGTCGGTGGTTATGGATTCTAGTGCTTTATTGATAAGAAAAATATTGAAGTCTTTTATCGGTTTGTTGTTTTTGGCCTTTATTATTAAGAATTTTGGGCACGACACTGACTTTGGGTTGGAATGTTGGCTTGGTTTTTTTAAGATAGGATAATCACGTGTATTATTGAGGTTGAAACTCTTACGCTTATTAGGCGGACCCTCACTAAGTATCGCGTAATAGTTTGTATCACCACTCCCCGGATCGGAGGCCATGGTTAAATTTGTTAAACACTACACTGCACGTGGATTCTATTTTCTTTGTAAAGATGATTTATTTATCACAAAAAAACAAAGAACAAAAAAAAAAAAAAAAAAAACTCGGCACGTGTTCGGTGTTAATATATAACAATACAGTAGTGTCACTGACAATAACGAAAAAGGGTCACAAAGAAGAGACAGCAAGTACGTCTGAACTAGTTGACAGTCAATTACTCACTGACTTTTATTTTTTTATTTTTCACCCCTAGTCAGATTCGTGAGTGGTTTGGTAATTTTTGCGAAGTCTTATATAAATCGTCTATGGTATGACGCTAAACCTAGAAAACTTTTCAGTTCTTTAAGATTTACGGGTACAACAATTTTTTTAATCGCTGAAATTTCTACAGGGTCATGTAAAATACCGTTTCCTGTGAAAATATGCCCTAGGAATTCCACTCGGGTTCTGAAAAACTTATATTTTTCCAGATTTACTTTTAAATTTGCTTTATATAGAAGAGCGAATACATCTTCAATATTTTTAAGATGTTCTTCTTTGGGTCTTCCTATTATAATGATATCGTCGATATAGACGTAGCAGGATACTCCTATGAGGGGTTTAAGGACGTCATTTATCATCCTTTGAAATATAGAAGGCGCATTCTTAAGCCCAAATGGCAACCTAGTAAATTCGTATTTACCATTTGCGGTCGAAAACGCTGTTTTTTCTATATCCCTTTCCTTCATCCTTATTTGGTGAAAACCGGATGTAAGGTCAAGTTTAGTGAAATACTTACACTCCCCTAAGCTAGCTAAAGTGCTATTTATATCGGGTATTGGGTAAGCGTCAGGTATTTTTACTGAATTTAGTCTTTTAAAACCAACGACAACCCTATATTTCTTTTCCCCTGAAGGACCTGTCTTTTTTGGGACAATCCACAAAGGAGAATTATATGGGCTTTTTGACGGCCTAATTATACCGTTATTTATAAGTTCCGTTACTGTTTTTCCACCTCGCCACGAAGGTTGGTTGGATAAGGGTAGGATTTGGTATAAATTGGTTCCTCTGTCGTTGTCCTTATTTCTGCTAACACGGTTGTGTCTATTGTTCCACTGTCGGATACTGGTCCGAAAATGTTCGCGTATTTATTAATAATTTCTTCAACTTCGTGTTTATAGAGTGTTTCCTCAATATTATTAACTTGTTTTGAAATTTTATATTTTAATGGCAATATTACATCGCCTATGGTTAGTGTGTCGTCCTTTCTATTAATAATCGCTCCTAGTTCCTTGAGAGTATCATCACCTATGATACCATCAAAGGATTTTAAATTTCGCAGAATTAAAAAATCAAAATTATTTTTTATGCCTATGCTTTTGAAGAATGGTCCCGAAAGTTTATGGGTTATTTCCACCTGGCCGGCAGCGGATTGAACCTTGAAAGGGTTCTTTAGTTTCAATGAATTTTTGGCAATTTTTTCATAAGCGAAGTTTTTGTTGGCCCCTGTATCTATAAGAAATTTCAGGATATGGCCATTTTGTAAGGTAAGTTCTAAATAGGGTAGGCTAGATAGGCATCCGTCATAAAATTTACCTCTTCGCCTCCTTCGAATGTTTAGGGTTCCTGATCTTCTGTTTGAACATTAAACAATTTTTGGCTTTTTCTAGGAACATTTGATGAATTGTTTGACTGCCTTACCACTGGCGTGCTTTCTATTCGGTTCATATAATTTACTCTCTTCGAATGAATTAAAGGATCTACCTCCATTGGAACCGGAGGCTTAGGTTTTGTTGGCCTTGGTGGTGGTTGAGTTTGAGTCTCTAAATTTCGATTATAAATCTGATTTTTTTCTGCAGGACCTAATTCTCCCAGTGCAAATGATTGCTTCTGCCTAATTTGGTTTTTAGGCGCTTGAATAGGCATGGTTGTGAAGCCCATAATAATGCAACATGAGCGAAAAAATATTTTGTTAGGTGGCCCAGGTATCGTGAACATTCGAAAAATCGTCTGAACTTACACATTTTGGTTCAAGTTTTAGAGAACTTGCCGATATCCCAGAAAGAGATATAAGCCGCCGATTTGTCATGTTTTTCGCACGCCGTCAAAAATATCGGCGCGGCGGTGGCGGCGGCGTTCGGCGCGTTACTATATTTTCTACTCTTTTAATACTGTCTAGGCCATTTATTGTTCATCTCGAAAATTGGTCCGATATGGTCGATAAAGGTGTGCACATCACTGCCAGTTATAAAAATCCAATTGCTAAATTTAACACTTTCTAACCGTTCAAAAGTTATTTGAGAAAACAGCCGATTTCAATGCCAGCTTAACACGTATTTCGTATCACCGAATTCACAAATTTATTAAAACAAAACACTTAAAAAAAAGTTCTATAATAAATTTAAATGCTCACTTCGCATAGATTTTTCAAAAAATTAATAAAGTACAATGGATTTAAATAAAATGTCCCAAGTCGAACATATTTTAAAATTGTCCTCATGTTGTTAAAAGCAAGTTACCCGAAAAAGGTGCCGAATTTTATATCCCGATTGGCTGAAAGAAAAAGCGAAGTGGTTTAAATTCTCCTTTGAAATGGTGCTCAGCTCATACTTAAGTTGCATATACATACATATCTTCAAAACGTATGAGTATCTAGTGTTTAAAAATCAGTTTATTTGCTCAACTATAAAATAGCGTCTGAGTCTTAATTTTGATTTTCACACTTCATTATTCAACACCCAAGTCTCCTGGTTTGACATTTCCTAAAGTTGGCGGCTCTATCCCCAACTTGTCGCTTGTAGTGAATCATATTGGATATAGCCAATCAACCATGTTTAAATATGGCCTACACGTGATGGCTCCTGTTACAAATGTAAATACGTAGGCACATTGTTTAACCAGGTTAGGCTTTGTCCTTCGAAAGAACACCCAAAGTGGTGAAGCAAAAGCTTTCTCAAGAGAGTCGGACAAATTACTGGGTGTTCTACTACCCTAACGTACTGGATAGTCGAACTTGTCTGAAAACTGAAGGCGGTCATCCATAATGAGCTCTTATATCATAAGGCCGGAAACGAAGACTATTCAGTCAATGTATCAAACACAAACGTCTGCAAATTTTGGTCTACATTTTTAAACTTTTATCCACGGTCCTTGTAAAGTTTAAATTATATAGATGCGCCAAGGATTATACGATTTTCACCCATGAGTTACGTAATGATATCCACTTAGACTGCTTATGATTTCGAGGGCGGCATCCTTGACCGAATAGTTACTCCCTAACGTTTCAGGGTGTTTTTTTGGTGTAACTCGAAGCATAGCGCGACAAAAACATCCGTCAGAAAGCCTTCGGAGCTACATCTAGGGCTTCTAGGAAAGTGATGTCAACGAAGGTATGAGTTCGAAGTCGCAGTCCTATGGCTTCTGTGCTGGCATATGGTATAAGGGCCAGGATGCGTGGTAGCGACTGGTGGTCGGGATTGCTACTGTTCGCACGTCGGGAATTGTAGTTCTTAAAAACAGCCGAAAAAACTGAAGGCGCCTTTTGGCGCGATCAACAATAAGCTAGCATTGATGCTAACCGTTAAAACTGTGCCACGAGAGACATGTCTATTAGTAGATAATAGATAGCAATCGCCTTTGTGCATGACCAGCAAGTAGCCGCAAATGATTTAAAGAAATCGTGGCGACGACGGGTATTAGAGTTAGCCTAATTTTGACCATTTTAAGTATTTCTCCCTCTCTCCGCAAGGAGCTACTCCCGAAATTTTTTGAACGATTCACGAGATTTTGAGGCAAAAACCGCGGATCTTTCCGAAATGACCGAAAAGTCGACTTCCTTAAATACTTATAAACAAGGGGGGGGGGGGGGGGGGAGGAGGAGAACAAAAAATTTAAAATTCAAATTTTGTTAAGTGATGATAAGTACATATTGTATGGAATAATGTTATTGGGAGGAAATAGTATTGTATTTATTAAGTGATCCATTTATTGAAAATGTTCTTGTAATAATTAATAGTAAAAAGCAAAATTACAAATTTATTTTCCTCCGTTTTTGAGCGAATCGGCCAATGACTTCTCCCACTGTGATATCAATATTTCTATTGATATTTAATAGGGCAAGTCCATTCAGGCTATCTTCTCCTGTTGAATTCCTTATCCAATTTTTCAAACGTCTCAATGTTAAAAAAAACTTCGTTCAATGCTGGCAATAGTTACAGCTAACGTGGCTCCAATCTTCAAAAAATTGAAAACGTGTGGAAAAAATTCTTCATTACAAGATTCAAGGCGTCGATGAATGTCTTTGGGCGATCTTCTGCTCCAACCCAACATTGTCTCCATAGTAGGACTTCATTTTTCACCACATATGCCGATGATCCAGTAAGTGCTGGCCACTGATCCATTATTATTTCGACAGTTTCAGAAACATTTTCACCTACTATTCTGACCAATTTATCGGGAATGACATTTTCAATAATGGACAATGTGGTTTTATGCTTGATCAATCTATTGGACACTGAAGGTATGAAGTGATCGATGAAAGGGATGAATATTAAAAAAAAAAAAAAAAAATGTAAGGCGCGATAACCTCCGAAGAGATCTAAGGCCGAGCTTCTCTTCCAATTTGCGTCGTGCTCCTTTTGCTTTTCCCTACAAATTGGCAGGACGGGACCTACATGTTTTATGCCGACTCCGAACGGCATCTGCAAGGCAGATGAGTTTTCACTGAGAGCTTTTCATGGCAGAAATACACCCGGAGCGCTTGACAAACACTGCCGAGGGGCGACCCCGCTTAGAAAAAATTGAAAAACTTTATTTCTAAAATCTTTGATGTTGCTTTGCCCGGGGTGTGAACCCAGGGCATACGGTGTGGTAGGCGGAGCACGCTACCATCACACCACGGTGGCCGCCATTGAGAATGAATATTAATTTGCGAAAATATTGTTCTGCTGAGCGGTTTTCGAGTTTTCTCGATTTTTTTCACTACTCACAATCCTAGGAATTCAATCTTCTCTACAATAGATTCAGCTAACTCTTTAGCATCAATAAACATTTCTTTGAACTTTGACTTAGCCTTTTCCCTCATTTCCTTCAACAAAACAGCCAGATCATCAGCCGCGCATACTGCTGCAGAAAGATCAACACTTTTCCCTTGAAGGTAAGAAGTTACTGCTTGAGTCAAAGAAAAAATTTCGTTAACAACAACCATTGCCATAATGATTCCTCCAGTCTTCAAAGTGTTAGGTAAATTATAGCATTTCTAGAACTTTCAGCGTTTCCACAGTCATGCATTTTTTCTAAACTGAAATAAATCGGAGCAAATATTTCTTTGAAGCAGATCACAGCATCTAGTCTTTCCGTCCATCTTGTTTCACACAATCGCTTCAAACGTTCTTTCTTTGTTGGATAATTCAAAGTTTCGACGGCATCCTTGAGAATAGCTTCGCGTTTTGCTGAAGGTCTGAAGAAATAAATTATCTGCTTTATGGACCCAAGACAGTTTCTTATGAGAGAAATGGAGCACGCTTCACCAACCGCCGAATGGCTTGCGCAATGTACATAAAGTGCAGACGGATACTTCTCCATCACTGCAGCAGCACAACCATTCGATTCTCCACTCATTAAATGATATTGTTCCAGATCGTCAAAAATACTATTGATGTCAGCAGTATGTTTCCATATTCATTATTTGTGAACAATGTGATACTCTGAAATCCAGCCATTCAATTCAGAGGTTTGCGCCGATCACTTTGTCTGCTCGCCGGCCACGCCGCCGCCGTCGGTATATAATAGAGCCTACGCCGCCGCCGACGATTAAGTGACCGGCGTAAACCTCTAATCCCAGAGACCTGAATATTTAAACAAAGCATTCGGCTTTATTATGTTTTAATATTTAAGATAAAATAGTTTGTTAGATGGGAAAGGAATCGAGATACTTAGAGATATTAAGAAAGTATATTAACAACATATGGAATGTGGCGACCGGTTTTTGAGTAACTTCCCGCAGTGCTTTATTATTGAGACTAAGACCATACTTCAGAACCCCTCGCAACCTGAGGGGATATAATTTTCGCTAGGGGATCCAGGGGAAAGTTCGAAAAATCTTTCGAACTTGGAAATTTTTCTTTCGAGTTTTAAGGAACTTCTCGATAGCCCAGACGCTTAGAAAAACCCATTCGAATTCGGAACTGTTGCTTTCGACTTTTAAGGAACATTCAGATAACCTGGAGAACTTATTTAGAAAATCCATTTAGAGCATATGGAGGTTTATTGATTTTTGAGTAACTTTTCATGGGGATAGAAATTGATAATGCAACAAGCGGATACAAAATTTCGCTTGGTGGAGATAATAAAAAATCAGAAGCCCTAGAAAACTAGATGCTTGAATTCCGAACGTATTTCTTGGCCAAATGGTTCCCCTAGCGGGCTCATGGTCGAGATACTTAGCAAATCGTACGGAGGGGTGAATATTCAGCAACAAACTTAAAACTTTACACAGAGTTAAGAGCACAAAAACAATGGTTCAAAAAATGCGCAATTTATAGGTATTTAATTTACAGGGAAGTTTTTAATCTAGATGGACTCTAAGTAATCGTTCACCTAAGTTCGGTAATTGCTTTTATAGTTTTGATTTTGATAAGCAATAGTTTAACAAAAATTCATCATATTATATCTGTGTTTAAGGACACATTTTCGCTGCGTTTTGAACCATTTATATAAACAAAAAGTTTAAAAATGTTGTATTCTTTTTTTATTATTTGTATGCTCATGTTTTTTCTCTTGATTAGCAGAATTCGAAAAAAATACGAATAATTAAGGTCTTGTTATTCAAATGTACTCTCTCCTTGATCTTTCGCTTGGTATACTTTCCATTGACTAGACAATAAAATTGATTAAATTGCTGGAACTAAATTAAAATCATACCATAATTTTTTCTGAAGATGATGTGAAAAAGAAGCATTGTCCAAAAAGAAATAAATAAAATATTTCCAATTCAGGAATTGACATTAAAGACAAAATAAATGACCAAACATATGCGTGTTGCAAGAAAAGTTGGAAAAGGGCGGCTTAATCTTGTAAACAATTTTTTCTGCAATATCACATTTGGGTTAGGTTAGGTTGAACTGGCCGGTCGACAAAGACCTCACATATACTGAATGGGATGGGAATGTCTCGCCTTGCACACACCGGCGTTATCCCAAAGCGTCGACTCGTAGGTGCTTGCACCCTCCCCCCATATTGGGGCGGAGCCTCCTCGCGGTGACACCTGGTAACGCTTCGGCGGCGAATGCGAGCGGCGACCATTTTCTCCTCCCTATAACCAGACTTTCTTTCTTCTCCCAGCTCCCATCTGTACCCACTTTCCTCACTCAGGGCCAAGATTCCTGTAAACAGGGCCTATCCTTTGCTCAAGACCATACGTGGTGAAGAGTCACACCCTGAATAAGGTGCCCATGCTTTGTTAATAAATATGGCGGATCTAGAGAGGACGACAAAACCCTTAATTCCGAGTCTCATCCGAACTCGTGCGAAAACGTGCTCATGGGATGAATGGAACTACGTTAGTGTGTCTTATAACGGTGGCCTCCAAATACCTGACGCCCTGTGGTTCTAACTAGTCTTGCTGGGATATTGCGGGCTGTATCCCAACTGACCTATCTCCCATACTCCTGGGTATTTATTAAACATAATACTCAAATAACCCAAAATGGAGCTGAACAGCTCCCAATAGATCAGGTCGTTTGCGAATTTTCGGTGCAAGCCGAATCAGCTGTCGCCACAGAAATTTCAGGGCCGAATAGTCCCCTATATAACGTGGAGAGGGCAGATATGGATACTCTGCAGAATGCAAATCCGTTAGAGTCACAATCTACAATCTCGCCCGAGGACTAACAGAGGCTTCTTGCCTCTCCGGCGAAAATTGATCAGCATGGCCAAAATGTAGAGCGCGATCCGGTAAGTCGTGCCGCTCGTAAGCGCCTTAAGCGACTCCTGGCCAGAGGGAACAAGAAATGCCAAAGACGAACGGCTGAAGAAGCCGTTATGTAGCGCAACAATAGTGCAAGGAAGGTGTCTACACGTGGCCGCAAAGACCGCAGCTGGTGTCTCCCCTCCCAATTAAAGCCCAAAAGCCAAGACGTTTGAAATGCCTTCAGGTGAACCTCCACCACACCAACCAGCCAGCTTCAGACGTCCTACTTAAAAAATTTGCCGATAAAGTTCTGGGTATAGCCTACATCCAGGAGCCTTGGATTCTACACTCTGCCGTAAAAGGCCTGAACAGTACTGATGGTAAGTTTATCTATACCGCCAGTTCTCGCCCACGAACGGCGATTCTTTTAAGCAATAAACAATATGCGAACAAGTGGCCCATTATGGCCCCTGCATACTTTCCGGGTGACGAATATACGGCCCCAACAACTGAAGTAATATCCCTCATCAAATACTGTCATCTGAGTGGTATACCATGGATCCTCTGCTGTGCCGCAAATTACCATCACACAATGTGGGGCAGCACGAACATCAAGAACAGGGGTGAGCACCTCATTGAGTTTATTGGTAGTAACAATATAAGCATTATCAACAGGGGCAATGAACCCACCTTTGTAAATGCTATTATAGGGGAAGTTTTGGATCTTACTCTGTGCAGCCATAATATGGCCAGCAGCGTAACTAACTGGCATGTTTAAGGGGAGGAGTCGATGTAGGACCACAAACACATTATATTCGGCATTGGTCACTTTTCTGAACACACGCCAGCATTTAGAAATCCCAGGAAACCAAATCGTTTTCCGTTTTATTATTGAGGAAGCTGGAAACAGCTTATATCGACCCATAACAACCGTGCAGGAGCATGAGAAGGAAGCTGAACGGCGCCACTCAGACATTACAACAGCTTTCACTGAGATTTTCCCCAAGGAAAGATACGTAACAACGCGATGTGCCTTGGTGGAACAAAAGGGGTGGGGCAGCTAAGAAGCCAGACTAGGAAGCTGTTTAATAGAGCGAGAGCTACGGGCGACTGGGACTCGTACAAAGTCGCTTTAACATCTTACAATAAAGAACTTGGGAATCTAAAAGGGCTACCTGGAGAAAACACTGTGAGAAGATTAATGATCTTCCAGCAGCGGTTCGAGTACAAAAAGGCGTTCCTAGAGATCACAGAAATGTAATTGGCACTTTGATAAAAAAAACAGATAAAACTCACTTTCAAGACTGCACAGTAGGCTATCAATCAGCACCTATAATGGCAAATTTGCCGACCATCAGCGGCAATGAAAAAAGCCTAGCAACAAAGCTCACTACTGTCAAACCGGTGCAATGGGTCCTGTCTGCTTTCAGCCCATTCAAGTCACCAGGACCGGATGGGGTCTATCCTTGTCTGTTACAGCAAAGGTTAAATCATATAGCCCCAGTCTTCTATATACTTTATATAAGGCCTCATTACTGCTCGGCTATATTCCAAACAGGTGCGCAGAGGTTATTTTTACCAAAGCCAGGGAAGCCCGAGCAACTGCCCTCGTCGTATCGACCAATAAGCCTGAGCTCGCTTCTCCTAAAGGGCATGGAGAAATCTTAGATCAGCTTATCAGGGAGGTTAATCTAAATAAACTCCCTCTGTCTAGGAATCTGTTCACCTACTAGTCAGGGAAATCCCCGGAGACGGATATTCAATAGCCTCACGGTAAAAATTGAAAGGGCTCTAGATCCAAAAATATAACCCTCTGCGCTTTTATTGACATATCAGGGGCCTTCGATACCACAACACATCAAGCTATCGAACAAGCTATGATTTACAAGGACATAAGCCCTATGATAATTCGATGGGCGCTGTCCATGTTAAAGATTAGAAAAGTCTATTTGGAACTGGGAGGGACAACTGAATCAATTACGGCCACTAGATGTTGCCCAGAAGGAGGTGTGCTCTCCCCTCTCCTGCGATTCCTGGTCATCGATGACTTCTTTCAGTTAATGAAAAGCAAGGAATTTGACACACAAGCGTATGCATATGACCTAGCTATTTACATCACAGGGATGTACGAGGAATCAATATCAGATCGCAAGCAACAAGCAATTTGCATCATAGAGAGGTGGTGCAATAGCAAAGGACTCTCTGTCAATCCTAACAAAACTGTCCTATCCTGGGTGGAACTAAAATACAATTCTCGCATTCTCTCTCTGCATCGACTAGTTTGCATTTCTTAATGGTTTGGGAGGAATACCTCCCTTCCCTATTCTGAGAGAGAAAGAGCCAACACTAGGCGCACTAAGGCTTCAAAATATTTCGGAGTGGAAGCCAGGAAACATGATAGGGCATATGAAAGTAATAAATTCATAGGAAATCCCGCATTAAAACTGCGTGACGTAATATCCCCTAAGCTCAGAATTTCATTGAAGTGTCCATTGTGGACAGGACCCACTGGGAAACAGGGAATCCTTATAATGACCCTGACTCAGAGGTCTGGTTCACTGATGGATCGAAATTCGATAACGGAAGAACGCGAGCTGGCATCTATGGCCCGAACTTCAAGAAAACGATACCAATGGGGTGCTACCCCACCTTATTTTCATTTCATTTCGTTTCATTTCACTTCTTTATTGAGTCAATGGTAACATACCTTACTGACTAGATTACAGTGTACTTAGAACTAAATTATTAATTTAAGTATGACTTAATGTGATAGATAGTAAAACTCAATGCATGCCTTGAGGAGAGACCTAGACATGGAAAAGTCAAGATCTAGACTCCTAGATAGGTGATTCAATTCTACTAATCCTCTTAGAAGAGGAGCAAAGCTGAAGTAATTAGAACGCAACACTTCAATACGGAATGTATTGTAAAAGCGGAGGGCTCTGTTAGGGACATTGAAAGTTACCTGACCCAGAAGTTCGGAACAATCAATAGCACCAGATATTATATCAAAAATAAACATTAAGCCTTGAACAGAACGCCTGACTTCAAGTGGCAAGACATTTATAAGCATGCATCTCGCATTGTAGGGTGGCATGGGATTATCAAAGTGTAGAAATTGAAGAGCAAACCGCATGAATTTCCGCTGAACTCGTTCAATTCTTAAAGAGTGTGAAGAGTATATCGGATTCCAAATGACTTAGGCATATTCTAACTTTGAACGTACTGAGGAATTATACAAAATCTTTCTGTTATACGGGTCTTTGAAATCCTTCGCATATCGTCGTAAGAAAGCTAAGTTGACATAAGCTTTTGGTATAAGAAAGTTAACATGATTAGCAAAGGTAAAAGACGAATCAAAAATTACGCCAAGATCACGAAACTCATCAACTGAGGCAAGCGTTACGTTTGAGATCGAATACACGGACGAAAGGATATTCATTGACTTACTAAACGTTATGTGACAGCATTTACTAATGTTGAGTCGCAGGTTATTTTGTGAAGCCCAATCGTTGATAGCATTCAGATCTTCCTGCAGACGCAAAGCATCAGAAATACTGGTGATCTTACGGAAGAGTTTTAAATCGTCTGCATAAAGTAAATGATTAGAATATTTTAGGCAAGAACCAACATCATTAATAAAAATTATGAATAAAATAGGACCAAGGATGCTACCTTGTGGTACACCGGAAGTTGCTAAGAATTTGTAGGACTTAGTTTTCTCGATTTAAACAAAATATATCCTATTTTCTAGGTAAGACTTCAGCCACAACAGAAAACTTGAATGAAAGCCCATGTTTTCAAGTTTCCACAAAAGTAGTTTATGCGAAACTGTGTCAAAGGCCTTGGAAAAATCTGTATATATGGTGTCAACTTGACATCCATCCTTGAACGCTGAGACACAAAACTGGGAAAAACCGCTAGATTTGTGACAGTCGAACGCCCTGCAATAAAACCATGCTGACATGGATCGATTATTTTATTGATAGCGAATGATAACTTGTCCTTAACTACCTTTTCAAAAAGTTTGGAACAGGTCAACATCATTTTTATTGCCTGACTTCAAGATTGGGGTGATGGACGCCAGCTTCCAGCGATCAATAAAAACTCCGGCCGAAAGAGAAGTATTGAAAATATGACGCAATGGAACACAAAGGGACCTACTACACTTTTTAAATAAAGAACAGGACAAACCATCTATATCAGTTTTCAGTGAGGACTGTAAGGAGGAGATACCCTTAATAATGTGCATTTCAGATACAGGCAGGGACCCAAAGTTTAAAGGCTTTGGTGTATCAAAGGAATACCTGTTGTTAGTATCATCCGCATCAACAACAAATGTAGATTTGAAAAAATCAGCAAAAAAGTTTACTGTAACAGCCAGGCTCTCTGAACTGGTATCGTTAAATTTCACACAGGTTGGGATATTGGTACAACCTTTCTTAGACCGAACATAGTTCCAAAAAGATTTAGGATTTGCTTTTAACTCATCCTCAAATCGAGAAATGTATTTACTGTATAAGAACTTATCCAGAACATTGAACTGAGTCATATAATAGGTATACTGATCTTTAAAAGAAATGTCGTGAGTCGCTTTATATAATTTATGGTACTTATTTCTTTGATTTTTCAGCTTTTTTTAACCTAGTAGTGTACCAGGGTAGCTTGTGAACTTTAACCGGAAGTAAAGCGAGATTCGTACTGAAGATGTCTGACAACACAAGCAAGAAGGCATCGAAGCATTCAGCAGGGTTTTTAGCAAAGAAAATAGAGCTCCAATCAGTTTCAGATATCAGTGAGTTAAAAGTATCATAATTTGCATCCTTGAAATTATAGAAGCGGACAGTATTATTAATGTTGTTATTCGGCACCAGGTCGAAGAATTCTATAGATAACGATAATGGTACATGATGCATATCAGACTTATAAATAGGAAACGTACATTCGGCCAAGTGAGTAATTAGATTCTCATCAACAAAAATTAAGTCCAGGATATTATTTAACTGGTTAACGAAGTGGTTAATCTGAATTAAGTTAGCCCCAAAAAGGGTGTCCAAGAAATTGATCTCATGAGGATGATTGATATTAGTAGGCGTTAGGACGGTATCATTAATAATTTTGGACCATACAACTTTACTTAGATTGAAATCACACAAAAAGCAGACATGACTATCAACATTGTTTTCGTAAAGGTCAAATATGTTATTGATATGAGCATAGTACAGCGAATCTGCGCTGCAAGGCGGAATGTATGAGACACAAATAAATAACTTGCCAGACGACCCCGTAATACAAACACAGAGCTGATCCAAAAGAGAGTCACTATTAGAGAGCGGAACAAGGGAAGAGAGAAGGGGACGCCTTACAGCTATTAATACTCCACCACCTCTAAGACGTCCCGTTTTGATGGGATCTCTATCCTTACGATAGGCGTGGAACAACCTTTGATCAAAAAATTCTGAGTCTGAAAAGTCATCATTGAGCCAAGTCTCGACAATAACGTAGACATCATAATCACACTGTGAAGTGGAAAAAATACTTCTTTAGACCTCGTTCTCAATCCCGATATGTTTTGATAATAAATGGTTATACTTTTATTAACTAAGCGATTGTCACACTTAGCTAAGGCTTGGCAGTTGAGCCCTTTGCTTTTTGAAAAAAACGAAAAGGTTTAATTTTGACATCTGATGGCCATAACGAGGAGTCCAGCAGCTTATTATATATAGAAGCCGAAACTCCAAGTTTGAAATTACATCTAGATAACAATTTGAGATCAGCTTCTTTCTTAACCAATTTGAAACAGTGAATTAATGAGGGTGAAATGTTTGCATTTTTCGAGACGTAGTCAACAATATCACTTGCGTTTACGGTTGGTTTAAACGACGGCAAATGCGACCATTTCAGACGAACAGCTAAATTAAGGTTAGCACTAGAGTTACTACCTACCACAATAGTGGGCGATTTGCTAAGAATATTTTTATTATTATCACTAGATTTTGTAGCGACTGATATCTGATGGCCAGACACATTTGAGTTACTTCCTACTATAATAGTAGGCGATTTACTACAAATATTTTTATTATTGTCACTAGATTTTGTAGCGACTGATACCTGATGGCCAGAACGTGCAATATCGGAATACATAGGTATGTTAGTAACAGGTGTAGCAGAATTGTTGCTAGCTAAACTAGTTGATTCAGCAGCAGCATTCCCAGACGTCGGCAGCAGGCTCAGGTCCGCGTTCGGAACGTTAATGGAATTCGTTTTTGTTGAAAAAAGTGATTTCGATGCATCATTACATGAACTAAATGTAGACAAATCCACAGTAGCGCACTGAACAGATTATACAGTCGGGCTTTTATTCCCAATATCATCGGTTGGCGTTATAGTTATTGGAGCCGTGTCATCTATGGAACTAGGCTTGCTTGATGACATTTCTTCATTAAGAGGGGATGCCTGTTTTATTATTGCAGCCGGATCAATTTGCGAGTTAGCTTTAAGAGTTCCGCTAGATTGCTCAGTATTTGCTTTGGCAGCCAAAAACTTGCCATTGACATTGTCATTGTTTTTACTTACTAGATGCTTTGTTTTAGCAGACTTTTTTTGCTTATTACTGTCCACAGCATTTGCGAGAGTTGATTTGAGTTCATTAGTAAAGGCAGCAACAACACTGTGCATATCTTTCAGTTCAGCATTCAGCATAGAAATTGCATCGTTCTTATCATCAATAGTTGAGTGTAGTGAACGAATTTCGGATGATAAAGAATCACACTTTTGTGAAATTTGAGATTTCTCGTATTTGAGAGCATCAACTGCTGAGAGTATACGGCTGTTTTCACTGCGTAGATCGGCAATGCCTTTAATGGTGTCGCTTAGATTATCATTGCACTCCATATTATCGGCAACGGTAGCGGGGAGAGCCATTGGTGGCGGAGTTCGAATAGACGTCCGAACATACTTTACAAAAGAACGATTTATTTGATGCGGTGAGAAAATCAAGATTGTCCACTGACAAGTTGACACACTTCAGATGATAGAGGTCATTGCACTTCGCACACAACACATTCGGTTGGCCTCTCTCAACCCTACGCCACACTCACACGGCATTACGAATAAATTGTATTAATAATTTGGCAAAGTTATTATTATATTATATTCATTTGGACATTTACAAACTTTGGTTATAAAATCCAAGAAGAGTCACTGTTTTAATATAGTAACAGTCACAAACTATTAAACTTGTAAGAATAGCAAGAAACAGACACACAACCACGGAGCGAAGAATAACACGTCCGTTTCGTACGACTTCTGTATGAGCTTCTGCTTGTGTTTTTTTGCTTCACACGGCTGGGTTCTCAGGTGCCGTATTTCCTCAAAATGCTTACGGAGATGACTCCTTAAGCCCCTAGGCGGTGTTGGCTCATCAATCAGATGTCTGTTTGGATGCTCAGGTTTCTGGGTATTCAACAGGAACTGTTTGGTTAGCATCTCATTTCTCTCCCTGATGGGGAGTATTCTCGCCTCATTATGTAGATGGTGTTCTGGGGACAGAGGAATAGATACTTTGTGCTATATTTTTCTTGTAGGGTTACCCCTTCAAAATTAGGCTTAGTCCAATTAGGGACCTTATATATATTTTTTTTTTCTTAAGAGGCCCAATGAGACCAGTCTAATCCTGTTCACGCGATCGATTTAGATATATGTATAATTCGTTTTTTTTTTTGCCTAGTTTTTGATGGGCAGCGGTTTTTCAAGCCTCGAGATCTGAAATTGCTCAGCTGCAGAAGCGATGTCATCAGCTAAGCGTAATACGTACGGTTCGTTTAGCTTGATACTCCTTCTACATTCTTTCAGCAGAAGAGGTTTGAAGTGCCTCGTATTCCGAGAGGAAGCACAAAAATTCACTTCGTTCAGAAGGACTGGCCTTGCAATTGATCCATTTAGTAGTTTTGTCATAAATATTACACTAAATGTTTCCCTTCGACTAGCTAGAGTTTGGGGATTGACAAGCTTTAATCGGTTAGTATAAGGTGGACGGTTATTTAAAGAGTCCCATTGAAAATTTCTTGAGGCAAATAGTAAAAATTGTTTTTGTATTGATTCAAGACTGCCTGCATGGACTTGATAACTCGGGTTCCAGATCACTGAGCCGTATTCCAATATTGGCCTAACTAATGATGTAAAAAGATCTTTAGTTAAGTAGCACTTTTGCCTTTATTGACTGTAGCATATATATGAAGGTTGGAACTATGTTGGGAGTCCATTATGACTCCCAAACCAATAAAACTATTTGTAGACTATAGTTGTTTATTGTACATGGTAGGAAATTTCGTAGAGAAAAACTTGAATTCATTTTTTTTAAATAAGCGGCATAAAATTTACATTGTACCAGGTGACCAAGTGGTTTAAATCCGGTTGAAGCAAGGAATGGTCCTCAACCGACGCGCATGACCTGAAAAGTTTTACATCGTCAGCATGCATCAAGATTTTTGAATACAACCAAGTACAGAATCGGACCCTGAGCAACACCAGAAGAAACATTGATGACCTCAGAGAGTGTATTTTTAAATATTACTTTTTGCGTACGACTACCAGGATACGAAGAAATCCAACTTGTAAGACCGGGCTGAAAACTAAGTTGACCGAGCTTATCAATAAGTAATGAGTGTGATACTTTTTCGAATACCTTACTGAAATCGGTGTATATTACATCGGTGTGAAAACTTTTTCTAAAACCACTAGAAACAGAGAGTTGATTATGCTTTACAGAACTCATGTTGCGAGCTTCCAATTATGGGGAAAATAGAGAACGTTAGGCGATGGGTAACAATAGCTTCAAATAGCTTTGGGATAGCGGATAACTTTGCTATGCCCCGGTAGTTTTCTATTGAAGATCTGCTTCCATTTTTATGATGCGGAATAAGAAAAGACTCCTTCCACATTGTTGGGAAAACACCATATATTGAAGATAAATTAAATACATCTCTAAGCGGCATTTTTTAAGAAGGTTGGGTTAGGTTGAACTGGCCGGTCCATGAGGATCTCACATAGACTGAATGAGTCCGTAGTGTTACCAGAAGTTTGTTTTAACGACCAAAATGAAAAATCCTATCAAAAACCATGACCTATGTTATAAAATAACTCCGTCCTCTTGGCAAATAGTAGAAGCTTTCTAGGACTTAAGCCACTTGCTGCTTCTATATCTGACAGCTGTATCACTTGGAATAGCTGGAGTCTTAGCCTGGCAAGCGCAGGGCACGACCACAAAACGTGCTCGATCGTTTCCTCCTCCAACCCGCACTTCCTACATATTCTATCACTGGCCAAGCCTAATTTAAAGGCATGTGACGCCAGAAGGCAGTGTCCAGTCAGAATACCCGTCATGAGTCTACAGTCCTCTCTTTTTAATGATAGAAGCAACTTTGTTAGTCTAATGTTGTAAGACCTACACATAATCTTCGACACTTTACAGTCCCGCGCTTGAACCCAGGCCTTTCCCGCTTTGCCGATCATGTGCACCTCTCGCCATCTCTAAATCTCGCCCAGTATAATTGGGACGTCTATGGAGCAAGCTTCAAGGGATGCGCCCTATTTACCTATTTCATTTGCTTTTTCATTCCCATCTCTTCCCATATGCCCTGGAACCCAATTTAGATGTATG
Source organism: Eurosta solidaginis (assembly GCF_040869045.1). NCBI lineage: Eukaryota > Metazoa > Arthropoda > Insecta > Diptera > Tephritidae > Eurosta > Eurosta solidaginis. Next base: position 232,542,943 of record NC_090319.1, on the reverse strand, counting down.
CTTCTCTCTCCCCCGATTCTCTCCAGAGACTGCTTACACTCTAAGACGCATTTAGATGCTATGCTATGCGAGATTATTGCCTTAGTTGCTGATTGGCTGTCAATATAAAAGTTAACACGGTTGCAGTTTAAGCTATTCTCTTCCAGTGTTTCTACTGCTTTGGTTATGACTAATATTTCGGCTTGGAAAACACTACAGTAATCTGGCAGCTTGTAGGATCTGTTTATTTCCGTATCAGCACAGTATACCGCAGACCGTAAACCTTCCACTATTTGGAACCATCTGTGTACATATGTATCGCCTCGTCCGCCATTTGAGCATTCCTGCGCAAACCATCCACCTTTATTGTGGCCTTAAGATCTCCCTTGAAGAGTATATAGAGATTCAGGGAGTCTTTTCGTCCTGTGATTGATAACGCTATACTACTATGACCGTATGGTCGGCGCTCAAGCTGCCTCGAGGCACCGAGCCTGGTTGCAGTTGTTAACGCTATGTTCTTTGCTACCAGGTCTAGAGGTGGTATGTGCAGAATGGCATACAGTGCAGCCGTCGGGGTTGTTTCCAGGGTTCCCGTAATGCTAAGCATTGATAGTCTGCATACCCCCTTCAATATTTTGAGGTAGGTTGGTTGTTTTTTGTGTGGGTTTCCACCAAACAAGAACTCCATAGTATAGGATAGGGTTTACAATCGCTGTAAAAACCAAATGAGAAAGAGGGGGCGATGAACCCCACGTACACCCCAGCATTCTTTTACGTGCATAAAGTGCCGTTGAAGCCATCTTCACCAGTGCCGTTGAAGCCATCTTCATCTTCCTCCACGTTGAGCTTCCATGACAGCTTACTGTCTAGGATGATTCCTAGATACTTTGTGCAAGGTTTCTCCTGCAGGGTCACCCCTCCTAATTTAGGCCTGCTCCAATTTGGGACCTTGTTCCTCTTTGTAAGCAAGACCATATCCCTCTTCTCCGCGTTGGCTTTTAACCCGACATTAGATGCCCAGGTATGAATAGTCCGAAGCACACAATCCATCATAGAGTTAATCGTTGGAAGACACTTTCCACTTATGACAATTGCAACGTCATCTGCGTAAGCCGTAAATTTTACGAGTCCCTCATCGAATCGCCTGAGCAGTTGGTTGATGACCAGCGCCCACAGCAGCACCCCTCCCTGCGGCGTGCCCCTGCCCACTGATTTCGAGGGCTCGTACAATCCCCATTGTTATTTAACCTTCCTGCAATTTAACACGCAGCCGATCTATCTGGTTAAGGCTGGGTATACTTTAATGTAATTAATACCATCCATAATCGCCCATTTAGAAACATTGTTGAAAGCCGGGGCAATGGCTAAGAAGACTCCTAGAGCATATTCCTTATATTCCAGGGATTTCTCTATGCTTATTACCACCCTATGCAATGCGGTGTCTACCGACTTGCCTTTCATCCACGTTGGACTTTATGTACACATCTATCAGACTCTCAAAGGTTTTGAGCAGAAATGATGTTAAGCTAATGGGTCTATAGACTTTGGGATACACGTGACCGATCTTCCCGTCTTTGCTAGTAAAGCTACACGAGCAGTTCTCCAAGAGTTCGGTACATGATTTAGTCTTATGCACCCATCGAATATTATTTTAAGCCATTCCAAGACCGCTCTACTTGAAACTTGTAGCATGGCCGGGAATATACTATCTGGGCCCGGCGATTTAAACTTAGAAAACGTCTTCGCCGCTCATTCGATCTTGGTATCGGTCACCAAGCCTGGCACTACCCGCTCCATGATCGAAGTGTGAGTGCTGTCTGCTGGCTATTCCAAACCATTTCCCGATGGGAAGCATGTATCGAAAAGCACCGCAAGGGATTCGATTTCCGCGATCTTTGCTAGCTTAAACAGTTCTTTTACCTGTCTTCTTAGAAGACTTAGCTCATTGTTCTACCATGGCGGCTGTGCTTTTCCTCTGAGTCTTCTTGGAGCTTTGTTATACGTAGTCATAAACGTCCTTCTTAGGGATTTATTATACTCCTCCAGTTCCTCAACATTGGCAACCTCTTTGGGTTGTCCCAGTTTTGTTTCTTCCTGTTTCTTGAATTTAGTCCAGTTCAGTGACCCAGGGTTTCTAAAGGTTCCTCCCTTCTCCACCCTATTTAGGGGATGCTGAAGCTGATATACGTATGGTCGGAGAAGGGTGGTCTATCAAAAACCATCCAATTATACCTTGATATATCACGTTCGGAGCTCAATGTAATATCAAGAATATTATGGATTTTGGGACACTTCCCCTGTTAGCTATCTGCAAATTGGTTTGCAGGATGTAACAAAATAGAGATTCGCCTCTCTCATTCGTATCTCCTCCTCCCCGCATTGTGTTGCGCATTTGCATCCGCCCCTATGACCAACCGACCTTTTCGCCCTTCGTCCTCTAGCACTCCATCGGTGGAACCTCCGCAGCATAGGTCATGTAGCGGGATGGCAGGATAAATTCCTGCTTATTCCTTTGTTCAACGGCCACCACTACGAGGTCCTCAGTATTGTAATTAGGCAGCATATATGAATGCAGCTGTTTCCTTACCATTACTGCAGCTCGCACCCGTCCTTCTGCGTAGTAAACGCCAGATCCGCGCTAAGCTCAGAAACCTTTCCTCCCGATGAGAGTCACGGCTCCTGAATCAGCGCCACGCCAAACGAATACTAAGCTGAGAAACCGTGTCCGCCGGTTAAAATATAATCTTAATAAAGAAATAAGTTCAACTCGGGAAAAATATTATCAAAATCTCTTTCTATCAGCGCAAGGTAACACGAAAAAGGAATGGGCAGCTGTAAATAGAATAACGAACCGAAACTATAAGAAAAGGTCCGACTCGATTGTGGTAAATGTGGATGGCGTGGATGCATCGGAGACTCTGGTAGTAGCTAATGAACTTAATAATTTTTTTGTAAATGTAGGAGCAGCTTCTAATACAATGAGGAATAATATCTGCATGTGCCGTAAAAATCGAAACATCACAGAATTCAGAACTCCCAGTAATAGTTTTTTCTTTGATCCAATTACAGGTTCAGAAATTCTTAAAATAATTCAAACTTTGAGCAAGTCTGATTCAAGTGGCAGTGACAAAATTTCAAATAGGACCTTAAAAAGCATAGCTTTTAATATCGTTGATATTTTAAAGCATATATTTAATTTGAGTATAACCTCCGGAGTTTTTCCAGAAGATTTAAAATGTGCTACCGTGATACCGCTGTTCAAAAAGGGAGATAAAAAAGACAAGAATAATTACAGGCCTATATCCTTGCTATCCTCAATCTCCAAAATCTTTGAAAAGGCAGTTAAGGCTAGGGTGTTAACTTATCTCAACAAAATAAAATTTTTTAGTCCCAAGCAATTTGGTTTTATGTCAGATCTCTCAACTGAAGATGCTCTTTTACACTTTTCTTCCTTTATACATAAGGCGATTGACGAAAAAATGTGTTGCGCTAGTCTGTTTGTAGATATTACTAAAGCATTTGATATGGTGGACCATAATATTCTACTGAGTAAGCTTAGCTCCGCTGGTTTTCGTGGCAACGTTTTTAGTTGGTTTAAGTCATACTTAACGAATAGAATTCAGAAAGTTAAAGTTGTAAATATTCAAAGTGAACCCAGACCTATTACCTTAGGGGTGCCTCAAGGCTCGGTTCTTGGACCTATCTTGTTTCTAATATACATTAACTCACTATTCTCGTTGCCATTTGTTGGTAAAGTAACGGCATTTGCAGATGACCTTGCCATTGCATATGGATCTACAAATGAATTTAATCTTTTTGCTGATATCAATCACGATGTTTTTATGCTGAGGTCTTGGTTTGCTAGCCACAAACTCGTGGTAAGCAACAAGACAAAGTTGATGTATTTTAATCAATGCGGAAAGGAGTTGCCTAGAAACGATATTTTATTTCACGGCTCGAACTGTATGCGGTTTCTTATGTGTTCAAGTAACTGTAATCATCAAAACTCTGTCAATACCTTTGACGAGACAATAAGTTGTGACAGTAATTGCTTTAAAATTGATATGGTCCCTAATTTTAAATATTTAGGAGTTATATTCGACCAAAGCCTAAGTTGGTCATCACATATTTTTGCTTTGAAATCGTACATGTTGTCAGCGGTCCGTTCATTCTTTTACCTAAAAAGGCTGTGTTCAAATCGAATGTTAGCATTAATATATCATGGGTTAGTCCACTCAAAATTACAATATGGAATCAGTTGCTGGGGTGGAGCGTACGCTAGTAAGCTAAATGCGCTTTTAATCCTACAGAAGTGCTTTATCCGAAAAATGTGTAACGCAGACCGTTTATCCCACTCTATGGACCTTTTCAAAAAATTAAACATACTTCCCATTCGACACTTGTACTATTACAAAGTTTTGAAAATTTTTTTTATAAGGAGTGGGTATTCACAAAGCCCGATATATAACCCTTACAGCCTAAGAAGTAGACCGTTATCAAGTGTAAAAATTCCTCGTTTTCGGACCACACTTTTCCGTAACTTTTACACAATCGTGTCATGTAAACTGTATAATAAATTACCTGCTGTAATACAACTCATTAGAAAACTTTCTAAGTTTATGAGGGAACTGAAACGGTGGCTACTTGGTTTCAATCATGAGGGTGTAGAAATTCTGTTGCGACCCATCGTATAAATTCCGCTATGTAATATTTATGAAGTTTTTAGCTTTATATGTAAGTACTTTGTTATTTATAGTATTTCTTTTTATTTAATATAGTATTTTTTTTTTAATTTAAAATAGTTATTCTCTGGTCGTTACTTTAACTAGAGATTGTAGCAATTATATCTTGTGATTATTATGCGCCCCACAAGCATTTATAATTATATTTAAAGGAAATGACATTTCCACTGCTTGTATAATTAGCATTTAATGTCATTAACTATTTTCTTATTTGAATTTGTTACTTTTTGTATTGTACTACTTGGAAAATTGTACGTATTTATAAGAAAATAAAAAATATACAATACATACATACATACCGTCACTGTATATTCCATATACTAATTACTCGTACTCTACTTAATACAAATATCTATTTGAATATTATAGTTAGTAAGCAACACTGTAATTAGTACTAAGAATAGAGAAAAAACAAGAAAAATAATAATATCATTGAATTCACTGATGACCTGATATGAAACTTCTCGCTCTCTGAGAGCGCGTGAAAATGTGCATTTTTTATAATATTGGCCATAGATGCCATCATGCTCAAAATAAAATTTGGGCATTTCAGAATAACTTTGGGGTATTTTACATGATAAAGGTTTAATTTATGATTTTCACCGAAAATTTACTCAAGATTGTCAAATGGGATATCAAAAAACTCGAATTTTTTTCAGGATTACAAATCCGAAGAAAAAAAAAAACTCTTTTTCACCCATGCAAAATTTATCAGTGACAACACCTTTCATCGAAGGGCTGCACACGAAACGCGTTTTGGTAGCAACTTTCGATTGATATAAAAGTCAGCTTTTTAGTCTTCGCATTGATGTAAATGGATGCATAAAGGCCATGTTTTGTAGAGCGTTGCGACATTCCATTTTTGACAGCTGAGATAAATTGTAGGTTTACGTATAGGTTAACGCAACTTGTTTAATTACAAGCCTATTGCGAACGACAACGCAGATACTTCACCAAGTTGCGTATGTGGATATACATGTGTATGTACATAAACGTTTTGGTCGCATCAAATTGAAACAAGGGGCTAGCCGTTCATTGTTATCTTATGGCTGTGCCAGAGCAACAAAGCAAAGCAACGCAATCGAAATATATTACTTCATATTTTTTCACTTATCTACCACAAAATATTTCTACAAAACTTTGCCTTTTTTATAAATATTAATAAGTTTTTATCAGCTTACTTGCTGATTTATTTGAAAATAATGAAACCGAACGGATTTCATGGAGTTTTTTTTTTGCGTATTTTAGGCAACTCTATAGCCATCTGATTTCATGATCCATTCTTGGAAACGAATGAACTTTTGTTTACAATTGAATGAACAGACAGCTGATTTCAAGCCCCATTCCTGGAAACGAATTGAGAGAGAATGAATGTTTCCACAGCCAGCATCGCATCGTTTTCCTTTGAGCTCCTCGCAGCAACTTAAATTTTCGGAATATTTGAAATCGGTGTCGGTAGTTTGCATTAGCAACAAAAAATATGGTTGCCTATACATTTGTGCGCCCGAGAGTAGGGACTTTAGAGTCATTTCGCTTCTTTTTGAAAAAATATTTAAATATTATATTTGTGGTTGTTATAGCGACTGCCTGTGGTTACCATCAATAAAATTTGGTGGTACATATCGCGCCATAGTGGATAGTTGCAGTTGGACATTTATACATTCGGTTTGGACATTTGGAGGTTTGGCGTTTGGATTGGGATCGAGCTACGATTTGCGAAACAAAGACGGTGAAGTAGAACGAAACACTTTCATATTTCAGAGAAATAAAAGGATGGGTAAAAAGGTAATATATAAGGTGTTAACCCCTTTATAATTATAAGAAGGTATAAGTATACATTAGAGATATACGCCGCCGTGTGCATTTGGAGTACATTTGGAGTACACAAAAAATATTACTATGCGAAAGCTTGTTTATTATATAAAATATATTGAGGAATATATTTCTATAATTGTTTTAGGGGTTGGGGTTTATTTTGAAAAAATTAATACAAAATTTTTCCTTCGCTTTTATGTGGTTTTGTCAGACTGTATTTTTGATACAAATTTTATTTGCTGTGGCCCACTGTGCGAATTTCGTTAGCGGAACTTATTTCAGTGACTATATATATGTATGTACAAGTAGATAGGTGCACTGAATTGCTATCAGCGCTTCTGAGCATAAATGAATATATGTAATATATATGTGTATACAAATAATGTAGTTTAACGGAGGTAAAATTATGCACTTGTCTCAGCCCTTCTGAGTACAAGTAAAAATATGTAAGTAAATTATATTGTTTTTTTTTGAAGCTAATGAGGCAAGAGAGTCGTTAGGCAAATTGAACCGAATTTAAGTATTTGGTAAATGCCTGCATACATACATATGTAAGTATGCAAAAATTTTGGCTGTTGCTGGGCTAGGATGATGTGAAAAACTAACGGAGACTAGGTGCTATATACGGGTGAGTTAATAATTTGTTGAGGTAAATATGTAAAGGGTTTTTAATCAGTTCTTTCAGGGGCATTCAAGGGAAGGCAAAAGGGGTCGATACGTGGTTTATATATGTATATAAATATATATGTAAGTATTTGAAACTGTGTGATTTATATATCTTAGTGGATTAGGCGCATGTGTTGGGGATTAAGAGATTTTTATTTTTTTTTTGAGTTTATATTTTATATAGCAAATATGACAACATAAGAGGTTTCTCAAGAAATGCTTTAGAGATCCGCAAGTTTATATAAATCTGTGTATGTGTAGTAGGAACATTTTTTCTGCACTTACTTTTTGCCTGGGATACCTTCTATTTACCGTACGCTGCTATTCCGAGATTTTGCTGGTGTTGGTAATGGGGAAATGCTGCTGGTGCTGTTAACGGGATCTGCTGCTGGTGCTGGTAACGGATCCGCTGCTTGTGTGGATAGCGGGTTCTTCTGCCTGTGCTGGTAACTTTTCCTGCTGCTTGTGGACTGTACCTTCTTGATGTTCGAAGATTTTTTTGTTTGTAATGTTTATATTTTTATTTTTCAGGTCCGACACCCTAATTTTTGTTGTCACGGTCTAAATTAAAAGCTTCTTATATTTTCACCTCTGTTCTGTTGTATTTATTCACTTTCAGGTTTGAGGATCGCTTTTTGTGCTAAATTTTGATTTATTTTTTCCTCAGGTTTTCGAGCACTTTTGTTTAACAGTTTCTTCCCTTTTCTTCAGACCACCAAGTTGTACTTATCTTTTCTTTTCTTTTCAGTCTTTTGAGTGCATTTATTTAACAGTTTCTTCCTTTTTTTCAGGATTTTTCAAAAAACCAACTTGTACTTCTATTTTCTCTTCAGGTATTTTAGAACACAAATTGTACTTATATTTTCTTTTGTTTTCAGGTTTTTTTTAGCACAGCACTGATTAAGGCAAATTTCTTTTATTCTACAGGTTTTTGAGCACCCTACTTTTTCCTCGTTACAGGTTGTTTTTTTTTTTCAAACAGCACTTATAATACATTTTCAGGTTTTTCGGCGCACCGTACTTCTTTTTTCTTTTCAGATTTTTTCAAGCGCCGCATTTCTAAAGAATTTTTTTCCAAACAGCGCTTTTAATAAATTTTCAGGTTTTTCGGCGCACCCTACTTCTTATATCTTTTCAGATTTTTTTTCGAGCACCGCACTTCTCATAAAATTTTCTTTTCTTTTTCAGGTTTTGGAGTACCCTTTTTTCCTATTTCAGAGTTTTTCGGAAACCGCACTTCTTCAGATTTTTCGTAGCACCTTACTGTTTAATTTAAAATTTGCTTTTCTTTTTCAGATTTCTTAACACAGCTTTTTGTTTTTCTTTTTCAATTTAAAATTTGCTTTTCTTTTTCAGATTTCTTAGCACAGCTTTTTGCTTTTCTTTCTCAATTTAAAATTTGCTTTTCTTTTTCAGATTTATAGGTATTCAGCACTTAAGTTTTTTAGCACTTTTTCAGGTTTTTCGGAGCACCTTAATGTTTAATTTAAAATTTGTTTTCCTTTTTCCGATTTTTAAACACCGCTTTTTTCAGTTTTATATTCTTCAGCACTTTAGTTTTTTGGCACTTTTCGCTTATTTTCAGTTTTTTTCTTTTAAAAATGTTTCCTTATAGCAAACTATAGCCTTTTCTAGTGATTCTTTTTTTTTTTTGTTTAAATTTATATTTCCACTTTGGCTGGAGAGAGGGCCATGTTAACAATTCACTTGTGGCTTAGGGGCTCACTTTCTGCCACTCCCTTACTCATTTTTACTTATTTTACGCTTTTAAATAAACGAGACTTGACCTTTGTTTTATTTAATTCATTCGCACATTTATTTCTTTCTTGGATTAGAAAATGAAATTCACACCATCTCTAAATATTCTCGCGGAATTTTGTTCTCGCGGATTTTTTTATTCCCGCGGAAAAATCCTCCAATTCTTTTCTCCTAGGGAGAAGAATAATTGGGGAATAGGAATTTCGAATTTTCGAAGTCAGCTGTTTTGTCAATTGAAATTTCGTTGCGCGTTTCTTATTTTGTTTAAAAAATAGAAAAGTTTAATTATTGTTGCGAATAATTTGTTTGAAATTAAGAAATAAAATATAAACAATGCATAGTATTGCATTTCATGTGGTGTGTGATAACACAAATCCGCCGGAGTTGCGTGCTTTCATTCAGCAAAACTATTTTCTGGCGGCCAAGTCGAGTTGAATTAGTCTTTCATCATATGCCAAAATCTATTTAAGCCTTCTTAAAAATCCCTGCGCAATTTCTGGAGGGCTGTATCAAATATACGAATAGCTCTTCCGTTGCTTATGATATATTTTCGACTTAAAATAAAGAATATTGTGGTTGTTGTTGTTGTATTAACAGTGAAAATATTGTGGCAGAATGTAAATACATATTTTAGCACAAATTTGTACAAATAAGTGTTCTTTCTGAAAAGAACCAATTTCCTTTAACTATTTTTATACATTCCCTTTAATTTAACTAGTGAAAAAACTTCTATGAAATGGCAGAGAAATCTCCCTCTCCCTCACATTCATAATACCTACTATTCTCCCATAACCGGTTTCCGCTTTTTCGAACATTGTTCAGAATACGAGGAAGGGGAGTAGTGAAAAAACTCCCAAGAAATTTTTATTTAGAATACGAGGAATGGGAGAAGGGAAAAAACTCGCACAGAATTTTCGTTTAGAATTGGGCTGATTATGATTTAAGAGATCGAAAAAGACATTAATATTACTGACTACCATCAGTTTTTTGGTCGTCCGTTAAACCGCTTGCGAAGTTGGTAAATAGGTATGTATATGTGTAAGTAAAAACATAGGAAGCGGTATTTGTTCACCGTACTTTACTTTATGATATTAAGGGGGTTCCAAAATTATAGCAAGCGGTTTATCCATTTTTTATAGGAAATTTAATGTAAGTTTAAAAGTAAGTATCAATTTTGAGGTAAATATGCATTTTAGGGCAATTTTAAATTTTAGGTAAATCCAAATTTAAAGGTAAGTATGAATATGAAAGGTATATAATTCAAAAGGTTTACAGGTAAGTATAAATTTGAATGCAAGTATGAAGTAAAATGTATATAATTCAAAAGGTTTACAGGTAAGTATAAATTTGAATGTAAGTATGAACATAAGAGGTATTAAAATTCAATTAGGTTCCGTCCCATGTCTTCAACACTCGGTATCACCTTTGACACAGCAGTTTGCAAAATTGCAAGACATTATAAGGTGAGGAATGTCACTTAAATTTTATTTAGATAGGGTGGTTAAAAACTAAAAATTGGTAAAACAAAAGGGGCATTATAATAATTTGGATATCACTCTGTGAGCAGTAAGAAGATCACTGAATGAGCAGTTTGAGATCACTATTAAATGACGCTTAACAACACACAATGGAAACAGCTGCTATAGTGAGAAGAAAAATGAAACAAATGTGCACGAGCAAATAACAGCGACAATTGAAAACTGAAAATAAATGCTAAATAAATACACTTTATCATTTATATTTATAATACAATTAAATTAATTTAAGTAAATAATAGAGAATCTTTTAATTTGCTTAATGCGGTACACGAGATGGCTCTAGATGCCTAGGCATGTATATCCCGAAGTGTCTGATCCCACATAGAGCTGATTGTTGCAAGGCTTCTGCTGCTTATGATGACTGAAACGTCATCTGCATAGGTCGTAAGTTGAACTGATCCTCCGTCGAACCGCCTAAGCAATTGGCTTATAGCCAGCGTCCACAGCATTGGTGATAAATAGACTCCATTGCGATGTGATAATTCTGCAGCTTAACATGGAGCTATGATTTCGGCATCGACCAATTTTAATAAATTAAAAAAAAAAAACTCAAATAAATTTTAAGAAATCCCAATTTTAATAGAATTCAATTTTTAATAAATTCCTTTTCTACGGACTGGAAAGAATACTTAAAAGAAATTTCTGTTATGCGTTTCGCGCCACATATAAGACACTTTCTTTCTCTCTTAATGTTTATACTCAGCGTGCTTTGCACACAGAGTATATTAACTTTGATTGGATAACGGTTGGTTGTACAGGTATAAAGGAATCGAGATAGATATAGACTTCCATATATCAAAATCATCAGTATCGAAAAAAAACTATTGAGCCCTGTCCGTCCGTCCGTTAGCACTATAACTTGAGCAAATATTGAGATATCTTCACCAAATTTGGTACACTAGCTTATCTGGACCCAGAATAGATTGGTATTCAAAATGACCGAAATCGGATGATAACCACGCCCAATTTTATATATATAAAATTTTGGAAAACACAAAAAACCTGATAATTTAGTAAATAATACATCTAGAATGTTGAAATTTGACATGTGGACTGATATTGAGACTCTTGATAAAAATTTGGAAATTTTTTTTAAAATGGGCATGGCACCGCCGACTTGTTATACTCAGTTGAGCAGAGCTCACAGAGTATATTAACTTTGATTGGATAACGGTTGGTTGTACAGGTATAAAGGAATCGAGATAGATATAGACTTCCATATATCAAAATCATCAGTATCGAAAAAAAATTTGATTGAGCTATGTCCGTCCGTCCGTCCGCCCGTCCGCCCGTCCGCCCGTTAACACGATAACTTGAGTAAATTTTGAGGTATCTTGACCAAATGTGGTATGTACGTTCCTGGGCACTCATCTCAGATCACTATTTAAAATGAATGATATCGGACAATAACCACGCCCACTTTTTCGATATCGAAAATTTCGAAAAATCGAAAAAGTGCGATAATTCATTACCAAAGACGGATAAAGCGATGAAACTTGGTAGGTGGGTTGAACTTATGACGCAGAAAAGAAAATAAGTAAAAGTTTGGACAATGGGCGTGGCACCGCCCACTTTTAAAAGAAGGTAATTTGGAAGTTTTGCAAGCTGTAATTTGGCAGTCGTTGAAGATATCATGATGAAATTTGGCAGGAACGTTACTTGTATTACTATATATATGCTTAATAAAAATTAGCAAAATCGTAGAACGAACACGCCCACTTTAAAAAAAAAATTTTTTTTAAAGTGAAATTTTTACAAAAAATTTAATATCTTTACAGTATATAAGTAATTTATGTCAACATTCAACTCCAGTAATGATATGGTGCAACAAAATACAAAAAAAAAAGAAGAAAATTTCAAAATGGGCGTGGCTCCGCCCTTTTTCATTTGATTTGTCTAGGATACATTTAATGCCATAAGTCGAACAAATATTTACCAATCCTTGTGAAATATGGTAGGCGCTTAGATTCTAGGACGATAATTGTTTTCTGTGAAAAAGGGCGAAATCGGTTGAAGCCACGCCCAGTTTTTATACACAGTAGATCGTCTGTCCTTCCGCTCGGCCGTTAATACGATAACTTGAGCAAAAATCGATATATCTTTACTAAACTCAGTTCACATAATTAACTGAACACACTTTGTATTGGTATAAAAAATGGCCGAAATCCGACTATGACCACGCCCACTTTTTCGATTTCGAAAATTACGAAAAATGAAAAAAAAATGCCATAATTCTATACCAAATACGAAAAAGGGATGAAACATGGTAATTGCATTGGTTTATTGACGCAAAATATAACTTTAGAAAAAAAACTTTGTAAAATGGGTGTGACACCTACCATATTAAGTAGAAGAAAATGAAAAAGTTTTGCAGGGCGAAATCGAAAGCCCTTGGAATCATGGCAGGAATACTGTTCGTGGTATTACATATATAAATAAATTAGCGGTACCCGACAGATGATGTTCTGGGTCACCCTGGTCCACATTTTGGTCGAAATCTCGAAAACGCCTTCACATATACAACTACCACAACTCCCTTTTAAAATTCTTATTAATACCTTTAATTGGACACCCATATTGTACAAACACATTATAGAGTCACCCCTGGTCCACCTTTATGGCGATATCTCGAAAAGGCGTCCACCTATAGAACTAAGGCCCACTCCCTTATAAAATACTCATTAACACCTTTCATTTGATACCCACATCGTACAAATAAATTCTAGAGTAACCCCTGGTCCACCCTTATATCGGTATTTCGAAAACACCTTTCGTTTGATACCCATATTGTATAAAAGCATTCTAGAGTCATCCCTGGTCCACCTTTAAGGCGTCCACTTATAAAACTAAGGCCAACTCCCTTTTAAAATACTCATTAATTCCTTTCATTTGATACCCATATCGTACAAACAAATTCTAGAATCACCCCTGGTCCACCTTTATGGCGATATCTCGAAAAGGCGTCCACCTATAGAACTAAGGCCCACTCCCTTTTAAAATACTCATTAACACCTTTAATTTGATACCCATATCGTACAAACAAATTCTAGAGTCACCCCTGGTCCGCCTTTATATCGATATTTCGAAAAGGCGTCCACCCATAGAAGTAAGGCCCACTCCCTTTTAAAATACTCATTAACACCTTTCGTTTGATACCCATATTGTATAAACGCATTCCAGAGTCATCCCTGGTCCACCTTTATGGCGATATCTCGAAAAGGCGTCCACCTATAAAACTAAGGCCCACTCTCTTTTAAAATACTCGTTAACGCCTTTCATTTGATACCCATATCGTACAAATTCTAGAGTCACCCCTGGTCCACCTTTATGGCGATATCTCGAAAAGGCGCCCACCCATATAACTAACGCCCACTCCCTTATAAAACACTCATTAACACCTTTCGTTTGACACCCATATTGTACAAACGCATTCTAGAGTCACCCCTGGTCCACCTTTATAACGATATCCCGAAAAGGCGTCCACCTATAGAGCTAAGGCCCACTCCCTTTTAAATACTCTTTAACACCTTTCATTTGATACCCATGTCGTACAAACAAATTCTAGAGTCACCCCTGGTCCACCTTTATGGCGATATCTCGAAAATGCGTCCACTTATAGAACTAAGGCCCACTGCCTTTTAAAATACTCGTTAACACCTTTCATTTGATACCCATATCGTACAAACAAATTCTAGTGTGACCCCTTGTCCACCTTTATGGCGATATCTCGAAAAGGCGTCCACCTATAAAACTAAGGCCCACTCCCTTTTAAAATACTCATTAACACCTTTCATTTGATACCCATATCGTACAAACAAATTATAGAGTCACCCCTGGTCCACCTTTATGGCGATATCTCGAAAAGCCGTCCGCCTGTAGAACTAAGGCCCCCTCCCTTTTAAAATACTCATTAACATCTTTCATTTGATACCCATATCATACAAACAAATTCTAGAGTCACCCCTGGTCCACCTTTATGGCGATATCTCGAAAAGGCGTCCACATATAGAACTGGGGCCAACGCCCTTTTTAAAAACTCATTAACACCTTTCTTTTGATACCCATATCGTACAAACAAATTCTAGAGTCACCCCTGGTCCACCAACGAATTACACAAACAAATTACATGAAGTTTGTGTGTATGTCCGCTCGCTGTTACCACCTTACGGCTTCACCATGGCTATAGCATTGCAGCACAATTCAACCATAAAGTATCACGTTTTTGTTAACGTTTTTAACGTTAACGAAAGCTTTTCGTTTCGATTAAAAACGAGATACAATTTACCTTGATAATTTCCTTATCGATAATATTTCGAAGTGTTTCAACGGAAGCGGTGGACATTTTTTGATAAACGATTAGCTTAACGTTAAGGTGCATCCCTGGTTTAAACTTTAGTATTTTGTGGGTCGAGTCATATATTCAGACCAAAAGAGTTTAAATTTTAGTCCAAAATTTTTAACAGTGTACCTCTGCTGCTTTTAGCATATTGTAGTTATTCTTGAAGTTCTCAGCACTATTAATTTGCTTCTGTACCTCTGCCACTGCGCCTTTGCCCCCGTGATTTCCGCTACTTTCAGGTTCTCGAGGTCTTTTTCCACCTCCCCTGCTTTTATTGCATCGGAGCTATTGTCCTTATAACTCTCTTTTTTAAGGCGCATAAAAATACTACCTGCCAGGACATTTCCATAGCAGTGAGTATAACATATCCTGTGATTCCTTATTACCTTTGAGGATGTAGTACTGGCCGCTCACCACGTGTCGGGATATATGAAGTACCTTCCAATCCCGTGTTGGTTTATTCGGGATTCTGCCGCTGCAGCATGTTAAGCGTGTCCTCCGCCTTCAACACTCGGGGTATCCAAACCTTGGCCTTTGGTATCGTGAGGAGCAGTGCTCTGCCCAAACCCTTCAACCTTGCGCCTTCTTGTTTTTAAAAGGTCTAGAACAACTCTCTGCAGCCATTCTTAAATCGCGTTATTGGAGCAGGTCATCAGTTCAACCCCATTGTGCCAATTGGATGTTTCGAAGGTTAGTAGCGGTTTATTTGGTTCATCATACATAATTTTTATCATGACCCAAATTAGCTCCTCTCCTACAGATCTCCACCTTTCAGTTGATATCAACCCATTGGGTTGCTGCAATATAGCAGTTCCACAGGCATGTACTGCTTCGCAACTTCGTTAATCTTCTTCTCGGTGAAAACCGGAGTCTCATCGTTAGCTCCCTTTAGTTTCATCGAAAACGCTGGGTGCCGACCGTTATCTTCCTTAAACTTACTAACATTTGTGTATTTGTTTCTAAAGCCATTATTGCGTTCTTCTTCCTGTATTACAGCTTTTGAGTTACATGGCTGATTTACATTTCGCTTCTTGATTTATTTTCCTGCTTTTGACGTTTGGGTCCTGTAATTCCAGCTAGTTCGCCTCCTAGTTCTTTCCCTTGTATGCAGGCTTTTCAGGTTCAGCTGATCGCTGCCTCTTGCCTGCCGGAATTCTTCCCATTCGATGCGATTGCATTCGACATTCTTCCACTGTCTTCTGAGCCCATGCCAAACGGTCGTTCTCATGGTTGGTTGGGTCAGCCACTGGATCCAAGCGCTGCATAATTGAGGTATATTGGAACGATATTCCGTCATCACTTGTCAAATTTGGTTTCGAGGCAAACCGGTTTCGGCGTTGTGCCATCATCAGTGTCGATTTTCGTTCTGATCTGTCGTTATCGTTTGTCTTGTATTTATAGGTCGTAGGTACATTAGCAGGTGTTGTAAAAATGATGCTCGTGTATATTTGTATGTATGTGAAGGTGGTTTTTACAGATCGATTTGTGTGGCTGACTGAGGCAGGTAAAAGTCAGTAATTCTAGTCGTTTTTTGCCTTGGTGCGCTTATTGTTGTGTGTTTGTCTGTTGTACCTGTGTGATTACTTTGTTTCTTGTAAACATGTTTTAAAGGCTCAAATATTGTGTAAAAACATATAATGGAAAAGCAACATATAAATTGGCAAACTTCAACATCAATAAAACAGTTAGGGCTTCACACACAAGCAAAAGGCCGCCGTCTCAACGTACTCGAAAACATGGAAATATACAAACAGAAAAAATTCGACGGTAGAATAATAAACGAACAGAAACAAAGTAATCACACAGGTACAACAGACAAACACACAATAACAATTAAACACAAAACAATATACGCACCAAAGCAACAAATCCAAAAGAAGGTCAAACGAGTAGAATTACTGACTTTTACCTGCCTAAGTCAGCCACACAAATCGATCAGTAAAACCACCCTCGGTTCTGAATGAACGCACAGCACATACACACAAATATACACAGGCATCAATTTTGACAATACTTGCTCATGTAGCTACAAACTATAAATACAAGACAAACGACAACAACAGATCGGAACGAAAATCGACACTGATGATGACGCAATGCCGAAACCGGTTTGTATCGAAACCAAATTTGACAAAGGATGACGGAATATCGTTCCAATATACATCATTTATCCAGCCTGTCGGAAAATCAACAAAACAAAATAAGTCAGTTAATGCTTGTCAGGCTTTTAACTTGAACGCGAATGGACAGTTTACAAGCGAAGCCTACTGAAAATACATAAAACAAGGGCAAGTATTTGGTTCATTGAACAATGCCTGGAATTGAATGTTACACGAAAATTCGTTCAAATAACAATAAAGTTAAATACCAACTCTAGCAGGAAACTGTAAGAAAAGCGGAAGGAGACTTTTTAAAATATGAGTTGGAAAGCTTATATTCCAAGAAATATGAGATAAATGCCGAGTTACTATCAGTCCATTTAAGAATGGCAGACCAACCACATACGACTGCATTAATGAAATGTTTCGACCGCATAAAGACAGAAGTCAATCAGGAACTGCAACAAAAATATAGGTCGCTGAACCGCAAATTGGATAAGCTGGCAGGACGATGAGAGTATCACAGCAATGCGTATGTTGTGCCGCTTCATGAAGCCGACTATCTCCGTGATCTTGCCAGTTAATCCATTACAGTTTAACTGCAAAATTCTGAGGTGCAGCGGGGCAGACGTCGTCACTCTAGGAGTGACGGGTGACTACGCCTGGATTGTGAAAGGCTACGGAGATTGTAGTTATGAGTGGGAGTGGCCGTATGCGCTGGTGGGGCCGTAGGGCGCGAGCAGCAACGGGTACTTGTTGTGGCTTGCTGATCAGCAGATCTGCTGGAAGGTAGTGGGGAGCGCGAAGGCGTAGCTACGGGACGCTCTTTGGCCTGAATAGCAAGGAGCCACAAAAGATTTATAAATGTTACGAGGACGTCTAGTTTTGAGATCTAGCCCAGAACGACCTGTCCGATGCAACCATTCTTTGAACGTGATACATTGACAAGAGTATGAACGTCCTAAAAAGATTCTTTTCCAGCAAACGCAGCAAAACCATTTCTCAGAGCCGGGGACAGGAGACAGACCCGGATTGGGTTTGATACCTTCCCGGAGCAAGAGAGTATGGCGCAGTCCCGTTTCAAGGAGCTGCTGGGCGGATGACAATTTGTGGGAGCGGCACAACAAATTAAACGAGGTTACACTAAAATGACAGTCCTTCGTCGGGAAAACTCCCGAGTGGCTCCGGTACATAGAACCGACTGCCTCGGGAAGCGAAAACCCCACTTTCATAAAGTTTAAAAAGGGAAAGTGGGATGAATACAAATCCTATAGAGACAGCCGCTTTGCTGCCCTCCCTATCCCGACTGATGTTCGCCAAGGAAAAGGTGTTTTCCGTAAGGCCATTGAATCCGCCTCGGCTCGCTTTATTCCCGCAGGAAGAATCCCCGAAATTTGGTCTAATTTTCCGGCGGAGGCCACAAATTTAGCGAGGGAACGTGACCTCATAAGACAGCTCGATCTCGGCGACCCCCAAATAAGGGATATAAACCAACGCATCAGATTCCTTGTGGATGAACACAAGCGGGCGAAATGGGAGGAGAATCTAAGTAGTTGTAACCTCTCTGCCGATGTGGGTAAGCTTTGGTCTACTCTAAAGTCCCTATCGAATCTGTCCAAACACAACGACAAAATTTCCATCGCCTTTGGCGATAAAGTGCTGTCGGATGCGAAAAAATGCGCAAGCGCTTTTTGCCGACAATATATGATGCATTCTACGGCTGACAAAGTTAGATGGAGGACCAACAAATGCGCACATAAACATAAATTCCATCAAAACCTGGTTTAAACCAAAACCCCCACCATAGAACAGTACTCGTTGGGCTGGACCTATCAAAAGCTTTTGATACGGTCAACCATGGTACTTTGCTGCAAGACCTGGAAGGGTCTACCCTTCCCCCAAGTCTTAAGAGGTGGACCGCAAATTATCTGGGTGGCCGGCGGGCATCGGTGCAATTTAGAAACGCAACATCAAAACTAAAACGAATTAAACAAGGGGTGTCACTGGGTGGTGTCCTATCCCCACTTCTGTTTAACTTCTACATATCAAAGCTACCTTCGCCTCCAGAAAGAGGTGCTAATATTTCCTACGCCGATGACTGCACAATAATGGCCACAGGCCCAGGCCCACAGATCGTTGAGCTTTGCAACAAAATAAACGGCTACCTCCCTGATCTGTACAGTTTTTTACCTCGCGAAACCTGAAATTAGCACCGACTAAATCATCGGCGACCTTATTCATAACTTGGACGTCCTAAATGTCGACCGTTTTTAACATCCAGTAATAGCACTACGCTACCGATTGCCTTACACCCCAAAATCTTGGGTGTGACGTTTGATCAGGATCTACATTTTGGTGAGCAAGCAGCCGCAATTGTACCGAAAGTCCAGAGCCGTAATAAAATCCTCAAATCTCTTGCTGGCAGTACTTGGGGAAAAGATAAAGAAACGCTTATTACCACTTAAAAAGCAACTGGCCAGCCGAATGCATAATACGCGTCCCCAATATGGTCGCCAAGCCTAAAGACCACTCACTGGAAGAAGCTACAGGCTTGCCAAAATACTGCCCTCAGAAGCGCCACGGGTTGTTTCTTATGTCCCCAGAACAGAATACTCCCCATCAGGGAGAGAAACGAAAAGCTAACCAAAAAGTTCATGTTGAATACCCAGAAACCTGGGCATCCCAACAGACATCTGATTGATTAGCCAACACCGCCCAGGGGCTTAAGGGGTAATCTCCGTAAGCATTATGGGGAAATACGGCACCTGAGAACACAGCCGTTTGAAGCCAAAAAAAAAAACACAAGGAGGTCCTCAGTGAACTCCACAAACAGGCGTCGGACCTCTATGTCAGGAATTGCCCGGTGAGTCCTGTACTCAAAGAATAATACCATAAACTTGCAGAAGAGGAACGCACACCCCCTCCCCCCCCCCCCCCCATCCTGACTGATGATCGCCAAGGGGAAGGTGCTTTCCGCAAGGTCACTGAATCAACCTCGGCTCGTTTTATTCCCGCCGGAAGAATTCCCGAAATCCGGCCTCATTTTCCGGCGGAGGCCACAAATTTAGCGAGATAACGCGACTTTATAAGACAGCTCGATCCCGGTGACCCCTCCCACAGCGGGTAAAGGGGTCAGGATATACCCGCGGTAGGTATGCCTGTCGTAAGAGGCGGCTAAAATACCAGATTCAAGGGGTGTGTAGCGCAACCCTTCAGGTTGCCAGCGCAATATATAGCTTCTCCAAACCCAATTGTCAACCTCACCTATCCGCGGCGAATCCTGTTTCACTAACAGACGAGGCTCTGGGACCCCAAGCTCCTCATGGAACTTGGAGGTGGGGAGGGAGGGGATGGCCTGAAGGTTTAATGTGGCCACATAAATCGTTCCCGAGATGACCGGGCTAGCACCTTAATGGTGCTGTGGTACCGGAGCGTACCGGATCTGTATCCGGCAAAGGACCATCACATCGATAACACTCCCCAAAACCTTCGGGGAGCAACCTTATCGCTACAACAACATCCCGGTGACCCCCAAATAAGGGATATAAACCAACGCATCACATTGCTTGTGGATGAACACAAGCGGGCGAAATGGGAGGAGCATTTAAGGGAATGTAACCTCTCTGCCGGTGTGGGTAAGCTTTGGTCCACCATAAAGTCCCTATCAAATCCGTCTATGCACAATTACAAAATGTCCAACGCCTTTGGCTATAAAGCGCTGTTGGATGCGAAAAAGTGCGCGAGCGCGTTTTGCCGACAATATATAATGCATTCTACGGTTGACAAAGTTAGAAGTCGCGCCAACAGACGCGCACACAAACATAAATACAGAGCGTCCCCAATTACCATCACCGCTAAAGAGGTTGAGGATACCATCGGTCATGCTAAACCATCTGGGCCCAGACGGCATAGCCATGCCGATGCTTAAAAACTTAGGTAAAGAGGGATTCAAATATTTAGCACATGTCTACGTTTTTCCCTTTCCACCTCTATCATACCCGAAAAATGGAAAATGGCAAAGATGGTCCCGCTACTAAAGCCTGGGAAACCAGTTAACATAGGAGATTCTTATCGCCCGATATCCCTCCTATCGCCAGTAGCAAAGACACTTGAAGCCATTCTGCTCCCCTAATTTAAAGCAAATTTGCAACTAGCCAAATATCAGCATGACTACAGAAAACACTATGTAGCACAAACACCGCGCTAAATGTCATTAGTACTTAGATAAATTGCGGAGTAAATCAAATCCCCCACCACAGGACAGTACTCGTTGCGTTTAATACGGTCAACAATGGCACGTTACTGCAAGACCTGGAAGGGTCTACCCTTCCTCCTAGACTTAAAAGGTGGACCGAAAATTATCTGTCTGGTCGGCAGGCATCGGTTAATTTCAGGAACGCAACATCCAAACCAAGCAGAATTAAGCAAGGGGTGCACAGGGAGGTCCCCTATCCCCACTGCTGTTTAATTTATACATATCAAAGCTACCTTCACCACCAGAAGAAGTCACTATCGTTTCCTACGTCGGCGACTGCACAATAATGGGCACAGGCCCAGGCCCAAGCCCACAGATAGATGAGTTTTGCAACAAAGTAAACTATCTCACTGATCTCTCCAGTTTTTTCGCCTCGCGAAACTTGACCTTATCACCGACTAAATCATCGGCGACCTTATTTACAACGGACGTCCCAAATGTCGACCATTTTGGACATCCAAGTCGATGGCACTACGCTACCGACTGTCTTACACCCCAAAATCTTGGGTGTGACGTTCGATCAGGATCTACATTTTGGTGAGTATGAAGCCGCACTTGTACCGAAAATCCAGAGCCGTAATAAAATCCTCAAATCACTTGCTGGCAGTGTGGTAAAGATAAAGAAACGCTCATTACTACTTACAAAGCAATTGGCCAGCCGATTGCATGCTACGCGTCCCCGACATGGTCGCCAATCCTAAAGACTGCTTACTGGAAGAAGCTACTGGCCTGCCAAAATACCGCCCTTAGAAACACCACGGGTTGTCTTCTTATGGCCCCAGAACACCATCTACATAATGAGGCGAGAATACTACCCATTAGCAAGAGAAATGAAATGACAGCCAAACAGTTTCTGTTGAATACCCAGAAACCTGAGCATTCCAACAAACATCTGATTGATGAGCATACATCGCCCAAGGGCTTAACGAGTCATCTTCTTAAACATTATGATGAAATAAGGCACCTGAGAACACAGCCATATGAAGCTAAAAAACACAAGCAGGTCCTCAGTGAAATCCACAAACAGGCGTCGGACCTTTATGCCTGGTATGGTATTGTCTGGTGAATCCTGTACTCAAAGAACAACAATACCCAAAACTAGCAGAGGAGGAACGCACTCTCCGTAGTGAACCGCGCGTCACTCTAGCTCAAATTCGATCTGGGTACTGCAACAGTTTAAACTCTTACCTATCCAGAATCAACTCCGACATAAAAAACATATCATTAGCTTAATGTTAAAATGTGCTAAGTCAACTTTTACGAATTTTACAGGAGACGAAAACAAAATGAATAATTTTTGAAATAACTTTTTTTTTCAAAACTGTGAATTTTCCGCACTCAAAACAAATTTTTTCTCCTGTCTTAGCACTTTTTACTCAATATCTTTCCCCATCGCTCCTCCCCTTTAATGTTTGAAATTTAATACTAAAACTATATATTTCACAAAAAATACTATATATTTGTCAAACTATTTCTACAGTTCTGATCTGGAATCTTTTGCCGGATGGTGCACAGGCAATAATTTATTTTTTTTTGTGTTGTGTCTTATTCCAAAGAGACTACTGCCACATTATCTACAAACTAAATGCTAAATCTCTTAATCGTTGTCAACAGAGTAAAGAATTGGGTGTAATTTTGGACTCCAAACTCTCTTTTTCTAGTCACATTAACTTCATTGTTTCAAAATTTGTTGCAATGGTTGGTTTCAGTAGACGTAACACCAGTGACTTTAAGGACCCTATGACGTTCAAGGCACTTTATATGTCATTGGCCAGAAGTGGTCTTGAATATTGCTCAATAATATGGAATCTTTTCTATGAATCTAACTCCTATAAAATTGAGAAAGTTCAAAAATTTTTTACAAAAATTGCTTTACGTATGCTTCACTGGCCAGACGGCCTCCCATCATATACCAGCAGGCACAAATTGCTTGGTCTTCAGGCTTTGCATTACAGAAGAACTTTTATCTCACTCACGAATTGCTCTGATTTATCTAATTGGTTCATTCCATATATTCTACTGCGTGATTTTCGGCATAATAGATTATTTATCGAAATAACTCATAAAACGAGTTATTTATTTATTTATTTATTTATTTCAATATTAATCTAGAAAATATAAAAAAATTTCACACAGATTACAAGAAGAAAAAGCATCTAAAAAAATAACAACCATTATTATTTTAACTTAAAAACTAATTAACTTAACCTATAACTAGGACTATACATCTAGCAAATCGATTCAGTAGTGTTATTATACTCTGTTGAGCAGAGCTCACAGAGTATATTAACTTTGATTGGATAACGGTTGGTTGTACAGGTATAAAGGAATCGAGATAGATATAGGCTTCCATATATCAAAATCATCAGTATCGAAAAAAAATTTAATTGAGCCATGTCCGTCCGTCCGGCCGTTAACACGATAACTTGAGTAAATTTGGAGGTATCTTGATGAAATCTGGTACGTAGGTTACTGGGCACTCATCTCAGATCGCTATTTAAAATGAACGAAATCGTACTATAACCACGCCCACTTTTTCGATATCGAAAATTTCGAAAAACTGAAAAAGTGCGATAATTCATTACCAAAGACGGATAAAGCAACGAAGCTTGGTAGGTGAGTTGAACGTATGACGCAGAATAGAAAATTAGTAAAATTTTGGACAATGGGCATGGCACCGCCCACTTTTAAAAGAAGGTAATTTAAAAGTTTTGCAAGCTGAAATTTGGCAGTCGTTGAAGATATCATGATGAAATTTGGCAAGAACGTTACTACTATTACTATATATATGCTTAAAAAAATTTGCAAAATCGGAGAACGACCACGCCCACTTTAAAAAAAAATTTTTTAAAGTCAAATTTTAACAAAAAAATTTAATATCTTTACAGTATATAAGTCAAATTATGTCAAAATTCAACTCCAGTAATGATATGGTGCAACAAAATACAAAAATAAAAGAAAATTTCAAAATGGGCGTGGCTCCGCCCTTTTTATTTAATTTGTCTAGGATACTTTTAATGCCATAACTCGAACAAAAATGTACCAATCCTTGTGACATTTGGTAGGGGCTTAGATTCTAGGACGATACCTATTTTCTGTGAAAAAAGGCGAAATCGGTTGAAGCCACGCCCAGTGTTTATACAGAGTTGATCGTTTGTCCTTCCGCTCGGCCGTTAACACGATAAATTGAGCAAAAATCGATATATCTTTACTAAACTCAGTTCACGTACTTATATGAACTCGCTTTGTATTGGTATAAAAAATGGCCGAAATCCGACTATGACTTCCAATTTTTCGATATCGAAAATTACGAAAAATGAAAAAATTGCCATAATTCTATACCAAATACGAAAAAAAGGATGACACGTGGTAATTGGATTGGTTTATTGACGCAAAATATAACTTTAGAAAAAAACATTTTAAAATGGGTGTAACACCTATCATATTAAGTAGAAGAATATGAAAAAGTTTTGCAGAGCAAAATTAAAAGCCCTTGAAATCTTGGCAGGAATACTGTCCGTGGTATTACATATATAAATAAATTAGCGGTACGCGACAGATGAGGTTCTGGGTCACCCTGGTCCACATATTGGTCGATATCTCGAAAACGCCTTTACATATACAACTACCACCACTCCCTTTTAAAATACTCATTAACCCCATTCATTTCATACCCATATCGTACAAACACATTATAGAGTCAACCCTGGTCCACCTTTATAACGATATCTCGAAAAGGCGTCCACCTATAGAACTAAGGCCCACTCCCATTTAAAATACTCATTAACATTTTTCGTTTGATACCTATATCGTAGAAACAAATTCTAGAGTCACCCCTGGTCCACCTTTATGGCGATATCTCGAAAAGCCGTCCACCAATAGAACTAAGGCCAACTCTCTTTTAAAATACTCATTAACACCTTTCATTTGATACCCATATGGTACAAACAAATTCTAGAGTCACCCCTGGTCCACCTTTATGGCGATATCTCGAAAAGGCGTCCTCCTATAGAACTAAGGCCCACTCCCTTTTAAAATACTCATTAACACCTTTCGTTTGATACCCATATCGTAGAAACAAATTCTAGAGTCACCCCTGGTCCACCTTTATGGCGATATCTCGAAAAGGCGTCCACTAATAGAACTAAGGCCCACTCCCTTTTAAAACACTCATTAGCACCTTTCATTTGATACCCATATTGTACAAACAAATTCTAGAGTCACCACTGGTCCACCTTTATGGCGATATCTCGAAAAGGCGTCCACCTATAGAACTAAGGCCCACTACCTTTTAAAATACTCATTAACACCTTTCATTTGATACCCATATCGTAGAAGCAAATTCTAGAGTCACCCCTGGTCCACCTTTATGGCGATATCTCGAAAACGCGTTCACCTATAGAACAAAGGCCCACTCCCTTTTAAAATACTCATTAACACCTTTCATTTGATACCCTGTACCATAGTACAGGGTCGCAAATTCTTCTTAATTCTTTTTTTCGCTTTAGAAATATTTTTTTTTGTGTCCATTTTTCTCTACAACCACTGTTCCAACTCCAAAACCCCAATATACACAGTTTATGTCAAAAACAGCTGATTTTGAACTTAGTTATCGACATATATATCCAGCATGTGGGTCTACTACCACTTCCGCCACATAATCTTTTTCTTTTCCTGCTGAGATCTTTCCCTCACTAGGGTAGGTACCTTGTCGTTGGTGTGAGGGCTTAGCCGAACTCCATAGCGCCCGACTATGAGGCGGAGCTGTTTAGGACTGACATCTACGCCGTTTCGCCTTATAGGAGGGCGGCGGTATGTCGGTGACCAAGAACTGCCAACCCCCTAATCCAGGGTGTTATGCGGACCGTGCCTATTGGACGATTTGCAGCCAGGGGATAAATTCGGCTGTATTCGAACGGAGCCTTCCCGATACCGGGCCACCTCGGGAAGTATTAATGGCCTTACCACAGTAAGGGGCGCTGCTGTGGCGGACGGTTCTTTCCCCGTATATAATACTGGACCGCTGAGCCCGCCTTGTCGGGCAGGTGGTCGTACGACCAAGATGAACGACTCGTTACCTGACTGTAATAAGGACGATGTAAAGAGGAGGACTGAGTCGCAATCCAAGGACGACAAATACGAATTAAGCGATGCGTCGGACTCGGGGAGCGAGAGTAGTGCTGATTCAATGAACTGCGTGTTGGAGAAGCACACAAATGAAAACGGAGTAGAAGAGTGGAGAAGGATACGGAGCAGAGGAAGTAAAAGAGCTATCTCGCAGTACCGTGCAGCACTAAGAATTGTACAACGCTTGGGAGCAGTGGTTGACCCAACAGAAGTGGAGATCGAGCACTTGGAATGGGCCCATGAAGCGGTAGAAGTAAGTCGAAGGCAGTTCAAAAGGTTTGCTGCGAGAAACCCTCGGTTCTGCAACCGGTACGAGGAGGAAGAAGCGTCGAATGGCAGAATGAAGAGGCAACGTTCGGCGGAAGGCGACAAGCCTGCTTTCAAGAAGCATAAAGGACCCAGTCCTAGAGCCGCGAGGCAGGGCAGTTGCATAGACAAGACAAGTAGGCCCAAAGCTGTAAGACAGATGGGCTCCAATAGCGAGGTAGCTACTACCTCGAAAGCTGCGATTCAGAGGGAAGTTCCAATTAAGGAAGTAGGAGATAAGACAAAGGGAGATAACGCTTAGACTCCGGCTTTCTCGGAGGCGCTAAAGGGAGTTAACGCTAAGACTCCGGCTTTCTCGGAGGTGCCAAAGGGAGATAACACTAAGACTCCTGCTTTTCGCGAGAAGATGAGCGATGTGGCAAAGCAGTCGCTGACTGTGGCGCTGGTTGATCGTAGCAGTCCTTTCGGACAAATGACTACTGAAAGGTGGAGATCTGTGGAAAGGGAGCTTATTAGCTTAATGCTTAAGATGATGCGGGAACAACCAAGTAAGCCCGTGAGAAAACATCGCGAGCTTGCGGTGGCTGGAGGAAGTGGTTCCAAACCTCCAAAGGCAAGGCAAGAACGCACGGTTTAAGGTGGTGGATAAAGCGCAAATCCCCGCGGTACCAAAAGTTAAGGTATGGATACCATGCGTGATGAAGTCGGAGGATACACTGCGACTTCTGCAGAATCAGAATCCGAACATACCGACACAGGATTGGAAGGTACTTACTGTATCTCGGCCTACCGAGGATGGTCAGTTCTACACCTTCCAAATAAACAAGCAGGCGGAGGATATTTTGTACACGCAGCTTGGTAAAATGTCCTTTGGCACTGGCAAAATTTACATGCGACTCAGGAAAAGAAGTCCCGAGGATAAAAACCCTAACACGCTAGAGGTGGGCGAAGTCGAAAATGACCTCAAAAGCCTAAGGGCAAAAAGGCAGGTGGAGCTCGCCGACGTCACCGCGAACGTGCTAGAAGAGGACCAACCGCTAAATGGTGCTGTGATTCGCACAGAGGAACACCCTGCACAACAGTTACGAGAGGCTGAAGGGGGCCTCGAATACTCTCAACCAAAAGGCAAGGGGAGGACGAAGACGTCAAGACGAAGGTGCTGGAGGGGAGCAAACAGCCCAATGGTGCTGCGAGTCCTACAGATAAATCTCCAACACAGTAAAGTGGCGTCGAGCGAACTCCTCCTAACCCTTGAGGAGGGTTCGTTTGACGTGGCGCTGATCCAGGAGACGTGGCTCTCATCGGGAGGAAAGGTTTCTGGACTTAGCGCGCGCGGGTTTGGCGTTTACTACGCGCAAATGGAAGGACGGTTGCGGGCTGTAGTAATGATAAGGAAACAGCTGCATTCATATATGCTGCCTAATTACACCACTGAGGATCTCGTAGCGGTTGCCGTTGAGCAAAAGAATAAGCAGGCATTTATCATGGCATCCTGCTACATGGCCCATGCAGCGGAGGTCCCACCGATGGAGTGCAAAAGGCTAGTACAGGAGGAAGGGCACAAAGGGCGGTTGGTCATAGGCGCAGATGCAAATGCGCACCACAATGCGTGGGGAAGAGCAGATACGAACGAGAGGGGCGAATATCTGTTTTGTTACATCCTGCAAACCAATTTGCAGATAGCCAACAGGGGAAATGTCCGTACATACATTGGTCCAACATCCAGCAACGTTCTGGATATTACATTGAGCTCCGAGCGTGATATATCAAGGTATGATTGGATGGTTCTTGATAGACCATCCTTCTCCGACCATGCATATATCAGCTTCAACATCCCCCTAAAGAGGGTAGAGAAGGGAGGAACCTTTAGAAACCCTAGGTCAATGAACTGGACTAAATTCCAGAAACATGTAGAAACAAAGCTGGGACAACCCAAAGATGTTGCTAATGTAGAGGAACTGGAGGAGTCGAATGAATTCTTAACAAGGACGCTTATGACTGCGTATAACAAAGCTTGCCCTCTAAGAAGATTCAGAGGAAAAGAAAAGCCGCCATGGCGGAGCAATGAGCTGAGTCTTCTAAGAAGACAGGTAAAAGAAATGTTTAAGCTCGCAAAGACCGCGGAAAGCGAAGCGTGTCGGGACGAGTACAATGATCTACTGAGGATCTGCAAGCGTGAGATTACCAGGGCGAAGAGAAACTCATGGAAAAGTTTCTTTACGGACATAGAGTGCTCCAGCGAAACAGCACGGTTCAAAAAAGTCCTAGCAAAGGGAAACATAGTCCAGGGACTAATAAAGAAAGAGAACGGGGAATGGTCACGTAATAGTGAGGAATCCCTTGAGGTGCTTCTCGATACACATTTCCCATCGGGAGACGGTTTAGAGGAGCCAGCAGACATCACTCTCACTTCGATCACGGAGCTATTAGTGCCGGGCTTGGTGACCGATACCAAGATCGAGTGGGCAGTGAAGACGTTTTCTAAGTTTAAATCGCCGGGCCCAGATGGTTTATTCCCGGCCATGCTACAAGTCTCAAGTAGGGCGGTCGTGGAATGGCTTAAAATAATATTCGATGGGTGCATACGACTGAATCATGTACCGCACTCTTGGAGAACTGCTCGTGTATCTTTGCTACCAAAGGCGGGGAAGATCGTCACGTGTATCCCAAAGACTATAGACCCATTAGCTTAACATCATTTCTGCTCAAAACCTTTGAGAGGCTGATAGATGTGTACATAAAGTCCAACGTGGATGAAAAGCTGCTCTCCACAACACAACATGCGTACACAAAGGCAAGTCGGTAGACACCGCATTGCATAGGGTGGTAATAAGCATAGAGAAATCCCTGGAATATAAGGAGTATGCTCTAGGAGTCTTCTTGGACATTGCCGGGGCTTTCAATAATGTTGCAAAATGGGCGATTATGGATGGTCTTAATTACATTAAAGTACATCCTGCCTTAATCAGATGGATCGGCTGGTGGTGGAAAGTGCCATCCAACGATTAGTTCTTTGATGGATCGGGCGCTTCGCGATATTCATACCTGGGCATCTAATGTCGGATTGAAAGTCAATGCGGAGAAGACGGATATGGTCTTGTTTACAAAGAGGTACAAGGTCCCAAATTGGACCAGGCCTAAGTTAGGAGGGGTGACCTTACAGGAGAAACCTTGCACAAAATATTTAGGAATCATCCTAGACAGTAAGCTGTCATGGAAACTCAACGTGGAGGATAGGGTCAAGAAGGCCTCAACGGCACTCTATGCATGTAAAAGAATGCTGGGGTGTACGTGGGGCCTATCGCCCTCTCTTTCTCATTGGGTTTTTACAGCGATTGTAAGCCCTATTCTATACTATGGAGTTCTTGTTTGGTGGAAAGCCACACAAAAAACAACATACCTCAAAAAATTAGAGGGGGTATGCAGACTATCGATGCTTAGAATTACGGGAGCCCTGAAAACAATCCGATGGCTGCACTGTATGCCATTTTGCACATCCCACCTGTAAACCTGGTAGCAAAGAACAAAGCGTTAACGACCGCAACCAGGCTCGGTGCTTCGGGGCAGCTTGAGCGCCGACCATATGGCCATAGTAGTATAGCGTCATCAATGACAAGACGAACAGACTACATGATTCCCTATCTGCGCTTCCAGGGAGCTCTTAAGGCTACAATAGAGGTGGACGGCTGGCGCAAGGGTGCGCAAATGGCGGACGAGGCGATACATGTGTACACCGATGGTTCCAAAGTAGTGGGAGGAGTAGGGTCTGCGGTATACTGCGCGGATCCGGAAATAAGCAGATCCTACAGGCTGCCGGATTACTGTAGCGTTTTCCAAGCGGAAATATTAGCCGTAACCAAAGCAGTAGAAAGCCTGGAAGAGAATAGCTTAAGCTGCAACCGTGTTAACTTTTATATTGACAGTCAAGCAGCAATTAAGGCAATTATCTCGCATAGCATAGCATCTAAATGCGTGTTAGAGTGTAAGCAGTCTCTGGAGAGAATCGGGATAGGGAGAAGCATACATCTATATTGGGTCCCAGGGCATATGGGAATAGATGGGAATGAAAAAGCGGACGAACTAGCTAAAAAGGGCGCATCCCTTAAAGCTTGCTCCGTTGATGTCCCACTTAGATTGGGCAAGATTAAGCGAAATCGAGAGGTGCACATGATCGACCAAGCGGCAAAGGCGTGGGTTCAAGCGCGGGGCTGTAAAGTGTCGAAGATTATGTGTAGGTCGTACAACCTCAGACCAACACATTTGCTCCTATCATTAAAAAGAGAGGACTGT
Source organism: Eurosta solidaginis (assembly GCF_040869045.1). Lineage (NCBI taxonomy): Eukaryota > Metazoa > Arthropoda > Insecta > Diptera > Tephritidae > Eurosta > Eurosta solidaginis. The sequence continues at coordinate 232,512,068 of NC_090319.1, read as the reverse complement.
AGACTCGTGACGGGTATTCTGACTGGACACTGCCTTCTGTCGTCACATGCCTTTAAACTAGGCGTGGTCAGTGATAGCAGATGTAGGAAGTGCGGGTTGGAGGGGGAAACGATCGAGCACGTTCTGTGCTCGTGTCCTGCACTCCAGCTATTAGGAGTGATACAGCTGTCAGATCTAGAAGCAGCAAGTGGCTTAAGACCTAGGAAGCTTCTAGTATTTGCCAAGAGGACGGAGTTATTTCATAACATAGGTCCTGGTTTTTGATAGGGTTTTTCAGTTTGGTCGTTAAAATAAACTTCTGGTAATACTACGGAATCAATCAGTCTATGTGATGTCCTCATGGACCGGCCAGTTCAACCTACCTACCTGCTGAGATCGAGGACAGTCAACATCATCGTCTTAAAAAAATAAATAAAAGAAAAGTAACCTTTTCAAATTGAACTTTGATTCGGAGTGGTTGTAGCTAAAGTAAAGCCAAATTAACAAACAAAAATATTTATTAAGATCCCGCTTTAAAATCAGTGCGCGTAAGTGGCGATTATAGAAACCAGCGGTAAGAAAGGGCAGCCAATTTAGTGCTGAAGCCCTACCTATTCATCTCATATGCTATATAATCAGGCGTGTTCTGAATTCCGACTCGGAATGAAAAGTAAAACGACATTGATTTCGACTCGTTTTCTATTTGGTGTTCTCAATTCCGATTGTAAAAAACTGATTCGAAGTCGATTTCGAATCGTTCTCATTCCGACTCGATAGCCAGTTTAATTAGCTGTTTTTGTTTATGTGTTTTGGTTTAAATATCATAAAATTTTATTTTAATTAAAAAATGCCTGCAGCTATGGTTTTTGGATGCGCAGACGCAAGAAGACGTGCTATTGTGCGTGCGAATCGTAAAAATCGTATAAAAAAATTCTCATATTTATTAGTTTTGGTAAAATAAATTGATTATATTGATAATGGTGATTTATAACTTTTATTCCAATAACTACGTATTATTATTAATGGCTCCTCTTGAAACAAGAACGTCCCTGAAATATATACATGTGTTTTTACAGGTACACTGCTGGTCAAATTAAAGTGTTAAATTGACAATCGTTTTATTCGTGTCTTTAATAATTTGTTCAAATAAAAGAAAAATTTTGCTTGTGATTTGATTCTCCGTTCAATTCAAAGATGCTTCTGATTCGTGATTCGAATCTCTATCCAAACCAAAGTCTCTCATATCAGGTCACTCATATTAAAATGTTCTTATTTTGTTTATCATTTCGTTTAAATTTTAATTTTTGTATAAATTAATTCCAAGTTAGGAGCCTTGCAAATATACGCCTTAAATAAACAATTTTAAATAAGTTGAAAAAAGTTTTGAAAAACGTTGACATTTTTGTGAAATACTTCAAATCAAAAAACCGAAACTCCATCAAATTCTAGATTCTAGGGATATAACTCCTAAGTCTGCGAAAATCTATTTTAATTTTTAGACATTTTTTTCTTTAAAAGAATATTTAAAAAGTTTAGGACGCAGATTTGAACGGCTCCTAACTGGCAATTAATTTAATTGGAACATGTCTACGTGAGTGACCTTATGATTATGAAATGGGGTATATGTATATTACACAAACAGTAAATTAAAAGTTAACACTTTATGCAAAATTTGCTAACACTTTACAAAATTTTTTTTTATAGACTCAAGATTAGTACTACAAACGTAAAAGTTTTTCCGAAAATTATTTAAATTTTTGTGTAATTTGTAAACTAATATTTACAAATTTTTTAACACTCACTAACATATACATTTATAAAAAAATTATTAAAATAATTTTACTGAAGCCAAAGTAGGCGAAAATTGCTAAAAAAAAATACCTGTAACCCATTGACTTCTACAAAATTAATAGTAATAATAAAAATTAATAAATTTTCTGGTTCTTAAATTATTTATGAGGCCTTAACCAAAATTTTGCGGGTGCTGCTTATAAACAACTTGGGAAATAAGGGACATCCTAATATACATATAGAGATCGATATTCACAGCATTGGTTTAGCATTGCAATTACAAAAATTTTCGTAAAGTTTCCAACTTCAGTATCTCTATTTCCTCCAATCTTTCGTTATGTCTTTTTCTCTCCTTTTCCTCCTGCTCTTTAATATCCAATTCTTTTTTCTTGAATGTTAGCAGTTCATCGAATGCACGGGCAATCCGATCAAATGCAGCATTTTGCTCCATGCACATTTTCTCAAAAGTGTCAATAGATCGCCGACGTGCACGCGATGTATTTCGTGGCTCAATTGTAGCTCCCAAATGTGGCTCCCGGTTGCTGCTTGTAGTTGGAGCTTGTGAGGGTCCATAGCGTCTGACGCCATCCATACCATTCACGGATTTATATAGGCTACAGAGCACCGCAATCGCTTCTTCAGTCGGTGAAATAGGCTGCTGGGAATATGGTCCACCACCAGTTGAATTCACTTCGCGCCGGTTATCTGACAACTTTTTCTTTATAGTGGACTTCCAATCGACCCAAGACTGTAAAAAGAGTTGAAATAAAACCAAAAGAAAACAAGAGTAACTGTGAAGGTCCACACCAGAAAAGCACAATTCACTTATTTATAATTTTAAGTAAATTTAAAAAAGTTTTTTTGAATGAACTGAGCATAGTAGTAGCAGCGGGCGCCAGGGAAAGGGATGTGCATTAAAAGTCAATTTTAAACATTTTTGGAATCGTGTATTTTTGGTGTGGACCTCCACAATTCTTTACTACAATAAGCGAATTGCAATCGAGATTTGGATTATTCTCTGCGACAGTACACAACTGCTAAAACACGTTCAAAAATGCCGGGGGAGTTATACAAAAAATACGCGGTTTGACCTTATCAATAATCCGAAGGCGATTTTTTATTTCTGTCGAGATATTTGTAATCAAAGTTCAACACTCCGTAATTTTTATTGGTTGTTGTAGTCACACATTTAGAGTATTCCGAAAAGTGCAGAAAGCTGGGTAATAGTGCAGTTTACGGTACCCACCGAAATTTTGGCCAAAAGTGCCAAGTGAGGTATCAGAAGACGCGTATTCACGTCTACATCAAGAATCCGAAAGCGGAAGTTAACTTTTTTTACCCGTTCAAAAGATATTAACGAAAACCCGAAAAAAGACCCCAGGTCCCTCCGAAACCGGGGGTGGGATCCATAGTATTTTTAGCGCAGAACACCTTTCTGCGTTGGCGGCCTTCGGCCGCGCTTATAAAAAATAACCCTGGGCTACGCCATGCCAAGTCCGGGTGTGTGGTATAACCGTGGCTACCGCCACGGTGATGCACAATTTTTTTTTGTGGGTATAACCACAACAATAACCACATTAAAATCGCCAACTTCAACTGCAAATATCTCCCTACAGAGATAAAATTTTTCTTTCCGGATTATTGTTCTCGAGATTAATACGCGTCTTTTGACACCTCACTTGATATTTTGGCCCAACTTTAAGGTGGGTACTGTAAACTGCACTACTACCGAAAGCTGTTCTGCAAAGTAATACTGAATATCGCGTAGCCGGTGATGGATCGGTTAAGGGTTATTTTTTTTTAAATCGTGGCCGAATGCAGCCAACTCAGAAAGGTGCCAATAAATGTTCACAGAAACAAAAAAATGTACTTCCAATTATTGATACGGTCAAAACGCGTCTTTCCATCCCTTTTCCCAAATTTTTTGCTGAGTCTTAGCCGCTGGGAGCTAAAGTAAAGAATGACCAAACAAACTTCCTTACCTTTTTCCAACCAGCCAAATCTTTGCACGGAGGACCAACAGCATTCAGGGACTTTGTTAGTTCACCCCATTTTGCTTCTACATCCACTCTGTCCCCTTTAGTGAAACCTTTAGCAATGACTTCGTTGCCTTGCATAAAGGATAAGAGGATTTCTTCCTGCTTTGGGTTTCGCTTCTTTCCCCTGAAATATATGAACATACATATATATATCCATATTTGGAACAAATTAAAGCAAAGTAAAACTGCCAAATGAATACTTACATTACAAAATCTCTTGTTTTTCCCAATTATTTGTAAGATATTTATTTTTATCACACTTCGTATGATACACAATGCAATAGATATCAGCTGATCGAAGTAAATAAGGGTTGCCATTAGTCGTACTTTTTATAGTGACAAATTCATTGGACGAAAATATTTTCGAAAATTGTATTACTTTGATGTATTTTAGCAATTACTTTATAATAATTATAAATAATAACAATTATTATTATAATTCCTCATATAATGCCAATAGAATAACAAACATAGGACCAAAAATAAAAGTGCTTAGATTTTATGTTCTTCGAATATGGCACTCGAATATTTTTTCTCTACACATGGCAATAATGAGTTTTTCGAATAATACTGCGCATGCGCTGGATCGGAATTCAGAACAGGTCGAGTTCATTTCGATCAGCATCGATTTCTTTGCCTAATAGATTTCTTGATAGAAGTTTTTAAAGGAAGATTTATTATGCATATTTAACTCAAATTTAAACAAAAAACTACACATAACTCTTCCAAATAAAACGAAGAATTAAAAAAAAACTATTTGAAAGACAAATATCCCAACATTTGTGTTTAATCTCCCAATTAATTTTCATTCCGACTGCTCAGAGGCAATACTTTTCAAAACGATAATTTTTGGTCGGAATCGAAATTGAGAACACCAATCCATTTCGATTCCGAATAAATTGATCGGAACCGGAATTCAGAACAGGCCTGAATATAATTGGTAAGTTTGCCCTTTGAATTATTGCATAACATTCCCTTGACTTCATAGTGAAATTCCTTTAATATTAAATATTCGCTTGCCCCTTATAATTTCCAAAAATCAAATACAAAAAAAACAAGTAAGGAAGGTTAAGTTCGGGTGTAACCGAACATTACATACTCAGTTGAGAGCTATGGTGACAACATAAGGGAAAATAACCAAGTAGGAAAATGAACCGAGGGAAACCCTGGAATGTGTTTGTATGACATGCGTATCAAATGAAAGGCATTAAAGAGTATTTTATGAGGGAGTGGGCCATAGTTCTATAGGTGGACGCCGTTTAGGGATATAGCCATAAAGGTGGATCAGGTTGACTCTAGAATGCGTTTGTACGATATGGGTATCAAATGAAAGGTGTTAATGAGTATTTTAAAAGGGAGTAATCCTTAGTTCCATAGGTGGACGCCGTTTCGAGATATCGCCATAAAGGTGGACCAGGGGTGACCCTAGAATTTGTTTGTACAATATGGGTATCAAAAGAAAGGTGTTAATGAGTATTTTAAAAGGGAGTGATGCTTAGTTCCATAGGTGGACGCAGTTTCGAGATACCGCCATAAAGGTGGACCAGGGGTGACCCTAGAATTTGTTTGTACAATATGGGTATCAAAAGAAAGGTGTTAATGAGTATTTTAAAAGGGAGTGATGCTTAGTTCCACAGGTGGATGCCGTTTCTAGATATCGCCATAAAGGTGGACCAGGTGTGACCCTAGAATTTGTTTGTACGATATGGGTATCAAATTAAATGTATTAAGGAGGGTTTTAAAAGGGAGTGGTGGTAGTTGTATAGGTGGTCGCCTTTTCGAGATATCGCCATAAAGGTGGACCAGGGGTGACTCTAGAATGCGTTTGTACGATATGGGTATCAAATGAAAGGTGTTAATGAGTATTTTAAAAGGGAGTAATCCTTAATTCCACAGGTAGACGCCGTTTCGAGATATCGCCACAAAGGTGGACCAGGTGTGACCCTAGAATTTGTTTGTACAATATGGGTATCAAAAGAAAGGTGTTAATGAGTATTTTAAAAGGGAGTAATCCTTAGTTCCATAGGAGGACGCCGTTTCGAGATATCAACACAAAGGTGGATCAGGGGTGACCCTAGAATTTGTTTGTACAATATGGGCATCAAACGAATGGTGTTAATGAGTATTTTAAAAGGGAGTGGGCCTTAGTTCTATAGGTGGTCGCCTTTTCGAGATATCGCCATAAAGGTGGACCAGGGGTGACTCTAGAATGCGTTTGTACGATATGGGTATCAAATGAAAGGTGTTAAAGAGTATTTTATGAGGGAGTGGGCCATAGTTCTATAGGTAGACGCCATTTACGGATATAGCCATAAAGGTGGATCAGGGTTGACTCTAGAATGCGTTTGTACGATATGGGTATCAAATGAAAGGTGTTAATGAGTATTTTAAAAGGGAGTAATCCTTAGTTCCATAGGTGGACGCCGTTTCGAGATACCGCCATAAAGGTGGACCAGGGGTGACCCTAGAATTTGTTTGTACAATATGGGTATCAAAAGAAAGGTGTTAGTGAGTATTTTAAAAGGGAGTAATCCTTAGTTCCATAGGTGGACGCCGTTTCGAGATATCGCCATAAAGGTGGACCAAGGGTGACCCTAGAATTTGTTTGTACAATATGGGTATCAAAAGAAAGGTGTTAATGAGTATTTTAAAAGGGAGTGGGCCTTAGTTCTATAGGTGGACGCCGTTTCGAAATATCGCCATAAAGGTGGACCAGGGTGACTTTAGAATGTGTTTGTCCGATATGGGTATCAAATTAAAGGTATTAATGAGCGTTTTAAAAGGGAGTGGTGGTAGTTGTATATGTGAAGGCGTTTTCCAGATCGCGACCAAAATGTGGACCAGGGTGACACAGAACATCATCTGTTGGATACCGCTAATTTATTTATATATGTAATACCTGCCAAGATTTTAAGGGTTTTTTATTTCGCCCTGCGGAACTTTTTCATTTTCTTCTACTTAATATGATAGGTATCACAACCATTTTATAAAGTTTTTTCTAAAGTTATATTTCATGTCAATAAACCAATCCAATTACCTCACCATGTTTCATCCCTTTTTTCGTATTTGGTATAGAATTATGGCATTTTTTTCATTTTTCGTAATTTTCGATATCGAAAAAGTGGGCGTGGTCATTGTCGGATTTCGTTCATTTTTCATACCAAAATAAAGTGAGTTCAAGTAAGTACGTGAACTAAGTTCATTAAAGATATGTCGATTTTTGCTCAAGTTATCGTGTTAACGGCCATGCGGAAGGACAGACGAACGACTGTGTATAAAAACTGGGCGTGGCATAAACCGATTTCGCCCGTTTTCACAGAAAACAGTTAACATCATAAAATCTATGCCCCTACAAAATTTCAAAAGGAGTGGTTAATTTTTGTTCGACTTATGGCGGTAAAAATATCCTAGACAAACTAAATGAAAAAGGGCGGAGCCACGCCCATTTTGAAATTTTCTTTTATTTTTGTATTTTGTTGCACCATGTCATTACTGGAGTTGAATGTTGACATAATTTAATTATATACTGTAAACATTAAATTTTTTGTTAAAATTTTAATTAAAAAAAAAAAAAATTTTTTTAAAGTGGGCGTGGTCCTTCTCCGATTTTGCTAATTTTTATTAGGCGTACATATAGTAATAGGAGTAACGTCCCTGCCAAATTTCATCATGATACCTTCAACGACTGACAAATTACAGCTTGCAAAATTTTAAATTACCTTCTTTTAAAAGTGGGCGGTGCCACACCCATTGTCCAAAATTTTACTAATTTTCCATTCTGCGTCATAAATTCAACTTATCTACCAAGTTTCGTCGCTTTATCTGTCTTTGGTAATGAATTATCGCACTTTTTCGGTTTTACGAAATTTTCGATATCGAAAAAGTGGGCGTGGTTATAGTCCGATATTGTTCATTTTAAATAGTGATCTGAGATGAGTGCTCAGGAAGCTACATACCAAATGTTATCAAGTTACCTCAAAATTTACTCAAGTTATCGTGTTAACGGCCATGCGGAAGGACAGACGGACGACTGTGTATAAAAACTGGGCGTGGCATAAACCGATTTCGCCCGTTTTCACAGAAAACAGTTCAAATCATAAAATCTATGCCCCTATCAAATTTCAAAAGGATTGGTTAATTTTTGTTCGACTTATGGCGTTAAAAGTATCCTAGACAAATTAAATGAAAAAGGGCGGAGCCACGCCCATTTTGAAATTTTCTTTTATTTTTGTATTTTGTTGCACCATGTCATTACTGGAGTTGAATGTTGACATAATTTACTTATATGCTGTAAAGATATTAAATTTTTTGTTAAAATTTTACTTTAAAAAATTTTTTTTTTTTAAAGTGGGCGTGGTCCTTCTCCGATTTTGCTAATTTTTATTAGGCGTACATATAGTAATAGGAGTAACGTCCCTGCCAAATTTCATCATGATATCTTCAACGACTGACAAATTACAGCTTGCAAAAATTATAAATTACCTTCTTTTAAAAGTGGGCGGTGCCACGCCCATTGTCCAAAATTTTACTAATTTTCTATTCTGCGTCATAAATTCAACTCATCTACCAAGTTTCGTCGCTTTATCTGTCTTTGGTAATGAATTATCGCACTTTTTCGGTTTTTCGAAATTTTCGATATCGAAAAAGTGGGCGTGGTTATAGTCCGATATCGTTCATTTTAAATAGCGATCTGAGATGAGTGCTCAGGAACCTACGTACCAAATTTCATCAAGTTACCTCAAAATTTACTCAAGTTATCGTGTTAACGGACGGACGGACGGACGGACGGACGGACGGACATGGCTCAATCAAATTTTTTTTCGATCCTGATTATTTTGATATATGGAAGTCTATATCTATCTCGATTCCTTTATATATGTACAACCAACCGTTATCCAATCAAACTTAATATACTCTGTGAGCTCTGCTCAACTGAGTATAAAAATGCCATTACTCTCTTGCTAAATCTATGGTGTGTTATCTTTCCACAGATTTACTTCAACCCACCGACCACTTTTTGCATCATCGTGCTTGTGGGTCGCTTATGCGGGCCACAAGCATCCCTTCCCCGCCCTCTTGCATTTCGCCTACGCCTGGATGTGTCCAAAATTCCCAAGAATCGATGTACAGCAATTACGCTACAAGGGTTCACATAGGCATCATATAAAATTGCACCTATAAAAAATCCGTCATCGATTGGATTTTCTAAAAACCCCACAAATCGAAATTTCCATAAAAGACCAAATTTAGTTAACCAAAAGGAAAACGCATGCGATATCCAACTCGAAGAAAACACAAAAAAAAAAAAAGAGAAGAAGAAGAATTAAACTTTAAAATTACATAGAAATATGATAAGATGTTGTAAAACGAATCAAGCTTGATGTTTTAATCAAAGAAGAAAAAAAAAGAAAACCCAAATAATTTGTTAAATAATAATGTAAAATGACCCAATGTTAGATTAAAACAAAAGTAGACCTTTTTAGATAATACCTACTGTAAAAATTGGTAACCTGAGAATTGAATTGGTCATAATCATTAACTTTAAATAATTACCAAGCAAAGATTGTGTGGCTAAGCCACAGCAGTATATTACTTGCTTCTTGTTGTTGGTGTACAACAAACTCTCACACATGTACCAGAAGAAATAAATTTAACTAAAGAAGAAGCGGTGAACATGTTTGAGAGAGGGTTGTATGAAGTGGCCAACCTTGTTTTTGTTGTGAACTATTTGCAAATTGTGTATTTGCTACTAAAAACATGGTTGCCGTAGGTTAATCATTATTTTTTGGTTTAAGTGATTTATTTTTTTCTTAGCCTGAGACTCTTTCTTCGAATTTTCAATTAGCCAGCGAGAAGGCCTTCGAAACTAAGAAAGATGCTCAAATGTTGAGTTATATTCCCTGACCATATACTTGTACCTATAATTATATTATTCTATTATATTACTAATATTCACTATAATACTTATATACATATAATTTTTATATATATATTTTTTTACGTCTGTACGTACATATGTATGTACGTATATTTGCTCAACCTTAGTTGAGTTTGGCTTATTTTCAAATTAGGGTTCACTAATTTTTTTTGTTGTTATAGTTTTGCTTTCCTCTTTCATACCTAAATATGTACGTAGCACCGTGCAGATGTACTTACATGCATTTAAACAAGTTTCGCACATATAAATTAATATTAAAATCTAAAGATACACGTGAGTGTTTGCGGGGCAAATTATAGTTCGAACATATTGTAAATTTTTAGCAAAATATGTACATAAAATTACTTGAGTCTGAGTAGGCTGACTGACTTAAGGTAACCTTTGTAAATAGAAAAATGGATTGATTTTGTGTGAATAATAATTAAATAATTATGGGTAACAAGGCCGTGAGCGCTGATAGATTGCCTGCGGAGCTATTCAAGTTCGGCGGCGAGGAGTTGGTAAGGCGCATGCAGCAGCTTCTTAGCAAAATATGGGCGGACGAAAGCATGCCCGACGGTTGGAATCTAAGTGTTCTTTGCCCAGTCCACAAGAAGGGGGATACTGCAAAATGCACCAACTATCGTGGAATCAGCCTTCTTAATATCGCATATAAGGTCCTTTCAAGTGTATTGTGCGAAAGATTGAAGCCCACCGTGAACCGGCTGATTGGACCTTATCAGTGCGGCTTCAGACCTGGTAAATCTATCATCGACCAGATTTTCACAATGCGCCAAATCTTGGAAAAAACCCGTGAAAAGAGAATCGACACACATCACCTCTTCGTCGACTTTAAAGCCGCCTTCGACAGCACGAAAAGGAGCTGCCTATATGCCGCTATGTCTGAATTTAGTTTCCCCGCAAAACTTATACGGCTGTGCAAAATGACGTTGAGAAACACCATCAGCTCATTCAGAATTGGGAAGGACCTCTCCGAGCCGTTCGAAACTAAACGAGGTTTCAGACAGGGTGACCCCCTATCGTGCGATTTCTTTAATTTGATGCTGGAGAAAATTATGCTAGCTGCAGAACTTAACCGCACTGGAACAATATACTATAAAAGCGTGCATTTACTGGCATATGCTGATGACATTGATATCATCGGCCTAAACACCCGCGCTCTTAGTTCTGCTTACTCCAAACTGGAAAAAGAAGCGGTAAAGATGGGTTTAATGGTGAATGAGGACAAAACGAAGTACCCGCTGTCATCGAGCAAAGAGTCAGCGCATATGCACCTTGGCAACCACGCTACTGTTGGCAGTCATAATTTCGAAATAGTAAAAGACTTCGTTTATTTGGGAACCAGCGTCAACACTAGCAACAACATAAGCACTGAAATCCAGCGAAGAATCAATCTTGCCATTAAATGCTACTTTGGACTAGGTAGGCAATTGAAAAGTAAAGTCCTCTCTCGGCGAACGAAAATCATACTCTACAAGTCACTTATCGTACCCGTCCTGCTATATGGGGCAGAAGCATGGACCATGACAATAGCAGATGAAGCGGCTTTGGGAGTGTTCGAGAGAAAAGTTCTTCGAAAGATTTATGGACCTCTACGCGTTGGCGATGGCGAGTACCGAAGAAGATTTAATAATGAGCTGTACGAGCTATACGCAGACATCAACATAGTCCAGCGAATTAAAACGCAGCGGCTGCGCTGGCTAGGCCATGTTGTGCGAATGAAAGATGATGCTCCGGCCAAGAAAGTGTTTCTATCGGAACCCGCCTATGGAAGCAGAGGTAGAGGGCGGCCCCCACTCCGTTGGAAGGACCAGGTGGAAAACGATTTAAACTCCCTTGGTGTGACCAATTGGCGCCGCTTGGCGGAGCGAAGGAGCGACTGGCGCGCCTTGTTGGACGGCCATAACCGTTTAGACGGTTAAGCGCCAATTAAGTAAGTAAGTAATTATGGGTAACTAATTGCTTTTTCTATTTGGTTTGAGACATGGGGTGTTGAAGGTAATGTATTTGGGGCCCCAATAACATAAAGGAGGCCAATGGTAGGGCGGTTTCTGGGGCAGCCACCACATCTCCCTAAATGAGCTGTCTGGCATGGGAAGTAATGGTGCAGGGCCATATTAATGAAGTGTGGCAAGCAAATGCGACTTTTCGGTTATCAATTTCTTTTGGTTTTCTTTTGTTGCTTATGAAAGTCCCTGTGTGCAAATATAAATTATCCTGTTTGGCCATGGACTGAGGAAGGCAATGCGGTGTATTGATCGCGTTATCGAATACCACGAAGCTCAAGCTCCGGGCCTAAACGCCAGTGCACACCCCGTGGTCAATGCACCTTGCCACAAGCATTGCCTCTCTATCATCGTAGACTGTGATTACAGTACACCCGGTCAATAGTACCATAACAAACCATATCGTACAAAAAAATTCTATAGTCATCCCTGGTCCACCATTATGGCGATATATCGAAAAGGCGTCCACCCATAGAACTAAGGCCCACTCCCTTTTAAATTACTCATTAACACCTTTCGTTTGATACACATATTGCACAAACGCATTCTAGAGTCACCCCTGGTCCACCTTTATGGCGATATCTCGAAAAGGAATCCACCTATACAACTAAGGGCCACTCCCTTTTAAAATACTCATTAACACCTTTCATTTGATACCCATATCGTACAAACAAATTCTAGAGTCACCCCTGGTTCATCTTTATGGAGATATCTCGAAAAGGCCCACTCCATTTTAAAATACTCATTAACAACTTTCATTTGATACCCATATCGCACAAAGAAATTCTAGAGTCAGCCCTGGTCCACCTTTATGGCGATATCCTTAAATAGCGTCCACTTATAGAACTATGGCCCACTCCCTCTTAAAATACTCTTTGATACCTTCCATTTTCTACACATGTAGATGGCCCACTCCCTCTTAAAATACTCTTTGATACCTTCCATTTTCTACACATGTCATACAAACACATTCCAGGGTTACCATAGGTTCATTTTCCTACATGGTGAATTTCCTTTATTTTGTCTCCATAGCTCTCAACTGAGTATGTAATGTTCGGTTACACCCGAACTTATCCTTCCTTACTTGTTAATTTTAATAACAGCTTATATAAGTTTAAGCTTGAATTGTTTTGTACTTTTAACTAGTCTGTAAGAAAGCTTGTAGTTATCGACATGTAAGAATTGAAGTAGATTATGGTCAGCGCAAAGCATTTATCAAGCACCAAAAGCATATCTCAATTGAGTAAATCCAATTTCAAGGGGTTGTGTTCGCAACCTTCTCAAGGGGTTGCCAGCGCAATATATAGCTTCTCTAACCCAATTGTCAACCTCGCCTACCCGTGGCGAATCCTGTTTCATTGACAGCCGAGGCTCTGGCAACCCCAAGTTCCTCATGGAACTAGGGGGTGGGGAGGGCGGGATGGCCTAGAAGGTTTAATGTGGTCATATAAATCGTTCCCAATATGGTCGGGCTAGTACCTTAATAGTGCTTTGTTACCGGAACGTTCCGGATCTATATCCGACAAAGGACCATCAACATCGGTAACACTCCCCAAAGCCGTCGGGGAGTGTTTTTATCGTTAATACAACAAGAACAAAGCATGTACTTTTAGACTGACTGAATTAAATAAATAAATAAAATGCGCGCACAAAGAAATAACTAGTAATTCAGATTGATATTATTGAGAGGTTGACTTAGCACATTCTTTTTAATAGCTGACGACTTAGCACATTTACACATCATTGCCCACAGAACGTAAAATTGAAAAATTAAAACATTTTTTTGTGATCGATGTATTTTGAATTTAGGTTTAAAACTGCATTAAAATAAAATCTTTCAAAAAAAGTGACTTAGCTCGGTCGCACCTATTGGATGGGGCGAAGCAGTGCTACAACAACAACAACAATCGTAGAGGTAGCAAAGAACAGCAAATTGGTATCTTTTGACATAAAAGATTTATACCCATAAATACCACTATCGGAGACTTTGGCCATAGTTAGCTCAACAATAGTTCATAATACAAACAAGTAAAGGTGTCTAAGTTCGGGTGTAACCGAACATTATATACTCAGCGTGAGCTTCAATTGTATGTTTCATTTCAGATAAATTACTTTTATACATAACACGTGTCACCGCCCGTTTAAAAAATGTTTCCCTATTTCCTCTAACAATAAAATTTGATAAGTGAAATATCATTGATTCAAAACAATTTTTTGCTAAGTTATAGCTTATTATTCTGTCTACGACCTTTTTAAACTTGTTTGATATCTAAGTTGCCGTGGTCTTTAAGCGATCCCGTCCATTTTTACTAGAAATATGTTCTGCAATATGGAAAATATGTGTACACAATTTCATTATGATATGTTAATTTTTCTTCGAGTTGTGGCTCTCGAATCATACAAAATTGCTTAGTCATAAAAGGGGCGGTGCCACACCCATTTTCAAAAACTTTGGTGTTTTCCAATTTAGTGTTATAATTCTATTTAGAAAGTAAAATTCTATGAACACAAAGCTCTTTCTCGCTAAGATATATAATACTCGTCTACGACCCTTTTAAAAATGTTTTATATAAAAGTGGGCGTGGTCTTTAACCGATTTCGTCAATTTTTCCTAGAAATATTTCCTGCTATAGGGAAAATTTGTGTACCCAATTTTATTACGAAAAATTGCTTAGTCATAAAAGGGGCCGTACCACGCCCATTTTTTAAATTTGAAGTTTTCTCTATTTATTGTTATAAATCCACTTGGGAAATGAAATACCATTGATATAAGGCCTTTTTGCAAAGATATAGCTTATTTTATTCGTCCACGACCCTTTTAGAAATCTTGTATATAAAAGTGGGCGTGGTCCTTAACCGATTTCGTTAATGTTTCTTCAAAGCATTCCTTATAGTAAAGGCAACCCCTCTGCTGAATTTTGTTACGATAGGTTTAACGATTTTTGATTCATGATTAATAATATTTGTAAACTTGATTTTATCACAAGTGGGCGGTGCCACGCCCATTTTAAAAAAAATTTCCAAATTTTTATCAAGAGTCCCAATAGTCCCCATGTCAAATTTCAACACTCAAGCTGTATTATTTACTAAATTATCAGGTTTTTTGTGTTTTCCAAAATTTTATATATATAAAAAGTAGGTGTGGTTATCATCCGATTTCGCTCCTTTTCAATACCAATCTATTCTGGGTCCAGGTAAGATAGTGTACCAAATTTGGTCAATATATCTCAATATTTACTCAAGTTATCGTTCTAACGGGCGGACGGACGGACTGATGATTTTGATATATGGAAGTCTATATCTATCTCGATTCCTTTATACCTGTTCAACCAACCGTTATCCAATCAAAGTTAATATACTCTGTGTACAAAACACGCTGAGGATTAAAACAAAGTGAAAAGTATACAAATCACAAATACGTTAAGAACCACTTTACGTCAAAACTATTTTCAATTCAACAATAAAATATATAGACAAAGAAACGGTCTTGGAATGGCAAGCCATTCTTATGGAAGTCTTCATGCAAAATCTGGAAGAAAATTACATACAGGAGCTGAATTCAAGATCAGGCGTGTCGTTTTATGCTAGATACGTGGATAACATAATGGAACGAATTTACTGCAATTCCCCTTATTTGCAATCTTCTGCTATCGTTCGAATCACTAAACTGTTGAATAAATAATTCCAATATTGAATAATGGAAAAATGGCCTTTATTAAAGTACTTCACAATAAATTACCCTACTATTGCTCGCCAGATAGCGTCTTAATCAAAACTGATTCTCGCGCCTCTGCCGTTCGTTGGTGCTTTTATACTCTGTGATTTCCTCGTTGCATCTTCTAGGCGCTTCCAGAATTTACTTAGTTACTGCCATATAATTATAACTACAGATGCACGTGTATAGATTCTCATATGCGCGTGTATTTGTGAGCTACACTTCCACAATTACAATTGCATACATTTGGGAGCATCTCAGATAAGATATCTGCATGTGTTTGTGCATCTCTTCTCCGCTGCGTGTACGTACATATGTGTAGACATAATGATTGATTCGTTGTATCTTCGTAGATACATAATGATTGATTTATGGATGTGCATACAAGTCACTCTTAGCATCGGCTTAGAGATGACAGTACCCCTTAAAATAAAAAAAATAAAAAGTACCCCTTAGTGTTGCTAATATTCATAACACTGCCCTCCACCTAAGTTTGATCGTCCCGATCAGACAAATCTCTCGATCTAAACACTGCCAGCCTTTCCAAATGAACCACTTTCATTTTGGTTCGTGGTTTGCCAATGGTTTGTATGCGGTACACTACATCGTTGATCCGTTTTATAACTTTGTATGGGCCTTCCCAATTACACTGCAATTTCGGGGACAAACCTTTTTTTCGTTGTGGGTTGTATAACAGCACCAAATCTCCTTCCTGAAAACCTTCCGAATTAATTGCTTTATCGTATCGGGCTTTCATCTTGTCACTCATAATCTTTGCTCGTTGTCTTACAAGATCGTGTATCTCTCTCAGCTCTTCTTCCAAGACACCAGTGGATTTCTTGACATTTCTCTCCGCATCGGCATCTATCCCAAACTTCAAATCAGCTGGCAGTTGAAGGTCATTGCCAAAAATTACTTTGCAGGGGTTTGGCCCGTTGTCTCATGCACTGCTGATAGGTAAGCCATCAAGAATAATGGTATGCCGGTATTACACTCCTTATGGTACTTGTCCACTACTTTCCTTAAGTGCTCCTCCAATGTTCTATTGAATCGTTCCACCAACCATCGGACTGAGGATGCAATGCAGTTGTCCGTGTTTTTCGAATGCCCAATGATTTACATTTCCTGGAATACAGCTGGTTCGAAATTCCTGCTTTGGTCGGAATGTAACTCCATTGGTACACCATACCTTGCAACCCAATTGTTTATAAACACTTCTGCTACTGTTTCCGCTCTTTGATTTGGGATTGGGTATACCTCTGGCCATTTGCTGAAATAATCCATAACTACCAGTACATATGGCGGCCACCGTGGTGTGATGGTAGCGTGCTCCGCCTATCACACCGTATGCCCTGGGTTCAACTCCCGGGGAAAGCAACATCAAAATTTTAGAAATAAGATTTTTCAATTAGAAGAAAATTTTTCTAAGCGGGGTCACCCCTCGGCAGTGTCTGGCAAGCGCTCCGATTGTATTTCTGCCATGAAAAGCTCTCAGTGAAAACTCATCTGCCTTGCAGATGCCGTTCGGAGTCGGCATAAAACATGTAGGTCCCGTCCGGCCAATTTGTAGGGAAAAATCAAGAGGAGCACGACGCAAATTAGAAGAGAAGCTCGGCCTTAGATCTCTTCGGAGGTTATCGCGCCTTACATTAATTTTTTTTTTTTTTTTTTACCAGTACATATTTGTTTCCGCAGTTGCTAGTAGGAAATGGACCTGCGGCATCCGTAGCGATCCTTTCAAATGGCGTACCTGAGTTATATTGCTTCAACTGGCCATGACTTCGGGCTTTGGGACCTTTCGCTCTGCTGCAAACCTCACAGTTCGCAATCCACTCAGTGACCGACTGACGGCAACCAACCCAATAGAATTTATGTTTAATCTTCTCGAGCGTCTTAGTGATTCCAAGATGACCTCCGTTTGGACCATTATGTAGCTCGCTAAATACTTCAGGAATCCTCTTTCTGGGAACAACTATCAGTTTCTTCTTACATTGACCATCCTCACTCTCCCATACTCGATGCAAGCAACCGGATATCAATTCTAAACTGTCCCACTGTACCCAATATGACTTCGCAATGGGACTCTCTGCTGACATCTCCTCTCTATTTGGTCTTTCGTTTCGTTCGAGCCCTTGCATAACATGTGACAGATCTGTATCTTCTAGCTGACACTTCCTTAGTTGTTCCTTGTCCCATTCATTCGCACACGTTATAGTCATTAGCCGGACATCTATAATGTCTTCTTTAGCCTCGGCCCTTGAACAGTGCTTGCATTCCAAACTTCATGGTCTTCGTGACATTGCATCGGCATTTCCATGGGTACTACCTTTTCGATGCTTAGTAGAAAAGTCATAGCTTTGTAGTCGCTCGATCCACTGTGCCAATTGTCCTTCCGGATTACGGAACTGCAGAAGCCATTTTAACTATGCGTGATCTGTCCTGACACGGAATCGCTGGCCGTAGAGGTACTTGTGAAAATGTTTAATGCACTCTACCAGCTCTCTCCGGGTAACGCAGTAGTTCCTGTCTGGTTTTCCAATCGAACGGCTGTAATATGCAACTACCTTCTCCTGTCCATCGACCATTTGTGATAAAACGCCTCCTATAGCATATCCACTCGCATCTGTATCTAGAATAAATGTTGCTCCTGGAATCGCATATGCTAACAGTTGGGCAGTGCACAAACGCTCCTTCAATGTTTGGAAATCCACTTATTGCTCCTTCTTCCATTCAAAAGCTTTATATTTTCTTGTAAGCTCATGGAGGCTATGGCCTACGCTGGAAAAATTTGGTCCAAATCGGCGGTAATATGTGCACAGCCCAAGGAAACTTCTCAATTCATGTAGGTTCTGTGGTCTTGGCCAATCTTTTACAGCCTCTATCTTTTCGTTCGCAGTGCTAATGCCCTCTGTCGTTACCTTGTGACCTAAATAATTCACTTCTTTTTAAAAGCGCACAACTTTTTGGGACTTAATTTCAGACCAGCGCCAGCTATTCTCTGGAAAACTTCCTCCAAGTTATTAAGATGTTCATCAAAGTTCTTGCCCAATACGGTGATGTCGGCCAGGTACACCACGCATGTTTTCCAATGTAGTCCTTTCAGTACCTGGTCCATGAGTCTCTCAAAAGTTGCTGGTGCATTACAAAGTTCAAAAGGCATCACTGTAAATTGCCAAAGACCATCACCGACACTGATGGCTGTTTTTTCTTTATCTTCCTCCTTCACCTCATTTCGTACCAGAGAGCGAGTCCAGAGTGTCGCCAATTCTCGGCAATGGGTAGCTATACTTTTTCGTGACGTCGTTCAACTTGCGATAGTGCACGCAAAACCTCATTTTCCCGTCCTTCTTCTTCACAAGTACCACCGGTGAGCTCGATGGACTAGCTGATGGTTCGATGACGCCGCTGTCGCTCATTTCTTGTACGATATGAGTCACACCTTCCCGTTTCGCCAGTGGAACACTACGAGGAGCTTGGCGTATCGGCCTCGCGTCTCCAGTGTCAATTTGATGTTTCACAACGTTGGTGCGGCCTGGTTTGGAACCATCCTGGTCGAATATGTTCGCGTACTTTAGGAGCAGTTGTTTTGCCTTACTGTGATAGGCTTCCTCTAGCCCCTGCGTTTATGTCTTGATGTCTTTTGAAAGATCAGTATTACTAGATGAAACGTGTTCCTGGAGCTGTTCACAGTTAATAACTACTTCAGCCTCTTGGCATCTTCCCAAAATAGCTCCTTTGGTCAGTTTGAGTAGTGACTTGAACTCATTGAGCACTCTTACCGGAATACGTCCATCTATTTTGTCATAGCCAGGGTTTTTCTACAAGTATATTCAGTGTTGATTTGTTTGCTGCTTCGAAAACCCACAATTTGTATGTGCCACAATCTCCATCAACCTTTGCCCAGATGACTGCTTCGGATTTTGGTTGTATTTGCTGACTCTCTTCCACCAGCACTCGTTTACTGCTGTAGCCTCTCTCATAGCTGAAATTAAGTGGCACATCAATGTTTTTATATCTCTGCCACTATAAAATTGTGTACTGCCGTGACGTTCCCAATTGCGACTTCACATGATACTTCTCCTAGATCCGTGCTGTCTTCTGCAGTGGCTGTACGCAATCTTGACCCATGCAATGGTCTTATCTTCTTGTTGACTAAATCCGCTCTAATGATGGAATGAGATGCACCCGTATCTACAGTCAGTAAACGTTCCTGTCCATCCACATGTCCTCCAATAGTAAGATTGCTCGATCTTCTTCCAATCTGCGAGAAAGGGATTATGGGGCATTCAATTGCGGGAGCCAGCTGTCGCCCCTTGCGTCTGACTCGATTTAGTTTAACGATTGAGTGGTCTTGGAGATTTGCTCATCTCCTACTGCTCTGCGTTTACGACCACCCACATTGTTGGAACTGTTAGGGTTGGTGTTGCAATAACGCGCAATATGCCCTGACTTTCCACACTTAAAGCATTCGACTGCATCATTATTCTTCTGCTGCGTACCCTTCAATGGTTCCAAAATTGTGTCTACCCACTCTGGTCTTTCTACTTCCCCACGATGAGCCTTATATGCTGGGTTACTCAATAGGGAGGCATTTTCCTGAGTCAATGCATGTGATACCGTTTCAGCAAATGTTGGCTTTGGGTTTGCGTATGTGGCTCGCTTCGTTTCGACGTCCCGTATGCCATTTATAAAATTTTGGTGTTTTACCCTCTCGGTGTATTCCACGGGTATGTCCGCATTTGCCAAATGAGCCAACCTTTCAACATCCGAAGCAAACTCTTGCAAAGTCTCATTAGCTTTTTGGTAACGGTTTTGCAACTCTATTTGGTGTATCTGCTTCCTGTGTTCGCTTCCGTATCGCCTCTCTAAAGCACTCATCAATGTTTCGTAGTTGTTCCGCTCCCCCCGGGAATAGTCTGTAGGATTTCAGCAGCAGATCCTTTCAATGCCACGAATAGTGCAGCAACTTTATCTTCAGCACTCCACTTGTTCACTGCTGCGGTCTTCTCAAACTGAATCTTAAACACCTGGAAAGGAACTGAGCCGTCAAAAGATGGAGGTTTTACCTTCTTATTGCTTGCTGAAACAACTGGGCGATTTAGTTGCAAATCCTGTATATGACCTGGCATAGATTTTGTTCTCAAGTTGCAAAATTTTTGTGTATTGCGTCTCTATCTTCGAAGAAATACGTCCTTCTTGCTCTTCCAGTTGTGCAGAGATCTGCGCTGATATTTGTGCCGACATTTCGGATATTCGTGCCTCTTGTGCTTCAATATTCGATGTTATACGGTTCTCCTGCGATTTCAGTTGAAATGCTATACGTGTCTCCTGTGATTCCATCTGTGATGACATATACGTTTTCTGTTCTTCCAGTTGAGTTTCCATCTTGGATGAAGCCTGTGTCGACATTTCTGAAATACGCGTCTCTTGTGATTCCATCTTGGATGTTAAACGTGTCTCCTGCGATTCCAGCTGAGATGCCACTGTCGATGTTTGAGCAGTTATTGCAGCCAATAACTTGTACAACAAGCAGCACGGGAATATAAAATTCACAATGGAAACCGAAAAAGATGGATATCTAGACCTCACGATAAATATTGATAAAGTTGCCAAAAGATTTAACTACGACATATGTGACCCGCCCTATGAAAAGGTTGCTTATGACTCAAAAAACAAATTGCGAGAAATAGCTGTTAAGGATAAACAATGCATTTCTTCAGTTTTTTAGTAGTTTTTCTTTTGCATTATGAACAGTCATGCCCAAAAGGCAAAGCACAAACCAGTTTCTGACCGAAAAAAAAAATCGTGTTAGTGGTCAGATTTAAAAGCAATGCTGAACGAGTAGGACGTGTGTCGCGGTCCTATTAAGGTGGCAGACACACTATAGCAAACAACAATTTTTATATATTAAATAATTTATACCTCATTTATTGGCAATTTAATACCACAAAAAAAAAAAATTTAAAGCTGCATCCGGTTCCGGGAAACGGGAGTGTCTGCTAGCTTAAGACTCAAGCCAGCAGACACTTCGTGAAAACACGACCTACGACTTCCGAACGACTTGGATAGTTGATATTACATTTATTGGCAATTTAATACCGCAAAAAAAAATTTAAAGCTGCGTCCGGTTCCGAGAAACGGGAGTGTCTGCTAGCTTAAGACTCAAGCCAGCAGACACTTCGTGAAAACACGACCTACGTCTTCCGAACGGCTTGGATAATTGATATTATATTTATTGGCACTTTAATACCGCAAAAAAAAATTTAAAGCTGCGTTCGGTTCCGAGAAACGGGAGTGTCTGCTAGCTTAAGACTCAAGCCAGCAGACACTTCGTGAAAACACGACCTACGACTTCCGAACGACTTGCATAATTGATATTACATTTATTGGCAATTTAATACCGCAAAAAAAATTTAAAGCTGCGTCCAGTTCCGAGAAACGGGAGTGTCTGCTAGCTTAAGACTCAAGCCAGCAGACACTTCGTGAAAACACGACCTACGACTTCCGAACGACTTGGATAATTGATATAACATTTATTGGCAATTTAATACCGCAAAAAAATTTAAAGCTGCATCCGGTTCCGGGAAACGGGAGTGTCTGCTAGCTTAAGACTCAAGCCAGCAGACACTTCGTGAAAACACGACCTACGACTTCCGAACGACTTGCATAATTGATATTACATTTATTGGCAATTTAATACCGCAAAAAAAATTTAAAGCTGCGTCTAGTTCCGAGAAACGGGAGTGTCTGCTAGCTTAAGACTCAAGCCAGCAGACACTTCGTGAAAACACGACCTACGACTTCCGAACGACTTGGATAATTGATATTACATTTATTGGCAATTTAATACCGCAAAAAAAAATTTAAAGCTGCGTCCGGTTCCGAGAAACGGGAGTGTCTGCTAGCTTAAGACTCAAGCCAGCAGACACTTCGTGAAAACACGACCTACGTCTTCCGAACGACTTGGATAATTGATATTATATTTATTGGCACTTTAATACCGCAAAAAAAAATTTAAAGCTGCGTTCGGTTCCGAGAAACGGGAGTGTCTGCTAGCTTAAGACTCAAGCCAGCAGACACTTCGTGAAAACACGACCTACGACTTCCGAACGACTTGGATAATTGATATTACATTTATTGGCAATTTAATACCGCAAAAAAAATTTTAAGCTGCGTCCGGTTCCGAGAAACGGGAGTGTCTGCTAGCTTTAGACTCAAGCCAGCAGACACTTCTTGACAACACGACGTACAGCTCCCTAACGACTACAATAATTTATACCTTATTGATTGCCTAAATGTTTCGTTGTCCTGAAAAATATTTTCACTATACCAAAAGGAAAAATTAAATTTTATAATTTGCCGACCCTAATAAATATAAATTATAACTTTCGAAATTCAGTGAGTTGCATGTTACTGATTACTCAAAACTTAGCAACACTTAACTTGACTTAGAAGTCTGTTGAATTTTGATTTTCTATGTAAGTTCTAAGTGACGTTTACATTTTGAGATGCCATTTATTTGTTTCCATTTCATTTTGACATACAGATTGACACTTATTGATTATGATGCCAGAGTGTATGCGCTAAGTGGAGTATAATCGGTGCTAAATTGCCAAGTTTACGCCAAGTCAAGTCAAGTCTATGCTAAGTATCAGTAATGGGCCCTTAAGTCTGAAGCCAGCAGACGCTTCGCGAAAACACGTATGAACATACATGCATACATACATATGTACACATGTACAATGTACATGTTACCGCGCATACAATGATTTAAGTAATGCGTAAATTTAGTTGCATCAATATGTTGATTGTTTTTGTGTTGATGATGTTCGCAACTATAACGGTTTATGAAATATATGTCGGTCTTCTTTCTTTCGAAAATCAGAGAAAAGTTTGTGCATATTTCTTATTTGTATTTTCCCGCTTGCGCGCAGGATTTCTGATAACGGGTACATATGTAGGTACATATGTGCTTTAGGGTGTGCCAAGAAAAACAACTTTTCAATTTCCATCCTCTCAAATGTTTCTATTTTATTAAAAACAAAAAACCCTCACCAAAGATGGGTCCTATAACTACACTCTACAGGGTACGATATTTTTATTTTATTTTCCCATTTCGTTAACATGGGAACAACTATTTTTTTTCCAAACTTGAATTTACTCAACTTTTTACGAAAATCTTGTATGTGCCGTTTTGCCTAGTTTTGAGGTCTTGTACAGGTTACAAAAAGTTTTTATAATTTTTTTCTAATCATATCATTTGAAAACACTCTTAATGTATTGCGACCTTAATTGCGAATTTATGTTATTATTATATTGTTTTCGTTATGGCTATGTGAATTTATGCTTTATCATTTCAATACACTTTTTAAGTGTGAAATAACTGTTTACACAATTTCGTCAAAGAACACAACTTCAAATGGCCACGACTTTTGGACAAAAATCGTAATTAAGATCTCAATATATTAAAGAGTGTTTATAAATGATATGATTAGAGAAAAAAATCATACAAATTGTTTGAAGCCTGTACAAGACCTTAAAATCCGGCGGGAAATCCGTTTTTCGGGTACCACTTAGGGTGGAGTAATAGGACCAAACTTTGGTGAGGGTTTTATTTTTACATCAAATTGAAACATTTCAGAGGATAGAATTTGGACAAAATTTTTTTTCTCACCACCCTAATATGAACTTTTTCATATGTACCCATTAGCGCAGAAATCCTGCGCGCATGCCATTTGAAACATATCGAAATACAAACTTTTCTCTGATTTTCGAAAAATAGTAGAGCGAGATGTATTTTAGAAACCGTTATAGTAGCAAACATATCAGTTTGTGCTAACACATACACAATCAACATATTCATGCAACTAAATTTACTCATTACTCAAATCATTTGTAGTAAGTATGCTCGCTACCTTGAATGTATGTTCCAGCGTTGCCACTCACGCAATTTTTTTTGTTCCTAAAGTGTATCATTCCTGAAAAAATGTATCAATTCGTTTTAATAGATTGATACATAGTTTTTGAGTCATTTCGTCTGAATTTTATATAATGTGTGAAACAAAATTCTGAAATTAATAATATTTAAAACAAAACATCACCGCACTATTTTGGCTAAACGGATCCAACAACTGAATTTTATAAAATTTTACCAACGCTCAGTTTTAAATAAATGTCGCTGTTATAAAGGTTTTTCTATTCAACATATCGAAACGCGTTTATTTAAACGGAATTATTGTTTATACGTTTTTTAACAAACACTACTTATTTTAAACAAAACTAATACCAACAAAATAATTATGTAGAAGAAATAGGTTTATCTATATATATAATATAGATATAAAGGAAAAAAATAAATATAATTCTAAAATTTGATTTACTATGAAACTGCATATTCAAACATTTTTTAGAAATCTTACTGAAAATTTGTAGTTCCCATGACATGGACAGAGCTTCAATCTTCCAAAATAAAATGTATACATTTTAGATTTTTTGTATATTTGTATCCACTCATTAAAAATGTATTCAAATGTATACAATTGTATCCAAATGCACCCTGGCATGCACATTGTACATATCTGTTTTCATATGTACGCACTAGGGTAGATCTCCTGCGATCTCATGCTATTAGAAAATATTGTTTAGGACAACGAAAAATTTAGCCTGTTAAAATTGCATGGGGAAACTAGGTTATTTTATATTATTGCCACTTACCTAATTCATGGCCAAGCATACCGAGAGATATTGAGAGTTTGTAAAAAACAAAAGTAACACCTTAAAAATTTTTGACAAAAAAATTCTATGCAAAAATTTTGAAAGCAATAGTTCTTGTTTGGAACATCGATATTTAAATATTTCTAACCCAGCTCAATGAGTTCAAAGGGCGGAACGAAGTATCAAATATACAACCATACCAAAAGTCACCATATGAAGTCACAGAAGAACATAAAATAGTTGGCGCACACCTCATGTACTGAATTCGATTGAGAAAAAATATTCTAAAATATACTGATGCCCAGACCAAAAGTACTGATATCACCACCTGAAAATCCGACAGCCCTAGTTGCCGATAAAAGTAATACAGATCAAAACGCTATTTGCCATTTATCGTTCCTTCGACAGCGTTCTCGGACAAATAGTAATTCTTAAAAAGTATGGGGCATTTGTAGCGGCTTTCCTCCCAAACTTTTTCGGTAATTACATGTTGCCATGCTCCTTGCTTAAACTTCGTCCACGTTCGTGTATAAACATTTTTTGCACAAGCTCGCTTGTTCTTTTTTTTACGGTAGTCGAAATTTGCTTGAAAATTTCCCTTTCTAAAATTATTTCAAAAGTTATCGTGTCTGTTTCTTCATCCATATCTTCCTCTGAATCGTCATTAATCGTAGTATTCCGAGATGTTATAAAATTTAGCTCCTCGATACCACGTAACTTGTCCAATACTTTAAAAGCATTCACACATACTTTGGTATAAAGTGTAGTTGGTTTTACGTCCGCATTTAGTTCATCAGCAATAACATGCCAAATTTCACTATTTTTACTGGCAATTACTCGGTCTTCCTTTAGTATTTCGTCTTTGTGCTCAATACACGCTTTTACAAACGGTTCTTCTAAAATTGTTGGCTTACGACCAACCATAGGAGCCACTTAAAACATAAAGAACAACAGGAAAACGTTAGCTGCATTACAATTTCCATCGGATCTAAACTTACTCTTTATTCGAGTTTATTCGACTGAAATTATTAGAACGGTGCATAGACCCTAGCCAGGGTGGGTCCCTGTTACGAATTTTCTATTAAAAGTCCTAGAAAAACAGGTATTTTTCTACTGTAATTTTTTTAAATTATTTTAATTCCTTGGCTTTTTTTAGTCCAATAATATCTGTTAACCAAGCCAAGTATTTTTTTGGCAAAAATAGAAGGCTTGCACGAGTTTTGATCAAGTCATTGAATCTATATAAACATCGATTGGCCTTATGTCTAGAATTAAAAAATATATAGTTTGTTTAAAATGGAGTGTTTCTTTTGTAAGATATACATAAATCAAATACTTATATGTAGTCTAGTTCGTGACACATAGCAAAATGATATTTCTATGGTACTTCGATACACTTTTTGCAGAACAATGAAACACCCGATGTTAAACTAACTATATATTTTCAAATTGTCGACATTAGGACCAATCGGTTGGTTCCAAATTTTTAAATATAGGATTAATACTTTAAATCTTTATCCGACCAAGCCTTTTATTTTTGACAAAAAAAATTGTCTCCGTTTAACTGATATTATCTAACTGAAAAATTAAGTATGAAGTATGTTGTACTTTTTTTTAAATAAATCAGAAAAATAGAAAGGATACACGATTCGTCATGAGTATGAGCAAATATTACGTACTATATTCCCCTAAAATATTTTCGAAAATATTACATCGTCGCTCGCTAGCCTGAAGCATGAATGTCAAATTTTTCCGATTTTGTGTTAGAGGCCTCTTTGGATTACCCTTTAGACTCTCTAGGTTCTACTTAAATCTACAGCTTCCTACCTTACATGGAAACCCCAATAATTTATGCCGTTTTCACGAATGTATAAATCAATCACACAAAATTGGGTCAGAAAAATGTGGCATATTCATGTTTCTCGATGACCACAAAGTAATGCTGTTCGTGTTTGTATGACACATTCGTTGATATGGCTCAACAATTTTTGAAATTAAGGTAAGAGCACACATTCATTCATTAATTTTTACTAATAATTCTAATTATTTTAAATATTTAATTATTTCTATAATAATTAAAAAATGGGATTCGGCACAACGCTATCCGAAAAAAGGGTAATTTACCAGTTGGGCCAATTCTTATAGCGTATTCGGACTCAGCGCATCAAAATTCATAGAAAACATGAGCCGCGTTACCTGATCCGACTACATTTTTTAATTTTTTTGTATAGCTGTGTTAAAAAAAATTAAATCAGTTTTTAAAACTTTTGTTGTGCCAGAAAAATTAATGGGCTAAATCTCGGATAATAAAAGGGATGCGAGCAGAACTGTTATTTCAGTTGAAAGAGCATATTGTGAGTATAATATATATGTAGATACGTTTTTACATTAGAAACTAATTCTTCTAAATTTGAGAGAGCAATAAACTTTGAAACTCGATTTCCCAGCAATTTAATTTTTGCACATTCATGCTTCTGCTAAGCGGGCGACGATATAATACGCGCTACACGTTCATCAAAAAATCCTTTTTTTTTATTTCAAAGTGGAGTGTTAGTTCAAAAAATATTAAATCATTAATGACGTGACGCCGAGCAGCTTGCCTACATTTACTTACAGCAGGCAATTTGTTTCACTAATTGTATGCAGCAAACGCGTGCCTTTGTATGAATGCATGGTCGAGTTACCCTGCAAAAATTCGTGCGATTAATACATAAAGAGATTGGACTCCGCTTGATCTCTTTTGTCTACATTTGAGCATAATTGCTCCCCTTTAGTCCCTTTCGGTTGCAGTTGCGATTAGTTTGAAATCTATGTAGCCCATTTTAAAAAATATTTAATATAAAATGCCCTAAA
This sequence comes from Eurosta solidaginis, assembly GCF_040869045.1. NCBI lineage: Eukaryota > Metazoa > Arthropoda > Insecta > Diptera > Tephritidae > Eurosta > Eurosta solidaginis. Next base: position 232,484,033 of record NC_090319.1, on the reverse strand, counting down.
TTTGTGGATAATATTTGTTATTCCTTTTTGAAAAACGGGGAAAACAACTTTCAACAAATAGATTTGGTGGCTTGGCATACCCTTCGATAGTGTTTCTGCTACGAAAATGCAACTGCTGCCTATTTGAGACCTTGTTGAACCGATAGGGACTTGTCTTCATATGTTCGCATAAAGGTACAAAAGGGACTGGTTATATCGATCCCTTTCGGTATAAATGGGCAAAATTAGTCTTCATAGGACATGCTCAAACAAAAGGGAACAGTTGAACTCATACAAAGAGATCAAAACAGGCATTGGTCACATACTCCATTGCGACTCAACCCGGATTCATCATAGACTAATCGCATTTTTTGCAGGGTAACTACACATACATACATATGTACATATGCAATCGTAAATAAACGTACTAATCACTTGGTAAGTAGCTAGTATTTGTGTTTTACCAAACCATTATTGTAAGACAATAGGATACAAATGAAAAAATTATTTCTATTCTTTTATAAATTTTATTTTCACACTTCATTGCTCATTTTCCACTTATAACAATAAAATAACAAAATTTAATAATAACTTGTAAAATATTAATTTTACAAAAATAATTAATATAAATTATAACTTATTATTAGAAATTATTAAATTCTATTTTCGAAAAGGAAATTTTTTATATTATTACATGAGGTATCTAAACGTGTACACTATACTGGGTCGATTTATTAACCGATAGCGCGACATCGTTTTTTCGATAGGATTTGGGCTCAGGAAAACAAAGTTCCACTACACATGCCCAAAAAAAATAATTTTCGAGCCTGTGAAAATTATAATTTTTTTTTTTACTTTTTTTCGACTTTGATTTTTAAATTTTTTTTTCATGACCTACTAAAAAATCTTCATTTGATTGTAAAATTTTCATGTATACCCTGTCCGACCAAAAAATGTCCGCTAAAAAAAATATTCTTTTTTTTCAAAAACTGTTATCGACAACGTTTAGCGGATATTTTTGGGTAGGACAGGGCATACATATGAAAATTTTTTTAGTAGGTCATGAAAAAAAACCTTAACAATCAAAATCGAAAAAAGTCAAAAAAATGACATTTCGCGGGATCGAAAATTATTTCTTTGGGTATGCGTAGTGGACCTTTTTTTCCTGAGCCCAAATACTATCGAAAAATCGATGGCCCGATATCGGTTAACTTTCGTCCATACAAATCGACCCACCCTAGTTACACATATATTTTCTTACGAAGGTTTTGAAATGTGCGTTGTGAATGAAAATAAAATTTATAAAATAAATAAAGGAGTAGAAATTATTTTTTTTATTTGTATCCTATTGTCCTTTGTACTACAATAATAGCCGTGTTTTTTAACACGCGTATATCCGTTTACGCTTAAACTTTATATTGACTGCTAAGAGACAAACTATAAATACACCTCTGAAATTGCTGCGCATAAATTTTGTCCTACTAAATTTCAATACGCATTATACTCAGATGTAACTGAAATATGTGTCTTTGTTTCACCCTGTACACTAATTCTATGTATTATATGTGTGTCCACAATTCATCGCAACTGATTCAGCTATATGTTATACCCTATGGCCATCAGAACGTTGCGTCTCCGCTTTTCGGTACACCCTGTTGCTGTAGCTAGTTGTTTTACCACAGCCGCTAGATGGGTCTCCTAAGCATTATCTAAGCGAAGATAGGCGTTTTTTAACACGCGCAAACGAAACGTATACGCGCGTGTTAAAAAACACGGCTAATGATTGCATATGTATATATATATATGTATGTATGTTGTTGTTGTTAAGTTGACCATGCATACATACATACATATGTATATACATACATATGTAGGTTAGCTGTATACAATTAATGCCACCTATTGCTTGCTGTAAGTAAATGTAGGCAAGCTGGTCGTAGTAACGTGAGAAATTAGTTAATATTTTTTGAACTAACAAAATAAAATAAAAAGGGGAATAGAGTATGTAATATTTGTTTAAAAAGTATAACTTTTATTTACTATTTCGATTTTATAAAATAATAATTTTATTATTTATTTACTATTTCGATTTTATAAAATAAAATCTTTCTTTAACGCAGTTATAAAGTAAATGTCGTTACCTTCAAAATAAAACAAAAACGAAGAGTGGAACCAAATATATAGAATTTTGAATGTGGGCAAGTTTGCTTAGCCATGGAATCTGAACACATGCAAATCTTTGAAATAAACTTTTTTTGGAGGAAGTCTTGATATACATATATATTTAGGTATTGACTTAAATTGTGAAAAGATTCCAGGAAATCTGGTATCTTTTAACCTTCCTATACCCGCGCGTTGGTCTGTGAGACCAACAAAACGCTTTTACGTAAATACTCTTTTTTCCAGCAACCCTAGAAATTTGAATTTTCTGTAAGCTGCCGCTTTTTTTACAGGCTTTGTTTTAGTGTTTGTGCGAGACGGGCATACTGGTGTATTTGACAATAATTGGTCTGTGAGACCGGCACGGGTATATGTGTAACTTTTTGTGCAGGTAAAATTTTTTTTGTGTTTTTTTCTTCATTGCTGTGCATTTTAAGCTATTGCATAGATTTTATCGTGGGCTTGGCGACTAAATCAAAAAAAACCGTAACGGATATTTGTCAAAAAAGGTTCGAAAAGGTTCGAAAAGTTTCGAAAAAGTTTCGGTGTTAGCAACAAGATGATTACATAAAATTGGATCTATTTATGCGAATATTGGTTGTTGTCTTTGGTGTACATTTATCTTCACTACTGCGCTGTAGATGGCACTGGTGACCGCCAGATGCCAGATGACCTGCACGCTAGATTTAATCAATAAAAGTAAAAAATTTGTTTTCTTATCGGTCACCACGCTTAAAAAGTGTAACTTGAATTAATATCAAAGAAAACAAAATGTTGCATAAATATTATAATTGCATAAGTGATAATATGCAATAGCTTTACCGTGGCAGTCCCCGAGTGCTCTTATGGTATGTTCTAACTGTTACTGTAGGGTGAAGAAGCTTTTTTCTTACCGCGGAAAAAATTCGAAACAGGGACTGAGCTGTGCTCTAAATTAAAAGAAAAATAGCACGATAAAACTGCGCCTCTTGGTGGTTCACTGTAGACTAGTTTATTCAATATAAAGAGAAATGTAGTTTAGTTCTAGTTATATAACAATAGCTGTGTTTTTTTTACTTCTATATACGTTTACGCTTAAACTTTATATGGACTGCTAAGCGACCAACTTTAAATACACCTCTGAAATTGATGAGCATAAAATTTGTCCTACTAAATTTCAATACGCATTATACTCAAATGTAACTGAAATATGTGTCTTTGTTTCACCCTCTACACTAATTCTATGTATTCTATGTGTGTCCACAATTCATCGCAACCGATTCAGCTATATGTTATACCCTATGGCCATCAGAGGGTTGTGTCTCCGCTTTTCGGTACACCCTGTGATGTTATGTTAGTTATTTAACCACTGCCGCTAGATGGGTCTCCTAAGCATTATCTAAGAAAAGATAGGCGTTTTTTCACGCGCAAACGAAACGTATACGCGAGTATAAAAAAACACGGCTACTGTTTCAGTGTAGCTGCATATGTAGGTATACATACATGCGTTTGTTAGAATTAGTCTAGAGGGTTACATAGAATTAGTCTAGAGGGTGAAACAAAAACACATATTTCAGTTACATCTGAGTATAATGCGTATTGAAATTTAATAGGACAAATTTTATGCGCAGCAATTTCGCGTAAACGTACATAAATAGAACTAAAAAAAATTATGTGGGTACACACATGTCTGTTTGTATTAAGTGTTCCTGCCTACGACAACATGCAGCGTGTGAAAAATTCCTAGTTATACATCAAGCAAGGAATATGTATGTAAGTGGAAGGAAGATAATAATCTTTTTCATAGTTTTCAATCAATTTTTGTAAAATTGGAAATTATTACCACTACCACCCAACTTAAAATGTTGATGAAAACAAAAGTTTAGTGCATTGTGCTCTAATTAAATGTTGTGATATGAATTAAAAAAATACTTACTTCTTGATACACTTTTTCACGCTCGCGATTTAAAGAAATGTCGACTAAATTCGTATAAAAATAACACAAAATTCACTCTATTAATAAATAATATTTTATCACATTTATTTAGAACGCACAACTTTTTGAATCTATTTCTTATTTGCAACTGAAGAAATTCCTCAGAGCAACCTCTTTAGTTAACAAATCGCGAAACAATAAAACATCGAATTCGGCAACAAAGAAGTTGAAACCATCAAAAAATTGTACTAAATGACATTCAAAAATATGCATACCCCACGCGTACCCGTTAGCGCAGGAGTCCTGCGCGCATGCCATTTGAAGCTTATCGAAATACAAACTTTTCTCTGATTTTCGAAAGAAAGAAGAGCGAGATGCATTTTATAAACCGTTATAGTAGCAAACGTTTCCTTTTTTGTTAACATAGGTATATACAATCAACATATTTATGCAACTAAATTTACGCATTACTTAAACCATTTGTAGTAAGCACGGTTGCCACATCATGTTTTCATTTGGGACCAAAATTCATCGAAAAAAGGACCAAATCTCAAAAAAGGGCCAAATTTTTCTTTTAGTTTATTGTTATACAAACAATTCGGCAATTTACTAGAGTGTCGTTTCGTTGTGAAATGTAAAAAATTTAGGATTTTTCCTTGGTTTCCTACAAAAAATAGATACCATCAGCTGAGTTTAAATTAATAAATAGAAAAGAAATATTAAAAGTATACAAATACTACGTTAATTATTTAGGTATAACATTTCCACATTTCTAGGATAAGCCTATGTCTTTCACCAAATTTAATGACAATGTGCTTGCCCAAGGATCCAACACATCTCTTTTTAATGCCTCGCCTAAATTATCTCGTTGGTGAAATGTCATTGTTCTGTTACATTTTGTTGACTGAGCAAATTTTATATTAAGCATTACATTGAAGTAAATTGAAAATTATATGTGAGTTAACGAGTGTGTGGCAAATTTTGTGAGCAGTATTTTGAATTTTTCCCTCAGTGAAAAGGAAAGGAAAGTACCAAAATCGTGGCTACTTTCTAAAAAGGACCAAAATTTAAAAAAGGAACCAACGGACCAAATTGGCAACAGTAGTGTAGCAAGTATGCGCGCTAACATGTATGTATGTACAGTTGTGAACACGAAAATAGCAGTGAAATTCTAAATGGTATGATTTTCACATTATAGTTGTGTTTTTATACATACATATGCACTCAAACATTATATGGACTGCTTAAGGTGTAATTTTATCTATTATGAGATTTTTGCGCCTAAAATTAGTACTGCTAAATTGCGGTATGCATTATACTCAGTTGCAACTGAAATGTGTCTCTCCGTTTTATCTCTGCGTCATTCTCCACTTCTATGACCGAAAAAGGGTGTGTGTCCACTATTAATTGTAACCGATTCAGCTATAGGTTATACACTATGACCAACAGATGTGCGTGCCTCCGCTATTCAGAGCAACCCGTTTTGTAGCAAGTTATTTACCACTGCTGCGAGTCTTCAATAATTGCCGCTAGATGGACCTCCTAAACATTATCTAAGCGTTTTTTTAACCACAAATGTAGATGTAATGAAGAGTAAAGAAGAGCAAGATCTATTTCGTAATTTATGTTCTTTAGGATGGGCCAGATATAAAAAGTAAAATTTTTTCTTTTGGTATAGTAAAAATGTTGTTGAAAACAACGAAAAAATGGTCTTTAAAAATTGCAGCTTTTAATTTTTATGTTAAGAAGTGCCTCATCGCGATTTTAGTTTCTCCATAGCAAAATAATGGGAGAGTTTTGATTTTTAATTGAAGTGTACCTGCGCTGCGTCTTAAATGATGAGCAATACACATTCGTATAAAAAAGTGTGAGTTTCAAGCAGCTGAGAAGCCGTGTTGATTTAAAAAAAAAATGTTAAGACTAACTTACGCACTTTTTCCATATATTCGAGGAGAATAATAGAGTTTTATTTTCTGAAATAAAAGTTTTCCTAAGTAAATGGTAAAGCCTTAATAGAGTTACTCCTACCCCAGAAAATTTTCAACATTTATAGTGCATGCAAAGAACATAAATGGCTACCCCGTGTATTAGCTGATTTTCAAAAACGCACACAGAATTATTTCCTTCATTTAAATTTTCGTCGCTAAAAATTTGTGAAGTTATGAAAATAAATTGCCACGATCAGGTGGTTTAGCAGGGTTGTTCTGCCACACCGCCATTTTTTGCAGGGTAAAAGTGTAACGCTTTTGCGTTGCGAGCCTGCAACAATTACACAAAAGAACGAAATACCCCGTAAAGGCGTTACCTGCTTTTTAGAATAGAACAAAATATATTTACAACTCTTGCGCCGCGTACAAAAATCATAGCACTCTTGCCAGAAAAGAAAACGCTATAAGACCGGATAATTAAGTAAACGTCATTAAAGCGTAGGTACACATCGAATAAAAATTCCCCATGTAATTTGTAAGAGAAAACTAGATTCGCATGATGCACCTCTTAACATTAAAATTAAAACCTGCAATTTTGACGGGCTAAATTTTTCGTTGTCCTAAACAATATTTTCTAATAGCATGAGATAGCAGGAGATCTACCCTAGTGCGTACATATGAAAACAGATATGTACAATGTGCATGCCAGGGTTGCCATTTGGATACAATTGTATACATTTGAATACATTTTTAATGAGTGGATACAAATATACAAAAAATCTAAAATGTATACATTTTATTTTGGAAGATTGAAGCTCTGTCCCTGTCATGGGAACTACAAATTTTCAGTAAGATTTCTAAAAAATGTTTGAATATGCAGTTTTATAGTAAATCAAATTTTAGACTGATATTTATTTTTTCCTTTATATCTATATTATATATATAGATAAACCGTATTTCTTCTACATAATTATTTTGTTGGTATTAGTTTTGTTTAAAATAAGTAGTGTTTGTTAAAAAACGTATAAACAATAATTCCGTTTAAATAAACGCGTTTCGTTATGTTAAATAGAAAAACCTTTATAACAGCGACATTTATTTAAAACTGAGCGTTGGTAAAATTTTATAAAATTCAGTTGTGTGATCCGTTTAGCCAAAATAGTGCGGTGATGTTTTGTTTTAAATATTATTAATTTCAGAATTTTGTTTCACACATTATATAAAATTCAGACGAAATGACTCAAAAACTATGTATCAATCTATTAAAACGAATTGATACATTTTTTCAGGAATGATACACTTTAGGAACAAAAAAAATTGCGCGAGTGGCAACGCTGGAACATACATTCAAGGTAGCGAGCATACTTACTACAAATGATTTGAGTAATGAGTAAATTTAGTTGCATGAATATGTTGATTGTGTATGTGTTAGCACAAACTGATATGTTTGCTACTAAACGGCTTCTAAAATACATCTCGCTCTACTATTTTTCGAAAATCAGAGAAAAGTTTGTATTTCGATATGTTTCAAATGGCATGCGCGCAGGATTTCTGCGCTAATGGGTACATATGAAAAAGTTCATATTAGGGAGGTTCGAAAAAAAATTTTGTCCAAATTCTATCCTCTGAAATGTTTCAATTTGATGTAAAAATAAAACCCTCACCAAAGTTTGGTCCTATTACTCCACCCTAAGTGGTACCCGAAAAACAGATTTCCCGCCGGGTTTTAAGATCTTGTACAGGCTTCAAACAATTTGTATGATTTTTTTCTCTAATCATATCATTTATAAACACTCTTTAATATATTGAGATCTTAATTACGATTTTTGTCCAAAAGTCGTGGCCATTTGAAGTTGTGTTCTTTGACGAAATTGTGTAAACAGTTATTTCACACTTAAAAAGTGTATTGAAATGATAAAGCATAAATTCACATAGCCATAACTAAAACAATATAATAATAACATAAATTCGCAATTAAGGTCGCAATACATTAAGAGTGTTTTCAAATGATATGATTAGAAAAAAATCATAAAAACTTTTTGTAGCCTGTACAAGACCTCAAAACTAGGCAAAACGGCACATAAAAGATTTTCGTAAAAAGTTGAGTAAATTCAAGTTTGGACAAAAAATAGTTGTTCCCATGTTAACGAAATGGGAAAATAAAATAAAAATATCGTACCCTGTAGAGTGTAGTTATAGGACCCATCTTTGGTGAGGGTTTTTTGTTTTTAATAAAATAGAAACATTTGAGAGGATGGAAATTGAAAAGTTGTTTTTCTCGGCACACCCTAAAGCACATATGTACATACATATGTACCCGTTATCAGAAATCCTGCGCGCAAGCGGGAAAATACAAATAAGAAATATGCACAAACTTTTCTCTGATTTTCGAAAGAAAGAAGACCGACATGTATTTCATAAACCGTTATAGTTGCGAACATCATCAACACAAAAACAATCAACATATTGATGCAACTAAAGCCCCCATTACTGATACTTAGCATAGACTTGACTTGACTTGGCGTAAACTTGGCAACTTAGCCACGATTATACTCCACTTGGCGCATAAAATCTGGCATCATAATCAGCGTTGAAATTTATTTTTAAATAAATGTCAATTTGTATGACAAAATGTCAAAATGAAATGTAAATGTGAAAATGTAAACGTCACTTAGAACTTACATAGAAAATCAAAATTCAACAGACTTCTAAGTCAAGTTAAGTTTTGAGTAATCAGTAACATGCAATGTTCATTTAACAGAACTGTAAGTGACAGTTCGCAAGCCAAGTCAAGTCTATGTTAAGTATCAGTAATGGAGCCTTAAATTTACGCATTACTTAAATCATTGTATGCGCGGTAACATGTACATTGTACATGTGTACATATGTATGTATGCATGTATGTTCATACGTGTTTTCGCGAAGCGTCTGCTGGCTTCAGACTTAAGGGCCCATTACTGATACTTAGCATAGACTTGACTTGACTTGGCGTAAACTTGGCAATTTAGCACCGATTATACTCCACTTAGCGCATACACTCTGGCATCATAATCAATAAGTGTCAATCTGTATGTCAAAATGAAATGGAAACAAATAAATGGCATCTCAAAATGTAAACGTCACTTAGAACTTACATAGAAAATCAAAATTCAACAGACTTCTAAGTCAAGTTAAGTGTTGCTAAGTTTTAAGTAATCAGTAACATGCAACTCACTGATTTTCGAAAGTTATAATTTATATTTATTATGGTCGGCAAAATATAAAATTTAATTTTTCCTTTTGGTATAGTGAAAATATTTTTCAGGACAACGAAACATTTAGGCAATCAATAAGGTATAAATTATTGTAGTCGTTAGGGAGCTGTACGTCGTGTTGTCAAGAAGTGTCTGCTGGCTTGAGTCTTAAGCTAGCAGACACTCCCGTTTCTCGGAACCGGACGCAGCTTTAAATTTTTTTTGCGGTATTAAATTGCCAATAAATGTAATATCAATTATCCAAGTCGTTCGGAAGTCGTAGGTCGTGTTTTCAAGAAGTGTCTGCTGGCTTGAGTCTTAAGCTAGCAGACACTCCCGTTTCTCGGAACCGGACGCAGCTTTAAATTTTTTTGCGGAATTAAATTGCCAATAAATGTAATATCAATTATCCAAGTCGTTCGGAAGTCGTAGGTCGTGTTTTCACGAAGTGTCTGCTGGCTTGAGTCTTAAGCTAGCAGACACTCCCGTTTCTCGGAACCGGACGCAGCTTTAAATTTTTTTTTGCGGTATTAAATTGCCAATAAATGTAATATCAATTATCCAAGTCGTTCGGAAGTCGTAGGTCGTGTTTTCACGAAGTGTCTGCTGGCTTGAGTCTTAAGCTAGCAGACGCTCCCGTTTCTCGGAACCGGACGCAGCTTAAAATTTTTTTTTGCGGTACTAAATTGGCAATAAATGTAATATCAATTATCCAAGTCGTTCGGAAGTCGTAGGTCGTGTTTTCACGAAGTGTCTGCTGGCTTGAGTCTTAAGCTAGCAGACACTCCCGTTTCTCGGCACCGGACGCAGCTTTAAATTTTTTTTGCGGTATTAAATTGCCAATAAATGTAATATCAATTATCCAAGTCGTTCGGAAGTCGTAGGTCGTGTTTTCACGAAGTATCTGCTGGCTTGAGTCTTAAGCTAGCAGACACTCCCGTTTCTCGGAACCGGACGCAGCTTTAAATTTTTTTTGGCGGTACTAAATTGCCAATAAATGTAATATCAATTATCCAAGTCGTTCGGAAATCGTAGGTCGTGTTTTCACGAAGTGTCTGCTGGCGTGAGTCTTAAGCTAGCAGACACTCTCGTTTGCCGGAACCGGATGCAGCTTTAAATTTTTTTTGCGGTATTAAATTGCCAATAAATGTAATATCAATTATCCAAGTCGTTCGGAAGTCGTAGGTCGTGTTTTCACGAAGTGTCTGCTGGCTTGAGTCTTAAGCTAGCAGACACTCCCGTTTCTCGGAACCGGACGCAGCTTTAAATTTTTTTTTGCGGTATTAAATTGCCAAAATATGTAATATCAATTATCCAAGTCGTTCGGAAGTCGTAGGTCGTGTTTTCACGAAGTGTCTGCTGGCTTGAGTCTTAAGCTAGCAGACACTCCCGTTTCTCGGAACCGGACGCAGCTTTAAATTTTTTTTGCGGTACTAAATTGCCAATAAATGTAATATCAATTATCCAAGTCGTTCGGAAATCGTAGGTCGTGTTTTCACGAAGTGTCTGCTGGCTTGAGTCTTAAGCTAGCAGACACTTCCGTTTCCCGGAACCTGATGCAGCTTTAAATTTTTTTTGCGGTATTAAATTGCCAATAAATGTAATATCAATTATCCAAGTCGTTCGGAAGTCGTAGGTCGTGTTTTCACGAAGTGTCTGCTGGCTTGAGTCTTAAGCTAGCAGACACTCCCGTTTCTCGGAAACGGATGCAGCTTTAAATTTTTTTTGCGGTACTAAATTGCCAATAAATGTAATATCAATTATCCAAGTCGTTCGGAAGTCGTAGGTCGTGTTTTCACGAAGTGTCTGCTGGCTTGAGTCTTAAGCTAGCAGACACTCCCGTTTCTCGGAACCGGACGCAGCTTTAAATTTTTTTTTGCGGTATTAAATTGCCAAAAAATGTAATATCAATTATCCAAGTCGTTCGGAAGTCGTAGGTCGTGTTTTCACGAAGTGTCTGCTGGCTTGAGTCTTAAGCTAGCAGACACTCCCGTTTCTCGGAACCGGACGCAGCTTTAATTTTTTTTTTGCGGTACTAAATTGCCAATAAATGTAATATCAATTATCCAAGTCGTTCGGAAGTCGTAGGTCGTGTTTTCACGAAGTGTCTGCTGGCTTGAGTCTTAAGCTAGCAGACACTCCCGTTTCTCGGAACCGGACGCAGCTTTAAATTTTTTTTTGCGGTACTAAATTGCCAATAAATGTAATATCAATTATCCAAGTCGTTCGGAAGTCGTAGGTCGTGTTTTCACGAAGTGTCTGCTGGCTTGAGTCTTAAGCTAGCAGACACTCCCGTTTCTCGGAACCGGACGCAGCTTTAAATTTTTTTTTGCGGTATTAAATTGCCAATAAATGAGGTATAAATTATTTAATATATAATATTGTTGTTTGCTATAGTGTGTCTGCCACCTTAATAGGACCCGTGTGTCGCTTGGGAATAATGTATGTCGAAGAAGAATTTAGCGAGGTTTTTCAAACATATTTCTGTGAAAACGAAGAGAATGATGATTCTTTCGATGATGTTAGTAGCAATACAGGCATACATTGATGTTCACTTTTTATCATGGACTCAAATCAATTACGCAAGCCAAAAACGTTCCTGAACTTGAACGTGAAGAAAAAATTCTTCTTTTTCTTGATCACTTACAAAAAGCTCGAAATCAACGTGCATACTACCAAGAATGTTGTGACAATAATGAATTTACTGTAAAGGTCTTATCATTCGATTTTGCGCAAACGGTCCAGTGTCTCCTCAACAACCAGGTACAACCTACTTCAAAGCAACGGAAAAGTGCGCAGTCTTTGCAATTACAGACGAAAAAGGAAAAATTCAGGTTAGGATTTTATCATACAAATTCAAATCACTTGTTTTGAAAGTATCTTGATAATTTTTTTTTTTCGACAGTATAAAAACATGATAGATGAGGAACATGATATTGGCAAAGGACCAAACACCGTTGTGAAAATCCTACATTATCATTTGGAAACGTATTGCAAAAATGTCCAAACAATTGTACTTTTCTGCGATAATTGTGTTGGAGAAAATAAGAATAATATTATGATATCATATCTGCAATGGCGGCTGGTTCGAAGACTCAACGCTACCATTTTATTAAATTTCCTATTGACGGGGCATAATACTAAGTTTGGCCCAGATCGGTTTTCGGTATTTTCAAGGCCAGGTATGCTATCACTAATATTGATACATATGAAGAGTTGCTGCAGTGCATCGTACAATTGTCACCTGGTGGCCATAATTCAGCTGTTTCGTCGAAAAAAGTCGTTTGGTATGAATGGGATAGTTATTTTAAACCATTCTACAAGCCATTTAAAGGTACTACACAATTCCATCATTTTATAATGGGCAAAAACTCTTTGAAAACAAAAAAAATTGCTGACAGCAAAGATGTTGAATCATTTCAACTGTCATTAATCCCAGTTGATGACACCATGCCCGAAATTTTTCTACCAGTCGGTTTATCTATGCAGCGTCAGTGGGACATTTATCAGAATCTGAGAAGCTTGGTTTCAGACCTCACGAATGCGGATATTTTGGCTCCATTGCCATCGAAAAAAATGCTTAAAAAAATCTGAGGATGCTTCACCAGCCACCAAAGTGGCTTCATCGTCAAAACCTAAAACGAAGAAGTCTGTAACCTCATCTTCAAATCAAGATCCAAAAAAGAAAGAACTGAAGAAAGCTGCGACTTCAACTGCAATAAAAAAATCAAGAAAAAATAAGGCCTCATCTCCAGAAGGAGATTCGAAAAAACGAGCAACTTCAAAGGTTTCAGCAAGGATAGCGACGAAGAAAACTATGTAATACTGCTAAATATATATTTTTTGAGCAAAGCAGCTTTTTTTTGGTAAAATCGTTTTTGCAGCGTTCAATCTTGCTTTTAAATTTTTCAATTTCATTTATTATCTTGATTCTGGATTTTCAATAAAATTCTGTCTTTCTTTCATTTGTGCTCTTTTTTCTCTACATTTTTAGTACACTTCTAAGCAAGTTAGGACTTTCTAGTTTTCACCACGTGAAAGAGCGTCTCAAAAATTATCGGAACCAGAAAAAAAGTAGAACAATTTTTTTTGAGTCATAAGCCACATTTTCATAGGCCGTGTCACATATATAGAAAGCCAACGGCCACCGACGCAATAATACATAATACCTCAAATCACCCCAACAACATAAAAATGCAGCATTAAGGCACAGACTTGAAGGAACACCTCTTACACAAGAAGCATACAAGAGAGAGCTTGAAGCAATATGTAACATTGCTGCAAACAACGGAAATGAAAAAACATTAGATAAGCTCAGAAGGACGCATGGAGGACTAAAAGAAATAATGAAAAGAAAAACAAGTAAAGGTTTCTAAGTTTGGGTGTAAGCGAACATTATATACTCAGCGTGAGCTTCAATTGTACATTTCATTTCAGATAAATTACTTTTATATATAACACGTGGCACCACCCATTTAAAAAAAAAATTTCTCCCCATTTCCTCGTACAATAAAACTTGATAATTGAAATATCATTGATTCAAAACTATTTTTTGCTAAGTATAAGGAAAATATGTGTACACAATTTCATTACGTAATGTTCATTTTTCTTCGAGTTATGGCTCCCGAAACATAGAAAATTGCTTAGTCGTAAAAGGGGCGGGGCCACACCCATTTTCAAAAAGTTTAGTGGTTTACAATTTAATGTTATAATTCAATTTAGAAAGTAAAATTCTATTGACGCAAAGATCTTTTTCGCTAAGATATAGATTATTATTTCCGTCTAGAACCGTTTTAAAATACCTTTATATAAAAGTGGGCGTGGTCTTTAACCGATCTCGTCCATTTTTCCTAGAAATATTTCCTACCATAGGGAAAATTTGTGTACCCAATTTTATTACGATCTGTTAATTTTTCTTCGAGTTATGGCTCCCGAAACATAGAAAATTGCTTAGTCGTAAAAGGGGCGGGGCCACACCCATTTTCAAAAAGTTTAGTGGTTTACAATTTAATGTTATAATTCAATTTAGAAAGTAAAATTCTATTGACGCAAAGATCTTTTTCGCTAAGATATAGATTATTATTTCCGTCTAGAACCCTTTTAAAATACTTTTATATAAAAGTGGGCGTGGTCTTTAACCGATCTCGTCCATTTTTCCTAGAAATATTTCCTACCATAGGGAAAATTTGTGTACCCAATTTTATTACGATCTGTTAATTTTTCTTCGAGTTATGGCTCCCGAAACATAGAAAATTGCTTAGTCATAAAAGAGGCGGTGCCACGCCCATTTTTTAAATTTGAAGTTTTTCGTATTTATTGTTATAAATCTACTTGGGAAATGAAATATCAGTGATATAAAGCTCTTTTTTGCAAAGATATAGCCTATTTTATTCGTCCACGATCTTTTAAAAATCTTTTATATAAAAGTGGGCGCGGCCCTTAACCGATTTCGTTAGTTTTTCTTCACAACATTCCTTATAGTAAAGGCAACCTTTCTGCCGAATTTTGTTACGATAGGTTTAACGATTTTTGATTTATGATTAATAATATTTGTAAAATTGATGTTATCACAAGTGGGCGGCGCCACGCCTGTTTTAAAATTTTTTTACAAATTTTATCAAGAGTCTCAATATCAGTCCACATGTCAAATTTCAACATTCTAGGTGTATTATTTACTGAAATATCAGGTTTTTGTGTTTTCCAAAATTTTATATATGTGACACGGTCTATGAAAAGGTGGCTTCTGACTAAAAAAAAATTACTACTACAAAGAAACTGACTGGAGAAGTAAAATATATCAAACAGCTATGTTTTGTACACTTATTTTGAACATTTATTCATAAAGTAGCGCTAAAATCTATACACAATTTTTTACATTAATCAAAATATGTATACTAATTTACCACGTGCTATGTACTTACACTTGTGCCTGAGCTAGTAGGGTTATGCTGCCTGCTCCGTCAACGTCTCAAAAGTAAAAGAAATATTAAAGAGAGCAAGAGCGCGAATAGCTGTAGATGTAAGTGACATTTAGCAAAGGCAGATAATAGCACCCATCAAGCACAAGTGTTTCAAGAATTCGAACTTTTCATTGTTTTATGCAGCGATCTAATACCCCTATTCGCAAACTTTTTGCTCCGCAACGGGGTTTGCTGCGTTGATATCCAGTCGCGCGAGCTTCACCACCGACCGAGTCATCAAGCCGCTAGATGTTTTCACCACCGCACTCCTGATTTTAATCACTACCGCGTATCACGTCAAGTACACGACCTCTAGTGCAAGTGTTACGCTTCGCGTTTTTGTCCACAATCACGACGATATCTTCTGGTTGAATAGTTGTATGTGTTTAAAACCATTTCGTGCGTCTTGTTAAACATGGCAAATACTCTCGGAGCCATCGTTTCCAAAATCGGTCTGCTATTTGTCCAGAGATTCGAAAGGTTTTGCTCAACCTGGAAGAGTCAACTTCACAATCATCTTTCTCACGGATGCCACTAGAAGAACCGAGCAGAAAATGGTTTGGCGTCAACGCTTCGCTATACGGTGATTCAATCGGTATGTAGGTTAGGGGCCTCATATTAATTGTGCTTTCTGCCTCAGCTAGTGCCGCTCGCAGGACCTCTTCACGAATGCAGTTGACAGGTAGAATGCTCATAAAAACCGATTTTACTGTGCGCACCATGCGCTCCCATGCACCACCCATGTGGGGTGCAGGCGGTGGTATGAAAACCCACTCTATATCAGGATACCTTTGTTCTACCTGGTCACACGATATCTTCTGTACTTCCTGAGCTAGAACTCGACTAGCGCCTCTAAAGTTCGTGCCGTGTATAGTGACGAAGACACCTCAATATGAGGTCATACAGGTGAAGAGCACGCCTCAACGTTTTTCGTGCCGCGTACTAATAACAACATCAAAAGGCCCGAAGTAGTCCACGCCTGTGTATGTAAATGGGCGTGTAAACGCGGCGACACGCTCCATGGGAAGTGAACCCATTACTGGTGCAGATGGCACTGCAATACGTATACAACAACTTTGGCATCCGTTTGCAACGGCTCTGACGAGTGCTCTGAGTCCAGGGATGCAAAACCTCTGCCTCATTTCGTTGACCACGATTTCATTATGTTGGTGGTGATATTTTCGGTGATGAAAATCGGTTACCAGGTGCAAAATTCGATGATCCCGCGGATGTACCTTTTCACGTCTGTTGGCCCTGCATCAGCTGCGTCTATCCTACCTTTCACTCTTAGGAGCCCGTTGTCATCTATGTATGTTGAAAATTTAAATATTGTAACGAACTTACTTGCAAATCCTCGTATTTGCAATCCTCTGCTAAGTTCGAATCACTAAACTGTTGAATAAATAACTCCAATATTGAATAATGGAAAAATGGCCTTTATTAAAGTACTTCACAATAACACTTATACTTTGCTACTCGCTGGCTTAATAACCAAACTGATTGATAACTCAAATCAAACTCTACTATTGGCCGCCAGATCGCGTGCTTAATCAATAACTGATTGATTGCTCAACTCAAACTGAATTACTTCTTACTCGCTTGTGCCGCTTTTATAGTTTACGCTGCATACATCTAGGCTCTTCTATTTCCAGAACTTACCAACTATTTCGTGTGTTTATAGTTCTCATATAGTTTCTACTTGTTTACAATTCAGCGTCTCTCAGATGTATGTGAGTTTGTAGTTTACAGTCTCTCGCACACACATAGGCGTATAAGTAAATGCATCTGTGTGTGACATCTCTCGGCTGCCTTATATATGTGTATACATGATTTGATTATTGACGTAAATACCGCTTAGCATGGCCTTAGCATCGCCTTAGTGATGGTATAGCTTAGTGATGCTAATATCCGTGACACTGCCCTCCACCTAAGTCTGATCGTCCCGATCAGACGAATCTCTCGATCTAACCGCTACTAGCCTCTCCAAATGAACCACCCTTCTATTTCGTGGTTTCCCAATTATTTGTATGCGGTAGATGGCATCACTGATCCTTTTTAAAACTTTGTACGGGCCTTCCCAACTGCACCAAATTTGGAAGGAACACTTTTCCGCCGGCGAGGGTTGTACAACAGTACCAAATCTCCCTCCAGGAAACCCTCCGAATGATTCTTGTTGTCGTACCTGTATTTTATCTTACTACTCATTATCCTGGATCGTTCCCTCGCACTCTGTTGCTTGGCCAATGAAGAACTACTTCGCAGAGCTTGATCTTGACGGATTGACTTTGCATCATCAATTTCGTCTTGACGTTTCACAACAGTAGTACGCGCTGGCTTGAAACCACCCTTGCATTCTTTCTGGAAAATTCTTTCAGTCGTTTTAGTGCGTCCATTAGGGTTTGTCAATGCCAGCATTTTTCTCGCAGGTACTTTTGATTTCGCATTATTTGGCCCATTCGATCCATCAACCTTTGCTCGATCTACTTTCCTTGACTTTCGTGGTCTCTGTCGAATCTCCTCCACCAGCACTCGCTTACTGCTGAACTCTTTTTCCAAACTGAAGTTAAGTGGCACATCTTGGTTCTCATAATGCATCACCCTTCTCTGAATATCGATCTTGATGTCATGGTCAACCAAAAAAATCCACTCCCAATATAACTTCATCAACAATCTCCGCCACAACGAATTTGTGTAGAACCAAGACTTCCCCAATTAAGACCTCACATACCACTTCTCCCTGGACTTGGTTATACTCGCCAGTAATCGTACGCAATCTTGCTTCAGGTAATGGCTTTACTTTCCTGTTGACCAAATCAGATCGGATCAATGAATGAAATGCGCCCGTATCTACAGTCAGTACACGCTCCTTGCCATCCACATTTCCTTTGACGGTAAGACTGATCGATTTCCTTCCAGTTTGCGAGATAGGTATCACACGACATTCCATAGCTGGGGCAAGTCCTCGATTTTTACATTTGACTCGCTCTTGTTTATCTCCTCCAGCTTTGCGTTTACGACCAGCAAAGTTGGAACTACCATGACCGGTTCTGCAATGACGTGCAATGTGACTTGGGTTACCGCACTTGAAACACTTCATAACTCCGGCATTATTTTGTTGTAATCCCTTCAGTGCTTCCAAAATTGTGTCTACCCAATCTGGTCTTTCCACTTCTACACGATGAGTTTTGTATGCTGGTTTACTCAATAGTGAGGCGGTTTCCTGAGTCAATGCATGTGATACCGTCCCTGCAAATGTTGGCTTTGGGTTTGCGTATGTGGCTCGCTTCGTTTCGACGTCCCGTATGCCATTTATAAAGCTCTGAATTTTTACTCTTTCGGTGTATTTTACGGGTGCGTCGGCATTCGCCAAATGTGCAAGCCTTTCGACATCTGACGCAAACTCCTGCAAAGTCTCATTAGCTTTTTGGTAGCGGTTTTGCAACTCTATTTGGTGTATCTGCTTCCTGTGTTCGCTTCCGTATCGCCTCTCTAGAGCACTCATCAATGTTTCGTAGTTGTTCTGCTCTCCCTCGGGAATAGTTTGTAGGATTTCAGCAGCAGATCCTTTCAATGCCACGAATAGTGCAGCAGCTTTATCTTCCGCACTCCAGTTGTTCACTGCTGCGGTCTTCTCAAATTGAAGCTTGAATACCTCGAAAGGAACAGATCCGTCAAAAGATGGAGTTTTTATCTTCGGATTGCTCGCTGGACATGCTGAGCGATTTAGTTGTAACTGTTGCATAAGACCTTTCAACGCTTCTATCTCGGCATCAATTTTGTCCTCGAGTTGTAAAATTTTTGCATCCTGCTCGTCCAGTTTCGCAAAGAGCTGCGATGATACCTGTTCCGAAATGTTTGTCAACATTCCAGATATACGTGCCTCTTGCGCTTCCAATTGAGATGACAATTATGTCTTCTGTTCTTCCAATTGAGATAACACTTATACTTTGCTACTCGCTGGCTTAATAACCAAACTGATTGATAACTCAAATCAAACTCTACTATTGGCCGCCAGATCGCGTGCTTAATCAATAACTGATTGATTGCTCAACTCAAACTGAATTACTTCTTACTCGCTTGTGCCGCTTTTATAGTTTACGCTGCATACATCTAGGCTCTTCTATTTCCAGAACTTACCAACTATTTCGTGTGTTTATAGTTCTCATATAGTTTCTACTTGTTTACAATTCAGCGTCTCTCAGATGTATGTGAGTTTGTAGTTTACAGTCTCTCGAACACACATAGGCGTATAAGTAAATGCATCTGTGTGTGACATCTCTCGGCTGCCTTATATATGTGTATACATGATTTGATTATTGACGTAAATACCGATTAGCATGGCCTTACCATCGCCTTAGTGACGGTATAGCTTAGTGATTCTAATATCCGTGACAATATTTTGCTCTTACGACTTACCCGAGCATCAGATGTTTTTAGCTGCTTCAGCTCATCTGCAAAGCATTCCGACTGGCACACGCGGAAACGTAGCAGCTCGGCATAATGCCAAGTCTTTTCACGTAGCAGCCTCGCAACTATTAAGGATTTTTAGGTTCCCATTTCACGATAGAGCGAAGAAAACGCAAGACCCCCATCAGAGCTGCCCAAAGTCTTTTCCATTTGCTGAACCGCGCAGGGTTTAGTATGCAGCTCTCGAGTTCCCCTATTTCATCGCTCACATGATGGACGGTTTCAGGCCCCTCCTCAATATTCTCGATGAACTCTGAATGCGGCCAATTATGTGAAGGGTATCGAAGGAAGTCCGGCCCTATAAACCATCGGGCATTATTATCCAACACTACATTATCATCCCATTTGGTGCCATCGTCAGCGACGTTTTGTTTAGAAGAAACCCACCGCCATTCGTTTACCTGCGACTCCTGCAATATTTCTCCAATACGTACCGCTACGAATTGGCTAAATTTTCGGGCATCCGATCGTATCCAATAAAGTACATCTTTTGAGTTGGACCAGAAAACCCTACGCGTAATACCAAGAGAAAGCTCGCTTTGCACAAACCTCGCAAGACGCAATCCCAAAACTCAAAATCAACTCCAACCGCAGTACTGATATTGGTTTCAGGGGAGCTACTTGAGTTTTAGACATCACGAAGCTGCAGCGGAACTCACCATTAACCCATGCTAAGTAAGCTACCGCTGCATAAGCGATAATGCTTACATCAACAGAAACATGGAGTTCGAGTTTGTCGGAGCGGCTTAAGTAGTAAAACCTTGGAATGCTAATATTGTTGATATATTGGAGTTTCCGCGCCCACTGCCACCAAACGGTGCGTTCCTTTTCGTGTATGGTTTAATCCCAAGTGACTCCTGATCTCCAGACATCCTGTAGTATTATTTTGGCCTTGATTAGGAAAAATCGGAGCAAGCCCAATGGGTCAAAGATTGTCATAACCGCTCGAAGGATCTCCCTCTTGGTTGGTGTTCTTGATTCGTCAAAAAACTGTTTTTTAAACGTCTGCACAAAGATAAGCACATCGATTCGTGGTCGCCACCACCTGCCGAGCACCTTTTCCACCCCATGTCCCGACTCCTCAAGACACTTGTCGCTTAACTCAGACTCACCTGCCATGGCGAGTAGAACTCGCTTTGAATTAGATAGCCAATGACGCATCTCAAAGCCTCCTTCACTGTGTATGTGTCGCACATCCTTTGCCAGCTTTATCATGTCATCTTCCGTATCGACACTCTGCAGCTAGTCATCAACGAAAGTGTTTTGCACAATGGCTGATGCTGCTAATGGAAACTGTTCATTAAATCTATCTGCTTTTCGGTTTTTAATATAGTTTGCTAGGGAGGGTGAACAAGATGCGCCGAACCTCATGACGACCATAGCAAAGACTTCTGGATCCCGACTGCGGTTCCCATCCCTCCAGAGTAACTGTTGTGCTACTTGGTCGTCTTTAATAACTCGAACCTGGTAGAACATTTCACGAATATCACCGCATATTGCCACTGCTTTCTCACGAAATCGGAGTAAAATCCCTACCAGGTACCTCATTAGGTCGGGACTCTTAAGCAGCACGTCATTCAAAGCAGTACCTTCAACCTTGGCGGCTGCATCCCTTACCAACCTCCTTTTACCCTTGTTGATATTCATAACTGTAAAGATGGGAATATACCATGCCTTTCCCCCTTTGGAAATCTCACTTTCTGTTAGCTTTCGTACGAAACCCTTGTTGAGATAGTCGCTGATACGATTTCTGATGAAGTTTTCAAGATCCGAGTCTTTGGCCATTTTCCGCTCCAGGCACTCCAAACGTTTGCACGCCATATTGTATGACTGCGGTAAATTAATGCTATCATATTTCCACAAAAGCCCTGGTTCCCACCACTTTCCATCTTCGATGTACCGAGTAATCTGCTTCATTATAGTAAGCGCGCTCATCTTCTTTCGACAATAAGGGTTTTACAGACGGGCTTACGCCAACCGATTCAATCGAAAAGAATGACCGCATCAGGTTATCAAGGTGTGTATCGTTAGAGCACTCACATATATGAAGTAAATTTTCTTTGTGCGGATTATCGTGCTTGTCCCGACGGTATATTCACTAACCAAGTCGACAGCGTGCTGCTGCGAGGCCATAAATTTGACTTTGACGAATTTCCAATGGTACACATAATTTAAGGTGGTCCAGTCCAATAAGAAGACCAGCCTTGGAGGAATCATAGGGTATGATAGGTAGTTCCTTGAAGTGATCGCGACCTTGAATATCATTAGCCTGCAAAGACTGCTGCGGCAAATCCAAATTTGAGATAGTGCGTACGCCGTGCATCTTATGTTTAGCGCCTTCGTTGCCTCGCGCTGATATTTCGAATGGTACGATTCGAGAGTTGTTTTCTTGCTGGGTAATATTTCCAGTCCATTTGAGACACAGCTCACGACTAGAGCCATTGAGTTTAAGTTCGCGAGCCAATCTATCGTCTACCAAAGTGCAAGATGCGCCTTCATCGATGAGTGCGACTGTCTCCAGAGCTACGCCGGTGGCATGCAAAACTACGGGAATATATCTAAAGAGAGCTCTATTATGTTGCTTGCGATGAAGGCACACAACGGAGTCGTCGGCTTCAGCTTTGCGTTAGTATTTGTGGCAGGTTTTTGTTGTAATCGTTGTACGTGCAGCAACGGGTTATGGAGTAAGCGGCAGCCATCGACGCCGCACAACTTGTTAGAATTGCATCGTCGAACTAGGTGATTCTTAGAGCATCGTATACAGAGTCGTTTTTCCTTAACAAACTGCCAGCGTAATTGCCTACTAATAGTTTTGAAGTCATTGCACTTAGCAAGATCGTGTGCACCTGTGCACTTTGGACAAGGGGCCTTGGGCGATGCCTGCGTTTTGTTGACAGGGGTTGAACATGTATCGTGGGCTAGTAGTCTTTACCGACGCCCTTTGTTTCCTAACTTTACCTCTGATAGCGCGCTGTTAACAGGGGTAACTTGACTGGCGCAAGATGCGAGCCCGAAGAGCCATTCGTCAAATATTATAATATCGACTCGTGGAAGACTTAGCCGACGTCTACCCCACTCCAGCTTCATTTCACCTGGTAATTTGTTCAGAAGGTCATTAAGTAGCATTGGATCGTGCAGATATCCGTCGAGATCCATAGCTTGCATTGTCGCCCTATAATTTTGCACAGCGAGTGCAAGCTCAATTAATGTTCGCAATCGATCTAATTTTACGGGTGAAACTTCTCGTAGCTTACGTTGGAGTGTTTCGTGGATGACGTCTGGCCGACCGGAAAGCATACGCAGAGTCTCAATAGCCAAATTAACTGTAGCTGGCATCATCAATTTCCCCCGGACTGACTCTAGTGCAGCGCCTTTCAGACATTTCTGTAACCTAACAAGATTTTCTTGGTGAGAGAATCCACAGCGCTCCGTAGAATGGACATAGTTTGTTATGAATAACGGTCATTCCTCTGGCCTACCTGAGAAGGAGGGCAAATCTTTAGTTATAGTTGCCTCGCGGCTACATGCGAGGGCAACAACACTGAGCTAGAATTTGTATATGGCATTGATTGAGCCATCCCAAACTAAGGGGTCTGATTAGAATATGCCCCATTATGCAGACCAGAGGGTGGCTGCGCACACAAAAATGGCTGAAATTGAGTGGATTGAAGGCAGAGTTTTGCACATTATTTGTTGGTGCATATGGCGATTGAACCTGCGCTGTGCTTAAACACCTTTGTATGTTACCGCCATGCGGGTACCCCTCATGCAACGATTGAACAAACGTTGAATTTGCAGTTGGACGGAGCCCCCCGAAATTATTTACGCTGCTTTGTATTGCAGTGTTATAATATTGATTTCGTGCTGAAGTTATATTACCATGGGCATGAGCAGATAACGCCCCAGCATCAATACATGTCACGAAAGGTGCTTGGTGAATGTACGGGCCTGTGGCAAACTTTGAGGTTAAGGCCGGCACACGTGTCGGCGGTGACGAAAATGAGTTACTTAAAGTAGCAAATGTTGGAAGCGATGTTACATTATTACTATTGTATAGTGGCGCTGTTGAAAATTGCGCTGCTATATTTGCTATACTTGAAACCATACCTGCAGAAGATAGTTCATCATGCTCGTAACCAGCTCCAGTGAATTGCGATGCCTTACTAATTAACGCGGATTGCCAAATATGTGAAGGTGCTTTGATTGTCATAGGTTCTGGTTGTACAGGAGGTGCGAATGGTGAATCGTTTACACTTGTTATGGCTGGTGCGCTAGAGGTTGATGCGGTGGATGCATCGGGCATCGTGTTATCATCATTGTTCATATCGAGTTTGTTGACTGAAGAAGTAAAATATATCAAACAGCTATGTTTTGTACACGTATTTTGAGCATTTATTCTATACAAAGTTTTTTACATTAATCAAAATATGTATACTAATTTACCGCGTGCTATGTACTCACACTTTTGCCTGAGCTAGTATGGTTATGCTGCCTTCTCTGTCAACGTCTCAAAAGAAAAAGAAATATTAAAGAGAGCAAGAGCGCGAATAGCTGTAGATGTAAATGATATTTAGCAAAGGCAGATAATCGCACCATCAAGCACAAGTGTTTCATGACGTTTCATTGCTCAATGCAGCGATCTAACAAATGCATTGTTTATCTTTAACAGCTGTTTCTCGAAATTTCTTTTTTGGGTCATAACCCACCTTGTCATAGACCGGGTCAAATATATAAAAAGTGGGCGTGGTTATCATCCGATTTCGCTCATTTTCAATACCAATCTATTCTGGGTCCAAATAATCTAGTGTACCAAATTTGGTGAATATATCTCAATATTTACTCAAGTTATCGTGCTAATGGACGGACGGACGGACGGACGGACATGGCTCAATCAAATTTTTTTTCGAAACTGATGATTTTGATATATAGAAGTCTATATCTATCTCGATGCATTTATACCTGTACAACCAACCGTTATCCCATCAAAGTTAATATACTCTGTGTGCAAAGCACGCTGAGTATAATAATACCTGGGCGACTATGACATATACTTGAAAAGCGCCACATAAATTGGCAAACTTCTTTAAAAAATACAACATTACCACAGCGTTCAAAACTTCGAACGATCTAGGGCGAAAACTAACACCAACTCAGAGGATCCGTTTAGAAGCCACGGCGTATACAAGTTTACCTGCGGAACACAGTTACATAGGAAAAACAGGACGGCAAATAAGAACGAGGTTCAGAGAACACATTAGAGATTACAACAAAAAAACACGGTATCCAAATATTATACCAGAGTCTAACAAATCCCATGATCGAAAATGAATGTTCCCCAGCAAACATCAATAAAACAGTTAGAGTCCTTGACAAACAAACAAAAGGCCGCCGTCTCAATGGATACCACTCCTTTACCGAGCTTACTGACTGCATAACTGCATCTCTTTTGATTTAAAGTTTTTAAGTTCATCTTAGACGTACGACCTCCTGCTCAGCGGTCTAATATAAAAAAATAACGATAAAAACTGCGCACAACAGCGCCCATTGATGTGCTAAGACCGTCATTACCTCCCTAGGCGGCCGGGTATCGGGTAGGCTCCTTTAAAATTAAGCCGAAAATACCCCTTTGGCTGCAAATCATATAAAAGGAATTGTCCGCATAACACCCTCTATTAGGAGGTTGGCAGTTTTTGGTCATCAACATCCCGCCGCACTCTCACCGCTCAGTCCCTATACGGGAGCTATGGAGTTTGGCTAAACCTCGCATCAACGACAAGCTGCCTGCTGTAGTGAAGGCTGCATCTGGGTTAAAAAAATAACAAATTAGCTCTGAGTTACTTATTTGGAAATCGCAAAGTTTTTTTATAAGGATCAATTTTGAAAATGGGCACGGACATCTCTGCCTGCCGTTCGTATCGTTGATTATACGAAAATGTAAGCATAGTTTCAGCCCATTTGTAGTAAAGTCTAAATAAAAATCTGTTTGCATTAAAACTTGCGATACACTTGATAAAAGAAATAAAGGTACGTATTTTATAAAATAACACTACTTACGATTTCGAAACGGTTTTAAAAGCTTGCGGCTGCATTGAACTGATTTGGTTTCCATTATCACACAGCAAGCGTGCCATGCTGATTTTTCGAAGTTCAGCTAATTGACCTGAAAAATAAAATATTTTGCTTGTAAATGCAACAACAATGAAATCTGCCAGTTAGACGTCTGCTAAAATTTGTGTGCCAGGTAATTTGTTTTGTTTTTCATTTTGACATGCTCAAAACTGTCTTTATAATACTGTGGCGAATGTTGACATCACTAGGCTGTTAGTAAATAATGACGCAACAACAAAAACATGAAGCAGCCACTCTTATGAACATGTACACATTAAAGCTAGCAACACTTATGTAGAAGGCGACCAAGGAATATCTCACACACACAAATATGTAGTCATCAGCTTAAGTAGTTACTTACACATACACACGCATATGGCTATGGGAGAGGCGTGGACTACAGATATATATGTATATAGCTGGTAACCAAGCATGATTCACAAAATGATTCGCGAAATATCGGGGATATGGGGCAGAAGCATGGACCATGACAGCTGCAGACGAAGCGGCTTTGGAAGTGTTCGAGAGAAAAGTTCTTCGAAAGATTTATGGACCTCTACGCGTTGGCGATGGCGAGCACCGAAGAAGATTTAATGATGAGTTGTACGAGCTATATGCGGACATCAACATAGTCCAGTGAATTAAAAAGCAGCGGCTGCACTGACTAGGCCATGTTATGCGAATGGAAGATGATGCTCCGGCCAAGAAAGTGTTTCTATCGGAACCCGCCTATGGAAGCAGAGGTAGAGGGCGGCCCCCACTCCGTTGGAAGTACCAGGTGGAAAACGATTTAAACTCCCTTGGTGTGACCAATCGGCGCCGGTTGGCGGAGCGAAGGAGCGACTGGCGTGCCTTGTTGGACGGCCATAACCGTTTAGAAGGTTAAGCCCCAATTAAGTAAGTAAGTAAGAAGAAATGGGTCAACGAGGAAACCGAGTGTATAAAAGCAGCGCAAGCTGAGTAATAACTAATCTATGATTAACAGACGCTATTGTGAAGTACGTGATGTTGAAGTATAATTGTACTACTCCCAAAGTAACCTAAATAAAGAACAGTTTGCAATACTGAATATTGGAGTGATATATTCAACAGTTTAGCGATTTAAACGTTAGCAGGAGTGCATAAATAATCAGGATTTCCCAAAATTCGTTACAATTGGTGTCAGAAGAGGAATTTTTGAATAAATTCCGAAGATTTTGAATACAACTTGGACATGGCGAAGTGAAGTGAATTGAAGATACAACAACTAAAAAAGGAATTGGACAACCGTGGATTGAATACAACCCACAATATGATTGAACTTCAAGCACGGATACACGAGGTTATGGAGTCGGAAAGAATTAATGTGGACGAGTATGTCTTCCATCCTAGCGGGGACGAGATATTAACAAAATTGGAAGAGAAGAACGGAAGTCCGAATCCAGTCGCAAGCGGAGAGACTAATGCGATATTGGCTTTGTTATCACAGATTTCGACAAAAATGGAAACCCAGGAAACACGCATAACAGAAATGTCATCACAAATATCCACAAGTATAACATCCCAACTGGAAGAACAGAAGACATGTATGGTATCTCAACTGGAATCACAGGATTCTCGTATAACAACCAAGATGGAAACACAACTGGAAAAACAGAAGACATATATGACATCTCAGTTAACTGAGCAGTTGAAAGGACAGGAGGCCCGCATGTCCTCGCAGCCAGAGGCACAGGATATAAGGGTATAATCGAAGCTGGAGGCGCAGGATACAACAATTTTACAACTCGAGGACAAAATCGATGCCGATATTGAAACATTGAAATGTCGTATACAGGAGTTGCAACTAAGTCGCCCAGCAGTTTCAGCGAGTAATCCAAAGGCAAAACAGCATCTTTTGACGGTTCTGTTCCTTTCCAGGTCTTTAAGCTACAGTTTGAGAAGACCGCAATAGTGAACAACTGGAATGATTATGATAAAGTTTCTGCACTTTTCTTAGGATTGTAAGGGCCAGCTGCCGAAATCTTACAGAATATTCCAGAGTACGAACGGAACAGTTATGAAGCATTGTTGGCCGCTGTCGAGAGACGTTACGGAAGCGAGCATAGGAAGCAGATATACCAAATTGAATTGCAAAACCGCTTCCAAAAAGCGAATGAGACTTTGCAGGAGTTTGCGTCGGATGTCGAAAGGCTGTCCCATCTGGCAAATGCGGACGCATCCGCGGAATACACCGAGAGGGTAAAAATCCAGAGCTTTATAAATGGCATATGAGACGTGGAAACGAAGCGAGCTACATACGCAAACCCAAAGCGAACATTTGCTGAAACGGTATCCCATGCACTGACTCAGAAAACAGCATCGCATCTGTGTATGCCAGCTTTCAAAGCACGCCATATGGGAGTAGAAAGGCCAGACTGGATGAACACAATATTGGAGGCGCTAAAAGGATCGCCAAAGGGGAGTTACAGAGTAATCAAATGCTTCAAATTCCGGAAGTCAGGTCACATTGCACGTCGTTGCGATGTTGATTTTAGTGGATCTAACGCCATGGGTGGTCTTAAGTACAAAGCTGAAGGAGATGTGCAAGAGCGAGCCCGATGTGAAGATCGAGAACTTGCTCCAGCTATTGAATATCCTGTGATATCTTTATCACAAATCGGAAGAAAATCGAGCAGTCTTACCGTTGGAGGATATGTGGATCGCGAGAAGCGTTTACTGACTGTAGATACGGGCACGTCTCATTCCATAATCCGATCTGTTTTGGTCAAGCGGAGAGTAAAGCCATTACATGGAGCAAGATGGCGTACGATCACTGGCGGGTATAACCAAGTCAAGGGAGAAGTGGTATGTGAAGTCCTAATTGAGAAGGTCATGGTTCTATACAAAATCGTTGTGGCGGAGATCGCTGATGAAGTCATATTGGTAGTGGACTTCTTAGTTGACCATGGCATCAGGATCGACATGCAAAGAAGGATTATGCGCTATAAGAACAAGAATATGCCAATTCAGTTTAGAGAAAGGGTTTAGCAGTAAGCGAGTGCTGGTGGAGGAGATTCGACTAACACCACAAAAGTCAAAGACAGTAGATCGGGCAAAGGTTGATGGAACGATTGGGCAAAACAAATCAAAACCGAAGGTACCTGCGAAAAAAACACTGGTATTGACAAACTCAAATGGATGCGCTAAAACGAAGGAAAGAAACGTCAGAACGATACCGATTATGCAAAGCCAATCCATCAAGCTTAAGCTCTTCGAAGTAGATCAGTGGCCAAGCAACAGAGTTCGAGGCAACGAACCAGGTTAATTAGTATTAAGATGAAACACAAGTACGACGAGAAAAACAATTCGGAAGGTTTCTTGGAGGGAGATTTGGTACTGTTATACAACCCTCACCGACGGAAAGGTGTTCCATCCAAATATTGGTGCAGTTGGGAAGGCCCGCTCAAAGTTGTGAAGGGGATCAGTGATGCCATCTACCGCATACAAACAATTGTTAAACCATGAAATAGAAGGGTGGTTCATTTAGAGAGGCTAGCAGCGGTTAGATCGAGAGATTTGTCTGATCGCGAAAATCAGACTTAGGTGGAGGGCAGTGTGGCGAATGTTGAAATCTCTAGGCTGTTAGTAAATAATCACGCAACAACAAAAACATGAACTCTTATGAACATGTACACATTAAAGCTAGCAACAATTATGTAGAAGGCGGCCAAGGAATATCTCACACACACAAAAATGTAGTCATCAGCCGAAGTAGTTACTAACACATACACACGAATATGGCTATGGGAGAGGCGTGGGCTACAGATATACATAGAAGTTAAATGACAATTGTCCTTGGTTGATAAAAAAATTAATTTGTTGGGCCAACTTGCCCAATGAATAACACAACACAAAAGTTTAACCAGTAATAATTTAGTATGTTTGCATGTCCTTGCAATTACAATTAAAAGTAATACTAGTTAATACTAAACATTATTCCGTCCCGAACTCGGCTGCCCCCTTAGCGTCGTGGTCGCCCCTTTATAACACTCTTTCGTCGGTGCAGCGCTACAACTGTTGTGTAGCCCCTTGTTGTGAGTCCGAATGTCAGCCGCTTCCCACAGGTTCAGTATGCTTTGCTTAATTTCACAACCGTGTGAAATACAATTATGCTGACAATGCGTCTGGAGTACAGATATACGCCGCGATAAACGCCGCCGCCGCCGATTTTTTTCATTTTTCGCACGCCGCCGCCGAATGTTAAGACTATTTAGGGCATTTATTGTTCAAGTCGAAAATTGGTCGGATATGGTCGAAAGTGGTAGCAACGGATGCGGATCCCTGCCAGTTATAAGAAACTAATTGCGAAATTTAACTCTTTCTAACTGTTCAAAAGTTATTTAAAAAAACAGGCGCTTCCGATGTTTAACACAGACTTTGCATCTCCCAATTCACCAAGTCATTGAAACAAAACACTAAAAGAAAAGTTATATAATAAATTTATATGATCACTTTGCATATTTTTTTTTCAAAAAATAATAATGAAAAATGAATTCAAATAAAATAACCCAAAGAGAACTTGTTTTCAAATTGTTGTTAAAAAAAAGCAAATTACCCAAAAAAGTGCCGATATTTTTAAAACAATTATGTATATTTCCATTGGCTGAAAAAATAATCTAAATTAGTGATGCAAAATCCTTTAGTATGTTTTAGGGGCATAAACACTCCTTTGAAATGATTCTTACCTCATACTTAAGTTGGGGATATACATACACATGTACGTATGAGAGGAGTTTGAAAATCACTTGTGCTTACATTCAAACATCTGTTGTTTATTTGCGAAACTATAAAATAGCGTCTGAAATGTTAATTTTGATTTTCACACTTCATCCTTCTACACCCAAGTCTCCCGGTTTGACATTTCCTTAAAGTTGGCTGCCCTAACCAAAACTAGTCTCTTGGAGTGAGTCACATTGATTATAGCCTATCAAACAAGTTTAAATAACACCTACACGTTACGACTCCTTTTACAAATGTGAAAATGTAGGCGCGTATATTTACCAGGCGATGCTTTGTCCTTCGCAAGAACACTCAAAGTGGTGAAGCATAAGCTTTTCCAAGACAGTCGAACTAATGACCGTGTGTGCTACTACCCTAACGTAGTGGACAGTCAGACTAGTCTGAAAACTGAAGCTACGCGGTTATCCATAATGAGATCTTATATCATAAAGCCGGAAAACAGCAGTTACTATCTGTCAACTTAAAATCGGTCGACTTTCATTCTAAAATATCGTTTTGAATTAACGAAGACTATTGAAATCAATGTTGTGAACACAAACGTCTGCAAACTTTGGTCTACATTTTAAAAAATTTATCCAGGGTCCTTGTAAAATTTTTATTATGTAGATGCGCCGAGGATTATACTATTTTCACCCATGAGTTACGCAATGACATCCACTTAGACTGCTTATGATTTCGAGGGCGGCATCCTTGGCCGAATAGTCACTCCCTAACGTTTCCAGTTGTTTCTCTGCAGCGCGGCAGCATAGCGCGACAAAAGCATCCGTTAGAAAGTCTTATGAGCTACTCATAGAGCTTCTAGGAAAGTGACGTTGACGAAGGTATGAGTTCGAAGTCGCAGTCCTACATCTTCTGTGCTGGCATATCGTGTGAGGGTCAGGAGGCGTGGTAGCGACTGGTAGTCGGAATGGCTACTGTTCGCACATCGGGAATTGTAACTCTCAAAAACAGCCGAAAACACTGAAGGCGCCCTGTGCCACGAGAGTCATTAGTATTAATAGACCATTAATAGCAATCGTAAGTGGCCTTTGTGCGTGACCGCCAAGGAGCCACAAATGATTTAAAGAAATAGTGTTCGCGACGATTATTAAGAGTTAACCCCAGGTGAAACTACGCTTTGCACGAGATATACAGACAAAAGTGTGACCATTTTATGTATCTCTATTTCTTTTCCGCAGACTTAGCAATACCAATTTCAAAGACCGGGATTGGGTTTGAAGCCTCTCTAGAGTAAGTGAAACAATTTCTCCGCAAGGAGCTACTATTGAACATTTTTGAACGATCTGCGAGATTTTTAGGCAAAAACCCCGGATCTTGCCGAAATGGCCAAAACGTTGATTTCCTTAAATACATATGTACAAACAAATAATAATAAAAAAAAATAAATGTAAGGCGCGATAACCTCCGAAGAGATCTAAAGCCGAGCTTCTCTTGCAATTTGCGTCGTGCTCCTCTTGATTTTCCCTACAAATTGGCCGGACGGGACCTACATGTTTTATGCCGACTCCGAACGGCATCTGCAAGATATTAAGCTCTTGAGGCACCTAAGGGAAAAAACAAATTGGTTCACAGCGTCGGAAACTTTGGGGCTACTTCTGCTTATATTCATGATTTGGATAATTTGGAGGAAATTAACAACGGGACCAAAATTACCGGAATTGCGACTGTTCATTAGAAGTGTCCAAGAGGACACTTATCCAAATCCTGATCTGCGGGACGTAGATCTTAACAGGGGGAAGAGTTAACACGCGCTAGTTGCCCTTACTGCAACATTCCCACGTATGGCCAATACACGTGCCCTGAGTAAGCAAATTATATTTCTCACAACATACGGCCACGCATGGCAACCTAACTCCTTAATTCAAGGCCATAGTTAGTGACGGCGACTAATACGCATGCTATCATTCTCCAGACTAAAGGTTTACGCCGATCACTTTATCGGCGGCGGTGGCGTAGGCTCTATTATATGCCGGCGTGGGCGGCGCGCCGACGGACGCCGGTGTTCTTACTTTAAAAAGCTTGATTTTTCTATTTCAAAAAAATAATATTTAGGAAAGGTTTTGTTTGTACATTGGCGGCCACCGTGGTGTGATGGTAGCGTGCTCCGCCTACCACACCGTATGCCCTGGTTTCAAACCCCGGGCAAAGCAACATCAAAATTTTAGAAATAAGGTTTTTCAATTAGAAGAAAATTTTTCTAAGCGGGGTCGCCCCTCGGCAGTGTCTGGCAAGCGCTCCGAGTGTATTTCTGCCATGAAAAGCTCTCGGTGAAAACCTATCAGATAGGTTCAAGGGAAAAGCTCTCGGTGAAAACCTATCAGATAGGCCGCCGATAAAGTGATCGGCGTAAACCTTTAGTCTGGAGAATGATAGCATGCGTATTAGTCGCCGTCACTAACTATGGCCTTGAATTAAGGTGTTAGGTTGCCATGCGTGGCCGTATGTTGTGAGAAATATAATTTGCTGACTCAGGGCACGTGTATTGGCCATACGTGGGAATGTTGCAGTACGGGCAACTGGCGCGTGTTAACTCTTCCCCCTGTAAAGATCTACGTCCCGCAGATCAGGATTTGGATAAGTGTCCTCTTGGACACTTCTAATGAACAGTCGCAATTCCGGTAATTTTGGTCCCGTTGTTAATTTCCTCCAAATTATCCAAATCATGAGTATAAGCAGAAGTAGCCCCAAAGTTTCCGACGCTGTGAACCAATTTGTTTTTTCCCTTAGGTACCTCAAGAGCTTAACATTGCCAATTGTCATTTCGGATACAAGATTAAGGTTAACTGCGAGGCTTTTATTCGCAATAGTAGATAGCACAGGGGGGAGTATTTGATCGCCTGAACTACTCATACTCCAGTAGGTTCTATCACCAATACGAATCATATCATTGTCCAACTGAAGAATGTAAGAGCCGCTCAAGTGATTCGGAGCATCACCTGACCACACGGTGTTATTGAAATTGTATAAGAGAATCGTGTCTTCCTTGATCACCTCGATCATTGAGTCGTTGCAATTGATGTATCGGCAACTAGTTTTACTACTTTGAGCAGACGTGGCAAACAGTCGTCCTCTCGAAGTAGGTCCAGTGCTTTTTGTTTGCATACCATTGCACTTGTAAGGTGGGTGCAGCTATCCTTGATGGCATTCATTTGCTCTTTGTTGATTAAGACTGTACTGCACTTCAGGTCTATGCGATCTCCGTCCTTTACAATTGCTCAGGTGATCAGATGGTTAAATCTCGTTTGGGCCACCTTTGGCAGAGACAAAACGTAGAGTAGCATCGTGCCGTTGGTGTAGATTGAAGGTTCGCTGAATTCTATTGCTTCGATCACATTGATGTATGGAAGGGCATCTACTTCGCTTACAAGTCCATTGATCTGTTCTTTGTCTAGTAGGTTGCTGTTGACAATACCTGCCTTAGCCATCTGGCAGGCCTGCACCAGTTCGTTCATGTCATCCTTCAGGATCATAACTTTCTGACGCCGTTGACAACCTGCAATAACTCGTGATTTTTTTTAATATTTCAGAGTTTACCTTGTATTGTTGGTTATTTTTGGATACTAGCGAATCTTGGGCTCGTAGGAGCTCATCCCAGTCTGAAGCATCGCGGAAACCGGCAATTCACTTCCAGGCCGATCCTATCCAGTTGATTGATCGCTTCACTCTCTTGTCGTTTGGGCCTTTTAACTCCTCGAGTTGGGTTTGGATTTTACTCAAGTGAAAAAAAATTACGTCTGTGAAATCGCACGTTTCATCCAGTTTCTTGACCTCAAATTCCAGGCGGTTTGCTATTTCCTCATAGCTGGCTAGGTTTATTACATGAATTAATTTGAAGTAGCCATTGATTATCCAGCCGTACCCATCACGTATGGTTACCACGGGCGAGTCGAGATCGAATACCACATAGGCTTGTGCGGATGCACAGAGGCAGATTCTAAGAATCGGAGTACAGTGAAATCCATAGTCAACTATTGCTATTAAAAAATTTACATTGCAAAGTTTTACTTTTATATACTTAGGTACTAGTCTAAGTAAATTTAAAATTTCATTTTAATAACGTTGGTTATATTTAAAAATTTAGGTAGGTATACTCAAATACTAGTCTAAGTAAATTTCAAATTTCATTTTAATAATGTTGGTTATATTTTGAAATTTAGGTAGATTTTAGATTCCAAAATTGTAATTAACATTTCAAGTGTAAAGTAGACTATTTCTTAAATCCTACTATAACTAATGAGTGGAGTTCGGGTCGGCAAGGGTTTGACAGGATTTTACGAGAACCCAGGAGTGATGTTAAAAGTGGAATTTTTCTGTCAGTTAGTTTTCAGTAATATAATATTCATTTTTTAATTCTTGTTCTTTTCTTTTCAAAAACCTTGAGGGCTTATACTTTGGTTATATTTTTGAGAATTGACTTTTCTCTCGTTTTCTTTTGCAGGTTTTTTACCTTTTTATTTCGTTTTTTCTTTGTTTTTCGTTGAAATGCAGGCATAAACTCAGATGACATGATGAAGGCTCGTAAGTATCCCCTTTGAAAGTGAACATAAGCTTTCGTAAGTGAAAATTATCCCACCCATCGGACGAGTGACGTGTCATGTCAATTAAAGCCAATATCCCATGGAGGAATTGAACCACTTCGATTGATATCGCTCGGACCACCGAGTGAAGTGGAATTGAACCAATACGACAGATCGAATACAAAAGTGAATTTGTACCCGGACCACCGGGGCTTAGGTATATATTCATGAGTTTTCTACCTCTTGACCAATGTTCTTTTTATATCATTATTAATTTTTCGGTTTTTTTCGAGCTTTTAAGTGCTTCATTTCCGACCAGAGGAGCCAACATTTCTCGATCCAGCTATGGGGGATCGTGTGTCCCGTTTTGGAGGTCGCATTGCCATTTGTCATGTTCGATGGCGCCACCACCTACTAAAGCATGATTTGTCCTACTTAAAAGCCCGCTCTTATTTTAAAGTTCCCTCTTAATGCCGAATCTCGCCTCTTACGTTTTTTGTAAATTTTCCATGTGTCCTTGGACATTTTTTATGTTTATAGACATTTTTTTTAGTTAGATTTTCTTAATATGCGATTTGTGGAATTTTTTTCCACTTTGCGTGGGTATAGTCGAATTTCTGTTTTCCGCAACAGCTTCTTTTTTATAAAGTGGATTTTGCTTACTTTTTATTTGTTTGTTAGATATGAATAATTCATCACCACTGTCAAAGTTGCGGGGCGGGGGGGGGCGATTTATTATTTCTTAAGTTTGTACTTTCCTCTTGGTGTTGAAGACGACACTTTATGTCCTCGTTAGTGCGCTCCCTGAAGTTTACTAAATCCTTGTCATTTATCCTAGCTGTCCTATTCAGAAAAACATCAGCTGGCTTGCGCTTTATTACGGAATGTATCGTGTTATTATACCTATCCACAGTTATTGCGACGCGTTCTTCAGGTGTTAATCTCGGAAATTCAACGGAAAGGCAGCGGTATATTTCAGTCAAGGTAGAGTGTAACCTCCCTACCTGACCATTGGCCTCACTTCGCTGCGTTGTCGTTTGGTATATTTCTATCCCTAAGGACCTGATATAATTTAATACAAGTGGTGACAAATATCCGCGTTCGTTGTCCATGACCAAGGCTCGTGGCACTGTAAAATAATGCAGCGCTATCGTTAGGTTCATTCGCAAATGAGGAGATGACTTATTTTTGATTGGGAAGAGCTTAGCAAATTTGGTAAATTTGTCAAAACAACTTAAATATTTTTGCCGTTCAATTTCGAAAATATCGATGTGCAAGATTTCGCAAGGATAACTAGGAATGGGAGTTGGTTGCTAATATGGTTTAGAAGGGTGCCTATCGTATTTGTTCAATTTACATGTTTCGCATTGGCTAATGTATTCCCTAATCTGTTTGGACATTGCGGGAAAATAAAATTTGTCCAGTACCTGTTCCCCTATTCTCACGAGCATTTCGATGCGAGGGCTTGTGCTGCTTCTCTATAATATTGAATACCCTATGAGCTATTGTCACATCTTCTACCACGCGCTGCGTGATCCTAATTTTATATATACTGAAATTATTAACGTATACGGCCTAAATTTCCGGAATTTTAATGCCATTTATAAAGTTTGGGTTAAGGTAATTTTTGAGGACTGGTGACAAAGCTTCGACGCTTAATACAGGCATTGTGATAAAGTACCTCTTGTAACCTCTATGAGGCTCTTCTCTACACTCACACTTCGCCCCGCTTAAATATTATTTGATTTCTGAACACATTTATCGATGCCTCTACGTGAGATATGAGGTCAGAGCTATCCCGCTCTGCGGAGTGCATGGTACCCTCTGAAGCAGTATCAGATCTCAGAGGTTGGTGATCAGTGTGAACCCTAATTTTCTTTGCACCGTAAAGGTAGGAGCGCATATTATCCAGTGAACAAACAATAGCTAAAAGCTCATTTTCATTCGTAGCGTAGTTTTCTTCGGCTTTGTTTAGAGACCTCGATATGTAAGCTATCGGTTTATCATCGCCTATTGATTCTTGTGTTAGTACCGCGCCAACGGCGTAGTTCGATGCCTCCGTTGTCAAATTAAATGGTTTGGAAAAATCTGGAAATGCTAAGACACCCGCTGACATCAATAGTTGTTTCAGCTCGCTGAAGGCTTCTAAAGCATCCTTGTTAAGTTTAATAGCTAAGTTTTGCGACGCGTTCGCTTTTACCTGCGCCTTTTCCCCCCGAATGAGGTTGGTGTGTGGCTTGGCGACCTTGGCGTAACCCTTAATGAAACCAAGGAAACTTTTTAAATCCTTAAAAATTTCCAGGGGTGAAATCGTTTTAATAGCTTCTACCTTTTTTGGGTCAGCGCGTACTCCATCGGAAGTAATAACATAGGTGGGAAATTCGTCTTCTTTTTCAAAGAAGCATGTCTTTTCCAAATTAACCTTAAGATTCGCCTCCCAAATTGTTGCAGTAACCTTCTTAACATTAACAAGGTGTTCCTCTGCATCCTTGCCAAATACTATGATATGGTCAATATAGCAGTAACAAATTTTTCCGATGTACTTCTTAAGGACATCGTCTATCATCCTTTGGAAAATGGCAGGCGCATTTTTCAACCCGAATGGCAACCGAAGAAATTCGTATTTGCGATTCATTGTGGAGAAGGCTGTATTTGGAATCTCCCAATCCTTCATGGGAATTTGGTGAAATCCGGAAGTGAAATCAGTTGTCGTATAGAAGTTGGCTTGGCCAAAGCTATAAAGAGTCGCGCTTATATCGGGAATTGGGTAAGTATCGGCTATAGTTACAGCGTTCAGCCGTTTATAGTCTATAACCATGCGATACTGTATGTCCCATACGCCTTAGGCTTATTAGGGACTACCAAAATTTGAGAGCTGTATGGGCTTATTGCCGGTCGGATAACACCTTCTTCTAGGAGCTCATTTATCTGTTTTTCGACATCATCTCTCATACATGCTGGGTATGGATAGGATTTACTGTATAGCGGTTCGGCGGTTGATGTTTTTATTTCTGCACGGACATTTGTGTTTGCAAGCTCATAACCGTTAAGTGGTTCGAAAAGACCAGAGTATTTTTTCAATAGTGAATTGACCTTTCCATGAATATCAAGAGGTGGGTCGTTTCCTAATGTAAAGTTTACATCGCGAGATTTTCTTCTCTTCATTGGGATTTTGTAATTATTTATACTAAGGAGGTTATTCTTCCTATCTATTATAATGCCTAATTTCCTCGAGGTATAGTCCCCAATTATTCCGCAGAATGCACTAAGGGTCGGTAAAACGAAGAAATCAAGTTCCGTGAGTTACCTACACTTTCACTTTCCCTTATTGACACGCTACTAGATGGAAGGTTTTAAGACCGGGGCAAAATCTTGTAAGAACAAAAAACGGAGACCTGGTAACTGATGTCCAGAGAGTACTTAGATTATGGAGGGAACACTTCTCTGCTCCCCTAAATGGAGACAGCGAGTTACCACACAGGGATGACGAACCCGACCCCGCAATCGATGATGATGGAATAAATGCCCACACTATTATGGCGAAATCAGAATAGCAATAACCAGATTGAGAAACAGCAAGGCCGCTGGCGTTGGTAAGGCGCATGCAACAGCTTCTTCGCAAAATATGGTTGGACGTGTGCATGCCAGACGATTGTAACCTAATTCTTCTTTGCCTAGTCCACAAGAAAGGGGATAATGCAAACTTTGCCAACTATCGCGGAATCAGCCATCTTAATATCGCATATAAGGTCCTGTTAAGTGTATTGTGCGAAAGATTCAAGCCCATCGGCAATCGGCTGATTGGACCTTATCAGTGCGGCTTTAGGCCTGGTAAATCTACCATCGACCAAATTTTCACAATGCGCCAAACCTTGGAAAAACCCGCGAAAAAAGAATCGGCACACACGCCTTCGACAGCACGAAAAATATCTGCCTATATGCCGTTATATCTGAATTTCGTTTCCCCGCAAAACTTATACGGCTCATCAGAATTGGGAAGTACCTCTCTGAGCCGTTCGAAATTAAAGGAGGTTTTAGACAGGTTGACCCCCTATCGTGCGATTTCTTTAATTTCATGCCGGAGAAAATTATACTAGCTATAGAACTTAACCGCTCTGGAACAATATTCTATGAAAGCGTGCAATTACTGGCATATGCTGATGACATTGATACTCCAAACTGGAAAAAGAACCGGTAAAGATGGGTTTGATGGTGAATGAGGACAAAACTAAGTAGCTGCTGTCATCGAGCAAGTCAGCGCGTATGCGCCTTGGCAACCACGCTTTTGTTGGCAGCCATAATTTCGAAATAGTAAAGGACTTCGTTTATTTGGGAACCAGCATCAACACTACAACAACATCAGCTCTGAATTCCAGCGAAGAATCACTCTTGCCAATAAATGAAACTTTGGACTAGGTAGGCAATTAAAAATTAAAGTCCTCTCTCGGCAAACGAAGATCATACTCTACAAGTCACTTATCGTACCCGTACTGCTATATGATGCAGAAGCATGGACCATGATAACAGCAGATGAAGCGGCTCTGGGAGAGTTCGAGAGAAAAGATCTTCGAAAGATTTATGGACCTCTACGCGTTGGCGATGGCGAGTACCGATGAGGATGTAACGAGGACAAGCTTTACGCAGACATCAACTTAGTTTTGCGAATTAAAACGCATCGGCTGCGCTGGGTAGGGCATGTTATGCGAATGAAAGATGATGCTCCGGCTAAGAAAGTTTTTCTAATGGAACCCGCCTATGGAAGCTGAGGGAGAGGGCGGTCCGCACTCCGCTGGAAGGACCAGATGGAAAATTCCCTTGGTGTGACCAACTGGCGCCAGCTGGCAGAGAGAAGAAGCGACTGGCGCGTCTTGTTGGACGGCCATAATCGTTTAACGGGTAAGCGCCAATCAAGTAAGTAAGTAAGTCGCACATTGTCAAACTTAGGTTGTGAGGACCAAATATATTCATATTCATATTCATATTCATATTCATATTTATTGAGTCAATGGCAGAAACCTTACTGACTAGATTTACAAGTTTGCAAATTAACTTAAAACTAAGCAACTAAAATTAATTAATTCAAGGATGAGATAAATTTTCTCGATAGTAAGACTCAATCCGTAACTTAAACAAAGGCCTGGGCATTGCAAAGTCAAGATTTAGCATTCTGGAAATTTTATTAAACTCTTCGAGACCTCTTGTGAGAGGGGCAAAGCTAAGGTAATTGGTTCTCAGAACTTCACCGTAGAATATATTATGAGAGCGTAGAGATCTACTAGGAACTAGAAAATTTAACTGCTCCAACAGAGCTGAGCAATCAATAGTACCAGAGATAATATCGTAAATAAACATTAAATGTTGTACTGAGCGTCTGACATGCAGTGGCATAACATTTATAAGCATGCACCTGTTTATATAAGGTGGTAGGGGATTAACAAAATGAAGGGGTAGGAGGGCGAATCGAATGAATTTACGTTGAACCCTTTCAATTCTAGCAGAGTATGTGCTGTAAATGGGATTCCATATGATAGAGGCGTACTCTAATTTAGATCGCACTAATGAATTATACAATATACTCCTAGTGTATGGGTCCTTAAAATCCTTCGCATAACGCCGTAAAAAAGCTAAATTAGCATACGCTTTTGGTATAAGATAGTTAACATGGTTAACGAAAGTGAACGAAGAGTCGAAAATGACACCAAGATCACGAAATTCTTTGACCGAGGCAAGATATGTATTAGCGATATAGTATGTTGACGTAAGCGCACTTCTAGATCTAGAAAACGTTATATGCCAACATTTGCTACTGTTAAGTCTCAGATGATTATTAGAAGCCCACACATTAAGAGCATCCAAATCTCTCTGTAGGAGCAATGCATCAGATACAGTGGTGATACGCCTAAACAGTTTTAAATCATCAGCATAAAGTAAATAATTTGAATGCTTTAAATATAAGCCGACGTCATTAATGAAGATAACAAATAAGATTGGACCGAGAATACTACCTTGTGGCACCCCAGAGGTTGCCAAGAACTCATACGACCTCATATTCTCGATTTCAACAAATAAAATTCGGTTTGTCAGGTATGACTTTAACCATGACAGAAAAGCTGAATGGAAACCAATGTACTCAAGTTTCTGAAGAAGTATCTTGTGGGACACTGTGTCAAACGCCTTAGAGAAATCTGTATATATAGTATCAACTTGATACCCATCCTTAAAAGCAGAAACACAGTATTGCGAAAAAACAGCTAAGTTTGTCACTGTTGAACGACACGCAACAAACCCATGCTGACATGGATCGATTATTCCTTTAATAGCAAAAGCCAACTTCTCCTTTACTACTTTCTCAAACAGTTTTGAACAGGTTGATAGTTTAGAGATTGGCCTGTAGTTTGCTACCTCGCTCTTATTTCCAGACTTGAAGATTGGAGTAATAGAAGCCTATTTCCATCGATCAATGAAAACGCCAGTGGACAATGACACATTAAAGATATGGCACAACGGCACGCATAGCGAACTACTACATTTTTTAACCAAAAAAGAAGACAGCCCATCAATATCTTTTTTTAAAGAAGATTGTAGGGACGAGATGCCAATAATAATATCTGATTCCGATACCAATAATGAGCCAAAGTCCAAGGAATTAGCTGTATCAGAACCAACCCTAACATCAGAAATATTAGAGTCAACAACAAAATTAGATTTGAAAAAATCAGCAAAAAGGTTCACTGTTTCCACTAAACTGTTTGAACTAATGCCATTAAAATTGACAGAGGTTGGAATATTGGAGCAACCTTTTTTTGTACGGACAAAGTTCCAAAAGGCCTTGGGATTTTGCTTTAACTCTTCTTCGAAACGGGAGATGTATTTATTATATAAAAACTTATCAAGCACATTGAACTGATTCATGTATAATAAATATCGATCTCTAAATGAAAAGTCGTTGGTTGCTTTGTACAACTTAAAATACTTATTTCTAAGATTTTTAAGCTTTTTTAACCTGGTATTGTACCAGGGTAATTTATGTATTTTGCCT
The DNA here is from genome assembly GCF_040869045.1 of Eurosta solidaginis. Classification (NCBI taxonomy): domain Eukaryota; kingdom Metazoa; phylum Arthropoda; class Insecta; order Diptera; family Tephritidae; genus Eurosta; species Eurosta solidaginis. Next base: position 232,441,966 of record NC_090319.1, on the reverse strand, counting down.
CGAAGAAGGGGGAGATTTCTACTAAATATATCAGATAACTGCAGCAGAAAAATTTCAAAGCATTCAGAGGCATTTTTAGCACAGAAAATAGACTTCCAGTCAATTTCAGCAATACTCGAATTGAGTGCAGCAAAATTTGCATCTTTGAAATTGTAGGAGGGAGTATTTTGAGTGGTATTGTTGTTAGGTACAAATTCAATGAAATTTAATAATAAAGATAAGGGTACGTGATGCATGTCCGATTTGCAGATAGGAAATTGACACTCAGATAAGTGAGAAATTAAATTTTCATCGACAAAAATAAGATCCAGTATGTTATTTAGCTGGTTCACAAATGAATTAATCTGAACAAAGTTGGCACTAAAAAGAGTATCTAAAAAATATATTTCATGTTGATGATTGACATTCATAGGTGTTAATAGATTGTCATTTAGCAATTTTGACCAAACAACCCTGTTCATATTAAAATCACCCAAAACGCAAAAATGACTGTTTACATTTTTTTCGTAAACTTCAAAAATATTATTCACATGCGCGCAGTACAGAGACTCATTACTACAAGGCGGAATATACGAAACACAAATAAACAGCTTTCCAAACAGCCCACAAATAGAGACACACAGTTGGTCCAGTAGCGAGTCAGTATTGGGGAGCTGAACGAAAGAAGAGAGGAGGGTACGTCTTACGGCAATTAGTACCCCGCCACCTCTTAGGCATCCCGTTTTGATTGGATCCCTATCCTTACGATAGGTATGAAACAAAGTAGTATCAAAAAATTCTGCGTCAAAGAAATCATTGTTGAGCCAGGTCTCAACTATGACATACACATCATATTCACAGCGCGAAGTGACTAAGAAAATATCCTTAGCTTTAGTTCTCATCCCCGAGATATTTTGGTAGTAAATATTTACATTATTAAAAATTGAATTTTGCGGATTATTTACTAGGGGTTGAGCGTTTGGCCTTTGCCCTTTTGAAAAAAACGAAACGGCTTTACTTTAACATCAGTTGGCCATATAGAAGAGTCTAGTAATTTACTATAGATTGAAGTCGAGACCCCAAGTTTGAAATTGCATCTTACTAACGAGCTAGAGTCTGTGTTTTTCTTTACTAACTTAATAAAAATAAATTTAAGGCGCGATAACCTCCGAAGAGATCTAAGGCCGAGCTTCTCTTTACTAACTTATAACAATAAGAGATGGCGAAATATTCGCATTTTTTGATACATAACTGATAATATCACTTGCATTAACTGACGGCTTGAATGAGGATAAATGTAACCATTTTAGGCGAACAGCTAGATTAAGATCAGCATTTACATTACTGCCTACAACGATAGTAGCAGCCTTCTTGGATTTATTTGTCTTAATTTCAGAAGTTACGACATCAGATGTAGATTGCTTATTGTTGCCTTTATCCATAATAGTGACGCCAGCACAAGTAGGCACGGTCTCACTGGCAGAAGCAACGTCATCAGATGCAGAATGTTTATTATTACCTTTCACCATAATAGTGACGTCAGCATAAGTAGGCACAGTTTCACAGGCAGACTTCAACGGCATCACATTCTTTGCAGTCATAGTGTTATTGCTTTGCATGGCAGCCGATTGAGAGTCACTACTGGTTGTGTTTGTCAAAGACAAATCAATTAGAGGCTGATTTGTTGTTGCAGCCGAATTGGTATTTGCATTTTGTTTAGCTATATTAGCTAATTGTTTAGCTTTAGAGGCCGAGACATTGTTAGTTGCCGATTTATTTACAGGCTGCGTTGTTTTTGCACCCACGAGCATGTCATTGTCTTTGTTTTTAGTGCTTGGATGCTTTGTTTTTTTAGACAATTCAGCCTGCATTAATTTTGCACTCGCATCAGATTTATTGTCTTTGTTGTTATTGCTTGGCTTCTTTGTTTTTTCAGCCAATTCTTTATTGTCATCTTTTTGTAAAGAACCAGCACGAGTTGATTTTTGCCCATTGGCAAAAGCAGCAACAACACTATGCACATTCTTTAGTTCCAATGATAAAGTAGAGATTTCTGTGATTTTATCAACAATCGAAGATTTTAGAGAGCGAACTTCAGCAAATAGAGCATCTTGCTTTTGCGAAAGTTTAATGTTATCGTCTTTTAACGCATTCATTGTAGTGAGAATGAGAGCATTTTCAGCGCGTAACGCCTCAATATTTTTAGAAAAGTCAAGCAAAAGTAGTTGTTGGTTACTTATATTTTCACTTGCACTCATATTGTTACCGATACTGTTTACGGCACTAGAGAGAGAGTTTGGTGGCGGACTACATATAGAGGCGCGCCGCTCTGCCGTACAAGATTTACAGAAAAAATGTCTGTTTGATGCGAGAAGAAATTCGAGATCAGTCGATGATATGTTCACACACTTTAAGTGGAAGAGGTCATTGCACTTCGCACAACATACTTTCGGCTGACCACGATCAACCTTTTGACCACACACACACGGCATAGTAAAAAATTTAATAATAAGCAAAGATTAGTTATTTTTGCATTTATCATTTGTAGATAAATTATAGAAAGTATATACTTTGGAACAAGATTCCAGTCACTACCTCAAATCAATTATTAATTGAGGATTAAAGAACATTCCCAGATCCACTTTGAAAAAAAAAAAACATAAAGATAACCAGGAATACACACAAAAACTGCGGAGCAAAAATAAACACGTCCGCACCGATCGAACTTTCTTTATGTTTTATAAACAGTTAATTTGTCCCACACAAAACCACCACCACACAACACAGGATCAGTAACACAGACAACGCAACACAAATAAATACTCTACAGAAGAACACGATCAGCAATATAGCCAACACAACACGAAACACAAACAAGTCTCTAAAACATTACTAGCGCAACAAGTTGCCGCAACACTCCATAGCAACACCGTAACCATGGCAACGCAACGAACTTAACTAGACACATCAAGAGCATTGGCTATAGAAAGGGTTACACAAGAAGACAGCAGAGTCATCACGCGGTTCTGGTTGCGACCGGAGCTATTATTGGAGCGCTCTGGAAGGCATACCGTTTTTGACCATTGCAAGCCAGTGCGATTCATAGGAGAAAGGCGTGGACTAAGGATTGTGGGTAAGGTGGTTTTGACCGCTCTACAATGCTTTAGTCCACGGTCGCTCTCTCGTAAGAAAACGCCCTCCACAGCATCGTGATCTCGCGCTCAACCAAACGTCAACTGTGGCAGAAGTACGGCGGCATCCGCAGTAGAAGTGAATCGAAGTGAAACGCCATAACGTGACTGTACCGAAGCTGATGGATCTCACCTAACGGGACGCGAAGTTGTGATTGTTACCCGAGCAGCAATTGATGGGCACCTGAAAGGCGTATCGGTTTTGACCATAGCAAGACCCTTCATAGGAAAAAGCCGTGGGCTGATGATTGTGGGTAAGCTGGTTTTGACCGCACTACAACGTGTTACACCACGCTCGCTGCCTGCTAAGCGAAGGCCCACAACGTCACGAGCCCGCGCACCACCGCCGTACGCCTAGGCATAAACAGCAGAGTCACGTAAGCGTACTACGTTGGCTACAGCAGAGTCACACTAACACACGACGTTGGCCCCAACAGAGCTACGCAAACATACGACATTGGCCACAGCAGAGTCACGCAAGCATACGAAGTTGGACGCAGCCGAATCACGCAAGCATACGACGTTGCCCACAGCAGAGTCACGCAATCATACGACGTTGGCCGCAGCAGAATCTCGCAAGCATACGACGTTGGCCGCGGCAGAATCACGCAATCATACGACGTTGGCCGCAGCAGAATCACGCAAGCATACCACGTTGGCCGCAGCAGAATTACGCAAGCATACGACGTTGGCCGCAGCATATTCACGCAAACACACGACGTTGGAAGCAGCAGAGTCACGTAAGCATACGACGTTGGCCGCAGCAGAATCACGCAAGCATACGACGTTGGCCGCAGCAGAATCTGCAAGCATACGACGTTGGCCGCGGCAGAATCACGCAATCATACGACGTTGGCCGCAGTAGAATCACGCCAGCATACCACGTTGACCCAATTCAAAAAAAAAGAAAAACTCAAATAAACGTTTTGGCATAAACTGTACAAAAATCAGTAGTGAAAAACCGCACTAGCCACGCCACATTAATAACGGCACACCACCGTAACATCATGAAATAGCGGAATGCACAGAAACAAAAATGACGCCATCCAGCAGCAGCAGAACAGTAAGCGCAGCGGCAGACCAGCAGCAGCAAAACAGCAAGCGGTAGGAGGTGCAGCGGCAGTGGTATGCGAAACATTTTTTTCATTACATATGTACATTTTATAGGTTACACTTTTCAATTTTCATCATTATATAAACTAAATTACAAATTTTGATTGAAGAAATAAACATAACCTAAATTACTAAATTATATATTAAAAAAAAGCATTTTTATATTATATCAATTTTTCCACCTTTCTAAAAATTGTTTCAAAAAAATTACTTACCATACTAATTACAAAATTTGTTTCATTACATTCAAAGTAAATTAAACTAAATTATTTACTACAAAAACAACAATAATTTTTCACATACATATAGGTATATGCGTAAGCTTACAGGTAGGCACTGTGGGACAGGGTCGGACAAAAACAGAAAATTTTAAAGCTTTATTTGGTCTTTTCAAAATTTGCCATAATTAATAATTAATCATAGAGATTGTTGGTTTTAGTCCCTCTCTGCCCTACAGTGGGCTCCATCACAAAAGAATACAAACAAAAATTTTGTTACTTTTTCAAAAGCGGTGCGTCCGCATATAAGCAGTTAAAAATATGATTACAATTTTTCTATAAAGCGGTGCGTCCGTGTATAAACATGACATACATTTTTTTAATCCCGGTGCGTCCGAGGACATTTTTATTACAAGTTGTGAAAAGATGCGGTGCGCCCGTATCTATAAAAATAAATCAAACAATTTTGATAAAAGCGGTTCGTCCGTTTCAGGCCTTATATGAAATTATTTGCCATTCTTTATACTTTGCATTTAGATAATAAAAATTCAATTAAAAATTATAATTTTTGCCATACATTTTAAATTAAATTTTTTTTCTCAAATTCTGTACAATTAAAAATTCTTACATTTCAATAAATATATTCGTAAACAATATTCAACATCTTTTAAATTGCATGTGAATTCCAATTCCCACTTCCCGTTTTGCATGAAAAATTTTCAGCTAATTCCAATCATTGGGTTTCGATTTGCGGAAAACAAAAGCGTAAAGTAAATATTTTTCAATCTTTCTTTTCATTAACTAATCACTAACTTTAGTATTTCAATAAAATTCACTAACCAAAGTTTTTTGCGATAAGTATTCGCTAACCAATTTTACAATTATAAAATCAAAAAACTTTCAAAAATACACACTTTCACAAATTTCCTTTTAAAATATTTTCATAAATTTCCTTTAAAATACTTTCATAATTTTCTTTTGAGCTCAACTTAAATCAGTTCTATAAGCAAAATTAAGATTTTCGTTAAATTACCGGATAATTCTTTCAGTTTTACTCCCTGAAATCCCACCTGTCTTTCAATTCTGCATAACTTCTCTAATCAAGCACAATCCATTTTCGAATAATCCTCTCGTTCAAATTAAATTTCCTTTAAATTCATTTTTTACTCAATCTTCAAAAATAATTTCCATATATTTTGCTCCAATCAAATTTTAATATTTCGTCTGTTCGTTTCAACACGTATGGACCCAAGAAACGGGAAGGTAGTTTCTAAAAATTCACATCCAGGTTCAAATTCCAAAAATTCAGAGCAATATTTAGATTGCAAAAACTCAGAGCAAGATTTAGATTCCAATAATTCAGATTCCGATTCAGCTTCAATTGCATCTTCAACTGATACCTTAACAAGTGAACATAATAAATTATCCCTGAGTGCAGACTTTTTATCATCATTTATAAATAAAGTTGAATTAATGGAAGTATTCTCTAGCGAAACTTTAACTCCTACTTTCATTGCATTTTTAAAATCCAAACTCGAAGTTTGAATTAATGGAAGTATTCTCTAGCGAAACTTTAACTCCTACTTTCATTGCATTTTTAAAATCCAAACTCGAAGGCAAAGCTCGCGAAGCCTTACCAAAGCATATAGAATCAGTGAGCCAAATTAAAGAAGCGCTATGTAGTAAAATTAGGCCAGACAACTCGAAAGTTGTCGCGTGAAAAATTGCAGCCTTAAGAGTAACCAATAACAATTTTTCAGAATTTCAAAGCAGGTAGAAGAGCTTTCTGACTCGTTAGAGCGCTGTCTAATCAGCGAAGGTATGACGCAGGCAAAAGCCCATGAGATGGCGGTTGAACAAACCATTAGCGTTTGTAGATTAAATAGTAGGTCAGATATGGTGAAATCAATTCTTGCGTCAACAACCGTCAAAGATTCAAAGGACGTTGTAGCGAAAATGATTATGGAGAGAGAACAGGAAGTTAAAGAGCGGCAAGTGTTAGCGTTTCGGTCACGTCCGATAAGATATAGTAATTTCCGTGGAAATCCCAGAGGCAATAGTAATTTCAGATGCAACAACAATAGTAATTTTCGATTTAACAATAACTCAAATAGGCAACACAATAAATCAAATTTCCGAAATAACAATTATAACAGAGGCAATAATCGCAATTACAATAGAGGCAATAGCAATTCCAACAATAACAATAATAATCGGTCCGGAAATAACAGAAATTCCAATAATTAGGGTTCCAATTCTAGAAATTCAGCCAATGTTCGTTCTTTAAATGCTGAAGCCCCTCAGGCGCGAACACTGAGGGAGCAGGAGCAATTCTACTAAATACTTCTCAGTCAATATATTGTCTAAATTTAAATTTTTCCGATTTCGTCGAAGTCGCTTGTAGCGATTCTCATAAAATATGTTCTTTTCTAGTAGATTCACAGGCAGACATTTCATTAATAAAAATTTCCAGTTTGGCAAACAATGTAGAAGACGATAGTAGCGTAATAAATATAACAGGCGTAACAACAGACACGGTAACGACACTAGGAACAGTTAATAAAAGTATAATTGCATCAAATACATTCTTTCCTCTGACTCTTCACGTTGTCAATGACAACTTTAATATTCCATCGGGCGGTATAATAGGGAAAGGCTTTCTAAAAACGAACAATAATCAATTATGCTAATGACACAATTACATTCGGACAAGGGACAGAAAAGGTAAATATTTCAATTTTGCATAGCACTTCAACAAATACTCTTGTAATTCCACCAAGATGCGAAGTTTTTCGTGCTTTTTAGTTTGAAAAATTCGACAAGTCCAGTTTTTGTTGATTCTCAGGAACTTTGTAACGGTGTTTTCACAGTCAAATATATCGTTGATACAAAAAACCCAATAATAAAAGTTATCAACACCACCGACGAGGTCAAGTACGTAAAAGATTTCAATATTCAAACTGAAGACAAAAAAAAACCTTCAATGTCTATCGCATAAATGAAACACCTATCGATTCAAAACGCATAGAAGAGCTTAAATCAATTTTAGCAAAACAAATTCCTTCTTACGCTAAAAAGAAATTACTTGATTTATGTTTGAAATATTTTGATATTTTTGCATTAAAAACCGACTTAATAATGCTTAATAATTTTTACGAACAAAAACTTAGATTAACTGACAAAACTCTTGTCTATATTAAAAATTACCGTTTGCCATACACACAACGCGAAGAAATAAATAAACAAGTCGAAAACCTATTAAAGAATGATTTAGTCGAACTTAGTTTTTCAATTATAACAGTCCTTTAATTTTGGTACCGAAAAAAGATCCAACAGGCAAAAAGTCGTATCGTATGTGCGTAGATTTCAGAGCAGTCAATAAAAAGCTTATAGCCGACAAATTTCCACTAGCACGCGTTGATGACATACTCGACAATCTTGGCAGAGCCAAATACTTTTCAACCTCAGATATTTTTTCTGGTTTTCACCAAATACCCCTTCACCCTAAATATAGAGACGTGACTTCTTTCAGTACAGATCGAGGAGCTTTTCGTTGGAAAGTTCTACCTTTCGGGTTAAATATAGCACCAAACTCTTTTTCTCATATGATATCAATAGCATTTTCATGCATTTCGCCAAATCAGGTTTTTATGTATATTGACGACGTTATCGTCATTGGTTGTAGTGAGACACACCACCTTAAAAATTTAGAAAAAGTTTTCGAAACCTGTAGGAAGTTTAATTTAAAGCTGAATCCAAACAAATGCAATTTCCTTCGTTCCGAAGTAACTTTTCTAGGCCATAAATGCACGTCAAAAGGTTTGCTGCCAGATGATTCGAAAATAGACGCTATTAAAAGGTATACTAAACCAAAAGACAAAGATGCGGTTAGGCGATTTGTCGCGTTTGCAAATTACTACAGGCGATGTATACCGAATTTTGCGACACTGGCAGCGCCTTTAAATCGCTTAAATCGGAAAAAAGTTGAATTTGCGAAAACGCTTTCGAAAAACTAAAACTAGCATTAATGTCTCCTCAACTACTACAATACCCTGACTTCACAAAAGAATTTATAATTACAGTAGATGCTTCTAAGAGTGGCTGTGGTGCTATATTAAGCCAAAAGCATGGTGATAATGATTTACCAATTTCCTTCGCGTCAAAATCTTTTAATAAAGCAGAACAGAAAAAAGCAATTATCGAATTAGAACTCGAAGACATACATTTCGCTATAAAGCATTTTCGTCCATATGTTTACGGTACAAATTTCACAGTAAAATCCGATCATAGATCACTAGTTTATCTTTTTAATCTTCGTCTTTTATCTTTTTATCTTCGTCTAAACTTTCTAGAATTCGATTAGAACTGTCAGAATATAAATTTACGATTTAATATATAAAAGGAAAATCTAACGTTGTAGCTTATGCTCTTTCACGCATTAGTATAGACGATATAAAAGAATCTACGGAGCATGTTTTAGCAGTCCAAACGCGATCACAAACCAAACTAAAGGAATTACAAAATAAAGACGATAATTTTAATGATACTTTTTGCGATACGCCTAAAGTACAAGTTTTTGACAAATTTTCATACGATTTTTCAAAAAAGATACCGCGAATCAAGTCGACTATACAATTTAATAAAATTAATGAGATCTCTAATATACAAATTTATGCGCATTTAAAACATAAAAAACTAAATTTACTTAATTTTGTGAATACTAACGGAAAAAAAAATTTAGATGAGTTATTTTCGAGGCTTGAAAAAACAGCCGGCAGTCACAATATTAAGCAGTTAGAATGGCCAAACATGATATATTTTTCAAAGAATTTTCAATTACAAATATTAAAATCAGCGCTAATAAAATTTTAAAATCATTACAAATAATACTAACAGATCCTGTAGAAACTGTAACAGAAACAGAGCAAAAACAAAAACTTATGACAATTTATCATGAGGACCCTTTGTTAGGCGGTCATTGCGGTACAAAACGATTATATTCCAAATTAAGAAAAAAAAAACTATTGGAAAAATATGACAAGAGACATTGCGAAATTTGTCAAAAATTACAATAAATGCCTTTTAAATAAAGTAATAGCAAAAATAAAGGAAAATCTTGTCTTGAATCCAACGCCCTGCAAACCCTTTGACATAGTAATTATCGATACAATAGGTCCATTTCCGGAATCTAAATATGGTAAAAAGTTCGCTGTTACTATGATTTGTGACTTTTCTAAATAGCTGTACCAGATAAATCAGCAAAAACTATTGCTTGTGCTATTTTTGAAACCTTTATATTAACATATGGTACAATGAAAGCTATTAGATCCGATTTAGGAACGGAATATAAAAACGAATTATTCTCTGAATTGACAAAACTTTTAAAGATTGATCATGATTTCTTAACAGCTTACCACCACGAAACTGTTGGTACTCTTGAAAGAAATCATAGAGTGTTTAACGAATACTTGCGTGTATATCTAAACGAAACGTATTCAGATTGGGATATATATGGGGTATTCCATCCCATTTCGACCAATTTTGAACCCGACCCCTTTAGAATTGGCTGAAAGTTTTTCTTCTTTTTCTGGCTTACGAAAGACGTTTTTCAGAATTTTTTCAAATTTTTTCATCCAACTTAAAAAAAGTTATGAATTAAAAAAAAAACCGTGTTTTTTTTTCAAAATGCTTTAACTTTATCAAACGTTAACCGTTTGGGATCTTTTTTTTTTTAAATTTGTTTTTAAATGCACTTTTCGGAAAAAATACAATAAAATTTTTATAGTTTTTTTTTTCAATTAAATTAAAAAAATAATAATAATAATCGGCCCACTCCGGTGTTAGTGGGGATGATTGCAGATTTGATTGAATTTTTTTATGAGAAAAAACAAAAATGGCGAAATTCGAAAAATCTCGGAAAACTTAAAAATTACAAAAAAAAACTAAAAAATTTTTTTTGTATTTTTCCGAAAAGTACATTTAAAAACAACCTTAAAAAAAAACGATCCCAAACGGTCAATTTTTGAAAAAGTTATAGCATTTTGAAAAAAAACACCGTTTTTTTTTTAAATTCATAACTTTTTTTGAGTTGGATGAAAAAATTTGAAAAAATTCTGAAAAACGTCTTTCGTAAGCTAGAAAAAGAAGAAAAACTTTCAGCCAATTCTAAAGGGGTCGGGTTCAAAATTGGTCGAAATGGGATGGAATACCCCATATTTAAAATACTTTATATTTTTACACAATACTACAAGTAGTTCGGTTTTTGATAATAAATTTACTCCGTTTGAATTAATATTGGCCAGAAAAACTACAATGCCACATGAATTGCAAAAAGGGCAAATTGATCCGATCTATAACGTAGAAAATTACGCAAAAGAGCTTAAGTTTAGATTGCAGACATCGCATAAAATGGCAAAAAATTTGATTAATAAGCATAAAATTAGAAATAAAGATTTATATGATAAAACGGCTAAGCCTTTAGAAATTAAAGTTAATGATAGATTTGAGTAGAAACAGATCCTAGAAATAAACATAAAAATATATATCTAGGTCCCTACATTGTAAAAAATATTGATGGACCAAATATAACGATTAGTGATAGAAGTAATCAGAATGAAAAAATGTTACATAAAAACCGAGTACAAAAAATTAATTAAATTGTTAAGTTCCGTTCTTCCATCTCTTATAAATTTAACTAAATAATCTTTAAGACATAAATCTATTTTAGGAATACGCCAATGAAGGCTAAAGAAAACAATTTTTTAAGGTACCAAATAAATATAAATTTACTAATGTAGATCCTACAATAAGAATAGAAAGCAAAAAACCGGTTCATTTTAAACTATAAATCAAATATTTTGCAACTAAATTTTTTTCCATATCTCGTTTTCTTTAAAAATTAAAATTTTAATTCTCTTTTTAAAAAAAGTTGCACTTTTCTGAACGAAAAAATCCCGGGTTAACACCGTTCATTCAAAACATTACAACAAATTACTAAAGCCCAAAGAAGAATGTGGCAAGATTAATTACTAATCTTACCAAATTCTTCTTTTCTAAAGGGGGATGATGTAGTGCCATACCAATTCACCGCATTAAATTGTAGCTGGCAGCTCCCCTCTTTGGAAAAGTGCAAGATGCAAGCATGCATCAGATGCACTGGGCGTCACTAACACGTCATTTGCAGAATATCTCAACAAAATACAAAGCAAGTCAAAATGACGATAACAAAGAGGAAAGCAATAATACTATTAGCAGACACGGAGGGTTAAACAACAGAATCACGCAAACATACGACGTTGGCCGCAGCAGAATCTCGCAAGCATACGACGATGCCCGCGAAAGAATCACGCAATCATACGTCGTTGGCCGCAGCAGAATCACGCAAGCATACCACGTCGGCCGCATCAGAATTACCCAGGCATACGACATTAGCCGCAGCAGAATCACGCAAAGACACGACGTTGGCCGCAGCAGAGTCACGCAAGCATACGACGTTGCCCACAGCAGAGCCACGCAATCATACGACGTTGGCCGCAGCAGAATCACGCAAACATATGACGTTGGCTGCAGCAGAGTCACGCAAGCATACGACGTTGGCCGCTGCAGAATCACGCAAGCATACGACGTTGGCCGCAGCAGAATCTCGCAAGCATACGACGATGCCCGCGGAAGAATCACGCAATCATACGACGTTGGCCGCAGCAGAATCACGCTAGCATACCACGTTGGCCGCAGAAGAATTACGCAAGCATACGACATTGGCCGCAGCAGAATCACGCAAAGACACGACGTTGGCCGCATCAGAGTCACGCAAGCATACGACGTTGGCCGCAGCAGAATCACGCAAGCATACGTCGTCAACAATACCAGAGCTACACTCACGCATACGCACCAACATAAGCCGCTGCAGATACAGCTCAGTCGCTAACCGTAGGAGAAACACGCCGACGCAAGGCGTCACTGAGATACATTTACACATACCCAGGCAACGACCAGTAAGGCGTCCTAACGGAACGCTCCTAACGGGACACGAGGGAACCGTTAGCCCACCAATAATCATAGAGCACGCATCAAACTAAGTGAAGAATACATCCACATCTTCTTTCTATTACATTTTAAATTATAGTTATAGTATATAGAGTTAAAGCAATAAAGTGAATTTTATATGAAAACGATTTGCAAGGTGCCCCGAAATACAAATTTATTGTAAGCGAACTTTGGACATGGCGTTACAATTGGCCCCCGAGCAGGGACACTGCAAATCGTACAACGTCAGAAAGAACATTCCTGGCTAGAAACCTAACCGGAAAATGACCGACCAAATTGACACCACGTGGTTAGACAACGTTGCAAAGGAGCAGCTGATATCCATCACACAGGAATTTGGTATAGAGCAGACAGGCACCACCCGAGAAATCCGAAAACGCATAGCAGCACTGGCTTCGAAAGCAAATGTTGACTCGGAAATACACGCAAAAATTTTATTCCTAGAAGCCGCTTATAGGGAAACTACAGACAAGAGTGAGGTAAATGAAGCCAAGCCACCGAGGCCAAGGCACCGATTCCGTCGAACGGTAGCGGAACAATGAATATCGCCGATAGACCGTCAGAGCAAACCCAGTTCGCACCACTCGCACCACCACAACAATACTTATCATCAGGAATAGCGGTACCATCCAACGGTCCATCTCAAGCACCTCCCAGGAACACAGCACCCCAACAACAATACTTCTCATCAGGAATAGCGGTACCATCCAACGGTACATCTCAGGCACCTACCGTTATGTTCGCACCCAGCATCGACCAGGTAAGAAAGTGGTCAGTGAAATATAAAGGTGGACGGGACCCTGTAGCTTTCATTGAACGACTAGAAGAATTAGCGGAAGTTTACACGCTAAACGTGGACCTGCTGCCAAAAACGATGTCCGAATTGCTAGGTGGCACCGCCCTTCAATGGTATCGCAATAACAACGTACACTGACCTTCAAGCGCGACTTTTTAAGCTTCTTTCTACCAGCCAGGTATTTCTAGCGTCTCGAGGACGAAATACGGCAACGAAGGCAGCACGCCCACGAAAGATACAAAGACTATGTACAAGCGATACAGACCTTGATGAGACGCGCCGGCTACAGCAACGAAAAACGCCTGGAAAGAATCTTCCGCAATAGCCACCCCGATTATTTACTCTAATTCGCTGAAGGGACTCCAACACCATCGGAGAACTCCTCTCCATCGCCGAGGAATACGAGGGTATCAACGAAGGTTGCCGACGGACATCAGATGGATCACGCCGCGACAAAACCACAGTTCCATCAACGCAGTCGGAACGATCATCCCACCAGCAGCCACCGAGTGCATAGCGCCAATCACCACCAGAAACTCGGGGTTTCGATCCAAATAGCGTATGTAGGAGGTGTGGCCAAGAAGGACACTATGCAAGCAGATGTCGTAACAAACGGAAAATTTTTTGTTTGTAGTGCGGTCGGAACCGTATACGCACAATTGGATGCTGCTGTCGACGTCAGGGCAACGACGGAGGGTGTCATCAAGAACAAGGCGCGGTGAGCCCACTGAACCCAGTGAAGAATCAGCAGTAGTTATGTACCAAGAACACGGTCACCTTTACGCCCCAGCTTAGATTGGGGCAGTATCATCGGAGGCAGTTATCGACACAGGGGTCTCAAGGAGTTTTGTTTGAGCCACCCTCGCGAATCACGTGGTGAGTTCTGGAAGCGCAGAGAAGGTAAGAGTGGCTATCGAAATAACAATGGCCAATGGAGTTAGCATTACGATCTTCTACGCCGTAAGGACAGAGGTACGCCTCGGCGGCTCGTCACTTCAAACAATCCTACATGTGATGCCCGGGGAAATTGACGACATTATACTTGGCCTAGACACACTAGGGAGCATAGGAACAGCCATATCATTTGGAGGAAAATCCCTTGCCCAGCACACACCGCCGCGAGCCACGTCAGAGACCATTCAGAGCATAAAACCACCGAGAACGAATATCGACAGGTACCCAGTAATAAACACAATGGTATAGAAAGTGAGGCGGATCGCATAGGCGTGTCAGCGAAGTACGCACCAACCCGGAGAAATACGCCGACTATACAATACAGGATGGACAATTCTACCGCCATATTCCCTGCCGGCCACACGACGAAGAGGCGATACCATGGAAACTGTGTGTGCCAACACGACTCAGAGAGCGAGTATTACAGGAAAATCAAGACATACCAAGCGCGGGACACATGGGTATCCGACGGACAGTAACACGAATCGCCAATCGGTATTATTGGCACCGTATGTTCCGTGACATCAGCCGGTATGTACGTCAATGCGAATCTTGCCAGAAATACAAGGAAACACAACAAAAGCTAGCCGGAAAGATGCTCTCACAGGTAACCCAGGTACCATTTGCCAGGGTATGCGTCGACTTCGTTGGACCCCTACTATGGTCTACACACGGAAACACTATGTTACTGGTATTTTTCGACCGACTCAGCAAGTGGGTGGAATTGATCCCCATGAGGCATGCTACTGCAGACGGCCTTCGCCGGGCTTTCAGGGAAGGGATCCACGCAAAGTGTGGCGTCCCCAAAGTACTCATATCCGACAACGGCGGACAGTTTTGTATTACGATCTGGCAGCGCTACTTGAAGGATGTCGGGGTACGACAACAATACACCGCACCCTATACCCCCCAAGAAAACCCAACGTAACGAGCAAACAGGACCATTAAGACAATCATAGCGCAGCTTACCAACGCAAAACACAAGCGATGGGACGACCTTCTTCCGGAAATTGAGCTAGCGATAAATATTAGTGTCAACGCCTCTACAGGCTACAGCCCAGCTTTCCTCGTGCAAGGACGGGAGCAACGACTGCCAGGAGCCCTATGCGATGAGGTCAACGTTGGGACAGGTGCAGCTCTCACCACGGCCGAGGAGAAGTCCAACAGAATGCAGGAAGCCTTCAGGATAGTGAGGCAGAATATGGAGCGGGCGGCAGTAGATCAAGCACGTCATTACAACCTACGGCGGACAAAATGGATCCCCGTTGTCGGCGAGTTAGTCCTTGTCCAAGGCAACGGAAAGATTTGCAACGAAATTGGCCCCAAGTATGATGGCCCTTGCCAAATCCTGGGGTACGTCTCCCCAGTAATTGTCAAATTAAGGAAAATTGATGGCGGGAAGGAGAAGACGGCAAGCATCGCCGAGCTGAAGGCATACCACTCATCGGAAGCCGGCGAAACAAAGAAATCAGCAAATAAAAAAAATGATCAAAATTTAATAAACCCGAGAAAAAAAGCCAACATGCAGAGATCAGAGAACACCGGATTGACACCAGTCATTCCACCGCATACCACCGAGTAACACGTCATTTTCTAAGAATATCTAAACAAAATACAAACCAAATCTAAACCGTAGTCATCACAACATAGGATCAGTAACACAGACAACGCAACACAAATACTTAAAACTCTACATAAGAATACGATCAGCAACATATCCAATACAACACGAAACACGAATAAGTTTCTGAAACATAACTAGCGCAACAAGTTGCCGCAACACTCCATAGCAACACCGTAACCATGGCAACGCAACGAACTTAGCTAGCAAGTTCAACAGAGCGTTGGCTATGAAAAGGGTAACACAAGAAGACACCAGGGTCAGCACGCATTTGTAGTTGCGACCGGAGCTACTATTGGAGCGCTCTGGAAGGCATATCGGTTTTGACTATCGCAAGCCAGTGCGGTTCATAGGAGAAAGACGTGGACTAAGGATTGTGGGTAAGCTGGTTTTAACCGCTCTACAACGCTTTAGCCCACGCTCGCTCTCTCGTAAGCAAACGTCCTCCACAGCATCGTAATCTCGCGCTCAACCAAACGTCAACCGTGGCAGAAGTACATCGGCATCCGCAGTAGAAGTGAGTCGAAGTGAAACGCCATAACGTGACTGTACCGAGGTTAACGGATCTCACCTAACGGGACGCGAAGTTGTGATTGTTATCCGAGCAGCAATTGATGGGCAGCTGAAAGGCGTATCGGTTTTGACCATCGCAAGACTGTTCCCTTCATAGGAGAAAGCCGTGGGCTGATGATTTTGGGTAAGCTGGTTTTGACCGCTCTACAACGCCTTACACCACGCTCGCTCCCTGCTAAGCGAAGGCCCACAACGTCACGAGCCCGCGAACCACCGGCGTAGGCCTAGGCAGAAACAGTAGAGTCACGAAAGCACATTACGTTGGCCACAGCAGAGTTACGCTAACACACGACGTTGGCCGCAGCAGAGCTACGCAAACATACGAAGTTGGCCACAGCAGAGTCACGCAAGCACACGACGTTGACCGTAGCAGAACCACGCAAGCATACGACGTTGGCCGCAGCAGAATCACGCAAGCATACGACGTCGCCCACAGCAGAGTCACGCAATCACACGACGTTGGCCGCAGCAGAATCACGCAAACATACGACGTTGGCTCCAGCAGAGTCACGCAAGCATACGACGTTGGCCGCAGCAGAATCATGCAAGCATACGACGTTGGCCGCAGCAGAATCTCGCAAGCATACGACGATGCCCGCGGAAGAATCACGCAATCATACGACGTTGGCCGCAGCAGAATCACCAAAGCATACCACGTTGGCCGCAGCAGAATTACGCAAGCATACGAAATTGGCCGCAGCAGAATCACACAAAGACACGACGTTGGCCGCAGCAGAGTCACGCAAGCATATGACGTTGGCCGCAGCAGAATCACGCAAGCATACGACGTCAACAATACCAGAGCTACACTCACGCATACGCACCAACATAAGCCGCTGCAGAGACAGCTCAGTCGCTAACCGTAGGAGAAACACGCCGGCGCAAGGCGTCACTGAGATACATTTACACACACCCAGGCAGCGACCAGTAACGCGTCCTAACGGAACGCTCCTAACGGGACACGAGGGACCGTTAGCCCACCACTAATCATAGAGCACGCATTAAACTACGTGAAGAATACATCCACATCTTCCTTCTATTACATTTTAAATTATAGTTATAGTATTGTATAAACTTGCACTATGTGGGGTATGTGCACACGGGAGATAAGGGGAAAGCACTTCACTGCGAAAGAAATAAAACAATGCGATAACTTTCGGTTTGTATATATATAAATATAAACTTTATTAATATTAATGTTTATTATTTAAGTCTTTGTTTCAACAATTTGGGATTTAACACTTTTATTTATTTAGTTGGTATGTATCTTTGACGCGATTTTAGGTTCTTTAATTTTAGAGGCGTGAATATAGATAGGCTGATGGCGAATAACTAACTTAAAATCGGTCCAATGCATTCAGTTGGACCTCTTACTTTTTAACTTAAGGAGAGAGAAAAACGGTAAGTATATAAATAGGTAAATAGGAAAATATGTATGCATTTCTTAAATCTGCATATTTTAGGCAAACGGTAGCTTACTAAATCGATACAGGGTGAATGTAAAATATGAGTATGAGTATGAGTATGTGATTTTATACACTGTAAATATTTCTGAATGGTAAGTATTTCAAGTAAGGGTAAGTATTTCTGAAATGTCTATACATAATTAAAAAGGGTAGGTATATATTACAAATTTAAGGTAAGTATTAAGATGTAAGGATTATATATATTAATATTGTACGTGTATGCATATGTATATTTGACTCATGTCTTCAACATGGCGGCCGGCCTGCGGAGCTGAGGGATGTAGACGCTCTTCGAGATCCTCTGAGGTTCCGTCGACTTTGTTGAAGAGTCGTCGCTGATGTAGAGAGTTGCTATGGCGGCAGTTCCTGAGATGGAAGGAGGCAGAGTTTAGTAATGTTTCGCGTGACTATACCTGCTTGGGTGCGGACATCTACCACACGAACCCGTTGATCGGCGCCCGCATGGAGTTTGATAACTCGGCCCAAGTGCCATTCATTGGGGGGGTGAAGGTCGTCTTTGATAACGACCATATTTCCTTCGCGAATATTTTGTTGGGGATGTTTCCATTTATATCTTTTATGCAAGGTTTGTAGGTACTCGCTCTTCCAACGTGAGCTGAACTGGTTATGCAGAACCTTTAATCTTTGCGATTTCGTAGTAGGGGATACGTTTTCGGCATTCGGTTCGGGTAAGGAAGTTAAGGGGGCTCCTCGAAGAAAATGTCCAGGAGTTAGGGCTAATAAGTCGCTTGGATCCTGTGACATGGGAGAGAGAGGGCGAGAATTGAGCACTGCTTCGATTCGTATGAGGAGAATGGTGAATTCCTCAAATGTAAACTTTTGATTGAAAGCTACTTTTGTGAAATGGGTTTTGAAGCTTTTTACTGCGGCTTCCCATAGGCCGCCCATGTGTGGGGCATACAGCGGTATGAATTGCCAAGAGAGGCCCTGTACCGCATACCTTTGTGCAATATCCACAGCTGCTTCTTTGATGAATAGGGCTATCTCCCTCTGGATCGCTCGTTGTACGCCAACAAACGTCGTTCCGTTGTCATACATTATTTTGTGGGGTAATCCGCGTCGCCCTACGAAGCGGGTGAAGGCGGCTCTGAAGGCTTCAGTTGTCAAATTTGTGCATGCTTTAGTGGAGAAGCAGACGAATACGCAAACGTACGCTTTCGTGTGAGAAGCTCGTCGTAAGAGGGACGTTTTCACCATAAATGGGCCAGCGAAATCAACTCCTGTTACGTGAAATGGCACTGAGTTAGTGGCACGTTCGGGGGGTAGAGGGGCCAATATTTGTGAACGCATTTGTTGTTTGTATATCGTGCACGTCTTGCATTGGAATATGCATTTCTTTACTTTCTGATTGATGCGGGGAATATAGTATTCCGCTTGTATCATGCGAATCATCAGTTGCACCTCAGCATGAAGCAATACTTTGTGGAGAAAGTCTAATAGCAGTGAGCGGAACTTGGAGTTATCTGGGATAATTATCGGGTACCGTTCATTCTCGCTGATGTCGGCATTAACTAAACGACCCTTAACTCGCAGGATGCCAGCGTTATCTAGCACGGGATTGAGGGTCAACAATGAACTTTACTTGCTGATGTGGTTTGAGGCTTCTAATTGCGCGAATACTGCTGGGAAATGATGGCGTTGCGTTAACATGATGAGTTTAATTTTTGCGAAATATAGCTCTTCCTGCATGAGAACTACGGAACTGGAAATTGGTTGTTTCTGGGTTTGGCGGATAAACCGGTACATGAAGGCCACAACTCTTAACACGCGCGGATATGATGAGAATCGTTCCAGTATATCGGCATGATCGACAGCATGCCAGGCTTCTACGAGTTTCTTCTCCGGAGGGGTTGAGGTAGAAAGGACATATTTTGGCCAGAACGAGCTCGGTTTAGAGAGCCATTGGAGTCCATTCCACCATAACGAAGAGTCAGCTAAGTCTTGCGGCTTGCATCCTCGGGTTCCTAAATCGGCGGGGTTGTCAGCACTGGGTACGTGGCGCCAAGATGCGTTACTAACGTTCTGTAGAATCACGGTGATTCTATTTGCCACGTAGGTTTTCCATGTATGTGGGGGTTTTTCTAGCCAAGCCAACACGATGGCGGAGTCTGACCAGAGTGTCAGTTCGTGTGGTGGCAGATTTAATTGGGATTGAGTGTTTGCTACTAATTTTGATAACAGTACTGCGCCACAGAGTTCTAATCGTGGTAAGCTAATCGTCTGTAGAGGAGCGACTTTGGTTTTAGCCACGAAAAGCTGAGATGAGAAGGAGTTTTCATCATGTTGTACTCTGATATAGACGCATGCTGCATATGCTTTTTCTGAGGCATCTGAGAAACCGTGTATTTGGATGCATTTATTTGGGGCGAATTGCACCCATCGTGGAATATGTATATTGCTTATGGCTGGGAGACTTTCCCGGAAAGTGTTCCACTTATGAACAGATGCGGGTTTGACCTGTTCATCCCAGTCGGTACCTTCTAACCATAACTGTTGGAGGAGAATTTTGGCTTAGATCATTATTGGCGAAAGCCATCCTGCGGGATCGAACAGCTTAGCTACGGCCGAGAGTATTTGCCGTTTTGTGCGTGACGTAGAGTCCGATATTAGGTCGTAAGAGTACGAAAAGGAGTCAGTTAGAGCATTCCATCTTATGCCCAGAGTTTTAGTGGAGCTGGTGTCATGGAATTTAAGAAATTCCGCATCTAAGACATCAGAGGCTGGAATCGAATTGAGAATTTCTGCTCTGTTTGCAGTGATTTTTTTGAGTGGAAAGCCAGCCGATTTTAGAGCTTCGATAGTTTGATTCATGGAAGCGAGAGTGGACTTTATATTGTGCCCGCCTGAGAGGACGTCATCTACGTAAGTTTCTCGAAGAATGATGTCTTTAGCGAGCGGGTGAGTTTCTTCGCAATCCTGAGCGAGTTGGTGGAGTGTACGGATTGCGAGATATGGAGCGCAGTTTACACCGAAAGTGACGGTTTTCAACTTAAAGTCTTGGAGTGGCTGGTGAGGAGCTTTCTGAAAGAGAATTCTCTGAAAGTCTTGATCCTCTTCCTTGACGAGAATTTGGCGATACATTTTTTCGATATCGCCATTGAACACGAACTTGTAGAGGCGCCAATTGAGAATTATTGACGTCAAGTCGTTTTGGAGAATCGGGCCTGGGTATAAAACATCATTCAGGGAGTTTCCTGAGTGCGATGTCTTTGATGCATTAAATACGACGCGAACCTTTGTGGTTTTGCTGTCGGGTTTGAGAACAGGGTGATGAGGGAGGTAAAATGAGAAATATTTACCATTTTTGATTACTTCTGTGTTTGCATGTGGTCCATTTGGAGGTACTCTGTGAGTACTTCTGAGTACTTTTCACATAATTCGGGCTTTTTTTCCAGACTCCTTTCTACACTGATGTATTGTTGCTGCGCTGCTGGGCGGGAGTGCCCTAGTGCCAATGAGTGGGGGAAATTGGGCTTAAAGGGAAGTTTTACGACGTACCGTCCATCTTCTCTGCTTGTGGTTGTAGATGTGTAGAGGGCCTCACAAAATTGGTCCTCCGGTGATCTGGATGGAGTTGTTTGGATCTCTTCCTGTTCCCAGAACCGTTTGAGTAGAGTGCTGTTGTCCGGTTCTGTTGATTTACTGGCTTGTGTAGAGTAGGTGGAGATTAGTTCCTTTACTAGTCCGCTGAGAACCCATCCAAATATTGTGTTTTGAGCTATAAGGGTTTCTTGCGGATTTCGTTGCAGACCATCGAGCAGTATTTGGGGAATTATATCGCTTCCTATAACCATGTCAATTTTTGAGGGATGGAGACAGTTAGGATCTGCGAGCTGGAGAGAGTGGAATGCCTCTAAGCTGACTTTTGAGATTTTATTATTGGGAAGAAAATGAGTGAGTTGTGGAAGCAAAATTGCGTTGGTGCTAATCTCTTTGCTTAAGTCTAAGGAGCAAAGAGTTACCTCGCAGATTTTGTTTGCTTTTTGCACCACTGTGCCTCCCATTCCTGAGATTTCATATCTTGCATTTTTTGTTGGGAGGCCTCACATTTTTTGGATTCGGGTTGCCAAAAATGTTTTCTGAGAGCCTTGGTCAATAAGTGCGCGAATTTTATGGTACTCCCCGGCGTGGTGAATGGGGACTAGTGCCGTTGGGAGTAGTGTTGTTTCACAGCTACTGGAGAAATGTGACGAGACCGTGTGGATGGTTGAGTCCTGGTGTTTCTGCGCCGATGCTTCAATCGCTGCTTGCCTTGATGTCGATGCTTGTTCATCATTTATTTGATATGGGATTGTGGTTTGGGCTAGTGTATTTTGGGGTCTGAGGCCTGTTGCCCGAGATGCGTTCTGATGTTGTTGACAATGGAGGAGAGAGTGATGTCGATTTTGGCAATAAACGCATGAAAACTTGCTCTGACAATCACGCTTGAGATGTGAGTATGACAAACAATTCTCGCAATAATTGTTTTCTTTTACAAATTTGAGGTGGTCGGCTACCGTAAACATTATTGAGTGGTTTGAGTTACACAGCTTGCAAGAGACTTGCTGTGGTTTTGAGTGATGATTATTAGAGTGAAAATTATTTCTTCTGTTTTTATTTGAGAACGTGAAGTTGTGGATTGAGTTTTGGTTTGTGGATCTGGGTGTGTAGTTTGGTAGAGGATTTCTAGGCTTACCTGGTCGGTAATTGTGGAGTCTCTCTACTACTTCGTATCTGGAAGTCAAAAATTTATCCATATCTGACCACAGTGGCAACTCTTTCCGAGAAGTAAGAGATTGCTCCCATAGGGACAGGGTTTCACTGGGCAGCTTTGAGGAGCAAATATACACAAGAATGGGGTCCCAATTAGAGGTTGGGATACCTTGTGCTTCCAGGGTACACAAACAATTATTTATGGTGGTTTGCAGCTTTTGAATTTGCTCGCCATTTTCTGAGAAAATTTGCTGAAGACTAAAGAGGGTCTTCAGTTGGTTATCTACCAATATTCTTCGGTTTTCGTACCGAGCTTTGAGGGCGTCCCATGCTAAATGAAAACTCTTGTCTGTGAGAGGGTATTGCTCACTAACTGACCTGCTTGGCCTCTCGTTTTCTGCCGTAGGTGATATAGTTTTTGAGCTTGAGTGAGTTTGGGATGATTGCCCTAGACTGCCGTAAACATATCCCTGAATGCCGGCCAGTCTTCGTATCCGCCGTGGAATATTTCAGTATCGCAGGGTGGTACTTTGAGGTATACTTGTGATGAGTTAGAAGTATTTGGGGGATTTAAGGGCTGAGATATTTGAAGCGAGGGTCGCAGTAGTTGTATGGCGTCCATAATTTGTGACATGCAAATGTCATAGCTTTCAGAGCACTTTTGGTATTTTTGCTCTATTGAATCGGTGGACTCCTGATGGGATGGAGAAAGAGATACATTTCTGTAGGAATCTAGGAGTGATTCCCACAATCTTTCGAGCTGTTGTGTTTTTACCTTAAGAAGTGACTCAGTTTGGTGAGCTATCAGGGTTACTGACCACTTTGAGTAAAAGGCCTCTAGTCTATTGCTTTCGAAAATGAAAGTATCAAGGCTTGCATCTGATCCGTTTGCGGGGAGAGATTCATTTTTATTTTCCAAACCCATTTTTCCGCTTTGAGTAATACTTGAAATTTAATTTATTGGAAAGAGGTAAAAAAAATTAATTGAGTATTGGGCGGGGAGCTCACAAAATTATTTTTGATATTTTGTATTGATTTTGTCCCACTGTGAATAATTTCCTTTTTGCTACACTGTACTTTAACACCGCTTATGTATCTAGCAACAGTGATTGAATTGAGAGTGAGCAATGTGGGTGGCGCTTACGTATATACGTATATGAGTTGTGCAAACGGTAGATAAATTAGACTGGCCCTTTTTTATATTTTTTTCAACCCGAAAATCTTATTTGAGAAAATATTTTAACGAATGTGTACTCAAGCAGGAGACTATTACTATTAAATTGTTAATATGAGTAAGTATTTTATGTTTAGGGGTTTATTGGGTCACTCTAGTAATGGTGTTTTATTATACCTTTCTCTGTTCTGCCTTATCGCGTCTAAGTGCAGTTAGCGAATTTTTTGGAAGTTTTTTTTTACGCTTTTTCGCTAATGAGTGAGTAGCGTGGGGTATGTACGTGATGGGATTTGAGTTGGTATGTATATATGTATATTGGTAGCGGTTTCTTTCCAGAGATTTTTTGTGAACAAGAGTATTTTGAGAAAATGAAATAGCGGTAAGTATATGTAGGATATATACTGTTACCCTTTGGAGGAGAGTTAAAGTTCACTTCACTTATTAAATTGAGACTTACCGCTTGTCTGATGTTACTAGGGCTTTTTGTTTGTTTTTTTTTTTTTTTTTGGGACTGTACCTTGCTGAATGTTGTTGTTGCGGTTGTGGAAGGGAAGATTTCGTGCTGTTTTTCTTCTTTTCTTATTAACTTTAGTTTTCAGGTTTGCAGATCACCTCTTTTCTAACTTTTGATTTTTCTTTTCAACAATTTATTCGTTTCTTTGCAGGGTTTTCCTGAGCACCACACTTATGTAAACCTTTCTTTTCCTTTTCAGGTTTTTTTTTGTTTTTTGTCAAGGTTCTGGTGCACCACTTTTGCCGGTCTACTGCTCGTGGTAAAAAAAAATATTAATTCGTGATTTTATTTTTCACTGCTATTTCAAAAATTTAGACCGCTTTCCCTTTTTCCGTTTTTTGGATTTTCTATTGTTATATTTTTGTTGCACACCCTATTATGCACTATTTATATATGTATGATTATATATAACTATGCTTCAAAAACTTTTTTTTTCACTTCCACTGTATTTGCTCTTTCTTTTTTTTTTGCTTTAAAAGTTCTTATATGCAAACAAATTTTTTCTCAATTATACTGTTTCTCGGTTTTTTCTAATTGTAAATTTTTTCACTTTGTTGATTTTTTTTTTTCGCACCACTCTATTTATATAAGAAGGTACTCTTTTGCGGTTTTCCTTTTGGCATGCACAAAATTCTTTTTTACTTTAGATTATGCACTTTTAATTTTCTTCTTTCTTTACTTGTTGCTTCTTAATTTTCACTTGTGTACACTGTAAGCGTTTTGGTAATCCTTTTTTATGTTGTTGTATTTTTTTTTTTTTTAACAAATTTTGTTTTTCTTAGTTCAGCCTAATGAGCGGTATGTATGTACATATGTATGTGATTAGATGAATGTTTCACTGCACTCTTTTCTTTTTAATTTTTACTTTATTTTCACAATTTTAAAAAGTCAACGAGTCGCGAAAGCCGATATAATTATGTTTAAATTTTATTTAAATTTTGAGTTTTTCGTAGGTCACTGTTTCACTTTTATGGCTCCAAAAGGACCATGTATAAACTTGCACTATGTGGGGTATGTGCACACGGGAGATAAGGGGAAAGCACTTCACTGCGAAAGAAATAAAACAATGCGATAACTTTCGGTTTGTATATATATAAATATAAACTTTATTAATATTAATGTTTATTATTTAAGTCTTTGTTTCAACGATTTGGGATTTAACACTTTTATTTATTTAGTTGGTATGTATCTTTGACGCGATTTTAGGTTCTTTAATTTTAGAGGCGTGAATATAGATAGGCTGATGGCGAATAACTAACTTAACTACCTTTTAACTTAAGGAGAGAGAAAAACGGTAAGTATATAAATAGGTAAATAGGAAAATATGTATGCATTTCTTAAATCTGCATATTTTAGGCAAACGGTAGCTTACTAAATCGATACAGGGTGAATGTAAAATATGAGTATGAGTATGTGATTTTATACACTGTATACACTGAATGGTAAGTATTTCAAGTAAGGGTAAGTATTTCTGAAATGTCTATACATAATTAAAAAGGGTAGGTATATATTACAAATTTAAGGTAAGTATTAAGATGCAAGGATTATATATATTAATATTGTACGTGTATGCATATGTATATTTGACTCATGTCTTCAACAAGTATATAGAGTTAAAGCAATGAAGTGAATTTTATATGAAAACGATTTGCAAGGTGCCCCGAAATACAAATTTATTGTAAGCGAACTTTGGACATGGCGTTACAACTGGCCCCCGAGCAGGGACACTGCAAATCGTACAACGTCAGAAGGAACATTCCTGACTAGAAACCTAACCGGAAAATGGCCGACCAAATTGACACCACGCAAAAGCCACCCCGATTATTTACTCTAATTCGCCGAAGGGACTCCAACACCCTCGGAGAACTCCTCTCCCTCGCCGAGGAATACGAGGGTATCAACGAAGGTTGCCGACGGACATCAGATGGATCACGTCGCGACAAAACCACAGTTCCATCAACGCAGTCAGAACGATCATCCCACCAGCAGCCACCGAGTGCACAGCGCCAATCACCACCAGAAACTGGGGGTTTCGATCCAAACAGCGTATGTAGGAGGTGTGGCCAAGAAGGACACTATGCAAGGAGATGTCGTAACCCACGGAAAATTTTTTGTTTGGAGTGCGGTCGGAACCGTATACGCACAATTGGATGCTGCTGTCGAAGTCAGGGCAACGACGGAGGGTGTCATCAAGAACAAGGCGCGGTGAGCCCACTGAACCCAGCGAAGAATCAGCAGTAGTTATGTACCAAGAACACGGTCGCCTTTACGCCCCAGCTTAGATTGGGGCAGTATCATCGGAGGCAGTTATCGACACAGGGGTCTCAAGGAGTTTCGTTTGAGCCACCCTCGCGAATCACGTGATGAGTTCTGGAAGCGCAGAGAAGGTAAGAGTGGCTATCGAAATAACAATGGCCAATGGAGTTAGCACTACGATCTTCGACGCCGTAAGGATAGAGGTACGCCTCGGCGGCTCGTCACTTCAAACAATCCTACATGTGATGCCCGGGGAAATTGACGACATTATACTTGGCCTAGACACACTAGGGAGCATAGGAGCAGCCATATCATGTGGAGGAGGCCACCTCGTGTTAACCAAACCCCTTGCCCAGCACACACCGCCGCGAGCCACGTCAGAGACCATTCAGAGTATAAAACCACCGAGAAGGAATATCGACAGGTACCCAGTAATAAACACAATGGTATAGAAAGTGAGGCGGATCGCATAGGCGTGTCGGCGAAGTACGCACCAACCCGGATAAATAAGCCGACTATACAATACAGGATGGACAATTATACCGCCATTCCCTGCCGGTCACACGACGAAGAGGCGGTACCATGGAAACTGTGTGCGCCAACACGACCCAGATAGCGAGTATTACAGGAAAATCAAGACATACCAAGCGCGGGACACATGGGTATCCGACGGACAGTAACACGAATCGCCAATCGATATTATTGGCGCGGTATGTTCCGTGACATCAGCCGGTATGTACGTCAATGCGAATCCTGCCAGAAATACAAGGAAACACAACAAAAGCTAGCCGGAAAGATGCTCTCACAGGTAACCCAGGTACCATTTGGCAGGGTATGCGTCGACTTCGTTGGACCTCTACTATGGTCTACACACGGAAATACTACGTTACTGGTATTTTTCGACCGACTCAGCAAGTGGGTGGAATTGATCCCCATGAGGCATGCTACTGCAGACGGCCTTCGCCGGAGTGGCTATCGAAATAACAATGGCCAATGGAGTTAGCACTACGATCTTCTACGCCGTAAGGATAGAGGTACGCCTCGGCGGCTCGTCACTTCAAACAATCCTA
The DNA here is from genome assembly GCF_040869045.1 of Eurosta solidaginis. NCBI lineage: Eukaryota > Metazoa > Arthropoda > Insecta > Diptera > Tephritidae > Eurosta > Eurosta solidaginis. Next base: position 232,414,282 of record NC_090319.1, on the reverse strand, counting down.
CATGTGATGCCCAGGGGAAATTGACGACATTATACTTGGCCTAGACACACTAGGGAGCATAGGAGCAGCCATATCATGTGGAGGAGGCCACCTCGTGTTAACCAAACCCCTTGCCCAGCACACACCGCCGCGAGCCACGTCAGAGACCATTCAGAGTATAAAACCACCGAGAAGGAATATCGACAGGTACCCAGTAATAAACACAATGGTATAGAAAGTGAGGCGGATCGCATAGGCGTGTCGGCGAAGTACGCACCAACCCGGATAAATAAGCCGACTATACAATACAGGATGGACAATTATACCGCCATTCCCTGCCGGTCACACGACGAAGAGGCGGTACCATGGAAACTGTGTGCGCCAACACGACCCAGATAGCGAGTATTACAGGAATATCAAGACATACCAAGCGCGGGACACATGGGTATCCGACGGACAGTAACACGAATCGCCAATCGATATTATTGGCGCGGTATGTTCCGTGACATCAGCCGGTATGTACGTCAATGCGAATCCTGCCAGAAATACAAGGAAACACAACAAAAGCTAGCCGGAAAGATGCTCTCACAGGTAACCCAGGTACCATTTGGCAGGGTATGCGTCGACTTCGTTGGACCTCTACTATGGTCTACACACGGAAATACTACGTTACTGGTATTTTTCGACCGACTCAGCAAGTGGGTGGAAGTGATCCCCATGAGGCATGCTACTGCAGACGGCCTTCGCCGGAGTGGCTATCGAAATAACAATGGCCAATGGAGTTAGCACTACGATCTTCGACGCCGTAAGGATAGAGGTACGCCTCGGCGGCTCGTCACTTCAAACAATCCTACATGTGATGCCCGGGGAAATTGACGACATTATACTTGGCCTAGACACACTAGGGAGCATAGGAGCAGCCATATCATGTGGAGGAGGCCACCTCGTGTTAACCAAACCCCTTGCCCAGCACACACCGCCGCGAGCCACGTCAGAGACCATTCAGAGTATAAAACCACCGAGAAGGAATATCGACAGGTACCCAGTAATAAACACAATGGTATAGAAAGTGAGGCGGATCGCATAGGCGTGTCGGCGAAGTACGCACCAACCCGGATAAATAAGCCGACTATACAATACAGGATGGACAATTATACCGCCATTCCCTGCCGGTCACACGACGAAGAGGCGGTACCATGGAAACTGTGTGCGCCAACACGACCCAGATAGCGAGTATTACAAGAAAATCAAGACATACCAAGCGCGGGACACATGGGTATCCGACGGACAGTAACACGAATCGCCAATCGATATTATTGGCGCGGTATGTTCCGTGACATCAGCCGGTATGTATGTCAATGCGAATCCTGCCAGAAATACAAGGAACCACAACAAAAGCTAGCCGGAAAGATGCTCTCACAGGTAACCCAGGTACCATTTGGCAGGGTATGCGTCGACTTCGTTGGACCACTACTATGGTCTACACACGGAAATACTATGTTACTGGTATTTTTCGACCGACTCAGCAAGTGGGTGGAATTGATCCCCATGAGGCATGCTACTGCAGACGGCCTTCGCCGGGCTTTCAGGGAACGGATCCACGCAAAGTGTGGCGTCCCCAAAGTACTCATATCCGACAACGGCGGACAGTTTTGTATTACGATCTGGCAGCGCTACCTGAAGGATGTCGGAGTACGACAACAATACACCGCACCCTATACCCCCCAAGAAAACCCAACGGAACGAGCAAACAGGACCATTAAGACAATCATAGCGCAGCTTACCAACGCAAAACACAAGCGATGGGACGACCTTCTTCCGGAAATTGAGCTAGCGATAAATACTAGTGTTAACGCCTCTACAGGCTACAGCCCAGCTTTCCTCGTGCAAGGACGGGAGCCACGACTGCCAGGAGCCCTATGCGATGAGGTCAACGTTGGGACAGGTGCAGCTCTCACCACGGCCGAGGAGAAGCCCAACAGAATGCAGGAAGCCTTCAGGATAGTGAGGCAGAATATGGAGCGGGCGGCAGTAGATCAAGCACGTCATTACAACCTACGGCGGAGAAAATGGATCCCCGTTCTCGGCGAGTTAGCCCTTGTCCAAGGCAACGGAAAGATTTGCAGCGAAATTGGCCCCCAAATATGATGGCCCTTGCCAAATCCTGGGGTACGTCTCCCCAGTAATTGTCAAATTAAGGAAAATTGATGGCGGGAAGGAGAAGACGGCAAGCATCGCCGAGCTGAAGGCATACCACTCATCGGAAGCCGGCGAAACAAAGAAATCAGCAAATAAAAAAAATGATCAAAATTTAATAAACCCGAGAAAAAAAGCCAACATGCAGAGATCAGAGAACACCGGATTGACACCAGTCATTCCACCGCATACCACCGAGTAACACGTCATTTGCTAAGAATATCTAAACAAAATATAAACCAAGTCTAAACCGTAGTCATCACAACATAGGATCAGTAACACAGACAACGCAACACAAATACTTAAAACTCTACATAAGAATACGATCAGCAACATATCCAATACAACACGAAACACGAATAAGTCTCTGAAACATCACTAGCGCAGCAAGTTGCCGCAACACTCCATAGCAACACCGTAACCATGGAAACGCAACGAACATAGCTAGCAAGTTCAACAGAGCGTTGGCTATGAAAAGGGTAACATAAGAAGACACCAGAGTCAGCACGCGTTTGTGGTTGCGACCGGAGCTACTATTGGAGCGCTCTGGAAGGCATATCGGTTTTGACTATCGCAAGCCAGTGCGGTTCATAGGAGAAAGACGTGGACTAAGGATTGTGGGTAAGCTGGTTTTAACCGCTCTACAACGCTTTAGCCCACGCTCGCTCTCTCGTAAGCAAACGTCCTCCACAGCATCGTAATCTCGCGCTCAACCAAACGTCAACCGTGGCAGAAGTACATCGGAATCCGCAGTAGAAGTGAGTCGAAGTGAAACGCCATAACGTGACTGTATTGAGACTAACGGATCTCACCTAATGGGACGCGAAGTTGTGGTTGTTACCTGAGCAGCAATTGAAGGGCATCTGAAAGGCGTATCGGTTTTGACCATCGCAAGATAAGTCCCTTCATAGGAGAAAGCCGTGGGCTGAGGATTGTGGGTAAGCTGGTTTTGACCGCTCTACAACGCCTTAGACCACGCTCGCTCCCTGATACGCAAAGGCCAAGAGCGTCACGAGCCCGTGCACCACCGCCGTAAGCCTTTGCAGAAACAGCAGGGTCACCAAAAAACACGCCGTTGGCCGCAGCAGAGCTACGCAAACATTCGACGTTGGCCACAGCAGAGTCACGCAAGCATACGACGTTGGGCGCAGCAGAATCACGCAAGCGTACGACGTTGGCAGCAGCAGAATAACGCAGACATACGACGTTGGCCGCGGCAGAATCACGGAAGCATACGACGTTGCCCGCAGCAGAATCACGCAAGCATACGACGTTGACCGCAGCAGAATCACGCAAACACACGACGTTGACCGCAGAAGAGTCACGCAAGCATACGACTTCAACCATACCAGAGCTACACTCACGCAGACGCACCGACATAAGCCGCAGCAGAGACAGCGCAGTCGCTAACCGTAGGAGAAACCCCCGACGCAAGGCGTCTGTTCGGAGCAGCAGCCGACATTGAAAATCAATAGAATATATTCACATACTGAAGTCCAAAATTTTAGAACCACCCTAATCTAACTATTACAATTTAAACTTATGTACATACGTGCGATAACATTTTTGCATATTTTCCTATTCCCTCATTAGTAACACACAAACCTATTGTAGAAACATATGAACATATGAACGTTAAATGCAAAACAATTAGGCGCATAAATATTTATGTGCGTAATGTGTGTATATCCACACAAGCAATATATGGATGGAATGCATTTACTTAGAGCTCCAAAAAAAACAATTGTTTAAGAATATATAAAAACAGTTTTGGGACACATTCTTTTGTAATTGGAATCATCGTAAATTAGGAAATATAAACGCAAAATAGTTCTTAAGTCATTCGTTTTATAACTTTTCTGAAATAAAGTAGTGCAAATCGGAATCGCGTCTTTTACTTGATTTTGTATAGCTGCTAAAAAGGCTTAGTAGCTCAACATTTGGTGACCCCGACGTGATAACATCACGTAATTTATCAGTACTTTCTTCCCGTTTCTTTGAGCTGAACAAAGGTTCATAAAACTTTGCAGTTTAAGGTTGCATACCATTTTTACATATCGGGCCCGCCTTTTGTAGTCACGTACAGTATTTCTATTTCAATCTGCAACGCATATTTTTGCTATTTGAACAAAGGGCCTAATCATGCCGGAAGAAAGCCTCGATCGTGTAGCTTTCTTAAAGAAGAAAACAAGAGCTCTATTCGAGAGACTCGGCCAAATAACCATCGAATTGAATTCCGAGAAGCTTCGCAGCATGGATGAGTACAGCCTTTCTGCAACTATGGAGTCTATAACCGACGTAAAATCCAGTTTCGCAGTCGCCCATACAAGCTTGGAAGAATTGGACTCCGAATCTATCAGCAGTGACTTGCCAGCCAATTTCGACACCGCTTTAATCAACCTAAGAGCAACTATACAGAGGGAGATTGGCAAACGTAGTGTCCCGCAACATTGTTCCACGCTTAAAATGAACTCCAGCGAGGGGCAATCTATCATTGTTAATGCCAATAGTTCCCGCTTACCACTGTTAACACTACCAAAATTTAGCGGCGCTTATACTGAGTGGACAAATTTCAAATCTATGTTCACCTCAATCATCGACAAAGATAGTGACCTCTCCAACATCGACAAATTGCAGCATCTGCGGTCGTGTTTGAGCGGCGCTGCCCTCGACACCGTGCGCTCACTAGAGATAAGTGATTCCAATTACAAAATCGCTTTAGAGCTCTTACACAAGCGTTTCGATAACAAACGTCTTATCTTTCAGGCACACATCAGGGAGATATTCGGGCTGGACAAGGCAGATTCCAACGCAATCAAACTTCGAGAGTTGACAGACAAGGTAACTGCGCATTTACGAGCATTGCAGTCACTGGCAACCAACGGGCAAATATCAGATTGCATCATCATTCACTTGATACTTCAGAAGCTCGACAAAACAACACAAGCTAAATGGGAGGAGAACTCTTCTGTTAGCGAATTACCTTCATGGGAACAACTGGCTGCCTTTTTGGAAAAGCGCTGTACAACACTCGAGAATGTTGAGCATGCCACTCAGGTACAGACTGGTCAGGTCGTGAAACCGAACAAAGGTGTAAGTACAAACCAAAAGAAATCCTTCGTTGCGTCAAAGGGCTCAACAAGTTCTTGTGTGTTTTGTGAGTCGGTCGATCACGCAATTTACAGCTGCCAACGCTTCGGAAATTTATCTCCGAACTTACGACTTAAAGAAGTTAAAAAGCTCGCTCTTTGTATAAACTGTCTGAAGCGCGGTCATCAACTGCGGGACTGCAAATCCGGTACCTGCCGCAATTGCCAGTGCAAACACCATACTCTCTTGCACCTGAACCGCCCAACAGTGTCGTCAACTGATGGTCAAATCGAGTCTTCGCCGCCAGTTACACGCCAATCCAATGCCATGACTGCGTCGTTATCTGCCTTGCCCCATGCCTCGGTTTCTCCGTCTGATTCTGTGCTTCTTGCTACTGCCGTCGTTCTCATAAAAAATCGCGCTGGATCTTTCGTGCCCTGCCGTGCGCTTTTGGATTCTGGCTCCCAACTACATTTTATCACATCTCGCTTCGTAAACCAACTTCAACTGCTGAAGACAAAATCTTCGGTTACAGTCTCCGGCATCGGAGATGCCAACTTCTCAACGGAAGGCTATTCAGTGGAGCTCCTACTAAGGTCGCGAATATCAGAGTTCTCAACAAATATCACAGCAGTTGTGGTGCGCACCATCACCGACAATCAGCCTGGGTGCTTCGTAAGCACCAGTGAGTGGAACATTCCATCTAACATTCAACTAGCTGATCCGGGGTTCCACTTATCAGAACGCATTGATCTGCTCCTCGGAGCAGGCCTATTCTTCGACTTACTCTGTGTGGGGCAGATACGCTTGGCATCCGGCTTACCTCTGCTCCAAAAGACTCTTCGGATGGGTGTTGTCTGGTGGAGGGCAACGCGCTCCAAAACTATCATCCTTTATTGGAAAGCAGAAATCTTCAAACAACACCATCCTTGACTCAAAACTTGATGATCTAGTGCGACGATTTTGGGAAGTTGAGACAAACTTCGAACCCATATCCAAAGCCACTCAGGAAGACATCGTTTGCGAAGCACACTTTCAACAGAATTATTCGCGTTTACCATCAGGCGAATACTCGGTTCGTCTGCCCCTCAAACAGAATCCGGAGGTACTTGGAAATTCTTATTTGAGATCGCGTCAACGCTTCGAAGGTCTTGAAAGGAAATTCGCTCGAAACACTGACCTTAAGACAGAATATAGTAAGTTCATTAAGGAATATATTGACCTTAATCACATGTCTTTAGTCTCTAACGATAGTTTTCACAAATGCAAATATTTCTTACCGCATCACTGCGTCATCAAAGATAGCAGTAGCACCACAAAACTCAGAGTGGTCTTCGATGGCTCAGCGGCTGCTACTTCTGGTTTCTCATTGAACGACTTGCTCATGGCAGGTCCAACCATTCAAGAAAAATTATTTAACATTTTAATCAGATTTCGCACATTTCCTATAGCACTTACTGGTGACATTTGCAAAATGTATCGGTGTGTCCGCGTCACCCCTCCGGATAACATGCTCCAGTGCATATTATGGCGGGAATCTCCGCTTGAAGAATTCCAGATTTATAAGCTGGATACCGTAACGTACGGAACCAAACCTGCTGCATTTCTGGCAATAAGAGCGATGCATCAACTCGCAACTGACGAATCCTCGACTTATCCTATTGGTGCAAAAACTTTGCTTCGAGATTTCTACATAGATGACATGATATCTGGTGGTGATTCCGTGGAAGAAGTCCGCAATATCAAGTTACAGACAGCCAGTCTCCTTGCGCAAGGAAGTTTCAAGCTGCGTAAGTGGTGTTCGAATAATACCGACATTCTTTTTGAAATTCCAGATGAAGACAAAGAAAGTTTTCTCAAGTTCGATGATGGCAGCAACATCACCAAAACACTGGGTTTAATTTGGAACCCGATTAAGGACAGCCTACTATTCTCTTTCACACCGCAACAAGATTTAGGAAAAAACTCCAAGCGCTCTGCTTTGTCTACTCTAGCTCGGTGCTACGACCCACTTGGACTAATGGGCCCAACCCTAACCAGGGCAAAGATTCTTCTTCAACGTATGTGGAGAGACAAGCTTGAACGGGACGAGAGTTTACCACAATCGTTAGATACTGCCTGGTCCGATTTCTGCAACGGGTTTGCAGAAATGCAACATTTATCGTTTCCTCGTTATATTTTACAGCCTGAGGCCATCACCGAAATTCATGCATTTTGCGATGCAAGCCTTAAAGCCTACGGTTCCTGTACTTACATTCGATCAATCAAGGATGACAGTTTCCAAGTGCACTTTTTGTGTTCAAAGGCCCGGGTCTCACCCCTGAAAACCATTACCGTACCCAAGTTGGAATTCTGCGCTGCTACATTGCTCTCACAGCTTGTGGGTGAGTTTACAAAAATGAAGATTTTTAACTGTTCTTTTCATTGTTGGTCAGATTCTTCAACCGTGCTATCGTGGCTGCAAGAAGAACCATCGAAGTTCAATGTCTTTGTGGCGAACCGAATTTCCACCATACAGCAATTGACAGAAGGCATGCAGTGGCACTATGTTCCTTCAGCAATGAACCCCGCTGATATTTTATCCAAAGGAGCTACGCCGAAGGAACTTCTCATTTCAAAACTTTGGATGCACGGCCCACCATTTTTACAAGAAACAGAGAAGAGCTGGCCACGCATGTGCGCTTCCCAACCAAAACTTCCTGAGGTTCGGAAAAAGGTATTGCTTGTCGAAAATAATCGCATTGACATTACGCTGTCCTTCAAATACATCAATTCGTTCACGACAATGCAGCGGATTTTCGGATATATCAGCAAATACCTAAATATTAAACAAGCGCCAAAGTCATCCCAGCTCACGGCTGCGGATATTCGAAAGGGTACACAATTGCTCGTTCGCATAGTGCAAAGAGCGCAACTTTGGCCCGAGTACACCGCATTGCAAGCCAATAAATGCGTCCCGACGTCCAGCAATATTATTTCGCTATCACCATTTCTTGATGACTTCGGAGTGATTCGCGTAGGCGGTAGATTGAAAAATTCGTTGCTCAGTTTTGAATCGCGCCACCCATGTATTCTACCAAAATACCATCCACTTACAAATGCAATAATCACATACTGTCATCGAAAACATCATCACGCAGGCCCGCAAGCCTTGCTTGCCTTCATTCGTATGCAGTTCTGGCCAATAGGTGGACGCAAAACCGTCTCACGAGTTCTTCAGAAATGCATCATTTGCTGCAGGTCTAGGCCACGACTCGTCCAGCACATAATGGGTGACCTACCTAAAGAGCGCATTCAGGCTTCACGTCCTTTCATAGTTACTGGTGTAGACTACTGCGGCCCGTTTTATTACAAGTCTGAAGTACGGAACAAGCCACCTCAAAAATGTTATGTTAGCGTATTTACATGTTTCGCCACAAAGGCTGTCTGGATGGAGTTGGTAAGAGACCTGTCAACTGGTGCATTCATTGATGCACTAAAACGATTTATCGCTACCCGGGTCATCCCAAGCTGTATCTGGTCGGATAACGCCACAAACTTCGTAGGTGCTAAGAATGAGCTCCGCGAGCTGCGAAACTTTGTCCTCAGCGATAATTTCAGCAGAGATGTCCACAATTTTTGTCTTGAGCATGGTTTCGATTGGCGCTTCATTCCACCTCGCTCCCCACACTTCGGCGGTTTGTGGGAAGCGGCCGTAAAAACAGCAAAACAGCATTTTTACCGTTCCATTGGCTCATTCATGCTTGACTTCGATGAATTGCGTACATTGGTATGTCAAATATCCGCTATAATTAATTCGCGTCCTCTAGTACCTCTTTCAGAAAATCCAGAAGATCTAGATGTGTTAACACTAGGCCATTTTTTAATCGGCGGTCCGATGACAGCTCTTCCTGAACCAGACATTACAAGTTTAAACTATAATCGACTTGGCCGATGGCAGCGCGCAACATACATACAACAAGTTTTTTGGAAGCGCTGGTCTCGTGAGTATCTAACTCTTCTTCAACAATGCTCCAAATGGCGTACACCTCAGGCTAACATTAAAGTCGGTGACATCGTTTGTCTAAAGGAGGAAAACTCGCCACCCTTAAGGTGGCCCTTAGCACGCGTAATCGAAGTAATATCTGGAGAAGATGGGGTAGTGCGAGTGGCAGTCCTGCGTACATCTACTGGTACAACTCGTCGAGCAGTGCATAAGCTGTGCGTCCTTCCAGTAAATGATTCTGTTGAAAGCCCTAACCTTTCAACGGGGAGGAGGATGTTCGGAGCAGCAGCCGACATTGAAAATCAATAGAATATATTCACATACTGAAGTCCAAAATTTTAGAACCACCCTAATCTAACTATTACAATTTAAACTTATGTACATACGTGCGATAACATTTTTGCATATTTTCCTATTCCCTCATTAGTAACACACAAACCTATTGTAGAAACATATGAACATATGAACGTTAAATGCAAAACAATTAGGCGCATAAATATTTATGTGCGTAATGTGTGTATATCCACACAAGCAATATATGGGATGGAATGCATTTACTTAGAGCTCCAAAAAAAACTATTGTTTAAGAATATATAAAAACAGTTTTGGGGCACATTCTTTTGTAATTGGAATCATCGTAAATTAGGAAATATAAACGCAAAATAGTTCTTAAGTCATTCGTTGTATAACTTTTCTGAAATAAAGTAGTGCAAATCGGAATCGCGTCTTTTACTTGATTTTGTATAGCTGCTAAAAAGGCTTAGTAGCTCAACAGCGTCACTGAGATACATTTACACATACCCAGGCAGCGACCAGTAAGGCGTCCTAACGGAACGCTCCTAACGGGAAAAGAGGGACCGTTAGACCACCACTAATCATAGAGCAAGCATCAAACAAGTGAAGAATACATACACATCTTTCTTCTATTACATTTTATATTATAGTTATAGTATATAGATTAAAGCAATAAAGTGAAATTTATATGAAAACGATTTGCAAGGTGTCCCGATATACAAATTTATTGTAAGCGAACCTTGGACACGGCGAGTATATCCCAGCACTTATTGAAGAAGCACCGGGGAAAGGAAAAGCTTCGTTACAATGTATTCAGTTGTCTAAATAGGTCATTGTAATATGCTGACTCTGCATGCAGGAAGTAAGAACATTTAGTTTGTAAGTATTAGTGTAAATAGGTTTACGTAGAATAAGAATATTTTTTATAAAATGAAAAGTATTTTCATTGCAAAGAACAATCACACACCTATGATTCAACCATCAACTTCACTTGTTTCATTTCGCACACGCTTATACCGATTATATCAGAGTGACCTAGCCAGGTTGTCGCCTTCTTTAAAAGCAAACACAGAAACAAAATGAGTTTAGTTATGTAGAATTCGCTTCTGGACAATAAGAAGTGGTCTTAAACGGCTGAATAAATGCTGTCGTGACTTTGAAATAAACAACGATCTATTATAATTAATGAATGCAAAAAATATCTATGAGTGTAGCAAAAATAATAACTCATCTTCTGAGGACTAAATCATAGGTTTTGAAGTCTAAGGCCCTTCAATCATATATCGTCCCAACATAATCTTGAATATCGCACACGTGTATTTTAATGGTGATTCGTACACCAGTAGGACGTTAAAAATTGAATAAAAAATTAGAAAAAGTTTAAATTAATTTTCATCGTCCAAAATTTTGGTTAGTCGTATTTTTTGCGAACATATAGCCGTGCCATCTTTGTTGTAGTGTGAAAAATACTTCTTACTTTTTAACAATACCTTACGGCCAAATAGCAAAACAAAAGTAAAAAAAAAACGTACTTTTGTTATTAAAAAATATAAAATTAATTATAAAAACAGTATTATTTATGTACCTCTCTTGTACCTTATTTTTTTTGTTATTTTACTGTACCTTTTTTATAACTTTGTTTAAGTTTGATTTGAAATAAATGTGAAAACTTACATTGATAATTATACATAAACTTTTGGCTTTTTTGCATCGGGTTTTGCATTTTCTTGAAGAAATTTAGCCCTTTCTAGCCCTTTTTTTCTAGATTCTAACCCCAAAGAAAGTTTTTTCTGGCAACACTGTGCTTGACATTTAGAAAAAGTTAAATAAAGCCAAATTTTGTGTGTCAGATGGTGCTAGTGTCGCTTGATCTGCCGTTCTCCATAAAAATAAATGCAATCTATAATGCATAAGATTGCCTTGAAGGCATCTATTCATTTTCCATAATACATACATATAACATATTTTTCACGAGCAAGATTCAAGCTTTGATGGATGTGTTAGCTGATTTCTCACATACAACAGTTTTTTATTGAGAGTTATTTTCAACCAATTTCATTGAAAAATTGTCGTATGTACAAAAGTTTTAAGTTATACGACTAAATGCGTCTAAAGCGGTTGTGACCATGCATATACGGCAAATTTAAACTGAATGTCCCGAAAACCGATAAGGATATTAATAAACGATAATTTCAATCGAAATATTTTGATTAGTATAGTATATCTGCATTATTAACTAGCTTTGGCTCAATTTTCACATACAAAAATCAATTAATCAAGCGACGACTTTTCTTCCAAGTTTTAATTGATTGAGTCTTTTGTCAAAATTTATTTTGAGGTAAAATTTTTGTTACGTGTTTTATTCATGATTCAATAACAAGAGGTTTGCTCGGCTGACACATTTTTTGACAATGGCAGCCATTTTGCTCCCAAAGCGAATTGGCATCCATTAACTGTGTTGTTTCTTTGCGATTTTTTGAAAAATATTAGTAGTAGAAATAGGAAGCAATCAGTTTACAAATACCCGATAAGTACTGAACTGCATAATTCCTTAGAACATTTTTTTGAATTTTATGGTGAATATATCAATATATGTGAACTATGCCATGATCATCTATTAGTGTGGCTGAACATAGGGATTTTTATGAAAAGTACGGACACCAAGGAATCGTGCACTTTCGCAAACCTATAAACATGTGAAACCTAAACCAATTCAAAATTCATCGTTCAACGCCAAAAACTCGACTGGTAAATCTATTCACGTAAAAATGTCATTAGTAAATAATGGAGATACCATAACAAAATGTACTGATTGAGCATGTTAGCTTATTCATTCATTATGTTCGGAACATTCATCTCCATTTAAGAATTTGTGGAATCGGTTTATTTTTGGAATATTATATTATATACGGCTCATTCCATTTCAAGACACCCGGTCCGCGCAGGACATGATTTTTGATTTCGATGAAATTTTAATATGTTGTTCTTTGGTCAAAATAATGAAACACTTGTATTTTTTTTGCCTCAAAAAATTTCTTTTCGGATTTATCGGCAATTGAATTCCATAAAATGCAGTCGGTATTTTATTCACCTATTTTTTCAGCTGCCAATAACTCTGTCAAAAATTAACCCATTCTCATGATTTTTTCTTTGAAATGTTCGTTATTATATTTACTTTTATACAACTTTATAAACAATAGCATATAATTTAAAAAAAATTTGTTTAGAATTTAATAAAAATTTATGACTTTTTTCAAAAATAATTTTTTCAAAAAACGTTATCTTTGTTTTGTTTAAACTTTTTCTATATTGAGTGAACAGTTCATATTTCAACTTGGCTAAATGCCTATCATCCGAAACTTGTTGTTTTCGAGATATGAATTTTTGAATATTAAACATTTTTCCCCCAATTTATTGATGCACAATGCATTACAGCACACAATAACTTTGTCAAAAATTAATCATACCTAAATAATTTGCTTGTCAAAAACAATAATAGGCTTGATATGCAAAATTTTCGCTAAATTGGGTATTTTCACCTTATTGTCAATAAAACCAACATTTAGTCATGTATTTTCACGAAATAAGGTTTCAATTATTTATAATGTTTGCGGTTTTATGACCGTGAAATAAAAATGGTAAGTTTTTAAAACCTTCGATTTTTTATGAATTTTTGAAAAATAAAAAAATGTTCGATTTTGCAAAAAAAATTTTTTTTTTACATTTTTATGTGAAAAACTCCACAACCGTCGATCATATAAAAAAATTTTCTTATCAAGACTTGAAGAAAATTTTGCGGTGAATCCACTGGTGTTTCCCTCAACGAATTTAGATAAGTAATTTCCAAGATATGATAAAATAAATGAAAAAACCTCTGTGAAAATTCGTGATTTTAGAAAACGAAAAAAAATCGTATCCATATGATATTAAATTTTGGGCGTTTTTGTACTTAGCGGGCCATAATGCATTGAAATTAAATAGTTACACTTCAAAGTAATTTCTCTTGTTAACTAGTGTAACATTCCACTTAGGACAAACTATGCCAGGCATTAAAAAGAAAAGTGTTGGCAAACACATTGTCGTTAATTGTTGATGAAATAACCGACTAATCAAAAAAACTCTTGTTTTATAATAATATTAATAACGGCTAGATATTTCGATCGGTTATACAACACTATGTAAAATATATGAAAATAAAAATTGCTTCTCGCCTAGCATAGCTTATAGCGAGCACTCTGCCGTGAGCCTAACACTTTCAAAACTTATACAAAGAAATTTGGCACGTTGATATTTAAATCTTTCTCACCCAGCTCAATGAGTTCAAGGAATTCCAGGACTATTGTGGTGTTAAGTATCTTGAGACAAGAAATATTTTAACTCGAAGTCTGTCTTCTGGAAGCAAATGCTAAAGATATTTGATTTCGGAAGAAATGCTTTGTATAAAATTATTCCCGTAGGTGCTAGCAGAACCCCTGAGGCCTGGGATCAAAACTCACACTTACTGAATCTAGGCTCTGATATAAAGTTTAAACGTTAAGGAAAAAAGTAAGCATCTATAAAAATAGCACTAACAAAATTGCCTAATTTCATTTATGACTTACTGAGTTTTCCACATACATAGTCGGCAACACCAGAACGCAAATTTTGAACCGTTTCTTACTGAAACCTAACTGCACTATACATTTTATTTCATTGCAATCAACAACATAATGAAAGAACCAAGAGCTTTGTGACCAAAACTAGGTTCACAACGTTTGGTTGGTGAAAGACAAAGACTTACCTATGTCAAAATATAGTACCATTTTTGGTTGCATGTACATATTGTTACGAATTAGCAAAACTAAGGGGTGCTGCTATCTCTAAGCCGATGCTAAGCAGTGATGCGAATTCACATCAATAATTCAATCATTATGTATATACATAAACGAAACAATAATTGCGTCTACACATATGTACCATGTACGTATACGAGCAGCGGAGAGTCAATGCACAAACACATGCATATATCTGAGATACTCCTGAAAGTATGCAATGAGAAAAGCTATAAAATTGTGCAATTGTTGTTACAGCTGAGAAGTTTGAGAGGTGATGAACTAGTAGATTCTGGAAGCGCCTAGAAGATGCGAACGTTGAAATCAAAGAGTATAAAAGGCAACAAGTGTAGAGGCCCTGGAATTCAGTTTGATTTAAGCTGTCAAGCATTTTCGACTAAGACGCTATCTAGCGAGCAAGAGCAGTATTATTTTGAATAGTACAGTTTCGTTTAAGCTATCAATCAGTTTGAGTTAGGAGAGTTATCAGTAAGCGAAATATAAGTGTTATTGTGAAGTACTTTAATAAAGGCCATTTTGCATTATTGAAGAGTGGAGTTATTTATTCAACAGTTTAGTGATTCGAACTTAGCAGAAGGTTGCAAATAAGAGGATTTGCGGTAAATTCGTTACAATATATTTGTTTGTTCAGCTTGAATTAAAGGAAAGTCTTCACTATGTTTAGTAAAATTTTATACAGAAACATCCTAAAATTTTGTATTTTATACTAATAAAATAAAACAAAAATTTGGTCCTTTTTTTCGATGAATTTGGTCCCAAATGAAAACATGGTGTGGCAACCGTGTTCGCTTTAGCGAAAATGTCTCACTTGTAGATACGTGGTTAACGAATAAACGGGACGATGTCCATATGCATATTATGCACGATAAATTTCTACATAGGTATATTGTAATTTATTCTGTGAAAGTACATAATGTAAACAAATACGTATAGCAAGAGGCAACACGTTTTTACTATTATCTTTACTTCTTTCGCTTACAACTCTTTATTTTTCAGTTTTGCATTTTTCTAAACAACAGCTTGTGTGGTTATTTCGGTGTAACCACCTACTTTTATGGGTAAAAAATTATCCGGCTACTTTCGCGGGTAGAATACCAAAAGGGTGTAAAAGTTGCCACATGATTTCGAAGAATGTTGTTACCACACTAGAATCGGGCGTAAATGCACAATATTCAGCAATGGTAAATAATGCGTATGCAATACAATTGGTAACCGATATTCATGTTTTAAGTTTATTTAACGTTGTTAACTCAATTTGTTAAAAAACACCTTCATTATATGTATGTAAATATAGTAAATTGCAAATATAAATTTTTAATTTTCATTTATTTTTTTATTGGTGGTTGTTATAAATCCACCATTATAAGATTTTGTTATCTCTCACTATAAGTATATTCAGATATCTAATTGCGTTTTTATATATAATATTGTTTGTCTAATATAACATTGTATAATTAAGCTCTTGAGTTGTATATATTGTGTGGACCCCAAAACCGAGGGTTTTGTACCTTCACAACATATACTTACATATACATTTTAACATATATTTTTGTAATACAATAAGTGAACTTATAATCTTGAATTTAACATTTATACATTTTTATGAAGTACCCGACATGTACATATGTATATCGTTATGAATTACACGCCAAAATATTATGTATATATATTATGTTGTATATTGAATTAATAATTACTGGATCGAAGTACAAATTAGACTTGCGCACTTTTGCACTCAAGCAAAATATTTACATTTTCGCCCGCATAAATTTTAAATATAGGATCGCCCTAACATACACTGAACATTTGCAAG
The DNA here is from genome assembly GCF_040869045.1 of Eurosta solidaginis. NCBI lineage: Eukaryota > Metazoa > Arthropoda > Insecta > Diptera > Tephritidae > Eurosta > Eurosta solidaginis. The sequence continues at coordinate 232,398,093 of NC_090319.1, read as the reverse complement.
AGAAGTGGATACGCACAAAACATAAAATTGCATCGGTCAACCAACCCTTTGCGCATCCAATGCACCCAACTACAAATAGAACACATAATAATTTGAGAGAACGGAGATCAGCAGTAAGTCGCCAAAATAAGCGACGCTGCTAATTGGAATTTTGATATACATACTTACGTACGAGCATACACACACCAACGCACGCCGTAAGCAGAAGTCGAAAGCATCAAGCGAGGCCAACGCACCATCAGAACCAAGCGACAGTGGACATAGGCATAAATACAAATGGTTGAATACAATAGGTAAAGCGAAGGTTTGAAAACACGACAGGCATATGGATAAGTATACAAACATACGTACGATATTAGGGACACTGATTTCTATGTATATTTGGGCTCCCAGAATGAGGGTGAAGCTGAGTGCCGGTACAACGGATTATCCTACGTGACTTAAGGCATGCATATGTACATACCACAAACCAGAAGCATGACAAAGGAAAAGGGAAATGTATGTTAGCATGTAAACATATGTAGATACTAATAGAATACAATGAATTATTATTCTAGTTCATCACTCTATTTCCTTATAATTGTTATTGCAAAATTACGGACTGCCTGCGCGCAGCTCTTCATAATTTTATAACGGAAGGATTGTTACTAAGGAATTGTTTTTAGAAAATAACCGTCCCCCGATGTACGAAATCTTATATAAGGTCGGCAAATTAGCATGTAAGATCAGAAGCTAGGAGATAGGGATACGAGACAGTGGGCTTCTACCACAGATCAGAACGCAACCTGAAGGTTTCCGCTTCATTTCGTGTTTAGTTTTATATTCAGTAGGAGGTTTCCACTCCAACTGACGGACAGCTTGGCAGAGGGGTTCTACCTCAGTTACTCTTATCGAGACAGGGCCAGAAAGTAGGAGCAGCTATTAAAGACTATTTACCTTTTGAGTAAATCTTTTAACGTTTCCGGAGCTTCTCTCTTTTATTTCTTGCGATAGGAATAGGTTCTCCCATTTACCATAGGAACCCTGGACGAACTGAGTATACCTCAGCGGAAAATAATTCCGTCACATATGGCGCCCGAGCAGACCCAATAAATAATAACAAATATGGCGCCCGAAGAGGCTTAAGAAAAACCAAGCAAACCATGAAGGCAATATACAAAAGATATTCAAAGGAAGGTAACAAGGATATACGGTAGTAAAAGCAAAACAACGAAGGCTAAACACAGAAACTAACAAGGGAAGGATGCATAAACAGAAAATGGTAAAGGTGTCATGGGTGTATTACCTCACCCGAGAGGAGCTGGTAAGTTACAATTCGGAGTTCGGGCTGGAGGATACAGGAACTGTAGACGAACTAAAGAAGCGACTGGCGGCATTTATGCGAGCGGAAAAAGACAACAAGAAATCACAGGAGCGGCTACAGACCTAGCTCTGCGACACGAACGGACGGCATCTACACTAAACATACCACAGGCAAGTAGTCGGTCACCATCACCAAGTGCTACGAAAACGGATGATGAGAATACACGCGGGGCACCCTACCAACACGAGGTCACACAACTAGCACTGTATACGATGCAACAGCCAGGTACATACGCAACAACTATGGACCGTGTAAGAAAATGGGGTTTAAAATACGACGGGGGGAAGGATCACCTAGGGTTCATCGAACGCGTTGAGGAACTAGCAGGAACCCCAGCGGGTTAGGGGGTCAGAATATTCCCACGGTAGGTATGCCTATCGTAAGAGGCGACTAAAATACCTATTCAAGGGGCTGTGTAGCGCAACCCTTCAGGTTGCCAGCGCAATATATCGCTTCTCCAAACCCAATTGTCAACCTCACCTATCCGCGGCGAATCATGTTTCACTAACAGACGAGGCTCTAGCGACCCCAAGCCACTCGATACCAAGAGCATTGCCGGAGCTACTAAAAGACAAAGCCTAGGTTTGGTACCGAAATAACAACCGGAGCTGGGAAGAGTGGGACTCGTTTAAGAAGGATTTCGTAAAATTCTTCCTCAGCTCCAAATATTTCGAACAATTGGATGACGAAATACGAACACGCATGCAAAGACCAGGAGAGAAGTTCAAGGATTATGTGCTAGCACTACAGGGACTGATGGGACATTCCGCATATACCGAAGATCAAAAGCTAAACCTAGCGAGATCAGCAGCCTGGAAGAATTGGTAAGTTTGGTAGAAGATTATGAAAACATTATCCCTGACAGAGATCAGATGCTACCAACGGCAAGACCATTTGTACCACGGCGTCCAGAAGAACGTTACCAATACACACAGGCGGAGGAGCGAGAACAGCAAGAAGAGATACAAGCATCCCAGAAGTCGGAAAAATAGTAAGTGGAGACTCTGCGTGTATTACCGCCAACTAAACGCGAGGTCAGTACCAGACTCATACCCGTTACCCCGTATCCAACCAAGATGTGTTGTGACAGGTTGAGAAGTGCTCGGTTTATCAGCAGCCTCAACTTAAAGAATGGATATTGGCAAATCCCCATGGAAGAAAACAGCAAACAATACACCGCATTCACTGTACCTGAACGTGGACTATATCAATGGAAGGTAATGCCGTTCGGCCTACACTCAGCCCCAGCAACTTTCCAGAAAGTACTCGATAACGTTATAGGACCAGAGTTGGAACCCTTCGCATTCGCATACCTAGATAATATCATCATTACTAGCAAAACATTTGAAGAACACATAGGACACCTGACGGAAGTGTTTCAACGGCTACGGAGAGCAAACCTTAAGATAAACCCGGAAAAATGTGAGTTTTTTAAGAAAAGTTTAAATTATCTAGGTCATGTCGTTAGCAGGAAGGTATTCACATGGACCCGGACGAAATAGCAGCCATCAAAGAGTGGACACCGCCAAACAATTTACGTGAACTACGAAGATTCCTAGGAGTGGTATCGTGGTGCAGGAGATTCGTCTCAGACTTTTCACAGGTTTCACACCCGTTGACGTCAACGCTAAAGAAAGGAAGGAAGTGGAAGTGGTCGGAAGAGCAGCAGTCGGCATCCGAGGCATTAAAGGCCGCACTCACCCAAGCACCTGTACTAGCATTTCCAGATTTTACGAAGAAGTTTACAGACGGATGCAAGCGATTTTGGTCTCGGAGCAGTGCTCACTCAAGGATCACACAGCGAAGAACAAGTGATTGCTTATGCGAGTCGCCGACTGAACAAGGCAGAAACAAATTATTCCCCGACAGAGAAGGAATGCTTGTCAATAGCTTGACGATAAGGAAGATGAGACCCTACCTAGAGGGATACACGTTCACGGTAATCACGGATCACCTAGCTCTAAAATGGTTGAACGCAATAGACAGTCCGAAGGGATGGATTTCTAGATGGGCACTGGAATTACAACAATACTAATTTGACGGACAGTACCGGAAACGAAAGTTAAACGTGGTGGCAGACGCACTATCGAGACAGCCGATGGACGAGCAACTAGGCAGGTTGACGGTAGAGCAAGGCAAAGACAAGTGCAAGTGGCTAAGAGCGAAGATTGCAGAGGTAAGAAAGGCTCCGGAGGAATCCCCAGACTATGTGATTGAGGACGGAAAGCTATACAGAATAATAGTGAGTCAAGTTGATGGTGAAGGCGCAGTACCGTGGAAGTTATGGATACCGACCACACAGAGACACAGTGAGCTGGCGGAAATTCATGACACACAAAGCGCAGGACACATGGGCGTTCGAAAATCGATTTCACGAGCGACGACACGATATTACTGGTCCGTAATATTCAGGGGCGTAAGGAAGTACGTACAGCAATGTTATGGATGTCAGGTATACAAACCTAGTAAACAACAGGCCGCGGGTAAGATGCTAACTAAAATTCCAGAAGAACCGTGGGCAACAGTGTGCGCAGACTTTGTTGGTCCAATGCCACGCTCGAAATATGGTAATACAATGGCATTAGTTTTCGTTGACAGATTTTCAAAATGGGTGGAGATAATGGCGATTAGAAAGACAACAACAGATACGTAATACGAGGATTTCGAGAAAGAATTTTGGCACGATTTGGCATTCCAAAGGTATTAATCACAGAAAACGGAGCGCAGTGCGTGAGCAAATGTTTCAAGAAGTATTTGGAGGAGCTTAGCGTAAAACACCGGCTAATAGCACCATACACACCGCAGGAGAACCCGACAGAAAGAGCGAACCGCAACATCAACAGGATGATAGCACAGTGTTCAGGGAATGAGCAGAAACATGGGACGATATTATACCAGAGATAACACTCGCATTAAACACAAGCGTATGTGAATCCACCGGGTACAGTCCAGCATATGTAGTACAAGGCAGATAACCAAGGATTCCCAACAGCCTTTATGACGAGCATACATTCGGTACAGGTGAGAGAGTAGCTAATTCAAGGGAGAAATCGATGAATATGAAGGAGATATTCGAGATGGTACGACGGAAGCAAGATCGAGCATCAACAGAGCAGGCAAAGCATTATAATTTAAGAAGGAGGCAATGGCGACCGGCTATAGGCGACCAAGTGCTGGTAAAGGAGCATCAGCTGTCAAAAGCGGTGGATAACTTTGCATGCAAACTAGCCCCCAGGTACAGTGGACCTTACCGGGTAACGAACTTTGTATCACCAGTGATCGTGGATCTAGACAAAGTTTTCAGAGGAAGGAGGAGGACAGCCCACTTAAGTGAGCTGAAATCATACCACACAACCGACGCCGCCCACAACAACGAAACACGAAAAAGTCATAAACAGTGTAACAAGAAGAACGCAAGAGAAGATCAAATCCCGCCAACATCGTCCAATCGAACAGCGAACAATATTACCGAGGTGCAACAACAGAGAGAGAACAGTGAGGTAGCCATCTGTGGTACGCTCACACGAGTCAGCGAAGAGACCGAGAGATAACAAGAAGAGGACCAAAGTACAAGCCAACAGCTGGTAGCATACAGAGGAGGTCAAGTGCAAAATAATACGGAGAATCAGGTACGAACATTTCCAGAAAATCAGGTACAGGTCGCTCGAGGAACCCAAGTACAGATCACCAGAGCACCGATACATGGAAGAGGGTTACAGCTAGGAAGGCAGTGCGCTGCAGCGGCTTTAAACGAACACACATCCCGAGACAACTGCGGAATAACGGACTATTTTGTAAGATTCTACTTCAACCCGAATCAAACCGGTAAAAACGTACACGCCCAACCGGACCAATGTCAAATCATACACGAAGAAATTTCATTTCAAGAAGTACCCGGAAGTCGTATCAACCAATAAAAGCCCGGTAAAACTCTAACCACAATTGCATAATCACCTAAATATACTCTTTAACTAGGCTCATGGTATACCACATTTTTTCCTTTTTTAAATCCACCATATACGGTGGGAATTGTATAGACTGGCATAACATATACCACCAAAAGAAAGGGCAGCAAATTGCCAACAACTAGCCACGACAACAGGGATATATTAAGCCGTATGGCTAGCGAGGCCAACGGCAGTCTCAATAACAGCAACGAAAACCAAGACGAGAGCGACGGAATAGGCCGGATGACCAGCGAGGCCCGCGGGAACCTCAACAGCTGCAATGACAAGCATGACGACCAACCAACCCTTTGCGCATCCAATGCACCCAACTACAAATACAACATACATAATAATTTGAGAGAACGGAGATCAGCAGTAAGTCGGCAAAATAAGCGCCGCTACTAATTGGAATTTTCATACACATGCTTAGGTATAAGCATACAACTCACCAACACACGCCGTAAGCAGAAGTCGAAAGCATCAAGCGAGACCAACGCACCATCAGAACCAGGCGGCAGCGAACATACGCATAAACACAAATACTTACTTACTTACTTAATTGGCGCTTAACCGTCTAAACGGTTATGGCCGTCCAACAGGGCGCGCCAGTCGATCCTTCGCTCCACAAACCGGCGCCAATTGGTCACACCAAGGAAGTTTAAATCGTTTTCCACCTGGTCCTTCCAACGGAGTGGGGGCCGCCCTCTACCTCTGCTTCCATAGGCGGGTTCCGATAGAAACACTTTCTTGGCCGGAGCATCATCATTCATTCGTATAACATGGCCTAGCCAGCGCAGCCGCTGCGTTTTAATCCGCTGGACTATGTTGATGTCTGCGTATGGCTCGTACAGCTCATCATTAAATCTTCTTCGGTACTCGCCATCGCCAACGCGTAGAGGTCCATAAATCTTTCGAAGAACTTTTCTCTCGAACACTACCAAAGCCGCTTCATCTGCTGTTTTCATGGTCCATGCTTCTGCCTCATATAGCAGGACGGGTACGATAAGTGACTTGTAGAGTATGATTTTCGTTCGCCGAGAGAGGACTTTACTTTTCAATTGCCTACCTAGTCCAAAGTAGCAATTATTGGCAAGATTGATTCTTCGCTGGATTTGAGTGCTGATGTTGTTGCTAGTGTTGATGCTGGTTCCCAAATAAACGAAGTCTTTTACTATTTCGAAATTATGGCTGCCAACAGAAGCGTGGTTGCCAAGACGCGTATGCGCTGACTCTTTGCTGGATGACAGCAGGTACTTCGTTTTGTCCTCATTCACCATCAAATTCATCTTTACCGTTTCTTTTTCCAGTTTGGAGTAAGCAGAACTAACAGCGCGGGTGTAAAGGCCGATGATATCAATGTCATCAGCATATGCCAGTAATTGCACGCTTTTAGAGTATATTGTTCCAGTGCAGTAGTATAGTTTTCCCCAGCATCATATTAAAGAAATCGCACGATAGGGAGTCGCCCTGTCTGAAACCTCGTTTAGTTTCGAACGGCTCGGAGAGGTCCTTCCCAATTCTGACTGAGCTGATGGTGTTGCTCAACGTCATTTTGCACAGCCGTATAAGTTTTGCGGGGAAACCAAATTCAGACATAGCGGCATATAGGCAGCTCCTTTTCGCGCTGTCGAAGGCGGCTTTAAAGGCGACGAAGAGGTGATGTGTGTCGATTCTCTTTTCACGGGTTTTTCCAATGTGTGGCGCATTGTGAAAATCTGGTCGATGATAGATTATCAGGTCTGAAGCCGCACTGACAAGGTCCAATTACCCGGTTCACGGTGGGCTTCAATCTTTCGCACAATACACTTGAAAGGACCTTATATGCGGTATTAAGAAGGCTGATTCCCCGATAGTTGGTGCATTTTGCAGTATCCCCCTTCTTGTGGACTGGGCAAAGAACACTTAGATTCCAACCGTCGGGCATGCACTCGTCCGCCCATATTTTGCTAAGAAGCTGCTGCATGCGCCTTACCAACTCCTCGCCACCGTACTTGAAAAGCTTCGCAGGCAATCCATCAGCTCCCCCGGCCTTGCTGTTTTTCAATCTGGATACTGCAATTCTAACTTCGTCATAATCGGGCGGGGGGACATATATTCCATCATCATCGATTGCGGGATCGGGTTCTCCATCTCTGCGCGGTGAATTGCTGCCTCCATTTAGGAGAGCAGAGAAGTATTCCCTCCATAATCTAAGCACTCTCTGGACTTCAGTTACAAGTTCGCCGTTTTCTTTCCTACAGGAGTTTGCCCCGGTCTTAAAACCTTCCGTCTGCCGCCGCATTTTTTGGTAGAATTTTCGGGCGTTATGCCTGGTGGCTAGCAGCTCAAGCTCCTCGCACTCACGCCTTTTTGCTTCTGCTTTTTTCTTCCTGAAAAGGCGCCTCGCTTCCCTTTTCAACTCACGATAGCGTTCACACACTCCTCTTTTCGCGCTCGCTTTTAACGTAGCCCTGGTGGCAGCGTCTTTTCTTTCGGTTGCAACGCGGCATTCTTCATCATACCAGTTGTTTTTTCGTGGCTGCTGTAACCAATTTTTTCCTCGGCGGCAGTACGAAGTGCTTTAGAGATATGCTCCCACTGCTCCTGTATTCCTTCAGGATGAGTTGTGCTCTCAGAGAGCAGGTGTGAAGGTCGAGTTGCGAAATCATTGGCAGTCCTTCCTTGTGTTTTTTGTTCCTTGGATTTAGCCGCTTTGAGGCGGGTGCGTGTTTTGGCTGCATCGAGATAATGGTCCGAGTCGATGTTAAGTCCTCGGATCGTGCGCATATCTATAACACTGGAGGCATGCCGTCCGTCTATCACAACGTGATCGATCTGATTGCGAGTATTTCGATCGAGACAGCCATGCAGCTTGATGTATCTTTTTATGCATGAACCTCGTGCTGGATATGACCATGTTTCGAGCACCGGCAAAGTCAATCAGCCTCAGTCCGTTAGGAGAAGTTTCATTGTGTATGCTGAACTTTCCGACTGTAGGGCCAAAACACCTTCTTTGCCTACTCTGGCGTTAAAGTCGCCAAGCAAGACTTTTATATCATAACGGGGGCAGCGCTCGTATGTGCGTTCTAATTGTTCATAAAAAGTGTATTTCACCTCATCGTCTTTCTCCTCTGTCGGCGCATGGGCGCAGATGAATGATATACTAAAAAATTTTGCTTTTATTCGGATAGCGGGGAGACGCTCGTTCACAGGCGTGAACGCCAGCACTTGGCGACAAAGTCTCTCTCCCACCACGAATCCGACGCCGAAACTGCGCTTATTCGTATGGCCACTCCAATAGATATCACAATTTTTGATCTTCTTTCTTCCTTGCTTCGTCCAACGCATTACTTGGTTGGCGGTGATGTCAGATTTTGCTTTGACGAGGACATCAACCAGCCGGGCATCTGCACCAATCCCATTCAGGGAGCGGACGTTCCAGGTGCATGCCCTCAATTCATCGTCCTTCAAACGTTTGCCATGGTCGTCATCAATAGAGAGTGTATTTATCCGAGGCTTGTTCTTATATTTCATTGGAGTATGATTTTACGTGGCGGGTCCCAAGTCCAGCGCACAACCCTAGCCGCTAGCGAGCCGCTTGCTCCAAGACAGACGCCCGTTTGCAGCCGCACCTAGAGGTGTACAGACGCTGCCGATGAGATCTCCCTCGGCTAGCGCTTAAACCGATTTTGTCAGAGTGGCCTACCCGGGTTGTCGCCTTCTCACATTAGCTCACCGCTAAACGGATGTTTAGCGGCTACCCAAAGGATACTTGGCCGCAACCGACCGGCAGTAGTGAGCTGCTTGAACCGCATGCAAAAGAATCGCTCTGGCCATTCCCAGGTGAATGGCGGTCAGAAGCTTTCCCCACTTTCGTGGACTTCTACACACGGCTCCACCCTCCACAAATGGTTGAATAAAATATGTAAAGCGAAGGTTGGAAAACACGGCAGTCATATGGATAAGCATACAAACATATGTACGACATTAGGGAAACTGATTTCTATGTATATTAGGGCTACCGAAACTAGGGTGAAGCTGGGTGCCGGTACAACGGATTATCTTACGTGACTGAAGGCATGCATATGAACATACACGCAAGAAGCATGACAAAGGAAAAGGGAAATATATGTTAGCATTTAAGCAAGGCTTGCCTCAACCTGGTCTATATCCCCACGGAATAGACCAAGGCAAAGGTAGTCTTCATACCCAAAGGAGGCAGGATATCGGACAACAGTCCAAAGGATTTCAGACCTATAAATCTGACCTCCTTCCTCCTAAAAGTTCTAGAACGATTGCTGGACGCCTACATTAGACGATCGGCAAATAAGGCACTAATCTCTCAACCAACACGCCTACTCTAAGGGCAAATCCGTAGAGAATGGAGATAGAAATGGAGATAGAGAAGGGTCTTGCCTTTAAAGAATTTACGCTGGGTATCTTTCTCGACATAGAAAGAGCCTTCAACAACGTTCTCCCAGCAGCGGTCACAAAATTTCTACGTTCACTAGGGGTGGAAGAGCCTCTTGTGAAATTCGTCGAGCTCCTTCTAAACAAGAGAATCATTACCTCTGAGCTGGGCAGCTCATCGTTAATAAGGTATACCAACAGAGGAACCCCCCAGGGGGCGTTCTTTCTCCTCTACTATGGAACCTGACGGTGAACGCTCTGTTATCTATACTACAGCCCAGCGGATGCCAAGTCATTGCATATGCCGACGACATAGCCTTGACTGTTACCGGCAAAAACCTTCCGGTGCTTGGCGAACTCTTGCAAAATGCTCTTAATCTAACAAACACTTGGTCTGTGGAATGCGGACTCAGCATCAGCAGTGAAAAAACTGAGATGGTGCTTTTTACCCGCAAACGCAGTATACCGGAATTTACGCTCCCGTCCCTAAACGGGAAGGAACTCAGACTCTCTACCGATGTTAAATATCTTGGAGTTATTCTAGACAGGAAGCTTGACTGGAAGCGAAATGTGGAGGAACGATCCAGGAAAGCCACAATGGCTCTCTACGCTTGTAAGTCGGCAATCGGAAAAAGGTGGGGTCTCCAGCCACGCATAGTCCATTGGATCTATACGGCAGTGGTGAGACCCATACTCTTCTACGCCGTCACCGAATGGTGGACGGCACTCGATATCGAATCTAACAAGAGTAAAGTAACGAGAGTGCAGAGGATGGCGGCAATGCTCACTAGCGGTGCCCTTCCCTCCACTCCCACCAAAGCTCTTGAAACCATATTATTCCTTCTCTCAACTGATCTTTATGGTAGATACTGTGCCTCCTGCAACGCGGCAAGGCTCAACGCTATCGAACAATGGAGGGACTTCAGGTTTGGTCACACCCGGATCTTGAAGCAAGTCCCCGAAAACTTCTTGAAATTGGACCATACAACATCGACCCTTTGCTGGGACAACAAATTTTCCACAAGAATCCCAGAGAGGAACGAGTGGGCAAACGGCGTGGAGCCGGGATCACACGAAATCTCCGTTTTTACAGATGGCTCTAAACTAAACAACAGAGTCGGCAGCGGAATATTCTCGGAGAAGCTCAATCTAAACGAGAGCTTTCGCCTACCCGATCACTGCAGTGTTTTTCAGGCTGAACCCATAGCTATCTGGGAAGCAGTCCGCTATCTTGCTAACCTGCAGGTAACCAATTCTATTTCAATTTTCTCTGACAGCCAAGCTGCCATAAAATCCCTGCAATGCAGTAACACGTCGTTACTAGTGGCATTGAAGTGCAGAGAAACCCTCAACAAACTAGCTGAAGATTGCAACCTAAGCATAATATGGATTCCTGGCCACTGTGACATCACAGGAAACTGCGCCGCGGATGAGCTAGCTAGGGAAGGCACCAACTTGCAAACAATAACCTCCGCTGGTTGGGCCAGCCCTCCTCTAAACACTTGCAAATACCACCTGCGATCTCTTTTCACGGATCAGGCAAATGCCAGGTGGACGAGGGAACCTACATGTAGTATATCCATGCAAATCTTGCCTAAGCTGGATGAAAAGAGATCGCGATCGGTGATATTGTTAAACCGTATCTCTATAAGCCCACTAGTGGGTCTTCTTACAGGTTACTGTCTCATGGGCACTCACCACATACACTCTTTTGTGTGCCTTGCGGAGCTTGAATCTATAAACCCAAACGACATCTTGCGTTTCATTAGGCAAACGCGCTGGTTTAGCCTCACTTGGGTCTAAACTTTCTTCTTCTTCAGAGGTAGGGTAACAGGAAATAGGCCCCCCCCCCGCGTAGTAGCACAACGGGCCACATCGGCCTACGTGAGTCTCCGCTCGGACAGCGGAGGCAGCTACTCTAACATAACCTAACCCAGCATTTAAGCTTATGTAGATAAAAATAAAATACAATTAATTATTATTTGAGCTCATCACTCTACTTTCTTATAATTGTTATTGCAAAATTACGGACTGCCTGCGCGCAGCTCTACATAATTTTATAGCGGAAGGATTGCCACTAAGGAATTGTTTTTAGAAAATAACCATCCGCCGATGTAAGAAATCGTATATAACGTCGGCAAATTAGCATGTAAAATCAGAAGCTAGGAGATAGGACCTGAACGCGACCTGAAGGTTTCCACTTCAGTTCGTGCTTAGTTTTATATTCAGTAGGAGGTTTCCACTCCAACTGACGGAGAGCTTGGCAGAGGGTTCTACCTTAGCTACTCTTATAGAGACAGGATCAGAGAGTAGGAGCAGCTATTAGGGACTATTTGCCTCTTAAATAAATCTTATAACGTTTCCGGAACTTCTCTGTTGTATTTTTTGCAATAGGAATAGGTTCTCCCATTTACTATAGGAACCCTGGACGGACTGAGCATACCTCAGCGGAAAATAAGTCCGTCACAACATGTATATTGTTATGATCCACTTGGGAGATTCACCCTTGGAACATACCACTTGGCTAGTGATAGGTGAAAAGGTTAGGATTCACCCCCCCCCCCCCCCCCCTTCATGGTTGCTTAAGGTGGTTAAACACTTTCCTGGTTAATTTCGTTCGGGTGGCATCGCCAAGAATTTCGTATCATCAGCTGATTTTGTTCTTCCATTTCACTGGTATAGAGATTGTCAAAAAGATGTGAGGACCCAAATCCACCGGCTTTGGAGCCCACACATTCGAACCTACAAATATTAACTTATTAAAACATGTATAAATCCTATTTGAATTACAATGAATTTATACATATAGCATGTAAAACATACAAAACTGAATTATATAAATTAAATTTACACATACAAAATAACAATTTTTTGAATCACCCTAATATACATATAAACATTCATGACAACATCTAATTTCTTCGTTTAAATAATTGTCTCTGCCGGCATACGGTAAATATTTTGGTTGAACATTATAATTTCCACAGATATCCCATAACCGGCTGGAATTCTAAATAACGCTGGGAATACAGCAATGCAATAAGCAACACACATAAGCTCCCATTGCAAGAACACCAAAAACGTACAAACATACGTATACCAAGCCATTGCGACCAAGAACAGCAGGCATTGAAGCGAACCGTCAGGGCGGACATCGCACAAAGAGGAAACGAAAAAAAATGCAATGTACTAGGAAGACGTCACGTTAGCATACCAACAACACAGCGTGGGTACTACACACTTGCAAGTTACCTACGAAGGGCAACCAACTCGTTGACAACAACAAGGCACAATAAGCAGGCAGAAGAGGGAAATCAAAAGTAACTATGCTAGCTAACTGGAGATGCGTACCAATGAACTCACATGTTAGGGGGGCAGTACAAAGGGAATTATTACATACGCAATTTAGAGATAAATAGTTATAATGCGATATATGGGTAGAATAATACAGTTAAATGTAAGATACCTTAAGTAAATACATATAATAAGTAAAATTTATTGTTGCAGGATAACTGTCCACCTGCGCGTGGACAAGTATAAAAGGGCGACAAATTTTGCGAATTCAAGCAGTAGCCAGCTAGGTATAGTAGCTAACGCCTTGTTTAACGGCGAATGGGACTCCTGGGATTTTTCCATCTCACGAGTTCTTTATTTTAGCAACTATGGGATTGTGGTGGTTTTTCCACCTCCGTAACCATCAGGAAGAGCAGGGTATTCTTAAGTCAAATACTCGGTGGGGGTTTTACCAACTCCACCGACTGGGAGGAAGTGGTGGTTCTCCACCTCCGCTTTCTTTACGAGTAGTCTGAGATTTTTAGTTTAAGCGTAGTCCCGGTGGGGGTTTTCCCAACCCCATCTTAGAACCGACGGTGGTTTCCCACCTCCGTCGCCATAGCTTTAAGGGTAGTTTTGATATTTTGGAATAAAGAATTTGTTATAATTAAAACACGCGTTATGTAGTGGATTGTATTTATTTAAGCAAACAGGTACCGACAAGGCGAAGGAGAATGAACGACTGAAAACTTGAGTACAGTGACAGTGCATTGAAGCTGCAGTCTACAGTGTGTACATAGCGCATAGAAACCGTTGTATGTATATAAGAGAAATCTCTCATCGGCTTTAATGCAAGTTACCACAACTATCCCCCTCTTAGTTTTTAGTCGTTTAATCTTTACAAAATTTATGACTTAGTTCTATTAGGGTTGCTTCTTAAATTATAGCTATGTGTTCTAGTGTCATCGTTAGTTACAGAATTTTCCTTTTGCCTATTCTCATTATTCTCTACAAATTCAGGCTCTGCGGCAATTTCATTTTCATTTGAGAATTTTAATCTTTCTGTGTTCTTTAATGTAGTTGGAACGTATTCCTCCTCTTCAAACTCTTCATTAGTTCTATCAACAATTTTTAACATTTGATTGGCATGCCGTTTCCACGTTTTATTTTTTTCTTCTAACTGAACATAGTACGTTTGTTTACCAATTTTTTTTACTACTTTCGCTCTCACCCAACAAACGCGCCCAGCGACTGAGTAGTCCTTTGTTAACACTACTTCGTTTAGCTCAAAATCATAATTCTTTTTCCCCTTGTAATAGTGCTGCTGATCTTTCTGTTGTTTCTTTACCTTTTTATCTTTTGTCTTATCTCTATTTTACAAATCTTCTTCTTGGGATTAATTAGGTCAAATCTATTTCGTAGCTGCCTACCAAACATCAATTCAGCAGGTGACGAACCCGTTGTGATGTGCTTTTTATTGCGGTAGTCAAAAAGATATCGTGCTAATGCTTCATTGAATCGTACGCAACTTTTTCCAAACAAAATTCTCCTTAGCGCATTTTTTATACTTTTCACCATATTTTCCGCCTGTCCATTGGTAGCCGGATAGCCTACAGGGGTTGTGACATGCTTAATACCATTATTTGTTAAAAAATCTTGAAATTCTCTGGACAAAAACGCTGTGCCGTTATCCGAGACAACCGTTCGTGGAAGACCGAAGCGAGCAAAAATATCTCGCAATTTTGTTATTGTGTTGCTACTAGTTGTGTTTGTGCCCATATCTACACACTCGACCCACTTGCTGTGACTATCCACCACTACCAAACACCAACGACTCATCATTGGCCCAAAAAAGTCTATATGGATTCTATCCCAGGGTTTTTCTGGCCAGTCCCAGGGAATCAACTTTTGCTTCGGGGGGTTTGAACGTGTCATTAGGCAACTGGTGCAAGATTTAATTTCTTTTTCAATGTCGACAGTTTGGCAAGGCCACCAACAACACTCTCTGGCTATTGACTTGGTTTTACTTATACCCATGTGAGAACTATGCAAATACTTTACTATTTTACTTTGTAGCGAATGAGGAACTATAATTCTATAACCCCAATACAAACACCCGGCCACCGTGGTGTGATGGTAGCGTGCTCCGCCTATCACGCCGTATGCCCTGGGTTCAACTCCCGGGCAAAGCAACATCAAAATTTTAGAAATAAAGATTTTCAATTAGAAGAAAAATTTTCTAAGCGGGGTCGCCCCTCGGCAGTGTTTGGCAAGCGCTCCGGGTGTATTTCTGCCATGAAAAGCTGTCAGTGAAAACTCATCTGCCTTGCAGATGCCGTTCGGAGTCGGCATAAAACATGTAGGTCCCGTCCGGCCAATTTGTAGGGAAAATCAAGAGGAGCACGACGCAAATTGGAAGAGAAGCTCGGCCTTAGATCTCTTCGGAGGTTATCGCGCCTTACATTTATTTTTTTTTATTACAATACAAACACCCATTTTCCTCTGAGAGCTCGAACCTACGAAGGAAATATGGATTTAACTCTACCTCACTGCATTTATTTGGCCATTGCGAATTGATGTATTCTTTAACTCTTTTTAAGATTGGATCCGACATATTCTCTTTCTGGATGATGTTAAAGTCTAATACCGCAATACCTCGTTCAGAAACATAATTCATGCAAACACCGTTTTGCATTTCTTGCAACATAAAATTTTCACAAACAGTTTCACTAGGGTACCTTGAAAAGAAATCAGCAACGTTTTCCTCAGATTTAACACAACTAATATTAAAATCGTATGCTGACAATGTCAGCGCTATCCTTTGCAACCTATTGGCCGCAGTCTTCGGAATATCTTTTTTTGGCCCCAAAATATAGTGTAAGGGTTTATTATCCGTCACCAGATCGAAGGATCTACCGTACAAATAATGGTGAAATTTTTTCACCCCAAACAAAATTGCTGCCGCTTCCTTGTCCAACTGCGAATACTTCTGTTCCGCGTTTGACAACTTCCTAGACGCATATTCGATCGGCCGTTCAATTCAACTAGGATGGATTTGCGACAAAACTGCTCCTAATCCAATCGGACTTGCATCTACGGTTAGCCTTGTCTTCAATTCCGGACTAAAATGACCTAAGCACCTGTCGGACTTTAAGGCTTCCTTAAGCGCACTAATCGATTTTGAGCATTCTGTTGTCCAAATAAACTTTTTGTTATTTTTAAGCAGCTCGTACAATGGGCTAGCTACAGCTGACATATTAGGGATAAATTTCCTATAGAAGTTTACTACTCCCAAAAACGCTTGGATTTCTTTGACGTTGGACGGATTGCCCATACCGTCAATAGCCTTAACCTTTTCAGGGTTCGTGTGTAAACCATTTTGGTCGATAATATGGCCCAAATAACACAATGAAGAATTTAAAAATGAACATTTGCCTTTTGCCAGCTTGAAACCCGACTCCTGCAAAATAGTTAACACCTTTTCTAGCCGTTGTAGATGGAGAGTCCTACTAGGGGCGGTAATCAATATATCATCTAAAAATACCACTACACCTTCTAGCCCTGATAAAAGGGTTTCCATAATTCTTTGGAACAACGCTGGTGCTGATGCAAGTCCATATATTAATCGCTTATATTGGTATAACCCCTTACTAGTGGAAATTATTGTCAACGGTCTCGCAGATGGCTTCAGCTCTATTTGTTGGTAAGCCATGGACAAGTCAAGCTTTGTGAATTCTTTTCCCCCATGCAGCTTTGAAAACAAATCCTCGATTCGGGGTAGAGGGTATTTTTCAACCTTAAGGTAGGGGTTGAGGGTGACCTTAAAATCGCCACAAATCCTTACATCGCCTGACTTTTTCAACACTGGCACAATAGGCGTGCCCCATTCACAATACTCTACAGGTTCTAACACATCAAGCTTAACCAGCTTTGCGATTTCCCTGTCCACTTTTTCCCTTATTGCTATAGGGACGGGGCGAGGTTTACAAAACTTAGGAGTTGCACTTTTTTCTAGTACAAGCTCTACCTGTTGTTTTTTGAAACACCCTAATGTGCCATCGAACAAAGAGTGAAACTTTTTGAATACATAATCGGCAATATTGTTCTGTTTGGATAAAAAGTTAACGTTTTGAATACTTATGCCGAACTGATTCACAAAATTTCTTCCCAACAAGGGCGGGCCACCATTCTCAATAACAACAACTGGTAGCCATTTACACGAGCCATTAAATTTCACCAGCATATCACATACTCCCTTAGGAACAATCCGCGTACCATTATACGATTTAAAAATAATATTTGTCTTTTTAAGTTCTGAGGCATTAAAATATTTACGAAAAGTTGCGAAAGAAATCACGCTATATTCTGACCCAGTGTCCAATTGCATGTTTAAGCGAACATTATTTAAAAGCACATCAAAACAAATTGGCCCCTGCTTATTGCATGATATATTAAAGAGAGGTAACTCTTCTTCCGACTCTGTCAAAAAATTTGTTCTGCCTGCTTTGCACATTTTCTTAATATGCCCTCTTCGCTGACATTTACAACACTTGTAACTTTTAAACTTACACACACTAGCGCTATGGCCCACGCTCCCACACACACTGCACTGATGGTCATTGTTCTGCCGCCTCCGCTGCTGTTGACTTCGAGCGCCACTGCGTTTTACGTTGTCGCTGTCTTCTTTTTGCTGCTTTTTCGAGTCTTCACTTCTCCGCCTGACCTTCATTTGACTTTGGTTATAATGTAGCTGTTCACTGCTGTCTTCAACTTCCCTTTTGACCTCATACTGCTGCCGAATATAATGTGATGCGTTAGCGATGCTTATTGCCTTTTCCAATGTGAGGGTGCTTTCATTTTCTAGGAATATTTTGTCTTTTGCTGGGCCAGCCTCCAAACCCATAATGAATTTATCGCGAATCGCCATATCAAAGTGTGGGCCGAAAGAACATCCTACCGCAAATGATCGAACTCTTGCCGCCCAGTCGTTTATTGATTCAGTTGCCGTTTTATTGGCCTGATAAAACTAAAATCGCTCTGGAAATTCGGACGCGGCTGGTTTAAAATGAGCCGACATAGCTAGGATACACTGTTCATACGTAGTTGCTGCACCATCAAGACTATGTGGATTCAGCAGATTTTTTAGCAGCACGTAAGTTTTTTCCGACAGGGCATTCAGGAAAATTGCTTTTCTCTGCTTCCCCTCTTCAATATTGTTAGCAATGAAAAATTGGTCAAGTTGACTATGGAAAACATTCCATATATTTTCTTTAAAATCAAATTTCGGTACACTTCCAAATATCGACATCGCCCGTTTTGTATCGTCGCCAGATGTTATAATTAAAACACGCGTTATGTAGTGGATTGTATTTATTTAAGCAAACAGGTACCGACAAGGCGAAGGAGAATGAACGACTGAAAACTTGAGTACAGTGACAGTGCATTGAAGCTGCAGTCTACAGTGTGTACATAGCGCATAGAAACCGTTGTATGTATATAAGAGAAATCTCTCATCGGCTTTAATGCAAGTTACCACAGAATTTATAACGTTTTTTTTTAACAACAAACGGGATCTTTCTCTTTAAAAGGAGACGATAGGGATTCTTCTCTATTCCCACAGGGATCCTGAACGGACTGAGCATACCTCGGCGCAAGGAAAAGTCCGTCACAAAGAGATGGCAAAAAAAAATGTGAAAACACAATCAACGCAGTGGTAATTACTTGTTGTCGTGATGGTGAATATTTTTTTTTCAGCGCTTTAAGCTAGTTCTATTGGCAAGTCCGGTTAACTTAACGCATAATTCTCTCGCGGAACAAAAGTTTTTTCCTCTAAATCCCATACGCCTATCATCAACGCGACGACTTTGAAATCTGAACATGGTACATGTGGCAGGGGTATGAGCCAACCATGAGGTTGAACGAGACGATATAGCGATAAAACATCGGTGTATCGATTAATCGGGGGATCCAGATAACGGAAGCCAGAGACAGAAGTTGGGTCCCTTCTTTTCTTTTTTGATTGGACACGTGACGGAGTTGATTGGCGTGACTGAAGTGGAAGCATTTTGAAAAGAAAAATTTTATAATCCAACTGGGAGAAGCGAGTGGGAATCATCGCGGTTTGGTATTTGCGTCATCATCACCTTTGGCCATCACGACTTCATTTTTCCTTGCAATTTGGAATTATCCACAAACGAACGCATTTTGTGTTTAACGCGGATTATACGTTTGTGTGCAATAAATCATACTTCTATTGATTAGTTCATTAAAGTTTCTCTCTAGATTGGAAATACCCATAAGCAGGTGCTACAACTACTTCATAATTGTTAAATCTATTTGTTACTCGGTCGCATTGTGGTGCAGTGAAATAGTTTATTAGTGAAAACGGGGATCAAGCCAAAAAGAATTAATAAAAAAAAAATAAATGTAAGGCGCGATAACCTCCGAAGAGATCTAAGGTCGAGCTTCTCTTCCAATTTGCGTCGTGCTTCTCTTGATTTTCCCTAAAATTTGGCCGGACGGGACCTACATATTTTATGCCGACTCCGAACGGCATCTGCAAGGCAGATGAGTTTTCACTGAGAGCTTTTCATGGCAGAAATATACCCGGAGCGCTTGCCAAACACTGCCGAGGGGCGACCCCGCTTAGAAAATTTTCTTCTAATTGAAAAACCTTATTTCTAAAATTTTGATGTTGCTTTGCCCGGGGTGTGAACCCAGGGCATACGGTGTGGTAGGCGGAGCACGCTACCATCACACCACGGTGTGATTAAAATAAACATCAACAGAACAATAAAACACCAATCAGGGTAATACCGGAAAAGCAAATTAAACAAGCAGCAGTAGGAGAGGATTAGATATAAAAGTGCGAGTATCTTATCGGATACCCCACAGCGCATAAGTTGCATACCAACTGCGAACGGACAAGTCGCTGCGCTAGCACATATTCAGGAACCTCCAAAATACTACCGAGCCAACGGTACCGTCAGGTTTAAGGGCTGCAACCACCAGCTGCGCCTAGTAATACTATGCGCCAACCACCATCGCCAGTGCCCACAACAACCACTTCGCCCGCGCAACACGAGCGCAACAACCAAAAACAACCACCTCATAAACTACACCACCAGTAGTCACCACCACTAGTTAGCCACCACCACAACCATCAACATTGCGCGCCAAAACCGAGCACAACCACCATCGTCGCGCGTAAAAACCATACACAACCACCAACATCGCGCGCCAAAACCCCGCACGGCCACTGTTAACCGCGCCAACCAAACGTGCAACAACCACCCAGCTTCCACCAGCTGCAACAAAAACAGCAGGGCCGCAGAATATAGGTCTGCTGCAACAACACCAGCTACAACAACAACAGCAGGGCCGCCGAATATAAGCCTGCTGCAACAACACCAGCTGCAACAACAACAGCAGGGCCGCCGACCATAGGCCTGCTGCAGAACCCGGCCACAACAAACGGAACCACATCTAACGGGTGAGTTCGTCCCAATATAATTATATATGTGTATAAGCATATACGTACTTAGTAATACACTGTCTAAATAATGATAAATATATACAGGCATATATACTTATATCAAATATAACTATATATATGTATAAGCATATACATACATTCCTAGAAATACACATGTATAAAGAATAATAAATACATACATGCGTATATACTTACATCAAATATAACTATATATGTGTATAAGTATATACATTCCTAGAAATACATATGTATAAAGAATAATAAATACATACATGCATATATACTTATATCAAATATAACTATATATGTGTATAAGCATATACATTCTTAGAAATACACATGTATAAATAATGACAAATACATACATGCATATATACTTATATCAAATATAACTATATATGTGTATAAGCATATACATTCTTAGAAATGCACCCGTAGAAATAATGATAAATACATACATGCATATATACTTGCATCGAATATTATTATATATGTAGGTAGGTATATACCTAGAAATCCACATTTATATACAATGATATATACATACCGGCATATACACTCATAGTGAATATATTTATATATGAGCATATCCGTACCTAGAAATACACATTTATATACCATGATATACGCTTACATATACATATACTTGTATTAAAATACGTAAGCAAACCGGACCCAAGCAATTCAATTTTAAAGATCACTATAGTTATAGGTACGGATGAGGCCTAAACTTCTAAAAGTTTGTAGATAGAACTTTTTTTGTTGTACCTAGGGAAAAGGGGGAATTGTGTAGATGTGGAAGCAATGTTAAACTAAATAAAACTAAAATAACTTACCGTAAAATAAATAAGTCTAACTAATGAACAAAAAGAAATTGATAAATACAATAAATGAATAAAATAAATAAATAAGCTAAATAATTGTAACAACGGACTAAAAGGCGTAGCTACAACAATCACAACGAATACACTATAAAACTATCTTATATTACTTTAAGATATTGTAACGATTTTGCTGCAAATCCTTTTATTTGCAATCCTCTGCTAAGTTCGAATCACTAAACTGTTGAATAAATAACTCCAATATTGAATAATGGAAAAACGGCCTTTATTAAGGTACTTCACAATAACACTTATACTTTGCTACTCGCTGGCTTAATAACCAAACTGATTGATAACTCAAATTAAACTCTACTATTGGCCGCCAGATCGCGTGCTTAATCAATAACTGATTGAGTGCTCAACTCAAACTGAATTACAGCGCCTCTACATCTGTCGCCTTTTATACTATTTGGTTTCCTCGTTCGACGCTTCCAGAATCTACTAGTCCAGTATCTCTCAAACTTCTCAGCTGTAACTACAATTGCACGATTTTATAGCTTCTCTCATACCCCATGCTTGTATGTGTGAGCGACACTTCCACAATTATAATTGCCTACATTTAGGAGCATCTCAAATAAGATGTCTGCATATGGTTGTGCCTTGCTTCTCAGCTGCGTGTACCTACATATGTGTAGACATAATGATTGATTCGTTTATGTAGATACATAATGATTGAATTATTGATGTGAATGTTTGTAGTTTACAGTCTCTCGCGCACACATAGGCGTAAATGCATCTGTGTGTGACATCTCTCGGCTACCTTATATATGTGTATACATGATTTGATTATTAACGTAAATACTGCTTAGCATGGCCTTAGTGATGGTATAGCTTAGTGATGCTAATATCCGTGACAATATTGATACACTAGCTTGTAAGGTGGGAATTTGAAGACAACTGAAACCCTCTTACCTTATTTAATTTACTCAAGAAATAAGAACATAAAAGGGCAGCCCTCCTAAAATTGTAGGAATTTCAAGGAAATTATTTAAATAAATTATTATGTTTCCATGCACTTTTTTAATTATTGTACGACATTCGCGCTTAATATATGACCCTTAGTCACGTACGCTCCATGAAAACCGGTGCGCTAATATAAGCTGCATTAAGAGACTTGCGTATCAAAAAGAAAAAAAAGGAGGGGGAGTATTTATATTTTACCTGTAAGCAAATGTTATAAATAGTAGAAACCTTGTATTTTCTTAAGATAATGAATTCTGAATAAATATTGTAACAATGGGAATGCTGATAATTTTGTTTATTTAGAAGGCATAGGGTATCCAGGTAAGGGGTCACCAAAAATTATTTGCGTCGGTGGCCATGGATTTGAGGGTGGGTAAACAACCGCGGCGCCCCCTATGTATATTCGGCCTTTATATTTTTATTTTAATTTTCAGCCATTTTTTGTCATTTTGATTCTCAGCGTTAGTAACCGGTCATGTCCGGTTTGTTCCTCTTTTTTGCGTATAGTTTTTTTTTGAAGTTTTAGTTTGTTTTAAATTTTGAATTGAATTTAACGGTCTGTCTGTGACATCCGGTTCGACCGGATGTTGTTTTAGTTTGAATTACAGCGTTTTGAGTTGGCTCCGCGCTTCTGTCAGTTTTGAAAGGCATGATATGACTTTTTTCCTGTTTATGGCGCAGGACAGCAAGGTTGGCAAGAACCCAGCCCAGCCGACATGACCAGCCACTGTGCACCACGATATCATGCCGACTGCCTTCCTTGCTGCTCCATTGAAGATGCGTTACCATAACAATATGTATATTTTAATATCATGTTATATATATATGTACACAAAGCCGCGTCCCAATGGTGCTGATGAATTGGAACACTACTCATTAGATGTATTTGGCTCATTATATTAATTTTATGCAATACTGGCAAGTATTAGAAATCTTTATTTGTGATTAGTTTTAATAGTAAAACAAACTGATTTCGTTACATCCCTGCAGTCAAAAGCCAAAGTAGTCAGCAAACATTCTAGTTCATTTACTAGAATTTTGTGGGTTTATTCATACTAGTCAGCTTTTGAATAGTTCTTTGACTATAATTTTGTGGTGTTATTCATACTAGTTAGTGTATGAGTAATTAATTGACTAGAATTGTGTGGCGTTCATCATACTGGTCAGTTTTAGAATGGTTCATTTTAGAGTTGTGCTTTTTCTGATGAACGAACAAGTTGTTCTATTTGTTCATTTGTTCTTTTTTTTCAAGCAAATTTGTTCACTGCTGCTCGCCCCCGCGGAAAAAGCCTACAAGTATAGATTGGGGTGTGTATGCAGCAATGCTTTGTGTAGGTATATTTAAATGTGCATGTAGCAGTGCCACACACCAAGGTGACCACACATATCTTTAGTGTAAGTGGCATCATCGACATTCGTGCTCACTGTGAATTTCTGCGTATGTATGTATGAATTTACGTATGTATGTTCGCGAACGATATGAGAGAAAGAATAAAATAAAAAAATAAATGTAAGGCGCGATAACCTCCGAAGAGATCTAAGGCCGAGCTTCTCTTCCAATTTGCGTCGTGCTCCTCTTGATTTTTCCCTACAAATTGGCCGGACGGGATCTACATGTTTTATGCCGACTCCGAACGGCATCTGCAAGGCAGATGAGTTTTCACTGAGAGCTTTTCATGGCAGAAATACAATCGGAGCGCTTGCCAGACACTGCCGAGGGGCGACCCCGCTTAGAAAAATTTTCTTCTAATTGAAAAATCTTATTTCTAAAATTTTTGATGTTGCTTTGCCCGGGAGTTGAACCCAGGGCATACGGCGTGATAGGCGGAGCACGCTACCATCACACCACGGTGGCCGTGGTAAGAATAACATTAGATAAAACGAACTAAAAGAACAAATGAACTTAAAGAACAAATAGAACCGAAATCGAAGATCTAGTTCACTTGTTCAGTTGAGAGACCCGGTCAATTGAACAAGTTCAGAACAAAACGACCCAACTCTAGTTCATTGGCTATAATTTTGTGGTGTTATTAATACTAGTTAGTATTTAAATAATTCATTTGACTATAATTTCGTCTGTCGGCGCGAGGAAATGCGCGAGTGCTTTCTGTAGCCAATTTGCAATGCATACTTCAGTTGACAATGCTAGATATCGTCCAAATCAACGGGCACATAAACACAAGCATGACGAGTCAACCTTCGCCGTTACCTCAGCAGTGGTTAAAGAAGTTATTGAAAAGGCCAAGCCATCCATATCAATAGTACCAGATGGAAGACCTATACCGATGCCAAAACACCTGTGCCATGAGGGCATCAGTAGCCTAGGACATTTTTTCTACTTGTCGTTACAAGCCTATGCCTTTCCAGAATAACAGAGAAAGACCGGAAACCCAGCCAGTATCTATCGATATTATCCCTTTAGTCAGTAACGAAAACGTTTAAAGCCGTTATGATTCCCTCAATTAAATGAAATTGTTCGGTTATCCAGTCATAAGCATGACTTCCGTAAAGTGCATATCACTACCACCATTCTGAACTCCATTAACACTCATAACAGGACGGCGCTAGTGCAGCTTGGCCTGTTTTTACACAGTCAACAACTACTGGTTCGTCCCTTATCCGTTAGATAGATAAATAATCTATTGAGGATTGCACTGCGACCTTTGGTCAGCACCTCATCCCATCCGACTTCCATGATGAACCCTAGCAGTTCTCTTGGCTTGAGGGATTTAATGTGGGAAAAACGGAGATAGTACTTTGTCTACTTAAGCCTCAATCTCTACAAAAAAGTGGGTTTTGTCCAATACCCAGAAAAAAAGTTGATTTTGTGGCATAACGTTATTATTATAAATACGAAACTACAGGTTTGACTCACTTATTTACTTTGACTTCCCCTATTCCTGATATTTGGCATATCTTTATTAACTTTTCAATCCAAACCCTGCAATTTTTCCTACAAAAATATCATGAGTTTCATGTCTAAGTATAATAAGAATCAGGTTAAATAACAGTTGCAATAAATATTGAAAGTGCTATAACTTCTTTGTTTATTATTTTAGTAATATGGTTTCAAAGCAACATTTTCTTGAATTTTTAAGTACTTTCGTTTGGTAAGGAAAAAAATACATTAGGGGGGTAAAATTTTGTTAGCTGACCTAATCATGTGAAAACGACTTCATAGCTTAAAAGGGCATTAAACGGAAATGTGGAGATTCTCAAGGCCAAAATAATGACATATCAATTTTAAAAATCTGTCGTCAAATAACCAAGTTACAACGAAAAAACCTTTTTGGCTGTATTTCGAAGGATAAAAAAAATTAAAAAAAAATTTTCGAAACCCTTCAACATAATCTTCAAATTTAGGGGCGGACATTAGCAACTTTTTTTTTTGTATGGAGACCAACCCAGTCTACTGACTAGTATGTCAATTGGTATGATATTGGTGTAGATAATAACTAGTATGCCATCTGGTATAATGATGGCGCAAAGGCTGACTAGTATGTTAATTGGTATGATGTTGGTGTATATAATGACTAGTTTGTCAATTGGTATGATGCAAAAAATTACAAAGATATTCCTCAAAAAATTAAATGCATTTTACCCATTAGATTAACGACGAATTGGAACTCTACCCATTAGATGTATTTGGCTCATTATATTAATTTCTTTAATCTTTATTTGTGATTGGTTTTAATAGTAAAAAAAACTGATTTCGTTACATATTGTACATGGTGGCCCCCATGCTGACTACAGGACCAATTAAACTTCCTTAAAGCTAACGCCATAGTCGTAACCATATCCATATTCATAACCATCTCCAATGTGATCGATTAATGGTGTCTTAATCTCAAAATCGTGAAAATTTCATAAAAATGAAGTAAACGCAAAAAATTACAAACATATTCCTCAAAAAATTAGTCCCTTAGTCATAACGTATCCAAAACAATGAATAAAATCTACAAAAACTTATTAAATTCACCAAATCAAATATTTTTAGGTTATGGATATGGCGAGAAACCAAAAACCAATTGGTTGGCTATAGTATGGTTATGGCGTTAGCGTTATGGTATGGTACCATTAATCGATTACATTGATTTCCATAAGGTAGATTCGATCAGCTGTTTTATCTGGTTATGGTTTTATGGTTACAAGTCACCATTAATTCGCCCTTACAGCACAAATACTACGGAAACGTGTATGGTAGCGGACGATAATAAGGTGCGTGAAATTTTGCAACACCTATTAGAAGATAAGCGGCAGATTTTAGAAACCGACCGCTTGTACAGGCCTTGTTGTGCGCGAACAGTGACGACCCGAACGAGGTTGTCTGATCCTGGATGTAGATCCGTTACTCGGCCTAATAAACATTGACCGGCCATCCTTTATCAAAACAAGCTCACCCACTGCTAAATTCGGTGCTTGTTGTCTCCACTTACGGCGAGCTTGAAGATGAGAGAGCCAATCCGTGGACCATCTTATCCAAAACTGTTGGATCAAACGTTGAAGTTCAAAATATTGTGTAGACAAAGATTTATTTGCAGCCGACGTTTCCAGTAGAGACAGCAAGGCATCCCCTATTAAAAAATGTTTCGGAGTGAGCACCAATAAGTCATCGCGATGTGAGGTTAGTGGGCATGATGGCCTCTAGACAGGGTCGAAAAAAAGTTGTTAATGTCCGCCCCAAAATTTAAAGATTATGTTGAGAAGGTTTGGGAAACATTTTTTGTAATTTTTTTTTGTTCCTTCGAAATACAGCCGAGCAGGTTTTTTCGTAAAGTATACTATCCTTGTTTCCTTACCTTTTTTTGTTAACGCGTTCAGCTAATTCAAAAAGTAAAAATGTGGGCGTGGTCCGCTCTTTTCCCCTATTTGAAGGACTGAATGCTTTTTTTGAGAAATTTAGTATAACAGGTGAAAATTCAAACTCTGACTTCTGACTTTTCACGTCGTATAACAGCTGTTATACCAAAAAAAAAATTTTTATTTCAAAATGTAGAATTTCGAACTTCGTAAGCCGATATCTATTTTTTGGATGCTAACTTCGAAAAATGGAGACATTACTTTGTTTACTTTAGCCCCAGTCTCTACAAAAAAGTGGGTTTTGTCCAATACCCAGAAAAATTAGATTTAGCCATGTCCGTCCGTCCGTCCGTTAACACGATAACTTGAGTAAATTTTGAGGTATTTTGATAAAATCTCAGATCGCTATTAAAAATGAACATATCGGACTATAACCACGCCCACTTTTTCGATATCGAAAATTTCGAAAAAACTGAAAAAGTGCGATAATTCATTACCAAAGAGGGATAAAGCAACGAAACTTGGTATGTGAGTTGAACTTATGACGCAGAATAGAAAATTAGTAAAATTTTGGACAATGGGCGTGGCACCTCCCACTTTTAAAAGAAGGTAATTTCAAAGTTTTGCACGCTGTAATTTGGCAGTCGTTGAAGATATCATGACGCAATTTGGCAGGAACTTTACTCCTATTACTATATGTATGGTTAAGAAAAATTAGCAAAATCGGAGAACGACCACGCCCACTTTTAAAATTTTTTTTTTAAGTCAAATTTTAACAAAAAAGTTAATATCTTTACATTATATAAGTAAATTATGTCAAAATTCAACTCCAGTAATGATATGGTGCAACAAAATACAAAAATAAAAAAAAAAAATTCAAAATGGGCGTGGCTCCGCCCTTTTTCATTTAATTTGTCTAGGATACTTTTAATGCCATAAGTCGAGCAAAAATTTACCAGTCCTTGTGAAATTTGGTAGGGGCTTTGATTCTAGGACGATAACTGTTTTCTGTGAAAAAGGGCGAAATCGGTTGAAGCTACGCCCAGTTTTTATATACAGTCGGCCGTTTGTCCTTCCCCTCGGCCGTTAATTCGATAACTTGAGCAAAAATCGATATATCTTTACTAAACTCAGTTCACGTACTTATCTGAACTCACTTTGTGTCGGTATTAAAAATGGCTGAAATCCGACTTGACCATGCCCACTTTTTCGATATCGAAAATTACGAAAAATGAAAAAATGCCATAATTGTATACCAAATACGAAAATAGGGATGAAACATCTAGGATTGGTTTATTGACGCAAAATATAACTTTAGAAAAAACTTTGTAAAATGAGTGTGACACCTACCATATTAAGTGGAAGAATATGAAAAAGTTCTGCAGGGCGAAATCAAATGCCCTTGGAATCTTGGCAGTAATACGGTTCGTGGTATTACACATATAAATAAATTAGCGGTACCCGACAGATGATGTTCTGGGTCACCCTGGCCCACATTTTGGTCGATATCTCGAAAACGCCTTCACATATACAATTACCACCACTCCCTTTCAAAACCTTCATTAATACCTTTTATTTGACACCCATATCGATCAAACACATTATAGAGTGTCCCCTGGTCCACCTTTATAGAACTAAGGCCCACACCCTTTTAAAATACTCATTATCTCCTTTCGTTTGATACCCATATCGTACAAACAAATTCTAGAGTCACCCTTCGGCCACCTTTATGGTGATATCTCGAAAAGGCGTCCACCTATAGAACTAAGGCCCACTCCCTTTTAAAATACTCATTAACATCTTTCATTTGATACCCATATCGTACAAACAAATTCTAGAGTCACCCCTGGTCCACCTTTATGGCGATATCTCGAAAAGGCGTCCACCTACAGAAATAGGGCCCAATATTTTGTACATTAGACTGGGTCGAAAAAAAAGTTGCCAATGTCCGCCCCTAAATTTGAAGATTATGTTGAGAGGATTTCGGAAACATTTTTTGTAATGTTTTTTTGATCCTTCCAATATACAGCCGAAAATTTTTTTCGTTGTAACTTGGTTATTTGACGTCCGATTTTTAAAATTGACAGTAAAATAACAGTTGCAATAAATATTGAAAGTGCTATAACTTCTTTGTTTATTATTTTAGTAATATGGTTTCAAAGCAACATTTTCTTGAATTTTTAAGTACTTTCGTTTGGTAAGGAAAAAATATACATTAGGGGGTTTTGTTAACTGACCTAATCATGTGAAAACGACTTCATAGCTTAAAAGGACATTAAACGGAAATGTGAAGCATCTCACTTTCATAACTATTTAAGAAGTTTTAATATTTTATTATCAAACAAAATTAATTGTCTTGTCTGCAACGAAAAGGTTGAGCGCAATAATCCCAATAAGATTGATTGTAATTGTGTAAAATTAAAGTCAGGCGATATAGAATTTTTCAAAACAACAAATAATAAATGCCGTTGTGATAAGTGCAGTGCAATGCGAAGGAAATATTTTCAACAAGCAACAACAATACCTACACAAATAGCAGAGAGCCAATCTCAGCAATTGTCTGCTGTTGTGAGACAGCAAGAAAGCACCAGCAGTGGAAGGCAACGCAAAGCAGTGGGTGAAGATGAGCAAGTGAAGAAAACAACAATAGGTGCTGATGCAAACAATGTAAATGATGACAGAGTAACTCTTCAACTCTTATACAATGAGATAATTAGCTTGAAGCAAATAAATATTGACTTCCTCGCAACAATACAACAACTAAAGGAAGAAAACAATGAAATAAAAAGTAAGGTGAAGAATTTGGAAAATAAGTTGAATTGGAACGAACAAAAAAAAATTAGAAAAGTAAATTGAAATAGCGGGAGTTCCGATAACTAATGAAGTGAATGCTAAAAAATGTGTCAAAAAACTTTTCAGTGATGCATTGAATTTAATGGTTTCTGATGATGAAATTGAGGAACTAAAGATAAAACATATAAACGTAAGGGGACCTTCACCAGGAAGTAATGTTAAGTAAAATATCTGTTTCAAATTCAAGTCGTATGAAAGTAAAAAGAAAATTATGGGCGCTAAGAGAACTGCAAAGAAGGAATTAAATATGTCGGTTTTTCGGGAACGAACGCAAATCGTAAAAATATCTTCATTAATAATTGTTTTACCGGCTATAACCGTGCTTTGCTTTTAGAAGCTACAAAAAGTTAAAAAGGAAAAAAATCTTAAATATTTGTGGTTAAGTAACTCAAGGTTACTTATGAAAAAATCTGAACATGATATAGCTGTTGAAAACGTTTGAAGACCTAGCGGATTTCTCTGTTTAGTTCTTTATTGTTTCATCTTGAACTGTTGGCCAGTCATGGTTTAACACCCTTTATTAATAGTATTACCCGTCCAGTTTTTGGAACAAATATAGACCATTTTTATGGACGCTTCGATAATAGTACACTTAGCCCATCTGCTGGTTTGAACTTTGATTTTGGAGTTTCTTACCATTGTATGACTGGACTAAAAATCAGTTGTCTAAATAATGTGCATAATGTTAAGAATAGGAGTCCGGCAGTCGTTCAAAAAATAAATTTTAGGGCTCTTTATAATTCACTTCGTTATGAAAAATGGGAAACTGTTTATGCTAAAAAGGATGCGAGTAAATCTTACCATTTATTTTTGACCACGCTTCAATCGCACATAACAAATTCTAGCTTTGTTACTTCACCTAAACGTTCGGAGACTATTCTTAAACCCTGGATCAATCCCGATCCACTTAAGAAAATTAAACTTAAAAATAAATTACGCGTTAAATGTCGCAAGCATCCTACAAACACTCGCCCCCGGAAGCGTGTAAAACACCTCACATGCAGTCTTAATAAAGAATGTCGTTATAGGCATGATAGTTTTTATAAAAACAGATTTTTAGCTGCGAAGGGTGACGTGAAGCTAGAATGGAATGTCGTCAACGATATTCTTAATCGGAATAAGAAAGACCAAACTAATTCGTTTGTTCTAAAAATCGACGATAAACTTGTTTCTCACCCGTTAGAAGTTGCCACTCACCTGAATGATTTTTTCGTTACAATTGGTAAAGAGTCCGCCCCAAATAATAAAAATACACACTGCACTTGCAACAACCGCGCAATTTACTCTGCCAATACTTCTCCAGGTTGTAGTTTCTTCTCTGAACCAATTTCTGGGCCAGAGATTTTAAATTTAATAAATTCTTTAAAAAATACTGATTCTTCTGGGAATGGTATCTCAAATCGTACTTTATAGAACATTGCTCTCTATGTTGTTGACATTTTAAAGCATTTATTCAACTTAAGTATAGTCACAGGAGTATTTCCAGCCGATCTTAAATGTGCTATTGTAATACCACTACATAAGAAAGGTAATAAGAAAGATAAAAATAACTACAGACCTATTTCTCTCTTACAATCAATCTCCAAGGTTTTTGAGAAGACTTTTAAATGCAGAGTCTTGCGAAATTTTTGGATAAAATCAAGTTTTTTAGTCTATTGCAATATGGATTTCGGTCAGGAGTATCTACTGAAGGCGCTCTTCTTAACTTATGCTCGTTTATTTATAAAACAATGGATGTAAAAGGGACTTGTGCTAGTATTTTTGTTGATATTACAAAAGCCTTTGACATGGTTGACCATAATATTCTTTTAAGTAAATCGCACTCAGCAGGTTTCCATGGAAACGTTCTATATTTGTTTAAATCATATTTAAATTTAAGAAGTCAAACGGTGAAAGTAAACAATAATCTAAGCTCACCTAGACTAATTGATTTGCGTGTCCCGCAGGGCTCAGTCCTAGGACCAATTTTATTTCTGATTTATATAAGCTTGCTTTTTTCAATATATTTTGTAGGAAAAGTCACAGCATTTGCCGATGGCTTGGCAATCGCATATAGATCAAACAATACTTTTAATTTTTATATGGATATAAATCACGATGTGAGCCTCCTAAGAGAATGTTTGGCTTCTCATAAGCTTATTGTAAGCAATAAAACTAAACTAATGTATTTGGTCTTGGTGGAAAGGAAGCACCACTAGATATTATTTTTCACTCTGCAAGTTGTTTGCGGCACAAACTTTGTACTAGTGCTTGTATTTAAAACGAGTCTCGAGTTAATGATTTTGCTGATTTAAACTGTGACGCAATGAGTTTCAACGTCGAAGTTGTCAATAATTTTAGATATCTGGATGTTATAGTCGATCATAACCTAAGCTGCTCTTCGCATATCTCTGCCATGAAAGTTTACTTGCTAGCAACATTTCGCTATCTTTATCGCCTGCAAAAACTATGTGCAAATAGTGTACTGAAAATGATATATTATGGACTTGTACAGTCTAAACTATGGCACAAGTTGCTGGGGCATTGCATATTTTAATAGAATTCGACCACTCTTAATGTTGCAAAAGTGTCTTATACGAAGAATCTGTAATGCTAGCCGTTTAACGTACTCGATGATTCTCTTTAGAAGATTAAATATTCTCCCTGTAAGACACTTGTACTACTTTAAAGTATTAAATATTTTTTTTATGAGAAGTGGTTAGCTACATAGTCCAATATACAGTTCCCTTATGTTAAGGAGAAATTCTAATGCAAATGTTACTGTTCCTGGCTCAAGCACAACTCTGTATCGAAACTTCTATACCATAGTATCGTGTATGATTTTCAATAAGCTTCCCGAAGATATACAAACAATTCGAAGAATAAGCGTTTTCTTAAAGCAGGTAAAACTATGGCTTCTTGGGTTGAGCCATGAAGATGTTGAAGTTCTCTTACGGCCTATCACATAATTGGCTCCCAATTTAAAAACATTGCAACATATTTTATTACTACTTTTTTATTTTTATTTAATGAGTTCACTTGTAAGTTGCTTGCTACGTAATGAACCGATGTGCTTATTTCTATTTATTTTAAATACTTCATTTTAATATTTTATTCATCATCAATGTTAAACCGTTCTAACTCCGTTTAAATGTTATTTGATTGCACCCCGCATTCTAACTTCCATTGTAATCATTAGAAGAAATGGCGTTATCACCGTTCTCATTTTGATCACTCAATGCCATTTGCTACTGTCTTATTGTATCTACTTTATTGTATGTTCATTCATGTACTAATGTCACAATCTGTTAAATTTCATTTCATAAGAGAGTACTGAATAATAATAAATAAATAGTAATAAATTTTGGTTTCACTTTAATAAAATATCTCCTCCTACGTCGAATTTAATGGTGGCACTTTTGCTTGCATTTTTTTTTTTGTCGTTTATTCACTTTCTATTTTTCATTTATGCCATCGTTTTGACATTTATTTCTTTTGATCCTTTGATATCGTTCTACCACGTTTCCTTTGCTATCTCTCCTCACCATTGTACACATTTTTTTTGCGCATGTTTCCGTCGTACTTACGGTAAGACTAACTAAAAAATACCGAATTTTGAATTTTTACCCTGTTTGGATTTTTTAGTACTTAGTTTGTTTGATTAATGGAAAAAAAAAGAAATATTAATAATAATCAGGTCAACATTAGGGTTGCCAGATTTTTATTTCGGGTTCCCGGGACAAACCTGAAATTTGGGCCAAATTCCCGGGATTTTTAAAAATTCCCCGGAACATTTGAAAAATAAGAAACACCTATATATTTGTATGGGTGGCTCATTCGGCGAAATAATTTTTAGATGGAATTAAACTGTTTAAACTCATTTATTTATAACAAATATTTTTATGAAACAGGCTAACAATTACGTTTACAGTGTTTAATGCGCATTCAATATTCTATGGATTCATTTTCCAAACGTTATTTTAAAACACAACACTTGCCTTGCAAAATGAATATTTAGGTGTGCGAAATGTCAAACATTGACCATATTCAGAGCCACAGTAGGGATGAATTTTTCTAATGAGCTGAATACAATCGAAACCGCAAATAAGGCCATGGTTCGTAGCAGATTATAATTTATTTACAGCTGAATTCAGTAAGCCGTCTCTAGTCACTATTAGAGACTATTTGGGGTGAAAATCACTTTTGAGATAACTTGCCGTTCTGTAAGCTGTCTCGCGTCTCCAGCCTTACAAAAGCAATCACTAATTTGTGAGCTGGGCCGCGGCAGATCACAAACGTGAAAATTTCAGAAAAAGTATGAAAATTATTTGTGAAAAGCGCTTTAAATATATTGTGTTATTCCTCAAATTAAAATAAGCTAGAAAAAATTAATGAACAGAAAATATTTAAAAAAAACATCGAACTCTATATGGACCCGCTGAGATTCGAACCTACACACTTCGGGATTTTCTATACAAAATTGTGAACGATGTCTTCGCAAGCTCAGCCACAATACCACCCCACACTATGTTGACAAAATGCGATGCTATATTATTCGTTCAATGTATAAGTAAATTGTCTTTTTGGTGAATTTTGTTGATATGGTGAATTGTCATCTCAAGTCACAAAAATTGTCTCTTAAGGAAAATCTCAAATTTGGAGACTTGAGATGAGACTGACGCCCCCATTCTAGGGTGGTAACAACTTTCTTCACCACGGTAACGAAATCATGTGGTAACTTTTACACCCTTTTGGTATTCTACCCGCGAAAGTAGCCGGATAATTTTTTACCCACAAAAGTAGGTGGTTACATCGAAATAACCACACAACAGCTGTTGTTTAGAAAAAGGCAAAACTGAAAAATAAAAAATTGTAAGCGCAAAAAAATAAAGATAATATTAAACAAGTAAGAACGGGACTGTCTTCGGCTGTGCCGAAGACTTCATACCTTTCATGAATGGGGCTGAACAATAATCTTATCCCGTTCGTAATCTCCAAATGATCGGATATATAAGATAGGAAATATATAGTGAACAGGTGTACATTCCTAAACGATTTTTAAGATAAATATAAAATAAAAAATGGCAAAAACCACCTTATCTGAACGATCCGTTGTATGGGATATATATTATATATAGCTCCGATCAAAATGATTTTTACAGAAAATCTTCTATGATATATTAGAATAAATATCACCAATTTTAACGTTTTTATATTGGAAATTAAGGGAGAAATTGCTAAAAATCTTTCTATCTGAACGATCGGTTGTATGGGATATATATTATATATTTTGTACATTAAGACGCTTATTGAGCTCAATCTTCCCCACAAAATTCGAATCTATAATTATTTCATTAGTAGCTAATCGAATGCCTAATGAAGTCAAAAGCACAATGCAACTCTGTTGGCAGCGTTCCGCTTTTTAGTTTTTGGTGTGTTGAGTGCTTAAAAATGTCATTTGTCAAAGTAAATGTCATTGTCTACATGGCGGAACGATACAAGGTGGCCGCATCGAACTGCTGATTATAACCTTTTTTATTTGATTTGATACATCAACTACCGGCGCAGTACGATTTTGACATTTGTCCATCGAATTTACAAGTACATGGAATTTTTTTATTTTTGTAGGTATTTCACCATGCTGCCACCTTGTATCGTTCCGCCATGATTGTCTGTCATATAGCATTGTCATTTTATTCGCTTGACATTTCATCCTTCATACTAATCGAGCAGTTACTTCTGTGTGAAAGCAAAAAATTTACGATTTCATTAGAAGGTGAAATGAGATCATTAAGTATCTGTGTGAAAACAGTATAATATAATACAAAAATACATCCTTGTGCCAAATTTCACTGAGATATCACAAAATTTGAGGGACTAGTTTGCATTCAAACAGACAGACGGACGGACAGACGGAAATGGCTATATCAACTCAGTTCGTCGCCCTGATCAATTCGGCGTACTTAATGTGAGTATATCTTCTATATTTCTCAACGTTACAAACATCGGACCAAAGTTAATATACCATTTCATGTTCATGAAAGGTATAAAAAGCGTTGCCTCTTGCTATACATATTTGTTTACATTATGTACTACACAGAATAAATTACAATATACCTATGTAGAACTTATGCATAATATGCATATACACATCGTCCCGTTTATTCGTTAACCTCGTATCTACAAGTGATATTTTCGGTAAAGCGAATACGGTTGCCACACCATGTTTTCATTTGGGACCAAAATTCATCGGGAAAAATTTAAAATTGTTGTTATAACTTATTAGTATAAAATACAACATTTTAGGATGTTTCCATATAAAATTTTACTAAACATAGTGAAGACTTTCCTTTAATTCAAGCTGAACAAACAAATATATGTGCATGCAACCAAAAAAGATACTATATTTTGATATAGGATAAGTCTATGCCTTGCACCAACCAAACGTTGTGAGCTCTTGGTTCTGATTGTGGTTGATTTCAATAAAATAAAATGTATAGTGCAGTTTGGTTTTAGTAAGAAACGGTTCAAAATTTGCGTTCTGGTGTTGCCGAACTATGTATGTGGAAAACTCAGTAAATCATAAATGAAATTAGGCAATTTTTTTAGTGCTATTTTTATAGATGCTAACTTTTTCCCTTAACGTTTAAACTTCATATCAGAGCCTAGATTCAGTAAGTGTGAGTTTTGATCCCAGGCCCCAGGAGTTCTGCTAGCACCTACGGTCATAATTTTATACAAAAAATTTCTTCCGAAATCAAATATCTTTTGCATTTGCTTCCTTCTGTTTTCGAGTTAAAATATTACATGTGCCAAGATACTTAGTTTTCAATTACCTTGCGTGGCTTAACACCACAATAGTTCTGGAATTCTTTGAACTTATTGAGCTGGGTGAGAAAGATTTAAATATCATAGTGCCAAACGAGAAGTAAAGCACCGAGTTTCTTTGTATAAGAAGCAAATTTTATTTTCATATATTTTCCAAATTGTTGTATAACCGATCGAAATATCTAGCCGTTATTAATATTATGTGTTTACGACAATGTGTTTGCCAACACATTTCTTTTTAATGCCAGGCATAAATTATATCCTAGGTGAAATGTTATTGTTCTGGTACATTTTAATGACTGAACAATTTTTTATGGTGAGAGTTTCATTGAAGTAAATTCAAAATTATATATATTAACGAAAGTGTGGCGAATTTTTGGGCAATATTGTGAGTTTTTACCTGAGTGAAAAACAAAGAAAAGTACCAATCGTGGCTACTGCTTAAAAAGGACCAAAATTGAAGAAAAGGGACCAGCGGACCAAATGGGGTTGGGAGGAACCATTTTTGGTCTAAATGGACCAAAGTGGCAACCGTGAATGCGGAGAAAACTACCTTTTAAATCTCTCCAGAGACACTGGTGATTTTCTCGGCGATGACAGCGTTACCACTTGGGCCAGAATCGCGAATAAAGGAACTGGTAACAATATTCGGTTACATAATGTTCTGGGAACTATTTTACCGGTAACGCTCAGAATCGGGGCGTGAATGACAGAATTCAGTCGTTATTTTGATATTGTGAAAGTGCCGGGACATAGAATTTCACGACGGGACACTTTAAAATTTGTGAAAAATACGGGATGTCCCGGCCAATACGGGACATTTGGCAACGCTAGTCAACATATGTATGTACCTCTTTACGAGCCGCACATCGAGGTTGCATATGATAGGGTGCCTTCCGCACTAAAGACATTATTTTTCGGTAGAATACACATATTTTTTTTATATAATCTTTGCATTCGATCATCACGCTGTTAAAATTGATACTATCAAAACACTCAATAACCAAGATTGCAAGCGAGC
Organism: Eurosta solidaginis; assembly: GCF_040869045.1. Taxonomy (NCBI): domain Eukaryota; kingdom Metazoa; phylum Arthropoda; class Insecta; order Diptera; family Tephritidae; genus Eurosta; species Eurosta solidaginis. The sequence continues at coordinate 232,360,301 of NC_090319.1, read as the reverse complement.
GATCTGGCTGAGTGATTGAGGGTGGCTAACGTGAGCGTGGTCCATGGTATAAATGTATGTATGTTTTTGACTGTTACTATTTCAGCAAATTCACCACATCCACTCAACTGCACCGGCGCCGTTGGAGCACGAATACATGGGTGACTGAAATTTGAGTACAATATGCACATATATTAGCATACACCTATATATAGCATTCCTGATCTTCTTGAGAAAATAGTGTGACGGACTTATTCCTGCTGAGGTATGCCCAGTCCGTCCAGGGTTCCTATATTTGATGGGAGAACCTATTCCGATGAAAATAAATAGACAAAGGAGTTCTGAAAAACGTTATAAAGTTTATTTAAAAAATTCAATGCCCTTAAGAGCTACTCCTATTCTTTGTCCCTGTCTAAATAAGAGTAGCTGAGGTAGAACCCCTCTGCTAGCTCTCCGTCAGTTGGAGTAGAAACCTCCTACTGAATATAAAATAATTCACGAAATGAAGTACAAACCTTCAGGTCGTGTTGGTCAGTGGTAGAAGCCCACTGACTCGTATGCCTATCTCCTAGATTCTGATCTTACAAGCTAATTTGCCATCCTTATATACGATACGATTACAATTCATTGTAATAATTCCTCAGTTATAAAATTATGTTGGACTGCACGCAGGCAGTCAGTAATTGTACAATAAAAAGTTGGAAATGCAAAAATCGAATTCTAGTTTAACGCTACTTTCGCTGTATTCTATTGGTACATACATACGCTTACATGCTAACATGCGTTTTCCCTCTTTCCATTATCATACATATGGTTGTACATCGGTATATATACATATATGCATATTTTCGATCATGTATGACGATCCGCTATCCCGGTATTTCATATCCCAATTTTAGGGAGCCCCAATATACATAGCGAACAATGTGCCAAATCTCGTACGTACGCTTGTTGTATGCCTGCCGTGTTTTCCAGTATTTCCTTTACCTATCGAATTCGATCATTTGTCTTTATGCGTGTGTTCGCTGTCACTTGGTTTTGATGGTGCGTTGGCCTCGTTTGGATGCTTTCGGCTTCTGCTTAGGGCGTGCGTTGGTGTGTCGTATGCTTGTACGTAAGTATGTAGAGAAAAGTCCCAATTAGTAGCGGCGCTTAGTTTGGCGACTTTTACTGCTGATCTTTGTTTATCCAAATTATTATGTATGTTGTATTTGTGGCTGAGTGCATTGGATGCGGAAAGGGTTGGTTGACCGGCATAATTTTATGTTTTGTTCGTTTCCATTTTCCTTCCAAATGTTTTAGTGTATGTTAGGGTGACCTATATTTGAACCTTATGTGGGCGAAAAATGTAAATATTTTGCTTGCGTGCAAAAGTACGCAAGTCTGGTTTATCCTTCAATTTAGTAAATAATAATTCAATATGCAACCGCATGTATGTGTTTTGACGTGTAATTCATAAAGATATAATTCATGTTATAAAAATGTACAAATGTTAAATTCGGAGTTAAGTTCAATTATTGTATAACATGTAAAAAACGATAAAATAGATATATGTTGTGAGAGTACAAAACCCTCGGTTTTGGGCTCCTCACACTCCCCCCTCACCTACCGCAGCGAAGCTTACGGTCACCGTGCCGGTGCATGTGATCCGTACTCGGAAGCAGTGCTTGCCCACACTGCGTCGGAAGGATTGTCGGGTACGGCGCTCTGGTTGGTCCAGGTGCCTTTGTATTTCTTCGAGTTACTGGGGTAGTGGTAGTGGGTCAATGCCGGATTGGTTGTCCCAGCATGTCGGTGGGTTGGTCTGGGCTTCGTTCAGCCAGCACCTTATCTCCCTTGCGATACTGCCTGCGTCGTCGTGGTTGTCGTCAGCCTCTCTGGCCATTATGCTCAATGTGTCGCTATCTCTGTCTTCGGGGCTGTCGACCCCGCTGGCCGTACGGCTAAATCCTTTGTTATCGTCCTCGTTGTTGTCATTGGGGCTGCCGTTGACCCCGTTGGCCTTACGGCTTAATATTTTCCTGTCGTCTTGGTTCGGTGCTTCGCCTATCGCCTCCACGATCCTCACCTTGGTCGGGGGTTCCATCCTTGTGTTGGGGTCGTATATCCGCATTCGGAGGGCGACGTGCCGCTTGTACTCGACGAACACCCGGCCCTGTACCTCCTCATCGTTCTGGCGTATCGAGAGCTCACCCTGCTGCTTTGGTGGTGGCTCGTTGACATCTTCGTCCTCGCTCTCTGAGGAGATGGGGATTGGTGTAGGGTCACGACCGACGGCCCACTCCTTGGGTTCGGACCTATACTCTTCGGTACTGTCGTCGTTGCTTTCCTCCTCGTATGTGGCAGCCGGTGCCGTTCGCCGCAGCCGCATCCTCAATGGGGCCCACTCGCACCTTTCACTTTGTTCTTCAGAATACTTATGTGTGTTCATTATTACTCGCTTTACGATACTTTGAGGTTTGGACTGCCGCGGCCGGGCTTATATATGTTATCTTCTGACGCGCTAGACGGTACTTTTCCTGGCAGCGGGTATCACCCAATCCTTCTTACCAAATTAGTTATTGTAACTTTCATCAGGATGTTGCTATGTTGTTGCTCGGCGCTGCCTTTCCAGTTGGTGGTATGTAGGATGCCAGCCTGTATTTTAAATGAAAAACTGGGGGATTTTCCTTAGGGTGTTCCCACCGTATATGGTGGGGGTTTTTTTTTTTTTGCGTAAAAACGTGGTATGTAATGAGCCTAGTTAAGGAGTACATTTATGTGATTATGTAATTGTGGTTAGAGTTTACCGGGCTTTAGTGGTTGATTCGAAGTCCGGGTACTTCTTGAAATGAAATTTCTTCGTGTATGATTTGATACTGTTGCGGTTGGGCGTGTACGTTTCTACCGATTTGATTCGAGTTGCAGTAGAATCTCACGAAATAGTCCGTTATTCCGGAGTTGTCTCTGGGTGCGTGTTCATTTAGGGCTGCTATAGCAAACTGTCTTCCTAGGTGTAATCTTGCTCCAGGTATCGGTCCTCTGGCGATCTGTACTTGGGTTCCTCGAGCGACCTGTACCTGATTTTCTGGAAATGTTCGTACCTGATTCTCCGTATTGTTTTGCACTTGAGCGTCTCTGTGTACTATCAATTGTTGGTTTGTACTTTGGTTCTCTCCTCGTTGCCTCCCGGTCTCTTGTTGTTGTTGTTGTTGTAGCGATTAGGTTACTCTCCGAAGGCTTTGGGGAGTGTTATCGATGTGATGGTCCTTTGTCGGATACAGATCCGATACGCTCCGGTAACACAGCACCATTAAGGTGCTGCCCCGACCATCTCGGGAACGATTTATATGGCCACATTAAACCTTCAGGCCATCCCTCCCTCCCCACCCCCAAGTTCCATGAGGAGCTTGGGGTCGCCAGGGCCTCGTCTGTTAGTGAAACGGGATTCGCCGCTCGAAGGTGAGGTTGACAATTGGGTTGGAGAAGCTATATATTGCACTACACAACCCCTTGAATTCCCTCCCGGTCTCTTCGCTGACTCGTGTGAGCGTACCACAGATGGCTACCTCGCTGTTCTCTCTCTGTTGTTGTACCTCTGGGATATTGTTTGTTGTTCGATTGGACGATGTTGACGGGATTTGATCTTCACTAGCGTTCTTCTTGTTACGCTGTTCATTCCTTTGCTTTATGGCTTCATTGTTTTCGGCGGCGTCTGTTGCGTGGTATGCTTTCAGCTCACTTAAGTGGGCTGTCCTCCTCCTTCCTCTGAAAACTTTGTCTAGCTCTACGATCACTGGTGATACAAAGGTCGTTACCCGATGGGGTCCACTGTACCTGGGCGCTAGTTTGGCTGCAAAGTTATCCACCGCTTTCGACAGCTGATGCTCCTTTACCAGCACTAGGTCGCCTATAGTCGGTCGGCATTGCCTTCTTCTTAAATTATAATGCTTTGCTCGCTCTGCTGATGCTCGCTCTTGCTTCCGTCGCACCATCTCGAATATCTCCCTCATCTTCATCGATTTCTGCGGTGGATTAGCTACTCTCTCACCTGAACCGAATGTGTGCTCATCGTAAAGGCTATTGGAAATCCTTGGTTCTCTGCCTTGTACTACATATGCTGGACTGTACCCTGTCGATTCGCATATGCTTGTGTTTAATGCGAGTGTTATCTCTGGTATCAGCTCGTCCCATGTTCTCTGCTCATTCCCTGAAAACTGTGCTATCATCCTCTTGATGTTGCGGTTCGCTCTTTCTGTCGGATTCTCCTGCGGTGTGTATGGTGCTGTCAGCTGGTGTTTTACGCCAAGCTCCTCCAAATACTTCTTAAACCGTTTGCTCACGAACTGCGCTCCGTTGTCTGTGGTTAATACCTTTGGAATGTCAAATCGTGCCAAAATTCTCTCTCTAAATCTTCGTACTACGTTTTCTGTTGTTGCCTTTCTAATTGCCATTATCTCCACCCATTTTGAAAATCTGTCAACGAAAACTAATGCCATTGTATTACCATGTTTTGAGCGTGGTATTGGACCAACAAAGTCTGCACACACTGTTGCCCACGGTTCTTCTGGAATTTTAGTTAACATCTTACCCGCGGCCTGTTGTTGACTAGGTTTGTATACCTGACATCCATGACATTGTTGTACGTACTTCCTTACGTCTCTGAACATTCCGGGCCAGTAATATCGTGTCGTCGCTCGTGCAATAGATTTTCGAACGCCCATGTGTCCTGCGCTTGGTGTGTCATGAATTTCCGCCAGCACACTGTGTCTCTGTGGGGTCGGTACACATAGCTTCCACGGTACTGCGTCTTCACCATCAACTTGACTCTCTATTCTCCTGTAGAGCTTTCCGTCCTCGATCACATAGTCTGGGAATTTCTCCGGAGCCTTTCTTACCTCTGTAATCTTCGCTTTTAGCCACTTGCACTCGTCTTTGCCTTGCTCTACTGTCAACGTAGTTAGTTGCTTGTCCATCGGCTGTCTCGAAAGTACATCTGCCACCACGTTTAGCTTTCCTTTCCGGTACTGTACGTCGAATGAGTATTGTTGTAGTTCTAGTGCCCATCTAGCAATCCGTCCCGTCGGACTGTCTATTGCGTTTAACCATTTTAGAGCTAGGTGGTCTGTGATTACCGTGAACGTGGATCCCTCTAGGTAGGGTCTCATCTTCCTTATCGCCCAAGCTATTGCCAAACATTCTTTCTCTGTCGGGGAGTAATTTGTTTCTGCCTTGGTAAGTCGGCGACTCGCATAAGCAATCACTCGTTCTTCGCTGTCTGATCCTTGGGTGAGCACTGCTCCGAGGCCAAAATCGCTTGCATCCGTCTGTAGGCAAAACTTCTTCGAAAAATCTGGACAAGCTAGTACAGGTGCTTGGGTGAGTGCGGCTTTTAATGCTTCGAATGCCGACTGCTGCTCTTCCGACCACTCCCACTCCCTTCCTTTCTTTAGCATTGACGTCAACGGGTGTGAAACTTGTGAAAAGTCTGAGACGTATCTCCTGTACCACGATACCACTCCTAGTAGGTAGTTCGCGTATGTTGTTTGGCGGTGTCAACTCTTTGATGGCTGCTATCTTGTCCGGGTCCGTGTGAATGCCTTCCTCGCTAACGACGTGACCTAGATACTTTAAACTTTTCTTAAAAAACTCACATTTTTCCGGGTTTATCTTAAGGTTAGCTCTTCGCAGCCGTTGAAATACTTCCGCCAGGTGTCTTATGTGTTCTTCCAATGTTTTGCTCGTAATGATGATGTCATCTAGATATGCGAATGCGTAAGGTTCCAACTCTGGTCCTATAAAGTGATCGAGTGCTCTCTGGAAAGTTGCTGGGGCTGAGTGCAGACCGAACGGCATTACTTTCCATTGATATAGCCCACGTCCGGGTACAGTGAATGCGATGTATTGGTTGCTGTTTTCTTCCATGGGGATTTGCCAATATCCGTTTTTTAAATCGAGGCTGCTGATAAACCGAGCACTTCTCAATCTATCCAGGATGTTTTGGATACGGGGTAACGGGTATGCGTCTGGTACTGACCTTGCGTTTAGTTGGCGGTAATCTACGCACAGTCTCCACTTACCATTTTTCTTCTTTGCCAGAACTATTGGTGCTCTGTGCGGGCTTCTTGAAGGTTCGATGCAACCTTTCTCGATAAGCTCATCGATTTCCTTATTAATAATCTCTTGCATCTTGCGATTCTTCGGGTAATATCTTTGTTTTATGGGGCGGTCGTCTCTCCTCACTATCTTGAGCGTGGCCACGTTGGATACACCTGACATTTCCTGGAACATCTGTCATTCTTTGTTGAGAAATTTACTCACCGACTCGTCTGTGTTCGCAACTTTTAGGCTGTTATCTTTGTGACTACTTTCATTTCTATTTTCGACCAATGTTGTACAAGTGACCGTATCCTCCTCCTGATTGTTTGTGTTCAAGGTTAGCGTTTGTTCTCCGCATCTCATCTCCATGTTCACCTCCGCTGGGTAATCCGTTCCAAGCACCACTTCGTCGACTAGTCCTGGTAGGATTAGCGTTTCATTTCGCAGCACTTGGTTACTCATTCTCACTTCTACATCTACCGCTTCTATGATCGTCTTAGGTTTGCCATCTCCCAGTATTACTCGCGTTTCTATCGCCTTGAATATACCTGTCTTCAGCCTTCTTGCCAATGTTCCACTCACAAAGCTTCGCGTCGCCCCTGTGTCGATTGCTGCTACTACCTCTTTGCCATTCACCGTAATATTCGCCAAGATCCGGCCCTTTGTTTGTCTTAAAGTGTTTAGTTTTCCCGAGGTTGCGTTTGGGGAGACCCCACTCCTCGGTGCCAATGAGGTCTCTGGCCGTTTCCCTGCGTTCGTCTACAACAGTTTCGTGTGAGTGTGCCTACTTTTCCGCACGTCCAGCAGAATTCGATTCGAGGGCTACGGCAACCGTATGCGACATGGCCGCCTCCTCCACATCGTCTGCACGCCGTGCTTGTACCGATGTATCTTGGTGCTGGGTCTGATTTCTTGGAAGGTTTTTTCTCTGTCTGCTGTTCCCGCTCCTTCGCCTGTATATATTTGTAACGTTCTTCTGGGCGCCTTGGTACAAATGGTCTTGCCGTTGGTCCCATCGGATCTCTGTCAGGGGTAATATTTTCATAATCTTCTACCAAACTTACCAATTCTTCCATGCTGCTGATCTCTCCTCTTTTAACATACAGCTGGATTTCTCTGCGGGAGTTCCTGTATATGCGGTTTAGCTTTTTGTCTTCGGTGTAGGCGGCATGTCGCATCAGCCCTTGTAGTGCTAGCACATAATCCTTGAACTTCGCTCCTGGTCTTTGCATGCGTGCCCGTATCTCGTCGTCCAACTGTTCAAAATATCTGGAGCTGAGGAAAAATTTTAGGAAATCTTTCTTGAATGAGTCCCACCCTTTCCAACTCCGGTTGTTATTTCGGTACCAAACCAACGCTTTGTCTTTGAGTAGCTCCGGCAATGCTCGTGGTATCGAGTTGACGTTTATTTCGTATCCTTCTGCCAGTTCTTCCACGCGTTCTATGAACCCTAGAGGATCCTTGCCCCCGTCGTATTTCAAACCCCATTTTCTTACCCGGTCTATAGTGGTTGCGTATGTGCCTGGCTGTTGCATCGCATATAGTGGTGGTTGTGGGACCTCGTGTTGGATGGGTGCGCCGGTTGTATTCTCGTCATCCGTTCTCGTAGCGCTTGGAGATGTCGACCGACTACTTGCCTGTGGTTTGTTTAGATTAGATGTCGTCCTTGCATGTTGTAGAGCTAGTTCCGTAAGCCGATCACGCCATTTCTCGTTGTCCTTTTCTGCCTGTACGAACGCCGCCAATCGCTTCCTTAGTTCGTCTACCGTTCCCGTATCATCCAGCTCGGACTCCGAGTGGTAACTTACCAGCTCCTCTCGGGTCAGATAATATACCCACGATACCTTTACCATTTTCTTATTTGCGTATCCTTTCCTTGTTAGTTTGTGTGCTTAGCCTTCGTTTTTTTGCTTTCCGTATATCCTTGTTACCTTCCTTTATGTAAAGCCTTGATGATTTCCTTGATTTTATTTAAGCCTGCTCGGGCGCCACATGTGACGGACTTATTGCCCAGTCCGTCCAGGGTTCCTATATTTGATGGGAGAAAATATTCCGATGAAAATAAATAGACAAAGGAGTTCTGAAAAACGTTATAAAGTTTATTTAAAAAATTCAATGCCCTTAAGAGCTACTCCTATTCTTTGTCCCTGTCTAAATAAGAGTAGCTGAGGTAGAACCCCTCTGCTAGCTCTTCGTCAGTTGGAGTAGAAACCTCCTACTGAATATAAAATAATTCACGAAATGAAGTACAAACCTTCAGGTCGTGTTGGTCAGTGGTAGAAGCCCACTGACTCGTATGCCTATCTCCTAGCTTCTGATCTTACAAGCTAATTTGCCATCCTTATATACGATTTTGTACGCCCGTGGACAGTTATTTCCTAAAAACAATTCATTGTAATAATTCCTCAGTTATAAAATTATGTAGGACTGCACGCAGGCAGTCAGTAATTTTACAATAAAAAGTTGGAAATGCAAAAATCGAATTCTAGTTTAACGCTACTTTCGCTGTATTCTATTGGTACGTACATGCGCTTACATGCTAACATGCGTTTTCCCTCTTTCCATTATCATACATATGGTGGTACATCGGTATATATACATATATGCATATTTTCGATCATGTATGACGATCCGCTACCCCGGCATTTCATATCCCAATTTTAGGGAGCCCTAATATACATAGCGAACAATGTGCCAAATCTCGTACGTACGCTTGTTGTATGCCTGCCGTGTTTTCCAGTGTTTGCTTTACCTATCGAATTCGATCATTTGTGTTTATGCGTGTGTTCGCTGTCACTTGGTTTTGATGGTGCGTTGGCCTCGTTTGGATGCTTTCGGCTTCTGCTTAGGGCGTGCGTTGGTGTGTCGTATGCTTGCACGTAAGTATGTAGAGAAAAGTCCCAATTAGTAGCGGCGCTTAGTTTGGCGGCTTTTACTGCTGATCTTTGTTTATCCAAATTATTATGTATGTTGTATTTGTGGCTGAGTGCATTGGATGCGCAAAGGGTTGGTTGACCGGCATAATTTTATGTTTTGTGCGTTTCCATTTTCCTTCCAAATGTTTTAGTGTATGTTAGGGTGACCTATATTTGAACCTTATGTGGGCGAAAAATGTAAATATTTTGCTTGCATGCAAAAGTACGCAAGTCTGGTTTATCCTTCAATTTAGTAAATAATAATTCAATATGCAACCGCATGTATGTGTTTTGACGTGTAATTCATAAAGATATAATTCATGTTATAAAAATGTACAAATGTTAAATTCGGAGTTAAGTTCAATCATTGTATAACATGTAAAAATTGAGAAAATAGATATATGTTGTGAGAGTACAAAACCCTCGGTTTTGGGGTCCTCACAATAGAAGGAGTAAGCCTAATCGTAAGAAATATATGTACATATATAGCTACAAATATACACACATTTTTATAATATGCCAAACTGGTTTTTGCTTTATTTATGATCTGCTTTTGCACCCATAATTGATTGTTGAGATAGGTCAGGGAATAGCCTGTACAATGTACAGGTATAAAGGAATCGAGATAGGTATAGACTTCCATATATCAAAATCATCAGTATCGAAAAAAATTAGATTTAGCCATGTCCGTCCGTTCGTCCGTCCGTTAACACGATAACTTGAGTAATTTTTGAGGTATCTTGAAGAAATGTTGGTTCCCGGGCACTCATCTCAGATCGCTGTTTAAAATGAACGATATCGGACTATAACCACGCCCACTTTTTCGATATCGAAAATTTCGAAAAACCGAAAAAGTGCGACAATTCATTACCAAAGATGGATATAGCGATGAAACTTGATAGGTGAGTTGAACTTATGACGCAGAATATGAAATTAGAAAAGTTTGGACAATGGGCGTGGCACCGCCCACTTTTAAAAGAAGGTAATTTCAAAGTTTTGCAAGCTATAGTTTGGCAGTCGTTCAAGATATCATGACGAAATTTGACTGCAACGTCACTCCTTTTACTATATGTATGCTTAATAAAAATTAGCAAAATCGTAGAACGACCACGCTCACTTTTAAAAAGAAAATAATCAAAATGGGCGTGGCTCCTCCTTTTTTCATTTAATTTGTCAAGGTTACTTTTAATGCCATAAGTCGAACAAAAATTTACCAATCCTTGTGAAATTTGGTTGGGTCTCAGATTCTAGGACGATAATTGTTTTCTGTGAAAAAGGACGAAATTGGTTGAAGCCACGCCCAGTTTTAATACACAGTCGACCGTTTGTCCTTCCGCTCGGCCGTTACCACGATAACTTGAACAAAAATCGATATATCTATACTAAACTCAGTTCACGTACTTATCTGAACTCACTTTGAATTGGTATTAAAAATGGCCGAAATCCGACTTGACCACGCCCACTTTTTCGATATCAAAAGTTACGTAGAATGAAAAAAAATGCCATAATTCTATACCAAATACGAAAATAGGGATGAAACATCTAGGATTGGTTTATTGACGCAAAATATAACTTTAGGAAAAAAATTTGTAAAATGGGTGTGACACCTACCATATTAAGTAGAAGGAAATGAAAAAGTTCTGCAGGGCGAAATCAAAAGCCCTTGGAATCTGGGCAGTAATACGGTTCGTGGTATTACATATATAAATAAATTAGCGGTACCCGACATATGATGTTCTGGGTCACCCTGGTCCACATTTTGGTCGATATCTCGAAAACGCCTTCACATATACAACTACCACCACTCCCTTTTAAAACCCTCATTAATACCTTTAATTTGATACCCATATCGTACAAACACATTATAGAGTCACCCCTGGTCCACCCTTATGGAGATATCTCGAAAACGCATCCACCTATAGAACTAAGGCCCACAACCTTTTAAGATACTCATTATCTCTTTCGTTTGATACCCATATCGTACAAACAAATTCTACAGTCACCCCTCGTCCAGCTTTATGGTGATATCTCGAAAAAACGTCCACCTATAGAACTAAGGCCCACCCCCTTTTAAAATACTCATTAACACCTTCCATTTGATACCCATATCGTACAAACAAATTCTAGAGTTACCCCTGGTCCACCTTTATGGCGATATCTCGAAAAGGCGTCCACCTATAGAACTAAGGCCCACTCCCTTTTAAAATACTCATTATCACCTTTCATTTGATACCCATATCGTACAAACAAATGCTAGAGCACCCCTGGTCCACCTCGATATCTCGAAAAGGCGTCCAACCATAGAACTAAGGCCCACTCCTTTTTAAAATACTCATTAACACCTTTCGTTTGAAACCCATATTGTACAAACACATTCTGGAGTCACCCCTGGTCCACCTTTATGGCGATATCTCGAAAAGGCGTCCACCTATAGAACTAAGGCCCACTCCCTTTTAAAATACTCCTTAATACCTTTCATTTGATACCCATATCGTACAAACAAATTCTAGAGTCACCCCTGGTCCACCTTTATGGCGATATCTCTAAAAAGCGTCCACTTACATAAATAACGTCCACGCCCTTTTAAAATACTGATTAACACCTTTCATTTGTTACCCATATCGTGCAAACAAATTCTAGAGTCACCCCTGGTCCACCTTTATGGCGATATCTCGAAAAGGCGTCGGCCTATAGAACTAAGACCACACCCTTTTAAAATACTCATTCACACCTTTCATTTGATTTCCGTATCGTACAAACAAATTCTAGAGTCAGCCCTGGTCCACCTCTATGGCGATATCCCTAAATGGCGTCCACCTATAGAACTCTGGCCCACTCCCTCTTAAAATACTCTTTAACCTTCCATTTTATACACGTGTCATACAAATATATTCCAGGGTTACCCTAGGTTCATTTACCCAATGGTGATTTTCCCTTATTTTGTCTCCATAGCCCTCAGCTGAGTATGTAATGTTCGGTTACACCCGAACTTAGCCTTCCTTACTTGTTTATTTTTGGGTTTAAACTTGAAATTTTATCTTAATTTTTATATGCACACATATATTCACACAAACATACGAAATTAAATTGTTTTTTTATATCTTGCTTTCATATTGTGTTTTTTATATATATTATTTTATATTTTATTTATATTTTTAGTATTGGGATTTTTAGTTTGCCCTACATTCATCATAACCTTGCTTGCTTGATTTTTTTATTGTTTAAATCCTTCGGTATTTTCAAATAAATACTTACATATCTTATTTGTGAACTCTCCCTTTTATTTACTTTGTTGGTTTTCGTTACTTTTTTACTTTTCGCGTTTTAGAATTTTTATTCTTTTTTTGGTTAAATTTTTTCGCATCGTTGGTTCGGTCTTCAACCAAATTGACACGAGTATACCGAGGCCCGTTGACTATTTTAATCGGTGCGCTTCGCGGATTTTTGGATCTTTTGGCCCTGATCGCCCGCTGAGGGTCTCTGTCGCGAACAGGGTGTCATTTAACGAGCTAGATAATAGCCTAAATTTCTCCCAAAAAATCGATTTGGTGTGCCAAATGGTCGATAGAGAAAACGTAGGTGCTCAGGGGGGTGATGTTCCGGCGCAGAACGCGCCATTAACGAATTTCGGCACTAGCCTTAATGCTCCTCAAAGCCACACCGCCCAAAATGAAAATAATGTCGAACACCTGAGCCGAATGAAGGCGATGATGGCGCAACAAAACGACTTGACTATAACTCTCACTCGAGAATAATTGATGTTTCGGACTCGCTCTTTGCCATAAAAAAGACGGTTCTATCTTCTCTTAATAATTAAAAAATTATATTTATACTTTTAATCTATTGTATTTTGTGAACCTATATTTCTCAGCTGATGAGTTTCTCTGTAGCTGAGCGGTTTTAGATCTCGGTGCCTCCCAAAAACTCGGTAAAAAATAAATTATAAATGACTCATAAATAAGAATTAGGATAAAAAAAAAATATATATATATGAATTAAAGAAAAAAAACAAAAACAGGATTAACCTGGTTTCATCGGGCCATTTGAGGGCAGTGCGCTGCCACAACGTCCGAAATATCAAAAAAAAAAAAAAAAAAGTCTGCGCAAGCGCCTGTACATCGGTCCGCTGAGGCATTTACGCCCGAGCCTCATAGCGGGAGGGGGGAGGGGGGACGCATAGCGCATCAATGAGCCAACGGTCAGTCATATTACCGGGCGAGATGACAGCGGTCCTCCCAGGTTTGAGAAGCTTGACCTTGAAAAGTGGCACATCAAATTCGATGGGACCAGTAAAGGCATAAGCGTCGAAAGCTTTATCTTTCGAGTGGAAAGGATGCGCGAGCAGCATAATATTTCCTTCTTCCAGCTTTTCACGGACTTTCATTGTTTAGTTTCCGGCGGTGCCTTGAAGTGGTATTGGAAGGTCTTTGAAGACAACGCAGAGGACCCCGACTTTGGCTATCATGAGCTAAAGACCGAGCTACTGAGCCTCTTCAAGTCCGCCGTGTCCGGAGAGGAAACAGCTGCCCGCGGAAGCTTTCACCGACTTTTATGCCGAAGTCCACAACATGACATTCCGTTTGCGGAAGAGGATCCTGAAAAGGAGCTGGTTGGCTTCATCAGGGGTAATCTCAAAACGTACCTGGCCAACTTGACCTTCGCCATATAAATGGACTCGTTGGTGGAGCTCAAGTCGGAATTCAAGAAAGCCGAAAAGCTTATTAAAGACAATAAAAGTAGGTCGAGGGTCGTAAATGAAAGCGATTTTGAACAGCCAGAGGAGTTAGGAGGTCAGAAGATTGAAGCTTTTATTAGGAAACCCCAATTTCAATCCCAATCCCTCTCCCAATACCAAGCACAATACCAATCTCAACTCCAGCGCCAAACTCCTGCCAATCCCAATAGTGTTCGTCCTTCTGTCAATACGTCTGCGTCCAATTCCACTGTCCATTCCTTTGGTGCTTCTCCCTTCCACTTAATGTTGTGTTTTTCATGTGGTATGCTGGTAGATTACTTTGTGAAAAACCCGGCAGAAGCACAAAAACCAAATAAATGTTCGTCCTCGTTCCACAATATGGTGTGTTTTGCTTGTGGTATTGATTCGTCCATTTGTGTCTTTAAGCCTAAGCAGGGAAACCCGAGACTGGCGGAGTTAACCGTGGACTCCAGCCAGAAGACTAGCAACCCGCCACCACAGTTAAAATTTGGCGAAAAGAAGAGGTAGATAGGGAACTACGGAAAGTACAGGAAAAGAGAGTGACGCGGGATAATAGGCGTTTACATCAGAGGAAAGTTGAATATGAAGAAGCTAGGAGAAACAATTTTTTTTTTTTTAGGAGAAACAATTTGTGAAACAATAAATAGTAATAGAAAGAAGAGAAATTTTAAGAAAATAGAGAAATTGCGTGAGAAGGGGAGATATTTTAAGCGGCTGAAAAATAAAATAATTGCCAACATAGTCACCGTGAAAGGTAATAATAGGTTTTTTGCGAAAACTACTATAGGAGGTCTTGAGGTCTTGGCTCTCTTGGACTCAGGAGCGAGCGCCAGCTGCTTAGGGAAGGACTCCTTCGGGGAAAGGAAACCTTGATCATGCCAATCAAAGGCCAGAATATCCGAACCGCGAACGGGGAGGAAACCGCCGTGGTAGGGGTGATAAAGCTACCTGTGGTCTGCGATAACGCCACAAAATATTTGGAATTTTTGATAGTGCCAGGTTTATAGAGACAGCTTTATCTCGGCATAGATTTTTTGAAGGAATTTGGTATGGGTATGCTGAGCAAGGGTGTGAGTGCGAGTGCGAATGCTGCCAGTGTGGCGGAGCTCGTGCCCGCCGAGGGTGACCTGTCCTTGGACGCGGTGTAACATGTTTTAACGCCGGAACAAGAGGCGATGTTGGAGCGCGTGAAAGCCCAGTTCTCGTCCTTCGCAGTATTAGGGTTAGGTCAGACCGACAAGGAAGGGCATGTCATCGAGGTGCCCGATGAAAATCTGGCAGTGAAGCAACGCCATTACCCCATTTCTCCGGCCATCCATCTCAATATATGCTGAGCTTGGCCGTATGCTGAGTATGGGAGTCATAGAGGAGTCCAACAGTAGTTGGAATTCGCCGGTCTCACTCGTTATAAAAGGAACCAAAAATGGTTTGTGCCTGGACGCGAGGAAAGTAAATAAAAGGACAATGAAGGACGCGTACCCGCTACCCCATATTGACGGAATCCTGAGCCGGCTCCCGCACACCAGATTTATCTCCGCTTTCGACCTGAAAGACGCTTTCTTTCAAATTCCAATCGAGAAGAAGTCCCTCGAAAAGACTGCTTTTACTGTCCCTGGCGACTCCTAAACCAATTAACGGCCATGCCCTACGGGTTGTGCAATGCAGCACAACGAAGGTGTCATCTCATGGACAAGGTAATTCCGGCTGCTTTACGTGAATGTGTTTTTGTTTATCTTGACGATTTGTTAGTGTGTTCCGAAGATTTCGCGTCTCTTATCTGTTTATTGGTAAAGGTCGCTTGGTGTCTTCGCGAGGCTTAGCTAACAATTAATGTAGAAAAGAGCAAGTTTTGTTTTAAAGTGGTAACTCTGAGGGACTTCCCCATGCCTAAAACCCCGAAGCAACTACGACGGTTCCTGGATATGTCTGGCTGGTACCGATGTTTCATACAGGACTATGCAGTGCATTACTTATTTCCCCATCAAGCTTTTTCTTCTTTTTGCTCGAATAGTCACAGCTAGAAAAAATTTCACAGCCATAGAGAAGCGATAAAAGTAATCGTATATGTATCGAGGTGAAATACTATGACAACCCCAGTGTACGGAGCATTCCGTACACTTTTCCTACCGTAATAATGATATGGTCTTTCCATGTCAATGTTTTGCTGAAAATTATACCAAGACTTCTTGCCGTGTCAACATATTCTATAACAGAGTTTTCGAACATAATATTATCTAAGGCGTTTGTAGCTAGCGGCTTTCTACAAATGATGATACATTTCGACTTTCGAGGATTTAGACATAAGCCGTTCATAGAGGCCCATACACCTATTTGGCCCAGATCGTGATTCAAGTTACTTATACATAAACTGGTACAATCGACAGGACAACACGTATACAATTGAGCATCGTCAGCGTAGATGTGGACGTCGCAATACTTGAGAACACTAGGCAGGTCATTAATGTACAATACAAATAACAAAGGACCCAGGATTGAACCTTGGGGAACACCTCGCAAAACGTCTGACAAGCTTGACTTTCTACTATTTACGGATACTGCCTGGGTTCTACCTTCTAGATAAGAACTGATTAGGTTGGTTGCATATATTTATCATCAATGAAAGGAGTGGCGTAGTTAAGCTTCTCTTTAAGCGGAATCCAGGCTGATGGTCCGTCAAAAGTTTATTTTCACGCACATATGTAGTGGTCTGCCCATGTAAAATGCACTCAACGAACTTCGATGGAAAAGCTAGTATGGCTATAGGCATGTACTCATTGTTTTGTTGGGGAATCGGGATAACTTTAGTAGCTTTCCAGCATTTTGGGAAGACACAAGTCATTAGCATTGAGTTTATTAAATATGTGGGTAAGGATTATGGGTAGGACGATTTTCAAGAATTTAGCACATATTCCGTCTAACCCTATTGCGTTGGACTTCACCGAAAGTATGGCTTGCACAACATCACAATCATCGACACCGTCAAACTCAAGGGGACTTGCAATAACATCAATACGAGCATAGTAATTGTCAATACATACATTTGCAGCCTAAGGAGGTAGTTTTAAAAAATTATCATTGATGTCGTTGACATCGACATCACGGGCAACTGAGAAAGCGGCTTTGGATTTTCCAATCCCAATCCCATTTATTGTATTCAAAGTTACCTTCGAATTTAAAGTGGGACTAAGCTTATTTTTGTAGAAATCTACCTTAGCCGATCTTAAACTTTGTTGGTAGTGAGCCGGGCGGCTTTGAAGCGTATATGCATATCAATAGTTCGGTATCTTTTCCATCGCGAGTAAGCCAGGTTACGCAAGTGTATTAAATGTCCTAATCTGCCGTCAAACCATGGATTGTTATAGTGCTTCGTCACCTTAAGTTTTGTTAGAACGTGGTCTTCAAAGAGTTTATTTATATTGGAAGAACTTTGTCTGATTATCAATCGATTCCAGCGTGCGAATCAATCTCCACTCGACGGAGGCCACTGCTTCAGCGAGTTAACTATCATTTATGTTTTTGAAGTCACGGTATGCGGTGTGCACGACGTTTGAAAATTAGAGTTATGAATAGGAGGTAGTGTTTAAAACATTGAGTGCAGACAGCTGGTCGTAAAGAAGAACTTTCTGGGAGTCTTTTATAAAGAAAACATCTAGCAGCGAGGAGCTGTTGTTTGTAAAATGTGTTGGTGGTGTGCGGGGAAAAGTCCCAGAGATTCCATACTTAGTTGCAAATTAGACTCTACGAGCAGATTGCTGTTGAAATCACCAGCTAGGATAATGTTTGCGTATTTAAAAAGTAAAGGTTGCAGAAAATCAGTAAAGCCATCAAAGTTTATTTATTTATTTACTTTCTTGCAGACTATTGATATATGTATATAAGACTTAACTCACTAATTTAACATTTGATTATGTAAAAATTTTAAAGTATTTTCAGAGTAGGAAAAATCCAAAACTGAAGAATTTGAGAGCAAGTTAAACTCTTTAGGAGCTCTGCGAAGAGGAGCATTTGCAGCATAGTTAGTTCTTGCCAATCCCACAAAAAAGTACGCATTATTTCTTAAGCATATATGTGGAATAGCATAGAAAATTCAATTCAATTAAATTCACTTTATTATTTAACACATTTGTACAAGTGAGACTATTGTCTCTTAAAGTATATCGATATTTGGATATGTGTGCAATATAATAATGTGAGTATAACCATATTTATATTAATATAAAAGAAATAACAGAAATAGATAATGTAGATTCGAGAAAATAGCTAGAATAGTGTTTTTCGTATATCAAAAAATGCAGACAAAGCCAATTTAAAGCGCGATGAATTGCGCTCATTTTTAATAAAATTAGGTAATGAGTTCCATACTTTGATAGTACTGACAAAGAACGTCCTTGATGATGAGAGATATTTATGGCGTGGAACGATGGGGTTACATGTTCTGTCAGATCAGCAAAACATAAATTTCGGAATAGGTATTCTGGTTGTTTTTTATGAATTAATTTATTCAGGAATATTAGATTACGATAGTTTAGGAAGGTAGTAAGGCTGCAATCAAGTATCTTAAACGAAAACTCTGATATGTCGTCAAATTTACGCTTCCAGTAGATATATCTTGCACAATTGTTCAATGCAAGTTGTAGCTTATTTCTAGACTTGCAGTCTATATCACCAAACACTAACCCTCCAAACGAAATGAAAGGAACTATTAGTGATATGACTAACATTAATTTGACATTTGGAGGAATGAAAGCAGCTTTGTACCACAATTTCCTTAACACAAAATAAATTTTTGATAAAACGTAGTTAATATGATCAACACAGTTAAAATTGGAATTTAGTTTGAACCCTAAACTACTAACGACTGACTCATACTTAATCGTAATATCCTGTAGTATAACCGGTGGAAAATTCTCTACTAGTTGCGGAGAGTGCGAGATGCAAATAGCTTTTGTTTAAGACGCATTTAGATTTAAATCACTCGACCACGAAGAGTTGCGAAATACGTTCTAAAAGGTAGGGTCAATCAACCGCCCACGTATTAAATTAAAAACAAATATTAGAGAGAGAAAATTCTCCTGCGGTTCCAAGTCTTAAAGACTGATAAGCAAACATCTGGATTCATAGGAAGGAGAAGGTAGATCAAAATGAAGGGAGCTTAGGGCGTACTTAATAAATACGTTTTGAATTCTTTCAAGACGATAAATTTGACAAGTATAAGACGGCGGCCAAATAAATATGGCATATTCCAATCTCGAACTAAAGTAGTATAAAGTAATTTTAAAGTATATGGGTCTGAACTGAATCGTCGAACAAAAGCCAACATCGAGAGAGCCTTAGCTTTTTTAAAGTTTAAATGACTATGAAAAGAAAAATTGGAATCAAACAACATCCCAAGATCAGTGACCTCAGAAACAGTGCTTAGTTATGCGCCTCCAAAGTGATAGGAAGTAGGAATGAGTAAACTTGGCGATTAGATCTGTATGAACAACCAACCAGGAGCTTAACACCATTCGCTAAAGAAATATTAACAAACACAAATTTGACAGAATCACCGGTACAAGAACTACAACATATTTTACAGGAAGAAAACCAAATCTCAGAAATGCATAAAATATCTATATCGGAGGGCTCAGAAAGTTATCTTATTTCATCAAGTTTTTTATATAGGCGTTGCACTTTGAGGTGGATGTTATTCACATCCTCGACACGTCTGCTAAGGTAAAAGGGCAACTCAGGGCAATTCCGCAAAGTTCAGGTTCTGGTACCAGTTTTATCAGATGACAAACCTCCAGGTATGGCATTGAAAGAAAAAATAACTTAGTTTAGTTCGCAACGATACTTTAGTTAGCCAGATACTTCTATACTTCTCTGACAACGATTAAAGCTTTAATGCTTTGCAGTGTTTTCCTATCGTAAACAATATGTTTGTGGCGATACGTCACTATGCCGTAATAAATGTTGGACAACAGCAAGAGCAAGGCAAACAGATGAAAGAAAACACAGCCACATGTACACGTACGCATCAATAAAAAGCGCGTATTACTAAGCCACATACACACAAATGCATAGAAGTGAATATGAGATGTAAAGATGTACAAACCTATAAAGAGCGCACAAGCACTAACGTTATTACACATTCATGTAAACAGCAGCCAAAGCGCTGAAGTTATTATTCACACAAATGCACGCATATACATAGAAGACAACACTGCCAATTGGGCAAAAATTCTAGACACGCTGGAGCAGATAGGCATATCCCTTTACCTGCGTAGGATCATACGCAGCTACTTTGAAGGTAGAGTGCTGGAATATGAAACGGCTGCTGGAGTAGAAAAGCTTCACGTCACAGGCGGTGTTCCTCAAGGCTCCGTGCTCGGTCCACTGCTTTGGAATATTATGTACGACGGAGTATTTCGACTCAAGGTACCCAATGGGGTGAAAATTATCGGCTTCGCGGACGATATCGCATTGGTAATCACCGCCAAGCACCTAGGCGAAATATGCGCCAAATCTAATACAAGCATAGCGATGGTTCAATCGTGGCTTACGAAAAATGGACTGCAGCTGGCGGAACAAAAAACAGAGGCTGTACTCATATCAAGTAGGAAAAGGGTGGAGCAGGTCACTATAAGAATCGGCCGCCATGACATCGACACGCTGCCTGCAATAAAATACTTGGGGGTTGTGATAGACAGGAGGTTGTCATTCAAATCCCACTTAGAGTATGCCAATGGAAAGGTAGCAAAAACCGTAGCAGCATTATCTAGGATAATGATAAATGCAAGAGGACCAAAGCAACGACGGCGTCAACTTCTGGCTGGCGTTGTAAAAAGCCAAATACTTTACAGGGCTCCTGTTTGGCATCAGGCCACGGAGTATAAATCATACTTCCGCGGGGTAAAGTCGACTTACCGCCTGTGTGCACTACGCGTCTGTAGCGCCTTTAAAACTGTCTCTGACGACGCAGCACTAATCATCGCAGGAATGTGTCCTATAGACATATTATCAAAAGAAGCAGCGACGATTTATCGGGATCAAAGCTCAAGTAACGGAGCACGAGAGCGAAGCGTGCAGAACTGGCAGCTCAGGTGGAATGCCTCAACAAATGGTCGTTGGACACACCGATGTATCCCAGATATTAATATATGGATATCTAGAAAGCACGGCGAGGTGGATTTCTACCTCACACAGTTTCTGAGTGGTCACGGATGCTTTAAGGAATATTTGCACCGATTCAATCACGAGCCTAACAACATATGCGATCACTGCGGCGGCGATACAGTAGAAGATGTTTATCATGTATTTTTCGAGTGTCCTAGGTTCTATAGCTCGAGATGCAAACTGTGCAGAATATTTGGAGAGGATTACACTCCTGAAACAATTGTTGGATGCATGCTACAAAGCAAGGTAAAATGCTCAGCGGCGTGCGATGTAATAGCGGAAATAATGAAGTGTCTACGAAGTCTTGAAAGGCAACGGCGCAGCAGCGAACATTGAACAGTCGAGTTGTGTGGGTGGATAACAAATTGCTAAGGTGGAGGGGATCGAGCTGAGCACGTATTGAATGCAAGGCCTCCGTACAATTAGCGGCGTGAGAATGATAACATAAGAAAATACCGTAATATATGTAGGTAAATGTAATAGCAAACCAGGCGACGGATTGGAGACAAGGCCTCTTCAACCGTTCGAATACTGCCCCAGGTGAAGGAATAAAGCACGGATTGGAGACACGGCCTCTTCAACCGTGCGACCAAAAGCAGTCAACATACACGCAACAACAAACCTACGGATTGGAGACAAGGCCTCTCCAACCGTAGAAACAACGAGTATGAGGGTAAACGTCACACATGCAATCAGAGTTTATACTCGGATTGGAGAGAAGACCTCTCCAACCGGTGGAAGTACGAGGAAAGCCCCGTTACGTATTGTGGAAAAAAAACAAAAAAAAAAAAAAAAAAACAAAAAAAAAAAAAAAAAAAAAAAATTTCTATTTATACATATATAATTTATTTACACATATATACATATGTAAAAAACAAAACCCTACAATACAAGTAGTCGAACGCACAAGCATGCCACAAGCACTATATGCACAGTGGTTAAGGTAGGCTTGCAAATATTCGTAGAAGTGGTATGCGTCAAGCACATTCAGGTAGTAAGCAGGGCGTGTCAGTCCCAGCGTTAACCATACCGCGGCACTATCTAAGTACAGCAACGTGACCCCGACAGACGTAGAGCTTAGTGCTCAACCTAACTCCCGACGGAATACTTGACGGTAGTACCGGGGGGTAAATGGTACTCAGACGGTAGGAGGTTTAGTGCGGTTAAAGTCCCACACTGACTATGAGGCTTTCGATGCTTCCTCCTCGTAAAACAAAAAAAAAAAAAAAACATAGAAGACAGAAATGATAAATAAATAAGTAGCCATGAGATACAGAAATAAAAAAGCAACTATTCGAGACAGCTGTTCGCGAAAAGTCTAGACCCTGGAAGAGATAGGTGAACTGAGAGTATAAAACTAGAGCAGTCCAAGTGATGATCAATCAGTTCAATTTTAGCACGCCATATTTGAACGTAAGTAATTAAATTGTGAAGTACTACTACCATTGGTAGTGTTGTTATTAAAGAACATTTTGCTATACTGCATATTTAAGTTATTTATTCGACAGTTCATTCTACCGATAATAGAAGGTTCAGAATATAAAAGAAATTCTTAAAATTCGGTACAGTTGGCGTCAGAAGAGGAATTGATGAAAAAGAGTTCGTGGTGGACATCGAAAGGTTAGCACATCCTGCAAATGCGGATACACCCGTGGAATACATCGAGAGGGTAAAAGGTTAGAGCTTTATAAATGAAATATGGGAGGGCGAAACGAAGCGAGATATATACGCAAACCCAAAGCCAATATTTGCTACAACGGTATCACATACACTTACTCAGAAAACTGTCTCAATTTTGAGTAAACATAGCTCATCGTGTGGAAGTGGAAAGGCCAGACTGGATAAACACAATTTTGGAAGCATTGAAGGTATCGCAACAGAAAAACTCCGGGGTTATAAAATAATTGCAGTGCGGCAACCCAGGTTACATTGCACGTCATTGCACCACCGGCCCTAATAGCTCCAACAATGGGCGTCCTTAGACGCAAAGCTAAGGGAGATGAGCAAATCTCCAAGTCAACCCCAGTGTTAAACTAAAGCGAGAAAGTCGCAAAGGGGCTACTGCTGGTTCCATAAATTCTGATATTACAATCGGAAGGAGGTCTAGCAATCTTACTGTCGGGGAAAGTGTGAACGGAAAAAAGTGTTTACTGACTGTAGATACGAACGCATCACATTCCATCATTCGATCTGATTTAGTCAACAAGGAGATAAGACCCTTGCTCGGAGCAAGATTGCGTCCTGCCACTAGTGAGGATATCCCAGTTTTGGGAGAAGTAACATGTGAAGTCGGAAATGGTAACGTTACGGTACTACACAATTTTACAGGGACAGAGATTTTTGATGAAATCATAATTGGAGTAGACTTCTAAACCGACCAAGGGATCAAGATCGACATGCAAAGCCGGATCATGTGTTGTAAGATGGATGTGCCAACAAAGCTTGGCTATAGTAAGAAATATGGCAGTAAACAAGTGCTGGTGTAGGAGAGTCAGCAAATACCACCAAAATCTTAGGCTATAATCGGGGCAAAGATTGATGCGGATTATGAGACAAACAAATTGGGGTTGTAGAAGCAGCAACTGAGTCAATACGGGAATAATAGTTGGACAAGCAAGAGTATTTAACGAGTTCAAATCACCAATCAAACTTACATTAAGAAGATGCCAAGAGGCTGAGGTAGTTATTGATTGCGAGCAACTCCAACATAATGTGTTCAACAGCAACATTGATCTTTCAGGTGATATCACAACATAGACGGAAGAAGTTGGGAAAAATTACCAAAATTAGGCAAAACAACTTCTCCTAAAGTACTCAGACATATGGGACCAGCATGGTTACAAACCAGGCGGCACTAATATAGTGAAATTTACACTGGTGACGCGAGGTCAAGCGGTCAAGCTCCTCGTAATGCTCCACTGGCCAAGCGAGAAGTGGTGACTCAAGTTCTAAAACGAATGAGCGACAATGTAATCGAACCACCAGCTAGTTATGGAGCTTACCGGTAGTACTTGTCGAGAATAAGGATGGAAAAATGAGATTTTGCGTGGGCTACCGTAAATTGAATAACGTCACCAAAAAGGATCACTATCCATTGCTAAGATATGACGACACCCTGGACTCGCTATGTCGAACGAAATGGTTTTCATATTGGATTTAAAAAGTGGCTACTGGCAGGTGGAGGTGAAGGAGAAAGACAAGAAGGACACAGTATTCCATGTCGGAAACGGTCTTTGGCAATTTACAGTAATGCCTTTTGGACTATGTAATGCACCAGCTACTTTCGAAAGACAAATGGATTAGGTACTCAAAGGACTACGTTGGAAAATATGCTTGGTGTACCTAGACGACATCATCGTAGTGGGAAAGAACTTTAAAGAACATCTTAAGAATTTGGAGGACGTTTTCCAAAGAGTAGCTGGCGCTGGTCTGAAACTAAGTCCCAAAAAGTGTACACTGTAAAAAAAAGTTATTTGGCTCACAAGATAACGACGTATATCTGCACTGTGAATGAAAAGATAGAAGCTGTAAAGGATTGTTGAAGACCACTGAACCTGCATGAATTAAGTAGTTTCCTTGGGCTGTGTACATATTACGGCGATTTTTACCAAATTTTTCCAGCGTAGCCCATAGTCTACATGAGCTTACAAAGAAAAATAAAGATTTTGAATGAAAGGAGCAAGAAGTAGCCTTTCAAACATTGAAAGAGCGCTTGGTTTGTGTACTTCCCAATGTTGGCATATCCGATTCCATGAGCAACGTTTATTCTAGTTACAGATGCGAGTGGATATACTATAGGAGGCGTTTTGTCACAACTGGTCGATGGACAGGAAAACGTAGTACTATAGCCAATCATTTGGATACGCATTATCTTAGGCGGTTTCAATGCCCACCATGTTCTGTGGCATTCTGATCTACAGGCGAACAGCAGGGGCGAGATGGTGGCGGACAGAGTAGAAGAAACGATGTTCTGCACGATAAACGGAAACGCCTCCACTCGTATGGTAGGCAGCTGTCACAGATCACCAGATATTTCAATCGTGAGCGCAGGACTCGTTAACTGTGTCAACTGACAGCCGATAGTAACATTGGCATCCGACCACCTACCCATAGCCCTTTTGCCAGAGCAATCTGCCGACTTCATTACTAATAAAAAACGCACTTACATAAATTTTAAAAAAGGAAAGTGGGAAGATTACAAAATTTATACACACAATAGTTTTGTTACCCTCACTATTCCGACTGAAGCCAGTCAACGAAAGCGTGCTTACCGCAAGGTCATTGAATCCGCTTCGGCTCATTTCATTCCCGCCGGAAGAGCACCGAAAATCCGGCCACATTTTTAAGCGGAGGCCGCAACTCTAGCAAGAGAGTGTGACCTTATAAGACAGCACGACCCCGGCGACGCCCAAATAAGGGATATAACCAACGCATCTGATTGCTTGCGGATGAACACAAGCGGGCGAAATGGGAGAAGCACTTACAGAATTGTAACCTCTCCTCCGGGTTAGGCAAGCTATGGTCCACCCTAAAGTCCCTATCGAATCCGACTAAACACAATGACAAAATTTCCATCGCCTTCGGCGATAAAATGCTGTCGGATGCGAAAAAATGCCCGAGCGCTTTCTGCCGACAATATGTAATGCATTATACGGTTGACAAAGCCAGACGGAGGGTCCACAGACGAGAACACTAGCACAAACACAGCGCGCCCCCAACTACGATCACTTTCCAAAGAGATTGAAGATGCCATCGTTCATGCTAAATCATCTAAATCAGTAGGCCCAGACGGCATAGCCATGCAGATGCTAACAAAACTTGGCAAAGACGGTTTTAATTATCTAGCGCATGTCTTCAACATGTCCATGTCCAGCTTCGTCATCCCCGAGAAATGGAAAATGGCCAGGGAGGTTCCGCTATTAAAGCCTGGGTAATTTGAAGCCATTGTGCTTTCCTATTTCACTGCAAATTTGCGTATTGCCAATCATCAGCATGGGTTTAGAAAACTACATAGCACTACCACCACACTAAACGCCATTAACACGCAGATAAATTGCGGATTAAACCAAAAACCCAACCACAGAACAGTACTCGTAGCGCTATACCTATCAAAAGCTTTTAATACGGTCAACCAAGGAACGTTACTGCAAGATTTGGAAGGGTCCTCGCTTCCACCAAGTCTCTAAAAGTGGACCGCAAACTATCTGTCTGGCCGGCAGGCATCGGTGTAATTCAGGAACATAACATCTCAACCCAGAAGAATTAAACAAGGGGTCCCACAGGGTGGTGTCCTATAACCGCTTTTGTTTAGCTTCTACATATCGAAGCTACCTCCACCACCAGAAGGAGTCACTATTGCATCCTACGCCAATGACTGTACAATAATGGCCACAGGTCCAGGCCCACACATCGAAGAGATTTGTAATAAAATAAATAGCTATCTCCTTGATCTCTCCATTTTTTTTGCCTCACGAAACCTGACATTGTCACCGACCAAATAATCGGCGACCTTATTTACAAAATGGACGCGGCAAATGTCGACAATATTGGGCATACACGAATATGGCATTACGCTACCGACTGCCTTACAGACAAAAAACTTGGGTGTGACGTTCGATAAGAATCTATATTTTATACCTTAGCCTTAATAAAATTCTCAAATCTTTTGCGGCAGCACTTGGGGTAAAGACAAAGAAACGAGGGAATAAACTACTTAACGCACATTTTCAACCTGTCGCTGAAATTCTTTGTCATTCTTGAACAATGGAAAATAGCAAGGATAATTCCGTTACTAAAGCCTGGCAAACCAGATAACGAAGGTATGTCATATCGACCGATATCAGTCCTTTCGACAGTAGCGAAGACATTTCACAGCAAATCTTCGCCTAGACATGCACCAACATGGCTTCCGTAAAATGCACAAAACCACAACCGCGCTTAATGCCATACATACTCAGATTAATTACGGACTAAATCAGGAAAAACCTCATCATAGAACGGCACGCTACTCCAAGACATATAAGGCTCACACCTTCCCCCTTGTCTAAAAATTTTGACAGCTAATTATCTGAATGGTCGACAGGCGTGGGTTCTATTTAGGAACGAAATCTCAAAACCTAGAAAAATAAAACAGAGGATAGCAAAGGGTGGTGTCCTATCCCCGCATCTGTTTAATTTTTTCATATCAAAACTCTCTTCCCCACCAGAAGGAGTTACAGCTATTTCCTATGCCGACGACTGCACGATTATGGCTGTAGAACATGACGTTTCTATCGATGAATTAGTTTCTAAAATAAACAGCTATCTCCCCGATTTTCCAGTTTCTTCACCTCGCGTAACCGGTCATTATACCGACAAAATCCACGGCCGCTCTGTTTACGACGTGGAAGGAGCAGATGTCGCAAATATTGGTCGTGCGCGTTGAGTGTGTTACACTACCGACTGCCAGTCACCCAAAGATCTTAGGGGTAACGTTCGATAATATTCTAAGATTCAAGGCTCATGCCACCGAAATTGTATCTAAAGTACATAGTCGCAACAAAATCTTCAAGTCACTTGCCGGCAGCACCGGGGAAAAGATAAAGAAACGTTGCTAATCACTTACAAAGCAATTGGTTGGCCACTCGTGAGCTAAGCGTCACCAGTTGGGTCGCCTGGTCTTAAAAATACTTACTGGAAAAGGATACAGGCCTGTCAAAATGCTGCTATCAGAACTGTCACCGGATGTCCAATTATGACCCCCGAACACCACCTACGTAGTGAGGCCAAAAAGCACAACGAAATGCTGAACAGGCAATTTTTGCGAGATTGTTACAAAGCAGGACATCGTAGCAAACAACTGCTTCATCTAGCCTCCACGTGGATTAATGGAACATCTCCATGAGCACTATGACGAGATCCGGAACCTGCCAACACAGCCATTTGATCCAGACAAGCATAAGCAGGCCGGTAAACGCCTTTGCCAGGACGCGCCGGGTGAACCCCGTTATTGATGTGCAATATCCCACCCTTGCAGAAGAAGAAAGCACACTACCAAGGGAGATACGAGTCGCCCTGGCCCAACCACTTACAAATCAATTCACCTGCCGATTGCATGCTACGCGTCCCGATATGGTCGCGAAGCCTAAAGGTAACTAACTGGAAGAAAATATAGGCCTACCAAACACTGCACTCAGAACCGCTACGGGCTGTCTTCTTATGTCCCCACAACACCACCTACACAATGAGGCGAGAGTACTCCCCATTAGGGAGAGAAATTAAATGCTGAACAAACAACTTCGGCCGGAAGCTTGGAAATCCCAACAGACATCTGATTGAAGAGTCCACTCCCCCCAGGGGCTTATGAGATCATTTCCGTAAGCATTATGAGGAAATACTAGGACCACATCCGTATGAAGCAAAAAACACAAACAAGTCCTCAGTGATATCCACAAACAGGCGTCGGACATCGATGCCAGGAATTGCCAGGCAAATCCAGTTCTTAAAGAAAAATACCCAGAACTCACAGAAGAGGAACGCACTCTCCCCAGGGAAACGCGTATCACCCTAGCTCAACTTCGATCTGGGTACTGTTACAGGTTAAACTCTTACCTACCCAACGCCTATAACACCTCTCTCACTATGGTACACCCCTGTTGAAACTGCAAGTTGCCTTGGACTTCCGTTAGAGGATATTGATGACAATTTGTGATCGGTTCGCCTATTGAATGGGGCGAAGCACTGCTGCAACAACAACAACAGGTTAGTGCTGGCTAAGTATACGGAAATGGTTTTTAAAGATGCCCTCTAGGTGGGAACCGGGCCATACCCAATTTCAATGATGTCCAAGAATAAAAAATGTGCCCGAGGCCCTGCACGGGAAAAGATGCCGTCTCTGGGATAGGCGTTAAAAACCCGAGTATTTCATCGGGGACCGCTCAAACGGCACCGATTAAGCCTTCACCGTTTCGGTCATCTGTGGAAACTAGCGACATTAGGACTAAACCCCTTGAGAGCAAATTCAAACCTGTAGCAGCCAGCAAAGCCCTGTCGCCAGAAAAAAAAGCAACTTCTAGCTGAGCAAGCACAGGTAGCCCGTCCCACGCCCGAAATGGGCACACCGGGGCAACTGGAGGTTGAGAGCAGGAATAAGAACTTTATGGAAAAAAGTGCCCCATCCCTTTAACGGAGCCTTGCGACGATCCATCTGAGCCTCTTGAGGTCTCCAAGGCAAGCAAATGTGTCATCCTCTCGATCTATAACCAGCAGAACCTACGAAATGCAATGAAGATCGTAGAGAGACTTGGTAACTCTGCGATATGTTGACGGCAGAGCACAAAAGTTGTTTGACCTGACCAGAAAAACTATCGCTGCCAAAATTAGCAGGGATAGCACATCTGCTGTTGCAGGTGCAACCACAATACCACCCAACCCAAAGGCGCCAGATTTTAAGAGACAAAGATCTCTGGGGAACGTCCCGAGCGTCCCCAAGAAATGAAGCCTTCGGATCCACCCCTTTTGCACTGATTAAGGCCTTTGGCGTAGTAGCCAAGGCTAACATTACGCAGGCGGTTTTGAATCGCGGTCACACGGATGGAAGCATGACCCCGGATGAGTGAAAGGATGTCCTTAATGACTTTCTCAGGATATTTAAGGACATAATGACCATTACCCGTCGGGAGAAGTGCTGTTGTACCTCATACGCTGACACTCCTAAATAAATCCCATCGGGAGGGCGCCGCCTCCATTTGTACGATATGGGTATCAAATTAAAGGTATTAATGAGAGTTTTAAAAGGGAGTGACCCTTAGTTGTATTTGTGAAGGCGTTTTCGAAATATCGACCAAAATGTTGACCAGGGTGACCCAGAACATCATCTGTCGGGTACCGCAAATTTATTTATATATGTAATACCACGAACAGTATTTCTCCTATGATTACAAGGGCTTTTGATTTCGCCCTGCAGAACTTTTCATTTTCTTCTACTCAATATGGTAGGTGTCACATCCATTTTACAAAGTTTTTTCTAAAGTTATATTATGCGTCAAAAAACCAATCCAATCACCATGTTTCATCCCTTTTTTCGTATTTGGTATAGAATTATAGAATTTTTTCATTTTTTGAAATTTTCGATATCGAAAAAGTGGGCGTGGTTATAGTCGGGTTTCGCCCGTTTTTAATACCAAGATAAAGTGAGTTCAGATATAAGTACGTGAACTAAGTTTCGTAAAAATATATAGATTTTTGCTCAAGTTATCGTGTTAACGGCCGAGCGGAAGGAGAGACGGTCGACTGTGTATAAAAACTCGGCGTGAATTCAACCGATTTCGCCCATTTTTATAGTTATCGTCATACAAGCTATGCCCTTACCAAATTTCACAAGGATTGGTAAAGTTTTGTTCGACTTATGGCATTAAAAGCATTTTCCTTTAAGTTTTTATTTTGTTTCACCATATATCATTACTGGAGTTAAATATTGACATAATTTACTTTACTATACTGTAAAGATATTAAATTTTTTGTTAAAATTTTACTTTTAAAATTTTTATTTTAAAAAGTGGGCGTATTCGTTATCGGATTTTGCAAATTTTTCTTTAGAATACATATAGTAATAGGAGTAACGTTCCTACCAAATTTCATCATGATATCTTCAACGACCAATTTACAGCTTGCAAAACTTTTAAATTACCTTCTTTTAAAATTGGGCGGTGCAACACCCATTGTCCAAAATTTTACAAACTTTCTATTCTGCGTCATAAGGTCAACCTACCAACCAAGTTTCATCGCTTTATCCGTCTTGGAAACTGACTTCCATAACGCCGTTTTTTCAAGAATGAGAGTAAAATTGATGTTCGCAACTATAGCGAAGCTCTAATGTATCTCAAAACTTTTTGAATACATAGTCAAAGAAAAAATCTATTTTGCTGTTAAGACTTTGATAAACCCAAATCAACATAAATTTTTGTCAGGTCGGTCAACAGTTTCTAATTAAACTGTGTTCACTGAATTCTGCACTTCTTCATTTTCTTTTGGACTCCAAGTTGACTGTATTTATACATATCTTTCTAAGGTTTTCGATAAAGTCTCCCACAAAATTTTACTTAGTAAATTGGCCTGCATAGGATCTCACTCATCTTTCTTATTGTGGATCAATTCATATTTAATGAATAGATGCTGCGTAGTTACGATTGATGGTGTGTCTTCTAACCAATTTTTTGCCTCTTCAGGGGTCCCCCAAGGTAGTATTTTAGTACCACTCCTATATATTCTATTGTTTCTTACATGCAGAGTCTTTGCTTTATGCTGACGATTTAAAATTTTTTTGTAATGTTAGAAACTTAGTTGACACGATGAACCTTCAGAAGGATCTAGACAATCTTTATAGATGGTGTGTGAAATCCTCCGCCTCTCTTTAAATATTAAAAAATGTTTCCATTTATCTTTTTCCAAGCGTCAGTCCAATCTGAGTACATCGTATGCTATTGGTACTGGTGTACTGCAATCCGTTACAGAATTAAAGGATTCAGGAGTTATGTTTGATGCAAAGTTTAATTTCAACAGTCATTTAAATGGTATAATTTCGAAACCATATTCTCTTTTGGGTTTCACGTCTGAATTTGCCGACCCTTACACCCATAAACAACTCTTTACGTCGCTTGGCCGGTCACACTTGGAGTATGCAGTCTTTTTTGGCGACCATATGATCAGCCTTCGATCAACAGGATCGATCAGGTGCAAACAGTTTTTCTAAAACACGCATTACGTTCCCTTCGGTTTGATGACCCAGCTCCCTCGTACGATGCTCGACGTATGTTAATAAATTTGGATTCTTGGGAAAGCGACGGAAAGTTCTTTCACTTGGGTTCATGTTTAGCGGCGTAATTGATTTTCCAGTTTTACATGAGTGTATTAGTTTTAATGTTCCGCGAAGAAATCTGCGTACAATGTTATCCTTTTATTTAGAAAATTTTAAAACAAAATATGCGAGTATGGGGCCTATTAGTCGGGCATTGCGTGAAATGAATGCTTTATTTTCAATCACAAACCATGTTGACATTGCTTCCTCAAAATCACACTTTGTAAAAAAACATAATGCAATTTGTTAGTAAAAAAACTTGTGTTTTGTATTATTCTATATAATATTTACTTCCCTGTTTGGGATTTATCAAAATATATTGTTCTAGTCAGTAAGGTATTTGGTACTGTAGACTTAAATAAATAAAATAAATAAATAAATAAATATTTGTAAAAACTGAATCGAAATACATACTTATAAATAAAAAGTGATATTTTAACTGGTATAAATTTAGTCGAAGTCAATATCGTCAACATGCTGTGGTTCAGATAATAAGCCAATAACTTCACTCGCTAATGCTCGCCGCTTTGACCTAGGGGTTTTCCGCAAAGTGTTTATGAACGGTTCTGACGATATCAGCAATCTGTGCAGCAAATCCAAGTTGTTTAAGCCGCCTTTATCAATATATCAACGGAGGCGAAATTCTTAAGCGCAGATGTTCGCGGCGCGAGTGGAATGGCGTCAATTCACATGCACTACCATCGTCAGCAACGATCTTTATTGCAACGAACTAATCAAGTACTATCAATCGGCAAACAGCGGCCGCGCTCCTTTTATATACATTTATTTAATACTTTGAATTTGTGAATATTTAAAGTCAAGAGCTAAAGTTTTTAACAAGTTAATTACTTAATTATTAAATAATAAAAAAGGTGAAATTATAACTTTTTTGAAAAGATAAAACCTAAATAAACATCTTTTTATTGTAAAAACAATAGTGCAGTGTTGCGAAGAGAGACCAGATGAGTTTGTTCATGGTCCTTCGCAGCCATCTTTAGCCCGCCCTAAAAATTATAAACAAAAATTATCAGTTTAAATCCAATTATCGCTCGTTTTAATAATAAATAAAAATTTAAAACCAAAACACACAAAAGTGGAGACAAACATACAACAAATTAAAAACTGAGTGAAAAATTTGAAAGAGAAAATCCACCCCAAATAGGGAACTGATTACGAAAAAAATGCATATATTGAGTTCAAAAAAAAAAAAAAAACAAAATTGCAAAAAATATTGGAAAAAATCAGTGGAAAAAAGTGACAAAAAAAAGGAGAAAATATATATATATATATATATATATATATATATATACAAATTGAGTGCTCAAAAACTTAAATAATCAAAACCAAAGATTGAAATAATTCATAGAAAAAACACAACAAAACAACAACTGAACGTTAAAAAAAAATAATATAAAAACGAATATTTAAAAAATTGTCAAAGTGCTTGGTAAAAAGTTATTAAATATATACCAATATACACTACTATTTACAAAAAAAAAAGTGTTTTTTTGGTGCACACCCTTTTTAAACAATAATAAAATTCTGAAAATTTTTAGAGAAAATAAAAAACAATCAAATAAATATATAAAAATCATCTTTACCCAGCAGCCAAGCAGCAGAAACAAGCGACCAGACAACAATGTAAGGAGCTCCAAAACATACAGGAATTGGCGAGTAGGCATTTTTATATTTTCCATAAAAAATATAAAAATAATAAAACTTTTTTCTACAAAAGTTATATTATTTTGTAAACTGCAAAACACACACACATATATATATATATGTATATTAGGTCGGGTCGATTTGTGGTGAGGCAAAAAAATCGCCCATTGCTCTGTGAAAATCATATTCTAGGGATCAAAATAAGAAACTTTGCCGAAGGAACCATACCTCTAAAACGAATTCTGATGTCCCCCAATTTGGGTAGGGGCAAATTTTGAAAAATCCCACTTTGACCCATTTATAGTGCTCCAATCGAGTCCAAATGTATGACCGACCCCCACTAACTTTGGAGGCCCGACCCACCGATGCCAGTGGCACACCCCCTGGAACCTCCGTGGGGGTTCACCGTACAAACATTTCAAAAAATCGCCGGTGTTGCACTTTACATGAAAAAATCAGCTAAATGGCTGTTTTTTATTTATTTTTATTTATTAATTTATAATAATATTTATTATTTATTTATAATAATATATGAACATATATAAATGAAAAAATTAATTTAAATGAGTTATAGAAAAGAAACTAAAAAAAATTATTGTTTGAAGTCTTTTTTACTCTCAAGTCTGGGCAAATTCGCACGGCTCTCTAATGTCGTCGCCATAACAGCCTCTACGTTTTCCGGTATAACCCGTAGCTAGGAATTGAACATGTCGTTCCGTTCCTTGTATGTGTGATGGAATTTTTGCATCATTAAACGGTGGATCATCTTGATTTAAATATTCTTTGAATGTATCGTACGGAATGCTTCGCGTAAATGGTGGTTCAAATACGATATTTATATCATTCAAATTGGTAATTTCCGTATAACTTGTGCAACTAAAGTTTATATCTGGTTTTTTATAAACTCTAAGTTCCATTGGCTCGTCAACATCGGTTCGATAGCGTAGAGTTTTCTTGATGGCACAGTCACGCTTTTCTTTGCTATCATCAAACAACATTGATAACAAGATATTTTCCGAATGCGCATAATATGAATTATCTTTACTTACTTCATTGACAATTTTGCGAAAACGAGGTTTTAGAAATCGTGACCAACCAATGAACTTGAAAAATAATGCACTGCGGTACACGACAGAGCTGTAATACTTGATATTGAAGTACATTGGCACATAACATTTAATTATAAATTCAACCAGAATTCTTAAATTTGCATCTGGATTTTCCGTTGTCACATATAATCGCAATAATCTAGCGACCTTGGTGAGCCACCGAGAATGTACAATTTTCCCTGGTTTGATATTAGCCAGATCCACCGGAACCACGCCGCTACAAATTGCAAGGGCCATGTCGTATAAGTACTTCGAATCGGTGGAAAATTCAATTTTTTCTGGAGCAGGGGGCATATTTTGCAACTCAATTTTCTGGAAGCCGTCCAACACCTTAAAATATATAATAACCTAATTATTAAAAATGGTTGACAATTATAATAAATGAGTGATAGCAATAACTTATCGGAAGAGTTTCACAAGTTTCGATTTAACGGCTCAGTTTTCCGGTTGCCGATCTTGGTCCAGTGCTGGTTGATTTATCCAAAGCTTCAAACAAATGCCGAAACGGAAGTTCGTTGGAGTGTAGAATGCAAACGAACCAATTCGAATCGTCGTATAATTCCACCGTGTGGGCCAGTGTTTGTTGGCTCACCGTCAGTGCATATTCCAATTAATGCATCCAGTGATATATTTTTATCGTTGAAAAAACCATTTAATTTGGTTGTTTGTATTCAGCGGTTTCATGTTCCAGTCTTACGTAACCAATCAATTCAGAATTGGGTTCTCTCAAAATAACAATATGAGGTTCTTTTACCATCCTAGTATGATACTTCTCATAAATTTTATCTATCATTAAAGTATCATCTTTTCTGCCAACGAATGAAAACGCTAACAAATTGGTATCATCTAGCAGTTTGCGAAACATTTCTTGTCTGCATTTCTCTTTTTCTCTGCGAACTTTCGATTTATCCATGATGAGAGGTTTCCCATGCTTATCTTTAATTTTAAAATCTTGTAAAAGAGCGGTTCCCAATGCTGATGCTACTCTGTCAGGCACACCAAATCTGTCACATACCAAGGCAAAGTTAAAACAATCGTATCTCTCTGTGTATTGTGGACTTGTGCTTCTATCCATATCTTCTTGAACGGGTGGCGGTGCGTATGTTGAATCATCGGGATCTTGGTATGTTGGCATTGATGACATAGACGTTGGTCCTTGCTCTTCAGTTTCCATCATAAATGCATCCATTGTTAGTCTTCTCTGATTATGTATATCGTGCATGAACTCTTTGAGGCGTTCGGGAACCCAGCCGCATGCTCATGGAGCTGCCTTCAAATCGCATTTACATGTCCCAATGTAAAAAATTGTTTCCAGATTTTACATACTCTGTAAATTGTTGGGTGTTGTTTCTTCTCTTGATTTGCTCTTGATACTTGTCAAGCAATTTATTCAATTTATTAAATACACTTTTTTTCAGCATTATTTCCATACCAAATATTTCCCAAATTCCAATCAAATTTTCTTGTGCTTGAATAGTGAATGATTTATGGGAAAACTTTTTTTGTTCTGTTTTAGCACGTTCGATTAAGTAAAAATAATATCTCAAGATATCCACATGGGTTGGTAAATTAAGATCCGTTAAATCAGTAGACATACCAAAAACAGTAACATCATGCTTGGGTATATGACTCATTGGGTTTTCGATAGTTGTTGATGTAGTTGCTTCATCTTGCGGTGTAGAGAATGGTGGATCCATTGTAAACTTTTTGATTTGGAATGGTCACTTCACTTATTATTTTTTTTGAAATATTTTTTTTTCTGAAATTAGCACTTCATACTTTGCGTTCTTCACAACGACTTAATGCATTCACAAAAACTGTTGCGTTATATATGGTCTACGAGAGGTGGTAATAAGAATTAAATGGTAATTTCAATTCTACCTCCTGTGTCTTGTGGTGGCTTAAAAAAACAACACAAGCAATTTTACGATCTGCAATTGTGTCACAGTGATACCTTCATTTTTTAAAACGGTTGAATAAAAAACCCACACAACTATATTTACGACATGCAAATGCATTACAGTGATGCCTTGGTTTTAAAAGGGTTGTAAAAACGCTAATGTCTAATAATTTTTTTTTATTTCTTTTCTATTACTAAGTTAAGTTCATTTTTTCATTTACATATGTTCTGACTAAATATATTTCTAAAGAGAAAAATAAACTCCAAAAAGAAAAAAAAACATAGGCATTTCGCTGATTTTTTCATGTAAAGTGCAAAACCGGCGATTTTTTGAAATGTTTGTATGGTGAACCCCCAGGAGGGTTCCAGGGGGTGTGCCACTGGCATCGGTGGGTCGGGCCTACAAAGTTAGTGGGGGTCGCTCATACATTTGGACTCGATTGGAGCACTCTAAATGGGTCAAAGTGGGATTTTTCAAAATTTGCCCCTACCCTTCGGCAAAGTTTCTTATTTTGATCCCTAGAATACGTTTTCACAGAGAAATGAGCGATTTTTAAATCGACCCGCCCTAATATATATTTATATATATCCACATATATATATGAATATTGCGGAAATTCTCTTACCGTTCATTTTCCTGCAAACGTTTTTCAGCCAAAAATGGGTAGAAGATATTTCGCTATACCAATAGGCAAAATCCGCCAATTATATATATATACAGGGCCGTACAGGGAAAATCCGGGCCCGGGACTAAACAATTTACGGGCCCCCATAAAAAATCCACTAATACATTTGATTAACTCGAATTAATGACGTCTCATTCATGAATCATTATTGATGGATTACATCAAAAAAAAAATTTTGCAACATCAACTAAATGATTTTTGGACTAAGAGCTGAAAATAAAATTAGCACAGAATATTTACTGTTTATACTATTTTATTGTAGCGTAGAAATAAAATTCTCTTTTAACAGCCACATATTGTCTCAAATAATCTTTTCTAGTTATTTGGTAATATTTTAATACATTTCTGAGAAATTTAATGATGATTATAAATTTTAATTAATGCGGCCACCGTGGTGTGATGGTAGCGTGCTCCGCCTGCCACACCGAATGCCCTGGGTTCACACCCCGGACAAAGCAACATCAAAATTTTGGGAATAATGTTTTTCAATGAGAAGAAAATTTTTCTAAACGGGGTCGCCCCTCGGCAGTGTTTCGCAAGCACTCCGAGGGTATTTCTGCCATGAAAACTCTCAGTGAAAACTCAGCTGCCTCGAAGATGCCGTTCGGAGTCGGTATAAAACAAGGGACCTCCCGCCAATTTGTAGGAAAAATAAAAAGAGCACAACGCAAATTGGAAGAGAACCTCGGCGTAAAATCTCTTCGGAGGTTGTGGCGCCTTACATAAATTTTTTTTTTATATTTTTTAATTATTCAATATAGAAAGTTCTGATATATGGCTTTACTTGCTTTATCCGCTTCAAAATTTTTATAATAATATCAAAATTTAACTGTATTGCCAAAACGGATTCAACATAAAGCGTGGCAAGTCCTGAAACTCGCTCTTGAGATGAACACGATCTATGAAAGTTTTTGATCCTTGAAAGGACGCTGAAGGAACATTCTGCACTAGCTACAGTGACAAGTATAGTTCAAAAGATACGTAAAGCAACGCAAATGTTGGGGAAAATCGTATACAGATTTTGAACATATATAGATCACATTTAGCAATTCCAATGGTGACAGTCCTTTATCAAAATTTGCTTCGTAAATGTTTTTCAAGTGAATTTTTTCGCATTCTTAGCTTTGAGAAATGTCCGACTTGTATTTTTCGACAAATTTTGCTGCGCTCGCCCGAACCGTAGTTTCATCCATGTCTTCAAATTGCCACATAAAGGAAAACGTCTCGCTCAAATTTCTCATAGCTGCAAATCGTTCAGTAATGCCAGTGATTACCGAATCAACGATCACCAGGAATGTGTTGTTTTTAAAATCAGACTCTGAATCATCCGTAATCATCTCATTTAAATTATATTCAGAAGGTCTTTTGGGTTTTCTCTTTCGAAAGTCCGGAAACTTTGGCAAGATGTTCAATTGCATTCGTTTAAAATTGTTTCTCATTGGTTCCAGATCAAGTTCAAATCAGCTAATAAGGCATCTAGATGTCGGACCTCAACATCTATGGTGGCGTCTCTAGCTTGGAGGACCACGTTTCTGTCATTAATGGTAGTCAGTATTTTGAACCAAATTCAGGACAGCAAGGTATACTCGAACTTGTTGATGTACTTGAGAATGCCGGTAACATCTCCGTATGATTGCGCAGTCAAATTTGGCTTTTGTCTGAAAGACTATGAAGAGAGATTGGTGCGGTAAGACGGCGTACATTTGACTTAAGCCTCTGCAGCATGTACATGCACCTTTAGTAAAAATGTAAGGATGAGGGAAGCGGCCTCTTGTGGCAAAAGTAAACGTCAAAAAAAATCAGTATTGTATTACAGTGCATATCGGAGTAGCACGTGTTTTTATATTTCCGCGATCGCAAGTGTAATTTTTGGTATATCGGGTGTAAGCTCTCTTTCAGATAATAAAATACGTTGTTTTATAGCACCCTATGAAAGTGCTTACTCTCTTCGTGTGTGTATTGAAATATAATTGTTATTTTCTCTGAAGTGGAATACGTTTTACCAAATAAAAAGAAACAAGACGGTAAGTAGAATGGGGTACATTTGACATTAGCAGAAGCAAATGTCAAATGTTCCCCACTAAAAAAAATATGTTTAATAAGAGAAGTGCCTAGCAAAAATTTTCACGTTTAGTGTTATTTTAGCAATGGTTCGCAATTACAAAAAAAGACCAACCGTTGCCAAATAAATGAGCATGATATAAAAAAAGCCCTTGCAGACATAAGGCATAAGCGCGAGACAGCCACGTCTGCAGCGGAAAAGTATGCATTAAAAAGGACAATTTTGATCATGCGAATGAAGAAAAAAGATTCTTTAAGGAACGATTCGGACTCTGGAAATGATAGTAGCAGTGATGAGAATTTCGTTTATCACTCCAAATACGCAAGTCATCAAACGTTAACGAAATTTCACGAGGAACAATTAATTAGTCGAATATGCTAAGAAGTGTGCGTTTTATACATATGGATTACACAGTGCTACAAAAAAAAATATCTCAAGCACTTTTGTAGCGACCTAGTGTTCGCCGTAGGTCTTGATGTGTAGATCAAGATACCGTGTTTCAAAATTTTCTAACACCCCGAAATTTGCAAGTTATTGTTGAAGAACTGTTTTTCTTGTACCTCGCGCTTTCAAAAATTCGTTACTCCGTCATTTTTCCATGAATTTTTGATTGATTAATAGGTTTAGAAAGTTGAAAGATAGGGCTTCAAAAATATATATAATTGTCTACACTTTTTATTTTTTTTTTAATTTTTCAAGGTTTGATGGCTTTTTAATGTATCATTTCTTTAATTTTTCTTTCCAATGTAGGAGCGAAATAAAATTACTCGAAAGATGATATAGATATATAAAAAATATCGAAATTGTTTAAATAATTAAAGTCAATAATTGGAATTTTGTTATAACAAAAAATAATTGGTGGAATAAAAGAAACGATAAGAATGCTCAATACAATGGCAGCGATATACCGCAATCATACAATTAATCCTGACCCGACGCAATATCGATTGTACAATGAGAGCAGAATTTTCTTGTTCACAAAAAGTCTTGTTATTTAAAGAATTCTCAACCGAATTTAATCAACCAGCACTTTTTTTACTCGAGATAGAATATTCTCTCAATCTCTTTAAGAAAAAAATTTTTCATTAAATAAATGATACATTAAAAAGCCGTCAAACTTTGAAAAATTAAAAAAAAAACGAGAAAATTTTAGATAACTTTTAAAAAATCTCAAAAATTTGCTATAAAAAGTGTAGACAAATATACATATTTTTGAAAATTAACGGAGTAACGAATTTTTGAAGGCGCGAGGTACAAGAAAAACAGTTTTTCAACAATAACTTAACAATTTCGGGGTGTTAGAAAATTTTGAAACACGGCATCTTGATCTACTCATCAAGGCCTACAACCGACACTAGGTCGCTATTAAACTGCAAAATCAGTGTAGCACAGTGTTATCTTACGATATATTCAAAAGGTTTGTTTACGAATATGTGGCCGCTAATAACATAACATGCCCATCTATTTGGGTAACTAACAAAGCGGCTGGAGAAAGCTGGCTGTATGGATTTTTGAAGCGAAATCTTTCACTCACACTACGAAAGCCTGAAAAAATTTGTTTAGCTAGGATCAGGGGTTTTACAAAACCGGCAGTGGAGGAATTTTTCAATAACTTGAGTCAGATATATGAAAAGTATTCTTTAGAGCCTAAAGACATTTACAATTTGGATGAAACCGGCATAACTACTGTAATGGACACACCTAAGGTAAAGAATAAATCTTTGTTTTGCTCGAACTGTATTGTTTTTACTATTTATTATAGGTCATTAGTGCTAAGGGACAACGTTCTGTAGCACAGGTTGTGTCTGCAAGCGTGGCCGTTTGGTGACTATGGTTGGTATAATTAATGAATGTGGAAATCATCTTCCACCAGTTTATGTCTTTCCAAGAATACGTGCAAACCCTAGGTTTTCCCACGGATGCTTCCCAGGATCTCTCATTTTGAACTCCAAATCAGGATGGATGGTTTCCGAACTTTTCATAGACGTGTTGAGGCATATTCAAAAGAACAGCAACTGTTGTA
This sequence comes from Eurosta solidaginis, assembly GCF_040869045.1. Lineage (NCBI taxonomy): Eukaryota > Metazoa > Arthropoda > Insecta > Diptera > Tephritidae > Eurosta > Eurosta solidaginis. Next base: position 232,319,178 of record NC_090319.1, on the reverse strand, counting down.
AGGACAAACCGATTTTACTTTTACTTGACAACCACGCCTCACATTGCAGCCTTCAAAGCAAAACATATTGCCTAGAAAATTGTATTATTTTACTGTCATTTCCACCACATACTTCTCACCGCTTGCAGCCACTGGACATTTCAGTATTTGGGCCTTCCAAACGATTCTGCAAAGAATCATTCAATGATTTTATGGTCACTCATCATGGGCCGCAAATAAGCATTTACGATGTAGCAAAATTAACCGATCAGCCGTTCCAAATGGCGTTCACTCCAAATAATATTTTAAGTGGCTTTAAAGCTACTGGTATTTATCCTTTGAATTCCCAAATATTCCCAGAAAGTGATTTCTTAGTAGAACTTGAACAAGAGCAGGATAATTTACCAGTTACCTATCTCCCAAACTCAACAGAAAGCACTCCGAAAAGCTCCCAATCGCACGACCGGGCTATTAGCAGGACGCAAAATTTAACACCAGAAAATGTGAGGCCTATTTCGCGTTTGGTACCAAAACCATAACAGAGAAAAGGATCTTCTCGGATCCTAACTAACTCAAAAGAAAAAGAAGTGTTAAGGACCCAAAACGTTCTCTAAAATTTCCACTCGCAAGCAAAAAAATGCATCCATTGAAACAAAAATCAAAAAACTACAAGCGATCTTTACCGGAATATCTTACATCTTCCGACGAAAGTATTCTCGATCTAAGCTCGAATACCGAAGAAAATTCGATCAGCAAAACAGATCATATTTCAAAATTTAAATTATTGGATGATGAGGTTCTTAAAGTTGGAGACTACGTCTTGGTCAACTTTGGGGAATATAGTAAGAAGCCCGTTTATTACATTGGCGAGATTGTAGAGATATTTCCCGATTCTACTTACAATATTAATTATTTGCGTAGACTATCTCCAGACAACTGGGTTTTTATAAAACCAATGGTGGAAGACATCTCTATAACACTTAGGAACGAAATTGAGTTTAAACTTCCGACTCCCGATTACCCAGCTTCAACTTCTCGCAGCAGCACCAAATATTTGTTCGAAGTTAATTTTGATGGTTTCTATATAAACTGACTTTCCATATTCGAAAGCTTACAAATTTTAGTTTATTTCTTCAAAGATTAATATTATATCATAAGTTTCAATAAGCACAAATACGTACGATGACTGTTGTCACCGATTAAGTGGTACGAATTTAACTTGCTTTGGCAGTCTTAGCAGTTCATTTCGCAGTACGTCCTTCCACTTCCTTTGGCTAATCGGTGACTAAATTGAAAATACTTGTTTTCGCGACTATTTATCCCTTCATTAGCAAACGGTCAAACGATTTGCATTTACCGTACCAACTTGGAAGTTGGAAGAATGCACTGCAGTTTACAAAAACACCAAACAGGAGAAGCGGTCACTTTGGTTGAACAAAGAAAAAGGCAAGAAACAATGAACAGTTGAAATGTATGTATGTATGTATGTTGTACATATGTATGTTACAGAATTTTACTTGGCGTAAACAGCTTTAATACAGCAAGAATATGAAACAATAGAAACATGAAAACAACAACCTTAGTATGTGCATATGCCTGCAAACAATGGTAATTTCAAATATAGTTGTGCGTAAGTATATAAACACATTTTTAGAGCAGAGATTCCCAACATCCCCGCCCCCGTGAATCAGGAAGATTCACCATCATCAACGTCCAGGGCAGCCAGCTTGGAAACTGCTCGCCGTTTTACTCCACTAGTAGTTCCTATGTATGCACGCCGTATTTCCCCATCGGAGCCAGGGTACACTTGCTCGACTTTGCCACGACACCATTCTTTACGTGGAACATTTGGGTCACATACAAATAACAAGTCACCTTTTGTATTGGCTTCTTTCGCTGGCACCATTTCACCCATCGAGTTAAGGTTTGCAGATACTCAGATATCCACCGCCGCCAAAGGTGATCTCTCAATTGCCGTCCGATGCGCCACTGTTTACGTAAACAATTACCATTCTCAATTTCAATGCAAGCGCTAGGAGTATTTGCAATGTTTGTTTCTCCCAGTAAAAAGTCGTTAGGAGTTAGTGGTTGCTCCTGATCGACGGTGATCGGCAAATGTGTTAAGGGCCTAGAATTAACCACGTTCTCTGCTTCAATAAGAAAGCTGTACAGCGTATGTTCGCGAGGCGCAGTCTCATTCAACGTGTGACGCAACACCCGCTTGACGCACTGCACCATTCTTTCCCATGCGCCACCTTCTGCCGGATTAGATGGTGTGTTGAACACCCACTCCACACCCCTTTGAGACAACTCGCTTTGCAGACGAACGCAGTCAAACACTTCTGTAAATCGCTTTGCCTCTCGGTCAGCCCCAACGAAATTTTTACCATTGTCCGATCTGATGCGTATGGGCACCCCACGTCGGTTCATAAAGTTTCGCATAGCGACAATGCATGAATCCGTGCTTAGATCATGCGCCAATTCCAAATGTACAGCTCTCACAGTCAAACAAGTAAAAAGTGCCACCCACCTCTTCTCAGCGCTGCGTCGGACAGTGATGGTTACCGGGCCAAAATAATCGAAACCTGTATAGCTAATGTATAGCTAAACGGCCGAACGTACGGAGTAAGCCTATCAATGTTCAAAGGCCCCATCAATGGAGCCACCGGCGCTGCTTTGTTTAATCGACATAGTGAACATGCGGCAATCACACTGCGCAGCAGACCTCGTAGGCGTAGCACCCAGTAACTGCGACGAATGTTGCAAATCGTAGCCTCAGAGTTTTGATGGTGTGAGGCGGAATGATAGTGCGTTACTAATAGTTTTGTAAATGCATGGTCAGGCGGCAAAATAATGGGGTGTCGCGCGCTGATTGGCAGCCAGCTGGCAGCGTCGATGCGTCCCTGCATACGTAAAACACTCTCCTCATCTATATATGGCGAAAGTTGTAGCAATGCACTGTGTTTAGGGATGTTATGGCCATTTTTAATGGATTCGATTTCCGCACCGTATACCTCATGCTGGACTAGGCGACACAAAATACGTTTGGCTGTATCAACTTCGTTAGCGGTGAGACCATAGCATTGATCTGGCTGAACCAGGCGGCGGCAAATATCAATAAAGCGAATCACCCAAGCGAATGTTCTAACCAATCTATTAAATGAAGAAAATTGTTTAATATTTATAAGGTTGCAACTTACGATGACTAAGGCAAATTTTGGACGCAGTTCATCATCGGGTTCGTCGTGGCCACGATCGACGACATCTTCACAAGGCCACGTAAGCTCCTCCTTCTGTAGAAACTGGGGTCCACATGACCAGCGTGCTACTTTGCTAAAATCGACGTTATCATTATCACGCGTCGCTTCATCGGCCACATTTAGTGCACTAGGTATCCATCTCCAATTACGTATGTTGGTAGTTGCTAAAATCTCCGCCACCCTATGTTGCACAATGGGTTTATAGCGACGATGCTCACTTCGAAGCCATTTGATCACGGTTGTCGAATCGCTCCACAAGATACAGTCTTCGATGTCTACTGAATGCTCTTCACGTATGCACTGCATAAGACGCGTACCCAAAACCGCTGCCTGCAGTTCCAGCCTTGGTATTGTTAAAGTTTTCATTGGCGCGCATTTTGACTTTGCGCATAAGAAAGCCACCTCAACATCCCCAAAAGAGTTACAAGATCGCCAATAGGCAACAGCGACAAAGGCGTCTTCACTGGCGTCGACAAATACGTGGAGTTGCAATTTATGTGGAGCACCGTTGCGGAAATAAAAACGTGGTATAGCATATTCCATCACCGCTGATAGTTGTTTGCGCCACTTCTCCCATGCTGCGTTGACGTCTTTTGGCAACAATTCATCCCAAGCAATACTATGCCTCCACACCTCACGCATTAGTAATTTGGCTCCTACAACGAAGTTGCTTAGTAATCCTAAAGTGTCGAAGATGGACATAACAACGCTTAAAGTTCTCTTTTGCTAGGGCGCCTGATTCCATTTATCACCGCTGGGTCTACGTTATGGAACTTTAACTTGAAGCCGAAATAATCTGAAAATGATTCCCAAAACATGCCAAGTACACGTACAGCTAACACACCTTCCTTCTTTGCAATTACGCGCGTGTCATCAGAACCACCAAGTGCTGCTACTACTTTCGAAGAATTTGAAGTAAAATGGCGGAGCCCGAAACCTGCTTTCTTGTGAATGGCTCGCACCTCCTCTGACACTGAAATTGCTTCCTCTTTCGAGCCGAAACTGTCCACGAAGTCATCGACGTAGTGGTGGTCCAATATTGCCTTCACAGCACGTTTAGTTATACAATTTTCGCTTTGATGCTCCAACGCGTTAATTGTTTTAACATAATTGGCTGCGCACGGTGAACTTGCCGCGCCGAACGTCATTACACACATCTCGTAGACATATAGAGTGCTTGTTGGATCACCACTACGCCGGAGAAACCGTTGAGCACATCTATATTGTTCTTGAATAAGCACTTGGTGGACCATCTCCCGAATGTCTGCACACACCGCGACAGCACCTTCCCGAAAATGAAACAATATAGATGTCAACAAACGATATGCCTGCGGCCCCTTCAGAAATTGTGAATTGAGGGATATGCCACTTACCTCAGCTGCGGCGTCGAAAACCATACGCAACTTACCCGGTTTATTAGGGTTAGCAACGGCAAAATGCGGCAGATACTAGGTCGTAGGTGTAGACATTGCGGCTTCTGCAGCGGACAGTTTTCGTGCATATTTGTTGCTGATATAAGAGTCCATGATGCGCTTGTACTCGGTGGCGAAATTTGTATCACAACTCATCTTCTTCTCCACATTTGCTAATGGTTTTAGGCAATTTAATGTTGTCAGATTTCCATAAAAGACCTGTTTGGAACCTTCCATCCACTCGGCATGTTGTAGTCTTCAGGATAGCTGTAGCTCGAACGTCTAAATCACTTACGCAGCTCTAACCCCGAAACTCTAAGTATCAAAAAAAATCAGACACCAAATTATGTAGAAGTTGATCGGCCTGGCTGTTCACGTACAAACAAGTTGACGGCAACGTGGATGAAGCAGTCGTTGGATCAAACACCACCAAACCCAATTGTGTTTTAGCGACGAAAGGACCACTCATGTTCAATTTTATTGTAGTCGACGGCAAACCTAAATGACAATGATCAAGGCCAATCAGTAATTTGGGTCTTACCTCGTTATATGGCCGAACTGCAAGGGGAGTTGCAAGTTTGATACTGCAAAAACGCTTCGGAGGTTATGTTTGTGCTCCATACCGGCACCACTGATTAGCAAATCTACCACCATTGTTGGCTCTTCCACTGTACGCCCTCCAAACCATTGGATGTTCAAACTCAGCTTTCGTCCCTGGATGCCTAACTCTCGAACGATGTCACTGTCGATCATTGCTATGGATGACCCTTCATCCAGGAGTGCATATGTATCGATGCGTCTTTGGTTGCCGTATAAAGTGACTGGAAGTATGCGGTACAAAAGTTTACTATCAGCGGAGCTACAACTCAAAACTGCTGGTCCTGGTTCTTGTGAAACTTGTTGAGTGTGAGATGACCGTTGGGTTGGTGTTGGCCTGTTCGTGCTTTGAGCGTTCGCAGATGTGGATTTTGTGCAAGGCTGAGATGGTGTTGATTGGCTTGGGAAATTGTTTTTGCTCCCGATGGCTTCATGCAGAAGCTTGTGGTGCACCCTTCGGCACCCTTCGATAGCGCATGGCTTGCGGCGTTGGCAATTCCGTGTACCATGACCTAAATTGGGACAAGAGAAACACATACGATTTCGTTTAACTTCTGCCCACCTGTTCGGAACTGAAATTTCTATGAAGCGCGCACACACTTCTGGCTTATGGGAACCCTGGCAAATAGGACATCTCGGCGATCGCTGCGGCTCGGTGGCATGTAAAACGGTACGGCTCTTTGACTCCTTCGGTTGATTTTCAGCGCAAACAGTGCAGATGACATTAGCCAGCTTAGACAACCAGTCGCAAAAATGCTTTACATTCGCATATGGCTGTATCGTTGCTGCGAAGCTATCCCACTCGATACGCTTGCTAACGGGCGATACCAGGTCGTCGAGTAGTGTAGGGTTAGCCAAGTGCAATTCACCTCCATGAGCAGATTGCAAAAATACACAAATATTACTAACCTTAGTTGCGAACGGGATAATTTTTGCCATGGCGTGCTCCGAAATGGGTGCTATTTCCCTCACCTTTGACAACTGGCTACGAATCAGTTGTTCAGGACGACCAAACCTAAATTTCAAAAGCTCCAAAATGTTGCCTACGTTATTGGGGTGTATCAGGAGTGATCTGACAGCCTCGTATGCGTCTCCCTTCAGGCTTTTCTGCAAGCGTTGATTATTCTCGAAGTTGCTATACCCATACATCGCAGTGGATTCTGTGAAAGCCGTGTAAAATATTGGCCAATATTCAGGCTTCCCACAGAAATCCGGCAGAGGCTGCATCTTCCTTGGGAAGGTGGACAATGGCGTGGTTGTAGAACCCATATTTGTGATATTAGGAACCGAATTTGTAATGGAGCTAATAGAGCGTGTATCAGTCGGCTGTACAATTGGCTGATACATATTATTCATCATCGCAGCGGTCGGTGTATTAGCAGCGGCGGTACTTGTGACATAGAGTGGCGGAGAGTAACGGGCTTCGTCTAACTGCAGCAATTATGAATTTGGCGAACGTGACCCCGACGAATATGTTATTGGCGCCTGTGTTGTTTGTGGCTCCACTGGGTGCGAGACTGATACCCTGGCGACGGTATTGTTCACATTTGATGTGCTTAGCATATTCGAATTTTGCCCCTCACTACGCGCTTGATTCTCCCTTATTACCGTCTGTGCTGCTGACAAACTGTTCTCTAACATGGCTATTCGCCTTTGTAGAGCCGCGACCACATTATCTTGACGTGCGGCGGCATTGGCTGATGAAGATCGTGTGGTGACTCCGGCGGCACTTGGAGCGGCTGACGAATCGGAGGTGGCAACTGGTGCTTCGGTGACCTGGCTGGCCCTTGATACGGCTGTTGGTTGAGCATTTGTTTCCATAGCTGGAAAATTGGCCGTTGTGGGACGCCGAGGTGACTTGCCCATGAAATATAAAAACAAAGAAACAAACAACAAAGTTATGTCAAAAATTTAAATAAATTAAATTAAAATGGTGCAAATCCAAACTTCAGCTGAAATTGTATGGCATCGGTAATAGTTGTGCAAATCCAGTCTGCTGCTAAAACTGTATGGCACTGGCAATAAATATAAAATTATGTCGCATATGCAAAGGCTGTGAAATAAAAATATAGGCTGCAAAATTTGCGTGCGAAATAAAGTATGTACTGCGAAATAAAACTGTCACCGATTAAGTGGTACGAATTTAACTTGCTTTGGCAGTCTTAGCAGTTTATTTCGCAGTACGTCCTTCCACTTCCTTTGGCTAATCGGTGACTAAATTGAAAATACTTATTTTCGCGACTATTTATCCCTTCATTAGCAAACGGTCAAACGATTTGCATTTACCGTACCAACTTGGAAGTTGGAAGAATGTACTGCAGTTTACAAAAACACCAAACAGGAGAAGCGGTCACTTTGGTTGAACAAAGAAAAAGGCAAAAAACAATGAACAGTTGAAATGTATGTATGTATGTTGTACATATGTATGTTACAGAATTTTACTTGGCGTAAAAAGCTTTAATATAGCAAGAATATGAAACAATAAAAACATGAAAACAACAGCCTTAGTACGTGCATATGCCTGCAAACAATGGTAATTTCAAATATAGTTGTGCGTAAGTATATAAACAAATTTTTAGAGCAGGGATTCCCAACAACTGTTATTTCAATAAAATATTAAAAAAAAAAAAAAACAAATTAAAAAACATGAGTTTAATTTAAACAAGGTCCGAATAATGTTTAAACCGAGAAAACACCATAAAAATATGCTTGTCAAATGTGCCCCGCAAAATTCAAATGTGCCCCAGGCTGGGGATCGCTTGACATGTTATATATGTTTTTTTAAAAACATATAAAAATTAACTAAGCTTTTTTTCAATTTTTTTATTTTCATTATAGAATGTTTAAAGCCAGGTGCTTTTGGAGGTATTAATTTTTTTTTAATATATTTTGTTGTGTACAAAATATAAGACTTTTTTGTGAAAGTGCCAAATATGCCCCGTCCTCTCCTACATTTTTTTTGAGGATGTCGCATCGTTGTGGAGTGCTGCTGAAAATAGTAAAACATTTTTCTACAACTCCCAAGAAAGTAATTGCCGCCGCACAACATTCTGCAGCATCAACACCACATAAACTGAGACTGTGGGTTGCACAAGGCGAGTATCAGCATTCGAGTTTTTGTCGAGAATGGGACATAGTGCTCCGTTGTAAGCTTCTTTCACATTGGCGTCGTTATCGTACCCTTGTGCACGACAGTCTTTTAATGGGATTTCATGTTTACCTAGAGTATGGCAAATTAGATCAGCGATTTCCTGACCAGTTTTTTGGTTACGATCCACGAAAGCCAAAACCGTTCTTGAATTGTAAAATTTGTTGCTTTCGATTGAATGGAGTTAGCGCAAAATAAACGTAGTCAACGTGTCTAGCATCAGGCATAGCATCAACGATAAACGCTTTCTTTCTGTGTGTAAACTTTTTACTTGTTTTTCGGTGATTGCAATAATTTCTACAAATTTTAATTTATCTCATAAATACTAAATTTAATAATAATTGCAAAATGCCGCTCGTTGAGAAAAACTCGACAAGAAGCACAAAGTTGTCCCCGCCGAGGGGTAGTACCCCTCTTCATGGTAAACTTCGAAATGGTGAGAGTGTTATAACATCACAGCAAATGGAGAATAAAATGGAGAGGATAGAGGAGCAATGAAGATAGACTAATGCAGCGATTCAATGACATTTCTGCTAAGCTGTAGAGTATTAAGGCCAGCATCAAACTTTTCGACGTTAGGCTGACTGCTGTGGAATCGTCGTTTGAGGAGATTGCTGCTCTTAATGCTGAAACAGATAGATAATTAATTGAGGATCGCACTGCGACCGTGTGGGCCAGTGTTTGTTGGCTCACCGTCAGTGATATTCCAATTAATGCATCCAGTGATATATTTTTATCGTTGAAAAAACCATTTATTTTGGTTTGTGTTGTATTCAGCGGTTTCATGTTCCAGTCATACGTAACCAATCAATTCAGAATTGAGAGAACCCAAAATGACAAGCTGAGGTTCTTTTACCATCTTAGTATGATACTTCTCATCAATTTTATCTATCGTTAAAGTATCATCTTTTCTGCCATCGAAGGAAAACTCTAACAAATTGGTATCATCTAACCGTTTGCGAAGCACTTCTTGTCTGCATTTCTCTTTTTCTCTGCGAACTTTCGATTTATCCATGATGAGAGGTATCCCATGCTTATCTTTAGTTTTAAAATCTTGCAAAAGAGCGGTTCCCAATGCTGATGCTACTCTGTCAGGCACACCAAATCTGTCACATACCAAGGCAAAGTTAAAACAATCGTATCTCTCTGTGTATTGTGAACTTGTGCTTCTATCCATATCTTCTTGAACCGGTGGCGGTGCGTATGTTGAATCATCGGGATCTTGGTATGTTGGCATTGATGACATAGACGTTGCTCCTTGCTCTTCAGTTTCCATCATAAATGCATCCATTGCTAGTCTTCTCTGATTATGTTGATCGTGCAAGAACTCTTTGAGGCGTTCGAGGTGGAGCTGCCTTTAAATCGCATTTACATGTTCCAATGTAGAAAATTGTTTCCAGAGATTTTACATACTCTGTAAATTGTTGGGTGTTGTTTCTTCTCTTGATTTGCTCTTAATACTTGTCAAGCAATTTATTCAATTTATTAAATACACCTTTTTTCAGCATTATTTCCACACCAAGTTTTTCCCAAATTCCAATCAACTTTTCTTGTACTTGAATAGTGAATGATTTATGGGAAAACTTTTTTTGTTCTGTTTTAGCACGTTCGCTTAAGTAAAAATAATATCTCAAGATATCCAGATGGGTTGGTAAATTAAGATCAGTTAAATCAGTAGACACACCAAAAACAGTAGCATCATGCTTGGGTATATGACTCATTAGGTTTTCGATAGTTGTTGATGTAGTTGCTTCATCTTGCGGTGTAGAGGATGGTGGATTCATTGTAAACTTTTTGATTTGGAATGGTCACTTCACTTATTATTTTTTTTGAAATATTTTTTTTATCTGAAATTAGCACTTCATACTTTGAGTTCTTCACAACGACTTAATGCATTCACAAAAACTGTTACGTTATATATGGTCTACGAGACGTGGTAATAAGAATGAAATGGTAATTTCAATTCTACGTGCTGTGTCTTGTGGTGGCTTAAAAAAACAACACAAGCAATTTTACGATCTGCAATTGTGTCACAGTGATACCTTCATTTTTTAAAACGGTTGAATAAAAAACACACACAACTATGTTTACGACATGCAAATGCATTACAGTGATGCCTTGGTTTTAAGAGGGTTGTAAAAACGCTAATTTCTAATATTTTTTTTTAATTTCTTTTCTATTACTAAGTTAAGTTCATTTTTTCATTTACATATGTTCTGACTAAACAAATTTCTAAAGAGAAAAATAAACTCCAAAAAGAAAAAAACATAGGCATTTCGCTGATTTTTTCATGTAAAGTGCAAAACCGGCGATTTTTTGAATGTTTGTATGGTGAACCCCCAGGAGGGTTCCAGGGGGTGTGCCACTGGCATCGGTGGGTCGGTCCTACAAAGTTTGTGTGGGTCGCTCATACATTTGGACTCGATTGGAGCACTCTAAATGGGTCAAAGTGGGATTTTTCAAAATTTGCCCCTACCCAAAAGTTCGCCCCAAATTGGGGGACATCAGAATTCGTTCTAGAGGTATGGTTCCTTCGGCAAAGTTTCTTATTTTGATCCCTAGAATACGATTTTCACAGAGCAATTAGCGATTTTTAAATCGACCCGCCCTAATATATATATATATCCACATATATATATGAATATTGCGGAAATTTTCTTACCGTTCATTTTCCTGCAAGCGTTTTTCAGCCAAAAATGGGTAGAAGATATTCCGCTATACCAATAGGCAAAATCCGCAAATTATATATATATACAGGGCCGTACAGGGAAAATCCGGGCCCGGGAATAAACAATTTACGGGCCCCCATAAAAAATCCACTAATACATTTGATTAACTTGAATTAATGACGTCTCATTCATGAATCATTATTGATGGATTACATCAAAAAAAAAAAATTTTGCAAGATCAACTAAATGATTTTTGGACTAAGAGCTGAAAATAAAATTAGCACAGAATATTTACTGTTTATACTATTTTATTGTAGCGTAGAAATAAAATTCTCTTTTAACAGCCACATATTGTCTCAAATAATCTTTTCTAGTTATTTGGTAACATTTTAATACATTTCTGATAAATTTAATGATGATTATAAATTTTAATTAATGCGGCCACCGTGGTGTGATGGTAGCGTGCTCCGCCTACCACACCGAATGCCCTGGGTTCACACCCCGGACAAAGCAACATCTAAATTTTGGGAATAATGTTTTTCAATGAGAAGAAAATTTTTCTAAACGGGGTCGCCCCTCGGCAGTGTTTGGCAAGCACTCCGAGGGTATTTCTGCCATGAAAAGCTCTCAGTGAAAACTCAGCTGCCTCGCAGATGCCGTTGGGAGTCGGTATAAAACAAGGGACCTCCCGCCAATTTGTACGAAAAATTAAAAAGAGCACGACGCAAATTGGAAGAGAACCTCGGCGTAAAATCTCTTCGGAGGTTATCGCGCCTTACATAAATTTTTTTTTTTATAAATTTTAATTATTCAATATAGAAGGAACGTTCTGCACTAGCTACAGTGACAGGTATAGTTCGAAAGATACGTAAAACAACGTAAATGTTGGGGAAAATCGTATACAGATTTTGAACATATGTAGATGACATTTAGCAATTCCAATGGTGACAGTCCTTTATCAAAATTTGCTTCGTAAATGTGTTTCAAGTGAATTATTTCGCATTCTTAGCTTTGAGAAATGTCCGACTTGTATTTTTCGACAAATTTTGCTGCGCTCGCCCGAACCGTAGTTTCATCCATATCTTCAAATTGCCACATAAAGGAAAACGTCTCGCTCAAATTTCTCATAGCTGCAAATCGTTCAGTAATGCCAGTGATTACCGAATCAACGATCACCAGGAATGTGTTGTTTTTAAAATCAGACTCTGAATCATCCGTAATCATCTCATTTAAATTATCTTCAGAAGGTCTTTTGGGTTTTCTCTTTCGAAAGTCCGGAAACTTTGGCGAGATGTTCAAGTGCATTCGTTTAAAATTGTTTCTCATTGGTTCCAGATCAAGTTCAAATCAGCTAATAAGGCATCTAGATGTCGGATCTCAACATATATGGTGGAGTCTCTAGCTTAGAGGACCACGTTTCTGTCATTAATGGTAGTCAGTATTTTGAACCAAATTGAGGACAGCAAGGTATACTCGAACTTGTTGATGTACTTGAGAATGCCGGTAACATCTCCGTATGCTTGCGCAGTCAAATTTGGCTTTTGTCTGAAAGACTATGAAGAGAGCTGGGTACATTTTTTTTGAGGATGTCGCATCGTTGTGGAGTGCTGCTGAAAATAGTAAAACATTTTTCTACAACTCCGAAGAAAGTAATTGCCGCCGCACAACATTCTGCAGCATCAACACCACATAAACTGAGACTGTGGGTTGCACAAGGCGAGTATCAGCATTCGAGTTTTTGTCGAGAATGGGACGTAGTGCTCCGTTGTAAGCTTCTTTCACATTGGCGTCGTTATCGTACCCTTGTGCACGGCAGCCTTTTAATGGGATTTCATGTTTACCTAGAGTATGGAAATTAGATGAGCGATTTCCTAACCAGTTTTTTGGTTACGATCCACGAAAGCCAAAAACCGTTCTTGAATTGTAAAATTTGTTGCTTTCGATTGAATGGAGTTAGCGCAAAATAAACGTAGTCAACGTGACCAGCATCAGGCATAGCATCAACGATAATAGCAAAATAATTGGCTTTCTTTCTGTATGTAAACTTTATACTTGCTTTTCGGTGATTGCAATAATTTCTACAAATTTTAATTTATCTTATAAATATTAAATTTAATAATAATTTGCAAAATGCCGCTCGTTGAGAAAAACTCGACAAGAAGCACAAAGTTGTCCCCGCCGAGGGGTAGTACCCCTCTTCATGGTAAAGTAGTGTTATAACATCACAGCAAATGGAGAATAAAATAGAGAGAATAGTGGAGCAATGAAGATAGAATAATGCAGCGATTCAATGACATTTCTGCTGAGCTGTAGAGTATTAAGGCCAGCATCAAACTTTTCGACGTTAGGCTGACTGCTGTGGAATCGTCGTGTGAGGAGATTGCTGCTCTTAATGCTGAAGCAGATAGATAATTAATTGAGGATCGCACTGCGACCATTGGTCTATTGTGCCCTAATGCTGAAGCAAGGCGAATCTATACCAGTTGGTGGCAAAGCGATTTCAATCAATTCGTCGTGCAGATGAATGTCAAGTCAAAAGAAAATTTTCATAGAATTCGATGAACTCATATTTTGTTGTACAAGGCTTTGTATGGAAAATTATCAAAAAGAAGCAATCAGCTGATGGGATAATACCACCTGTAATGAATTCGCCTTGAGGTTGAAGTGGTAATGTTAAAGAGCGAGTCGGATAGAGGGGAGAATGAAGCAGTTGCTACCGACTTAATAATCAAGGGCATACCTAATGAAGTGAGTAAGAGTTCCTTAGAGATCTTCTCTGATATATGTAATGTTGTGCAATATGAGATGCCAGCAGTAAGGGGAATTTTCAGAGTGCCCGCTACAAAACAAAAAGTCAATAGTGTCAAAAATTCGACACCTACAACTTCACCTATTGTTGTATAGCTTCACTCCACATATGCACGCAGAGACTATTCAAGTCAGTAGCTAAGTACTGTAAAGGAAAGAAAAGAGCTCTCACATTAAATGATATTGCTGTCGATGGTACTGCACACATCCACATACATGAAAGTCTCTCCAAAGCGAACCGTGAGATTATGCATTATGCTGCTCAGTTAAAACGTCAGAAACATCTAGCAGCAGCTTTCTCAAGTCAGGTGTTCGTTCGGAAAGGTGACGGGGAAGCGGCGATTCGAGAGAGTGAAAAGAGAAGCATTGACGCAATTGTCGGCACGCCATAAAAATTGTTAGTTCAAAGTTTATGTTTAGGTATGTTTATAATGATTACTTTTTAATGTTAGTTCCTTTTTGTAAGTTTCCTTCTTCCTCAATTTTTACACTTTTATTCTCTCCTTCTACTCTCTTCATTTGTTGGGAGTTACACAAAATGCCAGATTTTGGTTATCGTAAAGGTCTCTTCTACTTGCTTTTCTGTGATTTAAATTCTCAATATTTTTTTTTTAGTTTTAGGCAAATTTACGTTGCACATGCTATTGTTTATTTTTCTTGTTAAGCTATTGCATAGATTTTATCGCGGTTCGAAAAGGTTCGAAAAAGGTTCGGTGTTAGCAACAGGCCAAATACATAAAATTGGATCTCTATCATAAAGTTAAAGTTAAAGTTAAAGCTAAAGTTAAAGTTAAAGTTAAATTCAAAGTTAAAGTTAAAGTTATAGTTAAAGTTAAATTTAAAGTTAAAGTTAAAGCTAAAGTTAAAGTTAAAGTTAAAGTTAAAGTTAAAGTTAAAGGTAAATTTAAAGTTAAAGATAAAGTTAAAGTTAAAGTTAAAATTAAAGTTAAAGTTTAAGTTAAAGTTAAGGTTAAAGTTAAAGTTAAAGTTAAAATTAAAGTGAAAGTTAAATTTAAACATTTAAAAATTTTTTAAGCTATTGCATAGATTTTATAGCGGGCTTTGAGCGTGGTGACTGAATCAAAAAAACTGTAACTGATATATGTACATAAAATCATGGAATAACATCTGTTAATAACAGCAAAAGTTTCGGTGTTAGCAACAGGCTGATTACTTAAAATTGGATCTATTTATGCGAATATTGGTTGTTGTCTTTGGTGTACATTTATCTTCACTACTGCGCTGTAGATGGCACTAGTAACCGCCAGATTCCAGATGACCTGCACGCTAGATGATGCACACACACAGGCTGTACATAATTGCCTTTGTTGCTGTTGAACTTAGTACAGTAATTACGTACATAGTTGTTCCCTTTGATTTTTGTTGTTGCAATTATCAATTCAAATTATGCGTAAAATAAAATAATAATAAATAATAGTTTAAAAAAACTATTATTTATTTATAGCTAACCGAACTTAAAAAAAGAAAATAATTTTCAATTAAAAAGAGTTTATATAACAGTAGTAGAAGGCTAAACAATAATTTATAGTTAATCACCTCAAAATAAAATTATAATAAAATTTAAGTTATTAACAGACTAATTTAATTCAGATTAAAAAGCGTCGCTCGCTACGGTGGCCGTTAAGGTTAAGAAAGACAACCCTGGTCCGTCGCCATCTTACACCGTTACAGGGTGGGTCTAGGGAAATGTCAAGCTAATTGCCTGTGACGACGCCAGGTCGGTAAAGCTCTATAGGGCCGCCGTCACCCTGATAGGGGTGGTATATCCGGGTGCGCGCCTCAAGGTAGTGGGGGCGCGTGATATCCCCTCACGACCAAGGGCTAGAGCCTGGGTTCCAGTGACGCCAACGGACCCAACTAACATCCTGGAGCTGCTCCAGGAGTACAACCCGCCAGAGGTTTGGAAGTCAACCCGGATAAAACCGAGCTTGTCCTCTTCACGAGGACGTACAAAGTACCAAATCTTACACCGCCAAGAATTGGGGGCACGTTCTTAGCGTTTAGCGATCAAGTCAAGTGTTTGGCAGTCATTCTGGATAGGAAGCTATTATGGAAAGACCATATAGTGGAGCGATCCAAGAAGGCAGCAGCAGAGCTGTCCAATCGCAAGAGGGCAATTGGCACCTCCTGGGGATTCTCCCCTAAGGTGACCTACTGGATTTACACAGCCATTGTGCGCCCGATTCTTCTTTATGGTGCCTTGGTCTGGTGGCCTGCACTAGCTAAAAGTACCTACCTTAAAATGCTTCAAAAGGTGCAACGGAGCTCGGAGCTCTGCATTACCGGGGCTCTCGGCTCCACTCCAGATTCCGTTACTTACATATGTGCATGCATGGATACATATATAGATACAGGCCAAGCTAATAAAAGCGTGTTAAAAAGGGCTCCAGTATGCTCTTTCGTCGATGTGCCATGCATCCACTTCTATCA
Source organism: Eurosta solidaginis (assembly GCF_040869045.1). Classification (NCBI taxonomy): domain Eukaryota; kingdom Metazoa; phylum Arthropoda; class Insecta; order Diptera; family Tephritidae; genus Eurosta; species Eurosta solidaginis. The sequence continues at coordinate 232,302,854 of NC_090319.1, read as the reverse complement.
TTAAATAAAATAATTAAAAAAAATTGTTTAAGTTAAACGGTTTTATTGAAAACAATACTTATATGAAGTAACAATAATACGAAAAGCTAGAAAATAATTAGGTAGGTCCTAGGTACTAGTCATCACACTCCTTATCAATCTATGGCGTTGATCAGACAATTAAATAAAAGCGTTGGGCGCGTGAAATTTCTAAAAATGTGAGGCGTAGCATAACCTGATTAAGGTTCAGTTGGTTTTACTTATGACTATCAATAGAAATATCACGCGTCCAACGGTTTTTTTAATAAATTTTTTTTCACAGATCGATTTCTATTCTTGCATGTATTATGTGTTCCAAATATAAGCTAAATCGGACCACAAATGCAAATTTTGCGAATATCTCGATCCTTGCGCCACCTAGCGGCGATTTTTTTTATTATTGCATTGTCATCGAGTTCTGAACCATATTCCAAGTTTCAAGCTTGTAGCTTATCGGGAAGTTACTTAAATTTTAATTACAACGTTCACAACGGCCGTGCGGCCGTGCAGCCTGTCAACTCAAGCTAAATAAAACCGTTTAAAAAGGAATGCATTTTTCGCATTATGTGCAAGGTTTCAAATATATGGCCATTTGGTGTGTTCATAAGTTCAATTGACCTTATGTCCGTTAACCTTATGTCAGCCCACCATCACATTATTGCATTGTCACCGAGCCTTGATACGTGTGCAAAGTTTCAATCAAACTTATGGCTACTCGAAGTGGTAATAAGGCCAATTGACCCTATGGCCGTTGACCTTATGTCACCACACCATCACATTAACGCATTGTCATCGAGCCTTGATACGTGTGCAAAGTTTCAACCAAACTTATGGCCATTCAAAGTGGTAATAAGGCCAATTGAACTTATGGCCGTTGACCTTATGTCACCACACCATCACATTAATGCATTGTCATCGAGCCTTGATACGTGTGCAAAGTTTCAATCAAACTTATGGCCATTCAAAGTGGTAATAAGGCCAGTTGACCTTATGGCCGCTGACCTTATGTCACCGTACCATCACAGTAATGCATTGTCATCGGTCCTTGATACGTATGCAAAGTTTCAAATTAATCAGACTTCTAGAAACCGGTGAAAATTAAGCTCAAAGATTCCGTTACATACAGGCCAAGCTAATAAAAGTGTGTTAAAAATATGTATGAAGCCAAAACTTGAATTAATATAAAAAAAAAAAAAAATGTTGCATAAATATTATAATTGCATAAGTTGATAATATGCAATTGCTTTACCGCGGCAGTCCCCGAGTGCCACACGTCCTTTTTTTGTTTTTGTTTGTTCTTTCCTTGGGCACATTCTGGTAATCATTTAACATGAATTTATCCAAATCATCTGGTAATACAAAGCTGATGTTAGACATACTATGCAATCAGTCGAATGGTCTTAACGTGGTTCATTTTAATGCACGCATCCTGAGCGCTGATAAAATGGACTATGTTAGATATATTTTTGATCAGTCTTCGGTAGATATTATCTGTATCTCTGAGACCTGGTTTGGTGAACACATCAGTGATCTCCAGTGTTGTATCAATAATTATAATGTTGTACGAAATGATCGGAAGCACAAAAAAAGGGGTGGGTAGCTATATACTGCAAGAAATCTCTCAAAATCAAACTTATTTCTAAGTCTGAAAGTTGCGGTACAGAGTATATAGTTTCAGAGGTCTCGGACGGATTAGCCAAAGTACTTGTTTCATGTGTGTATAATCCGAATAAATATCAGTTGCTAGATGGTTTCTTTTCTGAACTATCTGTTTATGTTACTGACTACGAATATTATGTTATATGTGGTGACTTCAATGTCAATATACTTGTCAATGATTCCATTAGTGTCAAGCTGCGTGATCAAATCTCATCAGCAGGTCTAACTATAGTAAACAATGAAACCCCTACTAGATATGCGAGCAATGCTAGACCGAGCCTAGATTATTTTATTACCTCTGAATTGACCCATATATTAAAATTTTACCAATTATTCTTTATATCAAACCATGATTTGATTTTTTGTATTTTCGATGTAGTGCTTGAACGTCCCCCTAATGGTGTTTCATTCTCGTACCGTGACTTCCGTTCTGTAGACACCAGTGCATTGTTTTCTGATTGTAATGCTATTTGTTGGAATGAATGTTGGAATTACGAGTCGGTAGATGAAAAACTTGAACTCCTTAATAATAATTTGATTGCCCTTTTCGATCGGCACGTCCCCCTCCATACTACTAACATTATTAATAAATCTTGTCCTTGGTTTAATAAAAAAGTAAGCGCTGCTTTTCGTAAACGCAATAAATTACATGCCAAGTGGAGAAGATCGAATACGAGTGCAGCGTGGCATGAGTATAAAATAGCACGAAATACAGGAACAACTGTGATTAGGCAAGCAAAAAACCTGGTATTGCCAACAAAAACTAAATCCTTCTCCCCATCAAGAAAATTATGGAAAAACCTAAAGAAACTGCATATCTATGGAAAAAATAACCAGCAGTGTGAAATTAACCCGAATGTCTTTAATGAGTTCTTTACTTTTTCGGTAAACTCCAACAATATTACTATTGCCGATGAAATATCTGCGAACAATGCAAATCAAGAATTATTTGAGTTCTTTGTGTTAGTGAACATGATGTGTAAAGGGCTGTATTGGATTTTAGGTCTGAGGCTGTTGGAAATGATGGGATATACTTGAAATTTGTCAAAATTGTGTTGCCGTATATTTTAAGTGTATTAACTGATACAATCAATCATTTTTTCACAACTGCCTGCTTCCCAGAAGCCTGAAAAAAGGCAGTTATTTTTCCTATTCCAAAAAAAAAACCCATGCGCCCACCCTTTGTGACTATAGACCAATAAGAATCCTGCCAGCTTTTTCTAAGGTATGCGAAAATCTGATGGCAAACAAATTACAGAGCACATCCAAAAAATAACTTGCTTTCTCCACTGCAGTCTGGATTTAGGCCAAATCACAGGTGTGCTACTGCTATGGTATAATTTTTAGATGATATTAGAATGCATTTCGATGTTGGAGATCTAAATATTCTCTTCCTCCTAGACTTCTCTAAAGCTTTTGATTCAGTAAACCATGCACTGTTATGTTGGAAATTCAGGAGCTTTTATGGGTTCTCTGAATGCTTTTTCATGAAAAAGTTATCTCACTGGAAGATTTCAAAGAGTGAAAAGTGAGAATAAATCATCAGAGTTTAAGGTTATGAAGGCAGGTGTCCCGCAGGGATCTAACCTTGGCCCGCTTTTGTTCAGTATGTTTGTTAATGACGTTTTTTTTTTTTTGTCAATTCGTTAGTGTTCATGCCTATGCTGATGATATTCAGTTATACCTTTCCGATCATATTGGTCTTGTGGAAGATCTATGCTATAAAGTGAAAAGTGATTTGTCTGCCGTATTATCCTGGGCGCGGAAGAATGATTTATGTGTGAATGCTGCCAATTCGTGTGTCATGCATATTTCTAAAATCGATATAAATCCAAGCGACATTCCGCCTGCGTGCATTGGTACATCTACCCTTGTGATCACTGATAAATAAGGAACCTCGGGTTTATAATAAATAATAATCTTTGTTGCTGTGATCATATCAATAAATTAATTAGCAATGTCTATGTACTTCTGCGTAGGTTAAGATTCTCTGCAGCGTTTACCCCACAGGAAACACGCCGAAAACTCACCCTCCAATTAATTGTACCTCATTTCACATATGCAGAAATAGTCTACAGCAAACTTCACTCACAATCTATTAACAAGGTGAATGTAGCCTTCAATAATGTAACGAGGTATGTTTATGGCATAAGCCGTTATAGTCATATATCATCATGGCGTGACAAAATTCTTCGCTGTAGCATTATGCAATATTTGGCCGCAAGAAACTGCGTTTTTGTATACAAGCTGTTAGAGTGGAAAAGCCCTAAATATCTATATGATAAGCTTCAACTAACCAGATCTCAGAGACTCAATACCTTAGTAATTCCCAGACATAGTACACTAGCATCCAGCCGAATGTTTTTTATTAGCGCTATTAAAACGTGGAACATGATTCCAGAAAGTGTTTAAGCTCGTTTGAATAGACATAACTTTAAAACGGAAATATACAGACATTCTTGTGATATGGCCTTTTGAGTAAATACCACTTACTGCCAATATCTTCCTTTTTCTTTTCTCTCGTCTTCTATTTTCAAAACTTCCTTTACTATCTGTCTTATTTCTTATTTTCATTTACTAAATTCTATTGTATTAGTATTAAGCGTTACATTTTTTACATAAATTTGTTATTATTATGTTTTACTACTATTAATTATTAATTTTCCAACTATTGTTAGAATAAGATAATATCCATTCGATGATGTACATTTAAAAGACCTATTAGTCTTAGTCAAGGCAAATTCAACAAGGTAGAATTGACAACTGAAATATTTTGTTTTTGTAGGAGTTTTTCTTTCAAAAATTTGTAAACAAGCGTATTAACCCTTTGCGGCCCAAGCACAGTATTTGGACACATACAATTGTCTTGTTAAAAAATTATATCGCATATGCTGAAGCCGCAAAATAACCAAACCAGGAAGATTCTTGGCCAAACACTAATCTAAACTAAAAAAGCTGCAACCTAGAAATCTAATGGATCGCTTTTTGACACGAGTGCTACTTTAGAATCTACCTTTTTGAGGCCTTAGTATTTGGGTCAGGCAAGAGACTCTTGGCTAACAATAATTTCTAGGCACCCCCTAGAAATCTAACGGAGCCACTTTTGCCACCAAGACCTAGTTTAGAAAATATGTACCTATTTAAGGATTTTAGCTTTATGAAAATGATTTAAACTACGTTCTCTTTTTATAAAATAGTCTTTGCCATTTTTTTATTTTTAAATGCAATTTTTGCATCCTCAATTTTTTTTTTTAAATGCTTAGTTCTAAAAAATATTCGGCATATAAAAAAACTTTTTAACATCTTCTTCAAAGTGTATGTCTTTGCATAGCTCTAGCAAATTTGGCAATAAATTTTTTTGGTGGGATATTTCTTCGCCATTGTATTTGGCGAAACCCATTTCTAAACATTTAGTGGCTGTCGCCACAAAGCCAAGCTGTACCACCAAGCAGCAGCAACAGCAGCCAGCTAATCAGCAACAACATACATAAATAAGCAGCAACAGAATACAGGAATCGGTGAGTAGGCAGTTTTTTATTTTTCATAAAAAATATATAAAAAAATAATAAAACCTTTTTTCCACAAAAGTTATATTATTTTTGTAAACTGCAAAAACATATATATATATCCACATATATACTTGAATATTGCGGAAATTTTCTTACCGTTGGTTTTACTGCAACCTTTTTGCAACCAAAAATTGTTAGAAAATATTCCGCTATACCAATAGGCAAAATCCGCCAATTATATATATATATATATGTATACATATTTCTAGTGGTATTTAACCAACAAAAAATTGCAGTTTACTTGCCTACTCAAATCCACTGTGCAAGAACAACATCGGCAAAATCTTCTTCTACAGCTGAGTTTACCCCGTTGTTCGCACAGAGCGTTGAACTTGTCGATACAGTTCAACTTCTTTCAAGTGATTTTTTCTTGCTTGCCAGCATATAGAAAAGTATAATATTCATACGTATGTACATACTTACATACATGTACAAATAATTTCAAGTTGCTTTTCCAGCAATCATACTTCTCCACTCAGAGAACATCATACGTGTTTACTCACACGTTCAAGTCGCTCTTCCAGCGACATTTTCCCAGCACATAGAGCTACATTAGCAACGAGAGTTGTGTACTGCTGATCAAATTTCTCAACCTCTCTCATATTTGCAATTTTTTCATCTTTCTTTGCTGCACTCTCCCAACAGTGCAATCAAGCGCACTCAGCTTCACAAAGAAACGCGACATTAAAGCGACGAAGAAGCGAATCAAAACAAACTCTTCTGTTTGTAAACATAAACAGAGAAGCTCATCTGATTCTCGTGCATACGTTCGCACAAACAAATATATATACATACGTTTGTATATTGCGCGTGTACATTTGTACTTATTCTGGCGTACAAAACTAAGTTTGAGATATTTTCGTCCCTATAGGAACTTTCAAAAAATATCCATACAAACTTCAAGTACATATTATTATTTTCTAATATATACATACCTATATATACCAGTAATTTACAAATACACGTTTATTTCCACACGTATATTTACACGTATATATAAGTGAAAAGTGTTTGTGATTTTTTTTTTTTTTTAATTTTATACCTTTTGTTTTTACAAAACAATATACATCCTATTAAATTCCGAATTTCGCGGATTTAAATCATTTAAGGAACGTCCCGTTGTCCGTGCTTGACTCTATTGTTCAAAAAAAAAAAAACACAAACACCGCCACCAATTAAAATTCCCCTTTTTAAATTTCTGTGGCACGAAGAGTTTTCCATCTTCAAATTTTGCGAACGTTCTCTGAGCGGACACATACTTTATTCGGTTTTTTTGGTGAAAACCCAAAAGCTTGCATAAAATGCCTCGCAGTCCCCCAAAAACGTCCGAAACCGGGACAAAACCAAAAGGTGGCCCAAAGGAAGAAACGGCCAAGGAGAGGTCAACATCCCCCCGGAAATCCAAATCAGTTGACCCATCCGCGCAAAAGTTCATCGCGGAAAGTGACAATCTGATGAGATACTGTGCAAAATTCAACGAAGCACCGATTCAGGATCACACTGAATCGTATCTCATGATAAAGGACAAATCACTAGATGATTATTGGGCACGACTTCAATCGGTTTGCGATCTGTTTTTTTCGAAACCAGACGAAAGTTTCCCTGAAGACTTCAAGAGTTCTGTGCAAGGCAAACAATGCGCCTGCCTTGATACGTATGAAGTGACTAAAGCAAAAATTGCCGATCAACTTTCATTGATCAAAATGATGGCAACGCCGAGTCCACCACCCCGCGTGGAACAACCCCCGGCTGAGGCAAATAGTTACCTCAAAGTCCCAGCATGCGACACGGAGACCTTTTATGGTGGCTATGAAGAATGGCCCGCTTTTCGTGATATGTTCACAGCGGTGTACATTAACCACCCAAGGCTCTCCCGTGCTCAGAAATTGTACCATCTCCGGTACAAAACGCAAGGCAAAGCCGGCTCCATCGTCAAACAATATGCGTTGAGCGATGATAACTTTGACCTTGCCTGGGAAGCTTTACGGTCACGATACGAAAACAAGCGTATCTTGGTTGACAACCAGATAAAATCCTTACTGACTCTTGCCACTATTCCATCCGAAAATAGTGAGCAACTTCAGAAATTGCAAAATACAATAAACAACTGCCTATCCGTCCTTCACTCCCAAGGAGTTACGACAGACAGTTGGGATCCGATTCTGGTGTACATTTGTTCATCAAAGCTCCCAGAAACAACCCTGTCACTTTGGGAACAGTCTCTCTCTTCTCGAAGAGATCTACCCTCATGGTCACAAATGAAGGACTTTCTCACCTCGAGATATGAAGTCGTTGAAAGGGTCAATAGGCTTCAACGAAGCAAACAAAAACCAGTCGCTCATCAAAATTCTACGCAAAACAGGTCCTTCAGCAGGACGCAAACCCTTGTGGCAGAATCTAAAAAGGAAACTTGCCAATGTTGCAACTCCCCGCACCTTATTAGATTCTGTCCACGATTCAAACGAATGTCTGTGCAAAACCGGACACAATTCATAAAACAAGCTAAGCTGTGTACAAACTGCCTTAGCAGCACTCATATCATCAATGAGTGCACGAGCAAGTGGTCATGTTCGACATGTCATCAACGGCATCACACGCTGTTGCATGCGAGCCCACAAGCTCAACGTTCCACCCCGCGAACGAATGCACCAAACGTGCAGCACACAACTGCTGAGTCAACATCTCCCGTTCGACAAACGCAGAATAGCTCCGATTCTGGCGAGCTACCGTGTTGTTCAAACCACGCACCGGTTCAATCATTGCATGCAGCCAATGATAACCAAATTCTCCTTCCTACTGCTATGGTCGCAGTCGAACACGAAGGGGAATTACTTCAACTGAGAGCCCTTATTGATCAAGGCTCGGAAAGAACTTTCATTTCCTCGAAAGTGCAAAAACGGTTGAAACTTCCATTCGAACATTCAAAGTTCGAAATCTCTGGCATGGGTGGACAAGTCGTACAAAAGTCCTCCAAGCTTTGTCCTTTGACACTGGTTGCATCCAAGGCCATGAAAAGGATAAAGGCTCATGCCATTGTGTTGCCGCAATTGACAAAAAATCTGCCAACATCCACCATTAGTCGCAAAATCTGGCAGCAGTTCAAACTCCTTGAGCTCGCTGATCCCAGTTGCCACATACCGGGTCAGACTGACATGGTTATTGGCAGCGACATACTTCCACAAATTCTGCTGGAAGGTATAAAAAAGGTGTGCGGTAGCATAATTGCGCAACAAACCATTTTTGGTTGGATTCTCAGTGGTCCAATAACTGAAAATGTTGTGTCATTCTCGACACAAGTCCATGCGTCAAACGAGACACTCAGTTCTCAACTGAGAAAATTTTGGGAAGAGGAGGAAATTCCACAACCTCCACAGATATCCCCCGAGGATCAAGCGTGTGAGCAGATATACGCAACAACAACGACACGTGCACCAAACGGTCGATACATTGTGCGACTTCCATTCAAGAAAGAGTTTCCTGAAAAACTCTCCCTCGGCAAATCCCGCCCGGCTGCCCTGCAGCAGTTTTTCAGCATGGAGCGATCGCTTCAGAAAAAGGGGGAGTTAGGTACAATGTACAACAATGTGTTGCAAGAATATCTCGACCTTGATCACATGGAATCTGCCGACCCATGCGAAATAACTTCAAATGGCAAGGTCTTCTCATTTTACTTGCCACATCATGCGGTAGTCAAACCAGATAAGGTCACCACCAAAGTTCGTGTGGTTTTCAACGCCTCTAAAAAATCTGGGTCAGGAAAATCCCTGAATGACGTGCTATACACTGGTCCAACTCTCCAACCAGATCTCATGCTACTAATTCTACAGTGGCGCATGCATAAGTATGTGTTCAATGGAGATATTGAAAAAATGTACCGTCAGATCCTTATACACGAGGACGACAAAGATTTTCAGCGAATCCTATTTCGCAAATCGGCCAACTCCAATGTTAGCGATTTCAATCTAAAAACGGTTACATTCGGCGTCAATTGTGCACCATATCTCGCTATTCGTGCGTTGCATCAACTATCCGATGACACGAAAGCGACATTCCCGTTGGCTGCAACAATTCTCAAGACGCAAACTTATGTCGACGACATCCTATCCGGAAGTCATACCATCGATAACGCCACTGAATCACTCGTTCAAGTGATAAACGCCCTAAAATCAGCTGGTTTCATACTAAAGAAACTAACGGCTAATCACCCGGCCATATTAGAACAGTTTCCGAAGGAGGATCTTCTAGACTCCAACTTCTTAAAATTTGAGAGCACTTCCAATACCAAAACTCTTGGCATTCGATGGAACGCGCTCACGGACAAATTTTCATACACCATTCTGCCGGAACACACCCAAAATGCGGTCACAAAGCGACAAATATTATCTTCTGTTGCAAAACTGTTTGACCCGGCAGGATGGCTGTCGCCAGTTATGATCCAGGCCAAGATGCTTCTCGAAGAAATCGGGCTGGATGGCAGCGATTGGGATGAAAGCGCCAAACCCGCAACATTATCAAAATGGCAACATTCGCAGAAAATCTGCCAGCCATTTGCCACATCGAAATCCCTCGATGGGTTAATGTCGTTCCAGGGCAAGACACCCAAATCCACGGGTTCTGTGATGCCTCGGAAAAAGCATAATGCGCAGCGATTTACATCCGCACACATGTGGGCAACCAAATAAAATCTTCTCTTTTGGTTGCGAAAGGCAAAGTTGCCCCCATAAAAACTGTAAGCTTACCCCGCTTAGAGCTATGTGGTGCAGTCCTACTCGCAAAACTGGCTTCAACTGTTCGAAAACAGCTCGACTTACAAGCATGCAACATATTCTTATGGTCAGATTCTGAGATTGTACTAGCCTGGCTAGAGAAATCTCCATCGACCTGGAAGACTTATGTGGCCAACCGTACCTCTCAAATTCGAGAATATCTTCCCAGCGGCACCTGGCGCCATGTATCTAGCCAAGACAACCCTGCTGATCTTGGCACACGTGGTTGCAAGCCGCATGATTTGATAGGCTCTTCACTTTGGTGGCACGGACCACAATGGCTTTCTTGCCACGTTTCGGCATGACCAAAGCCGAAAGCAGGTAGTGCTTCTCCACCCGAGAAACGCAAGGTCGAAGCATATCACGCACTCGAGGAAGAGGACGATATTCTCCAACGCTTCTCCTCATACTCTCGAGCTCTCCGTGTGATTGCATACGTGTTCCGCTTTGCGAACAATGCCTGCAGCAAATCCAAATCGGTGGCAACACATAATCCCCATCTGACGTACAAAGAGTTGCAACATGTGAAAACGCGGCTTGTGGCAATGGCACAATCTCGCCATTTCGGGGCGGAAAAGAGCGCCTTACAAAACAATATGCCAATAAGCAAAAAGAGTTCCCTTCTGGCTCTTGACCCATTTCTGGATGGATACGGGCTCCTACGTATCGGTGGAAGATTGGAACATTCTACAATGCAGTACAACGAGAAGCATCCAGTAATCCTTCCTCCGGATTCAAGGCTCTGCCAGTTGTATCTGGAGTTCTTACACCGCCTGCTTCTTCATGCAGAAATGCGGTTAATGCTCCAAATGGTGAGGCAAGAGTACTACGTACCAAAACTAAAGCCTCTTATAAAGAAATGCATTTTTCAATGCAAATCTTGCACGCTTTTCAAACAGAAAACGCGCACGCAAATAATGGCAGCTCTACCACCTGAGCGCTGCAATTTCTCACTCCCCTTTTCCATAACAGGAGTAGACTTTGCAGGTCCATTCCAAATAGAAGCATCGGTTCTGAGGTCGACCACAATCATAAAAGGGTACGTGGCTGTATTCGTCTGTTTTTCCACAAAGGCAGTACACCTCGAGCTATGCTCGGACCTCACCACCGAAGCCTTTCGCGCAGCATTCGCCCGATTCGTTGGCAGACGAGGTTATCCCTCAAAAATGATGAGCGACAATGGTAAAACGTTCATTGGCGCTCAGCGCGCACTCGAACACGACTTCGTTAAATTTCTTAACGAATGCTCTGCGGACATTGTGCAGAAATATGCCCCCCAGGGAATAAACTGGCAGTATATTCCACCCAGCGCCCCTCATATGGGCGGCTTGTGGGAATCCGCAGTAAAAAGTTTTTAAACCCACTTCAAAAAAACCGCTGCATCCCACAAGTTTACATTCGAAGAATTCACGACGCTGTTGGTGCATATTGAAGCAGTTCTCAATTCAAGGCCTCTAACCTCACTATCCCAGGACCCAGCTGACTTCACAGCGCTCACTCCGGGTCACTTCCTTCGAGGTGCACCGCTATTAGCCATTCCTGAGCCAAACGCGGAAGACCTCTCCTGGATAAATCGATGGGAAAAACTCAAATCGCTTCATCACCAATTCAGTCGACGCTGGAAAGAGGATTATCTGAAGGACCTTCAGAAGCGCTATAAATGGCAAACGCCACAGCGAAATCCTCAACCAGGCGACCTTGTCGTAATTAAAGAAGATTCGCTCCCACCCACCGAGTGGCGTCTGGGACGAATAGAGAACGTTCGCCTCGGACCTGACAACCATGTTCGCGCTGTAGAGGTTCGCACCCAAAATGGGCTTGTCATGCGCCCCTTAGTTAAACTGTGCTTCCTTCCAATGGAGCACTCTTCGAGCACAGCGCTCTAACTGATATACGTTTCCCCTGTATAATTAAATTTCCGTTTATCATCCGCTGTATCCAACTACTTCTCGTTTCTCTGTCTGCTCTTATACTTCCAGGACGACATCCATCTGGCTCTCACGGCAGAGACCGACAACTGCCTTCAGTGTCGGCTCTGCCTCCACTACCACGCACAGCGCACCGATCGAAAGAACCAGCGGCAACTCCCAAACCGGAACATATGGCCAAGCGCACGATCACGCGCACACCACGAGGCCTGCCAACGACATAATATAGCCAGTCGCGCCTCAACTATCACCATCCGCGCCTTGCAGGAACTGCAGAAGGTCCTTACAAGCACCTCCCTGCAGGGCGGGCAGGATGTTTAAGCCGCCAGACGGCGGCGAAATTCTTATGCGCAGCCGTGCGCGGCGAGTGGAAAGGCGCAAATTCACAAGAACTGCCATCGTCAGCAACGATCCTTTTTCCAACTTCACTCTACACAGCTTCTATTACTTTAATTATTACACTTTAATTAAAAACTTCGAAAATAAACACATATGTTTAAAAGAATTAGATATAAATGTTGTGTATATATAACTATACAAAAGGAGCGCGTCCGCGGTTGCCGAGTAATAATGCTTGACTAATTCGTTGGAAAAAGGATCGTTGCTGACGATGGCAGTTCTTGTGAATTTGCGCCTTTCCACTCGCCGCGCACGGCTGCGCATAAGAATTTCGCCGCCGTCTGGCGGCTTAAACATTTAGTTTTATTCGCTTCCCAAGGCAGTCGGCTCTATGTACCGGAGCGACTCGGGATTTTTCCCGACCAAAGACTGTCATTTCAGTGTGACCCCATCTAATTTGTTTCGTCCCTCCCACAAATTGTCATCCTCGCAGCAGCTCCTTGCAGCAGGACTGCTCCATATTCTCTTACTCCGGGAAGGCATCGAATCCAATCCGGGTCCGTCTCCTGACCCCGGTCCTGAGAAATAGTTTTGCTGCATCTGCCGGAAAAGAATCTTTTTAGGACGGTCATACTCTGTTCAGTGTGTCTCGCGCAAGGGATGCTTGCATCGGACAGGTTGTTCTGGGCTTGATGCCAAAACCCGACGTCCACGTAACTTTTATAAATCTTTTGTGGCTCCTTGCTGTTCACGCCCAAGGGCGTCCCGTAGTCTACGCCTTCGCACCCCCACTACCCTCCAGCAGCCCCGCTGCTCAGCAAGCCACAACAAGTACCCGCTGCTGCTCGCGCCCCACGGCGCCAACAACTCAAACAGCTTATACTACTCATAACTACTACCATCGTAGTAGAGTTGGTAGCAATGCTGAGCATCAGCCCCTGCCCCCGTCTTCTCCCCTCCCCCTCTTTTCCGGCAGCAATCGTGCAGGTCAGGGAAACAGACTCTTAGTCCCTACCTCCGTTTGCACCGTCTGCCAGCACATAATATATAGGTTTGCGACATCCGCCCAATGCAGCTCCTGCCTTGGGTGGTGCCACTTTCCCAGATGTTCTGATCTCCGCGACGGCAACCCCCGACGGGTTTCATCGCGCCATGTTGCCAGGTCGCAAACCCAAATCATCCGGGTACCCCAATGCTTGCCCAAGGACGCCCAGTCCCAGGGCCACAACAGCAATTGCGTCCTGGCCTTCCACAATCCAGGCGTAGTCACCCGTCACTTACCCCCAGAGTGGCGACGTCAGAATCCTGCAGTTAAACTGTAATGGACTAACTGGGAAGATTACGGAGATAGTCGATTTATGGGTATAACGTCCACAGGAAAGACCGCGAGAGAGGAAATGGAGGCGGTCTCGCGTTTATCATACACCACTCTGTGCAATATTATATATTTGATCCTGGCATCGACCGCAGGGACAATGTCTTAGAACGTCAAGGCCTATCTGTCCGGTCAGGCGATGAAAATCTAGAAATCATCAACATCTATATCCCTCCTGCCACCTGTTGCCCCAGTGGATACCGCCCTCATATCAGGCCCTTACTCACTGGCAACAATCGCATTATCTTAGGTGATTTCAATGCCCATCATGATCTATGGCATTCAAACTTGCGGGCGGACAGTAGGGGTGAGATGTTGGCGGATCAAATAGAAGAAACGACGTTCTGCACAATAAACGGAGACGCCCCCACACGTATGGTAGGAAGCTGTCACAGCTCGCCAGATATCTCAATCGTGAGCGCAGAACTCGTAAACTGCGTCAACTGGCAGCCGATAGTAACATTGGCATCCGACCACCTGCCCATACTTATTTCGCTTGAGCGTACCGCCGACTTCATCGTCACTGAAAAACGCACTTTCATAAGCTTCAAAAAAGGAAAGTGGGAAGAATATAAATCCTTTACAGACAGCCGCTTTGCTGCCCTCCCTATCCCGACTGATGCCCGCCAAGGGGAGCGTGCCTTCCGTAAGGTCATTAAATCCGCCTCGGCACATTTCATTCCCGCCGGGAGAATTCCCGAAATCCGGCCCACTTCCCGGCGGAGGCCGCAAACTTAGCGAGAGAACGTGACCTTATAAGACAGCTTGATCCAGGCGACCCCCAAATAAGGGATATAAACCAACGCATCAGATTGCTTGTGGATGAACACAAGCGGGCGAAATGGGAGCAGCACCTAAGAGGTTGTAACCTCTCTACCGGTGTGGGTAAACTTTGGTCCACCGTAAAGTCCCTATCGAATCCGACTAAGCACAAAGGCAAAGTTTCCATCGCCTTTGGCGACAAAGTGCTGTCGGACGCGAAAAAATGCGCGAGCGCTTTCTGCCGACAATATATAATGCATCCTACTGTCGACAAAGATAGACGGAGAGCCAATAGACACGCACATAAACACAAATTCAGCACGTCACCAATCACCATCACCAGAGGTTGAGGACGCCATTGGTCGTGCTAAACCATCCAAAGCAGTGGGCCCAGACGGCATAGCCATGCCGATGCTTAAAAGCCTAGGGAAAGAGGGTTTCAAATATTTGGCGCATGTCTTCAATCTGTCTCTTTCCACCTTTGTCATACCTGAGAAATGGAAAATGGCCAAGGTGGTCCCGCTACTAAAGCCTGGGAAACCAGCTAACATAGGTGAGTCGTATCGTCCGATATCTCTCCTATCGCCAGTGGCAAAGACGCTTGAAGCCATTTTGCTCCCTTATTTCCAAGCAAATTTGCAGCTAGCCCCTCATCAGCATGGCTTCAGAAAACTCCATAGCACTACCACCGCGCTAAATGCCATTAGCACCCAGATAAATTGCGGTTTAAATCAATACCCCCACTATAGAACAGTACTCGTAGCGCTAGACCTATCAAAAGCTTTCGATACGGTCAACCATGGCTCGTTACTGCAGGACCTGGAAGGGTCTACCCTTCACCCATGTCTTAAAAGGTGGACCGCAAATTATCTGGGTGGTCGGCAGGCATCGGTGCAATTTAGAAACGAAGCATCAAAACCAAGGAGAATTAAACAAGGGGTGCCACAGGGTGGTGTCCTATCCCCACTTTAGTTTAATTTGGGGAAAAGATAAAGAAACGCTACATACAAAGCAATTAGCTAGCCGATTACGTGCTACGCGTCACCCATATGGTCGCCAAGCCTAAAAATCACCCACTGGAAGAAACTACAGGCCTGCCAAAATACTGCTCTCAGAATCGCCACGGGCTGTCTTCTTATGTCCCCAGAACACCATCTGCATAATGAGGCGAGAACACTCCCCATCAGGGAGAGAAATGAGATGCTGACCAAACAGTTCCTGTTGAATACCCAGAAACCTGGGCATCCCAACAGACATCTGATTGATGAACCAGCACTGCCTAGGGAATTAAGGAGTCATCTCCGTAAGCATTTTGAGGAAATACGGCACCTGAGAACCCAGCCGTATGAAGTGAAAAAACACAAGCAGGTCCTTGGTGAACTCCATAAACAGGCGTCGGACCTTTATGCCGGGAATTGCCCGGTGAATCCAGTGCTTAACGAAAATTATCCAAAACTTGCGGAAGAGGAACGCATACTCCACAGGGAAACGCGTGTCACTCTTGCTCAACTTCGTTCTGGATACTGTAACAGGTTAAACTCTTACCTATCCAGAATCAACCCCGACATACAAAATGTATGCCCCGCTTGCAACGTGTCCCCACATGACACCAACCATCTCTTCAATTGTAATGTGGAACCAACGCCTCTAACACCCCTTTCCTTATGGTCCACCCCTGTTGAAACGGCAAGTTTCCTTGGACTCCCGTTAGAGGATATTGATGACAATTTGTGATCGGTCGCGGCTATTAGGTGGGGCGAGCATTGCTACAACAACAACAACAACATTTAGTTTTATTAAAAAATTCATGGTTGGGCTTACTAAGGCCAGCATATTCCCTTTTATTTATACAGCTGTAAGAAGCCGAATTTTCTTCTTCATAGTGCGTAAGATCAAGTTTTCGGATTATATATCCAGCAATGTAGGCCAGGCCATCTTCATGCATTTCATCTAACTCAACAGTTTCATTTATAACGAAACGGTCTTCTTCCACTTCTGTAAAAACTTCATCTATTGTCTCATCATAATTTTGTGAATTTATGTCAGTACTGGCCAAGGGCACACTTTACCACTCTGTTTCAGCCACTTCTGTAAAAAGTTCCTCTATTGCCTCCTCGTAATTTTGTGAATATATGAAAGAACTGGCTGAGGACACACTTAACCACTCTGTTTCACCCGTTTCGACATTTCCTTTTCCGCTGAGTTTCTCGGTATTTCTTGCTAAGATAAAATGAAGAGAGTCTTTGTAACAGTACAATATTTTTCTGGTTTTTGGAGTGGTAATAAGCAGTATCATAATATCTACGTATGTATGTATATATTTTCCCAGTTTCTCAGTGTGAGTTATAGTTAGCTTCAGTTTGCTGCTCTTTTTTTTTTTAAATGTTACTATTCATATAAGTTTAAATCTGAAAGGGTCCAGCCAAAGCAAATTCAATTGTTGCCCAGCAGAATGTAGACATATAGCCGCAGAAATATCCTCCCACTCCCAAATAACTTTTTATGCGGATAAACGAGTTTTTTCATTTGACCCTCGGTAAACAATTTCTCCACTGATGCCCTCAAAGTTTTTGCATCTGTTAGCTGCGCGCTGAGGTCGGCATGACTCGCTTCCAAGTTTTTTATTTTTTTACCAAGTAAATAGATTTCAGCTCTAAAGCTACATTCACTTGAATCGTCCCTGAATAAAAATAAATGCAGGATTCATATAAGCTTGAAACTTATTAAGTTCAAATGTTCTTCGCTTAATCTGTCTGCGTCTGCGCGTCTACATGCACAGGCTGTGCGTTAGCGTGCAACGTTTCCTCATTGAGAAGCAGTTTCTGGCCTTCAAACACTTGCGGCTGCAATTGTGTAGGTACCGCACCAGGAAAAAAACGTGCCTTCTTAAAAAAATTTGTCTCGAGTTGGGCATTCAATAAAGTCGCTTGATTTAAAATGTTGCTCGCATACATGCGAAGTATTTTTTAAAGCGACGCCACACTAATCTCCCACCATCAACGTCTTTCATCACTGTTAGGCGCCTTAAAGCACCGAACAACTGCTACATCCTTAGCATCTCCGCAAACTGCACAACGCGTAACCGTTTTTGATCTTTTCATTTATTTTTTTTAGTTATAACCGCGAGAAACCGATACAAATGTAGATTAATATTGAAACGCTTTGATATGTCTTCAATAAAAATACCAAATTTTCAATCACAACGGGTTAATAATTTTTTTTTGTTTGACGTAAAAACTCCTACAGAAAAGAGCGAACTGTCAAGATCACTATTACTTTGTTTAATATACTTTGGTCTTAGTTGTACAAAAACGAAAAAAGGAATAAATTCAAATTCAAATTCTTGCCTTCATCTAACATAGTTTCCCTCACATGTTTTGCACAAATTTTTATAAACTCGTTCTGAATGTCTGGGGAAAGATAGTGAACTTATAAACGTTTGTGCTGCTGTTGTGAAATCACAACTTTCTCCAAATGTTCTCTAAGTATCGGATCATAATGGCTTATTAGATCTTAGATGCCCAAAAAATTTCCATTGTTTCCTTCACCAAGATATACATATACTCTCGCCTTTGAAAGCTAGGCCTCTGTCACACAAAAATAAAATAGTGTCCAAAATTCTATATACAATTTCTTTCCACATATCAGTTTCACTGATTAGCTGTTCATTGATAAGTGTATCAATTGTAGCCTCCTTTTGAATTAAATTTTGTAAAGATAGCCAAATAGGGGTTAAGATACTTGGCTTGGATATCATATGTGGTTCCAGGCTCTGGATCAGGGACTGGTATCAGTCTTAGACCGGCCATAGTGACGAATTGTCACACGTGATTGGTTATCACGTCCTTCACGAGGTGCCCCTGCTTCTACTGATAATGGCGGATATAGAGAGGACAACTCGATAAAACCCGCATCCCTGAGTCATTGTGCCGAGCTCAGGGGAGGGAGGACCCTGTTAAGGGTCAAGATCGGTACTCAACGGTGAGGACTGGGGCCGAATCGTAACATGCGATCCGCATACTCACTAGATCCGTAAAATATTATTATTTTTTTAAATAGTTGGATAGCCTAATTTTTATCGCTTGTGTGAATACAGTTTTCGATCCGTGATCGTATGTTACGATCCGAGCACTGGATTGTTAGGGACTTGATTTTGACTATGTTTAGGAATTGATGACTTTGGGCTGGCAAGTGCGGTATTCTGCCACCTTATTAGGTCGGGGTGAAACCCTATCGAAATAGCTGGTAGGCTAATGCTGCACCTGCCCACGTCCCGTTAAAACCGTGGCGGGCCTCAAGATACGTTCCAGCTCCGTCACCGTTAAGTTGCTGGTGTAGGTGCGGTTGAAGATTTTCCCGTTTTGCGTCCGGTCTGGCTCTGAACGCATTACCCATAAGGTAATGCGTCAACCCTCGCGTGGCCTCCCTGTGCAGCATAGATAACCACGGGACCGTTGAAGGGCGACTACACAATCGGCTCCGGAAAGCGGCCTTCAGGGGGGGACTTCTTATAATGGACACGACAACTAACAAAAAGGAGGGTAGGAGTGACGGCGAAGGTCATCATGGTGCGAGGGACGCGACAGGTGCGGAGAGCGCTCCGAAGCAGGTCGCTGGCAGCCGGGAAAGCTCCAGGTGGTTCAAAAGGGCTGATCAGACGGATCAGCGCAGGGGTTTGGTTTCAAACCCCGTAGGTACAGGTAGTTCGGGTAGTGGAGGGGTGTCGAAACCGACACCCAATGCAGGCCTATATGGGGCTGTGACAGGGAAAGGTAGAGGTGCGGCGAATGCGACGGACCAGCCCAGTACTAGTAAGGAAGCCCTGTCGCGAGGACCTTTCCCAAAGGGAGCCCTGGGGTCGAAGCCTGCCAGGAAAGGTAGGCGATCGACGCCGCGTAGGAAAGCTCTGTCGGCGCCTAGCTGAGAAGATCTTGGAGCGCTACGGCGGAGGAGATGCAGCTCAGATTTCTGAGAAGCATACCCAGACGCTGGCCAGGAGCGTCGTAGCTTGCGACGACCACACACCGGTGTCGAACGATGCGGGTGAGCAGCAGGGTTTGGGGGCTATGAAGCGGCAAAGGTCGGATGAGCTGAATGCCTCAACGACAAAAAGGGCCCGAGGAGGTGGGGACGCAATTGCGTTTAGCGAAATCGCAAAACGAGCCGGCTCCATCACTCTCGGGGTCCTGGATAGGAGTAGGGAGGATGGTGCCATCTCCCGAGATGAGTGGCCGTTGGTCGCCAGCGCCATATCAGCGGCCTATATTACCGCTGTTATGGAGAGCCCAGGTCCGCGGCCATGCTTCGAATATTCGGGGTGGTATCATGGATTTAGACTGATTATTTGTGCTGACGAGCGGTCGGCCTGTATCTTTAAGAAAATAATTTCTTTGGTTGGTGAGATCTGGAGGGGAGCCAGTATCGAGGCCGTGGAACGGAGGGATCTCCCCCTTCGACCTAGGGCTCGAGTGTGGTTGCCTGCCGGGCCCTCTCAGCCGGAGAAAATACTAGAATTAATGCGTTACTGCAACCCGAACCTTCCGACGCATAACTGGAGGGTCCTCAGAGTAGAGGAGGCTGTTGGGCCACGTCGACAAGTGCTGATTCTGCTAAACGCAGAGTCTACCGGTCCTCTTTCTGACACGAGGGGGGTTATCTCCTATGGCCTTGAGCGTGTGGTTCTCAAAATCTACCACGCCGATTCCAGGGGAGGTGGTTCTTCTCCCCCAGAGACTGTTCGGGAGGTGGAGGCGTCCGCAAGGGAGCCAGTACCCATGGTTGTGGATGCTGACCCCGCTAATTTGGACAGCGAAAGCACTGTTGACATCCCGGCAATAGCGGGATCTGTCATCAGTGCTAGTCGTCTGGCTGACAGTGCAGAAGAAGAAGAGTGGTGTTGGTGGAAATCCGTAAAATCAATCTTCACCATTCTAAGGCGGCTTCCGCAAACTTGTTGCTCTGTCTTGAGAAAGGCGGAGTGGATATAGTCCTTGTCCAGGAGCCGTGGCTGAGTAGTAACGGCGGAAAATTTTCTGGATTAAGGACGGGAAAATTCAACACCTTGGTGCATGGGGAGGCAGGTAGGCCTAGATCCTGTGTGCTTATTAAAAAGGAATTTAAAGCCTTTATTCTCTCTAATTTCGGCAATGCTGACGTAACCACGGTCTGCCTCGAGCGAGGCAGTAACGAATTGTGGGTGGTCTCAGCGTATATGCCCCATGGGGACGTAACGGGACCACCACCAGTGATACTGGGCGAAATCACCACTGAAGCAAGGCGGAGAGATGTTGGCGTAATCATAGGTGCCGATGCTAGTGCACACCATAGCATAGGGGGGAGCTCGGATACGGACACCAGAGGGGAGTCTTTATTTACTTTTATTGTAGATGAGGGACTTTGTATATGTAATAGGGGGAATGACCCGACTTTTATTACTGCGGTAAGGGAGGAGGTCCTGGACCTCACCCTGATTAGCAGAGAACTGGAAGATCGGATATCTGGCTGGAGGGTTCTCAACGAGCACTCCTTCTCTGATCACCGATATATTCAGTTCTCGGTGAACGAAGAACGTCCCGGTAAAATATTTTTAGGAACCCTAAAAGTACCAAATGGGACTTGTATTTTAGGAAGTTGGGAGAGCTATTGCCTGAGGCGCCTATTGTTGGTTCGGACCTGTCCGAATCTGAAATAGACGGTCTGGTGGAAAACTTCACCTCGGCAAGCAATAGCGCCTTTCAACAGTCCTGCTCACTGAAAACTTACAGGGGGAAGGGAAAGCCGCCCTGGTGGTCTGATTCCCTTGACTACCTAAGAGCGTTCAGTAGGAGGCTCTTAAACAGAGCCAGGAGGAGTAAACTACCCTCGGACTGGGAGCTCTATAAGGTGATTGTGGGGATTTATAAATATGAAATAAGAATAGCCAAGCGAGATTCATGGCGAAGCTTCTGCGAAAACGTAGAGGGCTGCAATGAATCCGCGAGGCTTAGAAAAATACTCTCTAGGAATCCCACACCTCGGGGGTATCTGAGAGATGATGGTGGTGACTGGTCGATGAATAGCGAGGAGTCCCTAAGACTTTTACTGGACAATCATTTTCCCGATGTCCAGTTGCACAGGGATCTTCGCTTGCGTGGTCGGCGGTTGCTGGCCGTGCAGAAATGCCTGCCATTCCACTACGGGAAAGTGAAATATCCTGGGCTATAAATTCGTTCAAGCCCTATAAGTCACCCGGCCCGGATGGCATCATTCCTGCGCAGCTTCAAAAGTCTTTAGGGATTTCCTGCCGCTGGTTGGCCATCATCTACACTAACTGCCTCAGGCTTAACTATATCCCTAAATGGTGGTACACGGTTAGGGTCATCTTCAGCTCTCATGTATCACCTAAAGATTTCAGGCCAATCATTCTCTCGGCGTTTCTTCTTAAGACGTTTGAGCGGCTGATTGACCTGTACTTACGGGAAAGGATACATGGGGGGTTACTGTCGGCTTCACAGCATGCGTACTGCAAGGGCAGATCGACGGAAATGGCTCTCCATTCGATTGTAAAGCAAATAGAGTGGTCTCTAGAACATAAAGAGTATGCTCTGAGTGCCTTTCTAGATATCGAGGGGGCTTTTAACAATGTCTAACTGGGGGCAATCGAAAGAGCTTTGGTGGGTTTAGGAGTCGAAGCGGCTCTGGTTGAATTTATTAGCAAACTTCTATGCGGCAGAATTGTCGCAGCGGTGTGGGGAGGGGCCATAATTAGGAGGAAGGTGTGCAGGGGCACGCCACAGGGGAGTGTCCTATCTCCTCTGCTCTGGGTTTTGGTAGTCAACGAGCTTCTTGTGGAGCTGGAGGCCCAATGTGGAAAATAGGGCCAGGAAGGTCGCGGTTGCCTTGTTCTGCTGCAGGGGGGCTATCGGAAAGAGATGGGGGCTCTCGCCAGGAGTAGGACACTGGCTTTATGAGATGGTGGTCAAACCGATTCTACTCTATGTGGTGCTGGTCTGGTGGAAAGCACTGGACACGGCGAGCACCTCCAAAATATTAGTGTCAGTGCAACGGACGGCGCTTATTTGTATCAGTGGCGCTATGAGAACAACACCTACCTTGGCACTGAATGTCATGCTAAATATACATCCAGTAGATATTGCCGGAAAGGGGGGTCTTTTGTCAAGAGCTAGATATAAGCCGCAAGTTTAAGTTGGCTGATCACTGCAGTGTATTCCAAGCGGAAGTTGCTGCGATTAAGGATGCGGTGGATGAAATGCTATCCAGCGCTACTACGGTTAGGGAATTTAACATCTACTCTGATAGCCAAGCGGCTATAAAGGCCTTAAGCTCAACTACAGTGCGTCTGTGGTGGTCTGGGAGTGCCTGACCTCACTTGCGATTGCATCGAATTATTTTACAATTAAGATTATCTGGGTCCCGGGCCATGGTGATATTCCGGGTAACTGTCAAGCGGATCTCTTAGCCCGAATTGGTACAACTGAACCGGATGAAGATGGCTGTAGGGATTTCGGGATTACGCTAGCCACCTCTGGATTGCTCTTTCATAGCTAGGCCTCGAGTCAGCTCAGCAAACGTTGGGCGGACACTACGTCTTGCCGGGTATCAAAATCTTTCTGGCCGAAAGTGGATGGCAGGAGGACTGCTGAAATAAGTGGGTTCACTAAAGCTCACCTATCAATGGTCATTGGGGTTTTGACAGGGCACTGTCCCATGGGTATCCATGCGGTACGTCTCAATATATTGGAAACTCCATCCTGCTGCAGCTGTATGGAGGATGATGAGTTGGAAAATCACTTTATGCTTGACTGCCCAGCTTTTGCCAGAACTAGGCGAAAGTATTTCCGTTGTGACTCACTTGGATCTCCCGAGGAGCTATCCAAGGTTGAGATCGGGATCATTCGGAACTTTATCGTTGCTACCCAGCGATTCTCTAAGTAGTTATATCTACGTCACCGTTAGTTTAGTTTATTATATGTGGTATCCCAACGGACCGTCATGTTGTCCAAGTGAGATTCCCCTATCAGGGAAGCTACCACCCAACCTAACCTAACCTAGCCATTGAATATAACATTTAATGTGATCTTGAGTATTTTCGTGTGATGGCAGTTTATCGTATAGCTTCTTCCATACCTGGAATTTCGAATATCCGCCAGGATAACAAATTTTAGGTCGATTTAAAGTATTGGTGCTTAACAGACGACATGGTAGGCAATAAAAAGCATTGCTACTGGCACTCCACACTAACCAGTCACGCTGTACTTTCTCTCAATTTGGCAAGATTCTGTTTAACAACGAAGTAGGTAATGCCTCGTCATGACAATCACGTGGAAAAATAACAGGACATTTTTGATGACCTCAACGAATTATTTCGTTGACTTCTTCAGATCGCAAAAACTCATTATTCACGGTACCGATATCGAATTCGTTTAAATAATCTGGACTTTGATACGGAGTTGGTGATATTGTTGGAAGACTTTTTGAAGATGAAGTGTCGCCACGAAAACTTTACGATTTCGGATTCATGTAAACATACATTTTTGTTTCATATTTTTATTGCTTCCTCAGGTCTAGGCAAAAAATCATTATCAATATTCGTTACTTTTGAAATACGGCTTAAAATTTGCACATGGAACAAATAAAGGCTCTACTGAATTAAAAAAAAAAATGCCTTAGTACCTCTAAATCGCGGGACCCCTGAGAAACATATTTTTGTTTGATGTTTTTATTGTCTCCTCAGAACCATGTAAAAAATCATTATCAATATTCGTAGCTTTTGAAATTCGGCTTAAAATTTGCACGTGAAACAACTAAAAGCTCTCCTGAATTAAAAAAAAAAATGCCTTAGTACTTCTAAATCGCGGGGCCCCTGAGAAACACATTTTGGTTTAATGTTTTTATTGTCTCCTGATGCCCAGGCAAAAAATCATTATCAAAATTCATTGCTTTTGAAATTCGGCTCAAAATTTGCACATGGAACAATTAAAGACTGTCCTGAATTAAAAAAAAAAATTTCTTAGTACCTCTAAATCGCGGGCCCCCCGAGAAACCCCAGCCCCATCTACCCCCCCCCCCCCCCCCTCATTCTCTCGACGGGCCTGTATATATATATATATATATGTACAAATTTTCAGTGGTATTCATCCAATAAAAATTGCAGTTTACTTGCCTACTCAAACCCACTGTGCAAGAGCAACATCCGCAAAAAATTTCTTCTACAGCTGAATTTACCCCGTTGTTTGCACAGATCGTTGAAATTGGCGATACAGTTCAACTTCCAAGTCATTTTGTCTGCTTTGTAGCTTAGAAAAAGTTATAATATTCATACGTATGTAAATACTTACATACATGTACAAATAAAATGAAGTTGCTTTTCCAGCACTTCTATTTCTCCACTCTGAGAACATCGTACGTGCTTACTCACACGTTCAATCGCTCTTCCAGCGACATTCTCCCAGCACGTATAGCTACATTGGTTGGTCAAATTTCTTAACCTCTCTCACATTTGCAATTTTCATACCTTTCTTTGCTGCACTCTCCCAGCATTAAAATCAAACGCACATTAAAGCGACGAAGAAGCAAATCAAAAACTCTCTTCGTAAATAAATAATAGTTTAAAAACACTAAAAAAACACGCTTTTATAGCTAACCGAACTAAAAAATAGAAAATAATTTTCAATCAAAAAATTTTATTGGTAATACTAGGTTCAAACACACAACAAATTGGCAATTTATACTCTTTGGGCAATTTATTACGCAATTTGTCATATAATAAATTGTAATAATAAATTGCCAATTTAAAAAAAATTGCGTAATAAATTGTTTCAACCTGCAAATGCAACATTGTAAAGTGTGTTTATTGAGTATATTTAAACGTCACTTACGCATGGCTGAACTATATGGTTGGCTCATTTCATCAGCTGATTTTATGTCTTTCATTTCACTGGAGTAGGGACTGTCAAAAGAAGATGGCAAAATCAAAATGAAAACAAAACACTGAACACATTTTCTTACAACACACAAAAATTTCAAAGTTTTATGTTTTCATTCCATTCTATTCACCTAATACCAACACGCACATTTTGACAGTCTCAACAAAGATATGTTGTTACTGTAGAGATGAGCCAACCAGCTATCAGATTACTATTGTGTAAGCTAAATAGAGTTGTATGAACACCACTCAATTTAAATCGAAATAGCCTCAATTTCTTTTTCTGTTTGAACATAGTATAAAACTAACCGAAAAACTATGTTAAAACGGGTCCAACCTATAAAAATGGGTGAAACCAACCAATAGAAAATAGTTAAAAGCCTTTACTGAAGTCGTGGTTAAAAATTGTTAATTTTACCAAAAAGGAACGGTTGATATTTAACAATGTGAAGTTGGTTGACCTAACCATAAAAGTAGGTTCGTATGGCTCCAACCTATAAAAATTGGTAAAATTAACTTATATTAATAGTTATTTCCATCTAACCACAAAAGTTGGTAAAAAGTAGTGTAAAAATTGTAATATAACCACAAAATTTGTAGAATTAACTATTTTTACTGTTAAGTTACTATAAAAATTTTATTGTTACAAAAATTTTGGTACATATTACTAAACGATAAAAATTGTCGTATTACTATTTATATTGTAGCCCTAAAATATAAATTGTGTGATAACAATTTTAATAGTTTAGTACTACCACAACTTTAGATACAATAAAAGTTTTGTAGAATAGTTAAAATAACATTAAAATCTTTGTGGTTACATATCTACTTTAATTTAAATATCAACGTTGTAAAGATTAAAACATAAAATGTATATATTATTCACGAAAACTTATTTATTTCTTTTAAATAGATAATAATAAAAATAATTCACAAAAACTTACAATCTTCAAGCTTTTCGCGCTCTTCTTAATTTATCTATAACAGTCTTTTCGATAACGTTTTAAACATAAATGAATATGTGTACGTTCAGTTTAGAAAAAAAACCAAAAATAAGGTTAAACCGGAACCTATTCTAAATCTCTTCAAGCATTATTTTTTTAACATCGTTTTAATCACAAGTTTAATACCTAAATTTTATTTATTCAGAAATCTTTTTCTCAGAGAACTTAATATTAATAAATAGGTTCATATAGTATGAATAAATATACATTAAATTTTCTCCAGAAAAAGTAAACATACTCAACTTCTAAAAAAATATATACAGCGTAGTAAAAGCTTTTAAACCGTATTTTTAATTACCCATAACAGTCTTTACGAAAATTACATACCGTTTGCATGAACCTTTTTGCAAAGCATATTTTAAAAAATGACTTGAATTTTGAGGATAGAATATATTTAAAACACCTACATATGTCTCAATTTTCCTTAAAGAGGTCATTAATTTTTCTTAGCCTAAACATGTTTTTTTACTAGAATATATATATATGTGTACAAACATATATTTGGTGTATTCACGAAAACCTGCTTATCAGGTTATCTATTTATGTGCTTATATTTTGCGCACAGTTTACAAAAACAAAATACACTGGAGAGAAATAATTTTTAAACAGATAACTTTATATGCAGACTTTCGTGAATTGCCCAATTGTATTAATAAAATTTCGGTCTTATATATAAATTTCCAATTGGAGAACGATTTATACGTAAAGGTGTCTTGTAAAATTCGGACGGCTGTATAATTGTAAAATTACTTTCTTTCAGTGAAACCAAATGTGACTGGAAGTGTTCAGAAAAACATTCAATTTTGTGCTTGATGCAAAGAAAACCCACTTCGTAACTTTCTAGTAAAATTATGTCCTTAATCTCGAAAATATCTAAAGTTTTGAAAGTAGAAAATAACTCACTTTGTACAAAGTACTTTTTATAATGATTCTATCTGTAAAATTATACGAACTATTTACATATATATTTTGTGAAAGAAATTCAATGATCGAAACATTGCTTGCGTTACTGAAATATGTCTTACTTAAAATTGGGCCGTTATTAACAAATCCTGTTGTATACTTATCTTCAAAACCTTTTTCGAGCAATAGTCTATTAGAGAATTTAAGTAAACATTTAGTTGCAATCGAAATGCTCGTATTTTTTCTCGATGTTATTGAATTCATGTATGTTTTTAATTCCCTGTGTTTAGATTCGAATTTAATGCACCAGAGATTTTTTAATGGTCCAACATTTTTTATAAATTTTGGGTAGTGAATCAGGAAATGAAATTTGGGTTTTAACGAAGATCCAAAAAGTTCAATGTAAAGCCTATGGTGTTTCTCGATTTTTTTTTGCATTTCGTTCGGTCAAGTCAGAAGACCTTTGGTCAAACTGATCCTTCTCCCAACGGAGGAGATGGATTGCGAGAAGACCAAGAGCTCGTCATAACAATCCCTCCGTTCCGTTCCCTATTTTCCAAATTCGACCTTCCTCCCTAGACGCCCACCCTAAGGCACTCCAAAACCCAGCTCTCCTTCACCAGAAACAAGGCCAACCAATAACCTAACGCAGATCCGATATCTGCCACAGAATCTAATGGCTTTCGGCCCTTTATATTTTTAAATTTCCAACGAATCAACCCAAATTCACCAGACACGAGAAAACCCAGCTGCCCCAGAACAAACGTTCATGAAAATAATTTCAAATGTACCAAGTTAACGTAAGAAATTTAGTCATATTGTCCCCTACCTAGGGAAAACTCTCAACTTGTTACTATCGTTAAAATATGGCGTCGAATTCGTCAAACCGGTCAACTTGCGATTTTGTTTCGTGTACCTGAGATCCATAAGTTGATCTTTATGTTAGTTAAAAGGAGATTTGTTTGACGATCGCTTAGTCATATGTATGCACAACAAACACTTCAAGCTGAGACACCTGCTCGGTGACTACCTGCTGGGTATGCATCAGCCACTTGAATGTGAAACTTGTATTACGCTTTCACTCTATAGGCTTCCGGCAGGCGCTCAATATTATATTTGTGAGTGGCCCAAATTTAATTTTTTGTTGCATACAATTTACGTTAATATAACAACAATTAAATTTTACTAAACTGAAAATATAAATACTTTTCCCAGCCGGTGTGATATTTCCGATTAAGACTTCCATTTCAGCTGATGGTTCAGTTTATCTTCAGCGTTTTATTTTTTCTACAACAATAATTATGACCACACCTTGTATACCCGCCAATGGCATCATAAAACTGGACATCTACTTCAGCTTGCTCTTCGGATGCATCATAAAATGCACTTCTCGTAACCCAATCAAATCTGTTTTAATCGCCACCTTTGTTGGAGCCGCTAATGCTTCATTCGTTAAAAGCATTTCTTTATTGCGATAGCCTGCCGAGGTAATCACGACAATTGAACAACATAATCATATCACTATCATTAGCCACCCCAGCGAAGGTCTCGGTGTTTACAATACCCAATGTCTCAATTTTAAAAATGCGGTAGCCTTTAAGGTTAAACGTATTTCATCTGCTGCCTTATTTAACTCCTGACTAATATTTGCTAGAGCTGGTGTACGCCCAAATACGACATTTAAGCTTGGACTAAACTCGTCAAGATTATAATCGATTACATCTTCCACCCTCGTAGTTTTAATGGAACACTCTGAGTAGATGTCAACTTCATCTTTGGGGCGCAATACCAGCACGAGTGGTGCACCATATCCTTTGTACAACATTTTTCAAACTACATGGTACGCCTGCATAGAGACCCAAAGCTTATTGTGTCTACCAAATGATATTCTGCAAAACATGACGTGATCATATAGAGATTTACGCGTCTCAGTGGAAGAAGGTCAAACGGTACAAGCAAATTCATAAACCCATATATGTGTGTACATGTATATGCAGTGTCGAAAATTGTTTGATCACTTAAAAAAAATGTGAGGCGCGATAACCTCCGAAGAGGTCTAAGGCTGAGCTTCTCTTCCAATTTACGTCGTGCTCCTCTTGCTTTTCCCTATAAATTGGGCGGACGGGACCTACATGTTTTATGCCGACTCCGAACGACATCTGCAAGGCAGATGAGTTTTCACTGAGAGCTTTTCATGGCAGAAATACACCCGGAGGGCCTGCCAAACACTACCGAGGGGCGACCCCGCTTAGAAAAATTTTCTTCTAATTGAAAAACCTTATTTCTAAAATTTTGATGTTGCTTTGCCCAGGGTGTGAACCCAGGGCATACGGTGTGGTAGGCGGAGCACGCTACCATCACACCAAGGTGGCCGCCAATCAATGATCACTTAACTATATGAAATTATTTAAAGAAGTTTCGAGGCGGTACGATTTTATGACAGGCTACAAAAACTATTTACAAACTCCAAGTGACTTTAAGATCATAGTGGGAATGTACATACAACATATACTCTGTCAAAACAGTCATATGCGTACAAACGCCAAGCCTGCTTAAGAGCACATTAGTAGCATATTGGGGGCACTTAAGGAATTATTTATACATACGCTGCAGTGTAACAAAGAATATAGTTTTACATATCCAGAACTAAACACAGATTTTATGCAATATTTAGTGCCCAAACACGTGTCCAAAGTATTTACCGATCTCGCAACACTGCCGGGTTATAACACTCAAAGGTATGATGCATTCTCCGTGTTACTTAAAGTTTTACTTATGCAGTGCAACGAACTAAGGAAGAGCGTCAGACAAAGTCTCATCATTTGCTGCCACCATAACAAAGATAATGAAAATGAAGAACTTTTATTAGCGTAACCAATAGCTCCTAGTAATGCGATATCGCGTAAGCGTTCTCGATTCACTGGAATGTACGATTCGTATAATTAGGCATTACGCTCGCCGAATTTCTAATACGTTCACGACATAAAACCAAAAGCAAATGATGCTATATCGATCGCCAACTTACAAGGCGCGCATATTGCGTCAATACCGCAAGAGCACGGTTGGCTTGAGATTTCAGCACTACCTACGCGAATTGGCTACTTTCATACATCTTCGCCTCATACCAGGCCCGGCGAGTGAGTACTGCACATGCCTTTGCAAAGTCATAGCCCTTATTAAGGTTTTTCTCGACACGGAACAAAACATTTACTACATTGGTTGGATAACCACCCTCTGAAGAAACAGCTGCTCAATTTGCAACCCCCATGTAGAATTTTACGTGCAAATCCTCTGGTTAAAAACCCAAGACTTCAGGCGAGAAAATAGAACCAGAATCGTATACTTGAGCAATGACTAATCCATAAGAGAAGGGCGGGGTGTTCAACATGTTCAGCAATGGCGCTTCGGAGGCACCGATATTATCACCAGGGTTCAAAATGTTTCCTTAAACTAAGAAATAACAAGTAAGGAAAGCTAAGCTAAAAACAATTGTTAATAAACCATGAGCACTTGGGAATGTCAAACAAAGTAATTGACAATAAACAAAAATCCAGCATTATCAGTGCTTTGCACCAGATGGCGCAACACTGAATAAATATAGTTGGTAAAAAGGAATAGAAGTAGCAAATTTGCCAGTCAAACAAACCACCGCTGTATAGCTAAATGGTTAGCGCAGCATGCCTAAAGCGTACTGATGATGAAGGCTTAGCACCCTTCGAAATGGATCTATCTGCGCAGCTATGGCAGGTTGTCTGAAAAATTTTCTACTTACTATTCCAAAAACAAAATTCAATTTTTCAAATTTAGAAAAATTAAAAAATAACAATAATTATCATTAGAAAAAAAATTATTGTTCTGGCCTTGAGCTCGATTCGAACCTTGAATGATTTATCAATAGGCCGATAAAAACAAAAACAATTGTTAATAAACCATGAGCACTTGGGAATGTCAAACAAAGTAATTGACAATAAACAAAAATCCAGCATTATCAGTGCTTTGCACCAGATGGCGCAACACTGAATAAATATAGTTGGTAAAAAGGAATAGAAGTAGCAAATTTGCCAGTCAAACAAACCACCGCTGTATAGCTAAATGGTTAGCGCAGCATGCCTAAAGCGTACTGATGATGAAGGCTTAGCACCCTTCGAAATGGATCTATCTGCGCAGCTATGGCAGGTTGTCTGAAAAATTTTCTACTTACTATTCCAAAAACAAAATTCAATTTTTCAAATTTAGAAAAATTAAAAAATAACAATAATTATCATTAGAAAAAAAATTATTGTTCTGGGCTTGAGCTCGATTCGAACCTTGAATGATTTATCAATAGGCCGATAAAAACAAAAACAATTGTTAATAAACCATGAGCACTTGGGAATGTCAAACAAAGTAATTGACAATAAACAAAAATCCAGCATTATCAGTGCTTTGCACCAGATGGCGCAACACTGAATAAATATAGTTGGTAAAAAGGAATAGAAGTAGCAAATTTGCCAGTCAAACAAACCACCGCTGTATAGCTAAATGGTTAGCGCAGCATGCCTAAAGCGTACTGATGATGAAGGCTTAGCACCCTTCGAAATGGATCTATCTGCGCAGCTATGGCAGGTTGTCTGAAAAATTTTCTACTTACTATTCCAAAAACAAAATTCAATTTTTCAAATTTAGAAAAATTAAAAAATAACAATAATTATCATTAGAAAAAAAATTATTGTTCTGGCCTTGAGCTCGATTCGAACCTTGAATGATTTATCAATAGGCCGATAAAAACAAAAACAATTGTTAATAAACCATGAGCACTTGGGAATGTCAAACAAAGTAATTGACAATAAACAAAAATCCAGCATTATCAGTGCTTTGCACCAGATGGCGCAACACTGAATAAATATAGTTGGTAAAAAGGAATAGAAGTAGCAAATTTGCCAGTCAAACAAACCACCGCTGTATAGCTAAATGGTTAGCGCAGCATGCCTAAAGCGTACTGATGATGAAGGCTTAGCACCCTTCGAAATGGATCTATCTGCGCAGCTATGGCAGGTTGTCTGAAAAATTTTCTACTTACTATTCCAAAAACAAAATTCAATTTTTCAAATTTAGAAAAATTAAAAAATAACAATAATTATCATTAGAAAAAAAATTATTGTTCTGGCCTTGAGCTCGATTCGAACCTTGAATGATTTATCAATAGGCCGATAAAAACAAAAACAATTTTCTACAAACTTTTCAAATGTAATATACCGTTTTGGTATGGAGCTCCTTAAACAAAAATATAAAAAATATGTTCAATCAAATGAAATTGACATAGAATTATGGTGAAATTACTTGAAATTGAATTGAAAAATAGGGTTCTCCACACCACCTGGAAGGTCCACGTTGGTGCGTTACCGAAGTTAATTTTGGGTGCTCGGTTCCCCAGTAGGCCCATATCACCCATATACATATATCGCCCATTACTTCAATAGTGTCGTAATTAAAAAAACACGAACTTAAAGTTAAAAACGAAGAAATGTGCTAAAGGAATTTAGCCTATTTCACGCCACCCATTAGGTATGCAATTGGCGCTTTACCGAGTTTAATTTTGTATAAATACATATGTAATATGTAAGTCTGACACAAAACGAAAATTTCGAATAGAGCAGAGGATACCTTCATAAAAAATAAAATAAAAAAATTGTGTAATGAGAAAGAAGGCAGAATTCACTAAAAAATTGTAAATGAAAAAAAATAAAGTCCTTAAAGTGCGAAAAAATTAAGTGAAGTGAATAAACAGTTCCATATAAAAACGCAATTACATAGACTTTTTTCCGGATTTTAATGTTATCATTGTGGAAATATAAAGATTCTAATGTTCGGATATTTGATGTTGGGATTCCCATTGAGATCTATGTACGTAATTAATTTGTATTAAATTTGTAAACACTCCATTTCATGAATATATATGACCATATACACCATAAAATATCGTCTGTGAACGATATAATACTAAGATATAACAAAGCAGAATAAATTAGAAAGAAAATAAAAACAAACAAAAACATTGAAATTATTCACGCAAACATATTTACTAAAACGAAATTAATTTCATAGCTTTAAGCGCCAAAAACAAATTAGGGTTATGGGATCTAAGCATCCGATTAACGGATATATAATCCAACAAAGTTAGCCTAATAATAAATATAGTGCCATGATGCTGGTTGCCTTTTTTACCTACAAGCAAGGGACGTTTTTTTTCGTTTAATATACAACGTGAAATTTTCCGATTCAGTCCAGTTGCATTTAAATGATAATAAACTAAGTTGAAATAAAAAAATATATAATAAAATAAAATAAGAAAAAAAATAAATTAGCATAAAATACAATATAAAAAATTTAATGTTATATTTTTGTAACTTTTTTGCTTTTTTTGTTCAGTATAAGACGTACTTTATTTAATGCAAATGCAAAAACATTTTCGGGCAAATTTGCCATTAATTGTTTTAAATAAATATAGTTAGTTTCAATAAAAGTTAACTTATAATTTGTGATTTCATGTTTTCTTGAAAACATCTAAAATAAAAAACAAAGAATCTGTTAAATAAAGAGCTATGTATTTTCGTGGAAGTGAAATTTGCCACAAAATATGGGCCAGTAAAAATTAATTCTATTTAAGATGTTTTGGTACTCTACAAATTATTTTAAATCACAACCGATATTTCTTTTTCAAAAACGTTGCATGCCACAACACTCTATGATATTATGCCCTTACTTACACCTTTCTGCCACATTACCACTACAGAGACTCCCATGGTCTCAAACCAAGTTTCTTTTGATAATTTTTGTTTTTTTTTTTTTTTTTGATAGATAACCTTTTCGCGTTTAATTACAAGCGGAAAAGATATAATTATTTTGATTTTTGTTGGGTTTTCTTTAATAGAAAGTTTTTTTTTTGCGTTTAAGGACATAATAAGCGGATAAGCTTCTAATATTTTTGGTGATTTTTTTTTATTGGTTTTCTTAAAAAAAATTCTGTTTGCGTTAAACTATTTTTTTTTTTTTTGAACACTGCGTTAAAGGGTCATAT
Organism: Eurosta solidaginis; assembly: GCF_040869045.1. Classification (NCBI taxonomy): domain Eukaryota; kingdom Metazoa; phylum Arthropoda; class Insecta; order Diptera; family Tephritidae; genus Eurosta; species Eurosta solidaginis. The sequence continues at coordinate 232,268,550 of NC_090319.1, read as the reverse complement.
ATTTTTTTTGCGAGTGCAAGTATATATATACTTTTTTTTTTAATTTTTTTTGAGAACATGCCATTGCGTCACAGCGACGAACACACTTCTTTGCAGGTTGGATGTTTTCTATGTAGGAAGGCTTTTACGAATAGGGATAACATTCTAACTACCGCGTGTGATCACCGCTTCCACCGAAACTGCCTATTACCGTGGCTTAAGAACAATTCTTCTTGTCCACTCTGTAGAGCTCCTTGCCGCAGTAGGGAATTTAATCAGAATATATATAACGCTAAATTGTTGAAGACGATGTCTCAGGGAAACGCAGGTAATACCAGTGGCAGTGGGAATCTGCATAAGTCCCATAGGGAAGAGCAACAAGGAGCAGCAAATGGTAGTAGCTTGTCAGCTGAAGGAGCGCATGGCGGGGACATACCACCAGCAAATGACGATGAAGCTCGCATCCGAAACATGGTCTCAGCAATTGTGTCTGCGAGGTCAGAAACGGTTTTTGAGGGTTTGGAAAATCGAGTAGCCCAAATAGTAGAGGCGAGGATAAAAAACACCTTATCCAGTTTCTTAGAGCGGTTAAATATTAACCCTGCTCAACAAGTCCCTGTAGGCAATGATATAAGTCAGCCAGCTAATTTATCTGCTGCTCAACACCTACCAAATAGGTCTACACTAGTGTGGCCTAGAGATGCACCTCCCTTGGCAAATCAAAGTAGTACTAATTTTCATAACCAGGTTGACCAAATTCGATTGAGCGAATTGTCCACTGTTCCTTATACGAGTAGAATAGCGCATCTAATTTCTATTTGGGATGTAAAGTTCGACGGTACCTCTCGTCTATCAGTCGATAGTTTCTTGTCCCGAATAGAGTTACTTGTGATAGACACACTTAATGGTAATTTTAATATTTTGTGCGAACACATACAATGTCTATTTGTGAATGAGGCCAAAGACTGGTACTGGCGTTACCGTAGGTCCGTAGAACGAATTACCTGGCAAGCCCTTTGCCAAGCTTTGAGGACTAATTTTCAGCAGCATAGGATTGATTTCGAGATTAAGGAGTAAACTCGCGCGCGTAAGCAAGGTCAAAATGAATGTTTTGATGAATTCCGTAACGCCATATTGAAAATCGCGGAACCTCTTGAAACCCCACTTTCAGAGGTAGAGTTACTCGAAATTCTCAAACATAAGTTACGGCCACGTCTTCGGCAACAACTTCTTTTTGTACCAACTAATTCTGTAGCAGAGTTGCACCGCCCATGTTTGAAAGGTGAGAGTCTTGCTAACGAAATTGCTAAGACCACACCCTTTTCTCAAACGAACAGCTCTCGATCATTACCAAGAAGGCAGGTGAATGAAGCCTACCTTGACTTAGACCTAGATGAGGAAGCAATAGAGCACAGCGAATTTGCTCAAGTAGAAGCTGTTTCTCAGCCAGCTACCAAATTAAAACCTGGTTTCTGGAACTGAAACAGATAGGGGCATAGATATTACGATTGCCTTGAGGAGCGTACGGTGTTTTGCTACGGCTGTGGCGCACCAAACACGTATCGTCCAAAATGCCCAAAATGTAGTCCGGGAAACTGCAAAGCTAGCGAGGAATCTCGACAGATCCCTCGCAACGACACCAAACGCTAGACAGCAATAATAACGCCAACGTATATACGCAACATCAAACTGGCTGCGTAGCGTCCAGTGTACGCACTGCTGACTCACTGTTTTTGAAAACACCCTTAAGAAAGCATATAATACCGTATGATGAATGTTTGAAAAGATATAATGAGGTCCGGAATAGGATATTTAGTAGCGATTATAATAAATATGAAAGTCCAAACCGTTCCACTCGACGCATGAAAGAATTTTGGAGTAAAGTCAAAATCAATAAAAGAAATTTAAAGAGAGTAATTTGTTCACTGCAGCTGAAGGCGAATGATTTAAGACCATATGCGCAAGTTAGGTTGTTGGAAAGCGACCACCTAGGCCTATTAGACAGTGGAGCGCAAGTCTCTTGCTTAGAAGGTTTGTTACGAAACCGCCTGTCAATTGATTGTATGGCAATTTTGTTAGCATATTAATATATTGATAGTGGGTAATATACTGCCTATGCAATATTGCGACCTAAAATCGAAAACGTTTTTGGGTCGTTTTTTTTTCGTTTTATATACAAAGTGAAATTTTCCGATGCAATTAAGTTGCATTTAAATAATAATAAGTTAAGTTGAAATATAAGATAATATAATAAAATAAAATAAGAAATATCAAAATAAATTAGCATAAAAGACAATATATAAAATTTACGTAATATCTTTGTAGCAAATTTATTTATTTTTTGTTCAGTATAAGTCGTGCTATATCTAAAATGAGCATAAAATCTGGAAAGGCAAAAAACATTTTGGGACAAATTTGCAATTAATTGTTATAAATAAATAAATTTAGTGAGTCTGAACAAAAGTTGACTCACTATTTGTGATTTCGTGTTTTTTTGAAAGCACCTAAATTAAAAAACAAAGAATCTGTTAAATAAAGACCTGTGCATTTACGTGTAAGTAAAATTTGTCCAAAAAATAGGTCGGTTAAGTTATTACTTCTCTTTAAAGTTTTTTGTGCGCTAACAATTATTTTAAAACAATTTTTTAAAGATTTTGGTACAGACCAATATAGGTAAGTGGCAACAATGGGAAACAATGTTTTATTTGAATTGTAAATGAGGGAAGCAGCAGTTCTCTCACCATTTGGCCGGTACGAATATGTACATATGCGTATTAATTTGTCCAAAAAATAGGCCGGTTAAGTTATTACTTCTCTTTAGTTTTTTGTGCGCTAACAATTATTTTAAAACAATTTTTTAAAGATTTTGGTACAGACCAATATAGGTAAGTGGCAACAATGGGAAACAATGTTTTATTTGAACTGTAAATGAGGGAAGCAGCAGTTCTCTCACCATTTGACCGGTACGAATATGTACATATGCGTATTAATATATAGATAGTAGGGTAATATACGGTGTAACGAAGTTTTTTTCCTGCCCCGGTGCTTCTTAAATAAGCGCTTGGGGTATACACGCCGTGTCCAAGGTTCACTTACAACAAATTTGTAATTCGGGATACCTTGCAAATCGTTTTCATATAAAATTCACTTTATTTCTTTAACTCTATATATTTCATATCTATAATGAAAATAATGTAATAAAAGAAAGATGTATTTGCATTCTTCGCTTCGCTTTGTGCTTGCTCAATGGTTAGTAGTTGGATAACGGTCCTCGTGTCACGTTAGGATCGTCCCATAAGGACGCCTTGCTGGTCGTTGCCTGAGTGTTAAATGTATTTCTGTGGCGCCCTGCGGCGGCGTGTCTCTCGTACGGCTAGCGACTGCCCTGTCTCTGCTGCGGCTTATGTCGGTGCGTCTGCGTGCATGTGTGTAACTCAAGTATGGTTGACGTCGTGTATTTGCGTAACTCTGCTGCGGTCAATGTAGTATGCTTGCGTAGCGCTGTTGCGGCCAGCGTCTTAGGTTAGCGTGACTCTGCTGTGGCCCACGTGGTATGTTTTCGTAGTGCCGTTGCAGCCAGCGTAGTGTGTTTGCGTAACGTTTTTGCGGCTAGCGTCGTATGTTAGCGTAGTGCGGTTTCGTAGCACTGTTGGGGCCAGCGTCGTAGGTTATCGTGACTCTGCTGTGGCCAACGTAGTATGTTTGCGTAGTGCTGTTGCGGCCAACGTTGTATGTTAGCGTAGCGATGTTGCGGCCAACGCCGTATGCTTGCGTATGGCTGCTGTGGCGCGGTCACCGTCGGCCAAGGCGGGCGGACGTCACCTGTTCGCGGGTGCGCGTCACTGTGGCAGAGCCGTTGCTTAGGAAGTCTCAAGCGGTGTTTGGTGGTATAACCGACACATTCACCACTTGAGACCACGACTTACTCCTATGAAACGATCTCTCCAGATGGTACAACCAATACCTTCGAGATGCGCTCCACTGGTAGCTCCGGTCTGCTGTGGCGCGGTCATCGTCGGCACAGGCGGGCCGACGTCACCTGTTCGCGGGTGCGCGTTACTGTGGTAGGGCTGTTGCTTACGAAGTATCAAGCAGTGTTTGGTGGTATAACCGACACATTCACCATTTGAGGCCACGACTCACTCCTATGAAACGATATCTCCGGATGGTATAACCGATACCTGCGAGGGACGCTCAACTGGTAGCTCCGGTCACGACACAGCTCCGTGCTAACTAACTGTTATACTGGTGTGTCGTTCCTTTTATAGCTGTTGTGTTTGGTGTTACTAGCTCAAATGGTTACGTTGCCATGGTTACCGTGTTGCTATTAAATGTTGCGAACGCTGGTTGTGTTGCCGAGACTTGTTGGTTTGTTGTGTTGCTATTAAGTGTTGTGATTGCTAATCGTGTTGCTGAGACTTGTTGGTTTGTCGTATTGCTAGGGCCTTTTGTGACTGGCTGTTGTGTTAAAGCTGTGTTGAATATGTTGTGGGGACGTTTTGTGTGGGCCAAATTAATCGTGTTCTATTTGGTCCTCACAACGGCCTATGCAATATTTCGACCTAAAATCGAAAACTTTTTGGGTCGTTTTCTTCGTCTAATATACAACGTGAAAGTTTCCGATGCAATCAAGTTGCATTTAAATAATAATAAACTAAGTTGAAATAAAAGATAATATAATAAAATAAAATAAGAAATATCAAAATAAATTAGCATAAAAGAAAATGTACAAATTTTAATATAATATCTTTGTAGCAAATTTATTTCTTTTTTGTTCAGTATAAGACGTGCTATATATAAAATGAGCATAAAATCTGGAAATGCAAAAAACATTTTGGGTCTTATCTTTTATTTCAACCTAGTTTATTATTATTTAAATGCAACTTGATTGAATCGGAAAATTTCACGTTGTATATTAGACGAAAAAAAACGACCCAATACGTGTAAATAAAGTTTGTCAAAAAAAAAAAAAAAAAAATAGGCCGGTTAAGTTAATACTTCTCTTTAGAATTTTTTTGTGCTCTAACAATTATTTTAGAACAATTTTTTAAGGATTTTGGTACAGACGAATATAGGAAAGTGTCAACAATGGGAAACATTATTTTATTTGAACTGAAAATGAGTAAGGCAGTAGTTCTCTCACCGTTTGGCGCGTAGGAATATGTAGAGAGGAAACATTTGAGAAACGCGATAATGCAGCTTTGGAGTTTCGAATTCAGGGGCTTTGTGAACGTAATGGGTATTACAGATGCCAATTTCGATATTTGCACAGATTTTCGAATTTACAAAAAACTGTTTCTATTAATTATAAACAAATAGAGTAATATTTGTTAACAAAACTTAGACTATGCACTGCGGCTGATCAATACGAATCAATTCATATAACTTTTATATGATTTTACGTATGCTAAGTATGCGAAACAGCCTGTCAATTGATTGTATGGAAATTTTGTTAGCGTATTAATATATAGATAGTAGAGTAATATACGGCCTGAGCAATATTTCGACCTAAAATCGAAAACTTCTTTGGGTCTTTTTTTTCTTTCGTTTAATATACAACGTGAAAATTTTCCGATTCAATCAAGTTGCATTTAAATAATAATAAACCAAGTTGAAATAAAAGATAATATAATAAAATAAAATAAGAAATATCAAAATAAATTAGCATAAAAGACAATATACAAATTTTAATGTAATATCTTTGTAGCAAATTTAATATACAACGTGATAGAAGATAATATAATAAAATAAAATAAAATAAGAAATATCAAAATAAATTAGCATAAAAGACAATATTTGTTGTTATATCGGCCTACTGATTTGTAAGATCGCGAGTTTGAATCGAGCTCAAGGCCTAACAATAATTATTTTATCATTATTATTGTTATAATATATTTTTTTTTTTCTTAATTGAAAAAATGTTTAAATTAGAATAGAAGAAAGAAAAAATTTAGACAACTGCCAAAGCTCGTTGTATAGATCCATTTCGGGAACTGCTAAATTCCTTCATCGGCAACGTTTAGGCGCCGCTGCTATAACCATTCAGCCACCACAGCGGTTTTTTGTTTGTCTTCATTATTCCTACTTCAATTTTGGTTCTTGCCAATTGATATTCACAGCACTGCGACATCTGTTACAGAATAGTTGTGAAAATTGGACTTTGTTTATGGCGATGATGCCATAGTGTCATATTTTATTGACACTTTTTCCCCGTGCTCTGGGATGTATTAACAATTTTTGTTGTTATATCGGCCTACTGATTTGTAAGATCGCGAGTTTGAATCGAGCTCAAGGCCTAACAATAATTATTTTATCATTATTATTGTTATAATATATTTTTTCTTAATTGAAAAAATGTTTAAATTAGAATAGAAGAAAGAAAAAATTTAGACAACTGCCAAAGCTCGTTGTATAGATCCATTTCGGGAACTGCTAAATTCCTTCATCGGCAACGTTTAGGCGCCGCTGCTATAACCATTCAGCCACCACAGCGGTTTTTTGTTTGTCTTCATTATTCCTACTTCAATTCTGGTTCTTGCCAATTGATATTCACAGCAATGCGACATCTATTACAGAATAGTTGTGAAAATTGGACTTTGTTTATGCCGATGATGCCATAGTGTCATATTTTATTGACACTTTTTCCCCGTGCTCTGGGATGTATTAACAATTTTTGTTGTTATATCGGCCTACTGATTTGTAAGATCGCGAGTTTGAATCGAGCTCAAGGCCTAACAATAATTATTTTATCATTATTATTGTTATAATATATTTTTTCTTAATTGAAAAAATGTTTAAATTAGAATAGAAGAAAGAAAAAATTAAGACAACTGCCAAAGCTCGTTGTATAGATCCATTTCGGGAACTGCTAAATTCCTTCATCGGCAACGTTTAGGCGCCGCTGCTATAACCATTCAGCCACCACAGCGGTTTTTTGTTTGTCTTCATTATTCCTACTTCAATTCTGGTTCTTGCCAATTGATATTCACAGCACTGCGACATCTGTTACAGAATAGTTGTGAAAATTGGACTTTGTTTATGGCGATGATGCCATAGTGTCATATTTTATTGACACTTTTTCCCCGTGCTCTGGGATGTATTAACAATTTTTGTTGTTATATCGGCCTAATGATTTGTAAGATCGCGAGTTTGAATCGAGCTCAAGGCCTAACAATAATTATTTTATCATTATTATTGTTATAATATATTTTTTCTTAATTGAAAAAATGTTTAAATTAGAATAGAAGAAAGAAAAAATTTAGACAACTGCCAAAGCTCGTTGTATAGATCCATTTCGGGAACTGCTAAATTCCTTCATCGGCAACGTTTAGGCGCCGCTGCTATAACCATTCAGCCACCACAGCGGTTTTTTGTTTGTCTTCATTATTCCTACTTCAATTCTGGTTCTTGCCAATTGATATTCACAGCACTGCGACATCTGTTACAGAATAGTTGTGAAAATTGGACTTTGTTTATGGCGATGATGCCATAGTGTCATATTTTATTGACACTTTTTCCCCGTGCTCTGGGATGTATTAACAATTTTTGTTGTTATATCGGCCTACTGATTTGTAAGATCGCGAGTTTGAATCGAGCTCAAGGCCTAACAATAATAATTTTTTTATCATTATTATTGTTATAATATATTTTTTCTTAATTGAAAAAATGTTTAAATTAGAATAGAAGAAAGAAAAAATTTAGACAACTGCCAAAGCTCGTTGTATAGATCCATTTCGGGAACTGCTAAATTCCTTCATCGGCAACGTTTAGGCGCCGCTGCTATAACCATTCAGCCACCACAGCGGTTTTTTGTTTGTCTTCATTATTCCTACTTCAATTCTGGTTCGAGCTTGGCAGTTGTCTAAATTTTTTCTTTCTTCTATTCTAATTTAAACATTTTTTCAATTAAGAAAAATATATTATATAAATAATAATGATAAAATAATTATTGTTAGGCCTTGAGCTCGATTCAAACTCGCGATCTTATAAAAGACAATATACAAATTTTAATGTAATATCTTTGTAGCAAATTTATTTATTTTTTGTTCACTATAAGACGTGCTATATCTAAAATGAGCATAAAACTGGAAATGCAAAAAACATTTGGGTCAAATTTGCAATTAATTTTTATAAATAAATAAATTTAGTGAGTTTGAACAAAAGTTGACTCATTATTTCTGATTTTATTTTTTTAAAGCAACTAAAATAAAAAACAAAGAATCTGTTAAATAAAGACCTATGCTTTTACGTGTAAGTAAAATTTGTCGCTAACAATTATTTTGGAACAATTTTTTAAGGATTTTCGTAGAGACCAATATAGGTAAGTGGCAACAATGGGAAACAATATTTTATTTGAACTGAAAATGAGTGAAGCAGTAGTTTTCTCACCGTTTGGCGGGTACGAACATATACATATGTAGAGATGGAACATTTGAGCAACGCGACAATGCATTTGAACTGAAAATGAGCGAAGCAGTAGTTCTCTCACCGTTTGGCGTGTACAAATATATACATATGTAGAGATGAAACATTTGAGCAACGCGGCAATCCAGCATTTGGAGCTTTGACCTCAGGGGGGTTTGTGAACATAATGGGTCCTATAGATGGTAATTTCGATATTTGCACAGATTTTCGAATTTACAAAAAACTTTTCCTTTTAATTATAAAAAAATAGAGTAATATTTGTTAACAAAAATGGGTCTATGCACTGCTGCTGATCAATACGAATCGATTCATATAACTTTTATATGATTTTACGTATGCTAAGTATGCGAAACAGCCTGTCAATTGATTGTATGGAAATTTTTGTTAGCGTATTAATATATAGATAGTAGAGTAATATATATTTCGAACTAAAATCGGAATGTTTTTTTTTTTTTTTTTTTTTTGTTGGGGCTAAGATTCTTGGCTTGGATATCATAAGTGGTTCCAGGCTCTGTATCAGGGACTGTTATCAGTCTTAGACCGGCCATAGTGACGAATGTCACGCGTGATTAGTTATCACGTCCTGCACGAGGTGCCCCTGCTTCTACTGATAAATGGCGGAACTAGAGAAGACAACTGGATAAAACCCGCACTCCTGACGAGCTCAGGCGAGGGAGGACCCTGTTAAGGGTCAAGATCGGTACACAACGGTGACGAACTGGATTGTTAGGGACTTTGATTTTGACTATGGTTAGGAATTGATGAGTTTGGGCTCGTAGGTGCGGTATTCTGCCACCTTAGTAGGTCGGGGTGAAACCCTATCGAAAAGGCTGGTAGGCTAATGCTGCACCTGCCCACGTCCCGTTAAAACCGTGGCGGGCCTCAAGGTACGTTCCGGCTCCGTCGCCGTTAAGTTGGTGGTGTAAGTGCGGTTGAAGATTTTCCCGCTTTGCGTCCGGTCTGGCTCTGAACGCATTACTCATAAGGTAATGCGTCAACCCTCGCGTGGCCTCCCTGCTTAGCATAGATAACCACGAGACCGTTGAAGGGCGCCTACACAATCGGCTCCGGATAGCGGCTTTGAGGGGGGACTTTTTAGAATGGACAAGACTAACACGAATCCGACAAGGATGGGGTGCGGAAGAAGAGCGGTTTTGATGGAAATCCGTCAAATCAATCTTCAGTACTCTAAGGCGGCTTCCGCAAATTTGTTGCTCTGCCTTTGAAAAGGCGGAGTGGATATAGTCCTTGTCCAGGAGCCGTGGCTGAGTAGTAACGGCAGTAAGATTTCTGGATTAAGGACTGGAAAATTCAACACCTTGGTGCATGGGGAGGCAAGTAGGCCTAGATCCTGTGTGCTTGTTAAAAAAGAGATTAAAGCTTTTATTCTCTCTAATTTCAGCAATGCTGACGTAACCACGGTCTGCCTCGAGTGAGGAAGTAATGAAAGGTGGGTGGTCTCAGCGTACATGCCCCACGGGGACGTAGCGGGACCACCACCTGCGATACTGGGCGAAATCACCGCTGTAGCAAGGCGGAGAGGTGTTGGCGTGATCATCGGTGCCGATGCTAATGCCCATCATAGCATCTGGGGAAGCTCGGATACCAACACTAGAGGTGAGTCTTTATTTACTTTTATTGTAGATGAGGGACTTTGAATATGTAATAGAGGGAATGACCCGACTTTTATTACTGCGGTAAGGGAGGAGGTCCTGGACCTCACCCTGGGTAGTAGAGAACTGGAAGGTCGGATATCTGGCTGGAGGGTTCTCAACGAGCACTCCTTCTCTGATCACCGATATATTCAGTTCTCGGTGAACGAAGAACGTCCCGGTAAAATATCTTCTAGGAACCCTAAAAGTACTAAGTGGGACTTGTATTGTAGGAAGCTGGGAGAGCTATTGCCTGCGGTGCCTACCGTTAGTTCGGACCTGTCCGAATCTGTGATAGAAGTTCTGGTGGAAAACCTCACCTCGGCAAGCAATAGCGCCTTTCAGCTGTCCTGTCCATTGAAAATTCACAGGGGGAAGGGCAAGCCGCCCTGGTGGTCGGATTCTCTTGACGACCTAAGAGCGTCCAGTCGGCGGCTCTACAACAGAGCCAGGAGGAGTAAATTACCCTCGGACTGGGAGCTCTATAAGGTGAGTCTGGGGATTTATAAATATGAAATAAGGATAGCCAAGGGAGATGCATGGCGAAGCTTCTGCGAAAACGTAGAAGGCTGCAATGAATCCGCGAGGCTTAGAAAAATACTCTCTAGGAATCCCGCTCCTCTAGGTTATCTGCGAGATGATGGTGGGGACTGGTCGATGAGTAGCGGGGAGTCCCTAAAGCTTTTACTGGACAATCATTTTCCCGATGTCCCAGTTGCGCAGGGATCTTCGCCTGCATGGTCGGCGGTCGTTGGCCATGCAGAAGTACCTGGCATTCCAATACGGGAAAGTCAAATAACCTGGGCTATAGGGTCGTTCAAGCCCTATAAGTCTCCGGGCCCAGATGGAATCATTCCTGCGCAACTTAAAAAGTCTTTGGGGATTTCCTGCCGCTGGTTGGCCTCCATCTATACTAACTGCCTCAGGCTTAACTATATCCCGAAGTCTTGGCACACGGTTAGGATTATTTCCGGAAGCCGACAGAAGCTCTCATGTATCACCTAAGGATTTCAGGCCAATCAGTCTCTCGTCGTTTCTTCTTAAGACGTTTGGGCGGTTGATTGAACTGTATCTACGGGAAAGTATGCCTCGGGGGTTACTGTCGGCTTAACAGCATGCGTACTGCAAGGGCAGATCGACGGAAACGGCTCTCCATTCGATTGTAAAGCAAATAGAGGGGTCCCTAGAACACAAAGAGTATGCTCTTGGTGCCTTTCTAGACATCGAGGGGGCTTTTAACAATGTCTTACCGGGGGCAATCGAAAGAGCTCTGGTGGGTTTAGGAGTCGAAGGGGCTCTGGTTGAATTTATTAGCAAACTTCTATGCGGCAGAATTGTCGCAGCGGAGTGGGGAGGGCCATAATTAAGAGGAAGGTGTGCAGGGGTACGCCACAGGGGGGTGTCCTATCTCCTCTCCTCTGGGTTGTGGTAGTCAACGAGCTTCTTGTGGAGCTGGAAGCCAATGGTTGTTGGGTGGTTGCCTATGCAGATGACCTCGCTATCCTAGTCAGAGGCAAATTTCTGGGCACCGTGCGCGATGTTCTGCAGGGCTACCTGGATACTGTGGCTAGGTGGGCTGAATCATGTGGATTGGCGGTCAACCCGGGGAAAACGGATTGGAGGGGTACCGTTGGTACTTTCTGATAGGGTTAAATATTTGGGGATTGTTTTGGACAATAAACTGTCCTGGAGACCCAATGTGGAAGATCGGGCCAGGAAAGTCCCCATGGCCTTGTACTGCTGCAGAGGGGCTATCGGAAAGAGATGGGGACTCTCGCCAAGAGTAGTACACTGGCTTTATGAGATGGTGGTAAAACCGATTCTGCTCTATGGGGTGCTGGTCTGGTGGAAAGCACTGGACACGGCGAGCACATCCAAAATGTTAGTGTCAGTGCAACGGACGGCGCTGATTGGTATCAGTGGTGCTCTCAGAACAACACCTACCTTGGCACTGAACGTCATGCTGAACATATACCCAGTAGATATTGCGGGAAAGGCGGCCGCGGCAAGGTCGTTGGTCAGGCTTCGTGATATAGGATATGGACTTTCTGATCGCGGACACTGTAGCCATCTTACCAGTTTCGACTTTATCCCGGACAGAACGGACTATTGTATGACGATAACTGCTCCCTATACAACCTTCACCCCAGTCATTCCAGAGAGACACGAGTTGGGAAGAGGAATTATCTGGGGCATGGGACCGGTTAACTTGTTCACGGATGGGTCGAAGCTGGATAGAAAGGTTGGTGGGGGTCTTTTGTCAAGAGCTAAATTTAAGCCGCATGTTTAAGTTGGCTGATCACTGCAGGGTATTCCAAGCGGAAGTTGCTGCGATTAAGGATGCGGTGGAGGGAATGCTATCCAGTGCTGCTACGGTTAGGGAATTCAACATCTACTCTGATAGCCAAGCGGCTATCACGGCTTTGAGCTCAAGTACAGTGCGATCGAGGGTGGTCTGGGAGTGCTTTACCTCACTTGCGATTGCATCGAATTATTTTACAATTAAGATTATGTGGGTCCCGGGCCATAGTGATATCCCGGGTAACTGTCAAGCGGATCTCTTAGACCGCATCGATACAACTGAACCGGATGAAGATGGCTGTAGGGATTTCGGGATCCCGCTGGCCACCTGTGGATTGCTCCTCCATAGCTGGGCCTCGAGTCAGCTCAGCAAACGTTGGGCGTACACCATGTCTTGCATGTTAGCAAGATATTTCTGGCCGAAAGTGGATGGCAGAAGATCTGCTGAAATAATTGGGTTCACTAAGGCTCACCTATCAATGGTCATTGGGGTTCTGACAGGGCAGGGTCCCATGGGTATCCATGCGGTACGTCTCAATATACTGGAAACTCCATCCTGCTGCAGCTGTATGGAGGATGATGAGGTGGAATCACCAAATCACTTTATGCTTGATTGCCCAGCTTTTGCCAGAACTAGGCGAAAGTACTTCGGTCGCGACTCACTTGGATCTCCAGAGGATTTATCCAAAGTTGAGATCGGTATCATTCGGGGCTTTATCGTTGCTACCCAACGATTCTATAAGTAGCTAGATCTAAGTCACCGTTATTTTTGGTGTATGTGGTATCACAAAGGACCTTCATGTGGTCCAAGTGAGCTATCCTTATCAGGGCAGCTACCACCTAACCTATCCTATCCTACATTTTTTTTTAAAGCAACTAAAATGAAAAACAAAGAATCTGTTAAAAAAGACCTATGCTTTTACGTGTAAGTAAAATTTGTCCAAAAAATAGGCCGGTTAAGTTATTACTTCTCTTTAAAGTTTTTTTGTGCGCTAACAATTTTTAAAGGATTTTGGTACAGCCCAATATAGGTAAGTGGCAACAATGTGAAACAATTTTTATGTGAACTGAAAATGGGTGAATCATTAGTTCTCTCACCGTTTGGCGTGTACAAATATATACATATATAGAGATGAAACATTTGAGCAACGCTACAATGCAGCATTTGGAGCTTTGTACTCAGGGGGGTTTGTGAACATAATGGGTCCTACAGATGGCAATTTCGATAGTTGCACAGATTTTCGAATTTACAAAAAACTTTTTCTATTAATTATAAAGAAATAGAGTAATATTTGTTAACAGAAATAGGCCTAAGCACTGCGGCTGATCAATACGAATGGATTCATATAACTTCTATATGATTTTACGTATGCTAAGTATGCGAAACAGCCTGTCAATTGATTGTATGGAAATTTTGTTAGCGTATTAATATATAGTAGTAGGGTAATATACGGCCTGTGCAATATTTCGACCTAAAATCGAAAACGTGTTTTTCGTTTAATATACAACGTGAAATTTTCCGATTCAATCAAGTTGCATTTAAATAATAATAAACTAAGTTGAAATAAAAGATAATATAATAAATTAGCATAAAAGACAATATACAAATTTTAATGTAATATCTTTGTAGCAAATTTATTTATTTTTTGGTCACTATAAGACTGCTATATCTAAAATGAACATAAAACAGGAAATGCAAAAAACATTTGGGTCAAATTTGCAATTAATTGTTATAAATAAATAAATTTAGTGAGTTTGTACAAAAGTTGACTCATTATTTCTGATTTCATTTTTTTTAAAGCAACTAAAATGAAAAACAAAGAATATGTTAAATAAAGACCTATGCTTTTACGTGTAAGTAAGATTTGTCCAAAAAAAAGGCCGGTTAACTGTTTACTTCTCTTTAAAGTTTTTTGTGCGCTAACAATTATTTTAGAACATATTTTAAAGAATTTTGGTACAGACAAATATAGGTAAGTGGCAACAATGGGAAACAATATTTTATTTGAACTGAAAATTAGTGAAGCATTAGTTCTCTCACCGTTTGGCGGGTACGAACATATACATATGTAGAGATGAAACATTTGAGCAACGCGACAATGCATTTGAACTGAAAATGAGCGAAGCAGTAGTTCTCTCACCGTTTGGCGTGTACAAATATATACATATGTAGAGAGGATACATTTGAGCAACGCGCCAATCCAGCATTTGGAACTTTGTACTCAGGGGGGTTTGTGAACATAATGTGTCCTACAGATGGCAGTTTCGATAGTTGAACAGATTTTCGAATTTGCAAAAACCTTTTTCTATTAATTATAAACAAATAGAGTAATATTTGTTAACAAAAATAGGCCTATGTACTGCGGCTGATCAATACGAATCGATTCATATAACTTTTATATGATTTTACGTATGCTAAGTACGCGAAACAGCCTGTCAATTGATTGTATGGAAATTTTGTTAGCGTATTAATATATAGATAGTAGAGTAATATATATTTCGACATAAAATCGGAATGTTTTTGGGTCGTTTTTTTTCGATTAATATACAACGTGAAATTTTCCGATTCAACCAAATTGCAATTAAATAATAATAAACTAAGCTGAAACAAGAGATAATAATATAAAATAAAATAAGAAATATCAAAATAAATTAGCATAAAAGACAATATACAAATTTTAATGCAATATCTTTGTAGCAAATTTAATATACAACGTGATAAAAGATAATATAATAAAATAAAAGAAGAAATATCAAAATAAATTGGCATAAAAGAAAATATACAAATTTTAATGTAACGTCTTTGTAGCAAATTTATTTATGTACTCAGGGGGGTTTGTGAACATAATGCGTCCTACAGATGGCAATTTCGATAGTTGCACAGATTTTCTAATTTACAAAAAACTTTTTCTATTAATTATAAACAAATAGAGTAATATTTGTTAACAAAAATAGGCCTATGTACTGCGGCTGATCAATGCGAATCGATTCATATAACTTTTATATGATTTTACGTATGCTAACTATGCGAAACAGCCTGTCAATTGATTGTATGGAAATTTTGTTAGCGTATTAATATATAGATAGTGGGTAATATACAGCCTATGCAATAAAATCGAAAACGTTTTTGGGTCGTTTTTTTCGTTTAATATACAACGTGAAATTTTCCGATTCAATCAAAATGCCTTTTAATCATTAATAAGCTACGTTGAAATAAAAGATTATATAATAAAATAAATAAGAAATATCAAAATAAATTAGCATAAAAGACAATATACAAATTTTAATGTAATATCTTTGTAGCAAATTTATTTATTTTTTGTTCACTATAAGACTGCTATTTCTAAAATGAGCATAAAATCTGGAAATGCAAAAAACATTTGGGTCAAATTTGCAATTAAAAAATAAATTTAGTGAGTTTGAACAAAAGTTGACTCATTATTTCTGATTTCATATTTTTTTAAAGCACCTAAAATGAAAAACAAAGAGTCGGTGAAATAAAGACCTATGCTTTTATGTGTAAGTAAAGTTTGTCCAAAAAAATAGGCCGGTTAAGTTATTACTTCTCTTTAAAGTTTTTTTGTGCGCTAACAATTATTTTAGAACAATTTTTTAAGGATTTTGGTACAGACCAATATAGGTAATTGGCAACAATGGGAAACAATATTTTATTTGAACTGAAAATGAGCGAAGAAGTAGTTCTCTCACCGTTTGGCGTGTACAAATATATACATATGTAGAGATGAAACATTTGAGCAACACGACAATTGACCATTTTGAGCTATGTACTCAGGGGGGTTTGTGAACATAATGCGTCCTACAGATGGCAATTTCGATAGTTGCACAGATTTTCGAATTTACAAAAAACTTTTTCTATTAATTATAAACAAATAGAGTAATATTTGTTTACAAAAATAGGCCTATGTACTGCGGCTGATCAATACGAATCGATTCGTATAACTTTTATATGATTTTACGTATGCTAAATATGCGAAACAGCCTGTCAATTGATTGTATGGAAATTTTGTTAGCGTATTAATATATAGATAGTGGGTTATACAGCCTATGCAATAAAATCGAAAACGTTTTTGGGTCGTTTTTTTCGTTTAATATACAACGTGAAATTTTTCGATTCAATCAAAATGCATTTAAATAATAATAAACTAAGTTGAAATAAAAGATAATATAATAAAATAAAATAAGAAGTATCAAAATAAGTTAGCATAAAAGATAATATACAAATTTTAATGTAATATCTTTGTAGCAAATTTATTTATTTTTTGTTCACTATAAGACATGCTATATCTAAAATAAGCATAAAATATGGAAATGCAAAAAACATTTGGGTCAAATTTGCAATTAATTGTTATAAGTAAATAAATTTGTTGAGTTTGAACAAAAGTTGACTCATTATTTCTGATTTCATTTTTTTAAAGCAACTAAAATGAAAAACAAAGAATCTGTGAAATAAAGACCTATGCTTTTACGTGTAAGTAATATTTGTCCAAAAAAATAGGCCGGTTAAGTTATTACTTCTCTTTAAAGTTTTTTTGTGCGCTAACAATTATTTTAGAAAAAATTTTTAAGGATTTTGGTACAGACCAATATAGGTAATTGGCAACAATGGAAAACAATATTTTATTTGAATTGAAAATGAGCGAAGAAGTAGTTCTATCACCGTTTGGCGTGTACATATATATACATATGTAGAGATTAAACATTTGAGCAACGCGACAATTGAGGATTTGGAGCTATGTACTCAGGGGGGTTTGTGAACTTAATGCGTCCTACAGATGGCAATTTCGATAGTTGCACAGATTTTCGAATTTACAAAAAAATTGTCTATTAATTATAAACAAATAGAGTAATATTTGTTAACAAAGATAGGCCTATGCACTGCGGCTGATCAATACGAATCGATTCATATAAATTTTATATGATTTTGCGTATGCTAAGTATGCGAAACAGCCTGTCAATTGATTGTATGGAAATTTTGTTAGCGTATTAATATATAGATAGTGGGTAATATACTGCCTATGCAATATTTCGACCTAAAATCGAAAACGTTTTTGGGTCGTTTTTTTCGTTTAATATACAATGTGAAATTTTCTGATTCAATCAAAATGCCTTTTAATTATTAATAAACTAAGTTAAAATAAAAGATAATATAATAAAATAAATAAGAAATATCAAAATAAATTAGCATAAAAGACAATATACAAATTTTAATGTAACATCTTTGTAGCAAATTTATTTATTTTTTGTTCAGCCTAAAATGAGCATAAAATCTGGAAATGCAAAAAACATTTGGGTCAAATTTGCAATTAATTGTTATAAATAAATAAATTTAGTGAGTTTGAACAAAAGTTGACTCATTATTTCTGATTTCATTTTTTTTAAAGCAACTAAAATGAAAAACAAAGAATCTGTGAAATAAAGGTCTATGCTTTTACGTGTAAGTAAAATTTGTCCAAGAAAATATGCCGGTTAAGTTATTACTCCTCTATAAAAATTTTTTTGTGCGCTAACAATTATTTAAGAATAATTTTTTAAGGATTTGGTACAGACCAATATAGGTAAGTGACAACAATCGGAAACAATATTTTATTTGAACTGAAAATGAGTAAAGCATTAGTTCTCTCAACGTTTGGCGGGTACGAATATATACATATGTAGAGATGAAACATTTGAGCAACCCGAAAATGCATTTGAACTGCAAATGAGGGAAGCAGTAGTTCTCTCACCGTTTGGCGTATACAAATGTATACATATATAGAGATGAAACATTTGAACAACGCGACAATTCAGCATTTGGAGCTTTGTTCTCAGGAGGGCTTGTGAACATAATGGGTCCTACAGATGGCAGTTTCGATAGTTGCACAGATTTTCGAATTTCCAAAAAGCTTTTTCTATTAATTATAAACAAATAGAGTAATATTTGTTAAAAGAAATAGGCCTAAGTACTGCGGCTGATCAATACGAATCGATTCATATAACTTTTATATGATTTTACGTATGCTAAGTATGCGAAACGGCCTGTCAATTAATTCTATGGAAATTTTGTTTGCGTATTAATATTTAGATAGTAGAGTAATATACGGCCTATGCAATATTTCGACCTAAGATCGAAAACGTTTTTGGGACGTTTTTTTTCGTTTAATATACAACGTGAAATTTTCCGATTCCATCAAGTTGCATTTATATAATAATAAACTAAGTTGAAATAAAAGATAATATAATAAAATAAAATAAGAAATATCAAAATAAATTAGCATAAAAGACAATATACTAATTTTAATGCAATATCTTTGTAGCAAATTTAATATACAAAGTGATAAAAGATAATATAATAAAATAAAATAAGAAATATCAAAATAAATTTGCATAAAAGACAATATATAAATTTTAATGTAATATCTTTGTAGCAAAATTTATTTATATATGTATATATATCTGGCTTTAGGTCCGTGTTTTATAATTTAAAAATTAAAAAAAAACCTTTGATTCTTCTTTTAAATCGATATATTTCGATTGCTCAACGGCAATCATCTTCAGGATTGTAGCAACTAACAAAAATAATAAAAATAACAATAAACAAATTTTGCATTTTACATTTCACATAAATACATACTTTTATTAACACGTCTGCTTTGTCCGACGTGGAGTATGGTACTGTTTTTTAGTGAGCAGGTGTTTGTAGATATGTGCGCTGTGATCTACGTCGCTCTTATAGTTCAGTCGTGTGTTAGTCGGAATATTAATAATGTGTAACATTTCTAGTGTGAAGCGTTTGTTATAGTGTTGTTCCTGTTGCAGTATTTTAGTCTCATCAAAGTTTGGTGTGTGGCCGCTGTCTGCACAGTGGGCCATGAGTGCTGTTTTTTGATTATTAACTTGATGGCAAAATTTAAAATCAGACTTATGCTGTGAAATTCTAGTTTTGAGTTTGGACTTTGTAGTACCTATATATATATTATTGCACGTTTCATCGCTATTGCCTTTACATGGTATCTTGTAAACTACATTATTTTTTTCCATTATTGGTATTTTCGATTTTGTTTTGTTAAATATGTTTTTTAAAGTGTTCGTAGGTTTATGCGCAATTTTTGTAGTTTCTTTATCATAGCAGTCAGATTTTGCTAAACGTTCTGATAGCTGCGGTACATAAGCCACCGACTTGAAAATAATGGGTTTATCGGGAGTTTTTGGTCTATTTAAATTTTTGGTTTTTCTTAATAAAGTTTTTATGGTTTTTTTCGGAAAATCATTGTTTCTTAGTAATGTGAATGAAGTTTTCACCAACAACACCAAGCATAAAGAGTGGTTTGTAAACAAAACCAAATTGGAATTCCCGCCAGATATTCAAGCATTGCTAGCAAAGGGGCCGAAGTTCGGACTACCTGTAGATAACAAGAATTTCCCTCTCTTTAAATATATAGCAGACGGCGAAGATTTGGTACAAAGCATAAAAAGCAAAGATCAACAGGAGGAAGCTCGCACAAAACTCTCTTTGTTAATATCAAATCATGCAACAACAAACAAACATTGTACAATAGACAATGCAATTTTAGATACAGTGGAGCAAACTAAGAAATTCCTGAATGAAAATAAAAACATTAGAATTTTAACATCCGACAAAGGGAATAAAACGGTAGCAATGGAAATTGAAGAGTATAATAAGAAAATGGAAGATATATTAATGGATCTAACAATATATAGAGTTCAGAGACAGGATCCAACATCACGTTTACAAAACAAGAATAATGCACTAGTAGAAAAACTTTTTAACATGGAAATAATCACAAAGATGGAGAGAAAAAGAATGATAACAACCACCGCACAGCCACCCAGAATCTACGGCCTCCCGAAGATTCATAAGGAAGGAACTCCATTAAGGCCAATATGCTCAGCAATTGGGTCACCTTCTTACACACTGTCCAAATATATGGCAGACATTTTAAAAAACGTAACGGCGAGTCCTACGTACAATATTAAAAACACAATTGAGTTTAAAGAAAGAGTAAACAATACATACATATACGAAGATGAAAAGCTTATTTGATGTAGTTTCGCTTTTCCCTAGCATCCCGATACAATTGGCACTTGAAATAATACAAGAGAAATGGAATAAAATTAAAGAATACACAAAGATACCAAAAACGCTGTTCATGGAAATAATTAAATTCTACATTCAAGAGAGCAGATATTTCAAATTCAATGATACTATCTATACGCAACTAAAAGGAATGCCGATGGGTGCACCCACATCCCCAATAATAGCGGATATAGTTATGGAAAAATTATTAGATGATACTATGCTGAAGTTGCGACATAAACCAAGAATACTTACCAAATACGTCGACGACCTATTCGCGATAATAAAAGAAAATGAAATACAAAACACACTTGACACACTAAACACTTTTGACAAAAATATAAAATTTAGTATAGAACTAGAGAACGACGAGGAATTACCATACCTGGACTCCATAATAAACAGACGAGGAAATCAATTAAAACTAAAGTGGTATCAAAAGCCTACAGCATCAGGACGAATTATAAACTTTAATTCAAAACATCCGAAAACAATGATTATGAATACAGCAAAGGGCTGTATACGGAAAATGTTGCAGACTTCAGATGAAGTATACCACAAAGAAGTTAAAAAAGAAATTTTCACATTACTAAGAAACAATGATTTTCCGAAAAAAACCATAAAAACTTTATTAAGAAAAACCAAAAATTTAAATAGACCTAAAACTCCCGATAAACCCATTATTTTCAAGTCGGTGGCTTATGTACCGCAGCTATCAGAACGTTTAGCAAAATCTGACTGCTATGATAAAGAAACTACAAAAATTGCGCATAAACCTACGAACACTTTAAAAAACATATTTAACAAAACAAAATCGAAAATACCAATAATGGAAAAAAATAATGTAGTTTACAAGATACCATGTAAAGGCAATAGCGATGAAACGTGCAATAATATATATATAGGTACTACAAAGTCCAAACTCAAAACGAGAATTTCACAGCATAAGTCTGATTTTAAATTTTGCCATCAAGTTAATAATCAAAAAACAGCACTCATGGCCCACTGTGCAGACAGCGGCCACACAGCAAACTTTGATGAGACTAAAATACTGCAACAGGAACAACACTATAACAAACGCTTCACACTAGAAATGTTACACATTATTAATATTCTGACTAACACACGACTGAACTATAAGAGCGACGTAGATCACAGCGCACATATCTACAAACACCTGCTCACTAAAAAACAGTACCATACTCCACGTCGGACAAAGCAGACGTGTTAATAAAAGTAAAGCATTAGTTCCCTCACCGTTTGGCGGGTACTAGAGGTTTACGCCGATCACTTTATCGGCGGCGGCGGCGTACGCTCTATTATATACCGGCGGCGGCGTGAGCGGCGCGCCGACGTACGCCGGTGTTCTTACTTTTCTTATTTTTCTATTTAAAAAAATATACTTAGGAAAGGTTTTGTTTATATGTATTTAAGGAAACTAATGTTTTGCCCATTTCGAAAGATCCTAGGTTTTTGCCGCAAAATCTCGCAGATCGTTCAAAAATTTTCAGGAGTAGCTCTTTGCGGAGAGATTGTCCCCCGTTCACTTACTCCAGAGAGGCTTCGAACCTAACCCCGGTCTTTGGAATTGGTACTGCTGCGTCTGCTAAAGAGAAATGGAGATACATAAAATGGTCACACTTTTGTCTGTATATCTGGTGCAAAGCGTAGTTTCACCTGGGGTTAACTCCTAATAATCGTCGCAAACACAATTTCTTTAAATCGTTCCCGATGTGCGAACAGTAGCATCCCGGACCACCAGTCGCTACCACGCCTCCTGCCCTCACACCATATGCCAGCACAGAAGCTATAGGACTGCGACTTCCAACTCAAATTCGTCGACTTCACTAGAAGTAGGTGTAGCTCCGAAGACTTTATAACGGATATTTTTGTCCCGATATGCTGCCTAGCTACAACAGAGAAACACCTTGAAACGTTAGGGAGTGACTATTCGGCCATGGATGCCGTCCTCGAAATCATAAGCAGTCTAAGTGGTTGTCATTGCGTAACTCATGGGTGAAAATCATATAATCCTCGGCGCATCTATATAATTAAAATTTTACAAGGACCCTGGATAAAATTTCTAAAATGTAGACCAAAGTTTGCAGACGTTTGTGTTCACAAAATTAATTTCGATATTCTTCGTTAAATCAAAACGATATTTAAGAATGAGAGTCGACCGATTTTAAGTTGAAAGATGTTAACTGCTGTTTTCCGGCCTTATGATATAAAAGCTCATGACTGGATGACTAGTTCGACTGTCCACTACGTTAGGGTAGTAGCACACACGGTCATTAGTTCGACTGTCTTGGGAAAGCTTTTGTTCCACCCCTTTGAGTGTTCTTGGGAAGAAAAAGCCTCACCTGGTAAATATATGTATGTGCCTACGTATTCACATTTGTAAAAGGAGCCGTAACGTGTAGGTCATATTTAATCTTGGTTGATAAGCCATAAATCAATGTGATTCACTCCAAGGGACTAGTTTTGGATAGGGAATTTGCCTCACTGATTTAGCTTATTCTTTCAGGCAATCGCAATATAAAATTCTTTAAAAACCCGGCACCTTTTTTGGATAATTTGCTTATTTTAACAACCTGAGAACAATTTGAAAACATGTTCGCCTTACGTCATTTTATTTGAATTCATTATTCATTATTAATTTTTTGAAAAAAAAACTATGCAAACTGAGCATAAAAATTTATTATATAACTTTTCTTTTGGTGTATTGTTTTAATAACTTGGTGAATTGGGTGATGCAAAGGCGGTGTTAAGCTGACATCGAAAGCGCCTGTTTTTTTAAATAACTTTTGAGCAGTTAGAAAGATTTAAATTTCGCAATTAGTTTCTTATAACTGGCAGTGATACGCATCCCTTGATGTCCGACCAATTTTCGACATGAACAATAAATGGACTAAATAGCCTTAAACGAGTAGAAAATATAGTAACGCACGGGACGCCGCCGCGCCGATATTTTTGACATTCGGCGACGGCGTGCGAAAAACGACCCAAATCGGCGGCGGCGTTTATCGGCGGCGTATATCTCTAGCGGGTACGAATATATACATATTTAGAGACGAAACATTTGAGCAGCGCGACAATGCATTTGAACTGAAAATAAGCGCAGCAATAGTTCTCTCACCATTTGGCGTGTACAAATATATACATATGTAGAGATGAAACATTTGAGCAACGCGGCAATCCAGCATTTGCAGTTTTGTACTCAGGGGAATTTGTGAACATAATGGCCCCTACAAATGGCAATTTCGATAGTTACACAGATTTTCGAATTTACAACAAACTTTTTCTATTAATTGTAAACAACAAACAACAAACTTTTTCTATTAATTATAAACAGAGTAATATTTTGTTAACAAAAACAGGCCTATGCACTGCGGCTGATCAATACGAATCGATTCATATAACTTTTATATGATTTTACGTATGCTAAGTATGCGAAACAGCTTGTCAATTGATTGTATGGAAATTTTGTTAGCGAATTAATAGATAGATAGTACAGTAATATACGACCTATGCAATATTTCGACCTAAAATGGAAAACGTTTTTGGGTCGTTTTTTATACAACGTGAAATTTTCCGATTCAATCAAGTTGCATTTAAATAATAATAAACTAAGTTGAAATAAAAGATTATATAATAAAATAAAATAAGAAATATCAAAATAAATTGGCATAAAAGACAATATACAAATTTTAATGAAATATCTTTGTAGCAAATTTATTTATTTTTTGTTCACTAAAAGACGTGCTATATCTAAGATGAGCATAAAATCTGGAAATGCAAAAAACATTTGGATCAAATTTGCAATTAATTGTTATAAATAAATAAATTTAGTAAGTTTGAACAAAAGTTTACTCATTATTTCTGATTTCATTTTTTTTAAAGCACCTAAAATGAAAAACAGAGAGTCTGTTAAATAAAGACCTATGCTTTTACGTGTAAGTAAATTTTTCCAAAAAAATAGGCCGGTTAAGTTATTACTTCTCTTTAAAGTTTTTTTGTGCGCTAACAATTATTTTAGAACAATTTTTTAAGGATTTTGGTACAGACCAATATAGGTAAGTGGCAACAATGGGAAACAATATTTTATTAAACTGAAAATGAGTGAAGCATTAGTTCTCTCACCGTTTGGCGGGTACGAATATATGCATATGTAGACATGAAACATTTGAGCAACGCGACAATGCATTTGAACTGAAAATGAGCGAAGAAGTAGTTCTCTCACCGTTTGGCGTGTACAAGTATATATATGTAGAGATGAAACATTTGAGCAACGCGACAATGCAGCATTTGGAGCTTTGTACTCAGGGTGGTTTGTGAATGGGTCCTACAGATGGCAATTTCGATAGTTGCACAGATTTTCGAATTTTTTTTTATAGTCGATATGTCGATGACTGTATTGTTATTATAGAGAGAGAGAAAATACAGCAGACATTGAATTTATTTAACTCCATTAATGTAAACATCCAATTCACATGTGAGTTTGAAACAAATAATGAGTTACCTTTTCTGGACTTAATGCTGAAACATAATACCGACGGAGGGATCGAATTCGACATATATCGTAAGCCAACATCGACTGATCGATTTATCCCAAAAGAATCGAACCATCACTACTCGCATAAATTAGCTGCCTTCAATTCTATGGTTCCTCGCCTTATTAACGTCCCACTAAGCTGACCTGCTTACAACAAAGAAAAACACAAAATAGTGAGCATCGCAGAAACTAATGGGTATTGCGCCAGCATGGTAGAGCAGCTAATAAGAAAACACCAGCGCAAAAAATTGCAAAAAGAGTGCAGTTCGTTTTTCGGCACAGTAGCGAAAAAGACAACATGACTTGATGCAGCATGACTTACGACCCATATTATTTTTCTGATATGAAACATATCTTTAAAAAAGCTGGTTTAAATTTGGCTCCAAAATCAACAACAAAACTGAAGGCCTTATTGAGATCATCTAAGGATAAAGGTGACATTTTGGACAATCCTATATAAATGACGACGGAGTAGAATGCGGTGCAAAGTACATAGGCCAATCGACGCGCACTGTACGAATCAGGTTCAATGAGCATTTAAAATACATGCAAAGTATTGAGCCCAAAAGTGGCATCGCCGTGCATGCATTATCGAATCAACATTCGATAAGTGAAGACGACTGTAAATTAATTAAAATAGAATCTAATATCAGTAGATTAAATATTTTAGAATCCCTACATATTTATGTAAATAAAAGTGTGTCAGTGAATCGTGATAGTGGCCCACTGTATACAAATCTTTACTCAGCTTTCCATTAAACTTCGTTTGATCCATATTTGGTTATTACTTAATTTTGTTGTTGTATTATACTCTCTTTATATCTTTTTGCTTTTTCATTGTATTAGCCGATAATATTTGACAAATTTGGATAAGCTTACTTTGTTACTTTTTTATTTCTGTTGACAATGGTTAGTTGAAAACTAGCAACTGAAGAAGACACCACGCGAGTGTTGAAACATTTGTCTTGTAAAAATAAAAACAAAAAAACTTAAACGACTAAAAGGTGTTGTTTCACTTTCTTTACAGTGTCGAAAGTCGTTTAGCACTCAAAAATTATATAATTTAATTGAATTAAATAATTAATTATGCCGGTCACCGAACCTAGTGAGTTGTTTTATTTACAAAAAACCAAGGAGAAAGTTTGTTCTCTGTTGTCGGACGTTTGGTTTTTATCCAGATGCAGAAACCTAAGAGTAATGCCTAAATTCATAGATTTTTCGGTTAAGTGCTAAAGCAAGTGCCCTGTGGTAAGGTGTATTGGTTAAGTCACGCCCTAAAACAAAAACACGCTCTTTTAGCTTCATGTGAATTACTAGCATATAAACTTCACAAATCTTTAGCCTGCAAGCTTTCTTCCGTAGTTTGGGATGTTTTCTTGATAAAATTGAACGCAAAAATTGATCGTCTTTCCCAGCTTCACATGCAAAGGAAAAGATTGAAGTTGGGAAAATTGAAACAATCAAAACCGCGCAGGTTGCCGTCTAGTAAATTCATTCCTGGCCTTATAATAAACAAATCGGACGCGACCTTAGAAGATAATGAAATAAATCTTTTAAATAAAGGATTAAAATTTGCGTTACCCCACAAACGTTCACCTATGCAGGATATCATCGTTGATTCTGAGTTAGCTCTTGGTAGATTGGATTCCGAAGTAGCCGACACTGTGCGTTACAATATAAAAAAAAGTCTTATCATCGAAGCCCACTTCAAATAATATTAGTTACACCAACTATTTGCATGGCGCCGTAAAGTCGTTAAACGAAAAGAATGTTTACATAACAAAAGCCGATAAAGGTAACTGTGTTGTTGTACTAAATGAGCACGATTACAACAACGGGCTGAGCGCACTGATAGAGGAAGGAAATTACATTAAAGTAAAAAATCCTCTCCAAAAAATGAAGAGACAAGTGGTAGAATGTAGGAAAAAGTATGCCGATCTGTTCGGTCGCCGCTGGAACAAAAGAATGCATAAATCGTATGCACGAGTCCCCTGTTTGTATGGTTTATACAAAGCTCATAAACCAGGAAATAAGTTCCGACCAATTATCGCTGGGTACACTTCGCCCATAGCAAACATTGCGTCATGGTTGAGCGATTATTTCGGGAAACTTAAGAATTTCGATAGTTTTTCAATCGAAAATTCATTTGAACTAATCGATAAGATTAAAACTGTGAAACTGAATCCCAATGAGTGGTTTGCGTCGTTCGATATCACTTCCTACTTTTCTACCGTCCCAAGAAATGGTGCCTTGGATACTTTACGTATCTGGTTAGACAAACAAAATATAAATCCACTGGTGGCTAGCGCCTTGTTCGAGTTGACCGTGGTTTGTATAAATCAATCTTTCTTCCAGCTTAGAGGGGAATTCTTTGAACAAATGGATGGTTTACCTATGGGTTTGAATATTAGCCCATTCCTATGCAACTTATTCATGAATACAGTTGAAGAACAGCTTATTAAAAGTTCTATTTTTCCACGTTTTTATAGTCGATATGTCGATGACTGTATTGTTATTATAGAGAGAGAGAAAATACAGCAGACATTGAATTTATTTAACTCCATTAATGTGAACATCCAATTCACATGTGAGTTTGAAACAAATAATGAGTTACCTTTTCTGGACTTAATGCTGAAACATAATACCGACAAAGGGATCGAATTCGACATATATCGTAAGCCAACATCGACTGATCGATTTATCACAATAGAATCGAACCATCACTACTCGCATAAATTAGCTGCCTTCAATTCTATGGTTCATCGCCTTATTAACGTCCCACTAAGCTGTGCTGCTTACAACAAAGAAAAACACAAAATAGTGAGCATCGCAGAAACTAATGGGTATTGCGCCAGCATGGTAGAGCAGCTAATAAGAAAACACCAGCGCAAAAAATTGCAAAAAGAGTGCAGTTCGTTTTTCGGCACAGTGGGCGAAAAAGGCAACATGACTTGGTGCAGCATGACTTACGACCCATATTATTTTTCTGATATGAAACATATCTTTAAAAAAGCTGGTTTAAATTTGGCTCCATAATCAACAACAAAACTGAAGGCCTTATTGAGATCATCTAAGGATAAAGGTGACATTTTGGACAATCCTGGAGTGTACTCAATCACTTGATCTCATATAAATGACGACGGAGTAGAATGCGGTGCAAAGTACATAGGCCAATCGACGTGCACTGTACGAATCAGGTTCAATGAGCATTTAAAGTACATACAAAGTATTGAGCCCAAAAGTGGCATCGCCGAACATGCATTATCGAATCAACATTCGATAAGTGAAGACGACTGTAAATTAATTAAAATAGAATCTAATATCAGTAGATTAAATATTTTAGAATCCCTAGATATTTATGTAAATAAAAGTGTGGCAGTGAATCGTGATAGTGGCCCACTGTATACAAATCTTTACTCAGCTTTCCATTAAACTTCGTTTGATCCATATTTTGTTATTACTTAATTTTGTTATTGTATTATACTCTCTTTATGTCTTTTTGCTTTTTCATTGTATTAGCCGATAATATTTGACAAATTTGGATAGGCTTACTTTGTTACTTTGTTATTTCTGTTGACAATGGTTAGTTGAAAACTAGCAACTGAAGAAGACACCACGCGAGTGTTGAAACATTTGTTTTGTAAAAATAAAAACAAAAAAACTTAAACGACTAAAAGGTGCTGTTTCACTTTCTTTACAGTGTCGAAAGTCGTTTAGCACTCAAAAATAATATAATTTAATTGAATTAAATAATTAATTATGCCGGTCACCGAACCTGGTGAGTTGTTTTATTTTCAAAAAACCAAGGAGAAAGTTTGTTCTCTGTTGTCGGACGTTTGGTTTTTATCCAGATGCAGAAACCTAAGAGTAATGCCTAAATTCATAGATTTTTCGGTTAAGTGCAAAAGCAAGTGCCCTGTTGGAAAAACATCCGTGGAAAAAGCTAAGGTGTATTGGTTAAGTCACGCCCTAAAACAAAAACACGCTCATTTAGCTTCATGTGAATTACTAGCGTATAAACTTCACAAATCTTTAGCCTGCAAGCTTTCTTCCGTAGTTTGGGATGTTTTCTTGATAAAATTGAACTCAAAAATTGATCGTCTTTCCCAGCTTCACATGCAAAGGAAAAGATTGAAGTTGGGAAAATTGAAACAATCAAAACCGCGCAGGTTGCCGTCTAGTAAATTCATTCCTGGCCTTATAATAAACAAATCGGACGCGACCTTAGAAGATAATGAAATAAATCTTTTAAATAAAGGATTAAAATTTGCGTTACCCCACAAACGTTCACCTATGCAGGATATCATCGTTGATTCTGAGTTAGCTCTTGGTAGATTGGATTCCGAAGTAGCCGACAATGTGCGTTACAATATAAAAAAAGTCTTATCATCGAAGCCCACTTCAAATAATATTAGTTACACCAACTATTTGCATGGCGCCGTAAAGTCGTTAAACGAAAAGAATGTTTACATAACAAAAGCCGATAAAGGTAACTGTGTTGTTGTACTAAATGAGCACGATTACAACAACGGGATGAGCGCACTGATAGAGGAAGGAAATTACATTAAAGTAAAAAATCCTCTCCCAAAGATGAAAAGACAAGTGGTAGAATGTAGGAAAAAGTATGCCGATCTGTTCGGTCGCCGCTGGAACAAAAGAATGCATAAATCGTATGTACGAGTCCCCTGTTTGTATGGTTTATACAAAGCTCATAAACCAGGAAATAAGTTCCGACCAATTATCGCTGGGTACACTTCGCCCATAGCAAACATTGCGTCATGGTTGAGCGATTATTTCGGGAAACTTAAGAGTTTCGATAGTTTTTCAATCGAAAATTCATTTGAACTAATCGATAAGATTAAAACTGTGAAGTTGAATCCCAATGAGTGGTTTGCGTCGTTCGATATCACTTCCTACTTTTCTACCGTTCCAAGAAATGGTGCCTGCGTATCTGGTTAGACAAACAAAATATAAATCCACTGGTGGCTAGCGCCTTGTTCGAGTTGACCGTGGTTTGTATAAATCAATCTTTCTTCCAGCTTAGAGGGGAATTCTTTGAACAAATGGATGGTTTACCTATGGGTTTGAATATTAGCCCATTCCTATGCAACTTATTCATGAATACAGTTGAAGAACAGCTTATTAAAAGTTCTATTTTCCCACGTTTTTATAGTCGATATGTCGATGACTGTATTGTTATTATAGAGAGAGAGAAAATACAGCAGACATTGAATTTATTTAACTCCATTAATGTGAACATCCAATTCACATGTGAGTTTGAAACAAATAATGAGTTACCTTTTCTGGACTTAATGCTGAAACATAATACCGACGGACGGATCGAATTCAACGTATATCGTAAGCCAACATCGACTGATCGATATATCCCAATAGAATCGAACCATCACTACTCGCATAAATTAGCTGCCTTCAATTCTATGGTTCATCGCCTTATTAACGTCCCACTAAGCTGACCTGCTTACAACAAAGAAAAACACAAAATAGTGAGCATCGCAGAAACTAATGGGTATTGCGCCAGCATGGTAGAGCAGCTAATAAGAAAACACCAGCGCAAAAAATTGCAAAAAGAGTGCAGTTCGTTTTTCGGCACAGTGGGCGAAAAAGACAACATGACTTAGTGCAGCATGACTTACGACCCATATTATTTTTCTGATATGAAACATATCTTTAAAAAAGCTGGTTTAAATTTGGCTCCAAAATCAACAACAAAACTGAAGGCCTTATTGAGATCATCTAAGGATAAAGGTGACATTTTGGACAATCCTGGAGTGTACTCAATCACTTGCACTCATATAAATGACGACGGAGTAGAATGCGGTGCAAAGTACATAGGCCAATCGACGTGCACTGTACGAATCAGGTTCAATGAGCATTTAAAATACATATAAAGTATTGAGCCCAAAAGTGGCATCGCCGAACTTGCATTATCGAATCAACATTCGATAAGTGAAGACGACTGTAAATTAATTAAAATAGAATCTAATATCAGTAGATTAAATATTTTAGAATCCCTACATATTTATGTAAATAAAAGTGTGTCAGTGAATCCTGATAGTGGCCCACTGTATACAAATCTTTACTCAGCTTTCCATTAAACTTCGTTTGATCCATATTTTGTTATTACTTAATTTTGTTGTTGTATTATACTCTCTTTATGTCTTTTTGCTTTTTCATTGTATTAGCCGATAATATTTGACAAATTTGGATAGGCTTACTTTGTTACTTTGTTATTTCTATTGACAATGGTTAGTTGAAAACTAGCAAGTGAAGAAGACACCACGCGAGTGTTGAAACATTTGTCTTGTAAAAATAAAAACAAAAAAAACTTAAACGACTAAAAGGTGTTGTTTCACTTTCTTTACAGTGTCGAAAGTGGTTTAGCACTCAAAAATAATATAATATAATTGAATTAAATAATTAATTATGCCGGTCACCGAACCTAGTGAGTTGTTCTATTTTCAAAAAACCAAGGAGAAAGTTTGTTCTCTGTTGTCGGACGTTTGGTTTTTATCCAGATGCAGAAACCTAAGAGTAATGCCTAAATTCATAGATTTTTCGGTTAAGTGCAAAAGCAAGTGCCCTGTTGAAAAACATCCGTGGAAAAAGCTAAGGTGTATTGGTTAAGTCACGCCCTAAAACAAAAACACGCTCATTAAGCTTCATGTGAATTACTAGCGTATAAACTTCACAAATCTTTAGCCTGCAAGCTTTCTTCCGTAGTTTGGGATGTTTTCTTGATAAAATTGAACTCAAAAATTGATCGTCTTTCCCAGCTTCACATGCAAAGGAAAAGATTGAAGTTGGGAAAATTGAAACAATCAAAACCGCGCAGGTTGCCTTCTAGTAAATTCATTCCTGGCCTTATAATAAACAAATCGGACGCGACCTTAGAAGATAATGAAATAAATCTTTTAAATAAAGGATTAAAATTTGCGTTACCCCACAAACGTTCACCTATGCAGGATATCATCGTTGATTCTGATTTAGCTCTTGGTAGATTGGATTCCGAAGTAGCCGACAATGTGCGTTACAATATAAAAAAAGTCTTATCATCGAAGCCCACTTCAAATAATATTAGCGGGATGAGCGCACTGATAGAGGAAGGAAATTACATTAAAGTAAAAAATCCTCTCCCAAAGATGAAAAGACAAGTGGTAGAATGTTGGAAAAAGTATGCCGATCTGTTCGGTCGCCGCTGGAACAAAAGAATGCATAAATCGTATGTACGAGTCCCCTGTTTGTATGGTTTATACAAAGCTCATAAACCAGGAAATAAGTTCTGACCAATTATCGCTGGGTACACTTCGCCCATAGCAAACATTGCGTCATGGTTGAGCGATTATTTCGGGAAACTTAACAGTTTCGATAGTTTTTCAATCGAAAATTCATTTGAACTAATCGATAAGATTAAAACTGTGAAGTTGAATCCCAATGAGTGTTTTGCG
Organism: Eurosta solidaginis; assembly: GCF_040869045.1. Taxonomy (NCBI): domain Eukaryota; kingdom Metazoa; phylum Arthropoda; class Insecta; order Diptera; family Tephritidae; genus Eurosta; species Eurosta solidaginis. The sequence goes on along the minus strand of NC_090319.1, from coordinate 232,236,078 downwards.
TCGTTCGATATCACTTCCTACTTTTCTACCGTCCCAAGAAATGGTGCCTTGGATTCTTTACGTATCTGGTTAGACAAACAAAATATAAATCCACTGGTGGCTAGCGCCTTGTTCGAGTTGACCGTGGTTTGTATAAATCAATCTTTCTTCCAGTTTAGAGGGGAATTCTTTGAACAAATGGATGGTTTACCTATGGGTTTGAATATTAGCCCATTCCTATGCAACTTATTCATGAATACAGTTGAAGAACAGCTTATTAAAAGTTCTATTTTCCCACGTTTTTATAGTCGATATATCGATGACTGTATTGTTATTATAGAGAGAGAGAAAATACAGCAGACATTGAATTTATTTAACTCCATTAATGTGAACATCCAATTCACATGTGAGTTTGAAACAAATAATGAGTTACCTTTTCTGGACTTAATGCTGAAACATAATACCGACGGAGGGATCGAATTCGACATATATCGTAAGCCAACATCGACTGATCGATTTATCCCAATAGAATCGAACCATCACTACTCGCATAAATTAGCTGCCTTCAATTCTATGGTTCATCGCCTTATTAACGTCCCACTAAGCTGTGCTGCTTACAACAAAGAAAAACACAAAATAGTGAGCATCGCAGAAACTAATGGGTATTGCGCCAGCATGGTAGAGCAGCTAATAAGAAAACACCAGCGCAAAAAATTGCAAAAAGAGTGCAGTTCGTTTTTCGGCACAGTGGGCGAAAAAGACAACATGACTTGGTGCAGCATGACTTACGACCCATATTATTTTTCTGATATGAACCATATCTTTAAAAAAGCTGGTTTAAATTTGGCTCCAAAATCAACAACAAAACTGAAGGCCTTATTGAGATCATCTAAGGATAAAGGTGACATTTTGGACAATCCTGGAGTGTACTCAATCACTTGCTCTCATATAAATGACGACGGAGTAGAATGCGGTGCAAAGTACAAAGGCCAATCGACGTGCACTGTACGAATCAGGTTCATTGAGCATTTAAAATACATGCAAAGTATTGACCCCAAAAGTGGAATCGCCGAACATGCATTATCGAATCAACATTCGATAAGTGAAGACGACTGTAAATTAATTAAAATAGAATCTAATATCAGTAGATTAAATATTTTAGAATCCCTACATATTTATGTAAATAAAAGTGTGTCAGTGAATCGTGATAGTAGCCCACTGTATACAAATCTTTACTCAGCTTTCTATTAAACTTCGTTTGATCCATATTTTGTTATTACTTAATTTTGTTATTGTATTATACTCTCTTTATGTCTTTTTGCTTTTTCATTGTATTAGCCGATAATATTTGACAAATTTGGATAGGCTTACTTTGTTACTTTGTTATTTCTGTTGACAATGGTTAGTTGAAAACTAGCAACTGAAGAAAAGACCACGCGAGTGTTGAAACATTTGTCTTGTAAAAATAAAAACAAAAAAACTTAAACGACTAAAAGGTGTTGTTTCACTTTCTTTACAGTGTCGAAAGTAGCACTCAAAAATAATATAATTTAATTGAATTAAATAATTAAAAAACTTTTTCTATTAATTATAAACAAATATAGCAATATTTGTAAAAATAGGCCTATGCACTGCGGCCGATCAATACGAATGGATTCATATAACTTTTATATGATTTTACGTATGCTAATTATGCGAAACAGCCTGTCAATTGATTGTATGGAAATTTTGTTAGCGTATTAATATATAAATGATGGTAGTGTTAGATTTTTCCAATGTACCAAAAATACTGCCATAAAACAACCGACATCGGCATGTCATCGCACACTTAAAACTTTATTTTCGTTCATAATTGTGCACACACACTGATGAAAGTAGAGCAATCATACATTAATATTACGAATACGCATATATTATACGTATTATGGTTTGTAAAGCCTTTGAAGCAAACTACATTTTTGATTAATTCCTTTCATTCTTCTTATTATCTATTTCTTGCTTTTCCTGGACGACGAGTTACAAATAAAATTTCGCAATGGAAATAATTGCAGAGATACAAATAAGCTTATCATAACCAAAAGAAACATCTTTTTGAAAACAAAGGACTTACGATACCTTTGTTAAAATTTTTTTTTTTTTTTCAAACAGCGCAGAAATATTAGCAAAATTGGGTGGTTGGGTTAGTGTCACCTTTGAACGTTATTTACGTGTGCTCGAAAAATCAACACGTTTACCAAATGATCACAGTATTTAGTTTCAATGCGAATAGATTGAGATGTTGGTAGATTATTTGGAGTTGGTGATAAAGTAGCAGAAAAGGAAAATGGGTCAACAAGTTGGTAAATCTACCAACGCGGTAAAGTTCGTGCCCTGGCCGTTGGTATACTTATACCAGCGTAGGTACATATATTTGCCTATTTTTTTAATGCTGCGTCAAATGACGCACGCTGGTACCGAAAACCCGCAAGAGAAACAAAATCGGGATCGGCTTTTTGACCCATACTGACGCCTCGGCAGTCCCAAAAAAATACTTACGCACAAAAATAAAGGCAAAAACCTCATTTAAAAATAATTATGCTCTCATTTACAAAAAACAAAACAAACAAAAAATTTCTTTTGTTTTTTGGATTTTTTTGCCGTCGGTACTGCTTGGTTTTTTGGCAGGACTTGTTGTTTTCAACAACAAACATCACAAACAGTCATGATTAAGGGTTCGGCACAAAAACAATCCGAGTCCCGAAATGAAAAAGTCCCGAAATGAAACAAAATCAACTTTTTCTACGGCACTAGTGCAACGACAAAATACATAAGGTATATACATAAATATTCACTCCACAAACCCACCACACTAGCTATCAGCTGACAAAAACCATACGACAGGGTTGCATGTAACATTTTGCCTAATGGTACGTGCAGATAAAACCCGTCGTGTAAAGCTTCGCACATCTGAAAATTCATGTCAGGGGATAGCAAGTAACACAATTCTGCTTGGTGAAATTGTATTTCATCTTTTTTTAGACGATCTTAGACACTTTTCAACCTGATTTCAACAAGGACTGCAGAAACACTGATATGCATAACTCACTACAAAAAAAAAAAAAACACAACAACAAATATGTATATATTTAGTGAATACCTTAAATACGCAATGACCTGGGTGAGCGGCTTGGAAGCGCGTGCTTTCCAACCTCCCACTCATATCACCAGCTCCAGTAACTTTGCGCGGGTGGATTGGATTCACGTCCGTTCCAACCGCCCACACACCGCAATCGGACTTATTGTATTAAATATACAACCGCTGCTCGAAATCACGTCCATTGTGACAGCACTTACTAATAATCTATTACCTTATTAGAATATATGCACTATCCCGAGAACAAGCCTCACGCAACCAATCTCACGGCCACTCGCCCCGGCACATCCACAAGATGCCACACCTTGTCGGACAAAATGCAGTCGCCCCAGGAGCGATACGATGCGTAATACGCTGGAACGGAGACCGCGGCCTCTTCGTCCAGCCCAGGAAAACTCCCCCCAAACAAAAAACTGCAAATCTGGAACGGAGACCTCGGCCTCTCCGTCCAACAAAAAAAAAAAAATGTTGCCAGTCTGGAACGGAGACCTCGGCCTCTTCGTACAGCCTTATTGGCCTTCGACTATATATATATTACGTTATGAATTTCTATATTTAAGAGTTACATATAAACCAGTAGCAAGAAATATTCGCTTATATCTTTTCATAACCGCTAATTTCTCATCATAGCTCAGGTGACATGCTGAGCACGTCGGGAAGGACTCCCAGCCGTCCGCGACGCTGGCAAAATACGCGATCTAGGTTAAGTTTAGTTTTAATGCAAATGTTTTTTCTCGTTCCTTTTCAGCGGTCGGATATCGGTGGGGGTAAGCGATGTTACGTATCGCAAGGGAGGGGGCGGCATGTTTAGGCTGACTTTTCCGCATCTGATTGCGATCCCCCTAATACAACTCCGCAATTCGATACTCGAAACTCGTTTTAATTTATAACCACCCACACCATCACCGCCTGCATGTACATGTCCGTGTATGGGTGCCTTTTGCCAGCATTCATGCATATGCATGTCGAGGTTGATGTGTGGGTGCCTCTTCCCTCCAAAACAGAGGATTTTGCGGGTCAACGGTTGTCGCTTTCGATACAACCGGCCTCTTGTATTCTAACAGCCAACCTGCACGCACTTGCCGCCAGCGTTCTCGGCCGCTTCATACAACTATTCACAAGGTAATATTGTTAAATTGTATAACATTTATCTTCATCAAATTATAACGAGAAATCTCGTCTTCTCTTATTTTTATTTCCAACACGCATATTCCCATTGAGATCGACCCCGTTGCGCCCGCCTACCTCCAGGAGCAGACGCACCCCGGCCGAATACAGCTTGTGCACGTTTAATATGTGTTAATCTACGTTCAAGAAAGTCGTACTATATTTCTTTATCCTCATACCTGTCCATTTTCTTCCATACAAATTAATAACTCTAATTTTTTATATGGGCTCATTCCATTTCAAAACACCCGGTCCGCGCAGGACATGATTTTTGATTTCGATGAAATTTTAATATTTTGTTCTTTGGTCAAAATAATGAAACACGTGTTTTTTTTTGCCTCAAAAAAATTTTTTTCGGATTTTCGGCAATTGAATTCGATAAAATGCAATTGAAATTTTATGCACCTATTTTTTCAACTGTCAATAACTTTGTCAAGAATTGACCGACTCTCATAATTTTTTCTTTGAATGTTCGTTATTACCTTTACTTTTATGTATATAAATTTATAAACAATAGCATATAGTTAAAAAAAAAAATGTTTAGTATTTAGTAAAAATGTATACTTATATTTAAGAATTAATTACCCTAACGCCGGCTTATAATAAATGAATTAAAATTTTTATGTTTTCTAAGAGAAACTGAAAAGAAAGAAACATTTACTGGCATATTGCGATGGAACCGTTTCGAAAACCGCAAACGTAATCATCATCAGGCAGTTTTGTAATGTGGCCCTTTTCCACCTCTCCTGCTTTTAGCATGTTTTGCGTTTTCTTAAAGTTCTCAGCACCATTGATTTGCTCGTGCAATCTGCCACTGCGCATTTTCCCCCGTCATTTGCCGCTACTTTCAGGCTATCGAGGTCCTTTACAACCTCCTCTGCTTTTAGCGTATTGGGGTTATTGTCCTGACGACTCCTCTTTTCAAGGCGCATAAATATACTGCCTGCGCGTCAGGACATTTTCCCAAGCTGTGAGTGTAACATTTCCTCCGATTCCTTATTAATTTGGAGGATGTAGTACTGGCCCCTCTCCACGGGTCTGGATATGTGGAGTACCCTCCCGTGTTGGTATGTTTGGGTTCTGCCGCTGCAGCATGCTAAGCGTGTCTTCCATCTTCACCACTCGGGGTATCCAAACCTTGGCCTTTAGTATTGTGGGGATAAGTGCTCTATCCACCACTTTCAACCTTGCGTCCCCTTGTTTTTGAAGGTCTGGAATAACTCTCCGTAGCCATTCTAAAGTCGCGTTATTGGTGCAGGTCATCAGTTTAACCCCATTGTGCCATACAGCAGTTTCGAAGGTTGGTAGCGGTCTGTTTGGTTCACCATACATCATTTTGAACATGGTACTGATCGGCTTCCCTCCTACGGATTTCCTCCTACGTATCTCCACTTTTCGGTTGACATCTGCCCAATGGTGCCACAGTCAAGGACTGCTTCGCAATTTCGCTCATCTTCTTCTCGGTGAAAACCGGAGTCTCAGCGTTAGCTCCCTGTAGTATCATCGATTAAACTGGAGTCTGTTTGTTATCTCCTTTAGCTTATTAACACATGTGTCTTTGCTTCTCAAGCTATTATTAACTTCCTCTACTTGTATTACAGCTTTTAAAGTACATGGCTTTTCAGTACTTATATTTCCCTCTTCGATCCGCTTTGCAGATTTTCAGGGTTGGTTCCCGTCATTCCGCCTAATTCGTCTCCTGGTTCTTGGACTGGGGCGTTTACCCCATATCGCTGATAGCGATTTCCTCTTCCCCGGATTTCGCCGCCATCGCCTTTTCCTTCGTACCCTTACTTTCTCTTATGGTTTTTGAGTTCATCTTGGCCCACAAGGCGGACTCAGCGGTCTAATGCTAAAAATGGGAATAAAAACCGTCCGCCACAACAGCGCACAGTATAACTTTTTTCACATTTAGGATGCCAAAATTAATAACAGCCAAAGCAGTGTGGTTGCAGATACTTAATCTGATTTGAGAATAAAAATGGGCGTGATCCGCCCACTTTTGCTCCTTGCCCTCATATAAGGTGAAATTTCATATAATCATATTTTCTACTTTAAAAGCATTTTCCAGTGCAAATATAAATAAAAATTATTTAGATTTCTTAACTTTAGCTTAGACGCTTTTGATTAATATTTAAAAAATTTTATTTTCATGGTCAAACAAAACATAGGCACATATACATACATACATATACAATATTCGTTCGTTCGGCGCCGCGTGCAGACGTGTTTTTCTGTTGCTCCGTTGCTTATTTTCTTTTAAATACTTTGTTATGCCTTTGTGTGCTAATTGTGGCTTACAGTGTGCTTCGGGTGGATTCCTATCGTGCGGTATATGCTCTTTTAATTATCATAAAAAGTGCAATAAGTTGAGCTCTAGCTACCATAAACTCAATACTTCATGTAAGAATGTGATTTTTAGATGTGACAATTATGATGACATTTCTACTCCAGCTTATTTGAATAAACTTGAAAATACCAAAATCTCGTTAAGTGAAGTTTACATGGCTTTGAGTGGTCATAAAAATGTAAATCGATCTAAGAAACAAGTTCAATTTAGTGAATCCACTGCCAAGCAGCTAAAAACAATTACAAAAATAATAGTTTGCCTAGCAAATCTAAAAACAATGATGCTAGTAGCACTGTTGCTAAGAATGGTGATGTGGATGTTAATAATGTTAATTGTTACGCGATCTAAAACAAAGGTCGCTGGCCGTGATGGCTTTCCCTTGACGGCACATGCTGTTTCTTGCATAGTTGCTGTTAATGCTATTACTCCCGCGACTGATGTCAGTGTTACCGATGTTGTTGCTGCATCTGTTGATAATTCTTCTAGTACTCAAGATACTTGGCTTGGATATCATACGTGGTTCCAGGCTCTGGATCAGGGACTGGTATCAGTCTTAGACCGGCCTTAGTGACGAATTGTCACACGTGATTGGTTGTCACGTCCTGCACGAGGTGCCCCTGCTTCTACTGATAATGGCGGATCTAGAGAGGACAACTCGATAAAACCCGCATCCCTGAGTCATTGTGCCGAGCTCAGGGGAGGGAGAACGCTGTTAAGGGTCAAGATCGGTACTCAAAGGTGACAATCGGCTCCGGATAGCGGCCTTGAGGGGGGACTTCTTAGAATGGACACGAAAACTAACAAAAAGGAGGGTAGGAGGTGCCAGCCGGGAAAGATCCCGGCGGGTCAAAAGGGCTTATCAGACGGATCAGCGCAGGGGTTTGGTTTCAAACCCCGTAGGTACGGGTAGTCCGGCTAGTGGAGGGGTGTCGAAACCGACACCCAATGCAGGCCCATATGGGGCCGTGACAGGGAAAGTTAGGGGTCCGGCGAATGCGACGGACCAGCCCAGTACTAGTAAGGAAGCCCTGTCGCGAGGAGCTTTCCCAACGGGAGCCCTGGGGTCGAAGCCTGCCGGGAAAGGTAGGCGATCGACGCCGCGTAGGAAAGCTCTGTCGGCGCCTAGCTGAGAAGATCTTGGAGCGCTACGGGGGAGGGGATGCAGCTCAGATTTCTGAGAAGCATTCCCGGACGCTGGAGTGGGCCAAGAGCGTCGTAGCTTGCGACGACCAAACACCGGTGTTGAACGATGCGGGTGAGCAGCAGGGTTTGGGGGCTATGAAGCGGCAAAGGTCGGATGAGCTGAATGCCTCAACGACAAAAAGGGCCCGAGGAGGTGGGGTCGTAATTGCGTTTAGCGAAATCGCAAAACGATCCGGCTCCATCAACCTCGGGGTCGTGGATAGGAGTAGGGAGGATGGTGCCATCTCCCGAGAGGAGTGGCCGTTGGTCGCCAGCGCCATATCAGCGGCCTATATGACCGCTGTTATGGAGAGCCCAGGTCCGCTTCGAATACTCGGGGTGGTATCATGGATTTAGACTAATTACTTGTGCTGACGAGCGGTCGTCCTGTTCTTTAAGAAAATAATTTCTTTGGTTGGGGAAGTCTGGAGGGGAGCCAGACTCGAGGCCGTGGAACGGAGGGATCTCCCCCTTCGACCGAGGGCTCGAGTGTGGTTGCCTACCGGGCCCTCTCAGCCGTAGAAAATACTTGAATTAATGCGTTACTGCAACCCGAACCTTCAGACGCATAACTGGAGGGTCCTCAGAGTAGAGGAGGCTGTTGGGCCACGTCGGCAAGTGCTGATTCTGCTAAACGCAGAGTCCACCGGTCCTCTCTCTAACACGAGGGGGGTTATCTCCTATGGCCTCGAGCGTGTGGTTCTCAAAATCTACCACGCCGATTCCAGGGGAGATGGTTCCTCTCCCCCAGAGACTGTTCGGGAGGTGGAGGCGTCCGCAGGGGAGCCAGTACCCATGGTTGTGGATGCTGACCCCGTTAATTTGGACAGCGAAAGCACGGTTGACGTCCCGTCAATAGCGGGATCTGTCATCTCTGCTAGTCGTCTGGCTGATAGGGCAAAGGAGGAGCTCCTAGCCTCCGAGGGCGAATCATCGATGGCGGGATCCGTCATCAGTGTAAGTCGTCTTATTGGGGGGGAGGAGGATCTCCTAGTCTCCGAGGGCGAAGCCGCCAAGGATGGGGTGCAGAAGAAGAAGGGTGGTGTTGATGGAAATCCGTCAAATCAATCTTCAGCATTCTAAGGCGGCTTCCGCAAATTTGGTGCTCTGTCTTGAGAAAGGCGGAGTAGATATTGTCCTTGTCCAGGAGCCGTGGCTGAGTAGTAAGGGCGGAAAAATTTCTGGATTAAGGAGGGGAAAATTCAACACCTTGGTGCATGGGGAGGCAGGTAGGCCTAGATCCTGTGTGCTTATTAAAAAGGAATTTAAAGCTTTTATTCTCTCTAATTTCAGCAATGCTGACGTAACCACGGTCTGCCTCGAGAGAGGCAGTAACGAATTGTGGGTGGTCTCAGCGTATATGCCCCATGGGGACGTAACGGGACCACCACCTGTGATATTGGGCGAAATCACCGCTGAAGCACGGCGGAGAGGTGTTGGCGTAATCATAGGTGCCGATGCTAATGCACACCATTGCATATGGGGGAGCTCGGATACGAACACCAGAGGTGAGTCTTTATTTACTTTTATTGTAGATGAGGGACTTTGTATATGTAATAGGGGGAATGACCCGACTTTTATTACTGCGGTAAGGGAGGAGGTCCTGGACCTCACACTGGTTAGCAGAGTACTGGAAGATCGGATATCTGGCTGGAGGGTTCTCAACGAGCACTCCTTCTCTGATCACCGATAATTCAGTTCTCGGTGAACGAAGAACGTCCCGGTAAAATATCTTTTAGGAACCCTAAAAGTACCAACTGGGACTTGTATTGTAGGAAGTTGGGAGAGCTATTGCCTGAGGCGCCTATCGTTGGTTCGGACTTGTCCGAATCTGAAATAGACGGTCTGGTGGAAAACTTCACCTCGGCAAGCAATAGCGCCTTTCAACAGTCCTGCCCACTGAAAACTTACAGGGGGAAGGGCAAGCCGCCCTGGTGGTCTCATTCCTTTGACGACCTAAGAGCGTCCAGTAGGCGGCTCTTTAACAGAGCCAGGAGGAGTAAACTACCCTCGGACTGGGAGCTCTATAAGGTGAGTCTGGGGATTTATAAATATGAAATAAGGATAGCCAAGCGAGATTCATGGCGAAGCTTCTGCGAAAACGTAGAGGGCTGCAATGAATCCGCGAGGATTAGAAAAATACTCTCTAGGAATCCCGCCCCTCGGGGGTATCTGAGAGATGATGGTGGGGACTGGTCGATGAGTAGCGGGGAGTCCCTGAGACTTTTACTGAACAATCATTTTCCCGAGGTCCCAGTTGCACAGGGATCTTCGCTTGCGTGGTCGGCGGTTGCTGGCCATGCAGAAATGTCTGCCATCCCACTACGGGAAAGTCAAATATCCTGGGCTATAAATTCGTTCAAGCCCTATAAGTCACCCGGCCCGGATGGCATCATTCCTGCGCAACTTCAAAAGTCTTTAGGGATTTCCTGCCGCTGGTTGGCCATCGCCTACACTAACTACCTCAGGCTTAACTATATCCCTAAATGGTGGCACACGGTTAAGGTCATCTTCATTCCGAAGGCCGGCAGGAGCTCTCATGTGTCACCTAAGGATTTCAGGCCAATCAGTCTCTCGTCGTTTCTTCTTAAGACGTTTGAGCGGCTGATTGACCTGTACCTACGGGAAAGGATACATGGGGGGTTACTGTTGGCTTCACAGCATGCGTACTGCAAGGGCAGATCGACGGAAATGGCTTTCCATTCGATTGTAAAGCAAATAGAGTGGTCTCTAGAACATAAAGAGTATGCTCTGGGTGCATTTCTAGACATAGAGGGGGCTTTTAACAATGTCTTACCGTGGGCAATCGAAAGCGCTCTGATTGGTTTAGGAGTCTAAGGGGCTCTGGTTGAATTTATTAGCAAACTTCTATGCGGCAGAATTGTCGCAGCGGTGTGGGGAGGGGCCATAATTAGGAGGAAGGTGTGCATGGGCACGCCACAGGGGGTGTCCTATCTCCTCTGCTCTGAGTTGTGGTAGTCAACGAGCTTTTTGTGGAGCTGGAAGCCAATGGTTGTCGGGTGGTTGCCTATTCAGATGACCTCGCTATCCTAGTTAGAGGCAAATTTCTGGGCACCCTGCGCGATGTTCTGCAGGGCTACCTGGATACTGTGGCTAGGTGGGCTGAATCATGTGACTGGCGGTCAACCCGGGAAAAACAGAATTGGTTATTTTTACAAGGAGATATAAGATACCCGACTTCAGAACTCCTTCGATTGGAGGGGTACCGTTGGTACTTACTGACAGGGTTAAATATTTGGGAATTGTTCTGGACAAGAAGCTGTCCTGGAGGCCAAATGTGGAAGATAGGGCCATGAAGACCGCGGTTGCCTTTTACTGCTGCAGGGGGGCAATCGGAAAGAGATGGGGGCTCTCGCCAGGAGTAGTACACTGGCTTTATGAGATGGTGGTCAAATCGATTCTGCTCTATGTGGTGCTGGTCTGGTGCAAAGCACTGGACACGGCGAGCACCTCCAAAATGTTAGTGTCAGTGCAACGGACGGCGTTTTTTGGTATCAGTGGCGCTATCAGAACAACATCTACCTTGTCATGCTGAATATACATCCAGTAGATATTGCGGGAAAGGCAGCCGCAGCCCGGTCGTTGGTCAGGCTTCGTGATATGGGTTATATGCTTTCTGATTTCGGACACTCTAGCCTTTTTACTAGTTTCGACTTTATCCCGGACAGGACGGACTATTGCATGCCGGTGGCCGCTCCCTATACAACCTTCACCCCAGTCATTCCCCCGAGGGAGGAGTGGAGAAGAGGAATTATCTGGGGCATGGGACAGGTTAACTTGTTCACGGATGGGTCGAAGTTCGACGGAAAGGTTGGCGGGGGGGCCTTTTGTCAAGAGCTAAATGTTAGCCGCAAGTTTAAGTTGGCTGATCACTGCAGTGTATTCAAAGCGGAAGTTGCCGCGATTAAGGATGCGGTGGATGAAATGCTATCCAGCGCTACTACGGTTAGGGAATTTAACATCTACTCTGATAGCCAAGCGGCTATAAAGGCCTTGAGCTCAACTACAGTGCGATCGAGGGTGGTCTGGGAGTGCGTTACCTCACTTGCGATTGCATCGAATTATTTTACAATTAAGATTATCTGGGTCCCGGGCCATAATGATATTCCGGGTAACTGTCAAGCGGATCTCTTAGCCCGAATCGGTACAACTGAACCGGATGAAGATGGCTGTAGGGATTTCGGGATTCCGCTAGCCACCTGTGGATTGCTCTTCCATAGCTGGGCCTCGAGTCAGCTCAGCAAACGTTGGGCGGACACTACGTCTTGCAGGGTATCAAGATCTTTCTGGCCGAAAGTGGATGGCAAGAGGTCTGCTGAAATAATTGGGTTCACTAAGGTTCACCTATCAATGGTCATTGGGGTTTTGACAGGGCACTGTCCCATGGGTATCCATGCGGTACGTCTCAATATATTGGAAACTCCATCCTGCTGCAGATGTATGCAGGATGATGAGGTGGAATCACCAAATCACTTTATGCTTGACTGCCCAGCTTTTGCCAGAACTAGACGAAAGTACTTCGGTCGTGACTCACTTGGATCTCCCGAGGAGCTTTCCAAGGTCGAGATCGGGATCATTCGGAACTTTATCGTTGCTACCCAACGATTCTGTAAGTAGTTATATCTACGTCACCGTTAGTTTAGTTTATTATATGTGGTATCACAACGGACCGTCATGTTGTCCAAGTGAGCTTCCCCTATCAGGGAAGCTACCACCCAACCTAACCTAACCTAACTATCCCATGGCGAGCAGCAATAATAATCATACCGAATTAAGTGCTCTTTCGGTTACTGATATGACTCGTGCTGATTTGTCAAATGCAATTGTTGATGGCCATTTGCGCCCATTATCTGCAGTAGAGCATGTTGATAACTCTGAGTCTATTGTTGGCGGCACTTCTGTCTCGCAATCATCGTCTCTAAATGCGAACAATGCTACTGATTGGACTGATGTTGTAAGCGACAAGAAGATAAATCAGGGATGCACCTTAACGTTAAGCTAATCGTTTATCAAAAAATGTCCACCGTTTCCGTTGAAACACTTCGAAAGATTATCGATAAAGAAATTATCAAGATAAATTGTATCTCGTTTTTAACCGAAACGAAAAGCTTTCGTTAGCGGTAAAAACGTTAACAAAAACGTGATAATTTATGTTTGAATTGTGCTGGCAATGCTATAGCCATGGTGAAGCCGTAAGGTGCTAACAGCGAGCGAACATACACGCACAAACTCCATGTAATTTGTTTGTGTAATTCGTTGGTGGTAATGTCAAAATACTCTGAGAAATGTTCGTATGTCAAAATTCATGAGAAAAGTTGCAATCAGCTTTGCCAGCATAGTTTTAAATTAATAATCAACATAAACGATTTGATTTCGTTTTGTTATGGCAGAAAACGAAACAAAATCATTTCGTTAATTTGACGTTCTTAACGTTAATAAACGAAACGAAATGACTTTGTTTCGTTTATTAACGTTAATTATCGTAACGAAATGATATCGGTTCGTTGGTTAAGCATGCCTGAAATAAATAGCAGCAAAAGGCAAAATAAATCACAGGTTGTTGTTGGTTCAAGTGATAACACTGAATTGTCTGTTTCTGTTCGCAACAGATGGGTTCATTTGTCGTCTTTTGAACATAAAGTTACAGCGGATGACATAAAAAACTACGTTGCGAAACACACAGATATCAATATTAATTTGATCCATTGCTACGCTCTTACCAAAAAAAATAAATAAATGTAAGGCGCGATAACCTCCGAAGAGATCTAAGGCCGAGCTTCTCTTCCAATTTTCGTCGTGCTCCTCTTGATTTTCCCTACAAATTGGCCGGACGGGACCTACATGTTTTATGCCGACTCCGAACGGCATCTGCAAGGCAGATGAGTTTTCACTGAGAGCTTTTCATGGCAGAAATACACTCTGAGCGCTTGCCAAACACTGCCGAGGGGCGACCCCGCTTAGAAAAAATTTCTTCTAATTGAAAAACCTTATTTCTAAAATTAGACGACTTTTTTGTTCTAGATGCGGCAGAGACGGAACGCTCTCCAGGGATTGTGCATGCTACGGAATGAACCGAAATAATCCGATAACACTCGCACTATTATCATCCGTAGCCAAAGGGATGGGGAACGACGGACGTTTTTACATACAGGTGTCCATCGAAGGATTGCTGTGCCGCGCCCTGATCGACACGGGGGCCACCGTGACATACATCAATGAAGCCGTAAGAAGGCATCTGGAACGACGAAAGATTCCACCGTTATCCAACCGTCGCAACGTGCAACTCGCCGACCAATCGTGCATTGCGAGCACCCACTCCTACCCGGTCAAGGTCAAATACAATGATCAAACAGCCAGTACGTTGGTGTCTGTTATCCCTAATTTGGCCGAGAGTGTTATCCTGGGTATGGACTTTTTGGCAAAGCGCAACGTTACCGTCTCACTGGATGGAAAGCCCCTTACCACAGCCGGTGCAACCAAAGCAAACGCATCCGTAAACCTGCATTACATAAGAGAAGCGGAACACCTCAACCAAGAGCAAAAGATAGACCACCTAGAGCTCATAGAAACACATCAAAAAGCACCCACACACCTAAAAGGGCCAAACACTGCCGCAGAACACAGACACAACACATAACTAAAACAAAGTTATTACCCGGCCATCCTCCTCAGCAACAATGGTGCGCAACTCGTCACTAACACTCCGGCAACGATCCTGAAGGATCATAACATCACCCACCGATTTACCAAACCGTGTGGCCCCCCACAAAAATCCTACTGAACGCGTTAATCGCGTTATCAAAACAAAGGTGGCACAACGTACGAAACAAGACCATCGGAACTGGCAACGGGAATTACCAGAAAAAGCGTTCGCCATAAATACGACCCAACACAAATCAACCGCCGAAATAAATTTTAACCGCAACTTCGTTGGGCCGAGAGAAGCACGAACAAAATATACCATGCCCGAAGAACCGCCTCCATTCGACGCAGTACCGTGGCCCGCAAATAAGCCACGAATACTGGACGCTAAGGTATTCTGGGACCCGCCATTAATAGCCGGCCATCTAAACGCCATCGTATGCGACAAACCAACCGCTGGTGACACTATACCGTATGCACCAAACCGAGAACCACACGATACTATTAATGGAAACCACGCCCAGACTTCTTTGCCCGGACTATGGCTAAATCGCAAAAGGGTGTAACACGGCGCGTGGGGTGGACGAAGATCACGCCATAATCAAGCTGAAAGAACACTCCAAGATGGTACGATTCGCTGGCTGAGGAGAAGCAAGATCCGACCTAGTTTGATAAGTTTTCTATACATGAAATGTAAATTTAAAATGTAATATAAAAATGTACATATGTATATACCTTAATCTTGAAGTGTAAATTTAAAATGAATTTCTACTTGCAATGTAAATTTAAACACAAATGAAATGTACACATTATTGTTGAAAAAAAGAGAAGGAAAAAAAAAATCAATCAATCATAATAATAAAAACATCAACGAACACATATACACACATGTCGGTCGAGCCATCGGATTCAACCGATGATAAAACATACCTGGGCTCTGCCCATGGTAGTTCAGGCCTCCGCGCAAAAACCCTAGAATACCACAACCTTTCGTCCGCCGAAGTGGGAGGGGGACTGTAACGTAGCAAATGCTACGCCACAATATCTCTTTCCTATTTAGCGCCCACACTTAACATCATATTTTCCATTTACTGCCCACCCCTAGTAGTGTATGTACCGAAATACATATATACATACATACCGGCCCAACAACCATCGCGCAAGCACAAAGCAAGCCGGCGATGGTGAACGCACAATGCTTGGGAATTTTCATTCGTGGCTCCCTGTGCGCGACAATGCGAGCATAATTCCCAACGTGTTCATAGTTACCTATGAATAAAATGATTGGCCGGAATACACCAGGCACACTTCGCCGTAGGTAAGTGAATTGCGTGTCGGCCGCCACTGGCGGTCGACAAGGGGTGCCCTTTGGGTTAGGAGGGTGCGTTACAAGGTCGGTTCCACCGATCGTACGCCCCCCTGCTTATAGGACACCCCGCAGGTTTACCCACATTTCCGGTGAGTAAGACGGGATTTACACCCCTTATTACTCATCGGAAAGGTAATGCACGAGCAGCCTTCTCGGGTAGGAAGGAAACCCGTCCCAACGCCAGAGGCGGGGCGGATTTCCCCACTACCCTGGCAGCCTGCCCGAGCCAATATAAATACATTGTAGGGCTCCCTTTGGGTCGAGGGGGGGTAAAGTTACAAGGTCGGTTCTGCCTATGGTACTTCCCCCCAGGCCTATTGGGCAGCCTTAACCATATTCCAGGGACTCCCTTTGGGTCGAGGGGGGGTAAAGTTACAAGGTCGGTTCTGCCGATGGTACTCCCCCCCCCGCGGCCTATTGGGCAACCCTAATATTTTGTTATCATCTCCTCTGAGTAAGAACGGACTCACCCCCCCTATTACTCAGAGGAAGGGTAATGCACGGATACACGGCTCAGGTAAGAGGGGAACACTTCCCAAAGCCTGCGGCGGGACAAATTCCCCTACTACCCTAGCCGAATACCTGAGCCAATATATTGTAGCTAGTTAGCCTCATACTAATAGACACTTCGCCGTAGGTACAACATCATCGCCATCCCGATCCTTGGACATCCCATCCCGAAGTCTAGCCACCACCGTCATCATAGCTATTTGGTGAGAGCCACCGTCACCCAGTAATCTCTCTTCGGGCGTGATCCTAACTACCGCCGTCATTACTACCGCCGTTAGCACCCCTTAGCGAGAGCCACCGTCGTCTTCACCATCTCAGCCACCGCTTAGCTAGCACTCTATCTCCCTCTATCTGTGGAGAGCCGTCGTCCTTGGGTTACACTATATTGTCAGCGACACTACCTAGTGAACATCTCTCTCTCTCTCCTGGATTCAAGGTTGTGGATATTTTAGCCTGAGAGCCGCGTGTGTGTGTGTGTTCGAAATAAAAACACTAATTTACTGTGTATTTATTTAGGTGGGGGAAGTGGGACCTCCATCCGACTCTGGATTGACTTGAGCATACCTCAGCCTTTGACCAAACCCACCTCATAAGGCTCATGTGGATAATGTTATTTCTCTGGCTGGAGACCATTTGCGAGATAATCACCTATCCGTCTTAGGTGATTTTAACTTAAGTAACACTAATTGGAGCAGTCATTCTGCTAATTCAGGTCTTACAGCTAATAATATTGTTACTCTACAAGAATCTTATGTGGTTGATAGCTTTCTAAGTATAAATCTTAAGCAAACTAATAGCATCTTCAATCAACAAAATCGATTTTTAGATCTCATATTTATTGCTGATAACATCAATTACTCTTTATCAAAATGCATTTCTCCAATATCCGATGAAGGTGTTCATCATGCTCCATTAGATATTAAGCTAACTTTCTATGAGTTTCTACCCTTAAACCATACCGATTCAGTCGCGTTTTTGTTTGCATCTTGTGACTATCCGAGTTTGAATAACTCTCTCAGTGAATTCAATTGGACTGATTTACTTTCGGATCTAGATATTCAAAGTTGCTTCTCTAAATTTAAAGTAATTATGAATGACTTTTGTCTAAATAATATTCCTTTAAAAAAGAGGACTGTCTATAAATCTCTTGGGTACAACTTGCGTTTAAAAAGCTTGAAAAATCTTAAAATAATTATCTTAAAAATATCAAATATCTCATAATTGCGCATATTTTGTAAAATATCAGCATTTCAAAAAAAAAAAAAAAAAACAAATTTAAGTCTTTATATAAAAAGCTTTGTAGGAGGTATATAAATGACACTGAGCGTAACATTAAAACTAATCCAAAAATGTTTTGGAATTTTGTTAAATCGAAAAGGCTTGCTCAAGTATACCTACCTCGGTTGTATATGATAACAATTATGCTAGTACCCCAGTTGAGGATGCAAACCTATTTGCAGAGTTTTTTAAGTCAAACTATGTGACTGATGACGGGGTGCTCCCTAATTTTTGCTGAAATCCCGTCATTCTTGAACTTTGGGAACTTGGAGATTTCTTCAAAGGATGTTATTGATGGTTTAGCATACCTTAAGTCTTCTTCTAAGAGAGATGTCGATGCTTTCTCAGCTATTTTATTTAAAAGTTGTTCGGCATTATCCGCAGGTACATTCCTAAATGATTGGAAACTTATTTCCATAACGCCGTTTTTCAAAAATGGAAGTGTAAGTGTTGTTCGCAACTATAGGCCGATAGCGAAGCTCTCATGTATCTCAAAACTTTTTGAATACATTGTCAAAGAAAAAATCTGTTTTGCAGTTAAGGCTTTGATAAACCCAAATCAACATGGATTTGTGTCAGGTCGGCCAACAGTTTCTAATTTAGCTGTGGTCACTGAATTCTGCACTTCTTCATTTTCTTCTGGACTCCAAGTTGACTGTATTTATACATATCTTTCTAAGGCTTTCGATAAAGTCTCCCACAAAATTTTACTTAGTAAATTGGCCTGCATAGGATTTCACTCATCTTTCTTATTGTGGATCAATTCATATTTAATGAATAGATGCTGCGTAGTTACGATTGATGGTGGGTCTTCTAACCAATTTGTTGCCTCTTCAGGGGTCCCCCAAGATAGTATTTTAGGACCACTCCTATTTATTCTCTTTATTAGCGACATAGGTGATTGTTTCTTACATGCAGAGTTTTTGCTTTATGCTGACGATTGAAAATTTTTTGGTAATGTTAGAAACTTAGTTGACACGATGAACCTTAGAAGGATCTCGACAATCTTTATAGATGGTGTGTGAAATCGCGCCTCTTTTTATCTATATATATAAAAAGAAGTGTATATTTTGATTGTCACTCCATAACTCGAGAACGGATAGAAAGATTGCCATGAAATTTTTAGGAAGGAGAGATGGTGGTTATTTGATTTTGAAATCCCAAATCGGTGTAGCCATTCTTGAGTTATGATTTTTTTTTTAGCAAAAATTCAAAATCTATATATATAAAAGAAAGTGGTGTTAGTTTCACTACGCATAACTCAAGAACGGATGAACCGATTTGGCTGAAAATTGGTGGAGAGGTAGCTTAGAACCAGCGAACGGACATATAATACTTTTTATCCCGTTCTGGCTAGGGTCTTGAGATCAAAACGTGGACTTGGGTAATCCTCGGATGTGTTTGTACAATATGGGTATCAAATGGAAGCTGTTTATGAGTACTTTTTTACTGGGTATTTTTCGTACCCCTGGGTGACTAGGGTCTCGAGATATAGGCCAAAACGTGCACCTGGGCACCCCTAGAATGTGTTTATACAATATGGATATCAAATGAAAGCTGTTGATGAGTGCTTTAGTGCAGGGTAGTTATCATACCTATTGGTGACTAGGGTCTCGATATATAGGCCAAAACATGGACCCAGGCACCCCACGAATGTGTTTATACAATGTGGATATCAAACGAAAGCTGTTGATGAGTGCTTTAGTACAGGTTAGTTTTCATACCTATTGGTGACTAGGGTCGCGAGATATAGGCCAAAGCGTGCATCAGGGTAACACTAGGATCTGTTTTTAAATTATGGATATCGAATTGAAGCTGTTGATGTGTGCTTTAGTACAGAGTAAGTTTCATGCCGCTGAGTGACTAGGGTCTCGAGATATAGGCCAAAACGTGGACCCGGATAAATCTAGAATGTGTTTTTACATTATGGGTATCAAATTGAAGCTGATAATGTGTGCTTTAGTACAGAGAAAGTTTTACACCGCTTTGCTAATAGTGTTTCGAGATTTAGGCCAAAACATGGACCCGGATACCCCTTAGTCGCATCATGAATTAATAATACCCACATACCTATTTACATACGTCCTATTCGATTTGCCTGATATTTGGTATATAAATTTGCCTATATTAGTATTTACGATGCTTTTTTCCGCGAAGTAGACCAGAGACGGACTGGGACTGTGACTAGGACTAGGACTGGGACTGAGACTGAGACTCGAAGTGGGACTGGGACTGGGATTGAGACTCGGAATGGGACTGGAACAAAATAAATACCACCCTCTGGGACTGGTAATAAGATATTAAGAAGAATGAGAAAAACTTGAGAGAAGAGAAAAGAGAGAAGGAGACTTCGAAAGAAATAGAATGAGACGAAGATGGAGATATATGAAGCGAAAAATATGGAGTGAGGAATGAATACAAAGATTAGGAAAAAGTGTAGAGGGGCGAGGGCAGAGTTAGACCGGAAAAGCTTATTAAAATGTATGCAGATAGACCAAATTTAGGGCAGAACAACGTCTGCCGGATCTGCTAGTATATTAAAAAATTTTTCAATTTATCTTTTTCCAAGCGTCAGTCCAATCTGAGTACATCGTATGCTATTGGTACTGGTGTACTGCAATCCGTTACAGAATTAAAGGATTCAGGAGTTGTGTTTGATGCAAAGTTTAATTTCAACAGTCATTTAAATGGTATAATTTTGAAATCATATTCTCTTTTGGGTTCCATTCGTCGCAACTCGTCTAAATTTGCCGACCCTTACACCCATAAACAACTCTTTACGTCGCTTGGCCGGTCACACTTGGAGTATGCAGTCTTTATTTGGCGGACATATGATCAGCTTTCGATCAACATGATCGAGCGGGTGCAACAAGTTTTTCTGAAACACGCATTACGTTCCCTTCGGCTTTAGGACCCAGCTCCCTCGTACGATGCTCGACGTATGCTAATAAATTTGGATTCTTTGGAAAAGCGACGGAAATTTCTTTCACTTGGGTTCGTGTTTAATGTTATTAATGGCGCAATTGATTATCCAGTTTTACTTGAGCGTGTTAGTTTTAATGTACAAGGTTGCCCTTTTATTTAGAAAATTTTAATACAAAATGTGCGAGTATGGCCTATTGCTCGGGCATTGCGTGAAATTAATGCTTTATTTTCAATCACAAACCATGTTGATTTTGCTTCCTCAAAATCACACTTTGTAAAAACACTTAATGCAATTTGTTAGTAAAAAACTTATGTTTCTTATTATTCTATATAATATTTACTTCCCTGGTTGTGATTGATGTTGTTGTTGTTGTTGTAGTGATTAGGTTACTCCCCGAAGGCTTTGGGGAGTGTTATCGATGTGATGGTCCTTTGTCGGATACAGATCCGATACGCTCCGGTAACACAGCACCATTAAGGTGTTAGCCCGACCATCTCGGGAACGATTTATATGGCCACATTAAACCTTCAGGCCATCCCTCCCTCCCCACCCCCAAGTTCCATGATTGATCAAAGAATATTGTTCTAGTCCGTATGGTATTTGGTACTGTAGGCTTAAATAAATAAAATAAATAAATAAATATTTGTAAAAACTGAATCGAAATACATACTTATAAATAAAAAGTGATATTTTAACAGGTATAAAGTTAGTCGAAATCAATCTGTGCAGCAAATCCAAGTTGTTTAAGCCGCCTTTATCAATATATCAACGGCGGGGAAATTCTTATGCGCAGCCGTGCGCGTCGAGTGGAAAGGCGCCAATTCACATGCACTACCATCGTCAGCAACGATCTTTATTGCAACGAACTAGTCAAGTACTATCAATCGGCAACCGGGGACGCGCTCCTTTTATATACATTTATTTAATTCTTTGAATTTCTGAATATTTAAGGTCAAGAGCTAAAGTTTTTAACAAGTTAATTACTTAATTAATAAATAATAAAAAAGGTAAACTTATAACTTTTTTGAAAAGATAAAACCTAAATAAACATCTTTTTATTGTACAAACAATAGTGCAGGGTTGCGAAGAGAGACCCGGTGAGTTCGTTCATGGTCCTCCGCAGCCATCTTTGGCCCGCCCTAAAAATTATAAACAAAAATTATCAGTTTAAATCGAATTATCGCTCGTTTTAAAAACAAATAAAAATTTAAAACAAAAACACACAAAAGTGGAGACAAACATACAACAAATTGAAAACTGAGTGAAAAATTTGGAAGAGAAAATCCACCCCAAATAGGGAACTGATTCCGAAAAAAAAAACATATATTGAGTTAAAAAAAAAAAATAATGAAAAAAATTAAAAAAATCAGTGGAAAAAGTGACAAAAAAAAGGAGAAAATATATATATATGAGTGCTCAAAAACGTAAATAATCAAAAAAGAAAGTTTGAAATAATTCAAAGAAAAAACACAACAATTGAACGTTTAAAAAAAAATAATATAAAAACGAATATTTAAAAAACTGTCAAAGTGCTTGGTTAAAAGCAATAAATATATACCAATATACACTACTATTTACAAAAAAAAAAAACGTTTTTTGGTGCACACCCTTTTTAAAGAAAAAAAATTCTGAAAATTTTTAGAGAAAATAAAAAATTGATATTAGAGAAAAATTGTAAGTTTACAAACGGCGATGGTTACTAGGACATGTTTCTGAATTTCACTTCTTCATCAGCTAGCTTTTCGGGAGCTGAGTGTTGAACTCGAATCTCCAACATTCATATCAGTGCAAGCCTTTAGCTACTAAGCCATATGAATGTCCCGTTGTTCGCTGTACAATTGGTCTCCAAGAGTTGCCTTTTTGTTTATATTCCTTTTGATCACCATGTAGGCACATACACTCTGTATGTAGTTTATTCCTAATGGTGTGGATATGATTTTTAAGCGCGCTTTTGAAAGCTTAGTAACATTTGTTCGGATTTTTACAGTATTTGTTTTTAATACTTCCGCTGTTACTATTATATTAATATGATCATATGTATTTAATTAGCGAGTTTTGCTCATATTGCTTTATACAATGGTTTTTGTAATTGATATTAGAGAAAAATTGTAAGTTTACAAACGGCGATGGTTACTAGGACATGTTTCTGATCATATTGATATAATAGTAACAGCGGAAGTATTAAAAACAAATACTGTAAAAATCCGAACAAATGTTACTAAGCTTTCAAAAGCGCGCCTAAAAATCATATCCACGCCATTAGGAATAAACTACATACAGAGTGTATGTGCCTACATGGTGATCAAAAGGAATATAAACAAAAAGGCAACTCTTGGAGACCAATTGTACAGCGAACAACGGGACATTCATATGGCTTAGCAGCTAAAGGCTTGCACTGATATGAATGTTGGAGATTCGAGTTCAACGCTCAGCTCCCGAAAAGCTAGCTGATGAAGAAGTGAGATTCAGAAACATGTCCTAGTAACCATCGCCGTTTGTAAACTTACAATTTTTCTCTAATATCAATTACAAAAACCATTGGATAAAGCAATATGAGCAAAGCTCGCTAATTAAATACATGTGAAAATAAAAAATAATAAAAAAAATATATAAAAATCAGCTTTACCCAGCAGCCAAGCAGCAGTAACAAGCGACCAGACAACAATATAAGGAGCAACAAAACATACAGGAATTGGTGAGTAGGCAGTTTTTTATTTTTCATAAAAAATATAAAAATAATAAAACTTTTTTCTACAAAAGTTATAGTCTTTTGTAAACTGCAAAACACGCACACATACACATATATATATATATATCCACATATATATATATATGAATATTGCGGAAATTTTCTTACCGTTCATTGTCCTGCAAACGTTTTTCAGCCAAAAATTAGTAGAAAATATTCCACAAATTTTCAGTGGTATTCAACCAACAAAAACTGCAGTGTACTTGCCTACTCAAACCCACTGTGCAAGAACAGCATCAGCAAAAAATTTCTTCTACAGCTGAATTTACCCCGTTGTTCGCAGATATCGTTGAAATTCGCGATACAGTTCAACTACCAAGTCATTTTTTCTGCTTTGCAGCTTAGAAAAAGTTATAATATTCATATGCATGTACATACTTACATACATGTACAAATAAAATGAAGGTGCTTTTCCAGCATTCCTATTTCTCCACTCTGAGAACGTCATACGCGCTTACTCACACGTTCAAGTCGCTCTTCCAGCGACATTCTCCCTACACGTATAGCTACATTAGCAAAGATAGTTGGTCAAATTTCTTAACCTCTCTCACATTTGCAATTTTCACACCTTTCTTTGCTGCACTCTCCCAGCATTACAATCAAGCGCACTCAGCTTCACTACAAAAACGGGACATTAAAGCGACGAAGAAGCAAATAAAAACAAACTCTGTTTGTAAACAAAAATAGAGCAGCTTCTTTGATTCACGTGCATACCTTCGCACAAACAAACATATATAATTTAGTAATCTACAAATATATCTTGTGAATAATTTTTCGATGTTTGCTTCGTTCAATTCTCATATGCAGGTATTCTACTTTTATATTCCAGTATCCGTACATACGGATAGCCGGATTTTTTGCTTAGCTATCCGGTTATTCGAATATCCGTTTTATTCGGATAGTTGAAAAATCCGGTTGCAGTTCACAGCCCTAGTTTGTATATTGTGCATGTACACTTGTACTTATTCTAGCGTACAAAATAAGTTTGAGATATTCTCTTCCCTATAGGAACTTTTCAAAAAATTATCCATACATACCTCAAAGTATTATTATCTTCTAATATTAACATACTGTGACGCATATGAGTGACACTAAGTGATACTCACATCCCTAGTCTGATGCTAAGTAAATAAAGTCACAACAATAATAAAATAGACAGTCACTTGTATCTACATAAACGAATCAATCATTATGTCTACACATATGTACGTATACGCAGCTGAGAAACAACGCACAAACACATGCAGATATCTTATCTGAGATGCTCCTAAAGGTATGCAATTATAATTGGGGAAGTGTCGCTCATACATACAAGCGCATGGGGTATGAGAGAAGCTATAAAAATTATACATCTGTAGTTGTAGCTGAGAAATTTATAACTAACAAGTAAGTTCTGGAATTAGAAAAGCCTAGAAATACGCAACGAGGATGTCGAACAGTATAAAAGGGCGACAACAGTGGAGGCGAGAAATCAGTTTCATTTGAGCTATCAATCAGTTTGGTTTAATTAAGCAAGCTATTCGTTGCAAAGTATAAGTGTTATTGTGAAGTACTTTAATAAGGGCCATTTTTCCATTATTCAATATTGGAGTTATTTATTCAACAGTTTAGTGATTCGAACGTTAGCAGAAGATTGCAAATAAGGGAAATTGCAAGTAAATTCGTTACAATTGGTGTCAGAAGAGGAATTGTTGAATAAATTTCGAAGACTTCGAATACAACTTGGACATGCCAAAGTTAAGTGAATTGAAGATCCAGCAACTGAAGAAGGAGTTGGATTAAACTAGAACTTCAGGAACGACTACGACAGGCAATGGAATTAGAAGGAATTGACTTGGAAGAGTATGACTTTCATCTTGATGGCGAGGAAACAACAAAAATGGAAGAAACACCGCAGACAGTTACGAGCACATACTTGAACATGATATGCAATATCTGCAAAAACTTCGACAGAAACATCAAAGTCGTCGCAAACGTCACCTCAACTAGAAGAACAGAAGACATATATGGGATCTCAACTGGATGAACAGAAGACATATATGGCATCCCAACTGGAATCGCAAGAGACACGCATAACATCTAAGATTGAAGCACAGGAGACGCGTATTTCCGAAATGTCGGCACAAATTTCAGCACAGATATCATCTCAGATCTCCACATAACTAGAAGAGCAGGAAGTCCGTATATCATCTAAACTGGAAGCGCATATGGAAGAAAAACTAACCCAGTTTCATGAAGGCTTCAGTGGTCGACAGGATAAAATAGAGGCAGAGATGGATGCTTTGAAAGGTAGTACACAAGAGTGGCAACTAAATCGCCCAGCAGTTTCTACGAGTAATCCAAAGGTAAAAA
The DNA here is from genome assembly GCF_040869045.1 of Eurosta solidaginis. Lineage (NCBI taxonomy): Eukaryota > Metazoa > Arthropoda > Insecta > Diptera > Tephritidae > Eurosta > Eurosta solidaginis. The sequence goes on along the minus strand of NC_090319.1, from coordinate 232,210,420 downwards.
CACCATCGTTTGACGGTTGTGTTCCTTCCCAGGTCTTTAAGCTACAATTTGAGAAGACCGCAGCAGTGAACAACTGGAATGCTGAAGATAAAGTTGCTGCACTCTTCGTGGCATTGAAAGGGCCTGCAGCGGAAGTCTTATAGACGATTCCAGAGTACGAACGGAACAGTTATGACGCATTGATGGCTGCTGTAGAAAGACGGTACGGAAGCGAGCATAGAAAACAGATATTCCAAATTGAGTTGCAAAACCGTTACCAAAGAGCGAATGAGACTTTGCGGGAGTTTGCGTCGGATGTTGAAAGGCTGGCACATTTAGGGAATGCGGATGCACCCGTGGAATACACTGAATGGGTAAAAATTCAGAGCTTTATAAATGGCATACGGGACGTCGAAACGAAGCGAGCCACATACGCAAACCCAAAGCCAACATTCGCAGAAACGGTGTCACATGCTCTGATTCAGGAAACAGCGTCGCTTCTGTGTAAGCCAGTTTTCAAAGCACGCCGTGTGGAAGTAGTGGGTAGACGCAATATTGGAGGCGCTGAGAGGATCGCAAAAGCGGAGTGAAAAAGTTATCAAATGCTTCAAATGCGGGAAGCCCGGCACATTGCACGTCATTGCGATCTTGACCCTAGTGGTTTTAAGAGCATGCGTGGTCTTAATAACAAAGCTGGAGGGGATGAAGAGCGAGTAAGATGTAGAGATCGAGAGCTAGCTCCAGCTATTGAATGTCCTGTGATATCTGTGTCGCAAATTGGTAGAAAATCGAGCAGTCTTACCGTCAGAGGAAATGTGGATGGCAAAGAACGTGTACTGACTGTAGATATGGGCGCATATCATTCCTTAATTCGATCTGACTTGGTCAACATGAGAGTGAAAACGTTACCTGGAGCAAGGTTGCGTACGGTCACTGGCGAGTATAACCAAGTCCAGGGAGAAGTGGTATGTGAAGTCTTGATTGGAAAGGTCACAGTTCTACACAAATTCGTTGTGGCGGAGATCGTTGATGAAGTTATATTGGGAGTCGACTTCTTGGTTGACCATGACATCAAGATCGATATGCAGAGAAGGGTGATGCGTTATAAGAACCAGGATATACCACTTAACTTCAGTTTGCAGAAAGGGTTCAGTAGTAATCGAGTACTGGCGGAAAAGACTCGACAAAGACCACGAAAGTCAAAGGCAAAGGTTGATAGATGGAATGGGCCAAATAAAGCAAAATCAAAAGTACCTGCGAGAGAAACACTGGCATTGACAAAACCTAATGGACGCACAAAACCGAAGCAACGAATTTCCCAGAAAGAAGGCGTACTTTAATAAAGGCCATTTTTCCATTATTCAATATTGGAGTTATTTATTCAACAGATTAGTGATTCGAACGTTAGCAGAAGATTGCAAATAAGGGAAATTGCAAGTAAATTCGTTACAATACATATATATACAAATCATTTAAAATAACCGTTTATTTCCACACGTATATATGAGTGAAAAGTGTTTGCGATTTTTTAAAATTTATTTTCTTGTTTTACAAAACATTATACATACAATTAAATTCCGTATTTCGCGGAATTATATTATTTAACGAACGTCCTGTTGTCCGTGGTTGACTCTATTTTGCAAAAAAAAAAAAACAAAAAAACACAAACACCACCACCAATTTAAATTCCATTTTTAAATTTCTGTGGCACGAAGAGCAATTCGATCTTCGAATTTTGCGAACGTTCTCTGAGCGACTAATATTTTATTCGGTTTTTTCGGTGAAAGTCCAAAAGTTTGCTTAAAATGCCTCTTAGACCCCAAAAATTCTGAAACCGGGACAAAACCAAAAGATGCCTCAAAAAAAGAAACGGCCAATGAAAGGACAACCTCCCCCCGTCCAAAATCCAAATCAGTTGAGCCATCCGTGCAAAAGTTCATCGCGGAAAGTGACAGTCTCATGTGATACTGTGCATGCTAATGGTGAGGGAAGAATACTACGTACCAAAACTAAAGCCTCTTATTAAGAAATGTATTTCCCAATACAAATTGTGCACGCTTTTCAAACAGAAAACGCGCATGCAAATAATGGCAGCGCTACCACCTGAGCGCTGCAATTTCTCACTCCCCTTTTCCATAACAGGAGTAGACTTTGCAGGTCCATTCCAAATAGAAGCATCGGTTCTGAGGTCGACCACAATCATAAAAGGGTACGTGGCTGTATTCGTCTGTTTTTCCACAAAGGCAGTACACCTCGAGCTATGCTCGGACCTCACCACCGAAGCCTTTCGAGCAGCATTTGCCCGATTCGTTGGCAGACGAGGTTATCCCTCAGGAAGGATGAGTGACAATGGTAAAACGTCCTTTCGCGCTCAGAGCGCACTTCAACGCGACTTCGTTAAATTTCTTAACGAATACTCCGCCGACATTGTGCAGAAATATGCCCCCAGGGAATAAACTGGCAGTATATTCCACCCAGTGCCCCTCATGTGGGCGGCTTGTGGGAATCCGCAGTAAAAAGTTTTAAAACCCACTTCAAAAAAAACCGCTGCATCCCACAAGTTACATTCGAAGAATTTACGACGTTGTTGGTGCGTATTGAAGCAGTTCTTAATTCGAGGCCCCCAACCTCACTATCCCAGGACCCAGTTGACTTCAAAGCGCTCACTCCGGGTAACTTCCTTCGAGGTGCACCGCTAATAGCCATTCCTGAGCCAAACGCAGAAGACCTCTGCTGGATAAATCGATGGGAAAAGCTCAAATCGCGTCATCACCAATTCAGTCGACGCTGGAAAGAGAATTATCTGAAGGACCTTCAGAAACGCTATAAATGGCAAACGCCGCAGCGCAATCCTCAACCAGGCGACCTCGTCGTGATCAAAGAGGGTTCGCTTCCACCCACTGATTGGCGTCTGGGAAAAATCGAGAACCGTTTCACGTTTTGTGAAATTATAACGTTTTTGAAAAGATAAAACCTAAATAAACATCTTTTTATTGTGCAAACAATAGTGCAGTGTAGCGAAGGGAGACTAGGTGAGTTTGTTCACAAGTTTTGTTTCTGGACTCTGGAGCTTCTTCCGAAAGTTGACCAATAGGAAGAATAGCAGACACGATTATACTCTTTCCATGAAACAGAATTTCATGTACGCTCACTGGCATATTGTACCAAGCATATTCCGATAAATATAGTACCCTTGTCTCTGTCACATGGTGGTCAAAAGCTTCAGAATTTATTTGAAACCCACATCCTATGCATGAAAGTATTTTATGAAACCTTTTCCAAATATTGATATTTATGCCAGTTATGTCTGATGTTATTTCAGGATCTCCAAAAAATCTTCTCGCAGTGTTGCCGGTTTTTTGCTTTGGCATATCAATCAAAAGGCCAACTTCTTTCCTGAATCTATTTTGGATATGTTCTTTCTTCTTTTCCTTATTTTCTCCGCCCCGCACACACCAGGTCTTCATTTCCATTCGATAAGCGATGTGCAGCATGCATCGTATCGAAGAATGTAAGGGGGAAATTCCGAAAGCAAGCATGCTTTTGTCAACATTTCGCTCTGACAGGGCTCGCATATTGTTCATATCATTTGGAGAAGCCCCACATGTGTAGCACTTTTGCGATGATGTATATGCCGAAAGAGCGTTGCGGACTTTGCTCTCAATCATGCACAACACAAACGTTGATTTGACCAGTAAGTTTAGGTTTTCTGTTTGAATTATTGTAGGACGAAGACTGGAAATTTGGTCTTTGACAGATTGCACCTCCTTTAAAATTACACCCCATGTTTCTTTTGTAAAAACAAATTTTATCGGGCGGCAGTATCTCGTGGAAGATAGAGCAGGATTACTCCAAACTATAACCTTTCGTTTGTCAACCATTGTATACATTTGAAGGAGTACTAGTGAAATGAGAAAAACATACTAGTTTCTGATTTGTTTTCTTCCGAAAATTGTTGTTTGTAACATCTATGCTCAGCTCCATCACATCCCCATTTTATAATTGCATTTAGTTCTTTAACCTCAGGAATAGAAAGCAATACCTCTTCTTGTGCAAGACACAATCTTCGTAAGTTGTGATAAATTAGGTATTGCAATTCAATTTCAGCATTGTTTCCGTTACGGTTCTTTAGGACATCATAAATTATTTGATTCTTTTAAACAGTTATATGAAGGATATATTTTTTCTGTTAACTTCTGAAGTCTGCTGCCGGATCAGGGAGTATTCATATGTTGAAAGGTTTGAGTCAACTATCATCGCAATTGCGTGATCTGGTGACAAACTTTTCTTATTATCTTCCGATAGTCGGGACTTTTTGATTGCAGTGCCTCTTGATGGTGATGCCGTGGACAACTCCTCAATTATTTTTGCAGAATTTCTTTTCCCTGGTGATCGTAATTTCACATCCGCTGCCATTAACAGTTGATCATTGTCGACATTGTTCATTAGTTCCTTAGCTTTTCGTTTTTTTGTGCGCATAGATGACTCAGAGAAGTTTTTTGTTGGCCTCCCGGCTTAGGAATATCACGAGAAGTGCATGGCTCAACATATAATCTGTAAAATCCAGATTTTTTGATAACCATTCTTAGTTTTTCGCAATAAATCTACTTTTAGATCGAAAACAACATGCCCATCTCTTACGAATATTATAAGTTAGCTTGATGATGTATTTTTTTAATTTTGAATGATCCACTTCTCTTCCAGTTATACTCAAAATATGGTTTAGTATGGCTTTGTCCATTTCTCCATCTTGCTTTTTAGCCAAACTTCAAAGAGTGCATTTCGTGAAATAGCCATAACTAGTTGATGATATAGGAAAATTTAGTACAGTGCAGTTGGTTTTGCTTCAATGCAGTCCGTATTGGTATGATTCATTTTAGCTTTGTTCTCTATTTATATAGTCTTAGCCCAAGCGTTTTATTATATCACTTGTCATAGAATAAGAAACTGGGTTTTTACGGAAAAATAATACCTGCTAATGCTTAACAAAAATATACTCACCCATTTCTTTGTTTTAAAGATCTACCTAAGATCTCAAACTCCGAGCGAGCTTTAGGTAGCCGTTTATGTGATATATGTATACCTACATATGTATATTCCCGAAGCATTCAATTGCTTAGAAGTATCGCCCATAATAGACGACCCTCAGGTAGGCGTGCATACATAACATAAGTTGATAAAAACACAACTCGATAACTATAGGAAAACTCATATGACAAACAATGAAGGCTATTCAGTGCGCAAGTTTCCTTTTTCTGGGTTTTTACCATTTCAGGTATAACTGTGTTTTTTTAGGATCTAGTATTGTAGACTTGAATAGAGGGCATTCCATTGTTAGGTCACTGCGCTTCATACGTGAGCGAGGGCTTAGAGACCTTAAGTTAGAGATTAAAAAGAAAAACGCAAAATTTCGCATTAGTTTTTTTATCTAAAACTATATGAAATTCCCTTTAATGTGTATGTATTCGTTCAGTGGAATTGGGCGGAATCAGGCAAGTTTTATTCTATTGAAAACGAAAAATTTTCTAAGCTTCTCAAACTTTTAGTGGCTGTCTAAAACAAATTTATAAACTACCCAAGTATGTTAAATAAAATAGTTTGAAGTCAAAAGAGTAATCGAAAAATCTACTATGTGGCCACAAAATTGGTCAAAAATTTTGGACTTTGAAATGATTTTTACACATCTTTCAATTGTTCAAGTTTCATAATGCTTATCATGGTGATCGTGGGTTTTTTACTGTGTTTTTTACTTTGCTGTGTATACATTTTCTTAACAGTTGGTTATTAATCTGTTGCATGTCAAAAAATTTTTGAGATTGGAGAACATTGTTTTTTGCAGTTTTGGCATCCTAAAAATGAAAAAGTTACACTGTGCAGCGCCCCTTGCTGTGGTAGGGTTATCATTACTTCCCGAGGCGCCCGGTATCGGGAAGGCTCCGTTCAAATACAGCCGCATATATCCCCTGGTTGCAAATCGTCCAATAGGCACGGTCCGCATAACTCCCTGGATTAGGGGGTTGGCAGTTCTTGTTCACCGACATCTCGCCGCCCTCCTATGAAGCGAAACGGCGTATAACAATGGTGTAAAGATGAGAGCGTGCGACATCATCGCGAGCTTGCTGTGGCTGGAGGAAGTGGTTCTAAACCTCCAGAGGCAAGGCACGAATGCGCGATTTGAGGTGGTTGATAAAGCGCAAATCCCCACGGTACCAAAAGTTAAGGTATGGATACCATGCGTGATGAAGTCGGAGGATACACTGCGACTTCTGCAGAATCAGAATCCGAACATACCGACACAGTATTGGAAGGTACTTACTATATTGCGGCCTACGGAGGAAGGTCAGTTCTAGATCTTCAAAATAAACACGCAGGCGGAGGATATATTGTACACCCAGCTTGGAAAAATGTCCTTTGGTAACCTAACACCCTAACACCCTAGAAGTGGGCGAAGTCGAAAAGGACTTCAAAAGCCTCAGAGAAAAAGGACAGGTGGGGGTCACCACGAAGGTGTTAGAAGAGGACCAGTAGCCAAATGGTGCTGCATATCGCGCAGAGGAACACCTGGTACATCATTTACGAGAGAAAGCAGGGAGCCTCGCATGCTCTAAAGCAAAAGGGAAAGGGGAGGACGACGAAGTCACGACGAAGGTGCTGGAGGGGGACAAACAGCCCAATGGTGCTGCGAGTCCTAAAGATAAACCTGCAACACAGTAAAGTGGCGTTGAGCGAACTCCTCCTAATCCTTGAGGAGGGTTCGTTTGACGTCACGCTGATCCAGGAGCCATGGCTATCGTCGGGATGAAAGGTTTCTGGACTTAGCGCGCGCGGATTTGGCGTTTACTACGCGCAAACGGGAGGACGGGTGCGCGCTGTAGTGATGGTAAGGAAACAGCTGCATTCATATATGCTGCCTAATTATACTACTGAGGACCTCGTAGTGGTGGCCGTTGAGCAAAAGAATAAGCTGACATTTATCCTGGTATCCTGCTACATGACCCATGCTGCAGATGTTCCACCGATGGAGTGCAAGAGGCTAGTACAGGACGAAGGGCGCAAAGGGCGGCTGATCACAGGCGCGGATGCAATTGCGCACCACAATGCGTGGGGAGGAGCAGATACGTACGAGAGAGAATTTTGTTACATCCTGCAAACCAATTTGCAGATAGCCAACAGGAGAAATGCCCCTACTGTGTAGCCGACCAACGTCATATTTAAAACCATTACATTCATTTTTATACGTACATATGCTAGACATGGTTACGCCAACCCGTCAACCACATCAATTTCAAATTCACCACAACAGTTTCATCTGGCATGGTCAAATCAGCCACTAAGGGCAGCCAACGTCAATTGGCATTGATAATTGAGAAATTGACAATTCACTAATCATGGTCGAGATTCTCTCTGTTATCAAAATTTTCGTTTTTGAGTGCAAATTGTAAAAATCATCATTCCTTTTGGTTTTGGTGCACAAAACCTGCGATAATCTCACATTTATATCTAGAATACATCTTATTATCAACATATTGTTATATGCGCCTCAAAATTGGTGAAAATCATCTACGATAATTTCGCCAGCTAGATTGTATTTTGCTACACAAAATTTGCGATAATCGCGCGTATATACTTGTTCTTAGCATTAATTTGAGTGTGACAATTCAGCGAGAACCTTAAATTATTGAAAAGTTTAAGATTGTCCGGGCCTTACAAACACCTTTGATGCGCTATTATTCACGAACGTTTGAGTGGGAAGCTCCGGTTTGCATTGAAGCTACAATACAACATCATCATCGGTTTTTTTTTCTTTTGGTGCTAAATTTTGTTCAACAATTTATAAAAATAGTTTATATACGAAAGTCTGTGAGCATTGAACATAATTCGGTGCATATTAAAGAGTACGCATTTTGAAAAGTTTTCCAAATAAAAATTGTTTGATACAAAACGACTACGGTTACCAGTGGAGACTATCACTGCATTATCCAACTCTTGGCTGTAAGGTTGATTGGGAGGCGTTCAATCTCATTCCATAGCCGCGAATACCCAAAGGCTCTCGACTTATCCAGTGGTCCTTCGACGCCAACAAGGAACGGCGCACAAGAATATAAGTACCCAAAAAGAAAAAACCGTAAGTAGAAAACCAAATTTCTATCCCCCTCACGGTAGTACACCCCGTCTAGTATTAGAAAAGTGATAAATTTCATGGTTAAAGGCTCAAAAAAAAAAAAAGAAAAAATTTTCCCGCAAAAACTTTAAGAAATCCCGGCAAAAATCATACTTCTCGGTTGCAGTATATGTATGTACATATATTAAGCCGGGTTGATTTGTGGGGAGGCAAAAAAATCACCCATTGCTCTATGAAAATCATATTCTTGGGATCAAAATAAGAGACTTTGCCGAAGGAACCATACCTCTGAAACGAATTCTGATGTCCCCCAATTTGGGTCGAACTTTTGTAGGGGCAAATTTTGAAAAATACCACTTTGACCCATTTAGATTGCTCCAATCGAGTCCAAATGTATGACCGACCCCCACTAACTTTGGAGGCCCGACGCATCGATGCCAGAATCCCCTGGGGGTTCGTTCACCATACAAACATTTCAAAAAATCGCCGGTTTTGCACTTTACATGAAAAAATCAGCTAAATGGCTATGTTTTTTCTTTATTTTTATTTATTTATTTATAATAATATTTATTATTTATTTATAATAATATCTAGTTTTTCTCTTAAGAAATTTATTTATTCAGAACATATGTAAATGAAAAAATTAATTTAAGTGAGTTATAGAAAAGAAACTAAAAAAATTATTGTTTGAAGTCTTTTTTACTTTCAAGTCTGGGCAATTTCGCACGGCTCTCTAATGTCGTCGCCATAACAGCCTCTACATTTTCCGATATAACCCGTTTGGAAACGCTAGCTAGCAATTGAACATGTCGTTCCGTTCATTGTATGTGTGATGGAATTTTTGCATCATTAAACGGTGGATCATCTTGATTTAAGTATTCTTTCAATGCTTCGCGTGAATGGTGGTTCAAATATGATATTTATATTTTAATAATTGATCATTTCCGTATAACTTGTGCAATTAAAGTTTATATCTGGTTTTTTATAAACTCTAAGTTCCATTGGCTCGTCAACATCGGTTCGATAGCGTAGAATTTTCTTGATGGCACAGTCGCGCTTTTCTTTGCTATCATCAAACAACATTGATAACAAGATATTTTCCGAATGCGCATAATATGAATTATCTTTAATTACTGATTGACAATTTTGCGTAAACGAGGTTCTAGAAATCGTGGCCAACCAATGAATTTGAAAAATAATGCGCTGCCGTACACGACAGAGCTGTAATACTTGAGATTGAAGTACATTGGCACATAACATTTAATTATAAATTCAACCAGAATTCTTAAATATGCATCTGGATTTTCCGTTGTCACATATAATCGCAATAATCTAGCGGCCTTGGTGAGCCACCGAGAATGTACAATTTTCCCTGGTTTGATGCTAGCCAGATCCACCGGAACCACGCCGCTAGAAATTGCATGGGCCATGTCGTATAAGTACTTCGAATCGGTGGAAAATTCAATTTTTTCTGGAGCAGGGGGCATATTTTGCAACTCAATTTTCTGGAAGCCGTCCACCACCTGAAAATATATAATAATAAAATAATTAAAAATGGTTGACAATTATAATAAATGAGTGATAGCAATAACTTACCGGAAGAGTTTCACAAGTTTCGATTTGACGGCTCAGTTTTCCGGTTGCCGATATTAGTCCAGAGCTGGTTGATTTATCCCAAGCTTCAAACAAATGCCGAACGGAACGAACCAATGCAATGGTCTTTTTAACGGCAATTCGAATCGTCGTATAATTCCACCGTGTGGGCCAGTGTTTGTTGGCTCACCATCAGTGCATATTCCAATTAATGCATCCAGTGATATATTTTTATCGTTGAAAAAACCATTTAATTTGGTTGTTTTGTATTCAGCGGTTTCATGTTCCAGTCTTACGTAACCAATCAATTCAGAATTGGGTTCTCTCAAAATAACAAGATGAGGTTCTTTTACCATCCTAGTATGATACTTCTCATCAATTTTATCTATCGTTAAAGTATTATCTTTTCTGCCAACGAATGAAAACGCTAACAAATTGGTATCATCTAGCAGTTTGCGAAGCACTTCTTGCCTGCATTTCCCGTTTTCTCTGCGAACTTTCGATTTATCCATGATGAGAGGTTTCCCATGCTTATCTTTAATTTTAAAATCTTGCAAAAGAGCGGTTCCCAATGCTGATGCTACTCTGTCAGGCACACCAAATCTGTCACATACCAAGGCAAAGTTAAAACAATCGTATCTATCTGTGTATTGTGAACTTGTGCTTCTATCCATATCTTCTTGAACCGGTGGCGGTGCGTATGTTGAATCATCGGGATCTTGGTATGTTGGCATTGATGACATAGACGTTGCTCCTTGCTCTTCAGTTTCCATCATAAATGCATCCATTGTTAATCTTCTCTGATTATGTTGATCGTGCATGAACTCTTTGAGGCGTTCGGGAACCCAGCCGCATGCACATGGAGCTCCTTCAAATCGCATTTACATGTTCCAATGTAAAAAATTGTTTCCAGAGATTTTACATACTCTGTAAATTGTTGAGTGTTGTTTCTTCTCTTGATTTGCTCTTGATACTTGTCAAGCAATTTATTCAATTTATTAAATACACTTTTTTCAGCATTATTTCCATATCAAGTTTTTCCCAAATTCCAATAAACTTATCTTGTACTTGAATAGTGAATGATTTATGGGAAAACTTTTTTTGTTCTGTTTTAGCACGTTCGCTTAAGTAAAAATAATATCTCAATATATCCAGATGGGTTGGTAAATTTAGATCAGTTAAATCAGTAGACACACCAAAAACAGTAACATCATGCTTGGGTATATGACTCATTGGGTTTTCGATAGTTGTTGATGTAGTTGCTTCATCTTGCGGTGTAGAGGATGGTGGATTCACTGTAAACCTTTTGATTTGTAATGGTCACTTCACTTATTATTTTTTTGAAATATTTTTTTATCTGAAATTAGCACTTCACACTTTGAGTTCTTCACAACGACTTAATGCATTCACAAAAACTGTTGCGTTATATATGGTCTACGAGACGAGGTAATAAGAATGAAATGGTAATTTCAATTCTACCTGCTGTGTCTTGTGGTGGCTTAAAATAAACAACACAAGCAATTTTACGATCTGCAATTGTGTCACAGTGATACCTTCATTTTTTTAAACGGTTGAATAAAAAACCCACACAACTATGTTTACGACATGCAAATGCATCACAATGATGCCTTGGTTTTAAAAGGGTTGTAAAAACGTTAATTTCTAATAATTTTTTTTAATTTCTTTTCTATTACTAAGTTAAATTCATTTTTTCATTTACATATGTTCTGACTAAATAAATTTCTAAAGAGAAAAATAAACTCCAAAAAGAAAAAAACATAGGCATTTCGCTGATTTTTTCATGTGAAGTGCAAAACCGGCGATTTTTTGAAATGTTTGTATGGTGAACCCCCAGGGAGGTTCCAGGGAGTGTGCCACTGGCATCGGTGGGTCGGGCCTCCAAAGCTAGGGGGGTCGGTCATACATTTGGACTCGATTGGAGCACTCTAAATGGGTCAAACTGGGATTTTTCATAATTTGCCCCTACCCAAAAGTTCGACCCAAATTGGGGGATATCAGAATTCGTTTTAGAGGTATGGTTCCTTCGGCAAAGTTTCTTATTTTGATTCCTAGAATACGATTTTCACAGAGCAATGAGCGATTTTTAAATCGACCCGCCCTACATTGTATATACATAATACACCCCGGCATACAAAAGAAAAACGGTAGATATCCCCTGGGCACAGTGGATCAGGGGCATTTGCACCTAAATAAAAAAAAAATAACAAGTATTTCGTTGGAAAAAAAGTTTGCGTTTGATTTGTGGGTACAACAATCTTCTCTCCTCCCTCTGAACATTCAACTGCTGTGCACACCCATCACATAAATACGCCCAGTACTCTCCATATAAAATTTATTATTTATCAATTTACACATTAAAACACAATTTACACATACATACCCGTAGTGTATTCCGCGGTACGGTTATTCGCAAAATACATACATTATAGAGTACCAAAAATCATTTTAGTTGGCACAGTGGAACGGTTCCGAAATTCTCCACATAAAATATTTTAGCTGGTCTAATCCCAAAACTTACCGATAAAAATACTCCCTCGAAAGGTAGTACAAGCGAAAAAAAAAAATATATATAAATAAATTTAATCAGCTCTCTCCCCCCTTGGTTCAAACAAAAATATCCCTATAAAGAAAAGCTCTTCCTTTATCAAAATATCCAGTTCAGTCCAAAATAGGTTCATCTCCGTAACGGACATTTTCACTGACTACTGCCCTCGGTTCCGCTCAACGCCCCTACGTAGTACCGAGTCAGCCCTAGCAGTAAAGGACAAAAACATCGACCTCTTTTGGACGAGAGTCCAGAGCGCCTATGATGCGGTAGTAGAAACCGAAGACGATGACCTTCCTAAGATTTCAAATCCTCTGCCTTCGGGAAATATAGGGCATGCTTAAAGCATAGGAGGACACCAAAAGTCAAATCGGTGATCAAATGTAGCTCAAGATAATGAGTAATCCCTTCCCCGCTACAATCACCACTCCCCAAGAGAGTTCCGGGATGCACCTCAAAGTACCCGCCTGTGACACCGAAGTCTTCTACGGAAGTTATGATCAATGGCCGTCCTTCCGTGACATGTTCACTGCCGTCTATAACAACCACCAAAAACTCTCGAGCGCCCAGAAACTATACCATCTCATGTGCAATACCCAAGGGAAAGCCGGCCAGATAGTAAACCAATTCCCACTTAGTGATGATAACTTTGCTCTGGCGTGGGAAGCCCTGAAATCCAGATATGAAAACAAACGAGCCATGGTCGATAATCAAATCAAAATCCTAATGATTCTCAAGGCCATTCAAACTGAGAACAACGAAGATATACAGCGAATACAGTCTTCCATGAAAAACTGCCTTCAAATATTAGCAACCCAACAAGCCTCGACAGTTTAGTAACGTCCAAACTACCTGAAAACACTGTTGCGCTTTGGGAGCAATCATTGAGCTCCGGAAGAGAACTTCCCAACTGGTTCCAAATGAACCAGTTTCTGCCCACTCGTTATGAAATAGTGGAAAGGGTGCTGCAAATTCTCTAGAGCAGCCGCTAGTCAGAATAAACCCCCTTTCAGAGCAGGTCAGCCCCAAACGAGCAACAATAACTCCCTTACACACACAAATTCTCACGTGACAGAGCATCAGAAGATATATGCCTGCATACTGTGCAAACATTCTTCGCACACTCTTCAGAGCTGTTTGCGTTACAAAAAGCTGTCGATATCAGAACGTAGAAAATTTGCGAAAGAAACCAATCTGTGTGAAAACTGTTTATCTAAGACACACCTCCTCAAAAAAGGTCTAAGCACAAGAAGTTGCCTTCACTGTCAATGACGGTACAATTCCACCCTTCACGACAATGCAGTATCTCATAAAATCCATGGCCCTCGAAGAGCAACATCCCAAGTAGCAACTATAGGATCCGCCAATACTAGTCAGGACGTTACTAACTCAGAACCTCAGGAATTACTTCCATCCACCTCAAACGCTGCCCACATTCAATCGTTTCATTCCGAAAATGACAGCTCAATAATACTCCCCACTGCGATTGTCTCGGTAGAACACCGAAGAGATCTCTTTAAGCTTTGGGCCCTATTTGACCAAGGTTCAGAATTAAGTTTCTTCTCCAAGGCACAGGCCAACTTGGGACTCCCATACAAACCCTCCCTATTTGAAATTTTGGGAATTAGAGGTGGAGTTGTGCAAACCTTCAATAAGCTCTGCTCCCTAACTTTGGTCGAGGGATAACAAGGTAAAAATCAAAGCCCAAGCAAAAGTATTAGCCAAGCTCACAAGGTTACTCCCAACCCCCAAACTTAATCACGAGCAAAGTCGTAAATGGCACCTAAAATTAACCGACCAAGATTGTTAGAACCCCTCCAAATTGATCTGGTATTGGGCAGCACCTCATCCCCCAAATAATGCTCAACGGCATCGAGAAAATCTCGCCCATATTACTAGCGCAAAACACCATATTTGGCTGAGTTTTAAGTGGCCAAATCCCAGAAAAGGTGGCAGCGCACTCTACCCATGCCTGGGAAGTGTATGAAGCGTTGGACCAACAGCTCAGACAGTTCCCAGACCCCACATGATAAACCCCGAAGATCTCATATGTGAGAATTATTACCAGCCCACCACCATTAGAAGAGATGACGGTCTATACATGGTTCGGATCCCTTTTAAGCCAGCATTCCCGAAAAATATCGATCTAGGTCAATCCCGAACGGCAGCCTTGAGACAGTTCCTAGGCATGGAACGCTCCCTCAGTAAAAAAGGCTATCTCAATTCCCAATATGATAATGTATTCGAAGAATACATCTCCCTCGGCCACATGGAAGAGTCTAGCCCCTGTGAAGTCGATTGCAAAGGCAAATACTACTTTTTCTATCTCCCGCACCATGCGGTCGTTAAGCTAGAAAAGAAAACGACAAAGATCCCTGTAGTATTCAATGCGCCGAAAACATCCGGTTCCGGTTACTCTCTAAACGACGTTTTATGCACTGGAGCAACCCTCCAACCAGATTTACGGCTTATGATACTAAAATGGCGTACGTATCAATACGTGTTCAACGGCGATATTGAAAAAATGTACCGCCAAATTCCCCATGCCGATGATCAAGACTACCTGAGGATCATCTTCCGCACCTCTCCAAATGGTCCAATAAAGGACTTTAAGTTGAAAACGGTAACTTTCGGTGTCAATTGCGCGCCATACTTAGCTATAAGAACTCTGCACCAGCTCGCTAAAGATGTAGCCAACTCCCACACAAGCGCAGCCCCCATACTTAAAACCGAAACTTATGTGGACGATATCCTATCTGGTAGCCATGATCTTCAATCAGCCGAGCAGTTCCTTTCGGAAGTAATATCCGCTCTCCACTCAGCCGGCTTCCCATTAAAAAAGATAACATCAAACCATCCCGACATTCTTCAGTCAATACCAAAAGCAGATTGGCTGGACACTAATTTCTTCGAGTCCAAAAAATCGAGTACCTCCAAAACCCTAAAATCCTCTCCTCCATTGCAAAAATTGTCGACCCCCAGGGTGGCTGACGCCCATAATGATCCAAGCGAAGATGCTCATGCAAGAACTATGGCTAGACGGGACCGACTGGGATGAACAAGTAAAACCCCTACGCCTCACCAAATGGACGCAGTTTGCCGAAAATCTTCCGGATATCTCAGCCATTCAGATTCCACTTTGTGTAAATTACCACCCACATCAAGCTGTCGAACTACACGGCTTCTGCTACGCCTCCGAAAAGGCTTAACGTGCGACCCTTTATGTAATAATTAGCGTAGGAACTCAAGTCTTCTCTCACCTTTTAGTATCTAAAGGGAAAGTGGCCCCCCTAAAAACGATAAGTTTGCCATGACTGGGGTTATGCGCGTGGTCTTACTAGCCAAGTTAGTCGCAGTTGTCCAATCCTATCTCCTCCTCAATAAGGGAAAGTTAACCATGTGGTCTGACTCCGAAATTGTTCTAGCATGGCTAGAGAAGCCACCCCATGCCTGGAAAGCCTACGTCTCCAACCGAACCGCGCACATCATCGACCTGATAGGTAATGCCACTTGGCGACATGTGCGGAGCAAGGATAATCCCGCAGATATGGGCACCAGAGGATGCACCCCCTTGACCTAGCGAGTTCATCCCTATGGTGGAACGGCGCTGAGTGGCTTTCTAGGCCTCCGAGGACTGGCCAACAACAGTGGCCAGTCTGCTTCGCCACCAAAGCCGTCCAATTAGAATTATGTTCCGACCTCACCAGCCAAGCATTCCTAGCAGCCTTCGCCCGCTTTGTGGTACGCCGAGGATATCCCAGCAAAATGATGAGCGACAACGGCCCCACATTAGGTGGAGCTAAGCGTGCCTTGGAAAAGGAGCTCGTATACTTTCTCAAGGAAGTCTCGTCCGACACCGTCCAGAAGTATTACCCGCAAGGAATCAACTGGAAATTCACGCCGCCGGGCTCACCTCACATGGGTGGATTAAGAGAATCCGTTGTCAAAAGCTTTAAAACCCACTTTAAATGGGTCGCCGGAACTCACAGATTTACTTTTGAAGAATTTTCTACCTTATTGATACGAATAGAGGATGTCTTAAACTCTCGCCCCATCTCCCAGCCGTCTCAAGACCGAAGCGACCTCACGGCTCTCACACCGGGTCATTTCCTCCTAGGCGCGCTCCTGCTCTCCATCTCCGAATCGAACTATGAACACCTCTCTATGATTAACCGTTGGGAACGGTTGAAAAGTTTACAGCAACAGTTCAGCAAACGCTGGAAGAATGACTATCTCATGGATTTGCAAAGGCGATATCGATGGAAGATCCCCCAACCTCCGCCTCGAAAAGGTGATCTCGTAGTCATCAAGGAAGACAACCTACCCCCTACCGAATGGCCCCTAGGACACGTGGAAGACACACATCTCGGAAGGGACGGACACATTCGAGTTGTCAACGTACGCACCCAGAATGGCGCACTCACCAGGCCAATCACTAAACTGTGTTTTCTACCGATACCTGAGTCTGAATCAGTTCCTCCCGGCTCGGTAGCACCTCCTGAACGCAGGATATTCCACCACCCCTCTACTGTCCCAAATAATAAATGCTCTACACGCCTTACTAACACTCTCGCACCAAGGAAATGAGTGATTAAAATATACTTTTACCCTATCCTCCACAGGTGGATCGCCAGCGCCCTCCAGTTCCTGCACCGCGCCGCTCATTGACATCACAGGTGGAAAAGCCAGCAGCACGTCCACGAACTACGGAAAGCCCGTCCGACTACCGCCGATGCCGTTTGTGCATGCGCACCATGCGCTATCGACGTGCCCTGTATTTACGGCCGTGCAACCACCACAACGCGTTATTATCGCCCGGGCCCACGACTATTGCACTAACTGATTGGCCCTATCTCATGCCACTAACGGATGCACGTCTACAGCGCGCTGTCACATTTGTGGGCTACGCCATCATACGCTACTACATCGGGAGACGTAGCGCCACCGCCGATACGCCCCGCCATCATTCGCGCCACTGCAGAACGAATGTGCCCCAGCCCGCGTAATCGGCCGCAGCAGAGTCCGGCCGCGCATTCTCATCGCGACGTAACCAGCTCACACCAGCCGTGGGTGATCGCACTATTCGATGCATCGCAACAGGTTTGCGCACTGCCTCCTATAAAGGAAAACTCGGCAAACTCCTCCTCGAGGAGGCTCAACGTGCCTTAGGGAGCTAGGACAAACACTAGGCGCTTTGGGGAGGCAGAGTTTTTACGCGACCAACGTCATATTTGGAATCATTACATTCATTTTTATACGGCCATACGCTAGGCGTGGTTACGCCAACCCGTGAACCACATCAATTTCACTACATTAGTTCAATCTTACTTACTTACTTACTTAATTGGCGCTTAACCGTCTAAGCGGTTATGGCCGTCCAACAAGGCGCGCCAGTCGCTCCTTTGCTCCGCCAACCGGCGCCAATTAGTCACACCAAGGGAGTTTAAATCGTTTTCCACCTGGTCCTTCCAACGGAGTGGGGGCCGCCCTCTACCTCTGCTTCCATAGGCGGGTTCCGATAAAAACACTTTCTTGGCCGGAGCATCATCTTTCATTCGCATAACATGGCCTAGCCAGCGCAGTCGTTGCGTTTTAATTCACTGGACTATGTTGATGTCTGCGTATAGCTCGTACAGCTCATCATTAAACCTTCTTCGGTACTCGCCAACGCGTAGTGGTCCGTAAATCTTTCGATGAACTTTTCTCTCGAACACTCCCAAAGCCGCTTCATCTGCTGTTGTCATGGTCCATGTTTCTACCCCATATAGCAGGACGGGTACGATAAGTCACTTGTAGAGTATGATTTTCGTTCGCCGAGAGAGGACTTTACTTTTCAATTGTCTACCTAGTCCAAAGTAGCATTTGTTGGCAAGATTGATTCTTCGCTGGATTTCAGTGCTGATGTTGTTGCTAGTGTTGATGCTGGTTCCCAAATAAACGAAGTCTATTACTATTTCGAAATTATGGCTGCCAAAAGTAGCGTGGTTACCAAGGCGCGTATGCGCTGACTCTTTGCTCGATGACAGCAGGTATTTCGCTTTGTCCTCACTCACCATCAAACCCATCTTTACCGCTTCTTTTTCCAGTTTGGAGTAAGCAGAACTAACAGCGCGGGTGTTTAGGCCGATGATATCAATGTCATCAGCATATGCCAGTAATTGCACGCTTTTATAGTATATTGTTCCAGTGCGGTTAAGTTCTGCAGCTAGTATAATTTTCTCCAGCATCAACGTCATTTTGCACAGCCGTATAAGTTTTGCGGGGAAATCAAATTCAGACATAGCGGTATATAGGCAGCTCCTTTTCGTACTGTCGAAGGCGGCTTCAAAGTCGACGAAGAGGTGATGTGTGTCGATTCTTTTTTCACGGGTTTTTTCCAAGATTTGCCGCATTGTGAAAATCTGGTCCATGGTAGATTTACCAGGTCTGAAGCCGCACTGATAAGGTCCAATCAGCCGGTTCACGGTGGGCTTCAATCTTTCGCACAATACACTTGAAAGGACCTTATATGCGATATTGAGAAGGCTGATTCCACGATAGTTAGTACATTTTGCAGTATCCCCCTTCTTGTGGACTGGGCAAAGAACACTTAGATTCCAACCGTCGGGCATGCACTCTTCCGCCCATATTTTGCTAAGAAGCTGCTGCATGCGCCTTACTAACTCCTCGCCGCCGTACTTGAATAGCTCCGCAGGCAATCCATCAGCGCCCACGGCCTTGTTGTTTTTCAATCTGGTTATTGCTATTCTAACTTCGTCATAATCGGGCGGGGGACTTAGCAACGAGATATTCGACACAAGCAGCAGTAAAGGCTATGTGTAAAAACTGCTCGAATGATAAAGTAAAAATGATAATGCAAGCAGGAACGTTCACAACAATGAACGATGCAATTTCGAAATTTACAAATAGCTGTACAGAAATTACAGGCAGCTCAAATACCATTTTAAACATTCGTCAACAAAACCAATACCGGAGTAATTTCCGTGGAAGTTACCAAAGCAACAACTATGGAGGTTACCGAGGTAGACCCCAGCCAAGATAAAACAACAACTTTAGACTAAATAACAATAATAATAATTCCCAAGGAAGATCACAAAACCAAAATAATAATAGACCCTACAATCAGACACGCAATGTACGCAGTTGTAATCAGCAGGAAAACCAGGAAACTTCACTTCAAAATCAGTAGATAAAAAAATAATTATATATCTACAAAAACATCATTAAATAACTCAATTTCAAATTTTTAGTAGAAACAGGAGCAGATATCTCCATAATTAAAAAGAACCAAATAATTAAACATGCAAAAATAAATACAGTACAAATAACAGACTTAAAGGGCATTGGTCAGTGTATAACTACTACATTGGGCACAGTCAAAACTGATTTAAAAGGTGATGACCTTCTAATTTACCGTAAATTTCACGTCGTAGGAGACGACTTTCCAATACCGTGCGATGGAATAATATGTTTGGACTTCATAAAGAAATATAATTGTATTCTAGATTATGGCAAAACCGAGGATAAATTTGTTAAAATATGAGTAAATTCAGCTATTATATGAGAGTAAATATATACATATATGTATACATATGTATGCATGCATGCATAAGAGAAACCAATTAGATGCTATACAAAATGAACTTGCATATTGGAATGACAGTAAAAATGCAGGCAGTCGAATTGAGCTCCCGGCGTGAATACACTCATATTTCAATACGATTATAATTACTCCTACAAATTGTTAACGCGGTATACATACATAAAAGAAGTAGTGAACTGAAATAAAATAAAATAAAGTTTGTGAATAAACGCATATGATATCAAAGTACACGGTTTGATATTTATTGTCGAAAACTATCCTTAGCCTCTTAACATGGTAGCAGAGCAAGGTTAGTAAGGTTATGGGAACACGGGACAGCGAAAAAAATTGTAAGTTTGACATAAAAGAAGAACAAACAAATAGCGCAGTTTTAGGAGAAGGATTGGTGGAAAAAAAAAAAAGTTGAACAAACAAATAGCGCAATCACAGAAACTAAAAGGAGGTCCGAAGAAAAATTAGTGCAAGAGATTTTTGGCGAAATTGAAAAAGTAGACATGGCCGATGACTTTAAAATGACATTGCCAATTTTTGTTGGTCACGAATACAGTACGTGGAAGAAGAGGATTACAGTTTTCTTGAAAATGAAAAAGTGTGAAAAGGTTATTCAGCGAGAGAGGGAGTCGACGGAAACTGAAGCTACCTGGAATGATGCGGTTTTAAAAGCAATGAATTACATATACAGTGCGCTGTCAAATAGGCAAATGGAATTTGTAGACGAAGAGTCAACGAGTTATGGGATTATAAAGAAATTGGACCAACTGTATTTGCGTGAATCAACTGCGCTACAGATTTGTGTGAGGAACAAATTGGAAAGAATGAAACTGAAAGATTATACGGATATAAGCGAATTCTACAGTGACTTTGAAAAATTAATCATTGAATTGAAGAACGCCGGTGCTGCAGTAACAGAAAAAGAAAAATTGAACTATATGTTGAGGACGCTTCCGAGTAGTTTAAGCCACATTGGTGACTTAATTGATGTATTGCCAGAAAATCAAAAAACTGTGGACTATTTAATTAATAAGATTCAAATGTACGAAGAAAGAGAAAAAGATGAAAAGGGAGAGTCGAGAAATAAAAGTGGAAATAGTAACGTTTTTAAAAGCGAATGGAAGAAAGACAAAAATTGCTACAGATGTGGTAAATCTGGGCATTTTCAGTACGATTGCACAAGCCAGATGAGTACTGGAAATTCTTCGCGGGGCCTAAGAGCAGCGGGGCAACAGCAAGCTGGAAACGCACGATACTACCAACAAAAAGAGGGCAGCGGCCATAGAAGAAGCAGCGGTACCTACAGAAGCCGTGGTAGAGGTCAACGGGGACGAGGCGGTCAGCAGCGTCAAGATCGTCAAAGCGTAAGCCAAAATACTATGACGTTTATGACCGAGGTAGAAAATAAAGTAGCCAACAACGTCAAGGTAAATATGTATGAGAATTCAATAGAATGGGTCTTAGACAGTGGATGCTCTGATCATATTATTAATGATGATAAATATTTCGTAAAGGTGAAGAAGTTAGAAAATCCGATAAAGGTAAAAGTAGGAGATGGCCGTACATTGGAAGCTACGTGTGTAGGTGATATAAAAGCTAAATTTGTAACAAAATTTAACGAAACTGAAATTGAGTTAAAAGATGTATTGTTTGTTAATGAAATGGATAAAAATTTATTGAGTTTTGGGAAAATCGCGAGTAAAGTTAAAATCATTTCAATGGGCAATACAGCAAAACTTTACAGCAGAGAAAATATATTGATAGCTATTGCTAATAAGAAAAATAACTTATATAAAATAACAACTGTTTTAGAAACAAAGCAGAATTATGTAACCGAAAATGCGAATATTTCTATGACCATGAAAGAAAGGTATCATAGAATTTTAGGACATGTGAATTTCAAGTATTTAAATATTTTGAGTCAAAAAAACTTAATCGATGGTTTGCCAAGAAATTTGGAAAGCGAATATTTGAAGTGTGGTACATGTGTTCAAAATAAAATGACAAATACGAGCTTTGATAATAACAGGCGCAGGGCTAAGAACGTAGGAGAAATTATTCACGCAGATGTAAACGGACCACATCAGACAGTAGGGTATCAGGGTGAGAGATATTTTCTGATTCTAATTGATGATTATAGTAAAGCCGGTAAAATTTATACGATGAAAGGAAAAAATTAGGTTTATGATTGTATTGTTACATACGTGAATCAACTAGAAAATTTAACAGGAAAAAAGATAAAAAAAACTTAGGTGCGATAATGGTAGAGAGTTTTTAAATAAAGATGTATGCAACTTCGCCAAAGAAAAGGGAATTTATATAGAACCTTGTCCTCCGTATGTTCACGAATTAAACGGAACTGCCGAGCGGTACAACAGGTCGGTAATGGAAACAGCGAGATGTTTATTAGCAGATGCTAAATTAAATATTAAATACTGGCCGGAAGTAGTTAAAACGGCTGTTTATTTGAAAAATAGGACGTTAGCAAATACAATTGAGGAAAAGACTCCGTATGAAATAATAATGAAAGAAAAGCCCGACATTAAAAATTTAAAATTGTATGGAAGTAAAGTGTTTGTTAGAGTTCCGGAGGTTAAGAGAAGAAGTAAATGGGATAGAAAAGCTGATCTAGGAGTGTTAGTTGGATATGAAGCGGTAGGATATAAGTTTTGATTAATAATAAAATAACGATTGCTACTTATGTAGATATTGTTGAAGAGAACGTAAACTTAGTTGGATTTAAAGAAACCGAAGAAATGATTGATAATACCGTAAGTGATAATGAGAATGAACTTAAGAAGGGCTACGAAGAATATGAAAATAACGATTTAGGAGAAAATGAGAATCCAAATAGTTCACCAACTACGAGTAGAGATGAAAATTTAACGATACCAAGAAGATCAGAGAGAAAGGTTAGTCCAGTAAATAGATACGGAAGTCCAATAACAAACTGTATTTACGTAAATTATGTAAACGTTGATAACCCGGAAACATATAACGAAGCGATAGAATGTAATGACAGTGAAGAATGGCGAGAAGCTATGAATAGAGAAATAGAATGTTTGAAAAAAAATGATACATGGCAATTAGTTAAAAAACCGGAAGATAAGAAAATACTAGACTTAAAATGGGTTTACACAAAAAAAGATGAAAATAAATTTAAAGCAAGAATTGTAGTAAAGGGTTTTCAACAAAGAGAAATTATAGAGGATATATATTCGCCGGTAGCCAGAACACAAACATTGAAAATCTTGCTTAATTATTGCGTACAAAATGGGTATGAGATTAATCAAATGGACGTCGAATCAGCGTTCCTAAACGGAAAAATTAAGTCTGAAGTATATGTAAGACAACCACAAGGTTTTAGCGATAATACTGGAAGAGTTTGTAAACTAGAAAAAGCTTTGTATGGATTACGCGAAAGCCCAAGAGCATGGTATGAATGCTTAGATGAGTACTTGAAAGGATTAGGATTCGAACGTAGTGGAATCGATTATTGCTTTTACTTTAAAAAAAATAACAATGAAAACATTTATTTGATAATTTTTGTAGATGACTTGCTCATTTGTGGAAAAAGCAGGAAGTTAGTAGAAGCTGTTAAAAAAGGGTTATCTGCAAAATTTCGAATGAAAGACATGGGTCTGATAAAAACGTATTTAGGAATTAATATAAACTATGACACCGGAAAATGTATTATGACCCTTGATCAGGAAAAATATATTGAATCCTTAGCAAAGAAATTTGAAATTGAAAACGCAAAATTGTATACGACTCCAATGGAACAAAATTTAAAATGTGAGCCTGCAATATCAGCTTCTAATGATATCAAGTATAGAAATTTAATTGGAGCACTATTGATGTAGGTTCAAGTACAAGGCCAGATATATGTTACTGTGTAAATTATTTAAGCAGGTTTCAAAATTGTTATGATCAGAGTCATTATAAGTACGCATTAAGAATATTGAAATATTTGTATTATACCAAACGGCTAAAATTGATGTTTGAGAAAAATGTAGATTCGGATATATTAGACTGTTGTGTTGACTCTGATTGGGCAGGAGATATTACTGACAGAAAATCCACGACAGGATATGTTATAAGAATGTATGGTAATACTGTATTTTGGAAATCAAAAAAACAAGATATTGTAACGAAATCTTCTACAGAAGCTGAGTATGTAGCTCTGTCAGTATGCGTAAGTGAGCTAAAATTAATTAAGGAATTACTGAAAGAGTTTGGAATTGAAATTAAACATGCCACTCGAATTTATGAGGATAATACTGGTGCGATTTGCATAAGTAAGTTTGGAAATTTAACGAAGAAGTCTAAGTATATAGAGACGCATTATCATTTCGTAAATGAAAACTATTCAAATGGAGAAATTGATGTAATTAAAATAGATTCTGAAAATAATCCAGCAGACATGTTTACAAAGTCATTAGGACGAATGAAATTTGAAAAATTTTGAGATATTTTAAAATTATGCTAATATGTAAAAATTACATTGTAAATGTAAGGAAGCTAAATTTAAGGTGGCGTGTTAAAATATGAGTAAATTCAGCTATTATATGAGAGTAAATATATACATATATGTATACATATGTATGCATGCATGCATAAGAGAAACCAATTAGATGCTATACAAAATGAACTTGCATATTGGAATGACAGTAAAAATGCAGGCAGTCGAATTGAGCTCCCGGCGTGAATACACTCATATTTCAATACGATTATAATTACTCCTACAAATTGTTAACGCGGTATACATACATAAAAGAAGTAGTGAACTGAAATAAAATAAAATAAAGTTTGTGAATAAACGCATATGATATCAAAGTACACGGTTTGATATTTATTGTCGAAAACTATCCTTAGCCTCTTAACAAAATTAATCCTAAGACCATATGATTTTCCCCAAACAATCACAATGTATCTAACAAATTACCTGTCTGCTAACACAATTACGACCCCTGCCAGATCTGAAGTCATTAGACAAGTAACAGTAAACACTGGTAGCAAAAACATCTTCATACCCCATCAACAATTATCTGAAGGCATTTATGTAGCAAACACAATCACAAATAAAGATCAAACTTTCTTCAGAATTATTAACACCACACATAAAAACACAACTTTTCAAAATTACAAAATACATACTGAAAATTTAGATGACTACACTTTAATTAAAACAAAAAACACAATAAACAAAGTAATGAGACAGAAAAATTAAAAAGATTAACTAAAAATTTCCCAAAATTTGTCAATTCACAATTAACTTCATTATGCACAGAATTCATAGACATATTTGCACTAGAAACAGAACCAATTTCCTCTAATAATTTTTACAAGCAAAAACTACACATGAAAGACGACACACCAGTTTACATAAAAAACTATAGATTGCCCGCGACACAAAAAGGGGAAATAAGCAAACAGGTTATTAAATTGATCGAATATGACATTATATAACCCTCAATATCAGAGTACAATAGTCCAATTTTACTGGTGCCTAAAAAATCACTACCAGGCAATACAGAAAAAATATGGAGACTGGTAGTTGGCTACGGACAAGTAAACAAAAAATTAGCAGCGGATAAATTCCCACTTCCAAGAATTGATGATATTTCAGACCAACTTGGAAGAGCAAAATATTTTTCATGCCTAGATCTTATGTCAGGTTTTCATCAAATAGAATTACACCCAGATTCTAGAGATATAACCTCATTCACAGCAGAAAATGGCACATATAGATTCAAAAGACTACCCTATGGATTAAAAGTAGCACCAAACTAATTCCAAAGAATGATGACACTGGCATTTCCAGGCCTCAAACCATCCCAAGCATTTCTATATATGGATGATTTAGTTGTACTAGGGTGTTCAGAAAAACACATGCTGAAAAATTTAAGAGATGTTTTCTCCACTTGTAGGAAATACAACTTAAAATTACATCCAGATAAATGTCTATTTTTCAGTCAAGAGGTAACTTATTTAGGACACAAATGCACAAGCAAGGGAATACTACCCGACCCAAGCAAATTTGAAACAGTTCAAAACTACCCAACACCAAAAACAGCAGTGTTGCTCAACGTCATTTTGCACAGCCGTATAAGTTTTGAGGGAAAACCAAATTCAGACATAGCGGCATATAGGCAGCTCCTTTTCGCGCTGTCGAAGGCGGCTTTAAAGTCGACGAAGAGGTGATGTGCGTCGATTCTCTTTTCACGGGTTTTTTCCAAGATTTGGCGCATTGTGAAAATCTGGTCGATGGTAGATTTACCAGGTCTGAAGTCGCACTGATAAGGCAAAATCATCTGGTTCACGGTGGGCTTCAATATTTCGCACAATACACTTGAAAGGACCTCATATGCGATAATAAGAATGCTGATTTCACGATAGTTGGTGCATTTTGCAGTATCCCCCTTCTTGTGGACTGGGCAAAGAACACTTATATTCCAAACTTCGGGCATGCACTCGTCCGCCCATATTTTGCTAAGAAGTTGCTACATGCGCCTTACCAACTCCTCGCCGCCGTACTTGAATAGCTCCGCAGGCAATCCATCAGCACCCACGGCCTTCTTGTTTTTCAATCTGGTTATTGCTATTCTAACTTCGTCATAATCGGGTGGGGGGGCATATACTCCATCATCATCGATTGCGGGATCGGGTTCTTCATCTCTGCGCGGTGAATTGCTGCTTCTATTTAGGAGAACAGAAAAGTATTCCCTCCATAATCTAAGCACTTTGGACATCAGTTTCAAGGTCGCCGTCTTCGTTCCTACAGGAGTTTGCCCCGGTCTTAAAACCTTCCTTATTCCTGGTGGCTCGCAGCTCGAGCTCCTCGCACTCACGCCTTTCTGCTTCTGCTTTTTTGTTCCTGAAAAGGCGTCTCGCTTCCCTTTTCAACTCACTATATCATTCACACACTCCTCTTGTCGCGCTCGCTTTTAACGTAGCCCTGTAGGCAGCGTCTTTTCTTTCGGTTGCAACGCGGCATTCTTCATCGTACCAGTTTCTTTTCGTGGCCGCCGGTAACCAATTTTTTCCTCGGCGGCAGTACGAAGTGCTTTGGAGATATGCTCCCACTGCTCCTGTATGCCTTCAGGATGAGTTGTGCTCTCAGAGAGCAGGTGTGAGAGTCGAGTTGCGAAATCATTGGCAGACTGTTGTGATTGAAGCTTTCCGACGTCTAGCTTTCCTTGTGTTTTTTGTTCCTTCGTTTTAGCCGCGTTGAGGCGGGTGCGTATTTTGGCTACAACGAGATAATGGTCCGAGTCGATGTTGGTCCTCGAATCGTGCGCACATCTAAAACACTGGATGCATGCCGTCCGTCTATCACAACGTGATCGATCTGATTGCGAGTATTTCGATCAGGAGACAGCCATGTAGCTTGATGTATCTTTTTATGCATGAACCTCGTGCTGGATATGACCATGTTTCGAGCACCGGCAAAGTCAATCAGCCTCAGTCCGTTAGGAGAAGTTTGCATAGGCTGAACTTTCCGACTGTAGGGCCAAAAACACCTTCCTTTCCCACCCTGGCGTTAAAGTCGCCAAGCACGACTTTTATATAATGACGGGGGCAGCGCTCGTATGTGCGTTCTAATTGTTCATAAAAAGTGTCTTTCACCTCATCGTCTTTCTCCTCTGTCGGCGCATGGGCGCAGATAAATGATATATTGAAAAATTTTGCTTTTATTCGGATAGCGGCGAGACGCTCGTCCACAGGCGTGAACGCCAGCACTTGGCGACAAAGACTCTCTCCCACCACGAACCTGACGCTGAAACTACGCTTATTCGTATGGCCACTCCAATAGATGTCACAATTTTTGATCTTCTTTCTTCCTTGCTTCGTCCAACGCATTTCTTGGATGGCGGTGATGTTAGATTTTGCTTTGACGAGGACATCTGCACCAATCCCATTCAGAGAGCGGACGTTCCAGGTGCATGCCCTCAATTCATTGTCCTTCAAACGTTTGCCATGTTCGTCATCAATAGAGAGTGTATTTATCGAGGCTTGTTGTTATATTTCTTTGGAGTATGGTTTTACGTAGCGGGTGCCAAGCCCAGCGCACAACCCGCTCAGCGGGGGTGAAAATATTACTTGCACGTTTATATAGCGAGCCGTTTGCTCCAAGATAGACGCCCGCTTGCAGCCGCATCTAGAGTTGTACAGATGCTGCCGATGAGATCTCCCCCGGCTAGCCCTTAAACCGATTATGTCAGAGTGGCCTAGCCAGGTTGTCGACTTCTCACATTAGCTCACCGCTAAACGCATGTTTAGCGGCTACCCAGAGGATACTTGGCCGCAAGCGACCGGCAGTAGTGAGATGATTGAACGGCATGCAAAAGAATCACTCTGGCCATTCCCAGGTTAATGGCGGTCAGAAGCTTTCCCCACTTTCATGGACTTCTACACGCGGCTCCACCCTCCATCAGTCCAATCTGGCATGGTCAAATCAGCCACTAAAGGCAGCCAACGTCAATTGGCACTAATCATTGAAAAATTGGCAATTCATTAATCATCGTCGAGATTCTCTCTGCTATCAAAATTTTAGTTTTTGAAATCAAATTATAAACATCATCATCCCTTTTGGTTTTGCTGCACAAAACCTGCGATAATCACACATTTCTATCTACAATACATCTTATCGTCATCATCATATTGTTTTACGCGCCTCAAAATTGGTGAAAATCATTTACAAGAATTTGGCCAACTAGAATGCATTTTGGTACACAAAATTTGCTATAATCGCGCGTATATACTTGTTCCTAGCATTAATGTGAGTGCGCCAATTCGGCAAGAACCTTAAATTATTGGAAAATCGAAGGCTGTCCAGGCGTTACAAACACCTTTGAGATGATTGAACGGCATGCAAAAGAATCACCCTGGCCATTCCCAGGTGAATGGCGTTCAGAAGCTTTCCCCACTTTCATGGACTTCTACACACGGCTCCACCCTCCATCAGTCCAATCTGGCATGGTCAAATCAGCCACTAAGGGCAGCCAACGTCAATTGGCACTGATCATTGAAAAATTGGCAATTCATTAATCATCGTCGAGATTCTCTCTGCTATCAAAATTTTCATTTTTGAGTTCAAATTGTAAAAATCATCATCCCTTTTGGTTTTGGTGCACAAAACTTGCGATAATCACACATTTCTATCTACAATACATCTTATCGTCATCATCATATTGTTTTACGCGCCTCAAAATTGGTGAAAATCATTTACAAGAATTTCGCCAACTAGAATGCATTTTGGTACACAAAATTTGCTATAATCGCGCGTATATAATTGTTCCTAGCATTAATGTGAGTGCGACAATTCAGCAAGAACCTTAAATTATTGGAAAATTGAAGGCTGTCCAGGCGTTACAAACACCTTCGAAGCGATATTATTCATGAGCGTTTGAGGGGTAGGCTCCGGTTTGCATTGAAGCTACAATACATCATCGTCATCGGATTTTTTCCTTGTAGTGGTAAATTTTATTCAACAATTTATAAATATAGTTTATATACGAAAGTCTGTGAACATTGAACATAATTCGGTGCATATTAAAGAGTGCGCATTGTGAAAAGATTACCAAATAAAAATCGGTTGATACAAAACGACTACGGTTACCAGAGGAGACCATCACTGCATTATCCAACTCTTGGCTTTAAGGTTCATTGGGAAGCGTTCGATCTTATTCCATAGCGGCCAATACCCAAAGGGTCTCGACTTATCCACCTACACACATTGGTCCAATATCCAGCAATGTTCTGGATATTACATTTGAGCTCCGAACGTCATATATCAAGGTATATTGAATGGTTCTCAATAGACCGTCTTTCACCGACCATGCGAATATCAGCTTCAGCATCCCTGGGTCAACGAACTGGACGAAATTCCAGAAACAGGTAGAAACAAAACTGGGACAACTCTAAGAGGTCGCCAGTGTGGTTGAACTGGAGGAGTCTAATGAATTCCTAACAAGGACGCTCATGACTGCGTATAACACAGCTTTCCCTATAAGAAGACTCCGAGGAAAGGCAAAGCCGCCATGGTGGAGCAATGAGCTGAGTCTTCTAAGCAGACAGGTAAAATAAATGTTGAAGCTAGAAAAGGCCGTGGAAAGCGAAGCGTGTCGGGACGAGTACAGGGATCTACTGAAGATTTACAAGCGTGAAATTTCCAGGGCGAAGAGAATCTCATGGAAAAGTTTCTGTACGGACATAGAGTGCTCCAGCGAAACAGCCGGCTGAAAAAAGTCCTAGCAAGGGGAAACATAGTCCAAGGACTAATAAAGAAAGATAACGGGGAATGGTCACGTACAGTGAGGAATCCCTTGAGTTGCCTTTCGATACACATTTCCTATCTGGAGATGGTTTAAAAGAGCCGACAGACAGCACTCACACTTCGATTACGGAGCGGGTAGTGCCGTGCTTGGTGACCGATACCAAGATGGAATGGGCGGTGAAGAAGTTTTCTAAGTTTAAATCGCCCGGCCATGCTACAAGTTTCAAGTAGAGCGGTCGTGGAATGGCTTAAAATAATATTCGATGGGTGCATAAGACTGAATCATGTACCGCACTCTTGCAGAACTACTCATGTAGCTTTCCTACCAAGGCGGGGAAGATCGGTCACGTTTATCCCAAAGGCTATAGACCCATTAGCTTAACATCATTTCTGCTCAAAACCTTTGAGAGGTTGATAGATATGTACATAAAGACCAACGTGCATGAAAAGCTGCTCTCCACAACACATCATACGTACACCAAAGGCAAGTCGCATAGGATAGAGAAAGCCCTGGAATATAAGGAATATGCTGAAGGAGTCTTCTTAGACATTGTCGGAAAGCGAAGCGTGTCGGGACGAGTACAGGGATCTACTGAAGATTTACAAGCGTGAAATTTCCAGGGCGAAGAGAATCTCATGGAAAAGTTTCTGTACGGACATAGAGTGCTCCAGCGAAACAGCAGGCTGAAAAAAGTCCTAGCAAGGGGAAACATAGTCCAAGGACTAATAAAGAAAGATAACGGGGAATGGTCACGTACAGTGAGGAATCCCTTGAGTTGCCTTTCGATACACATTTCCTATCTGGAGATGGTTTAGAAGAGCCGACAGACAGCACTCACACTTCGATTACGGAGCGGGTAGTGCCGTGCTTGGTGACCGATACCAAGATGGAATGGGCGGTGAAGAAGTTTTTTAAGTTTAAATCGTCCGGCCATGCTACAAGTTTCAAGTAGAGTGGTCGTGGAACGGCTTAAAATAATATTCGATGGGTGCATAAGACTGAATCATGTACCGCACTCTTGGAGAACTACTCGTGTAGCTTTCCTACCAAGGCGGGGAAGATCGGTCACGTTTATCCCAAAGGCTATAGACCCATTAGTTTAACATCATTTCTGTTCAAAACCTTTGAGAGGTTGATAGATATGTACATAAAGGCCAACGTGCATGAAAAACTGCTCTCCACAACACATCATACGTACACCAAAGGCAAGTCGCATAGGATAGAGAAAGCCCTGGAATATAAGGAATATGCTGAAGGAGTCTTCTTAGACATTGTGACATTGGCTTTCAACAATGTTTTTAAATGGGGGATTATGGATGGTCTTAATTACATTAAAGTACATCCAGCCTTAACCAGATAGATCGGCTGCGTGTTAAATCGCAGGAAGGTTACATCACAATGGGGACTGTACGAGGCCACGAAATCAGTGGGCAGGGGCATGCCGCAGGGAGGGGTGCTATCACCTCTGCTGTGGACGCTGGTCATCAACCAACTGCTCAGGCGATTCGTTGAGGGACCCGTAAAATGTACGGCTTACGCAGATAACGTTGCAATTGTCATAAGTGGAAAGTGTCTTCCAACGATTTGCTCTATGATGGATCGTGTGCTTCGGGTTATTCATACCTGGGTATCTAATGTCGGGTTGAAAGCCTAAGCGGAAAAGGGGGATATGGTCTTGTTTACAAGGAGGAACAAGGTCCCAAATTGGACCAGGCCTAAGTTAGGAGGGGTGACCCTACAGGATAAACTGTGCACAAAATATCTAGGAATCATCCTAGACAGTAAGCTGTAATGGAAGCTCAACGTGGAGGAGAGGGTGAAGAAGGCCTCAACGGCACTTTATGGATATAAAAGAATGCTGGGGTGTATGTGGGGCTTATCGCCCCCTCTTTCTCATTAGGTTTTTACAGCGATTGTAAACCCTATTCTATACTAACAGGACGAAAAGACTCCCTGAACCCTATCTGGGATTCAAGGGAGATCTTAAGGCCACAATAAAGGTGGATGGTTGGCGCAGGAGTGCTCAAATGGCGTACGAGGCGATACATGTGTACACAGATGGTTCCAAAGTAGTGGAAGGTTTGGGGTCTGTGGTATACTGTGCTGATCCGGAAATAAACAGCTCCTACAAGCTGCCAGATTGCTGTAGCGTTTTCCAAGCGGATATATTAGCCATAACCAAAGCAGTAGAAACGCTGGAAGAGAATAGCTTAAACTGCAACCGTGTTAACTTTTATATTGACAGCCAATCAGCAATTAAAGCAATAATCTCGCATAGCATAGCATCTAAATGCGTGTAAGAGTGTAAGCAGTCTCTGGAGAGAATCGTGGGAGAGAGAAGCATACATCTATATTAGGTCCCAGGACATATGGGAAGAGATGGGAATGAAAAAGCAGATGAACTAGCTAAAAAGGGCGCATCCCTTGAAGCTTGCTCCGTAGACGTCCCAAATATACTGGGCGAGATTTAGAGATGGCGAGAGGTGCACATGATCGGCAAAGCGGGATTCAAGCGCGGGTCTGTAAAGTGTCGAAGATTATATGTAGATCTTACAACCTTAGACTAACAAAGTTGCTTCTATCATTAAAAAGAGATGTGTGAGACTGTAGACTCATGAATTTGGCTTGGTCAGTGATAGAAGACGTAGGAAGTGCGGGTTGGAGGAGGAAACGATTGAGATCGTTTTGTGCTCGTGCCTTGCGCTTGCCAGGCTAAGACTCCAGCTATTAAAAGTGATACAGCTGTCAGATCCAGAAGCACCAAGTGGCTTAAGTCCTAGAAAGCTTCTAGTATTTGCCAAGAGGACGGAGTTGATTTATAACATAGGTCATGGTTTTTGATAGGGTTTTTCAATTTGGTCATTAAAACAAACTTCTGGTAACACTACGGGCTCATTCAGTCTATGTGAGGTCCTCACGGACCGGCAAGTTCAACCTAACCTAACCTTATAAAAAATGCATATGTACATCTATCAGCCGCTTAGGGATGTATTTAATTTATCTTCAATATATGGTGTTTTTCCAACAATGTGGAGGGAGTCTTTTCTTATTCCGCTTCATAAAAATAGAAGCAGATCATCAATAGAAAACTACCGAGGCATAGCAAAGTTATCTGCTATCCCAAAGCTATTTGAAGCTATTGTTACCCATCGCCTAACGTTCTCTATTTTCCCCATAATTGCAAGCTCGCAACATGAGTTCTGTAAGGGGAAATCAACTATCTGTTTCTAGTGGTTTTACAAAAAGGTTTCACGCCGATGTAATTTACACCGATTTCAGTAAGGTATTAGACAAAGTATCACACTCATTACTTATTGATAAGCTCGGTCAACTTAGTTTTCAACCCGGTCTTACAATTTGGATTTCTTCGTATCCTGGTAGTCGTACGCAAAAAGTAATCTTTAAAAATACACTTTCTGGGGTCATCAATGTTTCTTCTGGTGTTGATCAGGGACCGATTATGTACTTGGTTCCAGGCGCGTAGCCAGGGTGGTTTTTGGGGTTAATTTTATCATATTTTGAGTAAAAGCATTCATTATTTGAGTAAAAGTAATTTTAGTAATACGTACATATATATTTTTTTATGTCGTTTTTTCCAATTACCAGTTGCCAGGCAAAAAACAGCAATAATGACATTAAAAGGAATTTTGCGTTATGTTATCACAATAACACAGCACACACAATTGCCGTCTTCAAGTGAGTTTTACAGCTCCGGCTCATGCTCAATTCTCACGGGAATGCTCTGGATCATTGAGAGACTTGAGAAGCAAATGTGAAATTTTCGCATACGTGAAGTATGATAGGCAGATGCCGCCGCTGTTTTTCATTTAACTCATACGGCGAAAGGCTAAGCAGCGACATCTAGTTTTGAAAAAGTAGATTTATTAAAGGCAGCGTTGCCAAACTAAAAAGAAGTAATTAACAAATTATCTGGCTCACAAATTGAACCAGACTTCTATCTGGATTTATTTGGCTCAAATCGTTCTTGTTGCATTTACATGCAAAATTATTTATCTGGCTCAGGATTTTGCCACCGGATGATGGCAAATGTGTATGTATGCACAATAACACATAAATTTGGTAGTTTTTCTTAAAGCCGGTACACATTCGACTTTTGCGTCGCTTTGGCGTGTGCGTTGCGCAAACAGCTGACTTCATACACACATGTCTGGATTACAATGTTCTCAATCCACACACAGCGCAAATGCAACGCCAAAGTAACAAAAGAAATTTAAAAATTTACTTTTTTCTACGCGTTGTAAATCAGTTGCTGCGATGTCCTGAGATTCATTAAAAATCTAGCAATTTCATTTTTTGTTATACTCAATAGAAAAATATTTTTGTTCTCGAGCAGAAAAATTTGTTTTTATACATTTCTGTTAATGACAAAAAATCATAATGTGATGTTTTGTTGCGTTTGTTGTAGCAAGCAATAATGGCATTAAATTACAAAGTGCGTTATGTCAACCCTACGCCGGCTTTTATTCTTTTATAAACGTAAATATATATATGTGGCAAGGCTGCTATTGACTGACAGCTCTTATTTACGAATTTTCCGAGAGCCGTTATATTAACGTGAATATAACTTCATTAGTAAAGAATTAATTTAAATTGCTCAGTTGATAGGTTTTGAAAATACAATTACAAAATATTTCCAAAGGAATTGTTTAAAACCCGCAAGCGTTTCTTCCGGAAGTAACTGTGATGGAAATGGTAGTGCTCCTAAAATTCGCGAAACACCTAAAGTACGTAATTTTGTAAGTTCTTGTGCTTTGTTTTGTTTTGTTTCTACTAATGTATCGTTTGTAGGAGTTTGCAAATGATGTTACTCACTTTTGTAAAATTCTTAATGAGAAAGATATGAAATTCTAACGAACGCGTGGGTGCCCGACACATCGTATAGTTTTCCATCATCTGGAGATCGAAACTTAAAATTTAATTATTCTTGGTTACACTCTTTTTCTTGGTTGTTGTATTCATGAATTCAAGATGGAGCGTACTGTAGACTTTGCATTGCTTTTTGTTGGGAAACTGTTGGCAATGGAAGTCATCAAAAAACCAATGCTTTCGTGCAACACCCATTTCGAAATTTGAAAAAAGCAATTGAAAATTTTAAACAATAGTAGCTAAGGGATTATCACAAAAGCGCTATAGAGAAAGCAGCAAATTTCAAGTTAATTTTTGAAAACAAAAAGAATAATGTAATAAGTGAAATCGATAAAAGACGCAAAAAGTTACAACTTGAAGATAGGGATAAATTGGCTTCAATAATCCGTGTAGTACTAGTTTGTGGAAGGCAAGGACTTGGATTAAGAGGTCATCGGGATCAGGGAAGGCTTTCATTAGGAATGCCTGTTAAAAATGATGAAAACTTCAGGGTCTTACTACGTTTAGCTATTGATAGTGGTGACAACACGCTGAAAAAGCATATTTGAAACTGCATCAGGCAATGCTACCTATATAAGCTGGAATGTTCAAAATGAAATTGTTGAAATAGCAGGTCAACTGATACAACAAAAAGTTATTAGTAGTATCAATAAATCAAAATGATTTTCAATAATTGCTGACGAAACAGCAGATGTGGGTGGAATTGAGCAATTTTTAATTTGTATACGATATGTTGATCATTTTGAAAATGAGCAGAAGCTGAGAGAATACTTTTATGCTTCGTTCCTGTTAATGATACTACTGGTAGCGGGTT
Source organism: Eurosta solidaginis (assembly GCF_040869045.1). Classification (NCBI taxonomy): domain Eukaryota; kingdom Metazoa; phylum Arthropoda; class Insecta; order Diptera; family Tephritidae; genus Eurosta; species Eurosta solidaginis. The sequence goes on along the minus strand of NC_090319.1, from coordinate 232,174,585 downwards.
AGCTACAGTCCTTATCGAAAAATTAAAAGAACTGAAAATTTGTCTGACGTATCTAAGAGACCAAGGTGTGTTGGTATGCTTTATATGAAGGGATTTATTTTTATTGTTTTCTACTTTCCTTAAAAGGTTACGATGGTGCTGGCTCTTTGAGTGGACATTTCAAGGGATGTTCTACAGTAGTTTAAAAGTTATATCCGGAATCTGTTTATGTACATTGCGCCAATCATAGCTTAACTTTAGCCATCGCAAGCTCTTGCAAAATACCCGCTATTAGAAACTTTATAACTTCAATCAAAGAGGTTGTTAATCTTTTTCGAATATCCCCTAAAGCCGGTGCAGTTCTCAAAAATATAATTCTAAAATATATCCGAATTCCAGGCAATTTCGTCTTCTAAAATTTTGTGAAACGCGTTGGGTTGAACACTTGATTTCCCTTTCATTATTTTTTGATATATTTAACTTGATTTGCGTGGCGCAGGAAGAGCTTGATAATGAGAACTTGCGATGTGACTTATACAAACCACATGCTTTGTTGGCTGCAATTCTTTCATCTCAATTTATTATTGCTTTGGCCGTGCTAAAACCGATTTTCTTTCAAGTAGATTGCGATTTGAGCAGTTGCATTGATTTTGCAAATAACTTACATACTGAAGTAAGTGGCATGCGCGAGGATTCCGTGCAATCGTTTAGACACATTTATGAAAATGTGAAAGAAATTGCTTTGAAAGTAGACGTAGAGATTAAAACTCCGCATTTAGTTACTAGGCAAACCCATCGAGATAACTACGAAGGCGAACTCGTAGAATACTTCCGACGGTCGGTTTATATACCGTTTTTGGATCATTTTCTGGAACAACTTCATTCACGGTTTTTGAAACATCGGAGTTTGCTCTCAAAAATTGAAAATATTTTGCCAAATAAATGCATAAATCTGAATGAGGAAAAAATACAGGAGACAGTTCGGGTTTTAGTATCACAATGACCTAATGATATTGCAGGTTCCGTTGAAGATTTCGGTGCTGAGTTCATAATATGGAGGAAGTAGGATAAATATTATCGATTATATATATGTGTATATGTAATGCATTATTTTGGCGTACACAAAAAATACGCCTATATGAATGTGTTAGGGCGTGACAAATTTACGCTTTTAAGAATACATTTCATAAAAAAGCTATGCTTTGTTTTCATACTCACCTAATCGCTCGGTTATATATTTTAAAACGCTAGATTATAAAAATATTAAAAGTATGGAATCGTCGTATCTCCCGTTTTCTGATTCGCCGTTATACAATTTACCATACATCTCAAATTTTTGTAAATTATATTTTCAGGCACTGTTTGAGACCAGTCAGCCTAAAACATTTATAGAATCCATGAATTGTTGTGATGTAAATATATTTACATCAATAAACCGATTCTTGCAGATTGGTGCAACGTAGCCAGTGTCTGTAGCTTCAAGCGAACGCTCATTTTCATCGCTTCGAAGATTGAAACATACTTAAGAAGTAAAACCGGAGGAGAGAGACTTAATGGTCTAGCACTACTCAACGTTCACAGGGATATAAAAGTGAAAACTGACAAAATTTTAGATTCAATGGCAAATAATAAAAGAAGATTGGAATTTATTCTGTAACTAAATAAATAAAAAAACTGTTAAGTCAAAACCCAAAGCTCTTTTTACAACATTAGTTAGGCCAGTATTTGAATACGGTTCAGTGATCTGGAACCCGAGTTATCAAGTCCACGCAGGCAGTCTTGAATCAATACAAAAACAACTTTTATTATTTGCCTCAAGAAATTATCAATGGGACTCTTTAAATAATCTTCCACCTTATACTAACAGATTAAAGCTTGTCAATCGTCCAACTCTTGCTAGTCGAAGGGAAATGTTTGGTGTAATATTTATGACAAAACTACTAAATGGATCAATTGCAAGGCCATTCCTTCTGAACGAAGTGATCTTTTGTGTTTCCTCTCGGACTACGAGACACTTCAAACCTCTTCTGTTGAAAGAATGTAGAAGGAGTCTCAAGCTAAACAAACCTTACGTATTACGCTTAGCTGATGACATCTCTTCTGTAGCTGAGCAGTTTCAGATCTCGACGCTTGAAAAACCGCTGCCCATCAAAGACTAGGCAAAAAAAACAACGAATCAGACATATATCTAAATCGATCACGTGAACAGGATTAGACTGGTTTCATTGGGCCTCTTAAGAAAAAAAAAATATATATAAGATCCCTAATTGGACTAAGCCTAATTTTGAAAGGGTAACCCTACGAGAAAAATATAGCACAAAGTATCTAGGAGTTATAGTAGATAGTAAGTTGTCGTGGAAGCTCCATGTGGAAGAGAGAGCGAAGAAAGCCTCCGCGGCACTGTATACATGCAAGGGAATGCTACGATGTACGTGGGGCCTATCTTCCAATCTCTCTCATTGGGTATTTAAGGCAGTTGTCAAAACTATACTTTACTATGGGGTTCTTGTTTGGTGGACAGCCTAGCAAAAAAGTACGTATACCAAAAAATATCGCGTTAGCAACTCCAACAAGGCTTATGGCCTCGCACTAGCTTCAGTTCAGGCCTTATGGCCAAAGCTGTATAACGCAATCTGTTGATCGATAAATAAGTAGATTCTACATGCTGCTAGACTACTGAAGCGTCTTTCAGGCGGAAACTATAGCCGCGAAGAAAGCAGCAGAAATTCTGGAGGAAGTCTGCTTAAGTTGCAGTTGCGATAGTATATATATTGATAGTCAGACGGCGATTAAGGCCGATATGAAGGTTCCCGATCATAAAGGAATAGAAGGTAACGAAAATGCCGATGAGTTGGCATAGGAGATTGAAACACTCGCTGAATCGGCGATAGACGTCCTCATCCATTTGAGGAAAATCAAAAGGAAACAGCAGTTGCATATGATCCATTAAGCAGGAGAGGCGTGGACAGAAGCACGTTCTGTGTTCATGTCCTAGGCTCGCCAGGTCAAGGCTCCAGCTATTAGGGGCGGATCTCGAGGCAGCAATTGAGCTAAGTCATAGAGAACTTCTAATATTTGCCATAAGTCCAGATTCCTGATTGTGGTTCTTCCCTTGTAGGTCACACAAATTCTAGTAACACTATGGACACATTCAGTATTATTATTATTAGGCCTGGAAGCTCTGCGACCTTCGTGTGGATCTATTGTGCACGACCTTTCAGCCAAAGTTTGTATCCATGTCATACAAACACATTCCAGGGTTACCCTAGGTTCAGTTTCCTACACGGTGATTTTCCCTTATTTGACAAAAGATGAAGGAAAATCGTTCCAAAAAACGTCACCCTTGGTCGGACTCTTATCGGACTCATAATTAAGACCGCTTCGAAAATATTTAAGGGGTTATTAAAAAATGATAAAGAAATGCGTTCAAATTTAACCAAATTTTCATATTTAAAAAAAATATTCAAATAAAACGAATTGATAACTGGAGAAAGAGAGCAAAGGCAAGTTGCTCCACTTTTTAGTATTACCATGAAAAAGACAATTTTGTCTCCAAAGCTATCAGCTGAGTATATAATGTTCGTTTACACCCGAACTTAGCCTTCCTTACTTGTTTTGTTTACGTTTTTATACTCAGCGTGCTTTGCACACAGAGTATATTAACTTTGATTGGATAACGGTTGGTTTTACAGGTATAAAGGAATCGTGATAGATATCAAAATCATCAGTGTCGCAAAAAAATTTGATTGACCCATGTCCGTCCGTCCGCCCGTCCGTCTGTCCGTTAACACGATAACTTGAGTAAATATTGATGATGAAAGGAAGGACGGGTGCGAGCTGTAGTAATGGTAAGGAAACCGCTGCATTCATATATGCTGCCTAATTACACTACTGAGGACCTCGTAGTGGTGGCCGTTGAACAAAAGAATAAGCAGACATTTATCCTGGCGTCCTGCTACATGGCCCGTGCTGCGAAGAAGGCAAAGGGCGGTTGATCATAGGCGAAGATGCAAATGCGTACCACAATGCGAAGGGAGCAGATACGAACGAGAGAGGCGAATCTCTATTTTGTTACATCCTGCAAATCAATTTGCAGATAGCCAACAGGGGAAATGCCCCTACATACATTGGTCCAACATACAGCAATGTTCTGGATATTACATTGAGCTCCGAGCGATTTATATCAAGGTATGATTGGATGGTCCTTGATAGACCATCCTTCTCCGACCATGCGTATATCAGCTTCAGCATCCTCCTAAAGAGGGTAGAGAAGGGAGGAACCTTTAGAAACCCTAGGTCAACGAACTGTACTAAATTCCAGAAACAGGTAGAAACAAAGCTGGGAGAACCCAAAGAGGTTGCCAATGTGGAGGAACTGGAGGCGTCCAATGAATTCCTAACAAGGGCGCTTATGACTGCGCATAACAAAGTTTGCCCTATAATAAGATTCAGAGGATAAGCAAAGAGCCATGATGGAGCAATGAGCTGAGTCTTCTAAGAAGACAGGTAAATGAAATGTTTAAGCTCGCAAAGACCGCGGAAAGTGAAGCGTGTCGAGACGAGTACAGAGATCTACTGAGGATCTACAAGCGTGAAATTTCCAGAGCGAAGAGAATCTCATGGAAAAGTTTCTGTTCGGACATAGAGTACTCCAGCGAAACAGCACGGTTAAAAATTCCTAGCAAGGGGAAACATAGTCCAGGGACTAATAAAGAAAGAGAACAGGGAATGGTCACGTAATAGTGAGGAATTCCTTGAGGTGCTTCTCGACACACATTTTCCATCGGGAGATGGTTTAAGAGAGCCAGCAGACATCACTCACACTTCGATCACGGAGCGGGTAGTGCCGGGCTTGGTGACCGATACCAAGATCGAATGGGCAGTGAAAACGTTTTCTAAGTTTAAATTGCCGGGCCCAGATTGTATATTCCCGGCCATGCTACAAGTTTCAACTATGGCGTACGTGGAGTGGCTTAAAATAATATTCGATGGGTGCATAAGGTTGAATCATGTACCGCACTCTTGGAGAACTGCTCACGTAGCTTTCTTACCAAAGGCGGGGAAGATCGGTAACGTGTATCCCAAAGACTATAGACCCGTTAGCTTAACATCATTTCTGCTCAAAACCTTTGAGAGGCTGATAGATGTGTACATAAAGTCCAACGTGGATGAAAAGCTGCTCTCCACAACACAGCATGCGTACACCAAAGGCAAGTCGGTAGACACCGCATTGCATAGGGTGGTAATAAGCATAGAGAAATCCCTGGAATATAAGGAGTATGCTGATAGATGTGTACATAAAGTCCAACGTGGATGAAAAGCTGCTCTCCACAACACAGCATGCGTACACCAAAGGCAAGTCGGTAGACACCGCATTGCATAGGGTGGTAATAAGCATAGAGAAATCCCTGGAATATAAGGAGTATGCTCTAGGAGTCTTCTTGGACATTGCCGGGGCTTTCAACAATGTTTCTAAATGGGCGATTATGGATGGTCTTAATTACATTAAAGGACATCCAGCCTTAACCAGAAGGATCGGCTGCACGTTAAATTGCAGGAAGATTACATCACAATGGTGATTGTACGGGGGCACGAAATCAGAGGACAGGGGCACGCCGCAGGGAGGGGTGCTATCGCCTCTGCTGTGGACGCTGGTCATAAACGAACTGCTCAGGCGATTCGATGAGGGACCCGTAAAACTTACGGCTCACGCCGATGACGTTGCAATTGTCATAAGTGGAAAGTGCCTTCCAACGATTAGCTCTTTGATGGATCGGTCGTTTCGGGATAGTCATAATGCCGGGTTGTAAGCCAGCGCGGAGAAAATGGATATGGTCTTGTTTGCAAAAGGTATAAGGTCTCCTACAGGAGAAACCTTGCACAAAATATCTAGGAATCATCCTAGAAAGTAAGCTGTCATGGAAGTTCAACGTGGAGGAGAGGGTGAAGAAGGCCTCAACGCCATTTTATGCATGTAAAAGAATGCTGGGGTGTACGTTTAAGCTCTATTTTATACTATTGATTTCTTGTTTGGTGGAAAGCCACACAAAAAACCTACCTCAAAAAAGAATAAAGGGGGTATGCAGACTATCAATGCTTAGCATTACGGGAGCCCTGAAAACAACCCCAACGGCTGCACTGTATGCCATTCTGCACATTCCACCAGCATGAGCGCCGACCATACCGCCATAGTAGTATAACGTCATCAATCAGAAGACGAGCAGACTACCTGATTCCCTATCTGCGCTTCGAGGGTGATCTTTGGCCACAGTAAAGGTGGACGTTTGGCGCAAGTGTGCTCAAATGGCGGACGAGGAGATACATGTGTACACAGATGGTTCCAAAGTAGTGGAAGGAGTAGGGTCTGAGGCATACTGTACTGATGCTGATCCTACAGGCTGCCGAATTACTGTAGCGTTTTCCAAGCGGAAATATTAGCCGCAACCAAAGCAGTAGAAACACTGGAAGAGAATAGCTCAACCTGTAACCGTGTTAGCTTTTATATTGACAGTTAAGCATCAATTAAGGCAATAATCTCGCATAGCACAGCATCTAAATGCGTGTTAGAGTGTAAGTAGTCTCTGGACTCCTCAAGGGTTAGGAAGAGTTCGCTCGACACCACTTTACTGTGGGGAGGTTTATCTGTAGGAGTCGCAGCATCATTGGGCTGTTTGTCCCCTTCCAGCACCTTCGTCTCGACGTCATCTTCCTCCCCTTGCCCTTTTTGTTCAGAGTATTCGAAGCCCCTTCAGCCTCTTGTAACTGTTTTGCCGGGTGTTCCTCTGTGCGACTTGCAGCATCATTTGGCTGTTGGTCCTCTTCTAACACCTTCGTGGTGACGTCGGCTACCTCCACCTGTCCTTTTTCTCTTAGTCTTTTGGAGGTCCTTTTTGACATCGCCCACTTCTATCTAGCGCGTTGGGATTTTTATCCTCGGGACTTCTTTTCCTGAGTCGCATGTAAATTTTGCCTGTAACAAAGGACGTTTTGCCAAGCTGTGTGTTCAATATACACGATACAATAAGTAACTTGCAATCCTGTGTCGGTATGTTCGGACTCTGATTCTGCAGAAGTCGCAGTGTATCCTCCGACTTCATCACGCATGGTATCCATACCTTAACTTTTGATACCGTGGGGATTTTCGCTTTATCCACCACCTCAAACCACGCGTTCGTGCCTTGCCTTTGGAGGTTTGGAACCACTTCCACCAGCCGCCACAATCTCGCGATGTTGTCGCACGCTATCATCTTCACATCATTGTACCATCCCCCCAATCAAAGGTTGGAACGGGCTTACTTGGTTGTTCCCGTATCATCTTAAGCATTAAGCTAATCAGCTTCATTTCTACATATATCCACCTTTCAGGAAGTCATCTGTCCGAAAGAACTGCTACGATCAACCAGCGCCACAGTCAGTGACTGCTTTGCCACATCACTCATCTTCTCGGGAAAAGCCGCAGTCTTAGTGTTATCTCCCTTTGGTACCTCCAAAAAAGCCGGAGCCTAAGCGTTAACTCCATTTAGCACCTCCAAGTAACGCACGGTACTGCGAGAAAGCTATTTTACTTCCTCTGTTCCGTGCCACCGTGGTGTGATGGTAGCGTGCTCCGCCTACCACACCGTATGCCCTGGGTTCACACCTCGGGCAAAGCAACATCAAAATTTTAGAAATAAGGTTTTTCAATTAGAAGAAAATTTTTCTAAGCGGGGTCGCCCCTCGGCAGTGTTTGGCAAGCGCTCCGGGTGTATTTCTGCCATGAAAAGCTCTCAGTGAAAACTCATCTGCCTTGCAGATGCCGTTCGGAGTCGGCATAAAACATGTAGGTCCCGTCCGGCCGATTTGTAGGGAAAATCAATAGGAGCACGACGCAAATTGGAAGAGAAGCTCGGCCTTAGATCTCTTCGGAGGTTATCGCGCCTTACATTTATTTTTTATTTTTTTTTGTTCCGTGCCCTTCTGCACCCTTCTACTCCGTTTTTATTTCTATGTTTTTCCAACACGGAGTTCATTGAATCTGCACTACTCTCGCTCCCCGAGTCCGACGCATCGTTTAATGCGTATTTGTCGTCCTTGGTTTACGACTCAGTCCTCCGCTTATCATCGCCCTTATTACAATTAGGTAATGAGTCGTTCATATTGGTCGTCCGACCACCTGCCCGGCAAGGCGAGCTCAGCGGTCCAGTGTTATATAAGGGGAAAGAACCGTCTGTCACTTCGCGAGGTGGCACGGTATCGGGAAGGCTCCGTTCGAATACAGCCGAACTGTGAAATAAAGTTCCTGAAATTCAAAATGCAGCCGATCAATCTGGTTATGTCTGGATGAACTTCAATCTAATTAAGACTATCCATTACCGCAGGCTCCTTTTGTGAGCGCATGTTGTGTTTGGAGAGAAGTATTTCATTCACGTTGGACTTTATGTAGGCATCTATCATATCTATCAGATTGTAGTCTACTTATGACCAATAAACCACGCCTTTGGTAGGAAAACTACACGGGCAGTTCTGCAAGAGTATGGTACATGATTCAGTCTTATGCACCCATCGCATATTAATTTCAGTGGTTCCACGATCGCTCTATATACAATCTTGGCCCAGCAATTGAGGTTTTGATATCTTGGTATCGGCTACCAAGCCCGGCATAACCCGATCCGAGATGGAAGTGTAAGTGCTGTCTGATGGCTCTGCAGGATTACTTCCCGAAGGGAAATATGTGTCTAAAATCGTCTCACAGTAACCTTCACTACCACATTCTCTTCCCCCTCTGGGCTATATTTCCCCTAGCTAGGACACTCCTCAACCGCGCTGTTCCGCTGTAGCACTCGATGTTCGCACAAAAGTTTTTCCATAAGGCTCTCGTCGCCCTGTGGATTTCGCGCATGTATATTCACAACATAAAATTATACTCGTCCTTGCACGCTTCACTTTCCATACTTTTGCCAACTTAAAAATTTCTGTTACTTGCTCCACCATGACGGCCTTGCTTTCCTTCTGACTATTCTTAGGGAGCAAGCTCGGTTATACGCAACCATAAGCGTGTTTGATAGGAAGCAGCTGGCTTCCCACGGCAGCCGGTTCTTCGTACCGGAGCGAATCGGAATTTTTTCCCGATCAAGGGCTGTCATTTCATTGTAACCCCATTTAATTTGTTGCAGTGCATGCGTTGGCCTGTGCCACCTTCATAGATGCTCTGAGCTTACAAACGGAAATCGTCCGACCGGCACATTCGTTGCACCTTGCTGCCGAAACACTAGTACCAACTCAATCACACTAGGTACACCAGCAGCAATCGGACAGCCCACTCGACAAAGCCTATATCCTTCAAGGCGCCTTCATCCATCTCTGACTCCCAAAGTGACGACTGCCCCCCCCCCCCCCCCCCCCCCCCCCTATGCACTTCAGAATTTTGCAACTTAATTGTAACGGTTTATCTGTCAAGATCGCGGAGATAGTTGACTACATTTAGGGCCGTACCGGAGGTCGTGGGTGCCCTTGTGCACAGGAGGCCCTAAAAAATGATATACGACACAAAGGCTTTTGCTCGTAGAATATTTTTATATTATGTTGCATACATAGTTTCTTTACATACTTTTTTCAAATCCAAATTGTCGTACTACTTGTGTCGCTAATCACAAGTGATTAGCGTTACAAAAAAATTAATATTCTTATATCACTACATTTGACTGGTAAATTAATGACTAATACTCAACGTAAAATCTCAGAAACATTATAACTTCAAATTTTCTTGCATATATTGTGAGTTTCTTGTGTCTCTCAGTCTAGAAAAGTTTTTTCTACTTTTCATACTCGCAAAATCATCCTTTGTTTTTGAAAAATTAATTTTCCGAGCTCTTTCATTTTCAATAGATAGGACTGCCAATCCGCTTAATCGTTCATTACCCATCGAACTTCGCAAATAATTTTTGATCAAGTTTAATTTTGAAAACGATCGTTCAGCGCTGGCAGTTGTTGCTGGGATGATCAAGAACATTATAACATCTGAAAAATTCGATATCAATGAACTGTTTTCAATTATAAGAAAATCTGCCAGCTCTTTGATTGTTTTCATTTGACTTATTTTTGAACTGAGCGCAGCTTCCATTGACATCAACTGTGAAGGAAACAATGGGGATATGTGATCTGAAATCTTTTGAACGAATTTTTCTGCTTCTACTCTTATTTCGGATTCACTTGAAGTAGCAATGAATTGAGGTTGTACAACTCTATACGTATCCAGAACCATAGCCATTCCTTCAAATCTGTGTTTTAACTGTGAGAAAATCGTATCAACAATTGGATAGAAAATTGAAAACTTGAAAAATTTTTCTGGATCAGTGAGTCTTTCATCTTCGCAGAGCTCATGAAAATATTTTTTCATTTTTCTTTTTCTTTTTTCTCAAATTTGTTACTGATACTTAATTTCGCACACAATTCAGAAGCTTCTAAACCAATTCTAGGATTCTGCATTGGATTGTCAGCAGCAATACGAAATCAAACTTCTCTAATTTGTATTGGAGTGCTGCAGCTTCATTTTTTCATCGCATTTTTTGCTTGTAAGAACGATACGTGACAATGTGTCCCAACCTAACTTTAAGAGCGTACACAGCGTCATATCGACCAGACCAGCGGGTATGATTCAAAGTTTTGAGGGTAAGTCGATCATTTTCGGAATATTCATCATCACGAGAGAACTGAAGATTTTTCCAACGAACGATACTTTTTCCAAAAAAATTATAGACATCTTGAACTACCTCAAAAAAAAAAAACGCCAAATTTCGGGATTTTGTTTGGCAACATCATTCAGAACTAAATTCAAGTTATGCGCAGCACAATGAACGAAATACGCATAAGGAGCTTTTCCTTTTAAATGTTTTTGCACCCCATTCAAGCAACCACTCAGCGGAGCCGGGCATTTTTAGTGGATGGTCTAAATCGACGTTTAGTATATGTAGAATACGGTATTTTACTCAATTTCTATCCTAGACGTCCATCCCGATATCTGCTTTTGGATTAGAATTTGAATAAAATAAATAAAAAATAAAATTTTTCTTATAATTTAATGTATAAATTTTTCGGTGAAACTTTTGGGACTCGGGGGTTTGGAGGCCCATCGGAGCTGGAGACCCTGGTGCACAGCACCACTTGCACCAGTCTCGGTGCGGCCCTGACTACATGAATAAAAATAATATCCGTATTTCCGCAATTCAAGAAACAAAGCTAACTGCTAGATCGGACCTCCGAACTTGCGATGGCTACAACATTCATAGGCAAGATCGCACAAGGGGTAATGGTGGTGGCCTTGCATTTATCACCCATAATACCGTGCAATGTAGTCTATTTCAACCTAACATCAGCCGCAGGGATAATACCTTAGAAAGTCAAGGCATAACCATCTGGACAGGCGATGTTGACCTAGAAATAATTAACATCAATATTCCCCCTGCCACCTGTCCAAGTGGCTATCGCCCTGTACTACTCTGTGGCGAAAACCGTCTTATCCTTGGCGATTTCAACGCTCACCACGATCTCTGGCATTCCAGATTGCCAGTCGACAGCAGAGGCAGGCAGCTAGCAGAGCAAATACGACTTTCTGCACGATAAACGGCGATGGCCCCACCGGAATTACAGGCAATTGCCACAGCTCACCTGACATCTCAATTGTCAGTGCAGGGCTTATAAATTGCATTGAAAGGCAACCGATGCTTACTTTAACTTCGGATCACCTTCCCATACTCCTTTCAATTGAGCGACCTGCGAATTTTATCACCTCGGAAAAGCGGAATTTCATTAATTTAAAAAAAGCCAATTGGGAAGATTATACAACCTTTACAAACCAATATTTTGCTGCCCTTCCCGTTCCGACCGATGTCCGGCAGGGCGGGCGTGCGTTCCACAAGGTCATCGCTTCATCTTCTGCACGCTTCATCCCGGCCGATAGAATACCTGAAATCATACCTTATTTCCCGGCCGAAGCTGCAAATTTAGCAAGAGAACGTAACCTTGCGAGACACCTCAACCCTAGAGACCCCCTTACTAGGAGTCTCAATTTGGATATCATGCTGCTGGTAAATGAACATAAACGTACCAAATGGGAGGAGCATCTAAAGAACTGCAATCTCTCTGCGGGTGTTGGTAAATTGTGGTCAACCGTCAAATCCTTGTCTAATCCAACTAAACACAATGATAAATTATCTATAGCCTTCGGTGATAAAATTGTATCTGATTCGAAGAAATGCGCGAGCGGCTTTTGCCGACAATTTATAATGCATTCTTCTGTAGACAAAGCCAGACGTCGTGCTAACAGACGAGCTGATAAACATAAACACGACGTCCCACCCATTACCATCACCCCCACAGAGTTTGAAGCAGCCATCCATAAGGTCAGGCCTTCCAATTCGATAGGCCCCGACAGAATAGCCATGCCAATGCTCAAACAGCTTGGCGATGAGGGAATAAAATACCTCACAGATGTTTTCAACCTGTCACTGGAATCTTTCGTTATTCACGAATAATGGAAAGTGGCAAGGATAATCCCGCTACTAAAGCCTTGGAAACCAGCTAACGAAGGCGAGTCTTATCGACCGATATGACCCCTTTCGCCAGTAGCTAAGACATTGGAAATCATTTTGCTCCCTCATTTCACGGCAAATCTTCCGTCAAATGCACAGCACCACCACCGCGCTAAACGCCATTAACACTCAGATTAATTACGGATTGAATCGGCAAAAATCCCTTCGTAGGACGGTGCTCGTGGCACTTGACCTGTCAAAAGCTTTTGACACAGTCAACCACGGCACGCTACTCCAAGACATAGAAGGCTCACACCTTCCCGCTTGTCTAAAAAGCTGGAGCGGTAATTATCTGAGTGGTACGCAGGCATCGGTTCATGAATTAGTTTCTAAAATAAACAGCTATCTCGCCAACAAAATCCACAGCAAACAGGGTACGACGTGGAAGGAACAGATGTCGCTAATATTGCACGTACGCGTCGATGGTGTCACACTAACAACTGTCAGTCACCCAAAGATCTTAGGGGTAACGTTCGATAATACTCTAATCTTCAAGGCTCATGCCACCTAGATTGTTTCTAAGGTACAAAGTCGGTACAAAATCCTCAAGTCGCTTGCCCGCAGCACATGGGGAAAGATAAAGAAACGTTGCTAACCACGTACAAAGCAATTGGGCGGCCGCTCATGAGCTACGCGTCACCAGTCTGGTCGCCTGGGCTTAAAAATACACACTGGAAAAGGCTACAGGGCTGTCCAAATGTTGCAATCAAAACTGCCACCGGATGTCTCCATATGACTCCCGAACACCATCTACATAGTGAGGCCAAAGAGCTCAATATTAGAGAGCACAACGAAATGCTGAACAACCAGTTCTTGCTTAATTTTCTCAAACCAGGACATCCTAGCAAACAACTGCTTGACTTAGCACCGCCTCCACTGCGATTAAGGGAACATCTCCTAAAGCACTATGACGAGCTCCGGCACCCGCCAAAACAGCCGTTTGATCCAGGCAAGCATAATCAGGCCCTTAGCCAATTCCACACAGAATCGGTAAACGCCTTTGTGAGGACGCGCCCGGTGAAACCCGTTATTAATATGCAATATCCCACCCTTGCTGAAGAGGAAAGCACACTACCAAGGGAAACACGAGTAAACTCTTACTTCTTCAGAATCAACCCTGACATACGTAATGTTTGTCCTGTATGTGAAATGTCCCCACATGACACCAATCATCTTTTCAATTGTAATGTGGAACCTACGCCTCTAACACCCACCACCCTATGGTCTGCCCCTGTTGAAACAGCCAGTTTCCTTGGACCTCCGTTAGAGGATTTTGATGACAATTTGTGAGTGGTCGTGCCCATTGAATGAGGCGAATCACTGTTAGTGGTTGGTTGGTTGGAGTGGCGAGTACCAATTGACTCCAATTAGCGCTCATGGGCCATTTTGATACCACAAACTCGTGAGTTAGTCAATGAAATGGTGTTGTAAGAAGACTAATAAACATTTTCAAGCGCCTCAGGGAAACACGTCCCCCTATATCCATCCTGTGGAGTTTATAAATTTGGGAAGCTCTCCAGGCCTAACATCCTTGAGTTCTGGGAGGCTTTCGAAAAAGGGCTTTCCAAGGAACTTTATTTTGCTTTGACAGTATGCTGGACATTGGCACAGCAGATTCTCAACCGTTCCCTCCGCTTCCGGACGCTTGCAGCTGTGACAGGAGGTATTGTGTTCCAGTCCCATCCTTGCCGCATGTACCCCAATTGTCGAATGCCCCGTGAGCACCGCAACTACTCTGAATATATCCCTTCTGTTCATCTTAAGGACAGCTATAGGTCGTTTTTCGTTATATAATGGCCACATGCTCTTGGAAACTCTATAGGTCCGCAATCGATTCAACTTATTGTTGGCTGACTCAACCAGTGCTGGGAGATGCGACCCTTGATAAGTCCCAGGGGTGCAAGAACCTCATCAAGAGCCGCTCCACGCCGTGCCAGCTCATCCGCCATATCGTTACCTTGTATGCTTCGATGCCTCGGCAGCCATATTAGGGAAACAATCTGCCGGCTCGCCAAAATCATGGCACTCTTCTTACACTGCCCAACCAGGTTGACTCCAATTAGCGCTCATAAGCGCCTCGTGGAAACCCGTCCCACTATATCCATACTGTGGAATTTATAAATTTGGAAAGCCTTCCCGGCCTAAATTCTTTGAGTTCTGGGAGGCTTTCGAAAAAGGTCTTCCCAAGAAACTTAATTCTGCTTCGACAGTGTACTGGGCATTCGCAAAGCAGATGCTCAACCGTTTCCTCCGCCTCCGGACGCTTGCAGCTGTGACAGGAGGTATTGTGATCCAGTCCCATCCGTGCCGCATGTACCCAATTGTCCACTGCCCCGTGAGCACCGCATCTACTCTGATTATATCCCTTCTGTTCATCTTAAGGACAGCTATAGATCGTGTTTCGTTATATAATGGCCACATGTTCTTGGAAACGCTACAGGTCCACAACCGATTCCACCTATTGTTGGCCTCACTCAACCAATGCTGGGAGATGCGACCCTTGATAAGTCCCAGGGGTGTAAGGACCTCTTCAAGAGCCCCTCCACGCCGTCCCAGCTCATCCGCCATCTCGTTACCCTGTATGTTTCGATGCCCCGGCACCCATATCAGGGTAACGATCTACCGGCTCGCCATAATCATGGCGCTCTTCTAACACTGCCCAACCAGGTATGATGATATCGTCTCTGACCCGAGGGCCCCAAAAGTTGACTGGCTATCGGAGAAAACGGCTACCCTGTTACCGTTAGCATTGATATCCATTAGCGCTTTACACGCCTATTGGATAGGGAAAATCTCATCTTGAAACACGCTTGCCGAGTCGGGAAGCCGCATACATAAGGACATGGGCGGGACAGTCGCAAAAACTCCCATTCAGCAAGCCAACTTCGATCTGTCCGTGAAAACCATCTTTCCTTGTAGGGAAGAGAATTGTGTAGTTTGTGTCGAAACTGTTCTTGGACATATGTAGTCCGATTTTGACAAGATGCGGGAGTCGTTAATATTGAGCCGTCCCCGTATGTACGCTCCCTCCAAAGGCCCAACTCCCAAAGCATTAGGACCCGTTGAGATGCCGTTTCCTTGATAAAGAGATCTACCGGTGGAACATTGCATATCACGATTAAAGCTTCCGAGGGGCACGACCTAATTGCTCCCTTGATCGCCGCGCAGGCAGATCGTTGAACTTTCCCTAGCATGTTAATTATGTATTTCACCTCTACCGCCTTCCACCATACGAGTGCCCCATATGTCAGAATTGGTCGAATAACTGCCTTATACATCCATGCTATGAGGTCTGGCCTCAGACCCAACTTTTTACCTAGCATTCCTTTGCAGACATACATAGTCCCGTAGGCTCGTTTGACTCTGTGCTCTGTTTTATGCCTCCAATTCAGCTTTGGTGTTAAAAAGACTCCTTCTCGGTGTGAACTGGGCTTAACTGAAATTAACAAAGAGCGCATTGCGCACTCAACGAACCGAACGAATAACTCTCTAGTCTAGTCGTTCATCCACCGTGTAACTGTGCGCATCGCACCTCTTTTGTGTTTTAGCATTTAAGTTAATATATTCAATAAATATTCATTTTATATAACTAAGGTGGCGCCTAGTTATTACAATCACTATATTTAGTTTGATTTTATTTTTCGTTATACAATTTAATGATCAAGTTTTAACTTGCACGCACTTCGTCCAAATTTATAATGATGGCCGCCTTTTCTTTTTCGAGCCGACCTCCCCGTTTCCAACTTGTTTCAACACCTGTTGGCCATTTACAGGGGCGATTTAAGTCAACTTTTTAAGTAAGATAAAGTGACCTTAAAATTTTTCATACAGACACATATGCATATCTACACTTATCTACAAAAGTCATCATCACTAAAGTTTTTCCAGTTTTTTCTAAGTTTTGCTCCGACCTTGATTATTTTCGATATTTTTATAAAAATATATATTATTATATAACACATCAATCCAAATATACACTTAAGACTTTTAGAAAATTCGGGAAAATTCCGCGAATTTTCATGCAAATTTTTAGCTTTCAGTAAGAATTTTTAGAATTTATCTCTCAGAAAAATTCTAAAAATTCTTACCGAAAAGCTGAAAATTTGCATCAATTCAAATGGCGTATGAAGCGTTTTTGCATGAACGTTTGGGGGCAATCAAAGAGAGATTTTTTGAAATATATATGTACATATATATAGTGTTGCCCTTGTGTCGCTTTGCGGAGATTTCATCGTTTTTAGAACATTTTGCTCCTTTGAAAGCTATTTCAAATATTTTTAGAACTATTTTGAGGCTAAATACTTTACCCTGTCATAAACATCAAAATTAAAAATGCACTTCATTATTTTAAGAAGTATCTATAAAAATATGATTCAGAAATTATATCCTTTCGAATTTATAAGAAATCCATAACTTAAAAATAAAATACTTTAAATTTGGTCACGGCTTTTTAGACAAATTGTCCATAGCAAATTATTTTAAAAAGCCTACCTACATAACATTGATTGTGAATATGATCAAAGTTTTTTGGGTATTTTAATGTAGAGAGGATTTTTATTAGTCCTTTTAAATTGATTTACAGCTTATAGCTGTTAAAAATGTTAGGACGATCGTATAGATTATACATATATAAAAGCTACCAATTTTAAAAATTTATATGTAATTAAAACAAACTTTTATAATTTTCATAAGTTCCTGATCAAAGGGGGGGGGGGGGGGGGTTGCGAGGGGGGCGATCCGCCACAGTCCATTCACAATGGACAACAGGGTTGTACCAAGTTGGAAACAGGGTGAGACTATAAGGCTACTGTTACACCATCCCTCTTTGGGAAAAAAGGTTGCAGTCGACAAGTTGATCAAGTCTGTCGGCTTGGTGGTATGGGTTTTAAATACCTTCCGAATGGCAAATTGAACAAAATGAGAAAAAAATTTGGACTCTTGTGGCAGATATACTTAAGTTAACTTAGTTAATATAATTAATTACATTTATTTGTATTTTAACCTACATATTTACGTATAGGAATATTTGTATTTTATATATATTTTTGTTTGTGTTTTTTTTTTTTGTAAGTTAGCTTAGTTAATTCAATTAAGTGCATTAATTTATAATTTAAGCTTACATATGTACATATATGAATATTAGTAGTTTATATATATGTATTTTTTGTGTTGGGTTTTTTGTTTTTTTTTTTTTTTTGTACATATATATTTTTTGTGCCTCGTGGCTATTTAAATGTGACGGGAATGAAACTAGTACTAACATTTTTTTGCATTTGTTTGTGAATTGGATTCAAAGGTTTAATGAAAGTATTAAAGCAATATTAATTTATTTTACTATGCCCTTTTTTTTTTGTACCACTTTTTCTTTGTTTTTAACTTCACCGCAAATCGTTACATGAGGTTCGTTAATTTTAGTTATTGTAAACGGGCCTTGATAAATTTTTTCATGTCTGTGATGTTGTTCTTTCTGTAAAAGTACTTTATCGCTGATTTTGACAATTACAACCTGATTCTAATATGGTAACAACTTTCTTCACCACGGCAACTTTCTTCATATGGTAACTTTTGTACCCTTTTGGTATTCTGCTCACGAAAGTAGACGGATAATTGTTTACCCACTAAAATACCACACAAAAGCTGTTGTTTAGAAAAAGGCAATACTGAAAAAATAAAGAATTGTGAGCGCAAATAAGTAAACATAATAGTAAAAAAGTGTTGCCTCTTGCTATACATATTTGTTTCCATGTACTTTATATTAAAATATAGCTATGTAAAAACGTATGCATGTATGCACATATGTATATACACATCGTCCCGTTTATTCGTTAACATCGTATCTACGAGTGACACATTTTCGGTAAAGCCATGGCGGAACCATACACGGTGGCAGCATGGTGACATACCTACAAACATAAATAAATATTCCATGTACTTCGTTTTTGTAAATTCGATGAACAAATGTCAAAATCGTACTGCGCCGGAAGTTGATGTATCAAATTAAATAAAAAAAGTTTATATTCAGCTATCCCATGCTGCCACCTTGTATCGTTCCGCCATGGGTAAAGCGAAGAAAACCAACTTTTAAATTTCACCACAGGCACTGGTGAGTTTTTCGGTGATGACAGCGTTACCACTTTGGCCAGAATCGCGAATAAAACAACTGGTAACGATTTTCGGTTACATAATGTTCTGGGTACTCTTTTTCCGGTAACGCCAAGAATCGGGCCGTTAATGGACGAGCCGTTCTATCATAGAGATTTTTACTTTGTAACTTTTTTTTATTTATTAGGTTTTGTGCCGTTTCCTCCGCCTCCGGACGCTTGCAGCTGCGACAGGAGGTATTGTGATCCAGTCCCATCCGTGCCGCATGTACCCAATTATCCAATGTCCCGTGAGCACCGCAGCTACTCTGATTATATTCCTTCTGTTCATCTTAAGGACAGCTA
Source organism: Eurosta solidaginis (assembly GCF_040869045.1). Taxonomy (NCBI): domain Eukaryota; kingdom Metazoa; phylum Arthropoda; class Insecta; order Diptera; family Tephritidae; genus Eurosta; species Eurosta solidaginis. Next base: position 232,155,594 of record NC_090319.1, on the reverse strand, counting down.
TAGATCGTGTTTCGTTATATAATGGCCACATGTTCTTGGAAACGCTACAGGTCCACAACCGATTCCACCTATTGTTGGCCTCACTCAACCAATGCTGGGAGATGCGACCCTTGATAAGTCCCAGGGGTGCAAGGACCTCTTCAAGAGCCCCTCCACGCCGTCCCAGCTCATCCGCCATCTCGTTACCCTGTATGTTTCGATGCCCCGGCACCCATATCAGGGTAACGATCTGCCGGCTCGTCATAATCATGGCGCTCTCCTAACACTGCCCAACCAGGTATGATGATATCGTCTCTGACCCGAGGGCCCCAAAAGTTGACTGGCTATCGGAGAAAGCGGCTACCCTGTTACCGTTAGCATTGATATCCATTAGCGCTTTACACGCCTATTGGATAGGGAAAATCTCATCTTGAAACACGCTTGCCGAGTCGGGAAGCCGCATACATAAGGACATGGGCGGGACAGTCGCAAATACTCCCATTCAGCAAGCCATCTTCGATCTGTCCGTGAAAACCATCTTTCCTTGTAGGGAAGAGAATTGTGTAGTTTGTGTCGAAACTGTTCTTGGACATATGTAGTCCGATTTTGACAAGATGCGGGAGTCGTTAATATTGAGCCGTCCTCGTATGTACGCTCCCTCCAAAGGCCCAACTCCCAAAGCATTAGGACCCGTTGAGATGCCGTTTCCTTGATAAAGAGATCTACCGGTGGAACATTGCATATCACGATTAAAGCTTCCGAGGGGCACGACCTAATTGCTCCCTTGATCGCCGCGCAGGCAGATCGTTGAACTTTCCATAGCATGTTAATTATGTATTTCACCTCTACCGCCTTCCACCATACGAGTGCCCCATATGTCAGAATTGGTCGAATAACTGCCTTATACATCCATGCTATGAGGTCTGGCCTCAGACCCAACTTTTTACCTAGCATTCCTTTGCAGACATACATATCCCCGTAGGCTCGTTTGACTCTGTGCTCTGTTTTATGCCTCCAGTTCAGCTTTGGTGTTAAAAAGACTCCTAGGTATTTGGCGCTATCAGAAAGACTCAACTCCTGGCCATCAAGAGCTTGGGATTTTCGTCCTAGTGGTGAAGAGGATTGGAAGGTTCCATTTTGGAACCTCTGAAAATTTATGTTCTTATGCGCTTTGCACGCCCAACGCACTCCACACCAAATACCAAACAAGTATTTTATGTTAAAGTTTTAAGTTTTAGTTTGTGTTCTTTATTTATGTTGGTTTTGGTTTCTTTGTTTAATAAAATGTCTTTGCATTCTTTATCACTGTAGTGTATGGAAATCAGTTTCTCGGTGTGAACTGGGCTTAACTGAAATTAACAAAGAGCGCATTGCGCACTCAACGAACCGAACGAATAACTCTCTAGTCTAGTCGTTCATCCACCGTGTAACTGTGCACATCGCATCTCTTTTGTGTTTTAGCATTTAAGTTAATATATTTAATAAATATTCATTTTATATAACTAAGGTGGCGCCTAGTTATTACAGTGGCGACTTTTGTGCACAATTTAGCAGCAGAAATGGCTACCACAATAAATGCAATAATTGGAAATGTGCCGCGATTCCATCATGAGGAAAATACATGGAGCGTATTTCAGCAGCAGCTCACCCAATTTTTTATCGCCAATGCCATTACGGAGGTGGCAAGGAAAAAAGCCATATTGTTAACGGCTCTCAGTGAAAAGGCATATGTGCTACTTCATAATCTGGTAAGCCCAGCATTGCTGGAGGAAGATACGACGACGTTCGACATATGCATATATGTAATGAAAAATAATTTCAAACCAATGACATCGGCTTTTACGAAGCGATATAAATTTTATAATGCCGCCAAAGCAGCGAACGAATCCGTAAATGATTGGGCAGCACGAGTGCGGTCATTGGCGGTCAATTGTGACTTTGGCACAATGCTCGAAACCGCAATTCGCGACAAGTTTGTTATGGGAATGGAGAAAGGTCCAGCTCGAGATAAAATATTTTTGGAAAGTGTGACGTGCAGCATGAGCAAAGTGGTGGAGATAGCGAACACAGCGGAGTACATTCGAAAGCAGAACGACCTTAGCAACGTCAAGCAAGAACCGCAAGAACCGCTTAACTTCGTGGGCAACAGCAAAAGCAAAGCAGCTCTCAGTAAGACAAAATCGGGTAACAGTCATCAGCAGCAGCGTCGACAAAAACAACAGGCAAACGGGACAACAGGGCAGCAGCAACAAAAAGCATGTACGGTATGTGGTCATGCTAGCTATAACTGTAGGTATAAAAATTACAAATGTAACTTATGCAAAAAGAAAGGCCATTTACAAAAAGTGTGCACTACTAAAAAATCAGAGCTTAAGTATTTAGAAAATAGTGAGATGAGTTTGTTTTCCGTGCAAAGTAATGGTGATGGTCCAATAAAAATAAAAGTAGTGATGCATAAAATTCCACTGTTAATGGAACTGGACACCGGTTCGGAGTTTAGTGTGATTTCGTATGACACCTACTTGCGCTATTTTAGAAACAATTCCCTTTCCGCTACAAACGTAATTTTAAAAACATATAATGGTGTGGCAATTGATCCAGCTGGTATATGCGAAATGCCTGTAGAGTACAAAGGTACCAGCGCGTCGTTGTCGGTAATGGTGGTTAGAAATGGTGGACCGCCGCTTCTCGGTAGAAACTTTTTACATGCTTTCGGTATAAACTTAGCTAACTTGAAGTATTCCAATATCAATTTCAATGCGGATGCACGTAACGTTGTGGCTAAATTTCCAGCGCTACTTTAGGGTGCCTCAAAAAAGCACAAGCGAAATTGCGCCTACAAGAGGGTGCGATTCCCAAGTTTTCTAAACCACGGCCAGTTCCACTGGCTATTCAGGCGAAAGTAGAGAAGGAAATTGAGAAGTTAGTTCAGTTAACAGTGCTAGATCCGGTTGAATATTCCGAGTGGGCCACACCTATTGTTCCTGTATTGAAAAAAGATGGTGGTGTGCGGATATGCGGGGATTTAAAAGTATCGTTGAACCCAAAGCTTTTGGTAGACAAGTACCCTTTGCCTCGTATAGAAGATATATTTTCTAAACTGCATGGGGGGATGGGGGGGGGGGGGGGGGGGGTGGGGGGGGCAAGAGTTTACAAAATTGGACTTGACCATGGCTTATCAGGAAATTGAGCTGGAGCCGTCATCACGTAAGCTAACCACCATAGCCACTACTAGGGGCCTGTTTCAATATTCGCGTCTTATCTACGGTCTCTCTCCTGCGCCAGCAATTTTCCAAAAATTAATGGAAGGGCTGTTAATGCACTTGGACGGTGTAGTTGTTTTTCTCGATGATATTTTGATAACAGCACCTAGTAGGAAAATTCACGTTGAGAGAGTAGAGCAGGTACTTAGCATATTACAAGAATCGGGGTTAAAGCTAGCCAAAGAAAAATGTAACTTTTTAGTAGTTGCGTTGAGTACTTAGGGCACATTATTGATAAACATGGGTTGCATACTAATCCCGAAAAGGTGCGGGAAATTGAAAACATAGCATACCCTAAAAATGTGAAAGAGTTACAGGCGTTTTTAGGCGTGGTAAATTTTTATAGAAGATTTTTGCACAACGTAGCTGGTTTTAGTGCACCCTTATATGAGTTGCTTAAAAAAGACGTAGCTTTCGAGTGGTCTTATAGTTGCAGTCGCGCGGTTGATAAACTGAAAGCTGAATTAAAGGCTGATACATGTTTAGCGCATTTTAACCCAAAATATAGAACAAAATTAACCGTTGACGCTAGCCCAGTGGGTGTGGGTGCAGTGCTATCGCAGGTTTCGGAGCAAGGCGAAGAACGGCCAATAGAATTCGCTTCGCGCAAATTGGACACCGAGCAACGCTACTCGCAGCTAGATTGGGAAGCTGTGGAGATTCTGTACGGTGTAAAGAAGTTTCATCACTTTTTACACAGCCGTCACTTTACATTAGTAACTGACAATAAACCACTGCACCACATTTTTAATCCTAAAAAGGGCATTCCACTGAGGGCAGCGAATAGGCTTCAGCGCATAGCGCTAACACTATCGGGTTATGATTTTGACATAGCTCATATCAAATCAACTACGAACATAGCAGACTTTTTTTCAAGATACCCTGGCAACAACGAAGAAGCTACGGATGATTATTCAGAAGGTGTGTATCTGAATTATGTAGAAGAAGCAGGTATCCCACTGAATCTCAAAAAGGTACAAGAAAGCGTTAAAATTGACGCATTATTGCAGAAGGTTTTCGAATACGTGAACACGGAATGGCCACGCAAGTGTGTAGATCCGGAATTACGACCATATTTTGATAGGAACGCGGAGTTGTCCATAGACAAGGAATGCTTATTCTGGGGATATAGACTTGTTATTCCTCAAGTATTACAAAAAGAGGTAGTGGAGTTTTTAAATGCTTCACACATGGGTATAAGCAAAATGAAATCCATGGCGAGGGAATGTTGTTGGTGGCCAAGTCAAAACAAAGACTTGGAAGATGCAGTAAAATCTTGCGAACCATGTTTGATGACACGCGCGAATCCCGCGAAGCAGGAGCTAATAACTTGGAAATGGCCCAAACAACCATGGAAGCGAATACACATTGACTTTTTCGGCCCTTTTATGAATAGGTGGTGTCTGGTCGTTGTAGATAGCTATACAAAATGGGTCGAATGCGTTGATATGGGGAAAAACACAACGAGTAAAGCGACAATAGATATTTTAAAAAATATATTTGCGCGTTTTGGGTTACCGGAAACACTGGTTTCGGATAATGGTACCGCTTTCGTGTCCCAAGAGTACGAAAGGTTTTTGAAGCTAAATGGTATTCGGCATTCTACTACACCAGTTGGTCATCCGGCTACAAATGGTTTAGCGGAAAATACAGTAAAGACTTTAAAAAATGCTTTAAAACGTGGTATGCGCCAACCAGGTGATCAGTTTAACGATATACTAAACCGCTTTTTATTGGATTATCACAATACTGTTCATTGCAGCACGGGAGTCTCACCTGCACAACTTATGTTTGGTAGACAGTTACGTACTTGTCTAGATTTATTAAATTCAAAAAGAAAAGCCGAAGAAAAAACTAAAGAGACAATTGTAAGAAACGTAACAAAACAACAAGATAGACAGAAAAAAAATTATCGCGGATACAAAAATAAAAAACTGAAAGAAGGCGATCTGATAATTGTCAAAGATTTTTCAATTCCGGGCCGATTTTCGTGGACCAAAGCAGTCATAGTTAAAGCTCTGGGAAAACAAATATTTCTGGTAAAACCAAAGAATAACGCAAAAGAGGGGAAAAGACATGTTAATCAAATTATTCCTTGTAAAAACAAAGAAATCCAGAATAACCAAGAGCCAGAAATATTAGCAAACCCACTGGAAAAAATAAAGCTTAGAAATAATGTTGATGAAGAAGTTCAACAAAACGCTCGAAAATCGCCTGGAACTGAAAGGGAGGAAGTAGTTTTAAATGATCGCAATGTTGAAAATGTTATCGATAGCGTTAATCAAAAAAACCATGGATACAATTTGCGCGCAAAAAAATAATCTAATTGATGTTAAAAAAAGTAATAAAACATTTGTGGTCAATTATTAAAAAGTCTTGTGCAAATAGCTATTTAAGTTAAATGAATACAATAAAATTCCCTTCTGTTATAGGTATGTATATGGTAAACGTAGGATGAACGATTAAAAAGGGGGATATTGTAGTGTATGGAAATCAGTTTCTCGGTGTGAACTGGGCTTAACTGAAATTAACAAAGAGCGCATTGCGCACTCAACGAACCGGACGAATAACTCTCTAGTCTAGTCGTTCATCCACCGTGTAACTGTGCACATCGCACCTCTTTTGTGTTTTAGCATTTAAGTTAATATATTCAATAAATATTCATTTTATACAACTAAGGTGGCGCCTAGTTATTACAATCACTATATTTAGTTTGATTTTATTTTTGGTTATACAATTTAATGATCAAGTTTTAACTTGCACGCACTTCGTCCAAATTTATAATGATGGCCGCCTTTTCTTTTTCGAGCCGACCTCCCCGTTTCCAACTTGTTTCAACACCTGTTGGCCATTTACAGGGGCGATTTAAGTCAACTTTTTAAGTAAGATAAAGTGACCTAAAAATTTTTCATACAGACACATATGCATATCTACACTTATCTACAAAAGTCATCATCACTAAAGTTTTTCCAGTTTTTCTAAGTTTTGCTCCGACCTTCATTATTTTCGATATTTTTATAAAAATATATATTATTATATAACACAACAATCCAAATATACACTTAAGACTTTTAGAAAATTCGGGAAAATTCCGCGAATTTTCATGCAAATTTTTAGCTTTCAGTAAGAATTTTTAGAATTTATCTCTCAGAAAAATTCTAAAAATTCTTACCGAAAAGCTGAAAATTTGCATCAATTCAAATGGCGTATGAAGCGTTTTTGCATGAACGTTTGGGGGCAATCAAAGAGAGATTTTTTGAAATATATATGTACATATATACAGTGTTGCTCTTGTGTCGCTTTGCGGAGATTTCATCCTTTTTAGAACATTTTGCTCCTTTGAAAGCTATTTCAAATATTTTTAGAACTATTTTGAGGCTAAATATTTTAACCGGTCATAAACATCAATATTAAAAATGCATTTCATTATTTTAAGAAGTATCTATAAAAATATGATTCAGAAATTATATCCTTTCGAATTTATAAGAAATCCATAACTTAAAAATAAAATACTTTAAATTGGTCACGGCTTTTTAGACATATTGTCCATAGCAAATTATTTTAAAAAGCCTACCTACATAACATTGATTGTGAATATGATCATAGTTTTTTGGGTATTTTAATGTAGAGAGGATTTTTATTAGTCCTTTTAAATTGATTTACAGCTTATAGCTGTTAAAAATGTTAGGACGATCGTATAGATTATACATATATAAAAGCTACCAATTTTAAAAATTTATATGTAATTAAAACAAACTTTTATAATTTTCATAAGTTCCTGATCAAAGGGGGGGGGGGGGGGGGGGGGGGGGGGGTTGCGAGGGGGGCGATCCGCCACAGTCCGTTCACAATGGACAACAGGGTTGTACCAAGTTGGAAGCAGGGTGAGACTATAAGGCTGCTGTTACACCATCCCTCTTTGGGAAAAAAAGGTTGAAGTCGACAAGTTGATCAAGTTTGTCGGCTTGGTGGTATGGGTTTTAAATACCTTCCGAATGGCAAATTGAACAAAATGAGAAAAAAATTTTGACTCTTGTGGCAGATATACTTAAGTTAACTTAGTTAATATAATTAATTACATTTATTTGTATTTTAACCTACATATTTACGTATAGGAATATTTGTATTTTATATATATTTTTGTATGTGTTTTTTTTTTTTGTAAGTTAGCTTAGTTAATTCAATTAATTACATTAATTTATACTTTAAGCTTACATATGTACATATATGAATATTAGTAGTTTATATATATGTATTTTTTGTGTTGTTTTTTTTTTTTTTTTGTTTTTTTGTATATATATATTTTTTGTGCCTCGTGGCTATTTAAATGTGACGGGAATGAAACTAGTACTAAAATTTTTTTGCATTTGTTTGTGAATTGGATTCAAAGGTTTAATGAAAGTATTAAAGCAATATTAATTTATTTTACTAAGGCGATTTTTTTTACCACTTTTTCTTTGTTTTTAACTTCATCGCAAATCGTTACATTAGGTTCGTTAATTTTAGTTATTGTAAACGGGCCTTGATAAATATTTTCATGTCTGTGATGTTGTTCTTTCTGTAAAAGTACTTTATCGCTGATTTTGACAATTACAGCCTGATTCTAATATGGTAACAACTTTCTTCACCACGGCAACTTTCTTCATACGGTAACTTTTGTACCCTTTTGGTATTCTGCTCACGAAAGTATACGGATAATTGTTTACCCACTAAAATAGGTGGTAACATCGATGTAGCCACACAAAACTGTTGTTTAGAAAAAGGCAATACTGAAAAAATAAAGAATTGTGAGCGCAAATAAGTAAACATAATAGTAAAAAAGTGTTGCCCGTCCCACTATATCCATACTGTGGAATTTATAAATTTGGAAAGCCTTCCCGGCCTAAATTCTTTGAGTTCTGGGAGGCTTTCGAAAAAGGGCTTCCCAAGAAACTTAATTCTGCTTCGACAGTGTACTGGGCATTCGCAAAGCAGATGCTCAACCGTTTCCTCCGCCTCCGGACGCTTGCAGCTGTGACAGGAGGTATTGTGATCCAGTCCCATCCGTGCCGCATGTACCCAATTGTCCAATGCCCCGTGAGCACCGCATCTACTCTGATTATATCCCTTCTGTTCATCTTAAGGACAGCTATAGATCGTGTTTCGTTATATAATGGCCACATGTTCTTGGAAACGCTACAGGTCCACAACCGATTCCACCTATTGTTGGCCTCACTCAACCAATGCTGGGAGATGCGACCCTTGATAAGTCCCAGGGGTGTAAGGACCTCTTCAAGAGCCCCTCCACGCCGTCCCAGCTCATCCGCCATCTCGTTACCCTGTATGTTTCGATGCCCCGGCACCCATATCAGGGTAACGATCTGCCGGCTCACTATAATCATGGCGCTCTCCTAACACTGCCCAACCAGGTATGATGATATCGTCTCTGACCCGAGGGCCCCAAAAGTTGACTGGCTATCGGAGAAAACGGCTACCCTGTTACCGTTAGCATTGATATCCATTAGCGCTTTACACGCCTATTGGATAGGGAAAATCTCATCTTGAAACACGCTTGCCGAGTCGGGAAGCCGCATACATAAGGACATGGGCGGTACAGTCGCAAAAACTCCCATTCAGCAAGCCATCTTCGATCTGTCCGTGAAAACCATCTTTCCTTGTAGGGAAGAGAATTGTGTAGTTTGTGTCGAAATTGTTCTTGGACATATGTAGTCCGATTTTGACAAGATGCGGGAGTCGTTAATATTGAGCCGTCCTCGTATGTACGCTCCCTGCAAAGGCCCAACTCCCAAAGCATTAGGACCCGTTGAGATGCCGTTTCCTTGATAAAGAGATCTACCGGTGGAACATTGTATATCACGATTAAAGCTTCCGAGGGGCACGAACTAATTGCTCCCTTGATCGCCGCGCAGGCAGATCGTTGAACTTTCCATAGCATGTTAATTATGTATTTCACCTCTACCGCCTTCCACCATACGAGTGCCCCATATGTCAGAATTGGTCGAATAACTGTCTTATACATCCATGCTATGAGGTCTGGCCTCAGACCCAACTTTTTACCTAGCATTCCTTTGCAGACATACATAGCCCCGTAGGCTCGTTTGACTCTGTGCTCTGTTTTATGCCTCCAGTTAAGCTTTGGTGTTAAAAAGACTCCTAGGTATTTGGCGCTATCAGAAAGACTCAACTCCTGGCCATCAAGAGCTTGGGATTTTCGTCCTAGTGGTGAAGAGGATTGTGAGGTTTCATTTTGGAACCTCTGAAAATTTATGTTCTTATGCGCTTTGCACGCCCAACGCACTCCACACCAAATACCAAACACGTATTTTATGTTAAAGTTTTAAGTTTTAGTTTGTGTTCTTTATTTATGTTGGTTTTGGTTTCTTTGTTTAATAAAATGTCTTTGCATTCTTTATCACTGTAGTGTATGGAAATTAGTTTCTCAGTGTGAACTGGGCTTAACTGAAATTAACAAAGAGCGCATTGCGCACTCAACGAACCGAACGAATAACTCTCTAGTCTAGTCGTTCATCCACCGTGTAACTGTGCACATCGCATCTCTTTTGTGTTTTAGCATTTAAGTTAATATATTCAATAAATATTCATTTTATATAACTAAGGTGGCGCCTAGTTATTACAGTGGCGACGAGTTTTAATCCGGACTTTTGTTCACAATTTAACAGCAGAAATGGCTACCACAATAAATGCAATAATTGGAAATGTGCCGCGATTCCATCATGAGGAAAATACATGGAGCGTATTTCAGCAGCAGCTCACTCAATTTTTTATCGCCAATGCCATTACGGAGGTGGCAAGGAAAAAAGCCATATTGTTAACGGCTCTCAGTGAAAAGGCATATGTGCTACTTCATAATCTGGTAAGCCCAGCATTGCTGGAGGAAGATACGACGACGTTCGACATATGCATATATGTAATGAAAAATAATTTCAAAACAATGACATCGGCTTTTACGAAGCGATATAAATTTTATAATGCCGCCAAAGCAGCGAACGAATCCGTAAATGATTGGGCAGCACGAGTGCGGTCATTGGCGGTCAATTGTGACTTTGGCACAATGCTCGAAACCGCAATTCGCGACAAGTTTGTTATGGGAATGGAGAAAGGTCCAGCTCGAGATAAAATATTTTTGGAAAGTGTGACGTGCAGCATGAGCAAAGTGGTGGAGATAGCGAACACAGCGGAGTACATTCGAAAGCAGAACGACCTTAGCAACGTCAAGCAAGAACCGCAAGAACCGCTTAACTTCGTGGGCAACAGCAAAAGCAAAGCAGCTCTCAGTAAGACAAAACCGGGTAACAGTCATCAGCAGCAGCGTCGACAAAAACAACAGGCAAACGGGACAACAGGGCAGCAGCAACAAAAAGCATGTACGGTATGTGGTCTGGAAGGTCATGCTAGCTATAACTGTAGGTATAAAAATTACAAATGTAACTTATGCAAAAAGAAAGGACATTTACAAAAAGTGTGCACTACTAAAAAATCAGAGCTTAAGTATTTAGAAAATAGTGAGATGAATTTGTTTTCCGTGCAAAGTAATGGTGATGGTCCAATAAAAATAAAAGTAGTGATGCATAAAATTCCACTGTTAATGGAACTGGACACCGGTTCGGAGTTTAGTGTGATTTAGTATGACACCTACTTGCGCTATTTTAGAAACAATTCCCTTTCCGCTACAAACGTAATTTTAAAAACATATAATGGTGTCGCAATTGATCCAGCTGGTATATGCGAAATGCCTGTAGAGTACAAAGGTACCAGCGCGTCGTTGTCGGTAATGGTGGTTAGAAATGGTGGACCGCCGCTTCTCGGTAGAAACTTTTTACATGCTTTCGGTATAAACTTAGCTAACTTGAAGTATTCCAATATCAATTTCAATGCGGATGCACGTAACGTTGTGGCTAAATTTCCAGCTCTACTTTAGGGTGCCTCAAAAAAGCACAAGCGAAATTGCGCTTACAAGAGGGTGCGATTTCCAAGTTTTCTAAACCACGGCCAGTTCCACTGGCTATTCAGGCGAAAGTAAGTAGAGAAGGAAATTGAGAAGTTAGTTCAGTTAACAGAGCTAGATCCGGTTGAATTTTCCGAGTGGGCCACACCTATTGTTCCTGTATTGAAAAAAGATGGTGGTGTGCGGATATGCGGGGATTTAAAAGTATCGTTGAACCCAAAGCTTTTGGTAGACAAGCACCCTTTGCCTCGTATAGAAGATATATTTGCTAAACTGCATGGGGGGGGGGGGGGGGGGGGGATGGGGGGGCAAGAGTTTACAAAATTGGACTTGACCATGGCTTATCAGGAAATTGAGCTGGAGCCGTCATCACGTAAGCTAACCACCATAGCCACTACTAGGGGCCTGTTTCAATATTCGCGTCTTATCTACGGTCTCTCTCCTGCGCCAGCAATTTTCCAAAAATTAATGGAAGGGCTGTTAATGCACTTGGACGGTGTAGTTGTTTTTCTCGATGATATTTTGATAACAGCACCTAGTAGGAAAATTCACGTTGAGAGAGTAGAGCAGGTACTTAGCATATTACAAGAATCGGGGTTAAAGCTAGCCAAAGAAGAATGTAACTTTTTTAGTAGTTGCGTTGAGTACTTAGGGCACATTATTGATAAACATGGGTTGCATACTAATCCCGAAAAGGTGCGGGAAATTGAAAACATAGCATACCCTAAAAATGTGAAAGAGTTACAGGCGTTTTTAGGCGTGGTAAATTTTTTTAGAAGATTTTTGCACAACGTAGCTGGTATTAGTGCACCCTTATATGAGTTGCTTAAAAAAGACGTAGCTTTCGAGTGGTCTTATAGTTGCAGTCGCGCGGTTGATAAACTAAAAGCTGCATTAAAGGCTGATACATGTTTAGCGCATTTTAACCCAAAATATAGAACAAAATTAACCGTTGACGCTAGCCCAGTGGGTGTGGGTGCAGTGCTATCGCAGGTTTCGGAACAAGGCGAAGAACGGCCAATAGAATTCGCTTCGCGCAAATTGTCGGACACCGAGCAACGCTACTCGCAGCTAGATCGGGAAGCTGTGGAGATTCTGTACGGTGTAAAGAAGTTTCATCACTTTTTACACAGCCGTCACTTTACATTAGTAACTGACAATAAACCACTGCACCACATTTTTAACCCTAAAAAGGGCATTCCACTGAGGGCAGCGAGTAGGCTTCAGCGCATAGCGCTAACACTATCGGGTTATGATTTTGACATAGCTCATATCAAGTCAACTACGAACATAGCAGACTTTTTTTCAAGATACCCTGGCAACAACGAAGAAGCTACGGATGATTATTCAGAAGGTGTGTATCTGAATTATGTAGAAGAAGCAGGTATCCCACTGAATCTCAAAAAGGTACAAGAAAGCGTTAAAATTGACGCATTATTGCAGAAGGTTTTCGAATACGTGAACACGGAATAGCCACGCAAGTGTATAGATCCGGAATTACGGCCATATTTTGATAGGAACGCGGAGTTGTCCATAGACAAGGAATGCTTATTCTGGGGATATAGACTTGTTATTCCTCAAGTATTACAAAAAGAGGTAGTGGAGTTTTTACATGCTTCACACATGGGTATAAGCAAAATGAAAGCCATGGCGAGGGAATGTTGTTGGTGGCCAAGTCAAAACAAAGACTTGGAAGATGCAGTAAAATCTTGCGAACCCTGTTTGATGACACGCGCGAATCCCGCGAAGCAGGAGCTAGTAAGTTGGAAATGGCCCAAACAACCATGGAAGCGAATACACATTGACTTTTTCGGCCCTTTTATGAATAGGTGGTGTCTGGTCGTTGTAGATAGCTATACAAAATGGGTCGAATGCGTTGATATGGGGAAAAACACAACGAGTAAAGCGACAATAGATATTTTAAAAAATATATTTGCGCGTTTTGGGTTACCGGAAACACTGGTTTCGGATAATGGTAACGCTTTCGTGTCCCAAGAGTTCGAAAGGTTTTTGAAGCTAAATGGTATTCGGCATTCTACTACACCAGTTGGTCATCCGGCTACAAATGGTTTAGCGGAAAATACAGTAAAGACTTTAAAAAATGCTTTAAAACGTGGTATGCGCCAACCAGGTGATCAGTTTAACGATATACTAAACCGCTTTTTATTGGATTATCACAATACTGTTCATTGCAGCACGGGAGTCTCACCTGCACAACTTATGTTTGGTAGACAGTTACGTACTCGTCTAGATTTATTAAATTCAAAAAGAAAAGCCGAAGAAAAAACTAAAGAGACAATTGTAAGAAACGTAACAAAACAACAAGATAGACAGAAAAAAAATTATCGCGGATACAAAAATAAAAAACTGAAAGAAGGCGATCCGGTAATTGTCAAAGATTTTTCAATTCCGGGCCGATTTTCGTGGACCAAAGCAGTCATAGTTAAAGCTCTGGGAAAACAAATATTTCTGGTAAAACCAAAGAATAACGCAAAAGAGTGGAAAAGACATGTTAATCAAATTATTCCTTGTAAAAACAAAGAAATCCAGAATAACCAAGAGCCAGAAATATTAGCAAACCCACTGGAAAAAATAAAGCTTAGAAATAATGTTGATGAAGAAGTTCAACAAAACGCTCGAAAATCGCCTGGAACTGAAAGGGAGGAAGTAGTTTTAAATGATCGCAATGTTGAAAATGTTATCGATAGCGTTAATCAAAAAAACCATGGATACAATTTGCGCGCAAGAAAATAATCTAATTGATGTTAAAAAAAGTAATAAAACATTTGTGGTCAATTATTAAAAAGTCTTGTGCAAATAGCTATGTTCGGCCGGTGTGCGTCTAATCCTGGAGAGGTGGGCGCACCGGGGTCGATCTCAGTGGGAATGTGGCGTGTGGAATAAAGGAATAGACAAATAGGCGAGAATTTCTCGTTATAATAATAATGTTTTATTGAATATAAGTACAAGATTTTGGTGACAATATTACCTGTATTGACTGTATTGTAGAAAAACGGCAGAGATCCTTGGCGGCAGATGTTAGCTGGTTGGCTGTTGAAATCAAAGAGGCCGGTTGTATAGGAAGCTACAACCGTTGACCCGCAAAATCCTCCGTTTTGGAGGGGAAAGGCACCCACACATCAACCCCGACATGCATATGCATGAGTGCTGACAAAAAGCACACATACACGTGCATGTACATGCATGCACATGCATGAGGGTGATGGTGTGGGTGGTTATAAATTAATTCGAGTATCGAGTATCGATTTGCAGAGTTGCATTGGGGGGGGGGTCGCAATCAGATGCGGAAAAGTTAGGCATCCTGCCTAAACATGCCGGCCCCCCTTGCGATACGCAACATCGTTTTCCGCCAATGACCTCCGCTGAAACGAGAAAATATCAATATAAGACTTACACACTAAACTTAATCTAAATGAAGAGTTCGTCTGCGACGCAAAATGGCCGGGAATCCTTTCCGACTTGCTCAGCATGTCACCTGAGCTAAGATGAAAGAATTAGCGGTTATGAACAGTGACGTGAATATTTCTTGCCATTGAATTATACATAAATATAGAAATTCAGAATGTAATATGTGTATAGTCGATGGCCAGTAAGGCTGGACGAAGAGGCCGATGGAGAGGTCCGGATGGAGAGGCCGAGGTCTCCATTCCAGATTTGCAGTTTTTTTTTTTTTGTTTTGACGAAGAGGCAGAGGTCTCCGTTCCAGACTCGAGGGTTTTGAGGTTTTTCTGGGCTGGACGAAGAGGCCGAGGTCTCCGTTCCAGCGTATAACGTATCGTGTCGCTCTCAGGTCGACTGTGGCATTTTATGGATGTGCCAGGGCGAGTGGCCGCGAGGTTGGTTGGGTGAAGCGACGGTGTTTTATTACAAGAACGTATATTAAAATAGATGAATAAACCGAGTTTAAAACGAAGCGTAGAGGCTGACGAAGGTATGGATTTAATTTTGTGCGACAGCTCATGGCGAATAGCGAAAAATCGTAATTAAACTCGAAAATGTACCAACTGCCGGTGCTTACATGCAGATTGGCGATGCGTTCTTCACGACGCGTTCTATCTGCACGTACCATTCTGAGATTGCATGCAACCATGTCGTGTATTTATGGGTTAGCTGACAGCTGGTATGGTGAATTTGTGGTGTGCGAGTATATATATATATATATACATATATGTATTTGCTTGCCCTTGAAAAAAAACTAGGTCACTGGGGCAGTAGCACACTAGGCCGGTAGAAACAGTTGACTTTTCCCATTTCGGGATTTTGTCGTGTCGGGATTGTTTTATTTCGGGACTCGGATGTTTTTGTACCGAGCCCTTATAATGACTGTTTGTGATGTTTGTTGTTGAAAAACAACAAGTCCTGCCCCCCAGCCAAAAAAAAAACAAACAGTACCGAAGGCAAAAAAATCAAAAGGAATTTTTTTGGTTTTTTTTTTTTTTTTGTAAATGAGACCATAATTATTTTTAAATGAGGTTTTCGCCTTTATTTTTGTGAGTAAGTATGTTTTGGGACTGCCCGGGCGCCCATATGGGTTGAAAAATGCCGATCCCGATTTTGTGTTTTGCGGGTTTTCGGTACCCGGTTGCCTCTTTTTATGCAACACTAATATGATATGCCGACGAGCCAAGTAGGCATACATACATACATATGTACATACGTTGGTTACAAATATGCCAACGGCAAAAGACAAAGAAACTGAACATTCATACACACCCGTGTATAGAGTGTAAAATTCCATTGAATTGAAAGAAGCGGTAAAAAAAATCGAATGATTCTTTTTTCGCTCTTTCAATTCCCTTTACTACGGCGATTGAAGCATGACGCATGGACAATTGTGGAAGAAAATGGTAAGTTCGTTTTAAGATTTGTTCATTTGATATATTCTTTAATTTAAATTATTAATACATTTTTCTTCATTTTCAGGGGACTGGTGTGGATGGTGGTGACGACATATTGGCATGGGCACCGGGATTTATGGGTTTTTTTTGTGTTTTTTTCTTCTTTTTTTTTTTTTTAGGTTACCGGCATTGCCAAGGGGTGCTCCAACTGCGGCGTCGGCCGCGCCGTCAGTTGCCACACATTCGCGATGCCCATTTGTGCACTTTATTAATGAATTTTCTCTTTGCAGGGTCTGGTATGGAACATCTACAGTTTTGCGTGGTATATCTTGGTTAGGGCAACGACGTACACAATGAAGTGACGCCCAGTAACTAGTAACACCAAGTAAGGTACTCAAAATACCACTCATCAGATTGCCAAATTTAGCGACAGAGATAAACCTACCAAATGGTGATTGGAAGGGTAAAGTACCCTTGCATGAAATGTCACCCACAATGCTTGCAAAGACAAATTTAACCCTTTATACTGGCGATCTAAAATAGTTCAATATAGCTGAGAGTGAACGTGGTCGTTATCGGCCTTCATATATTATGTTTAGGCGTACGGTAAATGATCGTACCAAATCCCGACTTCCCTACGATAGGGCAGTTATATTCAAGAATCGCACATTCTTCACGAATATTGAAGAAAAAAATGTTAAATTGGTGGGGCGCCGCGGACAGTCAGCTCCCAACAGGATGTTGAAATATTGCAAATTATCGATTCATTAACGCTGTTGTACATTTGTTGAGCCTACGAATGCAATTCAGTAATACCGAAGAAAAATGGGGAAAAATTTAGTGGCACAATGCAGGGGCCCTAACGTGAGATACGATCCGTGATCGAAGGCATATTTTTAAATCACAATAGATCTGCAACCGTGAAGCAGTTAAACGAAATATGTATGTAAACTATGGACAGAGATTTGATAGCCTCATTGTCATCGCTTGAGTGGAAATAGTGTTTTCGATCCGTGATCGTAAGGGATGATACGGCCCCTACATTTCGCTATATTAACCATTCGCACATTTATTTAAGCAAAAAGGAAACTGGATGGCAAAATTAATTAAAACCAAAATGAAATTAAATGCATCCAAACGAAATTCTCAGTGACCCGAATGAAGTCGATTTCCCTTTATTTTTGAGGTAGCTAATTGATATTCAGTATTCTGCATGTTGCTGGCTACAAAGATAATTTTTGGCTGCAGCCACAATCCTAAGCAAACAGCTTAATGCTTCAAAATGAAAATACATATAGAATTATAGCAGTTGTGATCAATTCTAGATAGGTAGATAATTTAATTGTAGATTGCCCTGCGACCATAGCTCTATTGTACACTCGCATCCTTCATAGCACCCAATCCAAACCGACGTGATGAACCCTAGCAGTTCACTTGGCTTGAGGGATTTAGTTTGTGGAATGCTCTGGCCATAGTGAGTCCATAGACTTAGCTCGGTGTCTTGCGATTGCGTCACATTGCAGACGGATATGGTCCGCCGCCTCCGCTGATAGATCACAAAAGGGCTCATGACATTACTGCACCTTTGCTCGTTCGTGTGAGTTCTTCAACGTTCCATGCGGTAGAACGTAAAAAAAAAGATTTGCGTGTGAATTCCAGAGCGTTGTGTCGTTTACGAACAGCAGCTGAGCAAGCAAAACGCACATTGTCATCGACACAGAGGCCAGCATCGAAATTGATGCATTGTATGAAGGTGTCGATTTCTACACGAAAATAAGTCGATCGAGATTTGAGGAGCTATGCCGTGATTTATTTAGAAGCATTTTGGATCCAGTGGGGAAAGCTCGTAACGATGCCAAAGTGGATAAAGGTCAGATACACGATATTGTGCTCGTTTGTGGTTCAACTCGCATTCCCAAGTACAAAGCTTGTTGCCGTCATTCTTTAATGGAAAGAGTTTGAACCTTTCTATAAATCCAGACGAAGTAGTGGCATATGGTGCAGCAATTCAGGCAGCCGTATTAAGCGGTGATAAGAGTAGCGAAATCGAGGGTGTGCTTTTAGTTGATGCGGCGCCTTTGTATTTTGGTATGGTATTGAAACTGCTGGTGGAGTTATGACCAAATTGTTTGAGCGAAATCGTCGAATTCCATGCAGACAATCGAAAACGTTCACAACCGATGCGGACAACCAGCCGGATTTCATATCATTCATACAAAATATGTAAAGTCAAGTTATTGAATTTCATCTTGGCCTAAATGATGGACGTCGTTTGGCAAAGATGCTGTCTATTCGAATGGTCTACCCAAGTGCAGAGTTGAGGTAAGTATTTGTTAACAGATAAACGCTTCGGCACTTAAGCGAACAAAATTTTTCAGGTGATGTTACACACAAAGGCCTTATCCGGCGTGGTAAAAGGTCGATTTGAACAACTATGCTGCCGCTTACTGCCCTGCGTTTATTTTCAGCATGTCGTGTCCTCAACAAATGGGGTCTGGATCTCCGGTATGGTGGTTATCCTTAATTATAGTGCTACGCAACGGGCTATAAGGCTGATGTTCATCGTGCTTTTGATGTGAGTCTATTTTAAATATGTATTTACGAATTTTACGTCCCTTTGAATTTTAAAATATATGCCAACCTCGAAATCTAGTTCTGTCGCCCGAAATGAAGCGCAATCTGAACCTTCCCATTTGTTTTGTAATTTTGAAAATGCCTTAGTCACCATTGCCCGAAAAAAAACTCAACCACTATTACTATCATTATGCGAAGGATTGCAGAAGTCTCCCTAGCTCTCCGAAGAGCTTTCATGGTTGCACATCCATATAAACTCATGTAGGGCACGCCTTCCGTTGCGGTGCCATGCCATTCGGTGCGGATATGTAGGTTTCAGTAAAATTTTTCGAAAACTTATATGTAATAATTTTGTTTACCCCAAGTAACTACCAAGTTCTCCAACAAACTATAATATATATAAAATTTCTAAAGCAAGGCAACAATCAGTATCTACTCTAATGCTTCTGTAGTTTGATAATACTGGTTTTTGTTCGATTATTGTTAACACGAACGCACATATTTATGAGTGAAATGGTTTTATTAAACAAATTGTGTGCAAAGGCTTTCGGTGTTTATGCTTAAACAGAAATTCACCTTAATTGGAGAAATGTTTGAAGACCTTTTGAAATTTATTCAAACAATCAATGTTCGAAGCTTTTTGACAATCTGTCAAAAAAAAAGAATTGTTAGTTATGAAGGCTGTTGGGAGACCACTTATAACATACTTTCTTTTAGAAAATTTTATGAGTTTTTATTTATTGTTTTTTGTGTGAACAAACATCAACGCTTTGTAAGCTTTATTTTTGTATGAGAAAACTTTATTATAGACTTCCTACATGACGTTTACTTTGTTTTTATGAGTTATAAACTATTGAAATCCTGATGGCTATGCCCGCTGCGGTGCTGTCGGCCTCGTGCATTTGACCGAGTGCATATGTGTTCTGGGGCAGACCGTGGGTCTGTATTAGGGTTCTGGTATCCTCGCTGGGGGTGTGAGTGAATTTGGGTTAGATTTTTGGAAATTAAAAAAGATAATGGGCTTAAAACCTTTAGGTTCTGTGGCAGATCGGTTTGCCCTTCTGCGGTAGGCTCTTGTTATATCCTCGTTATGGGATAACCAGTGAATGGGATGGTTTCCGGTGTCCTCGCTCGGGGCGAGCGAGTGAATTTGGGAATTTTCTGGTGTCCTCGCTCTGGGTGAGCGAGTGAATTTGGAGATTTTCTGTTCAGGGGGCCCCGGTTAGTATTGTTGAAAAAAAACTTAGAAAAAAATGTTTTTTGTTTGCGAGCTTTTGGGAAGCTCGCCCGTGTCTTCGTGCGTCTCGCTCCCTTTCCCCATTGCCCACTAGTAGTCAGGTGTAGGATTTCCTCCGGTAGACTCGACACGAGACCGGAGGTAGAGAAAAAAAGAGAAGATGTAGGATCGCCTTCCGGTAGACTCGCACCATCACGAGACCGGGGGGTTGATTATAATTAGGGCCTCGGGAGAGACAGAAGCTTAGGGATAGCGGGGCATCACGGCGCGTGGATGAACGCGTCTTTATGTCCCGCGCTCCCTTTCCCCATTGCCATCGTGTAGTACGCCTTAGGTTTCCCCTCCGGTAGACTCGCACCCTCACGAGACCGGGGGGTTGATTATAATATATGGCTCGGGAGAAACGCAGGCTTAGGGATAGAGAGACACGAAGACGCGGGTTCCTTAATTTGCTTTCTATGATATCACCAACCGTGGGCCTCTGATTTTAGGTAGCTGGGGGAAAAAGAGTTTTGGTTTTTAGGGTTTTGTAAGGCGGACTTTGGCCCCTTATATTTAGTCCTCCTTGTCGTAGGACGGAAGGAGTACCAATTTCGTAATTGGTCTAGTGGTTCGCCCCTTGTTTGTATGAACGTCAACAACACGCACACGGTTATCAGAGCCTGGGTGTGTGTTGACGATTCTCCCCATTCTCCACTCGTTGGGTTGGAGGTTGTCCTCTTTGATAACAACTAGGTCTCCGGGTTTTAGATTAGGTTGTGGATATTTCCACTTGTATCGTTTCTGGATCTCGGTGAGATATTCGGTTTTCCATAGCTTGCAAAAAGTATGATGGAGGGCTTTGAGTTTCTGCCACCGATTGATCATCGAGGCAGGGCTCTCACTCGCATCCGGCTCTGGCGGAGCCAGTAGATGGCTGCCAGTGAGGAAATGTCCTGGGGTGAGCGGCTCCAGATCCGTCGGGTCATTGGACGCCGGGCTGAGCGGCCGCGAGTTCAGGCATGCCTCGATGCGGCACAAGAGGGTCTGGAATTCCTCGAAGGTGAATTTGTGTGGTGAGGCTATCTTTTTGAAATGGCTTTTGAAGCTTCTCACTCCAGCCTCCCACAGCCCTCCCATATGGGGAGCGCCAGCAGGGATGAAATGCCAAGTGAGTGATTGGTGGCTGTACTTCGAGACAGCATTGTCTCGGGCTTGTGCAATGAAAGTTTTGAATTCCGATCGTAGGGATCGTGAAGCTCCGACAAAGTTTGTACCGTTGTCGGAGTAGACGTTTTTGGGACATCCGCGTCTAGATATAAAACGGGCAAAAGCCGCAAGAAATGATGGGGTGCTGAGGTCAGTAGTGGCCTCCAGATGAATCGCTCGTGTGGAAAAACACACGAAAAGGCAGACATAGCCTTTGGATAGTCGACACCCTCTGCCGCGGTAACTTTTAATGTCGAAGGGTCCGGCGAAGTCGACTCCAGTATTCGTAAATGCACGGCTGAATGTCGTGCGTTCACGAGGGAGAATACCCATCAGTTGGGTCTGAGCACGCTTTCGGTGTATCGTGCAAACTTTGCAATTATGAATGGTTGCCCTAATCATGGTTTTGATGTTAGGTATCCAGTATTGGGTGCGTATCAGACGCAACATGAGTTGATTCTCCCCATGCAGACTTTGTTGATGAAACATTAGGACTGTCAGACGGAATAACCGGCAGTTGTATGGGAGGAGGATTGGGTGGCGTTCATTAAAAGCTAAGTCCTTTGACGCCCCGAGTCGCCCTCCTACCCGAATGATGCCATCTTGGTCTAAGTAGGGATTAAGTGAGAGTATTGCACTTTTCCCTCCTATAGGTTTTCCGGCCTTTAGATCATTATATTCGGAACTATAATGCTGTTTCTGGTAGATTTTAATTAAGAGTTGGGTTACTGATTTGATCTCATCAGGAGAGATTAAAGGTGACTCGACCTGAAATGATCTTTTTGTTTTGGGGTGAGTTCTTCGGTAGAACCTCATAACGTATGAGAGCACCCGTAAAGCTCTAGGTAGGTCTGAAAAGCGTTGAAGAACATCGGTAGTATTTACTGTTGTTGTTGCGCAGGTCTTCGCCCTCTTTTCCTCTACGGAGGTGATGTAGTCACTTTCTTGTGCTGGCCATTGGGAAGTGTCTTCTTGCAGCCAAGAAGGTCCCTGCCACCACAACGAATTGTTGACCAATTCAGACGCCGGTAATCCTCTGCTACCTAAATCTGCTGGGTTAGACTCTGAGTTCACGTGCAACCAGTCCTTATTTCCGACCATGTCGATGATCTTGGTGATCCGATGTGCGACGAAGGTTGACCAGGAACAGGGCGGTTTCCTTATCCATGCGAGGACGATCGTTGAATCCGTCCACAGGTGCACTTTCACTGGTCCCAACTTGAGATTCCTGAAAATTGATTCGGTGATTTCCGCTAACAGCACGGCTCCGCAAAGTTCCAATCGTGGAAGAGAAAGAGTTTTCACTGGGGCTACTCGGGTTTTGGCTAGAAGCAGGTTTGTGCAGACATTATCATCCGTTTTGACGCGCATGTAAATGGCTGCTGCATAAGCCTTCTCGGATGCGTCACAAAATCCATGGATCTCGATGTCGGTTCCTGGTGAAAAGTTGACCCATCTAGGTATCCGGATTTTATCTATTTCATGGTATTGGTCGGTGAAGGTTTTCCATCGTTCCAGCGTACTGGTAGATACTGGTTCGTCCCAAGCGGTGCCTTCCAACCAAATACTCTGCATGAGTATTTTTGCCACAATGACCATTGGTGCCAGCCATCCCAAGGGATCGAAAAGTTTGGCGATTGCTGATAGTATCGCTCTCTTCGTAATGTTTTCCGGGTTGTCCAGCGTCCCTGCTTCAAAATAAAATAAATCGGAGAGGGCATTCCATCGAATGCCTAACGCTTTAACTGAACTGGTATCTTCGAATGCCAGGAAGTTTTCATTGAGGAGGTCTGCTTTGGGGATGTCCCTTAGAATGTCCTCTGAATTGGATGTCCATTTGCGAAGTGGAAAGCCCGCTGAGTGTAGGACTTGACGAATTTCATCTCTGGCTTTAATAGTCGATGTGATCGTATGTCCACCCGCTAACACGTCATCTACATACATACTCTCTCTTAGTATGCTAGCCGCTGTAGGGTGTGAGATTGCGACGTCGTCAGCCAGTTGTAGTAGCGTTCTTATCGTGAGATATGGAGCGCAATTCACTCCGAAGGTAACCGTCTTTAATTCGTAAAGACTAATAGGGTCATTCGGGGAAGTGCGATGCACAATACGTTGAAATTTGGTGTGATTTTCGTTCACCCAAATTTGTCGATACATCTTTTCGATGTCGCTATTGAAGACGAAACGGTATAGTCTCCATCGTAAGATAAGGATAGGTAGATCGGCTTGTAGAACTGGGCCTGGGAGGAGAATATCGTTTAAGCTATTACCGTTGGCCGTAGGGCTCGAGGCGTTAAATACTACTCGTACCTTGGTGGTTGTACTTTCTGCTTTAATAACGGCGTCGTGGGGCAGGAAGTAATGATCCGAATCGTCGGATGGGATATTCTTTTTTAATTTTCTCATATGTCCAAGCGTTTCATATTCTGACAACACTCGAACATATTCTTTTCCTAAATCTGGGTTTTTTATTAGCCGGCCCTCATTCCGGAAGAATTGAGAGCATGCACGCTTCAGGGATGGTCCCAAGTTAATATTGTTAGGGTAATCCTGCCGGAATGGTAGTGACACGGTGTACCTTCCATTCTCACTTCGCTGCGTTGTTTCTTTAAATAGTTGTTCGCAGTACCTTTCATCCTCATTTAATATTTTATTTTTGGGTACATTTTCTACCTCCCAGAAAGCTTTGAGTTGATTGTCTAACGCAACCTCGTTGTAGAAAGACATAATGCTCTTCGTTGGATTCGGTGATTCGATACGACCGGTCAGTATCCAACCGAACACTGTCTCTTGGGCTAAGAGTGTGTTTAGCACATTCTTTTTTATACCGTTCATTATAATTTGGGGATATATGTCTCCGCCAAGTATGAGGTCTACGTCTTCGTTGACGTAGAACCTCTTGTCTGCCAGAACTAAGTCTGGGAATGCCTGCATAGTCATTGCGTTGATATGGCAGGATGGAAGATTCCCAGTGAGTTTCGTTAGAACTAGTACGGGTGTAGTCAGGCTGAAGCAGGGATCCACTGGTGAACGTAGTTCGATGTTGGATGCTTCTTTCACCTGAGCTGACACCGCATTTGTGATGCCTGAAACATGGGCATGCATTTTCCTCGCTGGCAAATTGATTCTGCGTTTCAGTCTTTCAGTTATAAAGGAACATTCAGACCCAGAATCAATTAATGCTCGCGCGGAGAAGTCGGTACCATTATGGTGAATGTGTACGCGAGCAGTTCCTAATAGCACACCTGTGCTGGAATTGGCATGGCAGGATTTGACATTCTGGTTCGCAGAGGAAGGTGGTTGGCCCGATTCCTGTCTTTTCCTTGCCTGTGCCGAAGTTGATGGGGCATTATCCGCATCTTTGAAGGGATTTCGCACCGCCGGTTGCTGAAGTGTGTCCGCATGCAGGAGCGTATGGTGACGAGAGTGGCATTTGGAACAGTTGTATGAACTGGTGCACCTCGTCACTGTGTGTCCTGGGGATAAACAATTCAGGCAGCCATTTGTGGATTTGACGAATTTAATCCTTTCTACTGGGTTTAAATCGCAAAAACGTGAACAGTTGCGTAATCTGTGCTCCGTAGATTTGCACATTTTACACATTGATTTTGTTGTTTGCTTGGTTACTTTGGTTTGAAAAGCACCAAGTCTTTTTGTAGGGTTTTCCGTCGCCTGGCGCGACGTGTTTGATTTTTGCACTTTAGAAGTGGCATTCCCTGTAAAACCAGACACGGTTTCAAGTGTCTGGAAACGATTGGACAAGAATTTGTCCATATCCTCCCACTTGGATATGTCCGTCTTGTGGTCAATGCTCATGGGAGCAGAACCAACGTATTTTCAGGTAATTTTGTCGAACATAAATAGGTAATAATCGCATCCCAATTTGAAACATCGATCTGATGTGTTTTTAGAGACGCCAAGCAATTATTTATGTCGCGCTGTAAGGTTTTGATAGAGCTGCCGCACTCGCTATCTATCTTTTTTAGATTAAACAAAATTTGTAGTTGTGAGTTTACGAGAATCCGCTTATTCTCGTATCTCTCACATAGGTTTTTCCAGGCTGTTTCGAAGCCTTCGTTTGTCAAGGGACATTTCTTGACGATGTCCTTTGCCTCACCTTGAGTTTTCTGATTGAGGTGGAACAACTTTTCTACCGGGCTTAGGCGACTGTTGTTTTTGTATATGGCCGTGAACAGGTCACGAAACGTTGGCCAAGATAAGTTGTCGCCCTTGAACACCTCAGTATCACAAGCTGGCAGGCGGATACTATGTTCGCGCGCGCGTTCTCCCTCAGGTTTGACTGCCCTATCTTTTTCCTCCTTCAATTTAGTTTGAATTTCAGCCATGTTCGACATGCATCTCAGGAATACGGCATATGCCGCTTTATGCTTGATCTTGACCGCTGCAATTTTCTTAGCATCGAGCGTGTCAGAGTCAAGCAATTCTTCGAGGGCGGTCTCGGCTTTTTCCCACTTCGCTTGCAACTCTTTTTGCTGTATTGCAAGAGTGTGTATAGTGTGCAGAGCCGCATTCATGTCATTAAAATCGGCCTCGAATTCGATTATTCGATCGGCCAATCTAATATATGATTCCATGTTCATGGACTAAAGTGGAGAGCGAATTAACCAAGGTATATAAACTTGAAAGACCTGAGCGAAACACCCAACCAACAACTATTAAAATTACGCAGAATTGATTATTACTTTTAATTTGTTTATTTTTGTCTGACTTTGCAGATTATTGTGCCGTAAAACAGGGAGCAGGGGGAAGCAACACCAATGTGTTTTGTGTAAATAAAGGGGCCACTCGCCACTTCCAAGTTTAATTGTATTGTATACTAAGTGCGCGCGCTGGTATGAACTCAACGAAAAGTGGAAAAACGTGTAATAAATCTTGTGCGAAAATTTATTAAGAAACTAGTGAAATTAAAGTGATGCAAAAAGAAAATTTAAATCGAATGGCGTGAAATTTTGCGTGAAAGTGAGTGTACCTCTTCCTTGTGCTGTGTCCGGAGAGCCTTACCGCTGGTGGGGGGACAGGCCAGATAGTCACAAGGAATTAAAAACGTTAATGTTACGCGCTTGGACTTATTTTTCTTTTTGGCACTACACAATTTTTCACACTTTTCGCGGTCAGTTACAAGCACGTATGGCACTTCAAATGGATTTTCGCACTTTTTATTTATTATTTTTAACCAAAAAAAATGTGGCAAGAAATATTGCACTTACTTTGTGGCTGTTTGCTGTTCTGGTGATTGTGGCAAGTAGTTTGTGTGATGCAGTGGCTTCCGCTGGCTGTCGCTTGCTCATTGTTTTGACGCTGGTATTAAATAATAGACTTTTTGTTGGTGGGCAAAATACTTTTCCTGATGAATTTTTTGAGGAATTCTTAAAATGTGTGCGGTCAGCTATGATGCTTTGTTGTGGACTGTAATTTAGGTGCTGTATATTCCTTTCTCGGGGAGATAGGACCAAATGTTCGGCCGGTGTGCGTCTAATCCTGGAGAGGTGGGCGCACCGGGGTCGATCTCAGTGGGAATGTGGCGTGTGGAATAAAGGAATAGACAAATAGGCGAGAATTTCTCGTTATAATAATAATGTTTTATTGAATATAAGTACAAGATTTTGGTGACAATATTACCTGTATTGCCTGTATTGTAGAAAAACGGCAGAGATCCTTGGCGGCAGATGTTAGCTGGTTGGCTGTTGAAATCAAAGAGGCCGGTTGTATAGCAAGCTACAACCGTTGACCCGCAAAATCCTCCGTTTTGGAGGGGAAAGGCACCCACACATCAACCCCGACATGCATATGCATGAGTGCTGACAAAAAGCACACATACACGTGCATGTACATGCATGCACATGCATGAGGGTGATGGTGTGGGTGGTTATAAATTAATTCGAGTATCGAGTATCGATTATCGATTTGCAGAGTTGCATTGGGGGGGTCGCAATCAGATGCGGAAAAGTTAGGCATCCTGCCTAAACAAGCTATTTAAGTTAAATGAATACAATAAAATTCCCTTCTGTTATAGGTATGTATATGGTAAACGTAGGATGAACGATTAAAAAGGGGGATATTGTAGTGTATGGAAATCAGTTTCTCGGTGTGAACTGGGCTTAACTGAAATTAATAAAGAGCGCATTGCGCACTCAACGAACCGGACGAATAACTCTCTAGTCTAGTCGTTCATCCACCGTGTAACTGTGCACATCGCACCTCTTTTGTGTTTTAGCATTTAAGTTAATATATTCAATAAATATTCATTTTATATAACTAAGTTGGCGCCTAGTTATTACAATCACTATATTTAATTTGATTTTATTTCTGGTTATACAATTTAATGATCAAGTTTTAACTTGCACGCACTTCGTCCAAATTTATAATGATGGCCGCCTTTTCTTTTTCGAGCCGACCTCCCCGTTTCCAACTTGTTTCAACACCTGTTGGCCATTTACAGGGGCGATTTAAGTCAACTTTTTAAGTAAGATAAAGTGACCTAAAAATTTTTCATACAGACACATATGCATATCTACACTTATCTACAAAAGTCATCATCACTAAAGTTTTTCCAGTTTTTTCTAAGTTTTGCTCCGACCTTCATTATTTTCGATATTTTTATAAAAATATATATTATTATATAACACAACAATCCAAATATACACTTAAAACTTTTAGAAAATTCGGGAAAATTCCGCGAATTTTCATGCAAATTTTTAGCTTTCAGTAAGAATTTTTAGAATTTATCTCTCAGAAAAATTCTAAAAATTCTTACCGAAAAGCTGAAAATTTGCATCAATTCAAATGGCGTATGAAGCGTTTTTGCATGAACGTTTGGGGGCAATCAAAGAGAGATTTTTTGAAATATATATGTACATATATACAGTGTTGCCCTTGTGTCGCTTTGCGGAGATTTCATCGTTTTTAGAACATTTTGCTCCTTTGAAAGCTATTTCAAATATTTTTAGAACTATTTTGAGGCTAAATACTTTACCCTGTCATAAACATCAAAATTAAAAATGCACTTCATTATTTTAAGAAGTATCTATAAAAATATGATTCAGAAATTATATCCTTTCGAATTTATAAGAAATCCATAACTTAAAAATAAAATACTTTAAATTTGGTCACGGCTTTTTAGACATATTGTCCATAGCAAATTATTTTAAAAAGCCTACCTACATAACATTGATTGTGAATATGATCATAGTTTTTTGGGTATTTTAATGTAGAGAGGATTTTTATTAGTGCTAAAATTTTTTTGTTCGATTCCTTAATCTCATCGATTGTAATACGCGATAGTGCATCAGCACCAACGCTTGATTTACCCTTAATATAAACTATAGTAAAGTTATATTCCGCTAATTCTAGCCGAATTCTCGAAAGTTTTGAAGAGGGGTCTTTTATGTTGAATAGGTATACTAGAGGTCTATAATCTGACTTTGCAATAAAATGGGTGTCATAAACGTATGGTCGAAATTGCTTGATTGCAAAGTAAATAACTAAAAGCTCTAATTCTATAACGGGTTTTTCTGCTCTGCTTTATTAAATGCTTTAGAAGCGAAACAAATTGGTAAATCACCGCCTTGCTGTTCTTGACTCAAAATAGCGCCACATCCAGTTGTTGAAGCATCAACGGTAATAGTAAAATATGGAAATTGAAGTAATGGTGAAAGTAACGCTGCTTTCAAAGATAAAAATGCTCTTTCGCACTCAACATCCCAAACGAATTCAACTCTTTTTCTGCATAATCGGTTCAGAGGTGCTGCCAGAGACTCAAAATTTGGTATAAACCTTCTGTAACAGTTTGCGAACGCGACGAATCGTCGTATCGCGTCTTTATCAGTCGGTTTTGTATACTTTTTAATTGCGTTTATTTTGGAGTCGTCTGGCACCAAATATTTGGCTGAACATTTGTGACCTAAAAATATAACTTCTGGTCGTAAAAAGTTGCATTTATTTGGGTTAAGTTTGAGATTGAAAGACCTACAAGTATTGAAAACTTTTGAAAGATTTTTAATATGGTGTGCTTCACTACAACCTATGACGATAATATCGTCGACGTACAAAAATGCGACATTGGGTGGTATACCCGAAAAAGCTATTGTCATCATTCGTGAGACTGAATTTGGTGCTACATTTAAGCCGAATGGAAGAACTTTCCATCTAAATGCACCTCGGTCAGTGCTGAAAGAAGTAATGTCACGTGAGTCAGGATGCAAGGGGATTTGATGAAATCCCGAAAAAAGATCTAATGTGGAAAAATATTTTGCTCTACCAAGATTATCTAAAATATCGTCAACTCTAGCTAGTGGAAATTTATCAGCAATGAGTTTTTTGTTTACTGCGCGAAAATCTACGCGCATACGATAAGCTTTTTGACCATTCGCATCCTTCTTTGGGACTACAATCAAAGTACTATTGTAAATAGAGTAACTAGGTTCAATCAAGTTGTTGTCTAACAGTTTATTTACTTGGCGATTTATTTCTTCGCGTTGAGAGTATGGCAATCGATAGTTTTTAACATATACCGACTCGTTGTCTGTCAATCTTAGTTTTTGCTCGTAGAAGTTGTTTAAAGTCATTTTGTCCGTGTCAAGAGCGAAAATGTCGGCATAGTCTATGCAAAGGTCAATTAATTTACTATGAGCATGTTGAGGTATTTGATTTTTTAAAATCGAACAGTTTTTTCGTACGTTTGTCTTCTGTTTCAGTCTTGTTAATTGTATATACATTGCAATTTGAAAGTTTTTCTGTCCGAATACTGTTTCTTTTCACATACCTGACATCATCTGTGGTGTTTATGACTTTAATTATTGGGTTACTGGAATTAACAATGCACCTCGCTGTGAAATCCAATTTCCTGCGGGTCCACAAAAAGTGGCTCGAGTGAATCTCCTAAATCAAAAAGGCTGAAGATTTCACATCTGTGAGGAATGATACAACTGTCGCTTTGTGTTCCCTGCAGGATTGGTACCGCGACTTTCTCATTACCTGCCCAAAAACAAATACTATTTCTTTCATAATTAATATTGCATTTGTTAATTTTCAGAAAATCTTTACCCAATATTCCATCGGATGGAATATTAAAGTCTTCATTTACAACATGTAAAGTATGTTTAAGGGAAAAGTTTGAAAAATTTAAATTTGCTGTAATTTTACCTAAAGTAGAAACTGAATTGGAAGTGACACCGGTAATGTTAATAATGTCGTTTGTATTTAGTGCGATATTACTGTCTATACATGATATTTTTATTAAAGAAATGTCTTCTTGAGTGTCTACTAAGAAAGAACAACATTTTTGTGACTTGTTAAGTTGTAATTCTATGAAATCTGAGTAATTTAAATTTAAACAATAGATGCCTATTAGTGGGGGAAGTTCGCTTACTCGCTTTGTTCGTCCACCCCCAGTGTTCGCTACTGAGGGGCACACACGTTTGAAGCGCGGACTTTGGCATTTCTACCTCTACCGTTTGACGATCTTGAATTGTTGCTTATATTGGTACTGTTATTTGGAATTGAATTTGAATTTGAGTTTGAACTTGCATTGCTATTGTTGCTATTTTGGTATATATTTCTATTGTCATATCGATATCGCTGACTATTGTTACCGTTACGGTTGCTACTGTATGAAAATGAACTATTACTTCTATAACCAGTATAGCTGTGATTTGGGTAAAAACCGCGATAATTACCACGTGAATTTCTAAATGTATTGTTACCACGCGATCGAAAAGCTAGACCCTGGCGCTCTGTTACTTCGTTATTTTGCTCTACAATGAGTTCCGCTACTACGTCTTTCGGATCAGTAAATGCTGTTGAGGCTAAAATGGTTGTGACTAAATTGGATTTTGCGTTTAAACGACACACGTTAACCGTTTGTTCGACTGCCATTTAACAAGCTTTCGCTTGAGTGATCCCTTCAATAATAAGAGACCACTCAAATGAGTCAGCTAAATCTTCAACTTTTTTGGCAAACCCTGTATAATTGTTATTCTTAACGTGCAACGCTGCAATTTTCCCTGCTACAACTTTCGAGTTGTCTGGTTTGATCCTGCTACGTAGAGCTACTTTAATTTCATTGACTGAAGTTACTTGTGTTGGTATTGCTTAACGGGCTTTACTCTCAAGTTTTGATTTTAAAAATGCTATAAAAGTATTAGTTAAATTTGCATTAGCGAACTCTTCAAGTAATTCAATTTTGTCTATAAAAGTCTCAAGTGCTAGAGGATCACCGCTGTAATTTCCTCTAATAGAATTAGCACACATGTTAATGAGAGATTTCTTTTCCTCAAGTGTTGCCATGATTTGATCGTTAAGATCTGATTCTAAATTAGTAGAAGTTGAAGTTAATTTTTTGTCGGAAGAATCTTCGAA
Organism: Eurosta solidaginis; assembly: GCF_040869045.1. Classification (NCBI taxonomy): domain Eukaryota; kingdom Metazoa; phylum Arthropoda; class Insecta; order Diptera; family Tephritidae; genus Eurosta; species Eurosta solidaginis. Next base: position 232,124,151 of record NC_090319.1, on the reverse strand, counting down.
GCCTGTGAAATCTGCCGACAAAGATAATTTATTTTCCTGTTTTGTGACTGTTTTGGTCGAAGATGAAGTTAAACTTTCGGAGCTCGAAGCTAATTTATCGGAATCGGATTCTGAATCTGAAGTTTTGTGAACTCGCTTCCTATTTCTAAAATTGTACATATGTAGTTATAAGAAGAGCAAAAGAATTTAGTTTAAACTACTATGAAATTACCCTCACTAGGGTAGGCACCTTGTCGTTGGTGTGAGGGCTTAGCCGAACTCCATAGCGCCCGACTATGAGGCGTAGCTGTTTAGGACTGACATCTACGCCGTTTCGCCTCATAGGAGAGCGGCGGGATGTCGGTGACCAAGAACTGCCAACCCCCTAATCCAGGGTGTTATGCGGACCGTGCCTATTGGACGATTTGCAGCCAGGGGATAAATTCGGCTGTATTCGAACGGAGCCTTCCCGATACCAGGCCATCTCGGGAAGTAGTTATGGCCTTACCGCAGTAAGGGGCGCTGCTGTGGCGGACGGTTCTTTCCCCGTATATAATACTGGACCGCTGAGCCCGCCTTGTCGGGCAGGTGGTCGTACGACCAGGATGAACAACTCATTACCTGAATGTAATAAGGAGGATGTAAAGAGGAGGACTGAGTCGCAATCCAAGGACGACAAATACGAATTAAGCGATGCGTCGGACTCGGGGAGCGAGAGTAGTGCTGATTCAATGAACTCCGTGTTGGAGAAGCACACAAATGAAAACGGAGTAGAAGAGTGGAGAAGGGTACGGAGCAGAGGAAGTAAAAGAGCTCTCTCGCAGTACCGTGCAGCACTAAGAATTGTACAACGCTTGGGAGCAGTGGTCGACCCAACAGAAGTGGAGATCGAGCGCTTGGAATGGGCCCATGAAGCGGTAGAAGTAGGTCGAAGGCAGTTCAAAAGGTTTGCTGCGAGAAACCCTCGGTTCTGCAACCGGTACGAGGAGGAAGAAGCGTCGAATGGCAGAATGAAGAGGCAACGTTCGGCAGAAGGCGACAAGCCTGCTTTCAAGAGGCAGAAAGGACCCAGTCCTAGAGCCGCGAGGCAGGGCAGTCGCATAGACAAGACAAGTAGGCCCAAAGCTGTAAGACAGATGGGTTCCAATAGCGAGGTAGCAACTACCTCGAAAGCCGCCAGTCAGAGGGAAGTTCCAACTACGGAAGTAGGAGATAAGCCAAAGGGAGATAACGCTAAGACTCCGGCTTTCTCGGAGGCGCTAAAGGGAGTTAACGCGAAGACTCCGGTGTTCTCGGAGGTTCCAAAGGGAGATAACACTAAGACTCCTGCTTTTCCCGAGAAGATGAGTGATGTGGCAAAGCAGTCACTGACTGTGGCGCTGGTTGATCGTAGCAGTCCGTTCGGACAAATGACTACTGAAAGGTGGAGATCTGTGGAAAGGGAGCTTATTAGCTTAATGCTTAAGATGATGCGCGAACAACCAAGTAAGCCCCTTCCAACCTTTGATTCGGGGGGATGGTATAATGGTGTGAAGATGATAGCGTGCGACAACATCGCGAGCTTGCGGTGGCTGGAGGAAGTCGTTCCAAACCTCCAAAGGCAAGGCACGAATGCGCGGTTTGAGGTGGTGGATAAAGCGCAAATCCCCACGGTACCAAAAGTTAAGGTATGGATACCATGCTTGATGAAGTCGGAGGATACACTGCGACTTCTGCAGAATCAGAATCCGAACATACCGACACAGGATTGGAAGGTACTTACTGTATCTCGGCCTACCGAGGATGGTCAGTTCCACATCTTCCAAATAAACAAGCAGGCGGAGGATATTTTGTACACGCAGCTTGGCAAAATGTCCTTTGGCACTGGCAAAATTTACATGCGACTCAGGAAAAGAAGTCCCGAGGATAAAAATCCTAACACGCTGGAAGTGGGCGAAGTCGAAAAGGACCTCAGAAGCCTAAGGGAAAAAAGACAGGTGGAGGTCCCCGACGTCACCACGAACGTGCTAGAAGAGGACCAACCGCTAAATGGTGCTGTGACTCGCACAGAGGAACACACGGCACAACATTCACGAGGGGCTGAAGGGGGCCTCGAATACTCTAAACCAAAAGGGCAAGAGGAGGACGACGACGTCAAGACGAAGGTGCTGGAGGGGGACAAACAGCCCAATGGTGCTGCGAGTCCTACAGATAAACCTCCAACACAGTAAAGTGGCGTCGAGCGAACTCCTCCTAACCCTTGAGGAGGGTTCGTTTGACGTGGCGCTGATCCAGGAGCCGTGGCTCTCATCGAGAGGAAAGGTTTCTGGACTTAGCGCGCGCGGGTTTGGCGTTTACTACGCACAAACGGAAGGACGGGTGCGAGCTGTAGTAATGGTAAGGAAACAGCTGCATTCATATATGCTGCCTAATTACACCACCGAGGATCTCGTAGCGGTGGCCGTTGAGCAAAAGAATAAGCAGGCATTTATCCTGGCGTCCTGCTACATGGCCCATGCTGCGGAGGTTCCACCGATGGAGTGCAAAAGGCTAGTACAGGAGGAAGGGCGCAAAGGGCGGTTGGTCATAGGCGCAGATGCAAATGCGCACCACAATGCGTGGGGAGGAGCAGATACGAACGAGAGAGGCGAATCTCTATTTTGTTACATCCTGCAAACCAATTTGCAGATAGCCAACAGGGGAAATGTTCCTACATACATTGGTCCAACATCCAGCAATGTTCTGGATATTACATTGAGCTCCGAGCGTGATATATCAAGGTATGATTGGATGGTTCTCGATAGACCATCCTTCTCCGACCATGCGTATATAAGCTTCAGCATCCCACTAAAGAGCGTAGAGAAGGGAGGAACCTTTAGAAACCCTAGGGCAACGAATTGGACTAAATTCCAGAAACATGTAGAAACGAAACTGGGACAACCCAAAGAGGTTGCTAATGTAGAGGAACTGGATGAGTCGAATGAATTCCTAACAAGGACGCTTATGACTGCGTATAACAAAGCTTGCCCTCTAAGAAGATTCAGAGGAAAAGCAAAGCCGCCATGTTGGAGCAATGAGCTGTCTTCTAAGAAGACAGGTAAAAGAAATGTTTAAACTCGCAAAGACCGCGGAAAGCGAAGCGTGTCGGGACGAGTACAGGGATCTACTGAGGATCTACAAGCGTGAAATTACCAGGGCGAAGAGAAACTCATGGAAAAGTTTCTGTACGGACATAGAGTGCTCCAGTGAAACAGCACGGTTGAAAAAAGTCCTAGCAAAGGGAAACATAGTCCAGGGACTAATAAAGAAAGAGAACGGGGAATGGTCAAGTAATAGTGAGGAATCCCTTGAGGTGCTTCTTGATACACATTTCCCATCGGGAGACGGTTTAGAAGAACCAGCAGACATCACTCACACTTCGATCACGGAGCTAGTGGTGCCGGGCTTGGTGACCGATACCAAGATCGAGTGGGCAGTGAAGACGTTTTCTAAGTTTAAATCGCCGGGCCCAGATGGTATATTCCCGGCCATGCTACAAGTCTCAAGTAGGGCGGTCGTGGAATGGCTTAAAATAATATTCGATGGGTGCATAAGACTGAATCATGTACCGCACTCTTGGAGAACTGCTCGTGTAGCTTTTCTACCAAAGGCGGGGAAGATCGGTCACGTGTATCCCAAAGACTATAGACCCATTAGCTTAACATCATTTCTGCTCAAAACCTTTGAGAGGCTGATAGATGTGTACATAAAGTCCAACGTGGATGAAAAGCTGCTCTCCACAACACAGCATGCGTACACCAAAGGCAAGTCGGTAGACACCGCATTGCATAGGGTGGTAATAAGCATAGAAAAATCCCTGGAATATAAGGAGTATGCTCTAGGAGTCTTCTTGGACATTGCCGGGGCTTTCAATAATGTTGCAAAATGGGCGATTATGGATGGTCTTAATTACATTAAAGTACATCCTGCCTTAATCAGATGGATCGGCTGCATGTTAAATTGCAGAAAGATTACATCACAATGGGGATTGTACGAGGCCACGAAATCAGTGGACAGGGGCACGCCGCAGGGAGGGGTGCTATCACCTCTGCTGTGGACACTGGTCATCAACCAACTGCTCAGGCAATTCGATGAGGGACCCGTAAAACTTACGGCTTACGCAGATGACGTTGCAATTGTCATAAGTGGAAAATGCCTTCCAACGATTAGTTCTTTGATGGATCGGGCGCTTCGGGATATTCATACCTGGGCATCTAATGTCGGGCTGAAAGTCAATGCGGAGAAGACGGATATGGTCTTGTTTACAAAGAGGTACAAGGTCCCAAATTGGACCAGGCCTAAGTTAGGAGCGGTGACCTTACAGGAGAGACCTTGCACAAAATATCTAGGAATCATCCTAGACAGTAAGCTGTCATGGAAGCTCAACTTGGAGGAGAGGGTCAAGAAGGCCTCAACGGCACTCTATGCATGTAAAAGAATGCTGGGGTGTACGTGGGGCCTATCGCCCTCTCTTTCTCATTGGGTTTTTACAGCGATTGTAAGCCCTATTCTATACTATGGAGTTCTTGTTTGGTGGAAAGCCACACAAAAAACAACATACCTCAAAAAATTAGAGGGGGTATGCAGACTACCGATGCTTTGCATTACGGGAGCCCTGAAAACAACCCCGACGGCTGCACTGTATGCCATTCTGCACATTCCACCTGTAGACCTGGTAGCAAAGAACAAAGCGTTAACGACCGCAACCAGGCTCGATGCTTCGGGGCAGCTTGAGCGCCGACCATATGGCCATAGTAGTATAGCGTCCTCAGTCGCAAGACGAACAGACTACATGATTCCCTACCTGCACTTTGAGGGAGTTCTTAAGGCCACAATAGAGGTGGACGGTTGGCGCAAGGGTGCGCAAATGGCGGACGAGGCGATACATGTGTACACCGATGGTTCCAAAATAGTGGAAGGAGTAGGGTCTGCGGTATACTGCGCTGATCCGGAATTAAGCAGATCCTACAGGCTGCCGGATTACTGTAGCGTTTTCCAAGCGGAAATATTAGCCGTAACCAAAGCAGTAGAAACCCTGGAAGAGAATAGCTTAAGCTGCAACCGTGTTAACTTTTATATTGACAGTCAAGCAGCAATTAAGGCAATAATCTCGCATAGCACAGCATCTAAATGCGTGTTAGAGTGTAAGCAGTCTCTGGAGAGAATCGGGACAGGGAGAAGCATACATCTATATTGGGTCCCAGGGCATATGGGAATAGATGGGAATGAAAAAGCGGACGAATTAGCTAAAAAGGGCGCATCCCTTGAAGCTTGCTCCGTAGACGTCCCAATTAGATTGGGCGAGATTAAGCGAATGCGAGAGGTGCACATGATCGACCAAGCAGAAAAGGCGTGGGTTCAAGCGCGGGGCTGTAAAGTGTCGAAGATTATGTGTAGGTCTTACAACCTTAGACTAACACAGTTGCTTCTATCATTAAAAAGAGAGGACTGTAGACTCATGACGGGTATTCTGACTGGACACTGCCTTCTGGCGTCACATGCCTTTAAATTAGGCTTGGTCAGTGATAGCAGGTGTAGGAAGTGCGGGTTGGAGGAGGAAACGATCGAGCACGTTCTGTGCTCGTGCCCTGCACTTGCCAGGCTAAGACTCCAGCTATTAGGAGTGATACAGCTGTCAGATCTAGAAGCAGCAAGTGGCTTAAGTCCTAGGAGGCTTCTGGTGTTTGCCAAGAGGACGGAGTTATTTTATAACATAGGTCCTGGTTTTTGATAGGGTTTTTCAGTTTGGTCGTTAAAACAAACTTCTGGTAACACTACGGACTCAATCAGTCTATGTGAGGTCCTCATGGACCGGCCAGTTCAACCTACCTACTATGAAATTAAGGAAACACTTATTCGAATGTAGGAATTTATAATTCAAGCTGAAAGGTTGAGGAAAAAGAGAAAAAACAAATTTTTGGAAAAGGGAATTGATTTACAGTGAATTTTCGCTAACGAAATATTTAAAATTTATTGGAAGAATTCATTTCAAATGAAAAATAATTGTATGAAAAATCTGTAAGAAGTAATTGAATTTAAAATGGCTCAAAAATATGTAAAATCTTAAATGACTTTTCATGGAACCACCGTTTTATATAAAAAAAAATGTATCGTTTGGTTCTTCACGGAACCCACCACTTTATATCAAAAAATATTGTTTAGTTTTTCACGGAACCACCGCTTTATATCAATAAAAAATATTGTTTGATTTTTCACGGAACCACCGCTTTATACCAAAAAAAATATTGTTTGGTTTTTCATGGAACCACCGCTTTATATCAAAAAAATATTGTTTGGTTTTTCACGGAACCACCGCTTTTTATCAAAAAAAATTATCAAATTTATAGGGTGCAGGTACCCTGTTTATCTGTTTCACCAGTCTTATATGGTGAAAATTAGTATTATGTTGGGAAAAGGACGTATTAAAGAAATTTTACCTGAAGTAAGAGAAATTTTAAATGGAAAATTTGTGAGACGAATTTGTAAAATGAATTGATAAATTTTTAAATTACAAATTTGAAAATATGAAAAATTTGGAGAACGTATTAAAGAAATTTTACCTGAAGTAAGAGAAATTTTAAATGGAAGATTTGTGAGATGAATTTGTAAAATAAATTAATAAATTTTTAAATTAGAATTTGAAAATATGAAAAATTTGAAGAAATTGTAAATTTGTAAAATGAGTTGAAAAATTTGAGAAAAAATAAAAATTGCAGATTTGAAAATGTTGATATTTATAAAATGGTTTGAAAATTTTAAAAATTGTTGAAAACTGAGATGCACGCACCGTTTTCGTAAAAAAATCCAAGTGTTTTATATAAACGGACGCACCGTTGTTATCAAAAAACTCCAAAATGTTTTATATAAACGGACGCACCGTTGTAATCAAAAATAATGTATCATAGTTAATGCGGACGCACCGCATTTAATAGAAATTGTAATTTTTAGTATACATATATGTAATAAAACTTGCTGCTATTTATGTTGCTGCTAGCTTTCGTTGCCGACGGTGTTTGCTGCTGCTGGGCTTCGCGGTTGATGGTGTTCTTTACTGCTGAGCTTCGCTGCTGAGGGTGTTAGTTGCTGCTGACGGTGGTACAGTATCTAATGTCATTACCTGGGTGGCGCGGATTTCTTTATGTGCCCATTATGTACATCAGTTACATAATTTATAACTTATAATCATTGTATATGTATGGCCTATGATCGCCATTATTCATATTTTCCGACATTCTTAACGATATAATATTTTTCAGCTTTTTAAGCCAAAATTTTAAACAGCCGCTGCAGAACCAAGCACACTACCTTCGCACCACGTTTTCCACGATACCACTCACCGTTGCTATACCACCGTCAAAAGTCCTGGCACAGCCGCCATGTGAGGTTCCATTTTGGAGCCTCTGAAAAATAATGTTCTTGTGCGCTTTGCAGCCCAACGCACTCCACACCAAACACTTATTTCATGTTAAAGTTTTAAGTTTTAGTTTGTGTTCTTTATTTATGTTGGTTTTTGTTTCTTTGTTTAATAAAATGTCTTTATATTTTTTATCACTATATTTAGCTTGATTTTATTTTTGGTTATACAATTTAATGTTCAAGTTTTTACTTGCACGCACTTCGTCCAAATTTGTAATGATGGCCGCCTTTTCTTTTTCGAGCCAACCTCCCCGTTTCCAACTTGTTTCAATACCTGTTGTCCATTCACAACAGGGTGAGACAAGAAGGCTGCTGTACAGGACTAGTTCTGTCTTTGAGGGGTTAACGCTTAGTCCGGCGGTCTACGCGCAACTACTCAGTTTCCTCAGTGATCCCTGCATGACCGCACTAATCACATTAGGACACAGACCACATACCAGTATTACTACGACATCCGCGTAGGCGACCACTTTAACCCCATCTCTGTTGAGTTGACGAAGTATGTTGTCTATAACACAAAGGCAGACAAGTGCTGACAAGACCCCGCCCTCAGGGGTTCCTTTCCCCGGATGTGCCGTGATCTCACTAGCCCCCAGTTTAGCGCTTATAATACTGGACCGCAGAGCCTTCCCTATCCAGTTTACAATAGGGTCCTTTGTACCGGGTACATGAAGGGGGCCTATTGCTTCCAGCCGGACATTATTGAAAGCTCCCTCTATGTCCAAGAATGCAGCCGGTGGAAATTGCTTGTTTTCGAAGGACGATTCTACCTTTTGGACCACTTCATGTAAAGCGGTCTCTGTTGAGCGGCCCCCGAGATAGGCGCGTTGGGGTGTTGATAGCCCCGAGGTATCCAACCTACCGCGAACGTGAATGTCCAGCAGTTTTTCAAACGTTTTTAGAACTAACGACGAAAGGCTGATGGGTCTGAAATCCTTCGGCTTTTCATGTCCACTCCTATTAATTTTTCGGATAAAGTGCACCCTGTCCCTCTCCAATTCAGGGGCTCATGATTAAGTCGAATGGAGGCTTTAAAGATGTGTTTCATCCAGAGTATCACCAGAGAGCGAGTTTTTTGTAGCATCGCTGGGAAAATACCATCCGGTCCTTGTATGGTGAAAAACTGTTGATGGCCTATTCTATCTTTTTTCCGTTATAAGTTCATTTATTAATCGGAGGGAGGGTATTACACCTGTATACTCTCTCGGTTCCATTTGGCTGGAACTACAGCCTGGAAACTGCGTTTTTACCAGCAATTTCACTGTTTCTGCGGAGCTCCCTGTCCACGATCCATTTTCTTTCCTCAGGAAGGATGGGCAGGAATTTTCTTTCGAGAGAATTTTACCAATTCTCGAAGATTCTTTAGTTGACTCGATAGAAGAGCAAAATTCTTTCCAGCATTCCGTCTTTGCCTTCTGAATAGCTTTTTTATAGCACCGGAGACTATCTTTATACGGTTCCCAGTTTCCATTTGACCGACCCAGGTTGAATAATTTGCGAGTCTCTTTCCTGAGCGTAAAACGGTTGGAATTCCACCAGGGGGGTATGCCTTTATAATAAAACTAGTTGGACAAGCTAACCGGAGGGCAGACCCTAAGGCCTTCTCCAGCTTGCTATTGTTAGCATCAAGGTCCTCCACTGATGAAATTTCCTGTGCAGAAGCCTAGCTTATTTCCTACCACTTTGACCAACCTTCGTCAACTGGTCCTCTTTGGATTACATTATGGCAGATATTGAATAGTATCCTCCTGTGGTGAGAAAACGGCTGACTATCTGATACCCTCCAGCTGTCTACCCGAACATTGCTGTTACCGCTTAGTAGCGTGACTTCCAACACCTCCTCCCACCCGTTGAATGTGCCCGTGGTTAGAAATACAAAGGTGGGTGTGTTTCCCCGATTACACACTACTAGGTCAGTATTAATAATAAAATGGGAAAGTGACTCACCCCGAGTGTTGATTTCTTTACTTCCCCATAGGGAGTGCCTGGAATTGGCATCACATCCCAGCACAATGTTAGCAGATCTCCAGTCCTGCATCAAGGCTCGGACCTCCTCCGGTGGAGCGTTCCTGTCATGTGGCATGTAGCAAGAAACAATTTGTATGCTGACTCCGTTAGCTGTCTCTAGCGAACTCGTTGTCAGATCCGAAGAGCTGTGACAAGAAACAAGAAAAACATTGTAGTTAGATTTTACCAGAACGCATGTCCTAGGCTTCAGAGTATCCCTTTATTGAGAGCAAGGGCTATATCAACGTCTTCTTCCAGTAGGAAGACGGCAAGTTTGTCCGAGTTAGGCCAGCCTAGAGTGGTGGAGGTTGATTTGGACAACCTTTAGACCCCTTGGAATTATTGGGGTCCAGGTTATTGGTCGGCGAGCTGTAAGTCCTCCAGGCGCTTGTTAGCATAATCAACCTCATCCGTTTCTTTCTCCTCCTCCTAAGAGACCGGAGGATTTTCACCTTGGCGCGCCGCACGCCAAAATGGAGGGTGAAGGTCGCTTTGTCAACCGGAGTAATGCTGTCCTCTGATAGAGGAGCACGAAAGAGAGGCTGTTCCGCTGCGATTCCTCTGCCTTGATGACTACCCAGGCCTCCATGAGCACATCGCCGTTGTGGGCCCGCAAATACTTCAACAGCGTCCCGCTTAATCCCTAGGCCCACCCAGACCTCCCCTAGGGCCAGCGCGCACTTCTCCAGGAAGTCCTTGGACTGCTGGTCCTCGCATTTAACCACCCGGTAACCGCGAACAACCTCCGCCAAGTCGAAGGAGGGGAGATTACCCTCCGGGTTGGCCTTGACAAAGTCAATGACCATCTGAGACAGCCTTGCCTCTAGTTCCCCCACTTTTCCAAGACGGGCTTGCCACTGTTGGTGGTCGCATCCACTAGCGGAACTTGTAGGTCACACCGAACCATTTCTGAGAAAGTGTTGGCCCCTCCCAGCGCTCCGTCTGATATAGAGGCGTTATCACCGGTAATTTTACTCCTCTTTGAGGTACTAGGGGCCTCTTCTATAGACCGATTCTTCTTTGAGGTGCTTGGGGCCTCTTTCAGAAACCGATTCCTTTTACCGGCGGTGGTCCTGTTCTCGGCTTCCAAGTACGCCCTGTACTCGTCCACCACCGCTTGGAAAATAACACGGTCTTCCGCATCCTTGGGATGGACGGTACCATAAGCCCTGTTCCACTCTATCCTATCCAGGACAGATAGAGCTACTTGATACCGCCTACTCCCAAATAGTGCCTTGGACCGTGCCTTACTAGCTGTATCCCGCTTCTTCCTAGCAGCGGTCTAAAATTGTTGATTGCGTGGCGGAGTACCGTTGCCCACAGTACTTTTCCCGCCACGTGTTGCGTCAGTCTCTTGACTTGAAGATAGGAACTCCACATCCGTGGGGTCCCTCTTTCCGAGTCTAGGTCCGTCAGTTTTGCCGTCCCCTACCCCGGTCCTAGATTCCGTCCTTGTTACCGTCTGTGACGTCGTTGTCGTCAGAGTCTTAGTCATATTGTCGTCCGTGTATTTGTTTTCTTTTTTAATTTGTTATCGTTATTTGTTGAAAAGTTCATGTTTTGATCCTACGAGTATGCACGGAAAGGGTTGGTCACTCGTCCGCAGAGCCGGCATGCGTAGAGAAGGCACTTGTACCTCCGACCTTGCCCGGGCATCGGAGGGGACCGTTCGAGACCAGCTACTCAATATCCACCCGCTGGCCATTCAGCCCTCTGCACGGGTACCGCAACACCTTTGCTTAGGGTGGTGGGATTGGGTATGTACCGGGATGGGAAAAAAGACAGGAAGTAGGTTTTGCGGTGTGGGAAAAGAGGTCACCGCTCGAATTCACCGCCGAAGCGTTACCAGGTGTCACCACGAGGAGGCTCCCCCATACCGCGGGGCAGGGTGCTAAACAGCTACGAGTCGACGCTTTGGGGTGGCGCTGGTGTGTGCAAAACGCAACACCCCCATAAATGACACCAAGCACTGTTAATATAACAACAACATAGGAAGTAGCTGGAATCCTCCAGTGCCTCCACATTAGTAACTTCTTTGGGTTGTCCCAGTTTTCTTTATAGGTGTTTATGGAATTTGGTGCAATTTTTTGACCTAGGGTTTATAAAGGTCGCTTACATCCCTATTCTCTTTAGGGAGATGCTGAAGCTAATATACCCAAGATCGGAGAAGTATGGTCTATCCAAGACCATCCAATCATAGCTTGATATAGGTTCAGAGGTCAATGTAATATCAAAAACATTCCTGGATGTCCGACCAACATATGTAGAGATACTACCTCTATTTGCTATGTGCAAATTGCTTTGCAATGTGAAAAAAAATGGAGACCCTCCTCTATAATTTGTATCTCCTCCGCCCCACGCATTGAGGTCCGCATTTGCATTCCAGCTTATGAACAACTACGTGCCTCCTCTTCCACTAGCTTCTTGCTCTCCGCCAGTGGCGCCTTCGCAGCAGAATGCCAGAGTAAATGCCTGCTTATTCTTCCGCTCGACGGTCACCACTACGAGGTCGTCAGTAGTGTAATTAGAATCGTCTATTTTTCCTTACCATGACTGAAACCTTCTTTTGATGACGCGTAGTGAGCACCCAATGGGCGTGCGCTGACATATGCCGAAATACTGTTTCGATCAAACAGCACCACAGTCAGTGACTGCTTCCCCACTAGAGGTTTACGCCGATCACTTTATCGGCGGCGGCGGCGTAGGCTCTATTATATACAGGCGGCGGCGGCGTAGGCGGCGCGCCGGCGTACGCCGGTGTTCTTACTTTAAAAGCTTGATTTTTCTATTTAAAAAAATAATATTTAGGAAAGGTTATGTTTGTATGTATTTAAGGAAATCAATGTGTTGGCCATTTCGGAAACATCCAGGGTTTTTGCATCAAAATCTCGCAGACCGTTCAAAAATTTTCAGGAGTAGCTCCTTGCGAAGGGATTGTCCCTCGTTCGCATGCTCCAAAGAGGCTTCGAACCTAACCCCGGTCTTTGGAATTGGTACTGCTGCGTCTGCTGAAAAGAAATAGAGATACATAAAATAGTCACACTTTTGCCTGTATATCTCGTGCAAAGCGTAGTTTCACCTAGGGTTAACTCCTAATAATCGTCGCGAACACAATTTCTTTAAATCATTTGTCGCTCCTTGGCGGTCACGCATAAAGGCGACTTAGGGTTGCTATGAATGGTCTATTAATACTCATGACTACCGTGACACAGGGCGCCTCCAGCTTTTTCGGCTGTTTTTGTGAGCTAAAATTTCCGATGTGCGAACAGTAGGAATCCCTACCACCAGTCGCTACCACGCCTCCTGAACCTCACGCCATATACCAGTACAGAAGATATACGCCTGCGACTTCGAACTCATACCTTCGTCGACGTCACTTTCCTAGAAGCTCTAGGTGTAGCTCCGAAGACTTTCCAACGGATGCTTTTGTTGCGCCATGCTACCGAGCTACACTTTGAAACGTTAGGGAGTAACTATTCGGCCAAAGATGCCGCCCTCGAAATCATAAGCAGTCTAAGTGGATGTCATTGCGTCATAGGTGAAAATCCGTATAATCCTCGGCGCATCTACATAATTAAAATTTTACAATGACCCTGGATAAAATTTTTAAAATGTAGACCAAAGATTGCAGACGTTTGTGTTCACAACATTGATTTCAATAGTCTTCGTTAAATCAAATTTAGAATGAAAGTCGACGGATTTTAAGTTGAAAGTTGTTAACTACTGTTTTCCGGCCTTACGATATAGGAGCTCATTATGGATGACCGCGTAGCTTCAGTTTTCAGACAAGTTCGACTGTCCACTACGTTAGGGTAGTATCACACACGGTCATTAGTTCCACTGTCTTGGGAAAGCTTTTGCTTCACCACTTTGAGTGTTCTTGCGAAGGACAAAGCCTCACCTGGTAGATATATGTGCCTACGTATTCACAATTGTAAAAGGAGCCGTAACGTGTAGGTGATATTTAAACTTGGTTGATAGGCTATAATCAATGTGATTCACTCCAAGGGACTAGTTTTGGATAAGGCCGCCAACTTTAGGAAATGTCAAACCGGGAGACTTGGGTGTTGAAGGATGAAGTGTGAAAATCAAAATTAACATTTCAGACGCTATTGTATAGTTTCGCAAATAAACAACAGATGTTTGAATGTAAGCCCAAGCGATTTTTCAAACCCTTCTCATATGTACATATATCCTCAACTTAAGTATGAGGTAAGAATAATTTCAAAGGAGTGTTTATGCCCCTAGAACCTACTAAAGGATTTTGCATCACTGATATCGCTTATTCTTGAGGACAGTTTAAAAACATGTTCGCCTTGGGTCATTTTATTTGAATTAATTGTTCATTATTAATTTTTTCAAAAATGTAAAGTGAGCATATAAATTTATTATATAACTTTTCTTTTAGTATTTTGTTTTAATAACTTGCTGAATTGGGTGATGGAAAGTCCGTGTTAAGCTGACATCGAAAGCGCCTGTTATTTTAAATAACTTTTGAATAGTTATAAAGAGATAAATTTCGCAATTAGTTTCTTATAACTGGCAGTGATGGGCATCCGTTGATACCACTTTCGACCATATCCGACCAATTTTCGACATGAAAAAGAAATGGCCTAAACAGTCTTAAACGAGCAGAAAATATAGTAACGCGCCGGACGCCGCGCCGCGACGCCGATATTTTTGACATTCGGCGGCGCCGTGCGAAAAACGACCAAAATCGGCGGCGGCGGCGGCGGCGGCGTTTATCGGCGGCGTATATCTCTATTCCCCACATCACTTATTCCTAGGGAACAGCCGGAAACCTAAAATTAGCTAATTTTGCCCTCCGAGGGAGCAGGAGTCTTGGCGTCATCTCCCCTTGGTTAATCTCCTAATTCCACATCCAAGGGTGGCACATCGCTACTTTCGAGGTAGTTACTGTTGGGCTATTGAAGCACATCTCTCCTGCAACCTTGAACCCACTTGCCTTGTCCATGCGGCTGGAAACCAGACTTGTTGCCTTCGGCCGAACGTTGTCTCTTTATCCTTACGCTCGAATATTCTTGTTGCTTGTAACGTTGCAATACCGAGGGTTTCTCGCAGCAAACCTATTGAACTGGCATCGATCTACTTCTACCGCCTGACGAGCTCACTCTAAGTGCTCACTCTCGAGTTCTGTTAGGTCGACCACTGCACTCAAACGTTGGACAATTCTTAGTGCTGCAGGGCACTGCGAGAGTGCTCCTTTACTCCCTCTGATTCGTAGGCACCTTCACTCTACTTCTCCGTTTGGACTCGTATGCTTTTCCATCACGGAGTTGATTCTTTACTACTTTCGCTCCCCGAGTCCCTGGCATCGCTTATAGCGATTTTGTCTTCTTTGGCTTGCGACACCGTCCACCCTCTCTCGCATTCTCCTTATTAAAATAACATCTTCAGTCATTCATCCTGGTCGTATGACGTCCTGTCCGAAAGGGCCGGGTCAGCAATCCAATATTAAACATGGGAAAGATAACGGTGTGCTACAGCAGCGCACCTTGCTATGGTAAGCTATCAATACTTTTTTAGGTGAGCGGATATCGGGAAGGCTCCATTATATATGCCCTGACTGCAAATCATCCAATAGGCATTGGACACCGACATCTCGCCACCCTCATATGAGGCAGAACGGCGTAGGTGTAAGCTAAACCACTCCGCCTCATAGTCGGACGATATAGCTTTCGAGTCAGTCCTCACACCATTGACAAGGTGCCTACACTAATGGGGCCGAAATTTAAACAATTGCAAGTAAAGTACATTGAACAATCAAAATGTATCCACAATAGTCCATCAATTGTTTCGAAGGTACTTATTCACTAGAAATTGGAGATAGGCCAAAAAGTTCAACCTAAGAGAAAAAAAAGTGAAGGCGAACACTTATCCGGGAGGGCTTCGCGATGGGGGTGAAAGAGTTTATCGGTTGTCAAGTCAAAACTAACGAAAAATGCATGTTATTGCACTTTCAGCACACAAAAAAAAAAAACAAAAAAAAACAATACGCACATAGATACCCTCCTTAATAACTATATAAAAATACTAGAAAACCTGGTAAGACGACAAACTTGTTTGGTTTATCGACACTTCGATTAGCAGGTCGCGTGCTAGTAGTCCACTTATTACTACCATTATCGTAAGACAAACACCTCTTGACTTTCGGCAGATCTGGTCTTTTGCAGCGGAAGAGAATATATTTACCTTCAGTGAAACCTGTCAGTGTGTCGCCATTTTCATACCAAAAGCGATCGCCAACACGTGTTCTATAGAATTGTTCAGTAAGAATGCAAAGAAATGTGGGACCAGCAAGTGCACCCGCAACGTGCGCCTCAACTGCGCCGCCAACAGTAAGATCTACATCTTCGTAGCCAGAATATAAGGTTTTCATTTTCTCAATTATCTGCAAAGAAAAACGAACACTTTTATCGTAATCATAACTAGTAAATAAAATGTTACATACATAGCCATCAATAAGATCACGATAATCATCCCAGCTGCTAGCACGTCCAAGGCCGCAAAACTCTCTCATGTCATTGTAAGATGCCAACCCATGATCCCGGTTTCGTTGAATATCGATAGCGCGTAGATCGCTGCCAAAAGGTCTATTTCGTCTCAATAAAAAGTGCTTTATCTGTATTATATAAGAATCATTAGAGATTTATAGTCGGCTTGAATTCAAAACTCTATATCAACAAAAACCACTTCTTAGGAGAGCAAAGAAATAGCTTTGAATAATATGTTGCAATGTTCTAATAATGTGAAGTGATAAAAAGAATCATCACGTTTTCATACCAGTTTTTATCCAAGCGTAAACTTGTACACAAGGGTGTTTTAACTTTGATTGGATAACGGTAGAACGAAATAGAACGTAATGG
The DNA here is from genome assembly GCF_040869045.1 of Eurosta solidaginis. Lineage (NCBI taxonomy): Eukaryota > Metazoa > Arthropoda > Insecta > Diptera > Tephritidae > Eurosta > Eurosta solidaginis. The sequence continues at coordinate 232,107,844 of NC_090319.1, read as the reverse complement.
CATAGAGGAATCGAAATATATATATTGCAACGAATTTACAGCAAACCCTCTTATTTGCAACCTTCTGCTAATTTCGAATCACTAAACTGTTGAATAAATAACTCCAATATTTAATAATGCAAAAGGGCCTTTATTCAAGTACTTTCAAAATAACTCTTCTATTGCTCGACACACAGTGTGCTTAATCGAAACTGATTCTCGCGCCTCTAGTGTTGGTGCTTGTAACGACAGCCTGTCTTCATGCTGGCTGAAATGGGTGACAGCGTGTATATGTGTCTATGTGTTTATGTGTTTTGTGTCCAGGTCCGTGCCTTAGTCGCAATGTTGCCATTAACATAATATTAACATAATAACATTAACATTGACAACATTGTACTTTTAGTGAACACAATGTTGCAACGGAAATAAGATGTTGCGCTTGGCATCATGTTGTTATAATAAGTAAAATTTCACCATGTTGCTAACATCCTAGCAGCCTTGACGAATGATATGTAACTATGTGTTTGTTCTGTTCTGGTGTGTATGGGGATGTGTATTTCTGCAAGGCTATGAGCGTGTGAATGCATCAGTGTGAGCGGTCAAGGCACGGACCAAATGTATCTGCGTAGGTGTTCGTTTTGTGGAGCGGTAAGCGTGTGAATGTATGAGTGCCTGATTGTATAGATGGAAAATACGGGAAAGCCGAAAATAAAGTTTGGCATGTGATAGTAAAAATTTTCCGTTTCTGGATAACGTTCTTTGCCACGGCGGTGGCTATAAATGGGCATCAAGCTAGGCAACGGGCAAACGTTTTTTTGTAACAGTGCCCAGTGCAAATGAAGTGAAGTGTGAAAAAAAAGAAAAAAAAAAAATTAAAAAGGTGTGAAGTGCCAAGTTAGCAAGACCTTTTCAAAAGGTTTAAAAGTTTTTAGTGCGCGTTATTTAAAGGCATCAGAAAAGTCCTGGAAAAGTTTTTAGCGCGCGGAGTTGCGAGGCCTACTCACACCCTGATCCGGCAGTTTCCATTGGGATCCCACCAACAAAATTTATAATACCAGGTAAGTGTAACCTTTCTGTGTTTTAACTCTCTCTCCCAACCTGGCATGCCCACTGGAAAGTTGGCTTCTATATAGCCTAGTTTCCAAGCAAGCCAAAAGGAAACTTGCATGCATGGCTCCACACCCCCATACATATACGTATATATGTATACAGGTGAGGAAATAAACCAAATTGGTGGCGGTCAACACAACAACAACAACTACCACGCACTACACTAAAATTTTAATTTTTTAGCGCACCCCACAACAACAACCACTATAGCATTTTTATATTGGCGATATACGGCCGCAACAACGACGACAGCATTTTTTTTTATATTGGCGGCATAACGCTCAACAACAACTACACCATTTTTGTTATATTGGCGGCGCAACACCAACCATAACCGGTATTCATTTTTTTTCTTGGCGACATACCGCCCAACAACACTACAACAACGTTTCTATATTCGCGGCATAACGCTCAACAACAACTACACCATTTTTGTTATATTGGCGGCGCAACACCAACCACAACCGGTATTCATTTTTTTTCTTGGCGACATACCGCCCAACAACACTACAACAACGTTTTTATATTGGCGGCATAACGCTCAACAACAACTACACCATATTGCATATTGGCGGCATTCCGGCCAACAACAATTATCACGCATCCAAAAGCACTACATTACATTTTTATTTTTACCGGCGTGCACCACACCAACAACAAAAACAACAAATTATTCGTATTGGCGGCATACCGCCCAACAACAGAATCACCTACAAGGACTTGGAACTTTACACATAACATCTTTCACTGGCGGAGTTGAGCCGCAACAACAACAGCAAAAACACGATAAAATTTTACATCGATAGCAATTTGCACCGGCGACATTGGGCGACCACAAAGCTGGTAGCAACATTTGTACAATTTTGGGCCGGCGCATGTAGTCCTGGTAACCTAAACAACAGCAAACACTGGCGGAGGGAGGAGCTGTTCCGGAATCACATTTGGTCATAGTATTATGTTTGTATATATTTATATATTATAATATTTTTTTTATATTTTTTTATTTAAATACTATCATAGAGGGCATAATCTTCGCAAGGAATGGGCAAAACGGTCATTTCGTTACCGGGGCAAAGCATTTTGTTGTTAGGAGATATATAGTTCTTTTTAGAGCTTAACTCCAGATTTCAGGAATTAATGGTGGTACTCCTGCCTCCATCCCTTTTCTTTTTGTTCTACATTATCTTTTTGTGTTATTTTTTCTCGGTTTGACAGTTCTTTTTCTTTATCTTTTGGTGCATTTATCTTCTACCATATACACATTTCTTTATTCACACATGTTTTCTGCTACCTATGGTAGCACTGCACCAACAAAAGAAAACATTTTTTTTCTAAATATTTGATTTTCACTTTTTTTATCTGTTTTCTTTAAGAATTATTGGGAAAACCAATTCCAACATACCTTTTCTTTGCCACCCCGAGATTATACACAATAGTGTGCCCTCCGCACCAAAGAATTTTTTTGATTACACATTTTTAATTTTTATTATTAATTTTTGCGTTTCACCATCACGCGGGCAGCTTTGATACTACCAAAGCACTCATTATCAAAGATCACCAGCGAGTGATCTTGGCTGAGTGTTTGAGGGTGGCTATTTTGAGAGTGGTCATAGGTACATATGTATGCTTGAGTTTTTTTTTGTTTCAGCTACTCAACTGTGGCGGCGCCGTTGAATAAGAAGAATAACTTGGTGAGTGTTTTGAGTGAAACACTAAAATTTAACAAAATACACCCGTTTAGTTGTATGTACCTGTGTTAGCACAGAAAAATAAAAGCAGATTGCAACGAACATATGTACATGCATGAAAAACGTCGCAAACGTACATTTGCACTTACATACATACCTTTGGTTTTCATAAACATATAAATTATTTTGCTTTGATGACCTACTTTTGCGTTGTACATATTTGATCTTATGTTTACTTGATCGGTTGCGGTAGGTCAGGGATTAGGGTACTTGCATTTTTTTTTGTTCGCCCTCTTATTTTATTTTGTTTGAATTTGTATCTTTAGGATTTAGAATCCTTAGCTCCTATTAATAATATTGCATTAGGGTGGCCCTAAAAGTTTTAACTTTTTTTCTATTTGAGATCAGACACTTGGTCTATTCGTCGTAAGTATTTTGTATTTAATTGAATTCAGAATCAATTGAATTGAATTTGCAATGTTAATTAGCAATAAAGTTTAGCATTAAATTTAAGCATTTTTTTTTTTTATTTTATTTTTGAGTAAATAGAAACTTTGCAAGTGATCCTAGTAGCTAAACCTTTTGAAATCATTGTCACATTATTTTGTATTAAACTTTCAGTTTAAAGTTCTTTTTTTAGAAATCATTGAACTAGTAGTAGGGTGGTGTTTGCTAATTTGTAAACCAAGAACTTTGTAAATAAATTATAAGAATAATGTTTGGATGAAATTTGAATATATTCATTATGCAGGGCTAGGTTGACAATATTTGGTGTTGGCGCTGCGCTTGTGCGGGTCAAGTTTAGGTGAGGGTGAGTAGTAGGGAAATGTCTTGTTGACGGACGGAGGGACTTATGTCAGGTTTGGGGGAACTGTAAGTTAAATAGGAGTCAGCACAGTGCCCATGGTGCAGTGCAAGTTGCACTGCAGAGGGAGGGTAGACTCCACCTGACAATACAGGCCTTCATCCCCCTTTTTCCCCCTCTTAACTCTGCCCCTCACGTTTATTTCTATTTGTTTCAGCTTTTCTCTCCTTTATATACACATGCAGGTATGAACCTTTTTTTTGTTCATGTGGCTGCGGGTGAGGTCGGTGGTGTAATACCCCGCCCAAGAGGACGAGCTAGCCTGGGCCCGCAAGCATACCTGCTTGCCGCCGCTCCTCACCACCCAAAACGTCAGCCACGTAACAATGGCGCCCAACGTTAATAGCCCGATCACCTTGCTTAGCTTTTGTCTTTCCATTTTTTTTTTACCTTTTTGATCCAAGTCATTTTTAAATTAGTAGTCTGTTTTACATTATTTTTATTATTTTTTTTTTTTCTCTGATTTTCATTAATTTATCAAGTTCGCTCCTATTTCTTATTTAACCTTTTTAGTTTACAAAAATTTCTTTCAGTTTTTTTGCTTTGTATTCCCAACGATAAATAGCCCGATAATCTTGTTTATTTCCCACATTTTTCAAGTAACTCTATTTTCCACTATTCTTTAATCTTCCCACTTTTCTTCCAGATTTCCTTCCTTTATTTTCCCATGTTCCATCCAAACCCAATCCCTATTTCCGTCTTTTGACAGGACAGGGACCGTCATGATGGCAACGTCGTTTGGGTTCGCCTGGCGGACAAGTGTCATCATGACAATGAGATAGGGATTAGCGAAGTGCTCATACCAGGGTTCCTTCTTCGGGTTCTTGCAATTTGACTAAGTGATACCTGGTATGACACTCAGCTAGAAGACGGACGTTAGCAGGGGGTCGTGGCGAGCTGTTTAAGCTAGCTTACCGGGAGTCCAGCACTGCCGGTTAGTGAAGTTTGCAGTCGTCGCCACGATAGTTAGGAGAAGAGGTGTGGCATCCACCCTTAGGGACTAGTTCTCGAGCGTGATGTGCCACACTTCCACGGACAGCACGACGAACCAGACCTTGAGGTACTTAGTTACGGACGAACATACTGCCTTCACCGAACCTTCGCCAAGGCAGCACCAAAAACACCAAGACATATATATTCAAGTTCAGTTAACCCATTTTCAACCATTAAGTTCGATACTTTTAAATTTTTAGTTTTATTTATTATTATTTATATTTTTTTTTGGTTGTGGGTTATTTCTTAACCATTAAGATTATTTTCAAAAAGTGCTCACGTTAATTTTTGGAAAGTTTGGAGTTTTTCTATTTTTTGTTATAGTGTTTTTGCTTTTAGTTTTTTTGTTGCATTATTTTATTTTCTACATTTATCTTATACATCCATACATTGCCGGATATTCATATTATTATTATTTTTATTTTTTTTTTTTGCCAATTTTTACACGCAACTATAGGGGTTGAAATTAATTTTGGTTTTAATTAATTTCGATACTTGAATTTTTTCTAGTATATATACTAGAAAAATATTTTTTTTTCGTTTTAAACCTGAGTTTCGTTTACCCTTAAGATACACATATACACATTACCTGGATTTTTACACACACACATATATATACGCATACATACTAAATTTAATTGTTTTATATATATGGTTTTCATATTGTGTTTTTTTATATATTAGTTGTTATTATAAGTATATTTGGTTATTGGGATTTGCAGTTGGCCCTAACTATATCCATCATATCCTTGCTTGCTTCATATTTTTTCATTATTTACATCTTTGGGAGTATTTTCAAATAAATACTTACATACATATCTTCTTTGAAAACTTTCCCTTTTATTTGCTTTGTTGGGGTTTCATAACTTTTGTTACTTTTCGCGTTTAGATTTTTTCTGGTCAATTTTTTTTTTTCACATTCCGACAGTGGATTTCGGAGAAGGAAGTCGAAAATAGAGTTGTTGGGGAATTGATTATCCTCGACTCCCAGAGGCGTCTAACTAGGAGCCGCGCGCGAGCCCTAGAAAACCAAGTAGTTGGTTCGGTTTTTAGCCAAATTGACACGGGTACACCGAGGCCCGTTGACTTTGTCCCTACAGACTACTTTAATAGGTGTGCGTCGCGGATCTTCGGAACTTTTGGCCCTGAACGTCCAATTAGGGTCCCTTTCGTGAACGTGGTGTCGTTAAACGAGTCCGAAAATAGTTTGAACTTCTCAAAAAAGGTCGATTTGGTGTGCCAGATGTCGAATAGTGAGGACGTGGGTGGCCGGGGGGCCAGTGTTTCTGCAGTGAACGCACCGCCAACGGCTTCCGGTGGCCTTGGTGTTCCCCGCGCTGACGCTACGGAAAATGAAACCAATGTTGAACAGCTGAGCGGAATGATAGCGATGATGGCGCAACAACAAGATTTGGTGGTGCAAATGGCGGGTGAAGTGCGGAGCATCAAGACCAACGTCGATCATCTTGGTGGTCGCGTGGCAGAGGTGGAGGCATCCAGCCACGCGGTGGGACATCGGTCCGCTGTGGCATCCACGCCCGAGCCTCAGAACCAGAGGGGGGAAACTACTGCTCGCGACGGTACGCCGAATACTAATCGGGCTGCCGAGCGAGACGGTGGTAACCCTCCAAGGTGGAAAAAATTGGATTTGGAAAAGTGGCACATCAAATTCGATGGGACAAACAAAGGAATGAGCGTCGAAAGCTTCGTATGCCGGGTAGAGAGAATGCGGGAACAACACAACATCTCCTACTACCTGTTATTCACAGACTTTCACTGTCTGGTTTCCGGCGGTGCCTTGAAGTGGTATTGGCAGGTGCTTGAAGACCATTCCGATGATCCCGATTTTGGGTATTTTGGTCTGAAAGCAGAACTGCTAAGTCACTTCAAGTCCGCCGAGTCAGACTACGAAATCATCCGTGAGATAATGGAAAGGAAACAGCAACCCGCAGAAGCTTTCGACGACTTTTATAGCGGAGTCCACAACTTGACGTTCCGTTTGCGGAAGAGGATCCCTGAGAGGGCCAACTTGACCTTCGCCATAAAAATGGACTCGTTGGCGGAGCTCAATGCGGAATGCAAGAGAGCCGAAAAACTCATCAATGAAAATAAGAGCAGGTCTAAAGTGGTCAGCGAGCTAGGCTTCGAGCTTCCCGAGCAGTTAGGAGAATCAAAAATAGAAGCTTTTGATAGGAAGCCTCAACGTCCACCCCAACACCAATCTCAACCTCAACATCAACTCCCCACAAATCCCAATAGTGTTCGTCCTTCCGTTAGTCCCGCGTCCAAGCCCACTGTCAACTCCTTTTGTGCTTCTCCCTTCCACTTAATGTTTTGTTTTTCGTGTGGTATGCCAGTGGATCACTTTGTGAAAAACCCGGCAGGAGCACAAAAACCAAATAAATGTTCGTCCTCGTTCCACAATATGGTATGTTTTGCGTGTGGAAGTGATTCGTCCTTTTGTGTTTTTAAACCGAAGCAGGGAAACCCCAGGCTGGCGGAGTTGACCGGGGACTTCAGCCAGAAGACAGGCAACCCGGCAGCACAACTGTAAAGATTTTGAGTAGGGAAGAGGGAGATAAAAGAGTTGAAAAGATAGAGGGAAAGTTGAAAAAGCGCGAGGTAAAAAGCTTACACCAGAGAAAGGTAGAATATGAAGAAGCTAGGAGAAGAATTTTTTGTGAAACAATAGATATTAATAGAAAGAACAGAAATTTTACGAAGATAGAGAAAATGAGGGAAAAGAATAAATATTTTATAAGGTTGAAGAATAAAATAGTTTCAAAAATTGTTACAGTGAAAGGAGATAATAGGTTTTTCGCCAAAACAAATATAGGAGGTCACGAGGTCCTGGCTCTCTTGGACTCAGGGGCGAGTGCCAGCTGATTAGGAAAGGACGCATCTGCACTCCTTCGGGAAAGAAGCCTCGATTGTGCCAATCAGGGGCCAAAATATCCGAACCGCGAACGGGGAGGAAACCGCCGTGGTAGGGGTCATAAAGTTACCAGTCGTGTGGGATAATACGACCAGAGAATTGGAGTTTTTGATAACTCCTGATCTGCAACAGGAAGTATATTTTGGGATAGACTTTTGGCAGTCCTTTGGTATGAGTGTTGTGAGTAAAGGTATGAATGGGAATCTGTGTCCAAGTGTTGCCAGTGTGGCGGAGCTTGTACCCGCCGAGGGTGACTTGTCTTTCGATGCCGTGCAACACGTTTTAACGACGGAACAGCATAATATGTTGGAGCGTGTGAAGGCCAAATTCCCGTCCTTCGCGGTACTGGGGTTAGGCCGGACAGACAAAGAGGAACACGTCATCGAGGTGGTGGATGAGAATCTGCCAGTCAAGCAACGCCACTATCCAATATCACCAGCCATACAAAAATTAATATATGCAGAGTTGGAGAGGATGTTAGGCATGGGAGTAATAGAGGAGTCCAACAGCAGCTGGAATTCACCGGTCTCCTTGGTCATTAAAGGAACAAAGAATCGCCTATGCTTGGACGCTCGTAAGATGAATGAGAGAGCACTTAAAGACGCATACCCGTTACCCCACATCGATGGAATACTCAGCCGACTACAAAACACGAGATATATCTCTGCAATTGACCTCAAGGACGCTTTTTGGCAGATTCCTGTGGAGAAAAAGTCAAGAGAAAAGACTGCTTTCACTGTCCCTGGCCGACCCCTATACCATTTCACGGTCATGCCTTTCGGGTTGTGCAATGCAACTCAACGAATGTGTCGTCTCATGGACAAGGTCATTCTGGCCGCTTTACGTGAGTGTGTTTTTGTTTATCTTGACGATTTGTTAGTGTGTTCCGAAGATTTCGCGTCTCATATGTGTCTGTTGGAAAAGGTCGCTCGGTGTCTTCGCGAGGCTAACCTAACAATTAATGTAGAAAAAAGTAAGTTTTGCTTTAAAGAGGTACGATATTTAGGGTACGTATTCGGGGATGGCTGTATTAGAACGGACGCCAACAAAGTGGTGGCTGTGAGGGACTTTCCAGTTCCGAAAACCCCGAAGCAACTACGACGGTCCTTGGCATGTCGGGATGGTACCGGCATCTCATACAGGACTACGCGACTATTGCAGCTCCGCTGCACGAGTGCTTCAAGAAAGACAAAATCAAGAAATTTACCATGACGGACGAAGCAATAAAATCATTTGAAATTTTGAAGCAAAGTTTGGTTTCTGCACCGGTGCTCACACATCTTGACTTTAGTCGTCGCTTTTTCATTCAATGTGATGCATCAACTGACGGAGTGGGAGGGGATTTGTTCCAGCTAGACGATGACCAGAACGAAATACCTATTGCCTACGTTTCAGCAAAACTAAATAAAGCGCAGAAAAACTACAGCATAACAGAACTGGAATGCTATGCTGCGATCGTGAGTGTTAAAAGATTCCGACCTTACGTGGAGGGAACCCCGTTCACCATCATAATTGATCATGCCAGCCTCAAATGGCTCATGAATCAGAAAGATCTTTCTGGGAGGTTGGCAAGGTGGAGTTTGAAACTCCAGGGTTATGATTTCGATATCCAACATCGAAAAGGTGCGCAAAACGTGGTGCCCGACACACTCTCACGAATGCACATGGACGAAATACTAACGAACGATAGAGCCATAGACGTGTGTCTCGAGTCACCGTGCTTCGAGTCGGAGGAGTATACGGAGTTGAAAAAGACGGTGACCGAGAACAAAGACAAGTTACCAGATCTGTGTTTATTGGACGGTTACGTTGACAAACGAACGCAATTCGACAGGGGGGACCATCTTCTAGCGGACCAGACCTGGAAGCTCTGGGTTCCGTCGGAATTGTGGCCGGGACTGGTAGAGTCGTCCCACAGCTCACCGTCCGCTGGTCATGGTGGCATCCACAAGACGCTGTCCCGACTACGGCAGAAATATTACTGGCCAGGAATGGTCACAGATGTATGCGTCCATATAAAAGATTGCGAAACTTGCAAAGCAAATAAAACACAAAACGTTTTTAAACAACCGTTAATGGGGAAACAAAAAGTCACAGAACGACCTTTCCAACGTTTATTCATTGATTTTATGGGTCCTTATCCACGTTATAGAGATGGTAATGTGTTTGTCTTTGTGTGTTTAGATCATTTCTCGAATTTTGTGTTTTTAAAACCGATGAGAAGGGCAACTTCAGCGGAAGTCGTTAAGTTCTTGGAGAGGGATGTCTTCCATGTGTTTGGTGTGCCTTAGTATGTCCACTCAGACAATGGGAAGCAGTTTGTGTCAGAAGTTTTCAACCACTTTCTGGAAAAGTATGGCACCAAACACATAAAAACGGCATTTTATTCGCCACAGGGTAACGCTGCGGAGAGGGTGAATAAATCTGTTCTGCAGATCATTAGATCCTTTATAAAGGAGAATCAAAAGAATTGGGACAAATGCATTAGCGATGCTGCATTTGCGCTCCGCAGTGTTACACACTCCGCAATCAACATGTCGCATTATTTGCCACTTTCGGTATGCCTATGATACAGCATGCTGCATCATACGAGCTATACCGAAAGCTGGCGGCGGTTAAGGATGTTGATTGTGAAATAGAAGCATGCAGCGATAGAATGCAGCTCATCTGAGACAAAATCATGAAAGAGCTGAAGTTGGCCCATGACAGGAGTAAAAAGATATATGACACTAGAAATAGAGATGTAAAGTTTCAGATTGGACAAGTGGTATACCGCCGAAACTTCAAACAAAGCTCCCAAGTTGACAATTACAGCGTCAAGTTAGCCCCGAAACAAATCAAATGTATAGTTTTAAATGTAATCGGGAATTCGATGTATGAACTTGGCGATAGTTTTTCAAAATAGTTTAATGTTTTTCTGTAGTGCCAGTCCTGTTATATGTTATTTATTTATTTAATGACGTATTTTATGTATTAACTCGTTGACGCATGTAATAATTTTGTTTTTCTTGACTTTGTATTTATTTAATTATTTTTGCATTTATTTATTTTTTTATTTTATTTATTTTACCTACTTGACTATTTGATCTGTGATATTTTTTTATAATTTTTTTTTTTTGCTATCTGTGATATTTTATTTTATTTTATTTTATTTTATTTTTATTTTATGTTATTTTATTTATTTTTTTTTATCAGTTATATCTTATTTACTATAAGATATGTAGAGTAGTATCTGTGATATATGTTTAAGTAGTAGCATTAGCCCAGTGATTTAGTTCGTAGTTAGACAGAACAAAAGTTTAAAGGCGTGAAAAAAAAATAGGCCCGGCATTGAGTCGTGGGTCGAGGCCACACGTTAGACGTGGGAAATGATACTCGCCAGGCCGCGTTGAAAACCTTTTACGCACACGCTCCATAGTGCAGGCACCATCGGCGGTTGCGAGCCTGTAACGACAGCCTGTCTTCATGCTGGCTGGAATGGGTGACAGCGTGTATATATGTCTATGTGCTTATGTGTTTTGTGTCCAGGTCCGTGCCTTAGCCACAATGTTGCCATTAACATAATATTAACATAATAACATTAACATTGACAACATTGTACTTATAGTGAACACAATGTTGCAACGGAAATAAGATGTTGCGCTTGGCATCATGTTGTTATAATAAGTAAAATTTCACCATGTTGCTAACAACCTAGCAGCCTTGACGAATGATATGTAACTATGTGTTTGTTCTGTTCTGGTGTGTACGAGGATGTGTATTTGTGCAAGGCTATGAGCGTGTGAATGCATCAGTGTGGGCGGTCAAGGCACGAACCAAATGTATCTGTGTAGGTGTTCGTTTTGTGGAGCGGTAAGCGTGTGAATGTATGAGTGCCTGATTGTATAGATGGAAAATACGGGAAAGCCGAAAAGAAAGTTTGGCATGTGATAGTAAAAATTTTCCGTTTCTGGATAACGTTCTTTGCCACGGCGGTGGCTATAAAAGGGCATCAAGCTAGGCAACGGGCAAACGTTTTCTTGTAACAGTGCCCAGTGCAAGTGAAGTGAAGTGTGAAAAAAAAGAAAAAAAAAATTAAAAAGGTGTGAAGTGCCAAGTTAGCAAGACCTTTTCAAAAGGTTTAAAAGTTTTTAGTGCGCGTTATTTAAAGGCATCAGAAAAGTCCTGGAAAAGTTTTTAGTGCGCGGAGTTGCGAGGCCTACTCACACCCTAGTCCGGCAGTTTCTATTGGGATCCCACCAACAAAATTTATAATACCAGGTAAGTGTAACCTTTCTGTGTTTTAACTCTCTCTCCCAACCTGGCATGCCCACTGGAAAGTTGGCTTCTATATAGCCTAGTTTCCAAGCAAGCCAAATGGAAACTTGCATGCATGGCTCCACACCCCCATACATATATGTATATATGTATACAGGTGAGGAAATAAAGCAGGCAAACAAGCATGCATACGTCTATAAAGTTACCTGTATTTCATGAATATTTTTTATATGTATACTGATAAACTTTTTGTTTTGTCTTTTTTTGTGGTAGATCATTTTTAATTTGCGGAAATAGCACACTGGGCACCGGCATCGGGAAAAAGGTGGCTAAAAACCGGAATCGTTGGCGGCAAAAGGTTCCAAATTGGTGGCGGTAAACACAACTACCACGCACTACACTAAAATTTGAATTTTTTAGCGCACCCCACAACAACAACCACTATAGTATTTTTATATTGGCGATATACGGCCACAACAACCACAACAGCATTTTTTTTTTATATTGGCGGCATAACGCTCAACAACAACTACACCATTTTTGTTATATTGGCGGCGCAACACCAACCACAACCGGTATTCATTTTTTTTCTTGGCGACATTCCGCCCAACAACACTACAACAACGTTTTTATATTCGCGGCATAACGCTCAACAAAAACTACACCATTTTTGTTATATTGGCGGCGCAACACCAACCACAACCGGTATTCGTTTTTTTTCTTGGCGACATACCGCCCAAAAACACTACAACAACGTTTTTATATTGGCGGCATAACGCTCAACAACAACTACACCATATTGCATATTGGCGGCATTCCGGCCAACAACAATTATCACGCATCCAAAAGCACTACATTACATTTTTATTTTTACCGGCGTGCACCACACCAACAACAAAAACAACAAATTATTCGTATTGGCGGCATACCGCCCAACAACAGAATCACCTACAAGGACTTGGAACTTTACACATAACATCTTTCACTGGCGGAGTTGAGCCGCAACAACAACAGCAAAAACACGATAAAATTTTACATCGATAGCAATTTGCACCGGCGACATTGGGCGACCACAAAGCTGGTAGCAACACTTGTACAATTTTGGACCGGCGCATGTAGTCCTGGTAACCTAAACAACAGAAAACACCGGCGGAGGGAGGAGCTGTTCCGGAATCACATTTGGTCATAGTATTATGTTTGTATATATTTATATATTATAATATTTTTTTTTATATTTTTTTATTTAAATACTATCATAGAGGGCATAATCTTCGTAAGGAATGGGCAAAAGGGTAATTTCGTTACCGGGGCAAAGCATTTTGTTGTTAAGAGCTATATAGTTTTTTTTAGAGTTTAACTCCAGATTTCAGGAACTAATGGTGGCACTCCTGCCTCCATCCCTTTTCTTTTTGTTCTACATTATCTTTTTGTGTTATTTTTTCTCGGTTTGACAGTTCTTTTTCTTTATCTTTTGGTGCATTTATCTTCTACCATATACACATTTCTTTAAGAATTTTTTTTGATTACACATTTTTAATTTTTATTATTAATTTTTGCGTTTCACCATCACGCGGGCAGCTTTGATACTACCAAAGCACTCATTATCAAAGATCAACAGCGAGTGATCTTGGCTGAGTGTTTAAGGGTGGCTATTTTGAGTGTGGGCATAGGTACATATGTATGCTTGAGTTTTTTTTTGTTTCAGCTACTCAACTGCAGCGGCGCCGTTGGATAAGAAGAGTAACTTGGTGAGTGCTTTGAGTGAAACTAAAATTTAACAAAATACACCCGTTTGGTTGTATGTACCTGTGTTAGCACAGATTCCTGCTCTTGCAAAAATAGGCCAGGAATTAGCAAATCAGAAAAATAAAAACAGATTGCGGCGAACATATGTACATGCATGAAAAACGTCACAAACGTACATTTGCACCCTTGGTTTTCATAAACATATAAATTCTTTTGCTTTGATGACCTAATTTTGCGTTGTACATATTTGATCTTATGTTTACTTGATCGGTTTCGGTAGGTCAGGGTTAGGGTACTTGAATTTTTTATTGTTCGCGCTCTTATTTTATTTTGTTTGAATTTGTATCTTTAGGATTTAGAATTAGCTCCTATTAAAAATATATTGCATTAGGGTGGCCCTAAAAGTTTTAATTTTTTTCTATTTGAGATCAGACACTTGGTCTATTAGTCGTAAGTATTTTGTATTTAATTGAATTCAATGCAATGTTAATTAGCAATAAAGTTTAGCATTAAATTTAAGCATTTTTTTTTTATTTTATTTTTGAGTAAATAGAAACTTTGCAAGTGATCCTAGTAGCTAAGCCTTTTGAAATCATTGTCACATTATTTTGTATTCAACTTTGATTTTAAAGTTCTTTTTTTTAGAAATCATTGAACTAGTGGTAAGGTGGTATTTGCTAATTTGTAAACCAAGAACTTTGTAAATAAATTATAAGAACAATGTTTGGATGAAATTTTAATATATTCATTATGCAGGGCTAGGTTGACAATATTTGGTGTTGGTGCTGCGCTTGTGCGGGTCAAGGTTAGGTGAGGGTGAGTAGTAGGGAAATAACTTGTTGACGGACGGACGGACTTATGTCAGGTTTGGGGGCACTGTAAGTTAAATAGGAGTCAGCACAGTGCCCATGGTGCAGTGCAAGTTGCACTGCAGAGGGAGGGCAGACTCCACCTGACAGGACAGGCCTTCATTTTTTCCCCCTCTTAACTCTGCTCCTCACGTTTATTTCTATTTGTTTCAGCTTTTCTCTCCTTTATATACACATGCAGGTAGGAACCCTTTTTTTGTTCATGTGGCTGCGGGTGAGGTCGGTGGTGTAATACCCAGCCCAAGACGAAGAGCTAGCCTGGGCCCGCAAGCATACCTGCTTTCCGCCGCTCCTCACCACACAAACAGTCAGCCACGTAACATGCTTTTATACTCTGTGATTTCCTCGTTGCATCTTCTAGGCGCTTCCAGAATTTATTTTGTTACTGCTATATAATTATAACTACAGATGCACGTGTATAGCTTCTCATATGCGCGTGTATTTGTGAGCGATACTTCCACAATTACAATTGCATACTTTTGGGAGCATCTCAGATAAGATATCTGCATACAAGCACTTCTTAGCATCGGCTTAGAGATGACAGTACCCCTTAGTGTTGCTAATATTCGTAACACTGCCTTCCACCTAAGTCTGATCGTCCCGATCAGACAAATCTCTCGATCTAACCGCTGCTAGCCTCTACAAATGAACCACCCTTCTATTTCGTGGTTTCCCAATTATATGTATGCGGTAGATGACATCACCGATCCTCTTCACAACTCTGTACGGACCTTCCCAACTGCATCGATATTTGGATTGAACACCTTTCCGCCGGTGAGCAGTACCAAATCTCTTTCCCGGAACCCTTTCGAATAATTTTCCTAGTCGTACCTATGTTTCATCTTACTACTAATTACCCTGGGCCGTTCCTTCACACTCTGTTGTTTGGCCAATGAACTACTTCGTAGAGCTTGAGGTTGACGGATTGGCTTCGCATAATCAGTATCGTTCCCACTTTTCACAACAGTTGTGCGCCCCGGCTTGAAACTACCCTCGCATTCTTTCTGGAAAATTCTTTCCTTCGTTTTAGTGCGTCCGATCGGGTTTGTCAATGCCAGTGTTTCTCTCGCAGGTATCTTTGATTTTGTTTTGTTTGGCCCATTCGTTCCATCAACTTTTACCTTTGACTTTCGTGGTCTTTGTCGAATATCTTTCACCAGAACTCGATTACTGCTGAACCCCTCTTCCAAACTGAAGTTAAGTGGCACATCTTGGTTCCATTAGCGCATAATCTTTCCTGGCATATGGATCCTGATGTCATGGTCAACTAAGAAGCCCACTCCCAATATGACTTCATCAACGATTTGCGCTACAACGAATTTGTGTAGAACCATGACATTCCCAATTAAGAATTCACAGATCACTTCTCCCTGGACTTGGTTATACTCGCCAGCAATCGTACGCAATCTTGCTTCAGGTAATGGCTTTACTTTCCTGTTGACCAAATCTAATCGGATTAAAAATGAGATGCGCCCGTATCTACATTCAGTACACGCTCCTTGCCATCCACATTTCCTTTGACGGTAAGACTGCTTGATTTCCTTCCAGTTTGCGAGATAGGTATCACCCGACATTCAATAGCTGGGACAAGTTCTCGATCTTTACATTTGACTCGCTCTTGCTTGTCTCCTCCAGCTTTGCGTTTACAACCAGCCAAGTTGGAACAACCATGACCGGTGCTGCAATGACGTGCAATGTGAATTGGGTTACCGCACTTGAAACACTTCATAACTCCCTTCAGTGCTTCCAAAATTGTGCCTACCTATTCTGGCCTTTCCACTTCGACGCGATGAGCTTTGTATGCGGGCTTACTCAAAATTAACGCTGTTTCCTGATTCAGTGCATGGGATACCGTTTCAGCCAATGTTGGCTTTGGGTTCGCATATGTAGCTCGTTTCGTTTCGGCATCCCGTATTCCATTTATAAAGCTCTGAATTTTAGCCCTATCGGTGTATTCCACAGGTGCGTCTGCATTTCAACATCCGACGCAAACTCCTGCAAAGTCTCATTCGCCTTTTGGTAACGATTTTGCAACTCAATTTGATATATTTGTTTCCTATCCTCGCTTCCATAACGTCTCTCTAGAGCGCTCATCCATGTTTCATAGTTGTTCGGTTCGTACTCTGAAATTGTCTGTAAAATTTCAGCTGCAGGCCCTTTCAAAGCCACGAACAGTGCAGCAACTTTATCTTCAGCATTCCAGTTGTTCACTGCTGACGTCTTCTCAAACTGAAGCTTGAATACCTCGAAAGGAACAGAGCCGTCAAAAGATGGAGTTTTTACCTTCGGTTGGCTCGCTGGAACAGCTGGGCGATTTAGTTGTAACTGTTGCATAAGACCTTTCAACGCTTCTATCTCGGCATCAATGTTGTCCTCGTGTTGTAAAATTGTTGGATCCTGCTCTTCCAGTTTCGCAAGAGCTGCGATGATACCTGATCCGAAATTTTTGTCGACTTTCCAGATATACGTGCCTATTGCGCTTCCAGTTGAGATGGCATATATGTCTTCTGTTCTTCCAATTGAGATGACATTTGCGACACCATTTCTGAAATACGTGCCTCCTGTGACTCCAGCTGAGATGCCATTGTCGATGTTTGTGCAGATATTGTGCTCGTCACTGTCTGCGGTGTTTCGTTTTTTTTCTTCCATTTTTGTTGTTGTTTTGTCGCTATCATAATGAAAGGCATCCTCAGCATTGATTCCTTCAAATACCATAGCTATACATAGTCGTCTTTGTAGCTGAGATTTATCGCCAAAAGTATCCAATCCGCGGAATTCCAACTCTTCCTTTAGTTGCTGGATCGTCAATTCACTCAACTTTGCCATGTCCAAGTTGTATTCGAAGTCTTCGGAATTTATTCAACAATTCCTCTTATGACACCAATGGTAACGAATTTACAGCAAATCCTCTTATCTGCAACCTTCTGCTAAGTTCGAACCACAAAAACTGTTGAATAAATAACCCCAATATTTAATAATGCAAAATGGCCTTTATTCAAGTACTTTCAAAATAACACTTCTATTGCTCGACAGATAGCGTGCTTAGTCGAAACTGATTCTCGCGCCTCTACTGTTGGTGCTTTTATACTCTGTGATTTCCCCGTTGCATCGTCTAGGCGCTTCCAGAATTTACTTAGTTACTGCCATATAATTATAACTACAGGTGCACTGGTACATCGCGTGTATTTGTGAGCGACACTTCCACAATTACAATTGCATACTTTTGGGAGCATCTCAGATAAGATATATGAATGTGTTTGTGCGTCTCTTCTCCGCTGCGTGTACGTACATATGTGTAGGCATAATGATTGATCTATTGATGTGCATACTAGGCTCTGCTTAGCATCGGCTTAGAGATGACAGTACCCCTTAGTGTTGCTAATATTCGTAACAATATAATTCCTTATTTTTTTATACTATCAGCATCCAAAATGATTTTGATTGAAAATAACTTAAGTAAAAATTGAGCTATCTTTACGAAATGTTTACTGACTCATCTGGAATAAAAAAATATTGGTATTGAAAATGAGCAAAATCGAAGTACAACCGGCCTTTTCGACGTCGAAGATTAGGAAAAATGAAAAAAATTAATATGACAAGAAATAGGAATTTGAAAATATTTTGGAAAATGGGCGTGGGCACCGCCCACATTTAGGAGAAAACAAGTTAGGAAGTCTAAAGGTACGTTTACATAGCCACCGATTTTGATCGACCGATAAAAATAAACACATGTATTTAAATGAGTGTGCGTACACTTCAACCGACCACCGAATTGTTATCCGGCGTTGTCGTTTTTCACTGCCTAAAAATTCGCGTGTGTTCTATTTTATCGTCCGATTCTTTTTTTTAAATTTCGTGCTGTAGCATTACCAAATGCACCTCTCTGCCAATGTATTTTTTATGCGTATATAAATATCGACCGCACACATTCAAATTACACCGACCCACATAAATTATGTTCAACCCAGCACAGCGGGATTTCAACATCATATACAAATGCCGACAGCAAGACCCATATCTGTTTACATTCGTCAACTCTATATGGCTGTCACTTTGACCAACCCGCTAAGCAGCATGACTGAACATCATTAACAGTTTGTCAATGTGCCTGCCAAAATATTTATATGTACATAAAAACAAATATCTATAATTAGGTGAAAGTAATATGCAGATTCAGAATGCATGTATTAGGAATGTAGATACTTTTTAGTGTGTAAGTATTTCGTCATTACGTCATTAACAGTTTGTCAATGTGCCTGCCAAAATATTTATATTTACATAATAACAAATATATATAATTAGGTCAAAGTAATATGCAGACTCAGAACGCATGTATTAGGAATGTAGATACTTTTTAGTTTATAAGTATTGGCGTAACTACATATATGTAGAATAAGAAATTTTGTATAAAAAAAGTGCATTTCTTCAATAAATTCAATTCTGTTCAAACGCTAAACATCGGCGTTAATTCCTCCATAGTTTTACATCTTTCATGGCGATCCAGCCAGTTCGACCCTTAAGCATAAAATTTGCTGAAAAAGCGAAAAAGTGCTAAAGGCGATCATTTTGAAGGAAGAGCCTAGCCTGCCAGATCCTGCTAAAGACCTGAAAGGCTAAAGTAACTAAAAGTAATTATCAAAATCCTAAAAAGGATTTAAATCAATTTTTTCTAAACAAATTAGTTGATTTGTTTTCAGGGATGCAAGTGATCCCATTTCACAAGAAGTTTGTTTGCAAGGATGCAAGTGATCTCATTTTACAAAAAGTTTACAACAACGCACAGTGTTTCGTGTAGAACAAGCTAGCTGGACAAAAACAAAGTTCTTATTCCAAGAAAAGAGTAATGAGAAATGAAAGAAAACAAACAAAATAACGGGGTTTCTGATTTTTTTTGATATTTTTGCTCATATATATTGAGTAATTGAAGTAAGAAGGCAGGAGTGACCGTAAAATGCATTGACTAATTTGCAAAATTCTTGTTGAATATTAAGCTTCATATTTCTTTTAAGTGAACACATTTATATAATTTTTTTGATGCATTGTAAGCCCGAAGGTAAGTAAAATTTTTTAATAGTAATTCTTTTGCAATTAGAGTATTTTCAATATATTTAACATTCCGTTATTAATAAGAAAAGGTATTTTTTCTCTATATTTTTAAATCTAGGGACAAAAAAGTTACATACATCTGCGGACATCCGGGCTAAATTTTACATATGTTATAGTCGGAAGTATTCTCTAATAGAAGAAAGAAAAACCATTGCGAATTCTTTGCACATCTATTTTTAATTTTTTTTTTTTTAGATTTTGTTATCTCCACATATAAAATAGGATGTATGTACGTACCAGGTCCGACGGAAACCAGATATAAAGAATTATTGAGTTTTGTTGTACTTAAGTACGATTTAAGCGAAGCAGCCGAGTATTCGATAAAAAGTTTAAGCTTACTATTATCGGTATATTCGCCGAAGCTGGATCAAAAGTGGAACACTTCTGGAAGACATAAGGAGCGATTTTTGAATAAAAACTCGGAAAGGCTTTCGAGTCCAGATTTCACATTTACAATAACGGTGGATTCAAAGTTGCCATCAGACCAACCAACTACTTCTTCAGGTAACCCCCATCCCGGAAAACGAAAGAAGGACTTTGTTAGCTGCAGTGAAAAAACCAAACGGCGTCGAGTGGATGACCTCTTGCAATCTAGAAGTCCTGGTGAGTTACTTTATGCGGCAACAGAAATGTTGCTAACATTATAAAAAAAATCACAGGAAACCACTCAAATATCCGGCAAAAAGATGCCATGTGAGCCAGATGCAAGATAATTGAGCAATGTAGAAGCTTTAGCATACTACGTAGATAGCAAGTCGACGACTCATGGGTAAGAAAAGCTAAGGCAGAATGCTATCCAAATGAAATTGATGTGGGTGAAACACGTGCGGAAATTAAAGTCCAGTCCGTATTAGATAAAACTGCTGAGCGTTTAGTTTTAGCAAATCAAGAAGTTTTTGTTAGTTTATTACCTACAAACTTGACGTATACTTTAATAAGCAAGTGGGGTTGCGATGGAAGCTCTGGCCATAGCACATATAAGCAAAAGTTTACATGCAGTTCTGACACTGATGAGTTTTTGTTTATATTTTCTTTCGTTCCTCTTCAATTACAGGATGAAAAAGGTAACATTGTTTGGCAGAATCCTCGACCTTCTTCTACCAATTAAATTTATTTTTTCTAAAAAACAAAAGATTTTATTCTTTTTGAAACGAAAAAAGTTTTAGAGGAGATAAGTGCGTTGTTGCCAACAAAGTGCATGCTCGAAGAATACAAAGTTTCTGTAAATCACAATATGCTTCTTACAATGATTGACAGAAAAGTTTGCAATGCTTTGACTGAAACTTCTTCCGCACAAAAGTGTTATATTTGTGGTGCTACTCCAAAAGATATGAATAATGAGTTACGGGACTTTACGCTTAACCTAGATAATCTTGGTTTTGGTTTGTCTACTCTCCATGCATGGATAAGATGTTTTGAATGCTTGCTTCACATAAGTTATCGCATCGAAGTAAAAAAATGGCAGCTTATGAATGAGGCAGATATAGAGAGTGTAAAGCTACGTTCCAACGAAATCCAGAATAAATTTAAAAGTGTACTTGGATTGATAGTAGATAAACCAAAACCAGGTTTCGGCAATACCGATGACGGCAACACTGCTCGTAGGTTGTTCGAAAATTCTGAGGCTAGTGCTGAGAATACGGGATTAGATGTAACGCTCATCAAAAGATTCGACACTCTCCTTCGCGCATTAGCATCTGCATACAATATAAATATCCAAAGATTTGAAAAGTTTGCGGTCGAGACTAAAAAACTATATATAGATCTCTATCCATGGTTTAATATGCCTGTTACAGTTCATAAAATCTTAGTGCATAGTACTGATATTATAAAATCAGCAATTTTACCTATTGGTAAACTCTCTGAGGAAGCCCGTAACAAAGATTTGAGACGATTCAGGGACGATTACACACAAAAGCAGTCGCGTGAAGCCACGAATAGAGATCTTATGAATATGTTGCTTATAATATCGGATCCTTTAGTTAACATTTTTTGGGAGATACCTAAGAAAAAATTTAAATGTCTGACTTCAGAAGTCTTAAATTTACTGTCCCCCGATAATGTTGAGGAGTCAAAAAATACCCCAGTTGTTTCAAGCTTTCACAGTAGTGTTGCTGATGCTATTCCACAAGTGACTCATCGAATGAAAGTGATGATAGCGAATAATAACATTATTATAAAAGATAACCTAGCCTATAACTTTTTGTTGGATCAGGTTTTATTTAATTTAAATCTATTGTCTTTTCTACTTTGTATGATATTTTACTTTTAAGTTTTTTGTAATAAGTAATTTTCACAAAATTAATTTAATTATTTACATTGTTATTATTATTATTGTAATTCACTTTTACATTCCTGACTGTTGCTATAAAATAATTTTGTAAAAGTTGTAGTGCCAGGACAAATACTCAAATAAATAAAAAATATGTATGTACATATATACAGTCACTCACATAAATAAGTAGACACCCGTTTTTGGACAATTCTTACAATTTTCGCTTTCGCAAATTTATTTTAACTAATTTCCCATAAGAAAATGTGTCACAATCTACAACAAAAACTAAATTATATTTAAAAAATGTTTGAAAAATTCTACGAATTTTCATAAAAAATTTTAATTTTTTTTCGGAATTTTTAAAATTTTTTAGAGTATTGAGATTTGTAGTCCATTCAATTTAAGTACAATAAAGTAATATTCTTAATTCTTTTAAATTTTTTTTGGACCTATGTCACTTATTAACATGAGTTACTGTATATGAAATAAGCAAATGTATACATATGAAGTAAAATTTTGGAAAAAAATAAAAAAAATAAAATATGGCTGAAAAAAATTACGTAGTTGTAATAAATGACTGCATATGAAACGGAAAATCTCATAAAATAATTTTGTCCAATTAGCTTGTTCTACACGAAACACTGCGCAACGGGCGCATGGCAGCGAATGCATAATCGAGTAGAATAGCCCCTTCGGATCCAAAAGGCGCGCATGGCAGCGAATGCATAATTGAGTGGAAAAGACATTTCGGCTCGAAAAAACGGTACATCAACAATCCCAAACCTAACTGGCAGCACGCTGGACATAATTTTTATAAGTATATCTTAAAACTTAGAATAAATTGAGCGACCTTATGGACGCTTAACCTTATGGATGCTTAGGAATTTTTTTTTTTTTTTTTGAAAATTAGGACTAATATTTAGTTGAAAAAGGTATAAAGTAAAATCTTACTAACATTTAAAAAGAAAACAATTTTAAATAGTTTGCTAAAGAAAACTTTTTAATTGAGTGAGTTGGAATGCCGAAGGACTTTTCAAAAAACCCCCTCAAATGGTGGGAAGAAAATGCATTAAAAACTAGGAACCTCGAAAAAGAATCAGAATTATTGAAAACTCTCTGGAAACATATAGGAATGAATATGGAACCAACCCTAGAAGATGTATTAAATGCTACAACCACGGAGGAGGAAATATGTAGGATGATTATGATGGTTTTCCCTAATAGGGCGGCTTAGATTAAATAATAGTAAAAAATGTATATATATATTCGTTTTAATAAATATATATACAAGACAAAAATTAGAAAGGTTAAATAAAAAGTTAGAAATAAAAACTTTTAAAATATCTTATAAAATCTACCATTTGTTTGGTGTTATTATATTTTTTTTAAGAAAAATCGAAAGAAAATTTTAAATGATAATTAAAAAAATTTTTCTTTTAAATAAATTTCTTTAAGTCATTTAAATAATGGAAAAAAATTGAGCAAATTGAAATGTTTAATGATTAAATAAAGAATAAAATCGAAAAAAAAAATTTATCTACTTTTTCACGGTAACAGGAAAATTTCTTTTCTCTTAAAAATGTCTTGGTGGACAAAGATTGCGACGAATTAGGGAAAGAAAATTCTGAAGTACCAGAGAATAGAATGATAAAATACGAGCCACCAGCCGAGGTAGAGACAAAAATGAACCGATACGATACTCAAAAACTATATGAAAGTTAAATATATGCAATTAAACCCGTTCAAGCTCTATATAAGAAATTTAATTTTTAACATTCTATTATTTAAAGCTTTTTATTTAAATTCAAAACTCAATTTGATATCGAGGAAGAGCAGCAACCTTTTGAATCTAAACTCTTATACGTTAACCCTTGAAATGTCTCCGACAACAGTAAAAATAGCTTCATTAACACTGCGTAAGCTCAAAAGCAAATAAGAATTGGCATAATTCCTTTGAATGCTCCTGACAAAGATAGTCATGAAGCAATAGAAAAATTCTAGGACGGTGGAAATATGCAAAACACTTAGAAAAAAAACAGGCCATAATAAAAACAAAAATGAAGAAAAGTTACAAAGAGAACATTAATATGTAACGCGCTATATAAATTTGCAACAATAAGATATGTCGCGCTCGTTTTCATCGTAGGATAGAAAAATGGTAGCGTATGAAATATAAGCAACCTGATTGTTGATGATAAGATTGACTTAGGACAATTACTTATCAGGCTGTACACACGCTGTACAAATGCCGCCAATCTAGGACTTGAAAAGAAGAAAAAACACAGTTGTCCTGAGGGACAAATTGATTGAAAATACTAATAGGATAAATATGTTTACTTTAACTTATCTACACATTAAAGAAATAAATATAAGTTTGGCCTGTCTCAGTTAGGAAACCTCGCCTTTCGGCCCTAAGTTAGATAATAAATCTAAAGGATAGTATAAGGTAAAGAATATTGATAAAAACAACATTTCACATTAGTACCACATAGAAAAGGAAATATTGATAGGACCAATAACGATAAGGAAATAATAGTCCATAAGAATAGGCTTTAACCACTATAAAACATCTGCTAGTAACTCACATAATTTAACAAAAAAATAAAAAAAACAGTTTCAACATAAGCGTTCCACCTTACTTAACACAACAGAAAAAGAAACACAAAACAAATGCCTACACAATATGTCCAAAAGAAAAATCAGCACAATAGATACATAAGTAAATGAAATGTAAACAAACAAAGCAGAGAATACATAAACACACAAATTCATTTTAGCATCAAGTTACCATTACCTCATAAATTATGACCATACAACGATTAAATGTTAAAGAATAATTTGTAAACACAAGCGAATTTAAGTGGGTCGCCACACTTAAAAGTAGATTATGTCAAATGAATTTCAATAGATAACACAAGTGTAAAATGATACAATACTTTACCCATAATAATAAATATACAAACAAGCCAAAAAGAAAACAAAAAAGGAAATAACAAAAGTCAGCATAAGAAAACAAATGTAAAATACAAATAAAAACGGCATAAGCACACGCATCACTTGTAATATCAAGTTACCATTAAGTAATAAACTAAAATAGAATTTGAAAAACAATTACTTTCAATTATATATGACTCTTCTTAAGGCGGATGGTGTAACATTACCAAATGCACCTCTCTTCCAATGAATTTTTTATGCGTATATAAATATCGACCGAACACATTCAATTTACATCGACCCACATAAATTATGTTCAACCCAGCACAGCGGGATTTCAACATCATATACAAATGCCGACCACCGTGGTGTGATGGTAGCGTGCTCCGCCTATCACACCGTATGCCCTGGGTTCAACTCCCGGGCAAAGCAACATCAAAATTTTAGAAATAAGGTTTTTCAATTAGAAGAAAATTTTTCTAAACGGGGTCGCCCCTCGGCAGTGTTTGGCAAGCGCTCCGGGTGTATTTCTGCCATGAAAAGCTCTCAGTGAAAACTCATCTGCCTTGCAGATGCCGTTCGGAGTCGGCATAAAACATGTAGGTCCCCTCCGGCCAATTTGTAGGGAAAATCAAGAGGAGCACGACGCAAATTGGAAGAGAAGCTCGGCCTTAGATCTCTTCGGAGGTTATCGCGCCTTACATTTATTTTTTTTTTTATACAAATGCCGACAGCAAGATCCATATCTGTTTACATTCGCAAACTATATTTGACTGTCACATTGAACAACTGACCAAATTCTGTTCAAACGCTAAACATCGGCGTTTATTTCCTCAATAGTCTTACATCTTTCAGTGCATTTACTGTAAAAAATTAACAAATTGTGCGATGGACTGCGAAAAATTAATTAAGTGTGTGCAAAACGGCGCCGTTTATGGGATAAGCACATAAAAGCAAGCGTATTTTTTGCGTAAAAGTAAAATGGGGGAAAAAATCTGCCGGCCGATAATCGGTAGCAGTTTTAGCACCAGCCCGGCCGGCTTTATCGGCCGATTTCAATTTTTCGGTTTATTCGGTGGACATAAGAAAAGAAATAGCAACATTGAAGATTTCTTGTTACGGACGTTACTGTACTGTTTCCCACTTTTACCACGCCTTAGTGTACATCGCCATAATATAAGAGAGAGCATAATAACATGCAATGCTCTATAACCTTGAATACAGGCATTGACTTGAAATGACGGTATAATACATGATTCATTCTTATGTTACAGTTAGTGCGTGAATAAACAGAGTGCTCACAGGGGCACTATCTTAACAACAGTAGTGCGTAAAGAAATTAAATGCATAAATGGACACTCTCACCCAACATACTCCCCCGTTGAAGGGTTCTTAAACTTTCAAGCGTTTTTCATTGAAAGTAGAAAAGCGAGCTTATGAATGGCTCTTCTAATAATTCCTTTTTTGTTTGTAAGTCAACTACTCGAGTTTTTCCATCAGCACCCAGGCTTGTACTTGTGACACGAGCAAGAAGCCACTGCTGCGGTGGCAAATTATCTTCGTGAACAATGGCAACTTGCCCCAGCTTTATATCTGGTTCTTCTTGGTTCCACTTCATACGCTGCTGAAGTTTTCGCAAGTAGTCGTGTTTGCATTGTTGCCAAAATTTATTTTTTAGAAAGGTAAGTTGTTGAAAAGATGTCAGTGAAGCCATGTTTCTATTAATATCGACTTTTTCAAATGGTATAGCCTTAAGTGGTTTCCCTATTAAAAAGTGCCCTGGCGTTAACGCTGGCCCGTCGTTGCGGTCTGTCGAAAGTGCAATTATGGGACGAGAATTTAGAATTGCTTCAATTTGTACAAGAAGCGTTCGAAGGTCTTCTTATGTTTTTTACTAAAAGTGTTTTTGCAGATTTCACAGCTGCCTTTAATGCAACACTACATGCAAAGACTTTTCGTTAAAGTGATTAGTTTGAAATTCTTTGAGGTTATTATGCGCACACACAGTTTGTTGCATTATCACAATATAAGCGAAATGGTGTGCCACGCCGATATACGAATAGTTTTAAACACAGCAAAAAGGCATTCGTTGACAAATCTGAGACAAGCTCAATGTGAGTAGCCTTTGAAGAAAAACATACTAAAATGGCTGCATACGCCTTATATGGAGGCTTGCCTCGAATACGAAACGAAGTAAGAAATGGGCCGCAAAAGTCTACTCCACATACGGCAAAGGGAATCTGAGCAGTTACGCGATCTGCAGTTAACTGCCCCACGATTTGGCTTATAAGTTTGGGTTTATAATGGAAGCAATGTACGCAATTGCGCATTGTTTTACGCACAAGTTCGCCGGCATTGATTACCCATATGCGCTGTTGAAAAAGACTAAGTAAAAGTTTTGCTCCTGCGTGTAGATTTGATTTATGCAAAAATTAAATATACAAATGTGTGAAACGGTGAGTTTTCGGTAGAAGAACTGGATGCTTCTCTTCATAATGTATGTCAGCATTTCGAAGACGACCACCAACTCTAAGGATGAGGAAGCTTCTGTTCCCAATTCTCATATGCTGCAGGAACGGAGAAAGACGTTGAAAATTTGCCGTTAAAGGTTGGCCCTTCTTAAGGCTTTCGATTTCTTGTTTGTATTCAAGACTTTGTATATAGGGTACGATTCGCCAGAAGGTTTGGTCAAGTTCACTTGAAGATGTATGAACTGCCTTCTGTGCGAAATAGTTTGTACTGGGCGGAAACCGATGGAAAACGCTATATATATATATATGACGTTATGCGAAGAACTTTACGAAACGAAGAGCAGCGTTCAATGACTATTTTCAATGCTATACTTGAAAGTTACAACATTGCGACGTTCTAAGTCTGTTGTTTCAGTGCCCGTATCTAGCACAGGCCAATTATCTTCGTTTAACTGAAGGAAATCTGGTCCTAAGAACCACATGGTTTTGAGCAGCTCTGATGCGCTATATCCCCGTGAAGCAATATCTGAGGGATTACTATTTGTTGGAGCATGCCTCCACCAAATGTCCTTGCTATTTTCTTGGATCTCTGGACTCCGATTTGCAACGAAACCTTTTAGTGTCGATGCATGCTGTTTCAGCCAGTGTAAGACAACTTTTGAATCTGACCAAGAGTAAACCTTTTTTACGTAGTTCTGAAGCTTTTCTTTGATGTGATTCCACGTTCGTGTAAGTAACAATGTTACACATAATTCTAGTTTTGGAATAGACTGAATTTTGATGGGAGCCCTTTTGATTTAGATATTAGAAGAGAACATTGAAAAGAACCTTGTACGAGTGCTCTAATGTGAATCGCGCAGCCATACGCACGCGATGATGCATCTGTGAAACCATGAATTTCGCTGACACGGTACGGAAAAGTGAAAACAAATCTAGGAACTTCTATTTTGTTGATTTGTGGCAAGTCCCCTGTTATTTACAACCACAAATCGGCTAGATCCTTTGGAAGGGATCATTCCAATCGAGTTGTTGAATCCACAACTACTGTATAAGAATTTTGAACCGAATTGTTGGAATTCCGAGGGACTTTTCAAAAAACCCTCTCAAATGGTGGGATGAAAATGCATTAAAAACTAGGAACCTCGAAAAAGAATCAGAATTATTGAAAACTCTCTGGAAACATATAGGAATGGATATGGAAACAACCCTAGAAGATGTATTAAATGCTACAACCACGGAGGAGGAAATATGTAGGATGATTATGATGGTTTTCCCTAATAGGGCGGCTTAGATTAAATAATAGTAAAAAATGTATATATATATATATATACGTTTTAATAAATATATATACAAGACAAAAATTAGAAAGGTTAAATAAAAAGTTAGAAATAAAATTTTTTTAAATATCTTATAAAATCTACGATTTGATTGGTGTTATTATATTTTTTTTAAGAAAAATCGAAAGAAAATTGTAAATGGTAATTAAAAAAATTTTTCAAGGTTCGATTCGAGCTCAAGGCCAGAACAATAATTTTTTTCTAATGATAATTATTGTTATTTTTTAATTTTTCTAAATTGGAAAAATTGTATTTTTTTGTTTTTGGAATAGTAAGTAGAAAATTTTTCAGACAACCTGCCATAGCTGCGCAGATAGATCCATTTCGAAGGGTGCAGGCTTAGCACCCTGCGCAGCTATGGCAGGTTGTCTGAAAAATTTTCTACTTACTATACCAAAAACAAAAAAATACAATTTTTCAAATTTAGAAAAATTTAAAAATAACAATAATTATCATTAGAAAAAAATTATTGTTCTGGCCTTGAGCTCGAATCGAACCTTGAATCATTTATCAACAGGCCGATAAAAACAAAAACAAAAAAATTTTTCTTTGAAATAAATTTCTTTAAGTTATTTAAATAATGGAGAAAAATTGAGCAAATTGAAATGTTTAATGATTAAATAAAAAATAAAATCGAAAAAAAAAATTTGTATCCACTTATTCACGGTAACCGGAAAATTTCTTTTCTCTTAAAAATGTCTTGGTGGACAAAGATTGCGCACGGCATCATGATAGCGAAAGCCGGATACGAATTAGGGAAAGAAAATTCTGAAGTACCAGAGAATAGAATGATAAAATACGAGCCACCAGCCGAGGTAGAGACAAAAACGAACCCAAACATTCCTGATGTTTGGTTAGCTGTTTTGATTTGTATAATCGTACTATTGACCGTTGCAATAGCTACGATACTCAAAAACTATATGAAAGTGAAATATATGCAATTAAACCCGTTCAAGCTCTATATAAGAAATTTATTTTTAACATTCTATTATTTAAAGCTTTTTATTTAAATTCAAAACTCAATTTGATATCGAGGAAGAGCAACAACCTTTTGAATCTAAACTCTTATACGTTAACCCTTGAAATGTCTCCGACAACAGTAAAAATAGCTTCATTAACACTGCGTAAGCTCAAAAGCAAATAAGAATTGGCATAATTCCTTTGAATGCTCCTGACAAAGATAGTCATGAAGCAATAGAAAAATTCTAGGACGGTGGAAATATGCAAAACACTTAGAAAAAAAAACAGGCCATATTAAAAACAAAAATGAAGAAAAGTTACAAAGAGAACATTAATATGTAACGCGCTATATAAATTTGCAACAATAAGATATGTCGCGCTCGTTTTCATCGTAGGATAGAAAAATGGTAGCGTAAGAAATATAAGCAACCTGATTGTTGATGATAAGATTGACTTAGGACAATTACTTATCAGGCTGTACACACGCTGTACAAATGCCGCCAATCTAGGACTTGAAAAGAAGAAAAAACACAGTTGTCCTGAGGGACAAATTGATTGAAAATACTAATAGGATAAATATGTTTACTTTAACTTATCTACACATTAAAGAAATAAATATAAGTTTGGTCTGTCTCAGTTAGGAAACCTCGCCTTTAGGCCCTAAGTTAGATAATAAATCTAAAGGATAGTATAAGGTAAAGAATATTGATAAAAACAACAATTTCACATTATTACCACATAGAATAGGAAATATTGATAGGACCAATAACGATAAGGAAATAATAGTCCATAAGAATAGGCTTTAACCACTATAAAACATCTGCTAGTAACTCACATAATTTAACAAAAAAATAAAAAAAACAGTTTCAACATAAGCATTCCACCTTACTAGACACAACAGAAAAAGAAACACAAAACAAATGCCTACACAATATGTTAAAAAGAAAAATCAGCACAATAGATACATAAGTAAATGAAATGTAAACAAACAAAGCAGAGAATACATAAACATACAAATTCATTTTAGCATCAAGTTACCATTACCTCATAAATTATGACCATACAACGATTAAATGTTAAAGAATAATTTGTAAACACAAGCGAATTTTAAGTGGGTCGTAAAAAAGTAGATTGTGTCAAATGAATTTCAATAGGTAACACAAGTGTAAAATGATACAATACTTTACTCATAATAATAAATATACAAACAAGCCAAAAAGAAAACAAAAAAGGAAATAACAAAAGTCAGCATAAGAAAACAAATGTAAAATACAAATAAAAACGGCATAAGCACACTCATCACTTGTAATATCAAGTTACCATTAAGTAATAAACTACAATAGAATATGAAAAACAATTAAAAAGTTAAGCGGGTCATTAAGTCTCTTGAATAGTCATATAAAATTACTTTCAATTATATATGACTCTTCTTAAGGCGGATGGTGTAGCATTACCAAATGCACCTCTCTTCCAATGAATTTTTTATGCGTATATAAATATCGACCGAACACATTCAATTTACATCGACCCACATAAATTATGTTCAACCCAGCACAGCGGGATTTCAACATCATTTACAAATGCCGACAGCAAGACCCATATCTGTTTACATTCGCAAACTATATTTGACTGTCACATTGACCAACTGACCAAATTCTGTTCAAACGTTAAACATCGGCGTTTATTTCCTCAATAGTCTTACATCTTTCAGTGCATTTACTGTAAAAAATTAACTAATTGTGCGATGGACTGCGAAAAATTAATTAAGTGTGTGCAAAACGGCACCCTTTATGGGATAAGCAATAAAAGCAAGCGTATTTTTTGCGTAAAAGTAAAATGGGGGAAAAAATCTGCCGGCCGATAATCGGTAGCAATTTTAGCACCAGACCGGCCGGCTTTATCGGCCGATTTCAATTTTTCGGTTTATTCGGTGGACATAAAAAAAGAAATAGCAACATTGAAGATTTCTTGTTACGGACGTTACTGTACTGTTTCCCACTTTTACCACGCCTTAGTGTACATCGCCATAATATAAGAGAGAGCATAATAACATGCAATGCTCTATAACCTTGAATACAGGCATTGACTTCAAATGACGGTATAATACATGATTTATTCTTATGTTACAGTTAGTGCGTGAATAAACAGAGTGCTCACAGGGGCACTATCTTAACAACAGTAGTGCGTAAAGAAATTAAATGCATAAATGGACACTCTCACCCAACATACTCCCCCGTTGAAGGGTTCTTAAACTTTCAAGCGTTTTTCATTGAAAGTAGAAAAGCGAGCTTATGAATGGCTCTTCTAATAATTCCTTTTTTGTTTGTAAGTCAACTTCTCGAGTTTTTCCATCAGCACCCAGGCTTGCACTTGTGACACGAGCAAGAAGCCACTGCTGCGGTGGCAAATTATCTTCGTGAACAATGACAACTTGCCCCAGCTTTATATTTGGTTCTTCTTGGTTCCACTTCATACGCTGCTGAAGTTTTCGCAAGTAGTCGTGGTTGCATTGTTGCCAAAATTTATTTTTTAGAAAGCTAAGTTGTTGAAAAGATGTCAGTGAAGCCATGTTTCTATTAATATCGACTTTTTCAAATGGTATAGCCTTAAGTGGTTTCCCTATTAAAAGGTGCCCTGGCGTTAACGCTGGCCCGTCGTTGCGGTCTGTCGAAAGTGCAATTATGGGACGAGAATTTAGAATTGCTTCAATTTGTACAAGAAGCGTTCGAAGGTCTTCTTATGTTTTTTACTAAAAGTGTTTTTGCAGATTTCACAGCTGCCTGTAATGCAACACTACAGGCAAAGACTTTTCGTTAAAGTGATTAGTTTGAAATTCTTTGAGGTTATTATGCGCACACACAGTTTGTTGCATTATCGCAATATAAGCGAAATGGTCTGCCACGCCGATATACGAATAGTTTTAAACACAGCAAAAAGGCATTCGTTGACAAATCGGAGACAAGCTCAATGTGAGTAGCCTTTGAAGAAAAACATACTAAAATGGCTGCATACGCCTTATATGGAGGCTTGTCTCGAATACGAAACGAAGTAAGAAATGGGCCGCAAAAGTCCACTCCACATACGGCAAAGGGAATCTGAGCAGTTACGCGATCTGCAGTTAACTGCCCCACGATTTGGCTTATAAGTTTGGGTTTATAATGGAAGCAATGTACGCAATTGCACATTGTTTTACGCACAAGTTCGCGGGCATTGATTACCCATATGCGCTGTTGAAAAAGACTAAGTAAAGGCTTTGCTCCTGCGTGTAGATTTGATTTATGCAAAAATTAAATATACAAATGTGTGAAACGGTGAGTTTTCGGAAGAAGAACTGGATGCTTCTCTTCATAAAGTATGTCAGCATTTCGAAGACGACCACCAACTCTAAGGATGAGGAAGCTTCTGTTCCCAATTCTCGTATGCTGCAGGAAACGAGAAAGACGTTGAAAATTTGCCGTTAAAGGTTGGCCCTTCTTAAGGCTTTCGATTTCTTGTTTGTATTCATGACTTTGTATATAGGGTACGATTCGCCAGAAGGTTTGGCCAAGTTCACTTGAAGATGTATGAACTGCCTTCTGTGCGAAATAGTTTGTACTGGGCGGAAACCGATTGAAAACGCTATATATATATATGACATTATGCGAAGAACTTTACGAAACGAAGAGCAGCGTTCAATGACTATTTTCAATGCTATACTTGAAAGTTACAACATTGTGACGTTCTAAGTCTGGTGTTTCAGTGCCCGTATCTAGCACAGGCCAATTATCTTCGTTTAACTGAAGGAAATCTGGTCCTAAGAACCACATGGTTTTGAGCAGCTCTGATGCGATATATCCCCGTGAAGCAATATCTGAGGGATTACTATTTGTTGGAACATGCCTCCACCAAATGTCCTTGCTATTTGCTTGGATCTCTGGACTCCGATTTGCAACGAAACCTTTTAGTGTCGATGCATGCTGCTTCAGCCAGTGTAAGACAACTTTTGAATCTGACCAAGAGTAAACCTTTTTTACGTAGTTCTGAAGAAAAGTTCTTTGATGTGATTCCACGTTCGTGTAAGTAACAATGTTACACATAATTCTAGTTTTGGTATAGACTGATTTTTGATGGGAGCCCTTTTGATTTAGATATTAGAAGAGAACATTGAAAAGAAACTTGTACGAGTGCTCTAATGTGAATCGCGCAGCCATACGCACGCGATGATGCATCTGTGAAACCATGAATTTCGCTGACACGGTACGGAAAAGTGAAAACAAATCTAGGAACTTCTATTTTGTTGATTTGTGGCAAGTCCCCTGTTATTTACAACCACAAATCGGCTAGATCCTTTGGAAGGGATCATTCCAATCGAGTTGTTGAATCCACAACTACTGCATAAGAATTTTGAACCGAATTGTTGGAATTCCGAGGGACTTTTCAAAAAACCCTCTCAAATGGTGGGATGAAAATGCATTAAAAACTAGGAACCTCGAAAAAGAATCAGAATTATTGAAAACTCTCTGGAAACATATAGGAATGAATATGGAAACAACCCTAGAAGATGTATTAAATGCTACAACCACGGAGGAGGAAATATGTAGGATGATTATGATGGTTTTCCCTAATAGGGCGGCTTAGATTAAATAATAGTAAAAAATGTAAATATATAAATACGTTTTAATAAATATATATACAAGACAAAAATTAGAAAGGTTAAATAAAAAGTTAGAAATAAAAATTTTTAAAATATCTTATAAAATCTACCATTTGTCTGGTGTTATTATATTTTTTTTAAGAAAAATCTAAAGAAAATTGTAAATGGTAATTAAAAAAATTTTTCTTTGAAATAAATTTCTTTAAGTTATTTAAATAATGGAAAAAAAATTGAGCAAATTGAAATGTTTAATGATTAAATAAAAAATAAAATAGAAAAAAAAAATTTTTATCCACTTATTCACGGTAACAGGAAAATTTCTTTTCTCTTAAAAATGTCTTGGAGGACAAAGATTGCGCACGGCATCATGATAGCGACAGCCGGATACGAATTAGGGAAAGAAAATTCTGAAGTACCAGAGAATAGAATGATAAAATACGAGCCACCAGCCGAGGTAGAGACAAAAACGAACCCAAACATTCCTGATGTTTGGTTAGCTGTGTTGATTTGTATAATCGTACTATTGGCCGTTGCAATAGCTACGATACTCAAAAACTATATGAAAGTGAAATATATGCAATTAAACCCGTTCAAGCTCTATATAAGAAATTTATTTTTAACATTCTATTATTTAAAGCTTTTTATTTAAATTCAAAACTCAATTTGATATCGAGGAAGAGCAACAACCTTTGAATCTAAACTCTTATACGTTAACCCTTGAAATGTCTCCGACAACAGTAAAAATAGCTTCATTAACTCTGCGTAAGCTCAAAAGCAAACAAGAATTGGCATCATTCCTTTGAATGCTCCTGACAAAGATAGTCATGAAGCAATAGAAAAATTCTAGGACGGTGGAAATATGCAAAACACTTAGAAAAAAAAACAGGCCATAATAAAAACAAAAAAGGAAAAAAAGTTACATTAATATGTAACGCGCTATATAAATTTGCAGCAATAAGATATGTCGCGCTCGTTTTCATCGTAGGATAGAAAAATGGTAGCGTAAGAAATATAAGCAACCTGATTGTTGATGATAAGATTGACTTAGGACAATTACTTATCAGGCTGTACACACGCTGTACAAATGCCGCCAATCTAGGACTTGAAAAGAAGAAAAAACACAGTTGTCCTGTGGGACAAATTGATTGAAAATACTAATAGGATAAATATGTTTACTTTAACTTATCTACACATTAAAGAAATAAATATAAGTTTGGCCTGTCTCAGTTAGGAAACCTCGCCTTTAGGCCCTAAGTTAGATAATAAATCTAAAGGATAGTATAGGGTAAAGAATATTGATAAAAACAACAATTTCACATTAGTACCACATAGAATAGGAAATATTGATAGGACCAATAACGATAAGGAAATAATAGTCCATAAGAATAGGCTTTAACCACTATAAAACATCTGCTAGTAACTCACATAATTTAACAAAAAAATTAAAAAAAACAGTTTCAACATAAGCATTCCACCTTACTCGACACAACAGAAAAAGAAGCACAAAACAAATGCCTACACAATATGTTCAAAAGAAAAATCAGCACAATAGATACATAAGTAAATGAAATGTAAACAAACAAAGCAGAGAATACATAAACATACAAATTCATTTTAGCATCAAGTTACCATTACCTCCTAAATTATGATCATACAACGATTAAATGTTAAAGAATAATTTGTAAACACAAGCGAATTTTAAGTGGGTCGCCACACTTAAAAGTAGATTGTGTCAAATGAATTTCAATAGGTAACACAAGTGTAAAATGATACAATACTTTACTCATAATAATAAATATACAAACAAGCCAAAAAGAAAACAAAAAAGGAAATAACAAAAGTCAGCATAAGAAAACAAATGTAAAATACAAATAAAAACGGCATAAGCACACTCATCACTTGTAATATCAAGTTACCATTAAGTAATAAACTACAATAGAATATGAAAAACAATTAAAAAGTTAAGTGGGTCATTAAGTCTCTTGAATAGTCATATACAATTACTTTCAATTATATATGACTCTTCTTAAGGCGGATGGTGTAGCATTACCAAATGCACCTTACACTTCGAAAAAAAAAAAAACAGGCCATAATAAAAACAAAAATGAAGAAAAGTCACAAAGAAAACATTAATATGTAACGCGCTATATAAATTTGCAACAATAAGATATGTCGCGCTCGTTTTCATCGTAGGATAGAAAAATGGTAGCGTAAGAAATATAAGCAACCTGATTGTTGATGATAAGGTTGACTTAGGACAATTACTTATCAGGCTGTACACACGCTGTACAAATGCCGCCAATCTAGGACTTGAAAAGAAGAAAAAACACAGTTGTCCTGAGGGACAAATTGATTGAAAATACTAATAGGATAAATATGTTTAATTTAACTTATCTACACATTAAAGAAATAAATATAAGTTTAGCCGGTCTCAGTTAGGAAACCTCGCCTTTAGGCCATAAGTTAGATAATTAATCTAAAGGATAGTATAAGGTAAAGAATATTGATAAAAACAACAATTTCACATTAGTACCACATAGAATAGGAAATATTGATAGGACCAATAACGATAAGGAAATAATAGTCCATAAGAATAGGCTTTAACCACTATAAAACATCTGCTAGTAACTCACATAATTTAACAAAAAAAAAAATAAAAAAACAGTTTTAACATAAGCATTCCACGTTACTCGACACAACAAAAAAAGAAACACAAAACAAATGCCAACAGAATTCGTTCAATCACTACTAGGCAACTGCAGTAATATCATAATTGCCGGTGATTTCAACAGCAATTTGCTTGAGGATAACAGTTTAAAAATAAGTATGGAATCTCTTGGACTATATCCGACAAACACCTCTTCTCCTATTCACTTCACTCGTACTAATAGCACTCTCTTTGATTTATTCTTTGTCAGTGACCTCCAAAAAACCCTCCACTATAACCAATTGTCTGCTTCAAGTTTCTCAAAGCATGATTTAATTTTCATGATTTACGACTTCCAGTCAACCAAAAGACCTGTGTCCGTGACTTATCGTGATTTTAATCGAATTGATTATGAGTTCCTTACTGCTGCAGTGGAGTTGGTGGAGTGGAGTCTCATCCGGAGTTTCACATCTGTTGAAGATAAAACAAACTTTCTGCAGGACAAAATCAACTGGCTTTTCGACTATTATGTCCCTATAAAAACAAAGGTAGTCAATCGGTGCAGTAGGACTTGTTTAATGCTAACATTAAACATTTAATCAATGTGCGTAATAAAGCATACTCGCGGTGGAAAAGGTACCGTACTGCAGATACGTATAACCAATTTAAATCGGCTCGAATTACTGCTGCCAAAGCAATTAAAAAGCGAAAAGTTTGTTTTATGATGAAAAGTTTAGCCTAGCAATGAACTCGCGGCAAACCTGGAATACCATAAAGGCGATTGGCGTGGGAAAACCCAAAGAAAGCCTACCTGTTCACTCTGACTTAGATGGAATTAACGTTAATTTTGCTAGTTTACGAATAGTTTGCGAATAGGGCACACATGCAAATGCAACGTGACGTATGGCCAATGATAGGTGTAATTTTAAGTTAAGACATTCATTGTAATTATTCTTAAGTTGAATCACAACCAATAAATATGAAAGCGGACACAAGTCCGCTACCTTTTTAAAAATATAAAACGTACTATAAAACGTTAATTGGCGCCCAACTAAGGGGCCGGTGTTATTGTGTTCGATAAAATAAGTATTCGGTAGAATAGTATTTGGCAAAAAGTGCCAACGCGAAAAAACGAGTTTCGTGAATATCGAGGCAAAAGCCAGCCCCAAAGAACCCAGCGTTGGATTCCTGTAGGAAGAACGCACGTCTCCAATAGTGCGATTTGGCGATACCAGAGTAGCGGCAGCAAAAAGGAGCAATATCCCACCGCCAGGAGGCGCTTACCGTAAGATTAGTTTAGGTAATATAAAATTTTTTTTTCTAAAGTGAAATTATATCGAAGTGATTGAAAAAAAATAAAGGAAAGAAATTACATATATCGAAAGTATACCAAAATATTAAAGTGAAAAAAATTATAAATTATTGATGCAAAATAAATCATATCGAAATTATATC
This sequence comes from Eurosta solidaginis, assembly GCF_040869045.1. Classification (NCBI taxonomy): domain Eukaryota; kingdom Metazoa; phylum Arthropoda; class Insecta; order Diptera; family Tephritidae; genus Eurosta; species Eurosta solidaginis. The sequence goes on along the minus strand of NC_090319.1, from coordinate 232,069,584 downwards.
AGAATATCTTAGCGAAAAAAAAAAAATAATAAAAATAAAATATTTATTATTGAGAGAAAAGAAATTAGGACAGACATAAGAAATTTTGAAAAAAAAAACAAAATCCAAAAGAAAGAATAAGAATCATAAGGATTTACCACAAAATTTTTTTAGGAAACTAAATATTGCTTAGACTAGTTTACAATCTAATATACCAATTTATAATAATATCTGGCTTGTACAGCCATAAAATAATATAATTCAAAGCTGCGATTCACCACGTTCGTGGGGACCCTCCAGCTTATAACAGCGAATATTCTCTGCGATTCACCACCAAAGGGACCCTCCAGAGAATAATAACACGAAAAAAAAAAATATATATTAATAGTATTAATAATAGCAAACTGAAATAATATAAATTTTTCAAACAATGTCAAACCCTAATGGCATAACCCGACCCCCTGTGTTAAATGCAAATGCGCCTAACCCACCTTCTCAACCAACTACCGCTCCTTCAGGTCAATTTAATATGGATCAATTAACAACCATAGTGACAGGACTTGTCACCAATATGCTTAAGCAGGAAGGACGAAATTTAGTACAGGCAGCCCTTAACCCAAACGCTTGCTTTTCCAACATATCTGACGTAACCATAGACGAAAACCACTTGAACAACATAACGGAACTCGACAAAATACCGGACGTTGTTCGATGCCTCCGCGAATTTTCTGGCAATCCAGGAGAGTTTAACTCTTGGAAAAAAAGCGTAGATCGTATTCTTCACATCTACGAGCCCCTAAAAGGAACGCCAAAATACTACGGCATCCTTAATGTTATAAGGAACAAAGTTGTGGGCAACGCCGATATTGCTCTCGAATCTTACAATACACCATTGGATTGGAAGGCTATTTCAAGATGCCTTACTCTCCATTACGCCGATAAGCGAGATTTAGGTACTCTCGAGTACCAAATGACCTCTCTAGTGCAGGGCAACCTCACTATTCAAGAATTCTATCAACGCGTCTATTCCCATCTCTCCCTTATCCTCAATAAGCTCGGATGCATGGAAGTCGGTGCAGAATCTATGCATTTACTTACCCGCACATACCGTGATAAAGCCCTCGACACTTTCATACGAGGACTGAAAGGTGATCTACCAAGATTGCTTGGAATGAGAGAGCCAGTAGATCTTCCCCAGGCTCTTCACTTGTGCCTAAAATTGGAGAACCAAAGCTTTCGTTCCCATTACGCAATGAATAGCAATAGCGCAAATAGGAAGCCTCATGACTTCCGACCACCTCTACCACCCAAAAAACCAGCCAATGAATTTTACCCCCAGTTGGCATACATGCCAAGACCTCAGATGCAAGCCCAGAATCTTGCGTATCACTATCGCCCTCAACCTACCTTTAACAATTTCCAAAATAATCAACCAAATAGACCATTTGGTCAACAAACCCCTTTCAAGCCTCAACTTCCACGTCCAGAACCAATGGACGTCGACAAATCCCTACATTCAAGAGTGGTAAACTATATGAATAGACCACAAGCCAATAATGGTGTGAAGAGACAATCAAACTCCTCACAACAAGTACCCCTAAAACAGCAGAGGAATTTCCACGTAGAGGCAAGTGAGCAAGATTACCAGCAAGACCACCAACAAAACTACCAACAAGATCCACAATACAACACTGACCAACACTATCAACCAAACTGGACTCCTACTGCACAGGAGTACGAGACAGCATTAACAGCAGAAGAAAATGGACAATCAGTCCAGGAATACGCTGAGGGATGCTCATATCCTGAAAAGCAGGACCATATTGATATCCATTTTTTAGAATGAAAAGTTCTTCGTTACCCTACGTCGAATGTAGAACGAAGAACGGGAAAATTCTTAAAATGTTGATCGATACAGGATCGAGCAAAAACTATATCCAACCCTGTCATGTCCCAAAGAAAATACCCAACGACGAACCCTTCATCGCGAACTCTATTGCCGGACAGGTTGCAATTACCCACCATACCATCATTAATATATTCGGCAAGAATGACACACCTTTGAAATTCTTCTTACTTCCCACATTAAAATCCTTTGACGGAATAATAGGAAATGACAGTCTTAAGGACCTTTGTTCAACAATAAATATACGCGACGATACCCTGACATTAGGTAATGGCCTAAGAATAAAAATTAAACAAAAACTTTTTCCAACCGTTAATAAAATTGACATTAGAACTGACCATATGACAGCTACACAAAAACAACACATACACCATTTGACTAGACGTTATCCACATCTTTTTTCAGAGCCCGATGAAAAATTAACATACACCACTACAGTAGTAGGAGAAATCAGGACCTCCTCTGATACCCCAGTCTATACAAGATACTACCCATACCCCCTTGCTATGAGAGACTTCGTAACAAAAGAAATAGGAAATCTACTAAAAGATGGAATCATCAGACCATCCCGTTCACCATATAACCCACCCGTGTGGGTTGTGCCAAAAAAAATTGATGCATCAGGACAAAGAAAATATAGACTAGTAATAGATTACAGAAAACTTAACACTCAAACAATAGCTGACAGATACCCAATCCCAGAAATCAATGAGGTTATCTCACAGCTGGGAAACAACAAATATTTTTCCGTTCTCGACCTGAAAAGTGGCTTCCATCAGATTCCATTAAAAGAATCAGACATTGAAAAGACAGCATTTTCGATTAACAACGGGAAGTACGAATTCACAAGACTTCCGTTCGGACTAAAGAACGCACCCTCTATTTTCCAGCGCGCACTCGACGATATATTGAAGGAGCACATAGGAAAAATATGTTATGTCTACATAGACGATATAATAGTGTTTGGCAAAGACGAACAAAGCCATATTCAAAACGTCGAAAAAATTTTTCATACGCTAGAAAAAGCGAACATGAAAGTCCAGCTCGACAAGTGCGAATTTTTTCGTCAAGAGGTCGAATTTTTAGGATTTATCATATCCCCCACAGGTATAAAGACCAATCCCGCTAAAGTAAAAGCCATTCAAGAATTCCCATGTCCACGAACATTGAAAGACCTAAGATCTTTTCTTGGCCTCTCGGGCTATTATCGACGCTTCATCAGAGATTACGCTAAGCTAGCAAAACCTCTGACCTCGCTTTTAAGAGGGGAAGATGGACATGCGTCCAAAAATTCTTCCAACAAAAAGCCGGTTGTGTTCGATAACGACGCTATTGATGCCTTCAATAAAATAAAATCAGCATTAACATCGCAAGAAGTCATACTATCGTACCCTAATTTCAAAGAAGAATTCCACCTCACCACAGACGCTTCAAACTACGCTTTAGGTGCCGTCCTTGAACAATCGGGGAAACCGATAACTTTCATATCTCGATCACTAAATAAAACTGAGGAGAATTACGCCGCAAATGAAAAAGAAATGCTGGCAATAATTTGGGCCCTCACCTCCTTACGAAACTACTTATATGGATCTGCAAAGGTTGTAATTTTCACCGATCACCAGCCACTCACTTTTGCATTGAGCAATAAAAACCACAATGGAAAATGAAAAGATGGAAGTGTATCCTGGAAGAATACAACTATGAGATGAAGTACAAGCCCGGAAAAACAAACGTTGTTGCAGATGCACTATCAAGACCGCCACAAACTGACATTAACACCCTCACAACTACAGAACATAGCAACGAAAGCTCCTCACACCCTCTCATTCCTGCCACTGAAGCCCCCATAAATGCTTTTAAGAATCAATTGTTTCTAATGTTTGGCAACGAGGATAGCTACTCGTTCCAGTTACCATTCCCTACTTTCCACAGACATACAATTACAAAGCCAAACTTTTCTACACAGGACATCATTGATATATTTAAAAGATATCTAGATCCAGCCCTCGTCAACGGTCTGTACACTACAGAAGGGTTGATGGGTAAAATTCAGGAAATATTTCCTCTCCACTTTAGTAATGTTAAAATCCGTTACACACAAACTCTACTTCAGGACGTCACATCAGAAACAGAACAGGAGCAAATTATAATCGAAGAACATCAACGAGCTCACAGAAACAGCCGCGAAAATAAAACCCAAATTTTACGTAAATTCTACTTTCCAAGAATGTATGCGAAAATCGAACAATTTGTAAAAAAATGTTCAACTTGTCGCGTCCAAAAATACGATAGGCATCCAGCAAAACCGCAAATTCAGCCGACCCCCATTCCTCAGTCTTCAGGTGAAATAGTTCACGTTGACATATATTCCACTGAGAAAAAATTAATACTTACCGCAATTGATAAATTCTCTAAATACGCCCAGGTTAAAATGATACCTTCTAGAGCAATAGAGCATATTAAAGATCCGACTCGAGAACTAATGATCGCATTTGGAATACCTAGACTCGTAGTAATTGATAACGAAAAATCTCTTAACTCTGCCTCAATCTCATCCTTACTTAAGGATGAAATGTCCATTAACGTCCACACCACACCACCGTACAGTAGCACAAGTAACGGTCAGGTAGAAAGATTCCACAGCACACTTTCAGAAATAATGAGATGTCTCAAAAGCAATCAGCCTACAATAACATTCGAAGAACTTCTATTTAAATCGGTACAGGAATACAATTCGTCGATTCACTCAACCACAAAGAACAAACCCATAGAGATATTTTTCGGAAATAGACTTTACAATGACCCACAACAATTAGAACAGAAAAGGCAAGAAAACATTGCCTTACTCAGGAAAAAACAAGAACAGGATCTCTCGTATCACAACAAAAACAGACCTGAAAATAAAGATTTCCCCATAGGAGAAATAATCTATGTTAAAATTAACAAGAGACTAGGTTCCAAGCTAACTCCAAAGTATAAAAAGGAGGAAGTCTTGGAAAATCACAGGACAACAGTTAAAACAGTATCAGGACGAACAATTCACAAATCTCTAATAAAAACCTAATTAAATTTCCAGGCAAAATGGACCTCTACAAACTTCTTATTCTCCTCATTACTACTACTACCTCTTCCTCAGACGTTCGAATTCTAGACTACAGCAAATCCCAACTAGTAACAATAGACAATGGACAAGCGAAAATACAAGACGGAACATTTAGACTTATTCATCTCATCGACTTAGAAAAATACGAACAATTTTTGACAGAGACATATGAAGAGATAAATAACCAAATCCCTAACGATCACTTCCTATATCCCCTCCTCAAACATGAAACCATTCAAACCCTTGAAATCCTAAATACACTTAAACCCTCTAACATCAATTATAAAACTAGAAGATCCATTGATATATTGGGAACGGCATGGAAATACATAGCTGGATCTCCCGACCACGAAGATTTAAACATAATAACCAATAATTTAAATAATCTAAACGAAAATAATAATGAGCAAGTAGTAATTAATAACCTATTTGAAAAAAGAATAAATAACATAACTAATATAGTTAATAGAATGATAAACACTATTAGAAAAGAAGAAAATGTTGTAACGGAAATCATAATAAATTTGCAAAATAGAATTAGGTTAATTAAGGAAGAATTAATAAATATAAAATATGCCATCCAATGGGCAAAAGAAAATATATTGAACTCTGTAATATTAAGCAAAGAAGAAATAGAATTGTCAATCAACAAGATGAAAAAGGAAAAAATACCATTTAAAAGTGCCGAAGAAGCACTAGAAATATCACAAATAAATGTACTAAGTAAAGGAATGAAAATTTTATACATGGTTAAAATACCGCTGACACTGAAAGAAATATTTAGAAGAATTATCATACGACCTGTAAAAAGGGCAAAAAATACTATAATAAAAACTGAGTATAATGAAATACTAAAAGGAAAATATTCACTGTACGGAATAAAAAATGATTGTGAAAGTTATAATGATCTAACGATCTGTAAAGAAACAAATGTTATAGATTTAAGTAAAGACTTATGTGTAGCTAGAATAATAAATAGTTTAAATTCGACTTGTTCGACAACGAACGGCCATCACGTCCCTACCTTAGAAGAAATCAAACCCGGAGTAATATTGCTAAACCGGTTCGAAGGCGAAGTGCAAACTGATAAAGTATCTCAACCAATCAATGGAACGCATGTGATAATATTTAACAATGCAACAATAAAAATAAACGGCCAAACATTCGAAAATGTTGAAGCAAGATCAATTGAAACCATTCCCGCAATACTACAGCCAACTCCATTAGAAAAAGACCACATTGAATTACTCTCCCTAGAAGCTTTAAAAGACCTGCACATCAAAAACACGCATCAAATCAATTCTATTAAAAAAGCGACACTCTCTGTCGGAAGTTTCACAACGGCAGCATTCCTAATAATCATAATACTTATTTTCTTCCTAAGGAAACGATCCGTGGAAATACGATATGTAGAAGAAGAAATAGCAAAGCCAGTACAATCCATTACGAATCAAGAAGTTAGCCAGTCAAGTCAAGAAAATCATATTCCAACATATGTGAGTTTTAACAATTTGCCATTCTACTAATGATCGAGGACGCTCACACTTAAAGGGGGAAGAGTTAAGGCAGCCGCTTACCAAGTTGACCCTTACCAACGGCCTGCACGCGCAACTTCATTAATTGCTTCACCATCGATTTATTTGTAACAAACAACAGTCAGCAATAAGCACAGTAAACAACAGTCAGCAACGATCGCAGTAAACAACAATCAGCAATAGTTCGATTTTGGGCAATAACAAGAAATAGGGCACACATGCAAATGCAACGTGACGTATGGCCAATGATAGGTGTAATTTTAAGTTAAGACATTCATTGTAATTATTCTTAAGTTGAATCACAACCAATAAATATGAAAGCGGACACAAGTCCGCTACCTTATTAAAAATATAAAACGTACTATAAAACGTTAATTTATATAATACAGTCGGAAAAATAAACACAAGTACCCCACGAAAATGTATAGAAGACATTTTATGCACATCTCGCAAAAAAAAAAAAACAACTACTTCATACAAAATATCGAGCAAATGGCTACAAATAACGAGTAACATATCTCATTATAATTATCCTCTTTGGTATAAATAGGTATTTCAGCATTCCTATTATTTAATGCTAGTGGCATTTCCTTTGAATGTATCTTTAATATATATATGGAAGTACACTTGTGTATATAATGCTCGTTTTCGCCCGAACTTAGGGTACGCTTACACAGCCACCGAATAAACCGAAAAATTGAAATCGGCCAATAAAGCCGGCTGGGCTGGTGTTAAAATTGCTACCGATTATCGGCCGGCAGATTTTTTCCCCCATTTTACTTTTACGCAAAAAATACGCTTGCTTTTATTGCTTATCCCATAAAGGGCGCCGTTTTGCACACACTTAATTAATTTTTCGCAGTCCATCGCACAATGAGTTAATTTTTTACAGTAAATGCACTGAAAGATGTAAGACTATTGAGGAAATAAACGCCGATGTTTAGCGTTTGAACAGAATTTGGTCAGTTGGTCAATGTGACAGTCAAATATAGTTTGCGAATGTAAACAGATATGGGTCTTGCTGTCGGCATTTGTAAATGATGTTGAAATCCCGCTGTTCTGGGTTGAACATAATTTATGTGGGTCGATGTAAATTGAATGTGTTCGGTCGATATTTATATACGCATAAAAAATTCATTGGAAGAGAGGTGCATTTGGTAATGCTACACCATCCGCCTTAAAAAGAGTCATATATAATTGAAAGTAATTGTATATGACTATGCAAGAGACTTAATGACCCACTTAACTTTTTAATTGTTTTTCATATTCTATTGTAGTTTATTACTTAATGGTAACTTGATATTACAGTGATGAGTGTGCTTATGCCGTTTTCATTTGTAGTTTACATTTGTTTTCTTATGCTGACTTTTGTTATTTCCTTTTTTGTTTTCTTTTTGGGTTGTTTGTATATTTATTATTATGAGTAAAGTATTGTATCATTTTACACTTGTGTTACCTATTGAAATTCATTTGACACAATCTACTTTTAAGTGTGGCGACCCAAATAAAATTCGCTTGTGTTTACAAATTATTCTTTAACATTTAATCGTTGTATGGGCATAATTTATGAGCTAATGGTAAATTGATGCTAAAATGAATTTGTATGTTTATGTATTCTCAGCTTTGTTTGTTTACATTTAATTTAATTATGTATCTACTATGCTGATTTTTCGTTTGAACATATTTAACATATTTTTTAACATATTTATTAACATATATATTCATCCTGACACAACAATTTTGAAAAAATTATTTAACAGTGCCAGTCACGTGTGATACAATAAGGTATTCTGATAATTAAAAATACTTAACATAAAAAAGAAGAGAAGTAAGAAAATGAGAAATAGGGATACATTATAAAATGAAACACAAAGGGAGAAAAAAAATGAGGTATAAATATTTTGAAAAAAATGAAATATAATATTTAAAAGTTCACATTCAATAATATAGAACGTATAAAAATAGAGATGTAGTGGTTAACAATCATTGTAAAAACTAAACACTTTATTTGTAAATTGCAGTGTATTAGTAATAATCCTTAAACTAACTGGAAGTGAGTTCCAGAGACGTACCGCGTTGATAAATAATTGACGTTCGGATATCAGAGTTTTGTGTCTAGTGTAAATAAGCAGTGCCGAACTTGACGATTGAAGAAACTGAAGCCTCTGGTTTAAATAGTTTGGTTCCTGCGTATGAATAACCTTATGTATGAACAACACTGTTCTGAATTTTAACAAATTTTCAAAAGAAATATTTAACAACTTTACGGCATACGCAGACACATGTTCAAATTGTTTTAGCCTAAATACGTATCTGGCAATGTTGTTATAAACAACATTAAGCTTAGTTTTGCATACAGAGTCGCAATTAGCATAAATCTGACAGACATACAGTAGCGTAGGTATCAAGTACGCTTTTGCAAGAAGAAGTCTAATATGTAAAGGAGTGAAATACTGTGTTAACCATAGTGTACGAAGCATTTCATACACTTTACCTACTCTACTAATGATATGATTATTCCATGTCAGAGTTTGATTAAATACCAAACCAAGGTTTTTCGCTGAGTCAACATGTTCAATAACTGCACCGTCTAGCATTACCTTGTCTAAGTTTCGTGTATCGAAGGCTTTTCTGCGAATGACAATACATTTAGATTTGGCAGGATTAATTGATAAACCATTCGCAGATGCCCATGCACTTACATTCGTCAATTCAGAGTTAATATCATTAATATACATGCCAACACGATCAAGAGGACAGCACACATATAGTTGAACATAATCAGCATAAATATGAGCATTACAATATCTTAGCGCATTGGGTAAGTCATTAACATACAACACAAACAACAAAGGGCCCAGGATTGAACCTTGCGGAACACCCCTGAGTACAGGTACAAAATTAGACCTATTGCCACCAACATACACAGCCTGAGATCTCTGCACGAGGTAGGACCTAATCAAAGCAGTGGCACGAGAAGAGAAATTAAAAAGATTTTGTAGCTTGCGACATAGAAGCTCATGATCAACTGAGTCAAACGCTTTGGAATGATCGAGTAGACTTAGAAAAGCAAGATTATTTCCATCAATTTCCATCCTAATGCTTTATATAACATCCAACAGAGCCGAAATGCTACTTCGCTTCGGTCTGAAACCAGACTGACGGTCTGTTAGAAGTCTGTTATCATGCACATATGACATTATTTGCTTATGAAGGATACGCTCAACAACTTTAGACAAAAATGGTAGGATAGCAATGGGCCTGTGTATTCCCCAGGTGCTGAAAAGTTGCTAAAATCCTTCCTGTACATAAGAAAAATAACGAGTACAGGCCCATTGCACATTTTTGCACACAGTTAATATCGAGCTCAAGGCCTAACAATAATTATTTTATCATTATTATTGTTATAATATATTTTTTCTTAATTGAAAAAATTTTTAAATTAGAATAGAGGAAAGAAAAAATTTAGACAACTGCCAAAGCTCGTTGTATAGATCCATTTCGGGAACTGCTAAATTCCTTCATATTGTTAGGCCTTGAGCTCGATATTAACTCGCGATATTACAAATCAGTAGGCCGATATAACAACAAAAATTGTTAATACATCCCAGAGCACGGGGAAAAAGTGTCATTAAAATATGACACTATGGCATCATCGCCATAAACAAAGTCCAATTTTCACAACTATTCTGTAACAGATGTCGCAGTGCTGTGAATATCAATTGGCAAGAACCAGAATTGAAGTAGGAATAATGAAGACAAACAAAAACCGCTGTGATGGCTGAATGGTTATAGCAGCGGCGCCTAAACGTTGCCGATGAAGGAATTTAGCAGTTCCCGAAATAGATCTATACAACGAGCTTTGGCAGTTGTCTAAATTTTTTCTTTCTTCTATTCTAATTTAAAAATTTTTTCAATGAAGAAAAAATATATTATAACAATAATAATGATAAAATAATTATTGTTAGGCCTTGAGCTCGATATTAACTCGCGATATTACAAATCAGTAGGCCGATATAACAACAAAAATTGTTAATACATCCCAGAGCACGGGGAAAAAGTGTCAATAAAATATGACACTATGGCATCATCGCCATAAACAAAGTCCAATTTTCACAACTATTCTGTAACAGATGTCGCAGTGCTGTGAATATCAATTGGCAAGAACCAGAATTGAAGTAGGAATAATGAAGACAAACAAAAAACCGCTGTGATGGCTGAATGGTTATAGCAGCGGCGCCTAAACGTTGCCGATGAAGGAATTTAGCAGTTCCCGAAATGGATCTATACAACGAGCTTTGGCAGTTGTCAAAATTTTTTTTTCTTCTATTCTAATTTACAAATTTTTTCAATTAAGAAAAAATATATTATAACAATAATAATGATAAAATAATTATTGTTAGGCCTTGAGCTCGATATTAACTCGCGATATTACAAATCAGTAGGCCGATATAACAACAAAAATTATTTTTAATTTCGTACTTTGCACTAGCATATCTATAATGGAATATAGTTGCCTGTCATAGAAATATTGCCAAGATCTGTTTATTTCTGTGTACTTATAAAAGTAAAAAAACGACATAAAACAAAATAGCAACATTGAAGATTTCTTGTTACGGGCGTTACTGTACTGTTTCCCACTTTTATCACGCCTTAGTGTACTTCGCCATAGGCTTCAATTCAACGATTTTGTAATGTAAAAGGGACTTATACTTTGGCAGTCCATGATGAAAGTTTAACCTTCTAAGTGATTCCTTTTCTGGGGAAAACTATGCTAACAACTTTATGTATGCTGATTTTGAGAAGGAAAATCTTAATTTCATTTAACTTGATTTGTATTGGGGTTGAAATATATTAATCAAAACACATGGACGTTTCTATCAAACTTCTTAACCGTTTATTTGCTTTTATTCAACTAACGTATAAAATTACAAAAAGCGAAGTGCTAAGTAGATAGCTTTATGTATGTACATCTTAATATAAGAGAGAGCATAATAACATGCAATGCTCTATAACCTTGAATACAGGCATTGACTTCAAATAACGGTATAATACATGATTTATTCTTATGTTACAGTTAGTGCGTGAATAAACAGAGTGCTCACATGGGCACTATCTTAACAACAGTAGTGCGTAAAGAAATTAAATGCATAAATGGACACTCTCACCCAACATACTCCCCCGGTTGAAGGGTTCTTAAACTTTCAAGCGTTTTCCATTGAAAGTAGAAGAGCGAGCTTATGAATGGCTCTTCTAATAATTCCTTTTTTTGTTTTTAAGTCAACTACTCGAGTTTTTCCATCAGCACCCAGGCTTGCACTTGTGACACGAGCAAGAAGCCACTACTGCGGTAGCAAATTATCTTCGTGAACAATGACAACTTACCCCAACTTTATATCTGGTTCTTGGTTCCACTTCATACGCTGCTGAAGTTTTCGCAAGTAGTCGCGTTTGCATTGTTGCCAAAATTTATTTTTTAGAAAGGTAAGTTGTTGAAAAGATGTCAGTGAAGCCATGTTTCTATTAATATCGACTTTTTCAAATGGTATAGCCTTAAGTGGTTTCCCTATTAAAATTTGCCCTGGCGTTAACGCTGGCCCGTCGTTGGGGTCTGTTGAAAGTGCAATTATGGGACGAGAATTTAGAATTGCTTCAATTTCTACAAGAAGCGTTTGAAGGTCTTCTTATGTTTTTTACTAAAAGTGTTTTTGCAGATTTCACCGCTGCCTGTAATGCAACAGAACATGCAAAGACTTTTCGTTAAAGTGATTAGTTTGAAATTCTTTGAGGTTATTATGCGCACACACAGTTTGTTGCATTATCGCAATATAAGCGAAATGGTGTGCCACGCCGATATACGAATAGTTTTAAACACAAACGCAAATAGGCATTCGTTGACAAATCGGTGACAAGCACAATGTGAGTAGCCTTTGAAGAAAAACATACTAAAATGGATGCATACGCCTTATATGGAGGCTTGCCTCGAATACGAAACGAAGTAAGAAATGGGCCGCAAAAGTCTACTCCACATACGGCAAAGGGAATCTGAGCAGTTACGCGATCTGCAGGTAACTGCCCCATGATTTGGCTTATAAGTTTGGGCTTATAATGGAAGCAATGTACGCAATTGCGCATTGTTTTACGCACAAGTTCGCCGGCATTGATTACCCATATGCGCTGTTGAAAAAGACTAAGTAAAAGCTTTGCTCCTGCGTGTACATTTGATTTATGCATAAATGAAATATACAAATGTGTGAAACGGTGAGTTTTCGGAAGAAGAGCTGGATGCTTCTCTTCATAAAGTATGTCAGCATTTCGAAGAGGACCACCAACTCTAAGGATGAGGAAGCTTTTGTTCCCAATTCCCATATGCTGCAGGAACGGAGAGAGACGTTGAAAATTTGCCATTAAAGGTTGGCCCTTCTTAAGGCTTTCGATTTCTTGTTTGTATTCAAGACTTTGTATATAGAGTACGATTCGCCAGAAGGTTTGGTCAAGTTCACTTGAAGATGTATGAACTGCCTTCTGTGCGAAATAGTTTGTACTGGGCGGAAACCGATGGATATATGTATATATATGACATTATGCGAAGAACTTTACGAAACGAAGAGCAGCGTTCAATGACTATTTTCAATGCTATACTTGAAAGTTACAACATTGCGACGTTCTAAGCCTGGTGTTTCAGTGGCCGTCGTTTAACTGAAGGAAATCTGGTCCTGAGAACCACATGGTTTTGAGCAGCTCTGATGCGCTATATCCCGTGAAACAATATCTGAGGGATTACTATTTGTTGGAACATGCCTCCACCAAATGTCCTTGCTATTTTCTTGGATCTCTGGACTCCGATTTGCAACGAAACCTTTTAGCGTCGATGCATGCTGTTTCAGCCAGTGTAAGACAACTTTTGAATCTGACCAAGAGTAAACCTTTTTTACGTAGTTCTGAAGCTTCTCTTTGATGTGATTCCACGTTCGTGTAAGTAACAATGTTACACATAATTCTAGTTTTGGAATAGACTGAATTTTGATGGGAGCCACTTTTGATTTAGATATTAGAAGAGAACATTGAAATGTGAATCGCGCAGCCATACGCACGCGATGATGCATCTGTGAAACCATGAATTTCGCTGACACGGTACGGAAAAGTGAAAACAAATCTAGGAACTTCTATTTTGTTGATTTGTGGCAATTCCCCTGTTATTTACAACCACAAATCGGCTAGATCCTTTGGAAGGGATCATTCCAATCGAGTTGTTGAATCCACAACTACTGCATAAGAATTTTGCACCGAATTGTGATAGGGCTCAACCTACCCAATACGTCGTCTATTCTAGCAACGCATTATAAAATAGAACGCTTGGTAATTTTTTCATTGCTAATAAATTCGAAGCGAAAACAAATCACATCAACACTTGGCTTCCATGCCATACCCAGTGCCTTTCTAATAGTTTCATCGCTTCCCTTTAAAGAGATTTCGCTAGTTTTGTTAGAAATTACCTTTAAACTATTTGAGTTCCACTTCGCTAAGTGAAGTCCTGAGCGAGAGAGCAGTTGTGATGAATAGCGTTAAAAAGCAATTGTTCTTTATTTGAAAATTGTCTTTCCTCTTATACAAATTTATCTAGTCTACACATTAGAATATCAACAGAAATAAAGTGCTAATTTTCTTCGCTCCCCACACACTTTCTGAAAGAAGAGGGATAAAAAATAAGATCTGTAAAAAAATCTGGCCATCTGTAGTGAAAAAATTCCATGGAAATTTGACCTAAAGGCTAAAAATGCACTAAAAAATTGTATATGTTTTTATTGGCTAATAGCTCGTAAACCAGTAATTTTAGGAGAGCTAATGACATAAGGACTTTTATTTAGATTGGAGTAAGGAGTAAATTGCCCATATAAATGTTGTACCTGCGAGTTTCCTTTCAAGGACTTTCAATAAGTCGAAATTTATTTTTTATTTTTTTTGTAATGGTCAAATAAAATAAAAGCAAAATAATAGATTAGATAAGCTATACGCCGTTTGGTAGGATATTAACCATTTTAACATTGCATTTTAATTTTATTAACATTTTTGCAAAAACTAAGTAAAATCGGTTTTTAAATTTCTAAAAACATACAGAATAACATAATTCAGGGGCACAGTACTAATTTCATATGCTATGTTAAAGTAAAATGGTAAATATTAAGTAAAGAATCAAATTAAATAGAAATATGAAACGTTTTGAAGTTTTATTATTATTATTTTGTTTATTATTATTTTTATTTTTATATTATTATTTTTATTATAAATTTCTTGGCCTAGAGCTCACAATTACAATGCACGGTTATTAAAAATATATTTCCGAGCCCTTTTTGACAATTTAGTACCGGTTTACTGGCAAAAATAGCCTATTTAATGAATTATTTTTTAAGAATTCGTAAAAAAAAATTCTTGACTTATGAAAAGTCCTTAAAAGGACACTCACTGGTAAAAAATTTATATGGGCAATTTACTCCTGATACTATTCTAAATAAAAGTATTTATGTTATTATTTCTCCATAAAATACTTGTTTACGAGATGTTATCCAATAAAGACATATATGTACAATTTTTAGTACATTTTTAGCCTTTAGGTCAAAAGCGCATGGAATATTTTCATTACAGATTTTTTTACAGATCTTGTCTTTTATGTGGAGCGGAGAGGATTAGAACTTTACCCCTGAATTATCTCATTCTGTATATTTTTAGAAATTTAAAAACCGTTTTTACTTAGTTTTACGCCATCCCACCATTGAAAAAATGTTAATAAAATTAAAATGCAATATTAAAATGAAACTGTGGTTAATATCCTACCAAACGGTGTATAGCTTATCTAATCCATTATTTTGCTTTTATTTTATTTGACCATTACAAAAAAAATAAAAAATTAATTTCGACTTATTGAAAGTCCTTGAAAGGAAACTCGCAGGTACAACATTTATATGGGCAATTTACTCCTTACTCCAATCTAAATAAAAGTCCTTATGTCATTTTTTCTCCTAAAATTACTAGTTTACGAGATATTAGCCAATAAAAACATATTCAATTTTTTAGTACATTTTTAGCCCTTAGGTCAAATTTCCATGGAATTTTTTCACTACAGATGGCCAGGTTTCTTTAGAGATCTTATTTTTTATCCCCATTCTTTCAGAAAATGCGTGGGGAACGAAATAATTTGATACTTTTGCAAATCCCATACATTCTGTCGGTGTTCTACTACACATACATATTTACACTAACACTAATAAATTACATTCTTAACATTTACAAACTTATTCAGCATATTAGTTGGATCTATTTTTACAAATTGTAACTGTGGATATTTTGGCAGGCGTATTGACGAGTTGTCGTTGACACGCGGTCACGCTATTAACGGGCTCGTCAATACGCCCGTGGATTTGTAACTACATAAAGGTCTTGCCGTCAGCATTAGTGAGTGACGTTGAACTCCCGGTGTGTAGGGCTAAACGAAATGTATTTAGGTCAATATTGTAATGTGCATACAATATGGGTGGTCTGCGTAGACGGTACGTTGGCATAATAGGGTATTAGAGTATGATGAATAATACTGCAAACATATTGACATAAGTAGGTATCATGCATAATAATACCACACCATCCACTTTAAGAAGAAAAAGGAGTATATGACTTTTTCAGAGTCTTAATGACCCACTTGAGTTTTGCTTGAATTAGAAAAGGGTTTTAATTGCTTTTGGTATAATTTATTGCATAGCAGTTACTTGATATGGGAAACAAAGAGTCTGTTTACATTATTTTCTATTTGCATTTGTTTCTAATATGCTGACTTTTGTTATTTACATTTTCTTTTGTATGTTTGAATGTTTATAATTCTGAGTAATGTTTTGCGTCAAATGTTACCACAGCTGACCCTTAAGTGTGTCGATTCACTTAAAAATCCGCTGGTGTTTATAAATTTATTATTTAATATTTATGAAGTAACTTGGTGCTAAAATGAATTTGCATGTTTATGTGTTTTTTTTTGTTGTTTTTTTTTTTGCTAACATTTTTTTTTGCTTATGTATTTATTGTACTGATTTTTGTTTGATAAGTAAAATGGAATGCTTCGTAGAGAAAAAAAAATTTTGAATTATGTGACTTACTAGCAGATTGGTTTAAGTCTATTTTTATGGACTTTTATTGCCTTGTTTTTTTGTTCCTGTCGCTATTCTCTACTCTATAGTTTAATCCTATTCTTATGGACTATTATTTTTTATTTTGCCGATAAGTTCAGAATAAAATATTTTCTTATTCTACCGAGGTTAAAGTTGAAGATATTTTCCTTAAAAGTACGACATCTCTATAAACTAGGTTTTCCTAGCTGAAACAGGGCATACTTATATCTCTTTCTCTATTATTATATTTCGAACTTTAATTATTTCTATGTTGTGATATTTCTACTAACTAAATATGAATTATTCTTGTTTTAGCCATTTTTATTAAAAACTCTTTTCACAACTAAGAACATATAAAGTACGAAATCTGTTATTAATTATGAGAGAAATTTAGGGGTTGTGATTGATGGAAGAGCAAACTAGTTTTAATAAATGTGGGATTGGGTTTCTAAACAACATCTTGACCTTTTCTCAGCAATCTTGTGGCACGCGACACGAAGAAGCAACAAAGAGAAACAACAATGATCAAACGGGAAGCAATAGTTATGTAGTTGACGACGAGAACTCAAACCATAACGACGGCAGAACGACGCGTGTGAAAGTTAACCATCTTGAATATTGGAATTAACTAAATATCATTTTACATTCAACCATTTGTGAATTTCATTTGTAACTCAATTCTTTATTAAATATTAAACGTTCAAAATTGAACATTAAATAATCTATTTAACTTCGTAAAAAGGACAGTCGTAGAGCACTAACCCCTTTTTACCCACAATTTGGGGTCTCAACCAGAATCAATTTTTTTTCTTTCGCGTCGCGCACACACGCGAAATATTTTCCATTCTATTGCAAAAAGTCGAAATAAATAAAAGTGACTATAAAAGAGCAAAAAGTAGCGAAAAGAAAAAACATATTAAACGATTAGAAATTGCAAAATAAGAAGTAAAGTCGATTGCATAAAATTTCTAATAAGAAAGAAATTCGTGGAAATGTTGTGTCTGCAAAAATTTGAGTTTGTACGCGAAAAGTTGCGTACATGCTGCAAACAAAGCATTGTAGCTCTGCACAAATTTGTATTCGAGTCAGAAGGAGACAGATCAAATCGCAAACGTTTACGCGAATTTGAAGGGTTTGAATATGACCAAAATGACAACCGCTGCAAGCAAAAGTTTGAATACATCGATGAAAATTTGACAGCCACTGATCTAACATCCATTTGCAACGTGTTGGGTTTGACCTTCAAAGTGGAGAATGCGTGGCTGCACATTTTTCGGAATTTTCAGAACAAAACGTTGTTGTGTGCTGCGGCAGAGGCAGGGGAAAATGACAACGACGATGACGAAAGCGAAAGTGGTGAGAATGGCGACGATGGTGGTGATGATATGCGTAGTTTTGAAGTAACTACAAATGATGCACATTTTGGATTACCACCACGAACAAGTAGTCAAGTCAAAATCAACGATCGAATAAAAAACGAAAGCGACGAACAACTGGAAGCGAATAGCAGAGGCGCAACAACAACAAAACCGTTTGCAGAAGCAGCGCAAGTGACACGATTCTCTATCAACTTTCGTGATATTGAAGACTCTGTACGGCAATTTGATGGTGGCGAAAATATTTCTGTTAAGATTTGGCTGCAAGAGTTTGAAGAGACTGCAATTATGTTAGGGTGGGGTGAATTACAAAAATTCATATTTGCTAAAAATCACTGCGAGGTTTAGCAAAGTTGTTTATTCAAAGCGAAAGAGGTATTACTTCTTGGCAAAAATTGAAATCAGCATTAGCAGAAGAGTTTAAGACTGTTGTAAATAGCGCACAAATACACAAACAACTATAAAAATAAAAAAATGAAAGCAGAAGCAAGTGTGCAAGAATATTTTTTGAGTATGAAGGAATTAGCAATGCGGGGTAATATCGAAGAAAATGCTTTAATGCAATATGTGATTGAAGGTATTAGCGACTTGAATGTAAACAAAGCAGTATTGTCCGGTGCACATAAATAAAAAATAGCACATAGTTTGAAAGAATTTAGAGAAAAAATCAAAATATACGAAACGATGCGAAAGAATAATAACAAGAGTGTCGAATGTAAGGTAGAAGGAAAAAGTGTGTTGAAAACCGAAAAAGATAAATCTGTTTGCTATAATTGCGGGATGAAAGGGCACAAGAGTGTAGATTGCAAGGACAAGGGAAAGGGAACGAAATGTTTTCAATGTAAACAATTCGGACACATATCAAAAAATTGACCAAAAAATTAAAATAAAGGTGAAACAAGCAATGCGCGATGTCTTTACCCAAAAAATAAAATGATGAACAAGTGTGTGGTAATTGAAAATGTTAAATATATGGCTTTGTTTGATACAGGCAGCAAATTTAATATAATTACTGATAAAGTGTATAAGACATTGAATAAACCAGTACTACAACAAACAAACGTATGTTTGGTAGGTTTCGATGAAAGAAATATAAATAATAATATCATACCAATTGGAAAACTTAGTACTGAAATATATGTTGACGATAATGTGTTCAAAGTGAATTTTTTGGTGGTATCTGATAAATGTATGGATATTGATGTGGTGATAGGAGAAGAGTTTTGTTTACTAGCTGATATTCATATTAATCGTGATGGACTTTTGAGGACAATAAAGAAGTGTTTTCCATGATGAATATCGAGTTTAATGACAATGAGGTGAACATTGATGAAAATGCTAGTGTAAGTGCGACGCAAAAGGTGCGTCTGTTGGTGAGTAATTATAAACGAAATAAATGCAAATCAACAAATGTAGAGATGAACATTGTTTTGAACGATTAAACTCCCATAGCTTGTAGGCCACGCAGACTTCCACTTTCAGAATGCTGCAAAGTAGATGAACAAATTGAACAGTGGTTACAGGATGGTATAATCGAAAACTCTAACTCAAAATTTAATAGCCCTGTAGTGATGGTCAAAAAACGCGACGGTAGCCATCGGTTGTGCATAGATTATAGAAAAATTAATAAAGTGATTATTAAAGACCGTTTTCCATTGCCGTTAATAGATTTGAAAAACTGGTCTTTCACGTGTCAGTTTCTGAATCTAGTCGAAAATATACGGCATTTGTGACGAACAATGGACAATATCAATTTTGTAAAGTACCATTTGGTTTGTCAAACTCTCAAAAAATTTACCCATCTCCTTCCAAAATTGACGCTTTTTTTGAGTTTCCAATACCAAAAAATATCAAGCAGTTGCAAAGATTTTTAGGTCTTGCGGGGTATTTTAGAAAATTCGTTCCTGGCTTTTCTGTCATCGCTAAGCCGCTTACAGATATAACTAAACAAGATCAAAAGTTGGTAATAGGGGAGACGCAAATTGCAGCATTCGACAGACTGAAGAAAGTACTCAGTGAAAACCCGGTACTAGGTATATTTAATCAACAGTATGAGACTGAAGTCTATACCGACGCATCCATAGACGGTTATGGCGCTGTGCTATTCCAAAAATTTGTTGACGATAATATATATTTCATGAGCAAGAAAACATCTGACGCAGAACGTAAATACTCAACCTATGAACTAGAAATATTAGCTGTAATAGAAGCATTGAAAAAATTTCGTGTGTATTTACTTGGTTTATATTTTAAGCTCGTAACTGACTGTAATGCGAAACGTTGGAGAAAAAAGATTTAAGGACAAGAGTAGCGCGTTGGATCCTATTCCTTCAAGAATATGAATACCAGGTAGAACATCGCAAGGGTATTCTAATGAGGCACGTAGATGCTTTAAGCCGCTACCCGGTTATGAAGATAAGTGATGTAGATTTACTAAGCTCGTTACGACGCGCTCAACAGCAAGATGAAGAATTTAAAGCTATTACTGAGATTATTCAAGAGAAGAAGACGTACAACGACTATTTCCAAAAGGGAGGTATTCTCCACAAATTGATCGACGACACTGAGGTAGTGGTAGTACCGAAGTGTATCACTGAGGTAGTGGTAGTGCCGAAGTGTATGCAACGAGACGTGATTAGACATGCACACGAGAAGGGCCATTTTGCCGTGAGAAAAACTAAAGATCTGATTTGTCGAGAGTTTTTCATTCCAAAGCAGGAAGAAAAAATACGCACGCATATAGCTAACTGTGTTGCTTGCATTGTCTCAAACCGAAAGTTATGCAAGCAAGAGGGCGAACTTCATCCGCTACACAAGGATGAAACACCGCTTCATACGTACCATATAGATTTCCTTGGTCCGTTGGAGTCTACCAACAAGTCGTACAAACACATATTTGCCGTTAACGATTCCGATATCCGACCAAGTCAACGTCAGCACAAGAAGCAATTAGCCGTTTAAAATTACAGAGTATGACGTTTGGTAACCCAGTTCAGATTATCTCGGACCGTGGTTCGGCATTTACCTCTGAGGATTTTCGAAAATACTGCGAAGACGAAAACATCCAGCATTTCAAAATAACCACTGGGCTTCCACGTGTTAATGGCCAAGTGGAGAGATTGATATGGCGTTATATCAAGCGTTCTATCAAAGCTAAGCAAAGACGATCCAAGTAAGTGGTATAAGTACACTGACAGGGTACAGCAAATCGTTAACTCCCCATATAATCGAAGCATCGAAATGACCGCATTCGAGTTGTTGACAGGTGTTAAGTTGCGAACAAGCAACGACGTTAATATCAAAAATTTAAGAGAAGAAGAAATGCGACAAAAACATCTAGATATGAGAGATGAGGCTAGGCAACATGCAAAAAAGCAGATTTTGAATATGCAAGCTGAAAACAAAAGAACATACAACCTTCGACGCAAAAAAGCCCACAAGTATTCCATTGACGACTTGGTGGCAATAAAACGTACGAAGTTTGGTGGAGGACTCAAATTAAAAGCTAAATATCTGGGTCCCTACCGTGTTATAAAGGTAAAGCCAAAAGATACATACGACGTTGTAAAATCTGGTAACGATTCTCATGATTTTTTCTTTGAAATGTTCGTTATTATTTTTACTTTTATATAACTTTATAAAATATAAAATAAAATAAGGTAAAAAAAAAATGTTTGTTTAGTATTTAGTAAAAATTTATGATTTTTTTTCAAAAATTAATTTCTCAAAAAACCTTATCTTTTTTTCTTAAACTTTTTCTATATTGAGTGAACAGTTCATACTTCAACTTGGCTAAATGCCTATTAGCCAAAACTTGTTGTTTTCGAGATATGAATTTTTGAATATTAAACATTTTTCCTCCCATTTATTGATGCAATGCATTACAGCACACAATAACTTTGTCAAAAATTAACCGATTCTCATGATTTTTGCTTTGAAATGTTCGTTATTACTTTTAATTTTATATAAATTTAAAAACAATAGCATATAGTTAAAAAAAAATTATTTTTTTTTTTGTATTTAGTAAAAATTTATGGTCTTTTTCAAAAATTAATATTTCAAGAAAAGTAATTTTGTTTTTTGTTTTGTTTAAACTTTTTCTATATCCAGTGAGTAATTTATATTTCAACTTGGGTAAATATCCATTTGCCAACGCTCGTTGTTTTCGAAATATGAATTTTTGAATATTAATCTTTTTTTCGCCATATATTGATGCATTACATGGCGGCCACCGTGGTGCTCCGCCTATCACACCGTATGCCCTGGGTTCAACTCCCGGGCAAAGCAACATCAAAATTTTAGAAATAAGATTTTTCAATTAGAAGAAAATTTTTCTAAGCGGGGTCGCCCCTCGGCAGTGTCTGGCAAGCGCTCCGATTGTATTTCTGCCATGAAAAGCTCTCAGTGAAAACTCATCTGCCTTGCAGATGCCGTTCGGAGTCGGCATAAAACATGTAGGTCCCGTCCGGCCAATTTGTAGGGAAAAATCAAGAGGAGCACGACGCAAATTGGAAGAGAAGCTCGGCCTTAGATCTCTTCGGAGGTTATCGCGCCTTACATTTATTTATTTTATCACATTTATTATTGAAAACATTAATTTGTTATTATTTTTCAGAATATGGCAAAATATTTCACTAAACCTCCAATACCGTCACAAGAGCCTTTGCCATGTCCTTTTACAAAATCACTGTAATTCTGAAAAATAACAACAAATGAATTTTTTCAATAATAAATGTGATATTTTAATTAATTTTAAGCGTTTGGCATTGATCGCCTTGTATGCTGATATGTAATGCATCAATCTATGGCGAAAAAAGAGATTAATATTCAAAAATTAATATTTCGAAAACTACGAGCGTTGGCCAATGGATATTTACCCAAGTTGAAATACAAATTGCTCACTCGATATAGAAAAAGTTTAAACAAAACAAAAAACAAAATTACTTTTTTTGAAAAAAAAATATTTTTTTTTAACTATATGCTATTGTTTTTAAATTTATATAAAATTAAAAGTAATAACGAACATTTCAAAGAAAAAATCATGAGAATCGGTTAATTTTTGACAAAGTTATTGCGTGCTGTAGTGCATTGCATCAATAAATGGGTGGAAAAATGTTTATTATTCAAAAATTCATATCACGAAAACAACAAGTTTTGGCTAATAGGCATTTAGCTAAGTTGAAATATGACCTGTTCACTCAACATAGAAAAAGTTTAAGCAAAAGAAATTACGTTTTTTGAGAAATTAATTTTTGAAAAAAGTCATAAATTTTTAATAAATACTAAACAAGCATTTTTTTTCAACTATATGCTATTGTTTATAAAGTTTATAAAAGTAAATATAATAACAAACATTTCAAAGAAAAAATCATGAGAAACGGTTAATTTTTGACAAAGTTATTGACAGTTGAATAAATAGGTGAATAAAATACCGATTGCATTTTATGGAATTCAATTGCCGATAAATCGGAAAAAAAATTTTTTGAGGCAAAAAAAAACACGTGTTTCATTAATTTGACCAAAGAAAAACATATTAAAATTTCATCGAAATCAAAAATCATGACCTGCGTGGACCGGGTGTGTTGAAATGGGATGAGCCTATAATATTCACTTTTCCTTATAAATTTCAATTCCTGGATTGCCGGCATTTCTTGTATGCCTGGTCGAATATTGTCCTAAGTCAATAACTTCCTCAAAAATCTGGTTGCTTGAAATTTTTCTACGCTACACCTTTTCTATCCTAAGATGTAAACGAGCGCGACATGTCTACTTGTTACAAATTTATATAGCGCTTCATATATATATGTTCTCTTGTGACTTTTCTTCATTTTTGTTGTTCTTATTGGTGGTTTTTTAGTATATTTTTTTTTTTGTTTTTGCATATTTCCACTGTCCTAGAAATACCTATTGCTTCATGACCATCTTTGTCAGGAGCATTCAAAGGAATTATGCAAATTTTTATTTGCTATTAAACTTTGGCATGGTTAATCTGTCTGCCAATAAAGGTTGCTTGCGGAACTTTAAGAGTTATTGCTTTAATTATTTGTTGCTCCTCCTCAGCTTTGGGTTTGGTTTTAAAGGGTTTAGAGTGCTTTGAACATTAAATGCGTGCTTGAGCATTTTTCAACTGCCTATATTTACCTTTCATATGGTTTTTGATGATAGTGGCAATGACTAATAGCACGATAACGCAGATTAGCCAAACATCTGGAATGTTTGGAGTATATTCTGTATCTACCTTAATTGGTGGTTCATACTTTACAATTCTATTCTCTGAAGTTTCAGAGTTTCCCTAACCTACTTCGTAGCCAGCTATGGCTATTATAATGCCTTGGGCTATTTTTGTCCACCAGGACATTTTGAAACTTCCCTAATTACAATTTTAATAAAATGTTAAATACTTTATTTTATTTATAACTTTTTATTGTAAAAATTGTAAATCTAAAAAAAATTTTAATTTCTAGAAAGTATTTTTTTCTTTAATTTTTGTATTTCTAAAATTGTATAATTAGCTTAGTATTATTTATTATTAATATAATTTTTTTTTTAATATTTAAAAAATATCAAAAAATTTAAAATATTATTGTAATTTAATCTTTAGCGTTTTCGGGGAATACGCTTCTTATCATTCTCATTATTTCTTCTACCTTGGTCGTGGGGTTTATTATATCTTCTATGGTTCCCTAGTCATTCCTATAATTTTCCAAAGCTTAGTCTCTCTAGTTCTTTTTGTAGGTCTCTCCTGTGTAGGGTATTCTCGTCCCTCTATTGGAGGGGGAATTCCGAGGAGTCCATTTGCATTTTAATTTATTACTTAAATAGTGGGATGTTGTGGATTTTTAAAAGTTTCGAAAGTGGGAATTTTTAATTGGATCTTTTATAAAATATCTTCGCAATTTTAGAAGTTGTATGAAGTCTGAGCACTCCGAGAAAAAAAATGTTATACAATTTTTTGAAAATTTTGTTGTTATTATAAAGCATTCCAATTTACTGACATTTTTTTTATATTTGTAGTGAGAATTTTATTTATTTATTTTTTTTTCAGGATTTTTCTATTAAGCTAGTCCTACTGTGTAAAAATTTATTTAAATGAAGAAAGAGAAGAAAAAAAATTCCCTAAGCAAAAACAAAAGTTTTTGCTAATGGTTTAGCGTCCATAAGGACGCTCAATTGATTATAAATTTTTATATACTTAACATACGTAAAACTCGTTGCCAATCTTGCTGCTAGTCGTACTGCTAATCGTGTCCTGCTGGTTTGCTAGTAGTCTTTTAGTTGGTCTCCGGCGGCCATTCAGATATTATATTTATTCCACTTCACTTATGTGTTTGCTGCCAGTCAAATTTATTGTTAATTTTTCCGTTCTGTGATCTTTATTCCGCCCTTTTTATGCGTGGTAATTGCGGTTTGCCGATTGCCATGAAGTATGCCTTTGATCTATTTTATTGTTTCCTTTTGCCTTGGTTTGTTTTTTAAGATTCAAATCGGTTGCCTTCAAGTTGACGTAGTGCCTCTGTCTTCCATATCGCTCTGGTGTGTGAAGGAAGGTTACTTTTCGGAGTTGTTTTAATTATTCGTGCTGCAATAGCAGTTGGAATCCTTTGTATTTGCTTATTTTATTATTTCAGGATCCTTCAGCGTATTTTAAAATTCAACATTTGCCAGGATGGCAGGATTATTAATTTTTATACTTTTCGCAAAAATTTCATTGACAGGATCTTTGAGCAGCTAAATTTTTTAAGCAATTTTTGCTTGGTTAGCAGATTTTATGCTTATTGCAGATCGAACGGGCAGGATCTTTATCCAGCTAGATTTTTAGCAGTTTTGCCAATTTCCAATCTAGTCTGGCAGGATCGCCATGTAATAACTTTTAAATAAAAAGAAAAATATTTTACGCACGCTGATGAATAGCGTTTAAAAGCAATGGTTCTTTGTTTGAAAATTGTCTTTCCTTTTATACAAATTTATCAAATCTACACATACACATTTACACTAACACTAATAAATTGCATTTTTAACTTTTACATACTGAGTCAGTATATTAGTTCGGCGGCCTCCGTGGTGTGATGGTAGCGTGCTCCGCCTATCACACCGTATGCCCTGGGTTTAACTCCCGGGCAAAGCAACATCAAAATTTTAGAAATAAGATTTTTCAATTAGAAGAAAATTTTTCTAAGCGGGGTCGCCCCTCGGCAGTGTCTGGCAAGCGCTCCGATTGTATTTCTGCCATGAAAAGCTCTCAGTGAAAACTCATCTGCCTTGCAGATGCCGTTCGGAGTCGGCATAAAACATGTAGGTCCCGTCCGGCCAATTTGTAGGGAAAAATGAAGAGGAGCACGACGCAAATTGGAAGAGAAGCTCGGCCTTAGATCTCTTCGGAGGTTATCGCGCCTTACATTTATTTATTTTATATTAGTTCGATCTATTTTTAAAAATTGTAACTGTGGATATTTTGGCAGGCGTATTGACGAGTTGTCATTGACACGCGGTCCGCTATTAACGCGCTCGTCAATACGCCAGTGGAGTTGTAACTAGATACAGGTCTTGCCGTCGGCATTAGTGAGTGACGTTGAACTCCTGGTGTGTAGGGCTAAACGAAATGTATTTAGGTTAATATGTTAATGTGCATACCATATGGGTGGTCTGCATAGACAGTACATTGGTATATTAGGGTATTAGAGTATAATGAAAAATACTGCAAACACATTGACATAAGTAGGTATCATGCATAATACCACACAGTTCAGTGATTTTATTTCGAATTTCCTCCAGCTCTTTTTCACTATCAGCCCCAGTTAACAAATCATCAACGTATAAGTCCTCCTTCAAGACTCTAGAACCAATGGGGTAGATGTCGCGAAAGGAGTCAGCGATAAAGAAAAGGCATCTAATGGCAAGGAAAGGGGCTGAGGTCATACCATATGTTACGGTATTTAGCTACTATAAATTTAGAGATTTGTCTTTGCTTTCTCTCCATAAGATTAACTGAAAGTTGCGGTAACTTTCGTTAATTAAAAACTGCAGATATATTTTCGCCATATCGGCTGTTAAAGGGTAACGATTCAAACGAAAAGACGACAGAGTTATAAGCAACTCTTGTTGAATGGTGGGTCCTACCATCAAAACGTCATTGAGTGAACGATGAGATGAAATTGAGGCTGAAGCATCGAAAACGACTCGTTTGTAGTGGTTCTTTCTGGGCGTAAAATACAGTGATGTGGAATAGCATAGTGTAGATGATCAAGATTTGTTTTGCTGACTATCGACATGTGCCCTAAACTCTCGTATTCGTGCAGGAACTCGCAGCACATTTGATGTAATGAATCTTTATGATACAAGCGGCGCTCAAGCGACAGAAATATTTTACGCGCGTTTTCAAATGAGTTTCCCAAAACTTCTGGGGATGCTTTAAAGGTTAGGCTGACTTGCAAGCGCCCACTAGCAGTGACTGCCACATTGTCACAGAAATGTTGTTCACAACGCCTTTCTTTTCCGTTAATGGCGAGGTGTGTTGATCAACTTCCTCCACCTCACAGAATTTGCGTAGCAATTCGTCCAGATTTGAGGACTTCACAGCTGCGTTACATTTGAGCGATCGAGGCGGCTCGGTTTTGAACTCAACTTTTCCGCCAACTATCCACCCTAACGCAGTGTTTGTTAAGGAAGGTAAACTCTGCCTAAGGAAATACTTTCGGGATAAGAGAATTTCGAGAAATACTTCTGTGCTAATCAATATATCAATTCGCTGAGGCTGGTTAAACAAGGGGTCCACTAAATTGATCCCTTCGGAAACATTCCAGTTATCCGTTCGTATATGATCGCCCGGTTGGTTTGCTGATATATATTTGGTAATAGCAAATTATGAAATAATTGAACTTTCTTCAAGATTGGCAAATGTAAGCGAAAATCGTTTATATTCGCAATATTTGCCATCAAGTTTGGGTAAGTTTAGTTTGAGTAATCGACTCTGATGTGTAAAGGGATGATTCATAGAAGCATTTGCAAAACTTGCTTCGGCTAAGCTTGTACGGCCCACCTTATTCAACAACCGCATAATCTTTCCTTTTACTTCAATATAACTTTCCAGGACAATGCAGGAAGCGACACAGACTTCTTGCATTGCCCTCAGGGTTAATTTTTTCCATCTGACCCTGAATGTGCCTTAGTTGCTTAAAATGAGATTCTAATATTTACAGACGACATTGCAATGTGATGGAATCTGCCGACTCCACTTCTTTTTCTACCTTAATTTTCATATCTGTTATGTTTCGCTTCATAACAGAGCGTAATTGTGTAGCTCTCCCTTTGAAAATTAATAAAAAGTGAAACTAGTGGTAATTTAAATGAAGCGATATTTGGCTTAACGCTGCCTTTATGGAATAATTTTAAATATCAAGGTATTTATGTATGAAACTTGAGCCTAATCAATTGGGTGATGGCAAAAAGGGAAAAACGAAAAAGTTATCCGAACACGATGGCGAGTGTCACCGCCGCCAATGTCTGCTGCTTATGATGCAACCAGGATGCTGATGACAATAAATATGCGCGAATATTATTTTTGTCCCTAACACCGTATAGAATATATTAGGTGAGAGCATTACAGAGTTTCGAATTAAATTTTAATGCTTCGATTCTTAATTATTTCGATAAGTTCTTCCTACGTTTATAATCTTATATACGCGCTGTTTAATGTATATGCACGGTACAATGTAATTTCAAAAGTATATACATAAATTTTATAGCAATCAGCTTCAATAACTGTGTGGGTATGTGCCTACCGCTACCTTAATGATGCAATGCCGACGGCAAATGGAATGCTCTTGTGGATGTTGTTGATATGATGATGCTGATGGTTGTAACGCCAATTAAGATGATTGTTTGATGGCAGGAACCTTTATTGTTCACCTTTTGTGTGCGCCAAGTTACCACCTGATGTCGAGGATGCCTTGGTGTAGCTTTGACAAAATGGGTTAAGGAGCAGTGCTGCTGCATTCGATAATATAAGCACAATGTTAAATGGAGGGTCGAGCCTTCTAATTAATATAATATTACGTTGACCTTGTATTTCCGATCTGGAACACCATGGTGGACGGAATATTATACAATTGGATGTCAGCCTTGTTGAGTTGATGATGGTACTTTGCCGTAACTGGTCCAGTGATACGCGTGAGTAAAACAGTAGATTTTACCTTGCACAAAAGTACCGAATTTTTATGGTACAGGGGTACACAACAAGTCCTTTTCAATATAGATGACCCAATGATCCGCTTGGGTACAGCAGTATGAAGTTGTATAAAAAAGTTTAACTTATTTTACAGGATTTTCCTGTCACGGTCGCCAAATGTATGGGCGTTGAAATGTATTAATCAAAACACCTGAACGTTTCTATCAAACTTCTTCACCGTTTATTTGCTTTTAGTGAACTAACACATAAAATTACAAAAACTGAACTGCTAAGTAGATAGCTGTATGTATGTACATCTTAATATAAGAGAAAGCGTAATAACTTGCAATGCTCTATAACCTTGAATGCAGGCATTGACTTCAAATGACGGTATAATACATGATTTAAAGCGGTGACACAATGACATTTTTCATCTAGATGCGTTTAACAGAAGCTTATGCATTCCAATAACATCGCCACAATCAATTAAGATGTTGCGTTTGTAAATATGAAGGAACTTCAGACTTGGCAATTGAAGTTTATTACGTCTTGCTCATTCACGTACACAATTTCGTAAACATTCTCCCTACACAACAAAAATACTTGCTAACATATTTTGTGTCGTATTCGATTGTTATATTGCAGTTTTTAATTGTGAAAAATGTTAGAAAATTTTCCAACCAGTTGGAAAAATAATTTCACTTGCAAAGTGTGCCAACACCCTTAGCTAAAGCAAATGTCAAATTCTTCTTCTTATGATTTGCTTAGAACAAAATTGGGGAGTTGGCTACTTTCAATATCAGATGGCGCTAGTGTCGCTCATTCTATCATTCTCCATAAAAGTACATGCAATCTACTCATAATGCATAATCATGTTTTCAACTCATCTATGTATATGAAAAACTGCTTATGTGTCGGAGCTATTATTCGTATGTTACAGTTATTGGGTGAATAAATAGAGTGCATAAATGGGCACTATCTTAACCACAGTAGTGCGTAAAGAAATTAAATGCATAAATGGGCACTCTCCCCCAACATGATTATTTTTGAACGTCCTGCATCCTTATACAATATCGAAGTTAGCCATATACCTATTCGGGTTCGGTTCAATAAACTAAACGCCTTCAACTGTTACGGCCGATTAACATTTGAGTTTTGCATAATTTTGGCATTGAGAGCTGTCTCCTAGCAAACAAGTTTTCTTTACAACGTCCTTAGTATACAACGCAACAGCAGCCTCAAACCAAATCTGTCAATTGCAATTTTAAACAATTTGAAAACAATATTTGCTTTCAAGCTATAAATGCGTTATTTTAAATTTTTGATAAAAAACAGCAAATTTTTACAAAATCGTTGCAGCAGAACGCCATCCAAGCCAAGCATCTGCGTGTATTTCATGCTCTGCGTTAACGTTGTATGCGATTAGTATAGGAGCTTTTTCTTGAGCTGATCAAAAGCCTCAGTCTGTTTGGGCACCCACTCGAATTTCGTTCCTTTCCGAAGTAGTTTTCTTAGAGGTTCTGAGATTACAGCGTAGCCTGGAAAAAACTTATGAAAATAGCCGCTAAGGCCAAGGAAGTGACGTACGTCGCTTATGTCTTTTGGTGTTGTAAAGTCTGATATAGATTTTGTTTTTACCGCACCCGGAGTGATACCTGCCGGAGTTTTTTCGTGTCCCAGAAACATTATCGTCTTTCGCATAAAACTACATTTCTTAGCGTTCAGCGTTAAACCCGAATAGCGTAATGAAGTTATCACGCGTCGTAATTTCGCAACCATTTCCTCTGGCGAATTTTTACCGGCTAAGATGTCGTCCATGTACACCAGCATATACCCGGCTGGGTCTTTTCTTGGAACTTCGCCATTAACCGGTGGAATACAATAGGTACATTGGTGAGGCCAAAAGACATTCTCTTGAATTCGTATAAGCCGTCTTGAGTTATGAACGCTGTATACTTTCGGCTGCTGGATGCGATGGGTATGTGATATTACCCGCTATTCATGTCCAGCACCGATAAATATATGTACTGCTTTGCTTCGTGTAGGCGCTCTTCGATGTTAGGCACAGGAAAGTTCTTCTCCCGCACTAGTTGATTTAAGCGTCGATAATCTACGCACAACCGATCACCGCCGTTTTTTTTCTGGACTAAGACGAGAGGAGGTTGGCACAAATACCCAACTGAACCCTCCAAGAGGGTACCGACTGGATATGTACACTACAGTATTGAGACTGTGCGATGTCAGGACGGTGTCCAGCTAAGATCAGGAATCAGGGCTGTGTGCCGAATCATTAATGGCCTGGTTATACGGAAATGATTTTTGACTATGCTTTCTGGGGTATCTTTCCCTCTTTCTATTACTTTTTCTATCTCTTTTCTTTCTTTCTTGCTTCCTTTCCTTCTCGGGGATGGATCAAGGCGTTATGCGTTTCCGTGCCGAGGATCAGCCAGGCTGGGGCGCCTAAATAGCCCAGTCGCGAACGGAGCCCTCCTGGTACCAGGTCGTACCAGGTTGTACGAAGACCTTACCCGGGTATTGCGAATCTCTGCCCGTGTGGACGTTACTTCTCCCTCACTCGTGGGAACATGAATATAAATAATAACAAAAAAACACGACAAAATAAGAAGAGACCAACGCTCTTCAAAGGCCGGGAGTGCTTCCGTCCAACACAAAGGTGACCAGTGCGATGCACGGTCATTCTAACCGCCAGACAATGGTTAAAAAAGGAGGTGGTTCAGGACCAGTGGCGATGACGAGTCAGTACCCTCCCCCCAGCATTCACGAAGCCTAATGAGCGGCCAAACCCCAAGGAATTTGGATACAAACACAGGAGAGCGGCTGAAAGGATCCTAACCAGATCCGCACGTGTGCCAGACTTCGTAAGTAGAGCGGAAAGCGACAGCGTACGAGAAATACTGGCGGAGATTAAATGGGCGAAAGATTTGATATAGGACGTTCGTCTGGCGGAAGAAATGGAGCCTCTAGTGGCAACCAAAATGGCAAGGTCGGCGAAAGCTGTGCCTACCAAACCAAAGAGGCGTAAGGTGCATGTGCGCTCTTTTGCAGAAGTGGCCAAGGATAAAATCCGACTAGGGTTCCTTGACGACAATCAGGAAGACGGAGCAATCAAGAAGGACAAGTGGAAATGGGTGAAGAGCGAGCTTTCAAATATTACCCTGGACATGCTTATGTGCAATCCTGGACCGCCACCGGTATGCAATGACACCGGGTGGTTCCAGGGCAGCATCGAGGTCCTGGCATGCGGACACGAGAGGTCCACAGCCATATACAAAAAGGCGATAGAGTCTGTAGGTGAAGTCTACCCTGGAGCGAAGCCCAGGGCGGTTGATTTCAAATATATACCGTGACGGCCACGAGCAAGGGTGTGGCTACCGCCAAACCAGCCGAACCAGAGAGGATACTCAGCATGATAAGGATCCTCAACCCGACACTGCCAGCCACCAATTGGAGAGTTGTCAGCGTGGATAAAGGGGTAAGAGCCACACGTCAGGCTGCCCTCCTACTGAGTGAGGAATCGCTGACAGTATTGAGGAAAACTGGAGGCGAAATCAATTATGGTTTAGACACCGTGACCATAAGGGTTTACAGTAATGGCGTCAATGCTGCTACGAATTTGGCAGCCAAGGTGGAGCCAGAAGAAGAAGAGAGCGACGAGGACGTGGATACGAAGGCAGATGGGGGTGAGCCGGATACGTTGGACCGCTAGACCTAGTTTACTTCATCCATAGGTATAGGTGGGTTACACCTGCAATAAACGGCGGAGGAGCTGATGATGGAAGAGCGGAAGTGTGCGATGTTGATGCGGGTCTTCCAGATAAACCTACACCACAGTAAAGCAGCCTCTGCTACACTGCTGCTCCGACTGACATCTAAAGGGGCAGCTGATATTGTCCTCATCCAGGAGCCGTTGGTGGTAGGACAAAGCATTTGCGGACTCAAGTCCAACGTCTACACATTGGTAAGTTGTGGCACTTCGGGAAAGCCTTGATCTTGTATGCTTGTTAGTACCAAACTTAATGTTTTGTTTTTTCCTCAGGGGTGAACCCTGGACCTGCTGCTGAATACACATTTTCCAGGTGCAACTAGGAACGAACCAGGGGGATACACAAAGCTTGACACAAGCAAGAGTGCAACCTAATTACAAGAGATAAGATATCTTGGGTCATCCAATCTTTTAAACCATTCCAAACCCCAGGGCCCGACGGAGGTGCACTATACAACTGCAACAATCACTAGATCGCAGCACTAACTGTATACACGCTATAATACGAGGTATCGTGGCACTGAGCCGCACGTATATGGAAAAGATCTAAAGTGGTATTTATTCCCAAGGCAGGTAAAGCGTGCCACGCGAAACCTGAAGACTTCAGACCCATCAGTCTATCTTCAACTAAAGGTGATGGAAAGGCTGATGGAAACATACATCAGGGAGGAAGTGAATGACCTACTCTCTGAAACACAACACGCCTATATGAAGGGTAAATCACCGGAAACGGCATTGCACAAAATTACATGGTGCATAGAGATATCGTTCTCCTTCAAGTAATACTGCCTGGCAGCCTTCCTAGACATAGAAGGAGCGTTCAATAACATCAAACCCGACTCAACTATTAAGGTACTGACTGATCTGGGCAACGAATCTCAGCTGGTGGAGCTTGTGCATCATTTCTGATATGCACGGTAGTACAGGCAGACCTTGCAGGGGTATCTGTGAGCAGGCTCGTCAGTAAGGGAACTCTCCAAGATGGAGTCCTATCCCCTGTGCTGTGGGTCTTGGCGGTGAATCAGCTGCTAAGTGACATGGAGGTGGAGGGGCTGTAAAACTATAGTGTATGCTGACGACCTTGCCTTGATGATAAGTGGGAAGTTTCTGCAAACTCTCTGCGATATGATGCAGGTGGAACTAAGAAGAGTAGAAGTATGGGCCGCTGATAATGGTCTGAGCGTGAACCCAAATAAAACGGAGCTGGTGCTATTTACGAGGAGGTATAAGATAAAACCTTTCTCAACTCCGGTGCTTGCAAATACAGTGCTAAAGATAAGTGAGTCCGCCAACTATCTAGGGCTCACACTTGATAAGAAATTGAACTGGACACAAAACACCAGGAAACGTGTACGTCAGGCCACGGTTGCTCTCTACATGTAAAGGGGCAATTGGACGGAAATGGGCTATGTCCCCTATAATAGTGCATTGGATATACACGGTCATAGTTGCGCAAATATTGCTATACGGGATGGCGGTATGGTGGCCCGCCCTGAATAAATCCTCGACGATTCTTGTTCTTCAAAAGGTGCAAAGATCTGCACTACTATGCATAAGCGGAGACATCCGCACAACACCAACGGAGGCTATGAATGAAATACTGAACCTACTACCCATAGATACAGTAGGCATAAAATATGCAGCATGTGCAGCTATTAGACTGAGGAAACTAACCACACGGTCTCACTGCAACCATACTGAAATTCTCGACAGATTCTGCAAAACAGAATGGACAGATTTCTGCAAACCACATACCAACTTAAACAAGGACTACGAGATATTAATCCCTGAAAGGGAACAGTGGGTGAATGACCAAGATTGGCTCACTGACAGCATTCAGATCTATACAGATTGATCTAAACAGAATAACAGGATCGGAGGGGGTGTCAATTCGGAACGATTGGACTTACAAAGGTCGTTTTGCCTTCCGGATCACTGTAGCGTATTCCAGACCGAGTTGTGGCATACAAGACGTTGTGGACTCAGAAGCACGTTTATATTTTCCCAGAAAGTCAAGCAGCACTGAAAGCCCTTGACTCTGTCACAACTAATTGTGAAACTGTAGAAGGCTGTCCCACTTAACGTGATGGCTGAACAGTTTACTCTGCATCTGGTATGGGTTGCGGGGCATAGGGGCATACCAGGTAGTGAGTTGGCGGCTGATCTTGCAAGAAAGGGTACCCCCTTCCATTTTCGTCATCCTGGACGAGGTTGGGCATTCCTCTCTCCACCTATCAGCTCAAGATAAAGAAGCCTCTACTGATGGAAGCGGGAGCTAGGTGGAAGCATCATGATGGTTGCCACGCTTCAAAACTCAACCTCCGTAAGAGGGATCGTTCCTTAGCTGTGGGTCTTATCACTGGTTACGTCTGTATTGGACCGCATGTGGAAAGGACTGGCGCTCCATTTAATGATTATTGTAGAAGCTGCTGCAACGAAGAAGAACCTGAAACTGTTAGGCATCTACTTTGCGAATGTCCAGCGCTCGGTAGAATAAGACAAAGTTTCATGGGCAAGATGTTTCTCGTAGATCTGACTGATATAGCTGAGTTCAATATACGACGCTTAGTTAGCTTCACAAACTCAACGAAGTGGTTTGATAAGGATGCGTTACGACAAGGCCTTAGGTCAGACCTTATGACGCAAAATAGAATTTAATAAAATTTTGGACAATTGGCGTGGCACCGCCCACTTTTAAAA
This sequence comes from Eurosta solidaginis, assembly GCF_040869045.1. Taxonomy (NCBI): domain Eukaryota; kingdom Metazoa; phylum Arthropoda; class Insecta; order Diptera; family Tephritidae; genus Eurosta; species Eurosta solidaginis. The sequence continues at coordinate 232,033,886 of NC_090319.1, read as the reverse complement.
TAAGGTAATTTAAAAGTTTCGCAAGCTGTAATTTGGCAGTCGTTGAAGATATATAGGAACGTTACTCCTATTACCATATGTGTTCTAAATAAAAATTAGCAAAATCGGATGACGAACACGCCCACTTTTTACAAAAAAAAAAAAATATTTGTAAAATTTTAACAAAAAATTTAATATCTTTGCAGTATATAAGTAAAGTATGTTAATATTCAACTGCATTAATTATATGGTGCAACAAAACACAAAAATAAAAGAAAATTTCAAAATGGGCGTGGCCCCGCCCTTTTTCATTTAATTTGTCTAGAATACTTTCAATGCCATAAGTCGAACTAAAATTTATCAATCCTTGTGAAATTTGGTAAGGGCATAGCTTCTATGACGGTAACTGTTTTCTGTGAAAATGGGCGAAATCGGCTGAAGCCACGCCCAGTTTTTATACACAGTCGACCGTCTGTCCTTCCGCTCGGCCGTTAACACGATAACTTGAGCAAAAATCGATATACTTTTCTAACCTTAGTTCACGTACTTATCTGAACTCACTTTATCTTGAAATCCGGCTATGACCATGCCCACTTTTTCGATATCAAAAATTTCGATAAATGAAAAAAATTTCATAATTCTATACCGAATACGAAAATAGGGATGAGACATGGTGATTGGGTTGGTCTTTTGCGCAAAATATAACTTAAGAAAAAACTATGTAAAATGGGTGTGGCACCTTAAGGAGAAGAAAATGAAAAAGTTCTGCAGGGCGAAATCAAAAGCCCTTGGAATCATGGCAGGAATACTGTTCGTGGTATTACATATATAAATAAATTGCGGCCCCCGACAGATAATGTTCTGTAGTGGAATTCACTAACTTATAACGATGCGATTTGTCGAGATTTTAATTTACGATTTTGTCGCTTGCCTTATCGATTGTACTATTCACTAACTTAGTTATAACGAATCGAAATAAATTACATTTAAATATCGTTTTAATAGTAGAATGGTGGCAGCACAGATTAACGAAACCCTAAAAATGCGAAAACCACAAAATGAATTCCAAAAATAAATAAATTCCGTATACTAACTGCTTTTAATTGTGCAAGTTTTTACATATTTTAACAAAAGGTAGGTAAGTAAATGATTAATTTCATATTTCTCATCATAAACAATTTCTCACATTAAAATAGAATGGCGTCATCAACTAATAGCAATCAAAGGATAAGTCGTACCACAGCAGAGCAGCTAAGTCGGATGGAGGACTTTTTAATGTAAACTCCGGGATTATCGGGTTCCAGGCATGGACAAGCCGAATGCGATAGAAAGTGGAGTGAAATAGCGACAATGCTGAATAGCCTCGGTGGTGCTGTAAAAACTGTTGAGAGTGGCGTATGGAAAGAGACCATTATTATTTTCTTGTACTTCAATGGTATATCTAAACTAATTTTGTTTTAAAAAAGGTATGGATGTATCTAAAAAGCCATACAATTCTAAAAGTTCGTGACAGGAATAGGAAGCAGACAATGGCAGGTAACAATCGGATATATGAACAGCAGCCCACTGAACTTTAGAGGCGTGAGCAAGGATTACCAGCAAGGCGATGATGCCTGCGATGAAAACGTGCCACGGATGGAGGTAATGAAAAAATCATTTATTATTTAATAATAGCTTGAAACGTAACCATTGTTTTTCTTGTTAGCAACTGCAACGGCGTATCGAAAATGAGGAAAGCATCATTGTGGAAATAAACACGATGCACGATAACCTGCCATTTGCTTTTCATGAAGCAAGGGCAAATATGCGCTCATCCATGCCAGCTGCACCGTCAATAAGAACGTCGATTACTCCAGCAACGAGAACGACTCGAAGTGGTGCGAACCGGAGGCGCGTAGTAAGTGCTAGCGAGATCCAAAAAACGTTTTTAGAATTTGCTCAAACTCAGGTATCAGCCCTAGAAGTAATTTGTTTAATTTGGCATCTAAACATTATACATATGTATTTTTTTATATTATTGTAACAATTTTCTTTTCAACCAGATGTTAGCTGAGTCAAGTGCTGCCGCCGTGGAATCATCCAGCAAAGAAGCCGATGCTTTAAACGTATTATTATTATTATATACATATTTGGGCTTGATACCATTTTCACACAGAATTCTCCTTTTAACAGCTTCTAGCAGAATCTAGTGTGCGGCTAGTGTACAGGCGACGAAGTTGATGGAGGAGAGTATGGCCACAATGGGTAATGGCTTAAAGGCATGTGCGAACGCTTTTAATAATTTAACTAATACAATATATCGACTTTAAAAATTATAGCCTTTGAAGATAAAGTGCCTTTGAAGATATTTTATTTGTTTTTACTTTGAATTTGAAGTTCGTATTTTTATATGTTAGATGTAAGTTTACTTCAAAAAATGATGTAACTTTTTATACTCAGAGTGCTTTGCACACAGAGTATATTAACTTTGATTGGGTAACGGTTGGTTGTACAGGTATGAAGGAATCGAGATAGATATATATATATTAGGGCGGGTCGATTTAAAAATCGCTCATTGCTCTGTAAAAATCGTATTCCAGGGATCAAAATAAGGAACTTTGCCGAAGGAACCATACCTCTAAAACGAATTCTGATGTCCCCCAATTTGGGTCGAACTTTTGGGTAGGAGCAAATTTTGAAAAGCCCACAACCCTTTTTACATTTTAAAACCAAGGCATCACTGTGATGCATTTGCATGTCGTAAACATAGTTGTGTGGGTTTTTTATTCAACCGTTTTAAAAAATGAAGGTATCACTGTGACACAATTGCAGATTGTAAAATTGCTTGTGTTGTTTTTTTAAGCCACCACAAGACACAGCAGGTAGAATTGAAATTACCATTTCATTCTTATTACCTCGTCTCGTAGACCATATATAACGCAACAGTTTTTGTGAATGCATTAAGTCGTTGTGAAGAACTCAAAGTGTGAAGTGCTAATTCCAGATAAAAAATTATTTAAAAAAAAATAATAAGTGAAAATCAAAAAGTTTACAATGAATCCACCATCCTCTACACCGCAAGATGAAGCAACTACATCAAAAACTATCGAAAACCCAATGAGTCATATACCCAAGCATGATGTTACTGTTTTTGGTGTGTCTACTGATTTAACTGATCTTAATTTATCAACCCATCTGGATATCTTGAGATATTATTTTTACTTAAGCGAACGTGATAAAACAGAACAAAAAAAGTTTTCCCATAAATCATTCACTATTCAAGTACAAGAAAAGTTGATTGGAATTTGAGAAAAACTTGGTATGGAAATAATGCTGAAAAAAGTGTATTTAATAAATTGAATAAATTGCTTAAAAAGTATCAAGAGCAAATCAAGAGAAGAAACAACACCCAACAATTTACAGAGTATGTAAAATCTCTGGAAACAATTTTTTACATTGGAACATGTAAATGCGATTTGAAGGCAGCTCCATGTTCATGCGGCTGGGTTCCCGAACGCCTCAAAGAATTCATGCACGATCAACATAATCAGAGAAGACTAACAATGGATGCATTTATGATGGAAACTGAAGAGCAAGGAGCAACGTCTATGTCATCAATGCCAACATACCAAAATCCCGATGATTCAACATACGCACATACGAAGATATAGATAGAAGCACAAGTTCACAAAACACAGAGAGATACAATTGTTTTAACTTTGCCTTGGTATGTGACAGATTTGGTGTGCCTGACAGAGTAGCATCAGCATTGGAAACCGCTCTTTTGCAAGATTTTAAAATTAAAGATAAGCATGGGAAACCTCTCATCATGGATAAATCGAAAGTTCGCAGAGAAAAAGAGAAATGCAGACAAGAAATCCTTCGCAAACGGCTAGATGATACCAATTTGTTAGCGTTTTCCTTCGATGGCAGAAAAGATGATACTTTAACGATAGATAAAATTGATGAGAAGTATCATACTAGGATGGTAAAAGAACCTCATCCTGTTATTTTGAGAGAACCCAATTCTGAATTGATTGGTTACGTAAGACTGGAACATCATGCTTGGGTATATGACTCATTGGGTTTTCGATAGTTGTTGATGTAGTTGCTTCATCTTGCGGTGTAGAGGATGGTGGATTCATTGTATGTAAACTTTTTGATTTGGAATGGTCACTTCACTTATTATTTTTTTGAAATATTTTTTTATCTGAAATTAGCACTTCACACTTTGAGTTCTTCACAACGACTTAATGCATTCACAAAAACTGTTGCGTTATATATGGTCTACGAGACGAGGTAATAAGAATGAAATGGTAATTTCAATTCTACCTGCTGTGTCTTGTGGTGGCTTAAAAAAACAACACAAGCAATTTTACGATCTGCAATTGTGTCACAGTGATACCTTCATTTTTTAAAACGGTTGAATAAAAAACCCACTCAACTATGTTTACGACATGCAAATGCATCACAGTGATGCCTTGGTTTTAAAATGTAAAAAGGGTTGTAAAAACGCTAATTTCTAATAATTTTTTTTAATTCTTTTCTATTACTAAGTTAAATTCATTTTTAGCACGCTTTTATTAGCTTGGCCTGTATGTAACGGAATTTTTGAGCTTAATTTTCACCGGTTTCTAGAAGTCTGATTAATTTGAAACTTTGCATACGTATCAAGGACCGTTGACAATGCATTAATGTGATGGTGTGGTGACATAAGGTCAACGGTCATAAGGTCAATTGGCCTTATCACCACTTTGAATGGCGATAAGTTTGATTGCAACTTTGCACACCTATCAAGGCCCGACGACAATGCATTAATGTGATGGTGTGGTGACATAAGGTCAACGGCCATAAGGTCAATTGGCTTTATTACCACATAGCCATTTAGCTGATTTTTTCATGTAAAGTGCAAAACCGGCGATTTTTTGAAATGTTTGTATGGTGAACCCCCAGGGGGGTTCCAGGGGGTATACCACTGGCATCGGTGGGTCGGGCCTCCAAAGTTAGTGGGGGTCGGTCATACATTTGGACTCGATTGGAGCACTCTAAATGGGTCAAAGTAGGATTTTTCAAAATTTACCCCTACCCAAATTGGGGGACATCAGAATTCGTTTTAGAGGTATGGTTCCTTCGGCAAAGTTTCTCAATTTGATCCCTAGAATATGATTTTCACAGAGTAATGGGTGATTTTTTTGCCTCCCCACAATTCGACACGGCTTAATATATATATATATCAAAATCGTCAGTATCGAAACAAAATTTGATTGAGCCATGTCCGTCCGTCTGTCCGATAACACGATAACTTGAGTAAATATTGCGATATCTTCAAATGTACCAAATTTGGTACACGAGCTTATCTGGACCCAGAATAGATTGGCATTGAAAATGAGCGAAATCGGATGATAACCACGCCCACTTTTTATATATATAACATTTTGGAAAACACAAAAACCTGATTATTTATGAAAGAATACACCTAGAATGTTGAAATTTGACGTGTGGACTAATATTGAGACTTGATAAAAATTTGAAATAAAATTTTTAAAATAGGCGTGGCACCGCCCACTTGTGATAAAATCTATTTTACAAATATTATTAATCAAAAATCGGTAAACCTATCGTAACAAAATTCGACCGAGAGGTTGCCTTTACTATAGGGAATGCTTTGAAGAAAAATTTACGAAATTGGTTAAGGACCACGCCCACTTTTACATAAAAGATTTTTTAAAAGGGTTGTGGACGAATAAAATAAGCTATATCTTTGCAAAAAAGAGCTTTATATCAATAATATTTGATTTCTTAAGTGGATTTACAACAATAAATAGAAAAACTTCAATTTTAAAAAAATGAAGGTGGCACCGCCCCTTTTATGACTAAGCAATTTTCTATGTTTCGGGCGCCATAACTCGAATAAAAATTAACGGATCGTAAAAAAATTTGGTACACAAATTTTCCCTATAGCAGGAAATATTTCTAGAAAAAATGGACGAGGTCGGTTTCAGACCACGTCCACTTTTATATAAAAGATTTTTAAAAGGGTCGTAGACGAAAATAATGAACTATATCGTAGCGAAAAAGAGCTTCGATTCAATAGAATTTTACCTTCTAAATTTAATTATAACATTAAATTGGAAAATACTAAAATTTTTGAAAATGGGTGTGGCACCGCCCCTTTTATGACTAAGCAATTTTCTATGTTTCCGGAGCCATAACTCGAAGAAAAATTAACGGATCGTAATAAAATTTGGTACAAAATTTTCTCTATAGCAGCAAATATTTCTAGAAGAAATGGACGAGATCGGTTAAAGACCACGCCCACTTTTATATAAAAGATTTTTAAAAGGGTCGTAGACGACAATAATAAGTTATATCTTAGCGAAAAAGAGCTTTGTGTCAATAGAATTTTACTTTCTAAATTGAATTATAACATTAAATTGGAAAACACTAAAATTTTTGAAAATGTGTGTGGCACCGCCCCTTTTGTGACTAAGCAATTTTCTATGTTTCGGGAGCCATAACTCGAAGAAAAATTAACATATCGTAATGAAATTGTGTACACATATTTTCCTTATAGCGGAAAATATTTCTAGAAAAAACGGGCGGTGCCACGTGTTATGTAGGAAAGTAATTTATCTGAAATGAAATGTACAATTGAAGCTCACGCTGAGTATATAATGCTCGGTTACACCCGAACTTAGACACCTTTACTTGTTTTTAGTATATTTATGGCAGCGATAGGTTTATATGTATGTAAACATGAAGTGCCTTTTTTAATATGATTATGTAGGTTTATATGTACGTCAACATGAAGTGCCTTTTTTAGTATCATTATGTATGTTCACATTAACCGACAATGTAATAATTTTCTGAAATGTTAATGTAATACACCGACACATGTATATGTAATACTCCTACATTGCTGCTACAGGCTAGGTATACTCACAAACATCAGAGTGCCGATGTATTGCTGTTTAAATGTTTTTTTTTTTTTGTTTTTTGTATTCAATAATCGAATGTACCTAAATTTAAATTTTTTCTATTCGCACTTATTCTGCTACAATCAAACAAATTTTGTAGGCTGTTTTGTTTTCATTTCGAATTCAAAACTCATTGCGAGCATTTTCTATTAGCAGGCATAACATATATGTATCCCGACACACATTTTTGCAATTAATTAGATTTTTGGTTTCGTGCAAACCTGCGTTTATTTATATCAGTCATAAAAACATACGTATTTATTACGGGTTTTCTCATTCAAACTTTATTTTAATTTCATTTCGTCTTTGCACTTAAGTGACATTTAATTTTTTTTAATAATTTCCAAAAGAAATCGATCAATGTAAACGAATGAGTGAATTTTTCTCATTCAACAAAGTTTATTGTGTATACACTCAGAAAAAAATGTCTCCCGATTGAAGAAAAATGGGAATGAAATGGCACTTAAGAAATTTTTTCCTCATTCGCATGTCCAAATTTTTCCAGAATGAGGAAAAATTCTTCAAATTGAGGATTTTTTTCTCATTTTGAAGACATTTTGGCCATGCGAAGAGGAAAACATTTCTTAACTGTCATTTCATTCAGGTTTTTTCTGAGTGTAAAGTTGAGCTGTGTTAAAACCTCATAAGTATTTATTTTAATTTTAAAAAACAAGAAGTTTATTCCGTTTCTATTGAAATGATATTGTTAAGTTTGGCGGTTCGGTATGATGGAAGTTTTCCAAATATAAAATAAAATGTCAAAATGTTTGCTTTACATTTCTGTAGATTTTTTTATTTATAAGTTTGTTAAGTCTGTACTTAAGTATAGTAATTAGCACTAAGTCGGTCTTGAACACGTTTCGCTATTGAAGAGGGTGCGCCTTGATTAACATTGCTATCAATTGGGGTTTGATCTACATAAGTATTCAGTTTCAGGATCGTGTATGGGTTCACTTAATCGGATGTTATGCAACAGCAAATCCAGTAAATCCTGGATCATACAAAAGAGTCCTTTGCTGTGATAGGCATCGCCATGTTCCTTTGAGAACACCAAAAAGTCTCTCCACTGGGTTTCGAGCTTTACACAATGCCCCATTATACCGAAATTTGGGGCTCCCCTCTGGTTGGTTAAGCAAAGGAGTCATCAGCCAGGGTTCCAAAGGGTATCTAGAGTCACCTGCAAGTAGTTTTGTGTGCGATTTTATTTTCTGGGAAATGTCAGTACATTAAACACACTTACCTATGCGGCTACCATTTTCAAAGTTTCTCTGCATCACTCTTCAGAGGAGCTCCAGATAAATGCATCGTGCCGTGCTCCTGGGAATTTAGCATTGGCATTCAATATCTTTAGGTTTGGGTCAAAAATCTGTATATAAATATATATTATAATCAAAGAATTACGTTAAGTTTCTATGAATTATTGCTTTTACCATTTGTACATTTATTGAATGGTATACATGATGATTCACATATGCCTCTTCTTGATTTCTGGGCTCTGACACATGAGTGCAATCAATAGCCCCAATAGCACCTCACACAAATGGTGCAGGTGACGAAGAAAAAATTTCCTTCGCAGCTTGCCGCTCTATTTGAGTCATTGGAAACTTTACTTTATCGCAAAAAAAGGAGTGGTTGATAGCATTTGTTACTCTATGTATACAGCGGCTTAGAGACGACTGGCTCATTGATATGTCCCATTGTTCTCCAACGGGCCTTTGATAACAACCAGTTGCGAAAAAGCGTAAAGCAGTTAGAACCTGAAATTTTTATAGTAGTGTTCAATTGAAAATTATATGAAATTGCATGATTTACCTGTTTCTCTGTTGATATCGCAGTTATTCTTGTGCCCGTTAATTGACCATCAAGTTGAGAAATAATATCATGAGCCAAGTCTGGGGTTAGTCCGTATAGCTTTCGAAACTCCTTTGCATTCAAATGGAATGGGTTATATACTTCTCTAAGAAGCCGTATGTCCACTGGCGATGGCCTTAGCAACTCTTCGTCTTGTGATAAAACGTACGCCAAGTACTCAAATGCTATTTGATTTATAAATAAAGCAACTTTCCGGGTTTGAAAGTATTTAATTAAAGTTCCGATCTTCTTTTTTAACTAAAATTGTCAGAAATGTTAATTTCGTGGTTTTTAGCGCAGCCAATTCACTTGCCGTTTATTTAAACGCACAGCTGATGGTCGATAAACGAATATCGATACAAAATACTTACTGAATAAGGAAATCGTTATAGTTACCGACTCGCAATTGAAGCGATGGCAAATATCGTTAAAATAGTTAGCGAATTCCACTACTGGGTCACCCTGGTCTACATTTTCGTCGATATCTCGAAAATGGCCTCACATACACAACTAAGGGTCACCTGGTTCCCCTGGTCCACCTTTATGACGATATCTCGAAAAGGCGTCCACCTATAAAACTAAGGCCCACTCCCTTTTAAAATATTCATTAACACCTTTCATTTGATATCCATGTCATACAAACACATTCCAGGGTTACCCTAGGTTCATTTTCCTACACGGTGATTTTCCCTTATTTGACAAAGGATGAAGGAAAATCGTTCCAAAAGACGTCACCCTTGGTGGGTCTCTTATCGGAATCATAATCAAGAGTGCTTCGAAAATATTTCAGGGGTTATTTAAAAAAAAATGATAAAGAAATGCGTTCAAATTTAACCAAATTTTCATATTTAAAAAAAATATTCAAATAAAACGAATTGATAACTGAAGAAAGAGAGCAAAGGCAAGTTGCTACCCTTTTTAGTATTACCATTTGTATGTATCCATGAAAAAGACAATTTTGTCCCCAAAGCTATCAGCTGAGTATGTAATTTCGTTTACACCCGAACTTAGCCTTCCTTACTTGTTTTGTTTACGTTTTTATACTCAGCGTGCTTCACACACAGAGTATATTAACTTTGATTGGATAACGGTTGGTTCTACAGGTATAAAGGAATCGAGATAGATTTCAAAATCATCAATATCGAAAAAAATTTGATTGACCCGTGTCCGTCCGTCCATCTGTCCGTTAACACGATAACTTGATTAAATATTGATGATGAAAGAAAGGACGGGTGCGAACTGTAGTAATGGTAAGGAAACAGCTGCATTCATATATGCTGCCTAATTACACTACTGAGGACCTCGTAGCGGTGGCCGTTGAACAAAATAACAAGCTGGCATTTATCCTGGCGTCCTGCTACATGGGCCTTGCTACGGAGGTTCCACCGATGGAATGCAAAAGCTAGTACAGGAGGAAGGGCGCAAAGGCGGTTGATCATAGGCGCAGATGCAAATGCGCACCACAATGCGAGGGGAGGAGCAGATACGGACGAGAGAGGGGAATTTCTATTTTGTTACATCGTGCAAACCAATTTGCAGATAGCTAACAGGGGAAATGTCCCTACATACATTGGTCCAACATCCAGTAATGTTCTGGATATTAAATTGAGCTCCGAGCGTGATATATCAAGGTATGATTGGATGGTCCTTGATAGACCATCCTTCTCCGACCATGCGTATGTCAGCATCCCCCTAAGGAGGGTAGAGAAGGGAAGAACCTTTAGAAATCCTAGGTCAACGAACTGGACTAAATTCCAGAAACAGGTAGGAACAAAGCTGGGAGAACCCAAAGAGGTTGTCAATGTGGAGGAACTGGAGGAGTCGAATGAATTCCTAACAAGGATGCTTATGACTGCGTATAACAAAGTTTGCCCTATAATAAGATTCAGAGGAAAAGCAAAGAGCCATAATGGAGCAATGAGCTGAGTCTTCTAAGAAGACAGGTAAAAGAAATGTTTACGCTCGCAAAGACCGCGGAAAGCGAAGCGTATCGGGACGAGTACAAGGATCTACAAGCGTGAAATTTCCAGAGCGAAGAGAATCTCATGGAAAAGTTTCTGTTCGGATATATAGTGCTCCAGCGAAAAAGCACGGCCGAAAAAAGTCCTAGCAAGGGGAAACATAGTCCAGGGACTAATAAAGAAAGAGAACGGGGAATGGTCACGTAATAGTGAGGAATCCGTTGAGGTGCTTCTCGACAAACATTTCCCATCGGGAGACGGTTTAGGAAAGCCAGCCGGGCTTGGTGACCGATACCAAGATCAAATGGGGAGTGAAAACGTTTTCTAAGTTTATATCGCCGGGCCCAGACGGTATATTCCCGGCCATGCTACAAGTTTCAACTATGGCGGTCGTGGAGTGGCTTAAAATAATATTCGATGGGTGCATAAGGCTGAATCATGTACCGCACTCTTGGAGAACTGCTCGCGTAGCTTTCTTATCAAAGGCGGGGAAGATTGGTCACGTGTATCCCAAAGACTATAGACCCTTTAGCTTAACACCAGATAGACCGGCTGCGTGTTAAATCGCAGGAAGGTTACATAACAATGGGGATTGTACGAGGCCACGAAAACAGTTCGCAGGGGCACGCCGCAGGTAGGGGTGCTATCACCTCTGCTGTGGACGCTGGTCATCAACCAACTGCTCAGGCGATTCGATGAGGGACCCTCAAAATTTACGGCTTACGCAGATGACGTTGCAATTGTCCTAAGTGGAAAGTGTCTTCCAACGATTAGTTCTTTAATGGATCGCGCGCTTCGGGATATTCATACCTCGGCATCTAATGTAGGGTTGAAAGTCAATGTGGAGAAGATGGATATGGTCTTGTTTACAAAGAGGTACAAGGTGTCAAATTGGACCAGGCCTAAGTAAGGAGGGGTGACAGGGGAAAACTTGCACAAAAATCTAGGAATCATCCTAGACAGTAAGATGTCATGGAGGCTAAACGAGGAGGAGTGTGTGGAGAAGGCTTGAACGGCACTTTATGCATGTAAAAGCATGCTGGGGTGTACGTGGGGCTTATCACCCTCTCTTTCTCATTGGGTTTTTACAGCGATTGTAAGCCCTATTCTATACTATAGAGTTCTTGTTTGGTGGAAAGCTACACAAAAAACAACATACCTCAAAAAATTAGAGGGGGTATGCAGACTATCGATGCTTAGCATTACGGGAGCCCTGAAAACAACCCCGACGGTTGCACTGTATGCTACTCGGCACATTCCACCTGTAGACCTGGTATCAAAGAACATAGCATTAACAACTGCAACCAGGCTCGGTGCCTCGGGGCAGCTTGAGCGCCGACCATATGGCCATAGTAGTATATCGTCATCAATCACAAGACGAACAGACTACCTAATTCCTTATTTGCGCCTCGAGGGAGATCTTAAAGCCACAATAGAGGTGGACGGTTGGCGCAAGGGTGCGCAAATGGCGGACGAGGCGATACATGTGTACACAGATGGTTCCAAAGTAGTGGAAGGAGTAGGGTCTGCGGTATAATGTGCTAATCCGGAAATAAGCATATCGTACAGGCTGCCGGATTACTGTAGCGTTTTCCAAGCAGAAATATTGGCCGTAACCAAAGCAGTAGAAACCCTGGAAGAGAATAGCTTAAGCTGCAACCGTGTTAAATTTTATATTGACAGTCAAGCAGCAATTAAGCCAATAATCTCGCATAGCACAGCGTCTAAATGCGTGTTAGAGTGTAAGCAGTCTCTGGAGAGAATCGGAACAGGGAGAAGCATACATCTATATTGGGCCGCAGGGCATATGGCAATGAAAAAGCAGATGACCTAGCTAAAAAGAGCGCATCTCTTGAAGCTTGCTCCGTAGACGTCTGGTGTCACATGCCTTTAAATTAGGCTTGGTCAGTGATAGCAGATGTATGAAGTGCGGGTTGGAGGAAGAAATGATCGAACATGTTCTGTGCTCGTGCCCTGCACTTGCCAACTAAGACTCCAGCTATTAGGAGTGATACAGCTGTCAGATCTAGAAGCAGCAAGTGGCTTAAGTCCTAGAAAGCTTCTAGTAATTGCCAAGAGGACGGAGTTATTTTATAACATTGGTCCTGGTTTTTGATAGGGTTTTTCAGTTTGGTCGTTAAAACAAACTTCAGGTAAAACTACGGACTCAATCAGTCTATGTGAGGTCCTAATGGACCGGCCAGTTCAACCTAACCTAATACTAAAAGCTAGAAAATAATTAGGTGGGTCCTAGGTACTAGTAATCACACTTCTTATAAATCTAGGGCGTTGATCAGACAATTAAATAAAAGCGTTGGACGCGTAAAATGTCTATTGATAGTCATATATAAGACCAACTGAACCTTAATCAGGTTATGCTACCCCTCATATTTTTAGAAATTTCACGAGGCCAACGGTTTTATTTAATTGCCTATTATTTCTCTCTTATTTTTATTTAGTTCATTTAGTGACTCATTATTACAAGGACTCTTTCCTGACAATTTGTTACAATCTAAGTCCTCAACACATAATCCTTCCAAAGACTTTATTCGACTCTGCCCCACGTATGCTTGTCCCTCCTCCAACTCCAAAATATTTTGATGTCACTTTTACCGGACTGTATGTAATATTTGTTCCAAATATGGACCGAATCGGACCACAAATACGATTTTTTTGAATATTTTGGGTTTACAAACAAGAATGAACAATTCTTTTATTATTCCACGAAGATTCTAGAAATTCATACACATACAAATACAAACAAAATACAATACAATAAAATCCACAAATTTCATCAGCTGTCTACATAAATATTTCATGTCAGTTTCGTGACTTCACGGATAGATGGCGGTGTGAGCCGCCACAATATCTCGATATTTGCGAAACCTAGTGGCGATTTTTTCATGAGTCGCTTTCTATTCTTGTATGTATTATGTGTTCCAAATATGAGCAAAATCCGGCCACAAATACGATTTTTGTGAATATCTCGATCCTTGCGCCACCTAGCGGCGATTTTTTTTATAGGTCGCCTTCTATTCTTGTAAGTATTATTTGTTCCAAATATGAGCCAAATCGGACCACAAATACGATTTTTGTGAATATCTCGATCATTGCGCCACCTATCGGCGATTTTTTTTTCATAGGTCGCTTTCTATTCTTATATGTATTAATTTTTCCAAATATGAGCCTAATCAATCCACAAATACGATTTTTCTTAACATCTCGATCCATGCGCCACCTGGCGGCGATTTTTTTCATAGGTCGCTTTCTATTCTTGTATGTATTATGTGTTCCAAATATGAGCCAAATCGGCCCACAAATACGATTTTTGTTAATATCTAGATCCTCGCGCCACCTAACAGCGATTTTTTTTCATAGGTCGCTTTCTATTCTTGCATGTATTATAAGTTCCAAATATGAGCCAAATCGGACCACAAATGCGATTTTTGTGAATATAGCGTTCCTTGCGCCACCTAACGACGATTTTTTTACGTGTTATTGCATTGTCGTCGGGTTCTGAACTATATTCCCAGTTTCAAGCTTGTAGCTTATGGGGAAGTTACTTAAATCTTAACAAGTAAGGAAGGCTAAGTTCGTGTGTAACCGAACATTACATACTCAGCTTAGAGCTTTAGAGACAAAATAAGAGAAAATAACCATTTAGCAAAATGAACCTAGGGTAACCCTGGAATGTGTTTGTATGACATTGGTTTCAAATGGAAGGTATTAAAGAGTGTTTTAAAAGGGTGTGCGCCATATTTCTATAGGTGGACCCAATTTCAGGATATCGCCATAAAGGTGGACCAGGGGTGACTCTAGAATGTGTGTTGTACGATATGGGTATCAAATGAAAGGTGTTAATGATTATTTAAAACGTAGTGGGCCTTAGTTCTATAGGTGGACGCCTTTGCGAGATATTGCAATAAGCGTGGACCAGGGGTGACTCTAGAATGTGTTTGGACGATATGGTGTTAATGAGTATTTTAAAAGGGTGTAACGTAGCAAATGCTACGCCACAATACCTATTTCCTATTTAGCGCCCACCCCTAACATCATATTTTCCATTTACTGCCCACCCCTAGTAGTGTATGTACCGACATACATATATACATACATACCGGCCCAACAACCATCTCGCAAGCACAAAGCAAGCCAGCGATGGTGAACGCACAATGCTTGGGAATTTTCATTCGTGGCGCGCTGTGCGCGACAATGTGAGCATAATTCCCAACGTGTTCATAGTTACCTATGAATAAAATGATTGGCCGGAATACACCAGGCACACTTCGCCGTAGGTAAGTGAAGTGCGTGTCGGCCGCCACTGACGGTCGAGAAGGGGTGCCCTTTGAGTTAGGAGGGTGCGTTACAAGGTCGGTTCCACCGATGGTACGCCCCCCCTGCTTATCGGACACCCCGCAGGTTTACCCACATTTCCGGTGAGTAAGACGGGATTTACACCCCTTATTACTCATCGGAAAGGTAATGCACGAGCAGCCTTCTCGGGTAGGAAGGAAACCCGTCCCAACGCCAGGGGCGGGGCGGATTTCCCCACTACCCTGGCAGACTGCCCGAGCCAATATAAATACATTGTAGGGGCTCCCTTTGGGTCGACGGGGGGTAAAGTTACAAGGTCGGTTCTGCCGATGGTACTTCTCCCCAGGCCTATTGGGCAGCCTTACCCATATTCCAGGGAATCCCTTTGTTTCGAGGGGGGGTAAAGTTACAAGGTCGGTTCTGCCGATGGTACTTCCCCCCCGCGGCCTGTTGGGCAACCCTAATATTTTGCTATCATCTCCTCTGAGTAAGACGGGACTCACCCCCCCTATTACTCAGAGGAAGGGTAATGCACGGATACACGGCTCAGGTAAGAGGGGAACACTTCCCAACGCCTGCGGCGGGACAAACTCCCCTACTACCCTAGCCGAATACCCGAGCCAATATATTGTAGTTAGTTAGCCTCATATTAATAGACACTTCGCCGTAGGTACAACATCATCGCCATCCCGATCCTTGGACATCCCATCCCGAAGTCTAGCCACCACCGTCATCATAGCTATTTGGTGAGAGCCACCGTCACCCAATAATCTCTCTTCGGGCGTGATCCTAACTACCGCCGTCATTACTACCGCCGTTAGCACCCCTTAGCGAGAGCCACCGTCGTCTTCACCATCTCAGCCACCGCTTAGCTAGCACTCTATCTCCCTCTATCTGTGGAGAGCCGTCGTCCTTGGGTTACACTATATTGTCAGCGACACTACCTAGTGAACATCTCTCTCTCTCTCCTGGATTCAAGGTTGTGGATATTTTAGCCTGAGAGCCGCGTGTGTGTGTGTGTTCGAAATAAAAACACTAATTTACTGTGTATTTATTTAGGTGGGGGAAGTGGGACCTCCATCCGACTCTGGATTGACTTGAGCATACCTCAGCCTTTGACCAAACCCACCTCATAAGGGAGTGGGCCTTAGTTCTATAGGTGGACGCCTTTTCGAGATATCGCCATAAAGGTGGAACTAGAATGCGTTTGTACGATATGGGTATCAAATTAAAGGTATTAATGAGGGTTTTAAAAGGGAGTGGCCCCTAGTTGTATATGTGAAGGAGTTTTCAAAATATCGACCGAAATGTGGATCAGGGTGACCCCGAACATCATCTGCCGGGTATCGCTAATTTATTTATATATGTAATACCACGAACAGTATTCCTGCCAAGATTCCAAGGGCTTTTGGTTTCGCCCTGCAGAACTTTTTCATTTTCTTCTACTTGAAATGTGAGGTGTCACACCCATTTTACAAAGTTTTTTCTAAAGTTACATTTTGCATCAATAAACCAATCCAATTACCATGTTTCATCTCTTTTTCATATTTGGTACAGAAATATGGCATTTTTTCATTTTTCGTAATTTTCGATATCACAAAAGTGGGCGTGGTCATAGTCGGATTTCGGCCATATTTTATACCAAGATAAAGTGAGTTCAGATAAGTACGTGAACTAAGTTTAGTTAAGATATATCGATTTTTGCTCAAGTTATCCTGTTAACGGCTGAGCGGGAGGACAGACGGTCGACTGTGTATAAAAACTGGGCGTGGCTTCAACCGATTTCGCCCATTTTCACAGAAAACAGTTATCGTCATAGAATCTATGCACACACCAAATTTCACAAGGATTGGTAAATTTTAGTTCGACTTATGGCCTTAAAAGTATTCTGGACAAATTAAATGAAAAAGGGCGGAGCCACGCCCATTTTGAAATTTTGTTTTATTTTTGTATTTGGTTGCACCATATCATTACTGGAGATGAATGTTGACATAATTTACTTATATACTGTAAAGATTTTAAATTGTTTGTTAAAATTTGACTTTAAACAAAATTTTTTTTAAAAGTGGGCGTGTTCGTCATCCGATTTTAAAATAAAAATAAATGTAAGGCGCGATAACCTCCGAAGAGATCTAAGGCCGAGCTTCTCTTCCAATTTGCGTCGTGCTCCTCTTGATTTTCCCCACAAATTGGCCGGACGGGACCTACATGTTTTATGCCGACTCCGAACGGCATCTGCAAGGCAGATGAGTTTTCACTGAGAGCTTTTCATGGCAGAAATACACCCGGAGCGCTTGCCAAACACTGCCGAGGGGCGACCCCGCTTAGAAAATTTTTCTTCTAATTGAAAAATCTTATTTCTAAAATTTTGATATTGCTTTGCCCGGGGTGCGAACCCAGGGCATACGGTGTGATAGGCGGAGCACGCTACCATCACACCACGGTGGCCGCCAATCCGATTTTGCTAATTTTTATTTAGCGAACATATAGTAATAGGAGCAACGTGCCTGCCAAATTTCATCATGATATCTTCAACGACTGCGAAATTACAGCTTGCAAAACTTTTAAATTACCTTCTTTTAAAAGTGGGCGGTGCCACGCCCATTGTCCAAAAATTTACTAATTTTCTGTTTTGCGTCATAAGGTCAACGCACCTACCAAGTTTTATCGCTTTACCCGTCTTTGGTAATGAATTATCGCACATTTTCGGTTTTTCGAAATTTTCGATATCGAAAAAGTGGGCGTGGTTTTAGTCCGATTTCGTTCATTTTAAAAAGCGATCTGAGATGAGCGCCCAGGGACCTACATACCAAATTTCATCAAGATACCTCAAAATTTACTCAAGTTATCGTGTTTACAGACGGACGGACAGACGGACGGACCTGGCTAAAGGAATTTCTTTTTTCACCCAGATCATTTTGATATATAGAAGTCTATATCTATCTCGATTAGTTTATGCCGTTACGGATTACCGTTATGCGAACAAAGTTAATATATTCTGTGAGCTCTGCTCAGCTGAGTATAATTACAAAATTCGTTCACAACGGCCGGCCGTGCAGCCTGTCAAGTCAACCTAAATAAAACCGTTTAAAAATGGACGGGATCGGTTAAAGACCACGGCAACTTAGATATAAAATAAATCTAAAAGGTTTAAAAGGGTCGTAGACTATTTCACTTATCAAGTTTTGTTGTAAGAGGAAATGGGGAGACATTTTTTTAAACGGGCTGTGCCACGTGTTATGTGGAAAAGTAATTTATCTGAGATGAAATGTGCAATTGAAGTTCACGCTGAGTATATAGATAATTTCGGTAAGCGCACTCGTTCTCAAAAGCTCGTGTACACATATCGTATTCGATCGCACTTTCGGCGTTTATGCGCACTCACATCTGTCTGTATTTTATGCGTTGATCGTGTCGGTCAATCGCAAATATTTCACCTTCGTTTTTTTGTTAGGTCCCCAGTGGAGAGTATCCACCGAAAAATTTACCGGCGTTGGTATAACTGTGATTTCCCCTGCGTAACGGGCAATCAATACTCGAGTGTTCTCGATATTTGGGTTAAACATCTAATGTACCCATTTGTTAAACGATTTGGGTTATGCTTTTCTGCACAAACACTTTTCGAATTTTACAAGATTTTCGGTGTAATAGCGAGTTTACCGACGCCTAAGCGTTTGCGTTTTCCACGGAGACGTTTGTGAAAAATTAAACCGTTTGGGTATTCTACTTGCGCGCGCACTTAACTTTGCCACTCGTATTCGATTTTAGGCCGGTCTTAGGAGCAAGCGGGAAACAGCTAGCAAGGCAAGGTGCAAGGCATTACTTGGGAGAAGGCGGTATCAGCTAGCTCTGTCTGTCCTGGATTGGATCGAGCGGAACAGGGCAAACGGTACTGTCCATCCCAAGGATGCGGAGGACCGTGTTACTTTCCAAGCGGTGGTGGACGAGTACAGGGCGTACTTGGAAGCCGAAAACAGGACCACCGCCGGTAAGAGGAACCGGCCTCTGGAAGCGGCCCGTAGTACCTCCAAGAGGAGCAAAATGACCGGTGGTAAAGGCTCTGTATCAGCCAGAGCGCTGGGAGGGACAAAAACTTTTTCAGAAATGGTTCGGAGTTGCGCTAGTGGATACGACCGGCAACAGCGGCAAGCCCGTCTTGGAGAAGTGGGGGGAGCTAGAGGCAAGGCTGTCTCAGGTGGTCATTGACTTTGTCATAGCCAACCCGAAGGGTAATTCCCCTCCTTCGACTCGGGGGAGGTTGTTCGCGGGTACTGGGTGGTCAAATGCGGGGACCAGCAGCCCAAAGACTTCTGGGAGAAGTGCGTGCTGGCCCTAGGGGATGTGTGGGAGGGCTTAAGGATTAAGCTCATGCCGGATGCCGATATACCAAACAGACCCCGGGCTCGGGTATGGATCCCGATAATGAAAATAGCCAGCGGGACGCTGTTGAAGTATTTGCGCGATGTGCCCATGGAGGACTGGGTAGTCATCAAGGCAGAAGAATCCCACCGGAACAGCCTCTCTTTCGTGCTCCTCATATCAGAGGATAACATTACTCCACTTGAAAAAGCGGACATCATCCTTCGTTTTGGCGTGCGGCGCGCCAAGGTGAAAATCCTCCAGTCCCCTTAGGAATAGGAGGAAAACCCGGATGAGGTCGACGATGCTAACAAGCGCCTGGAGGACTTGCAGCTCGCCGACCAAGAACCTGGACCCTAATAGTTCCAACGGGTCTAAAGGTTGTCCAAATTAACCTGCAGCACTCTAGGCTGGCCTCGGACAACCTTGTCGTACTCCTACTGGAGGAAGACGTTCATAGAGCCCTTGTTCAGGAGCCGTGGGTGTGGAACACCCAGGTGAAAGGGCTCTCAATAAAGGGATACTCTATATTTTACAAGCGTGAGGACGGTAAGCCTAGGACATGCGTTTTGGTAAAATCTAACTACAATGTTTTTCTTGTTTCTTCTCACAGCTCTTCGGATCTGACAACGATTTCGCTATAGACAGCTGACGGAGTCAGCATACTAATTGCTTCTTGCTACAAGCCGCACAACAACGATTCTCCACCGGAGGAGGTCCGAGCCTTGATGCAGGACTGGAGCTCTGCAAACATTGTGCTTGGATGTGATGCCAATTCTAGGCACCAGTAAGGAAATCAACACTCGGGGTGAGTCACTTTTCGATTTTATCATTAATACTGACCTAGTAGTATGCAATCGGGGAAACACACCCACCTTTGTATTTCCAACGACGGACACATTCAACGGGTGGGAGGACGCTAAGCGAAAACAGCAACAGCTGGAGGGTATCAGTCGTAGTCATTTCCTGACCACAGGAGGATACTATTCAATATCTGCCTTAATGTAGAAATTCCTATTCCCTATCGTAACCCAGAGAGGACCAAGTGGTGGGAAATAAGGTAGGTAGGCATTCGGCACAGGAAATTTCATCAGTAGAGGACCTTGATGCTAACACTAGCCTTAGGGTCTGCCCTCCGGATAGCTTGCCCAACTAGTTTTAGTAAAAAGGTATAAAAGTTATGGGCTATTAACAGTTTTTCGCCATACAAATCACCAGGTACGGATGCATTTTCCTACCGCTGCTACAAAAAACTCGCTGTCTGGTGATTCCCTGGATGGAACGCATCTTTAATGCATTCGACTTAATCATGTGCTCCTGAATTGGAAAGGGACCAGGGTGGTTTTCATCCCATCAGCCATTCGTCGTTTGTTCTAAAAACGTTTGAAAGACTATTAGACGTCCACATTCGCGGTAGGTTGGATACCTCGGGGCTATCAACAGCCCAACACGCCTATCTCAGGGCCGCTCAACAGCGACCGCTTTACATGAAGTGGTCCACAAGGTAGAGTCGTCCTTCGAAAACAAACAATTTACCCTGCCTGCATTATTGGACATAGAAGGAGCTTTCAATAATGTCCGGCTGGAAGCAATAGAAGGCGCCCTCCATGTACGCGGAATAGAGGACCCTATCGTAAACCCGATAGGGACGGCTCAGCGGTCCAGAATGATAAGTGCTAGACAGGGTCTAGTGAGGACACGGCATATCCTTGGAAAGGGACCCCCCAGTGCGGGGTCTTGTCACCACTGATCTGGCATTGCGTTATATACAACATACTTCGTCAACTCAACAGGGATGGGGTTAAAGTGGTGGCCTACGCGGATGACGTAGCAATACTGGCATCTGGTCTATGTCCCAATGTGATTAGTGGGATCATGCAGCGATCACTGAGGAAGCTGAGCAGTTGCGCGGATACCGCCGGACTAAGCGTTAACCCCTCAAAGACGAAAAAAGTGCTCTTCACCAAAGACGGAAATAGTGCTCACCCCAAGTTTTAACCTTCCCACTCTTGATGGCCTGGAGTTAAGTATTTCGGTCTGAGGCCAAACCAAATGGCATGGATGTATAAGGCAGTTATTCGACCAATTCTGACATATGAGGCACTCGTATGGTGGAAGGCGGTAGAGGTGAAATACATAACTAATATGCTAGGGAAAGTTCAACGATCTGCCTGCGAAGCGATCACGGGGGCAATTAGGTCGTGCCCCTCGGAAGCTTTAAACGTAATTTGCAATGTTCCACCGTTAGGTCTCTTTATCAAAGGAAACGACAACTTAAGGGGCCCTAAAGCTTCGGGAGTTGGGCCTTTGGAGGGAGCATACGTACGGGCACGGCCGTATACTGCTCAATATTAACGACTCCCGAATCTTGTTAAAAACGGACTACATATGTCCAAGGGAAGTCTTCTACACAAACTACACAATTCTCTTCCCCACAAGGAAAAGTTGGAAAGATGGCGGGGGGATCACTCAGAGATTCGACATCTCGGTTTTCACGGACGGACCCAAAATGGCTTGCGGAGTGGCAGCGGGTGTATTTGCGACTGTCCCGCCCACGTCCTTATGTATGCGGCTTCTCGAATCGGCAAGTGTGTTTCAAGCTGAGATTTTCGCTTTCTGAGAGGCGTACAAAACGTTAATGGATATCAAAAGTAACGGTAACAGGGTAGCCATTTTCTCCGATAGCCAGGCGGCACTCGGGTCAGAGATGATATCATCAGACCTGGTTGGGCGGTGTAGGGAGAGCGCCAGGATTCTGGCGAGCCGCATCTCCCACAACTGGTTGGGTGAGGCGAAAAATAGGTGTAATCGGTTGCGGACCTGTAGAATTTCCAAGAGCACTTGTCCACTATATAATGAAAAATTATCGGTAGCTGTCCTTAAGATGAACAGAAGGGATATATCCAGAGTAGTTGCGGTGCTCACGGGGCATTGGATAATTGTGGTACATGCGGCGCGGATGGGACTGGAACACAATACCTCCTGTCGCAGCTGCAAACGTCGGAGGAAACGGTTGAGCATCTGCTGTGCGAATGCCCATCACTGTCGAAGCAGAATAAAGTATCTTGGAAATCTCTTTTTCGAAAGCCTCCCAGAACTCAAGGATGTTAGGCCGGGTGAGCTTCTCAAATTCATAAACTCCACGGGATGTGCATATGGGGACGGGGTTTTCCCTGAGGCGCGTGAAAATGTTCATTAGTATTCTTACAACACCCTTTCATCGGTTAACTCACGAGTTTGTGGTATCAAAACGGCGCATGAGCGCTAATTGGAGTAAATTGGGACTCGCCACTCCAACCAACCAATAATCAGGGTTGCAGGAATAGTATTGAATAATAGTCCGCCACCGTGTATTTATTCCTGGGAGCGAAACGCGTCTTCAGGTACTCCTGTCACAATTTTTGTGGTGTCGTAATACCATTGTAAATCTTACCAAGAAGCGTAACTAACACCTCATCGCTGAAAATTCGATTTAGTTTCAAAAAAAAAACGTCTTTATCTTAAACTTTAAAATTACTTAATCATTACCAATTGATGAATATATACATTATATAACTCGTTTTTTTGTTGTAAAAAGAAAGTCTTTATTTATTTCAAAGTTTTAAGAATTTTTTATCTTTTAAGCATTTTCGTGTACTAAAATACAACCATGTGCACATATATACGTTTTTACGTTAGGTTAGGTTAAAGTGGCTGCCTCGGAGACTCACGTAGGCCGTTGTGGCCCGTTGTGCTACCACGCGAGGGGCCCCTATTTCCTGTTACCCTACTTTCGAAGAAGAAGAAAGTTTAGACCCCAGTGAGGCTAAACCAGCGCGTTTGCCTAATGAAACCCAAGATGTCGTTTGGCTTTATAGATTCAAGCTCCGCAAGGCACCCAAAAGAGTGTCTGTGCAGGCATTGGTACCCGGTTTTTGACAGTGCGGGACAGTGGCACAGATAGTGCTCAACGCTTTCTATCTCCTCCTCGTCCCCTACAGCTGCGGCAGAAGTCATTTGTCTGCAGGCCCATATAGGCAACGTGAGTGCCCATGAGACAGTGACCTGTAAGAAGGCCCACTAGTGGGCTTATAGAGATACGGTTTAACAATATCACCTATCGCGATCTCTTTTCCTCCAGCTTAGGCCAGATTTGCTTGGATACACTACATGTAGGTTCCTTGGCCCATCTGGCGTTTGCCTGATCCGTGAAAAGAGATCGCAGGTAGTATTTGCAAGTGTTTAGAGGAGGGCTGGTGCAACCAGCGGAGGTTGGTGCCTTCCCTAGCTAGCTCATCCGCGGCGCAGTTTCCTGAGATGTCACAGTGGCCAGGAACCCATATTATACTTAGGTTGCAATTTTCAGCTAGTTAGTTGAGGTTTTCTCTGCACTTCAATGCCACTAGTGATGAGGTGTTACTGCATTGCGGGGATTTTATGGCAGCTTGGCTGTCAGAGAAAATTGAAATAGAATTGGTCACCAGCAGGTTAGCAAGATAGAGGGCTGCTTCTCAGATAGCTATGAGTACAGCCTGAAAAACACTGCAGTGATCGGGTAAGCGAAAGCTCTCGCTTAGATTGAGCTTCTCCGAGAATATTCCGCTGCCGACTCTGTTGTTTAGTTTAGAGCCATCTGTAAAAACGGTGATTTCGTGTGATCCCGGCTCCACGCCGTTTGCCCACTCGGTCTTCTCTGGGGTTCTTGTGGAAAATTTGTTGTCCCAGCAAGGGGACGATGTTGTATGGTCCAATTTCAAGAAGGTTTCGGGGACGTTTTGACGTTACATTTCGTACACGGTCGTACCTGCCATTCTCACTGTATCTGAATCTGTAAAAAATGGCTAAGGAAATTATTCTGAGTTATTTTGGATACTGAATTGTATATTAAAATACGCTGCCTCAAGCAAAACTGTTTGAAAGATATGAATTGGGATCAAGAACAATGGTAGTCACTTATAAATGATGTTTCGTTCTTGCTGTAGTTGGTAAAGATGCCTACCGAGCAAGAGCAGTCGCGGACACGGCAAATATCAGCAGTACAAATAAATTGAAGGAATTATGGAAGGATAATATTGGTGCAACATTTTATGATTTAGAGAAGCGTGGTATAGGTAATAAAGCATTCTAAGTGCTATTGCATAGAGATCGTTATCAATACGAGAAAGTTTTTGGTTCACTTGTGCGCCTAGATATAAATATTTGTTAAATATTTAATAAATATTTTCCTTTTATAACAGGAGTGGGTTTCCTTAATGATTCAATCCTCTTGAATGTAGCGTTAACTCGCTTAAAATATGGTAAAATCATTGTTGGCAATCCGTTGTTGTTGTAGCAGTGCTTCGCCCCATCGACTACTCACAAAATGTTATTAATGTTCTCTAACGGGGTTCCAAGTAATCTTGCAGTTTCAGCAGGGTGGGTCAGAGAGAAAGGGGTGTTAGAGGCGTTTGTTCTACATTGCAATTGAAAAGATGGTTGGTGTCATGTGGGGCATCGTTGCAAGCAGGACATACATTATATGTTTGGGGGTTGGTTCTCGATAGGAAGAGGGATCCCTTCCAAGTATCGCAAAGTACTGGTCGAAGGATTTGGCAATAGTAATTTAATTTTGTCTGCCATAACCTGAGAAATACACATAACATAAGCTTCGTTCGGGTATTCAAGTTTTCTGTTGATTTTTCAAATTTTGCAAATTTTGCAGGTTTTTCTGTTCGCGTACCCGGCTCTCCAACAAAATATGAAGAAAAAGAGAGAGTAAAGTGACATTTCATTTTGCTGAGAGCTGCAATTTTCTGTTGGTAAAATTTTTGCCAACAGCAATTTACAAACAGAAAAACAGCTGATCAATGAATTGCTGGTTGTAATTTACGCAAATTGCGAAATTTAATTCAAGTATTGTAGCCGGAAAATAAAGCTTGGAAAAGGTATGTGTTAATGAAAATAATGCGGGCGAACACCTGGATGATTTGGTGACTCTCGCGGAACAAGATGGACAAACTCTACGGGCTTTCCATTTTTTCATTTCTCAGAACAATTTTGTGTTTTTTTTTTTTGTAAATAATAAAATAGTACTATGCAGTCACACATAGTAGTGGCATATGCATGAATATAATGAACAAATATTAAAACTAGGCAGCTATTTTGTTCCAATTATAATACCAATCAAAATTTAATTTTTCACGATATGCAACATTTTTTATTTATAATGGTAGATAACGCGAGTAGTAGGGCGGGTCGAAAATCATTGCTCTGTGAAAATCTTATTCTAGGGATCAAAATAAGAAACTTTGCCGAAGGAACCATACCTCTAAAACGAATTCTGGTGTCCCCCAATTTGGGTCGAACTTTTGGGTAGGGGTAAATTTTGAAAAATCCCACTTTGACCCATTTAGAGTGCTCCAATCTAGTCCATATGTATGACCGACCCCCACTAACTTTGGAGGCCCGACCCACCGATGCCAGTGGCACACCCCCTGGAACCCCCTGGGGGTTCACCATACAAACAATCGCCGGTTTTGCACTTTACATGAAAAAATCAGCTAAATGGCTATGTTTTTTCTTTATTTTTATTTATTTGTTTATAATAATATTTATTATTTATTTATAATAATATCTATTTTTTCTCTTAAGAAATTTATTAGTCAGAACATATGTAAATGAAAAAATTAATTTAAGTGAGTTATAGAAAAGAAACTAAAAAAAATTATTGTTTGAATTCTTTTTTACTTTCAACTCTGGCCAATTTCGCACGGCTCTCTAATGTCGTCGCCATAACAGCTTCTACATTTTCCGGTATAACCCGTTTGGAAACGCTAGCTAGCAATTGAACATGTCGTTCCGTTCCTTGTATGTGTGATGGAATTTTTGGATCATTAAACGGTGGATCATCTTGATTTAAATATTCTTTCAATGTATCGTAGGGAATGCTTCGCGTGAATGGTGCTTCGAATACGATATTTATATCATTCAAATTGATAATTTCCGTATAACTTGTGCAATTAAAATTTATATCTGGTTTTTTATAAACTCTAAGTTCTATTGGCTCGTCAATATCGGTTCGATAGCGTAGACTTTTCTTGATGGCACAGTTGCCTTTTCTTTGCTATCATCAAACAACATTGATAACAAGATATTTTCCGAATGCGCATAATATGAATTATCTTTAATTACTTGATGGACAATTTTGCGTAAACGAGGTTCTGGAAATCGTGACCAACCAATGAACTTGAAAAATAATGCACTGCCGTACACGAAAGAGCTGCAATACTTGATATTGAAGTACATTGGCACATAACATTTAATTATAAATTCAAACAGAATTCTTAAATTTGCATCTGAATTTTCCGTTGTCACATATAATCGCAATAATCTAGCGGCCTTGGTGAGCCACCGATAATGTACAATTTTGCCTGGTTTGATGTTAGCCAGATCCACCGGAACCACGCCGCTAGAAATTGCATGGGCCATGTCGTATAAGTACTTCGAATCGGTGGAAAATTCAATTTTTCTGGAGCAGGGGGCTTATTTTGCAACTCAATTTTCTATAAGCGGTCCACGACCTGAAAATATATTATAATAAAATAATTAAAAATGGTTGACAATTATAATAAATGAGTGATGGCAATAACTTACCGGAGGAGTTTCACAAGTTTCGATTTGACGGCTCAGTTTTCCGGTTGCCGATCTTGGTCTAGTGCTGTTTGATTTATCCAAATCTTCAAACAAATGCCGAAACGGGAGTTCGTTGAAGTGTAGAAGGCAAACGAACCAATGCAATGGTCTTTTTAACAGCAATTCGAATCGTCGTATAATTCCACCAGTGTTTGTTGGCTCACCGTCAGTGCATATTCCAATTAATGCATCCAGTGATTTATTTTTATCGTTGAAAAAACCATTTAATTTGGTTGTTTGTATTCAGCGGTTTCATGTTCCAGTCTTACGTAACCAATCAATTCAGAATTGGGTTCTCTCAAAATAACAATATGAGGTTCTTTTACCATCCTAGTATGATACTTCTCATAAATTTTATCTATCATTAAAGCATCATCTTTTCTGCCAACGAATGAAAACGCTAACAAATTGGTATCATCTAGCAGTTTGCGAAGCATTTCTTGTCTGCATTTCTCTTTTTCTCTGCGAACTTTCGATTCATCCATGATGAGAGGTTTCCCATGCTTATCTTTAGTTTTAAAATCTTGCAAAAGAGCGGTTCCCAATGCTGATGCTACTCTGTCAGGCACACCAAATCTGTCACATACCAAGGCAAAGTTAAAACAATCGTATCTCTCTGTGTATTGTGAACTTGTGCTTCAATCCATATCTTCTTGAACGGGTGGCGGTGCGTATGTTGAATCATCGGGATCTTGGTATGTTGGCATTGATGACATAGACGTTGCTCCTTGCTCTTCAGTTTCCATCATAAATGCATCCATTGTTAGTCTTCTCTGATTATGTTGATCGTGCATGAACTCTTTGAGGCGTTCGGGAAACCAGCCGCATGCACATGGAGACTTCAAATCGCATTTACATGTTCCAATGTAAAAAATTGTTTCCAGAGATTTTACATACTCTGTAAATTGTTGGGTGTTGTTTCTTCTCTTGATTTGCTCTTGATACTTGTCAAGCAATTTATTCAATTTATTAAATACACTTTTTTTCAGCATTATTTCCATACCAAGTTTTTCCCAAATTCCAATCAACTTATCTTGTACTTGAATAGTGAATAATTTATGGGAAAACTTTTTTTGTTCTGTTTTAGCACGTTCGCTTAAGTAACAATAATATCTCAAGATATCCAGATGGGTTGGTAAATTAAGATCAGTTAAATCAGTAGACACACCGAAAACAGTAACATCATGCTTGGGTATATGACTCATTGGGTTTTCGATAGTTGTTGATGTAGTTGCTTCATCTTGCGGTGTAGAGGATGGTGGATTCATTTTAAACTTTTTGATTTGGAATGGTCACTTCACTTATTATTTTTTTTTGAAATATTTTTTTATCTTAAATTAGCACTTCACACTTTGAGTTCTTCACAACGACTTAATGCATTCACAAAAACTGTTGCGTTATATATGGTCTACGAGACGAGGTAATAAGAATGAAATTGTAATTTCAATTCTACCTGCTGTGTCTTGAGGTGGTTTAAAAAAAAACAACACACGCAATTTTACGATCTGCAATTGTGTCACAGTGATACCTTCATTTTTTAAAACGGTGGAATAAAAAACCCACACAACTATGTTTACGGCATGCAAATGCATCAGAGTGATGCCTTGGTTTTAAAAGGGTTGTAAAAACGCTAATTTCTAATAATTTTTTTTAATTTCTTTTCTATTACTAAGTTAAATTCATTTTTTCATTTACATATGTTCTGACTAAATAAATTTCTAAAGAGAAAAATAAACTCCTAAAAGAAAAAACATAGGCATTTCAAAGTGGGATTTTTCAAAATTTACCCCTACCCAAAAGATCAACCCAAATTGGGGGACACCAGAATTCATTTTAGAGGTATGGTTCCTTCGGCAAAGCTTCTTATTATGATCCCTAGAATATGATTTTCACAGAGCATCGGTCGATTTTTTAGCCTCCCCACAAATCGACGGGAGTAAAGAACATGTTTAAGGCCCAAATACATTCGACTTTGCGTCGTCTTGGCGCTTATATTGAGTCAACAGCTGAATTTGAACACACAGGTTTATGTCTCTAAAGCTGTAGTCAATGGTGCCGTTTATCGTATCGCTGTAGTCATATCCCTAACGTAATCAACTGTTTATCGTTACGACGGTTAACCAAAAACCAATTGGTTGGCTACGATACGGTTACGACCTTAGCGGCAGTTATAATCGATTGCATTGATTCTGATAAGGTTGGTCGAATCAACTGTTATAAGGTTACCGATACGGTTTCGGATAAAGCACCAATGTCTGCAGCTTAAAGGGCCGTTTAATCTCGAAGTATCCATATCCATATAAAACAATTGATCCAACAAACCTTATGGAATTCAATGTACTACCATAACGACCTAGCCATAACCATACCATAGCCACCAATTGGTTTTTGGTTTTTCGCCATACCCATAACCCAAAATATTTGAGTTGGAGAATTTACGTTTTGACTACGGGACTTATTTTTTGTGGTATATGTTTGTAGTTTTTTGCGTTTTCTTCATTTTTATGACAATTTCACGATTTTTAGGTTAAGGCACCAATAACTGATTCCAATTGATATGGATAAGTAAAAATATGGTTATGACTATGGCGTTATAACTATGTCAACTTTGCCAGACCCTTAGGTTCTCAATCCATAGGAAACGTAATGCCAACGCCAAAGTAGCACAAAAACAATTCAAAATCTTATGTTTTTCTTACGTTGTCAATTAATTCTTGAATTTTTTTGGATTTGCTGAAATATATCCGAAATTCCTTCGCCATTCAACTCAATTACAAAGAATTTTGTATCATAACAAGTAAGGAAGGCTAAGTTCGGGTGTAACCGAACATTACATACTCAGCTGAGAGCTTTGGAGACAAAATAAGGGAAAATCACCATCTTGGAAAATGAACCTAGGGTAACCCTGGAATGTGTTTGTATGACATTGGTATCAAATGGAAGGTATTAAATAGTATTTTTAAAGGGAGTGGGCCATAGTTCTATAGGTGGGCGCCATTTCGGGATATCGCCATAAAGGTGGACCAGGAGTCACTCTAGAATGTGCTTGTACGATGTGGGAATCAAATGAAAGGCGTTAATGAGTATTTTAAAAGATAGTGGGCCTTAATTCTATAGGTCGACGCCCTTTCGAGATATCGCCATAAAAGTGGACCAGGGGTGACTCTAGAATGTGTTTGTACGATATGGGAATCAAATGAAAGGCGTTAATGAGTATCTTAAAAGGGAGTGGGCCTTAGTTCTTTAGGTGGACGCCTTTTCGAGATATAGCCTTAAAGGTGGACCAGGGGTGACTCTAGAATTTGTTTGTACGATATGGGTATCAAATGAAAGGTTTTAATAAGTTTTTTTAAAGGGAGTGGGCCTTAGTTCTATAGGTGGACGCCTTTTCGAGATATCGCCATAAAGGTGGACCAGGGGTGACTCTAGAATGTGTTGGTACGATATGGGTATCAAACGAAAGGTGTTAATGAGTATTTTAAATGGGAGTGGGCCTCAGTTCTATAGGTGGACGCCTTTTAGAGATATCGCCATAAAGGTGGACCCGGGGTGACTCTAGAATGTGTTTGTACGATATGGGTATCAAATTCAAGGTATTAATGAGGGTTTTAAAAGGGAGTGGCCCTTTGTTGTATATATGAAGGCGTTTTCGAGATATCGACCAAAATGTGCACCAGGGTGACCCAGAATATCATCTGTCGGGTACCGCTAATTTATTTATGTATGTAATACAACGAACAGTATTCCTGCCAAGATTCCAAGGGCTTTTGATTTCGCCCTGCAGAACTTTTTCATTTGATTCTACTTAATATGGAAGGTGTCACACCCATTTTACAAAGTCCTTCCTAAAATTATATTTTGCGTCAATAAACCAATCCAATAACAAGTGGGCGTGGTCATGGTCGGATTTCGGCCATTTTTTATACCAAGATAAAGTGAGTTCAGATAAGTACGTGAACTAAGTTTAGTAAAGATATATAGATTTTTGCTCAAGTTATCGTGTTAATGGCCGAGTGGAAGGACAGACGGTCGACTGTGTATAAAAACTGGGAGTGGATTGAACCGATTTCGCCCGTTTTCACAGAAAAGAATCTATGCCCCTACGAAATTTCACTACAATTGGACAATTTTTGTTCGACTTATGGCATTAAAATATTCTAGACAAATTAAATGAAAAAGGGCGGAGCTACGCCCATTTTGAAATTTTCATTTATTTTTGTATTTTGCTGCACCATCTCATTACTGGGGTTGAATGTTGACATAATTTACTTATATACTCTAAAGATATTAAATTTTTGATTATAATTTGACTTAAAATATTTTTTTGTTAAAGTGGTCGTGTTCGTCATCCGATTTTGTTAGTTTTTATTTAGCACACATATAGGGATAGGAATAACGCTCTTGCCAAATTTCATCATGATATCTTCAACGACTGCCAAATTACGGCTTGCAAAACTTTCAAATTACCTTCTTTAAAAATTGGGCGGTGCCACGCCCATTGTCCAAAATTTTAATAATTTTCTATTCTACGTCATAAGGTCAACCCACCTACCAAGTTTCATCGCTTTATCCGTCTTTGGTAATGAATTTTCGCACTTTTTGGGTTTTTCGAAATTTTCGATATCGACAAAGTTGGCGTGGTTATAGTCCAATTTCGTTCATTTTATATAGCGATCTGAGTTAGTGCCCAGGAGTCTACATACCAAATTTCATCAAGATACCTCAAAATTGACCCAAGTTATCGTGTTTACGGACGGACATGGCTAAAAAAAAATTTTTTTTTGGCCCAGATCAATGCGAACAAAGTTAAAATACTCTGTGAGCTCTGATCAGCTGAGTATAAAAATAAAAATCGAAATGGGACTCTTTCTTTTGCGTTCCTTGTGGCAGGGAAACTTTCAACGGGCGTTATTTCAAAGTCTTCTCTTCTGCATTACCTTTTTGCCATTCCTGTGCTTTCACCTCTTATTTTATTATTTCCCTGCTATTAGATATTACAACACAAAAACACGGAATCCAAACGGGATACCAGAGTCCAACTTCTCAAATCACATGGTCGAAAAATAATGTTCCCCAGCAAGCTTCAATAAGATCACATGCAAGCAAAAGGTCGAGGTCTGAACATACTTAAAAACATGGAAATCTCCAAACAGAAAACATTCGAAGGTAGAATAATAAACGAACAGATAAACACAATTGCTGACATGTTTGAGCCTTTAAAACGTGTTTACAAAAAACAAAGTAATCACACAGGTACAACAGTCAAACACACAACAACAAATAAACACAAAACAATAAACGCACGAAAGCAACAAACCCACAAAGAAGGTCAAACCACCAGAATTACCGACTTTTACCTGCCTCTATTAGCCACACAAATCGATCAGTAAATGAATGAACACACAGGTTAGGTTAGGTTTAACTGGCCGGTCAATAAAGAACTCACATAGAATGTGTCCATAATGTTACCAGAATTTGTTTGACGACCAAACGGTAGAACTCCAATCAGGTGCCAGGACATATGTTATAGAATAATCCCGTCCTCTTGGAAAATACTAGTTTTCTAGGACCCAGCTTAATTGCTGCCTCAAGATCTCGCCAGCTCTGCCGCCCTAATAGCTACAGCTTTGACCTGGCGAGCGCAGGACATGAACACAGAACGTGCTCAAGCGTTTCTTCCTGCAGCTCACACTTCCTACACTTCCTGTTACTGATGAGGCCTGACTTATAAGCATGTGACACCAAAAGGCAGTGTCCAGTCAGTATGAACATCGTGAACCTTAATTCTTCTGTCCTCAGAGATATGAGCCACTTTGTGCGTCTAATATCGTAGGCTTTGCAGATGATCTTAGAAATTTTGCAGTCCGCGCTTTTGTCCACGCCTTTCCTGCTTGAAGGATCATATGCAACTCCCGCCTCCTTTTGATTTCTCCCAAACGGATTGGGACGTCTATCGTCGACTCAGCGAGTGTTGCACCCTCCTTTCCCAACTTATCGGCCTTTTCGTCTTACCTTCTATCCCCTTATTAACCGGGAACCCGGTAAAGATGTATGGTCCGGCCTGATCGAAGTTTATCCACTGCTTCTTTGCATTCCAGAACATTTCTTGATGAAGTACTGTGTGAGATTATTGCCTTAATCGCAGCCTGACTATAAATATAAAAATTGTTGCGACTGCAGCTTAAGAACGCTTCCCCCAGAATTTCTGCTGCTATTCTTTGTTATAATTTCCGCTTGAAAATCGCTGCAGTAACTGGCAGGCTGTAGGATCTACCTATTTCTGGGTCGACATAGTAAACAGCATACCCAGCCCCTTCCATTAACTTGGAACAATCTGTATACACGTGTATAGCATATTCTGCCATTTCTGCACCCCAGCACCAACCCTCCGTCTCAATTGTGGCCCCAATGTCTCTTTCGAAGCTCAGGCACGGGACCATATATTCCGTTTGCCCGATATTAGATGGCGCTATACTGCTGTGGCCATAAGGCCTGCACTCAAGCTGTCCCGAGGCCTTAAGCCTTGTGGGCTGTGCTAACGCGATGTTTTTGGCCGTTAGGTCTGCAGGCACGATGTGTAGAATGGCATGCAATGTTGCTTTCGGGGTAGTTTTTAAGGCTCCCGCTATGCTAATCATTGATACTCTCTCAAGTTTTATGGTATACGTACTTTTTTGTGTGGCTGTCCACCAAACAAGAACCCCATAGTAAAGTATGGGTTTGACAATTGCCGTAAATACCCGATGAGAGAGTTTGGGTGATAGGCCCCACGTGCATCCTAGCATCCTCTTGCATGAATAGAGTGCCGCCGAGGCTTTCTTCGCTCTCTCTTCTATATGGAGTTTCCACGACAACTTACTATCTAGTATAACTCCTAGATACTTTGTGGTATATTTTTCTTGCAGGGTTACCCCTCCAAGCTTTGGCTTAGTCCAATTAGGGACCTTATACTTCCTAGTAAATAATGCTAGATCGGTTTTTTCCTCGTTGGCGGTTAACCAGACTCCAGATGCCCAGGCATGTACATCCCGAAGTGCCTGATCCATCAGAGAGCTGAGTGTTGTTAAGCATCTGCCGCTTATGATGACAGAAACGTCATCTGCATATGCCGTAAGTTTGACTGGTCCTCTGGCGAACCGCCTAAGCAATCGGTTTATACAGATTTCGTTGCCTCGCACAGACCCAATTTCGATGTTATCATTCTGCAGCTTAACATGGAGCCTATCCAATTTGCTTAAGCTGGATGAACTTCAATCGAGTTGAGACTGTCCATGATTGCTCTTTTCGAGACATTGTTGAAAGCTCCGGCAATGTCCAGAAAAACACCTAGGGCATATTTCTGGTGTTCCAAGGCCTTCTACATATTCATAACCACCCTATGCAATGCAGTATCCACTGACTTGCCTTTGGTGTATGCATGTTGTGCTGAAGAGAATAATTCCCCTTCATTTTTGATTTTATATACACATCTATTAATCTCTCTAGGGTTTTGAGTTGAAAAGATGTCAAAATAATAGGCCTGTAGTCTTTCGGGTGCAGATGACTTTTGGCTTTTCTCGCTTTCGGTATGAAGACTACTCGAGCCGTTCTCCAAGATTGCGGGACGTGGTTCAGTTTTATGCAACCCTCAAAGAATATTCTTAGCCATTCTATAATCGTTCTACCGGCCACCTGCAGCATAGCAGGGAATATCCCATGTGGGCGATTTGAACATAGCAAACGTTTTTATTGCTCATTCAATTTTGGCCTTTGTCACCAATCCTGGCACCTCTCGCTCCGTATTAAGACTGTAGAGGTGGTTACATAACTCTTCCGCATCGTCTCCTCATGCCAAGTGTGTGTTAAGTAGCGCCTCAAAGGACTTTTCAATACTGACCTGTTGATTTCACGTTTATAGATCCTCAACAGATCTCTGTATTCGTCCCATCACCTCTCGCTTTCCGCAACGTTTGCCAGCTTAAAAATCTTTTTTACCTGCCCTCTAAGAAGACTAAGCTTACAGCCTTACTTCACAATGGTGGCTTTGCTTTCCCCTTGAATCTTCTCAGAGCACAAGCTCTGTTGTACGAAGTTGTCAGCACCTTTGATAAGAAGTTGTTGCACTCCTCCAACTCCTCTACGGTGGCAGCCTCTTTAGGCTGCCCCAGTCTTTCTGATACACCTTTCCGAAATTTGTACCAGTCCGTTTCCCTAGGATTTCTAAAGCTTCCCCCCCCCCCCCCCCTTCTTCATCCTCTTTATGGGGTTCTGAAGCTGATATATGCATTGTCTGAGAATGATGGCCTGTCAAGGACCCTCCATTCATACCCCGATATATCATGCTAAGAATTCAATGTGATATCAAGCACATTGCTTGACGTAGGACTAGCATATGCAGGCATGCTGCCCCTGTTGGACACCTGTAAAACTTTTTAGTATGTAACAAGAGGTGAGTCCCTTTACCTCTATCATTAATATCGTCCCCTCCCCATACGCTGTGATGAGCATTCGCATCGCCGCCTACGACAAGCCGTCCTCTGCACCCTTCTTGATCCACCAGCCTTTTGAACTCCTCTGGTGGGGCTTACACGTGATGGGCCATGTAGCAGGATGCCAGGATAAGGGAAGTTTCTTTCTTTTTCTCTATTGCGACTACCGCTAGGTCTTTGGTGCTGAAGTTAGATAGCATGCACGAGTATAGGTGTTTCCTTACCATGACTGCAGCTCTAATCCTGCGCGATGAGTGCAGAAACCTTTCCTCCAGATGAAAGCCATGGCCATGGATTCAGCGCCACATCAAACGAACCCTCGTCAAGAGCCAGGAGGAGCTCGCTCGATGCCACTTAACTGTGTTGGAGATTTATCTGCAAGACTCGCAGGGCCATTGAGTTGTTTTTCTCCCTCTAAATTATCCGCCACTGCGGTTAGCCAATGCATTTTTCCCGCTTTTTTGCGAGTTTTGAGGTCCGTTTAAGGCGCATAAATATACTACCTGCGCCCCTGGACATTTTCCCAAGCTGTGAGTGCAACATATCCTCCGATTCCTTATTAATTTGGAGAATATAGTACTGGCCCCTCTCCACGGGTCGGGATACGTGGAGTACCCTCCAATCCCTTGTTGGTATGTTTGGGTTCTACCTCTGCAGCATGCTAAGCGTTTCTTCCGCCTTCACCACTCGGGGTATCCAAACCTTGGCCTTTAGTATTGTGAGGATAAGTGCTCTAGCCACCACTTTCAACCTTTCGCCTTCTTCTTCCACTGTCTCACGGGCCTATGCCAAGCGATCGCTCTTATCGTTAGTTGGGTGAACCACTCGGCCCAAGCAGCCCGATATTTTGTGAAGATTCTGTTAAGCTCCGTATCTCGTTGTTCCCGTTCTAACATTAATTTTTTGTCCGGGCTAGTATGCCGCTCCTTTGCCGAGCGTACTGATTGCACACTATCCGCGTCCGACTCATCGCTGATAGCGATTTCCTCTTTCCCTGCTTGCGACGCCATCGCCTTTTCCTTCGCACCCTTACTTTCCCTTAAAGTTTTTGAGTTCATCTTGGTCGTACGACCACCTGCCAACAAGGCGGGCTCAGCGGTCTTATGTTAAAAATGGGGATAAAAACCATCCGCCACAACAGCGCCCCTTGCTATGGTAAGGCCATCACCATTTCCCGAGGTCCAGTATCGGGAAGAATCCGTTTAAATACAACCGAATATATCCCCTGGTTGCAAATCGTCCAATAGGCACGGTTCGCATAACACCCTGGATTAGGGGGTTTAGCAGTTTTAGGTCACCGGCATCCCGCCTCAAAATTGCGTAGATGCAAGCCCTAAACCGCTTAGCCCCATAGCCGGGCGCTATGAAGTTCAGTCAGTAATTCTTTCTCCCAATAGCTGATGTGGTTTGAACAAAGTTCACATCAAGATATTTTATACGTGAAAATGCAAGACAAAACAACAAGGGAAACGCATAGCAGACCGTTATTTTTTAGGGGTAAATTTATTAGTATTTTTTTACATTGTTTAATAATTTCATTACATATTTGGTTTCATTTAGTTATTCAAATTAACAATAGTACATCCAATTTTTTGACATCATTTTTATCTTCTGCATAGTTCATATTCACACAGTAAATTTAATTCTATGCTTCCCTTTTGTACCTACATATCTTTCAATTATATGATCAATATCAAAATGGGTATTTAAAAGTGCAAGACCAGTGAGTCTGTTCTGGGACATTGTGGACCGTAACCACGTTTTCAACCGGCGAAGTGTCGAGAAACTCCTTTCAGCACAAGCATTGCTAGCTGGAAGCGTGGTCAGAATTTTGATGAAAGCATTTATTGATGGAAACGCATATTCATTGCAATTATTTAAAACTTTTTCAGCTGATAGTGGAATTGATTTTTTGTGTTGCTTATCAGACAAACGTTCTGACCACACTTCGTACTCTCCATCTATATTAATTTTATTTCCTCCAATAAGAGATGCGTATCGTTTACCAAGATCTTGGACAAGCTCTTTAGACAAATTATTTTTTTGCAGTGTATTATCTTTGATGATTTGCGATGGGAGTAGCAAATTAAGATTAAAAACTTGCAATGTATCTTCAGGTAATCTACCTTGTAAATCAAGAATAATATGATCAAGAAGAGGTATATACATTGCTTTTCGATAATACTCTTCAGCGTCTGATGAAGTGTAATTCGCTCGATGTATTTGTTTTTTAGCAATTCGTGGGAAGACAATATCAAACTTCAACTCATCAGCTAAAGCGACTATTTTTTTGTAAAGTCCCGATAAACGACTTCTTGCTTCAAGTCTATGGTTTATTAATGTTCGCAAAGTGTCACTCAATGCTTCAGAAGCTTGATTCAAATCTATTGACGGTGTTTGCAAAAGTAAGCTTAGTGGTCGGGTACAAGAAAGTACATTGCTCAAACAAATCATTGAAATCACGAACTCTGTCTCGTAAATAGATTTCAACACAGACCAGGCCTCAGAACTTGTTGTTGAATCTTGGCAAGTAGAAATTTCTTGAAACGAAGCAACAATTTTTGTGATGTTTTCTTCAAATTGCATTATACCATCATGTTTCGCATAGTCCACTTAATTACTCCTGCAGATGTTTTTTGAAAACTATGGTACGATTCGGAGACTGATTTGGAAAACTGCTAATTTTTTTCATCAACGTAACTTTCGACGTTTTCGCAAGCGAGTTATTAAGACAATGGTTGAAACACGGACAATGAACATTGGTACATATTTTAAGAAATTCCTGAACAGCTCCCTTAACTTCTGATGTCAGAACTTCTATCCGTTCCAATTCCAACGCAATCCTCGAAGGGTAGTCCTAAATTATTAAAAATATCGATCACTATGTGTGCCAATCTCCATTTATAATATCTGCTTCTCAGATCGAATCGTACGCATCAAGGAAAGTTAGAAAATCTTCTCTTATATTGCCATCATATAAATACCGCAAACAAAGGCTGAGTTGCTCAGTATGACTAAAATCAATAGTTTCATCGAAAATAATTGCAAAAAATCTAACCCTCTCTATCCAAATAGATTGAATTTCATCTTTGCAGCATTGAATAAGATCGTTTCGAGTCGTGTTGCTTATATAAGTACCTCTTGGATGTGTAGAATTTATAAGTTCTTCAAGCTCTTTATGACCTGCAGCGACTAAAAATTTCAAAATTACTCTAAAATTACCCTCGTTTGTTGTTGATTCAGAAAAGTTAACTTTACCGTCATCTCTATGGCCTCTTAATGCTAAATTCTGTCGCCAACAAAGAATAATAGTTTTTATAATAATCTCCAACAATCTTCTATTTTTATCAACTTGTTCCATGCGATGAGAAGAGAGCAAATTAGTGATTTTTTCCTGGATTTTCATAAGTTTTTATGAGATCTTGACTGACTAAAAAGGGCTGACTTAGAGTGATATTTGTTAATAGTGTGGTTATTTAGTACACCTTCTTTACCAGACAACTTTGCAAACGATGTCCCACGACTTTGACAAGTGCATTGAGAGGAACATTCGATTTCGAGTCACCAGTATCACTTGCAAATAAGAAACAATATTTACAAAAACTTTGTTTTTTTGTTCAGAATAAACAAGCCACTCATATTCAGTTAAAAAATGATGTTTAAAGTATCGCTTTTCTATTTTTGCTCTTTTACTATGACTCGAAAAAGGGAAGATATAGTCCTCCTAGTGGTACCCAAGGATATTTTAGTAAGTTTTACTTCGTATAATCATATAATAAATGTTTTTTCCCCACAAAATCACCTAAGTCGTATTTTTCAACAATAGAATTTTCGAACCCGATTCAGTATAAATAGATGTTGAATGCAACGTTTTTTCATTATTATTAGTATGAGTTAAGAGTGGAAGAGTTCTTCTGTTTTCTACATTTGTACCATCGCAGACCTGTTCTTGAAGTTTTGGCAGCTTGCAAAAATATCCTTGATGCTCTTGCTAGCTCGTCGCTTCTTATTATCTTTTCAATCAATGGTGATCAAAGCATCGCTAGGTGTTATTTTGAGTTTTATAAAAAAGGCAAAGATTTCTCCAAAAAACTTCTATAAAAAGACTACCACCTTTTTCGAGCTTGCGTGGTAGAAGTGGTAGAACTTCAAATAAAAGAGAACACTGGCGATTAACTTTCTCGCGAATCTACTGTAATTGAATATGTGCACTGCAGTTTTTACAGAAATGACAAATACCCAGTAGAAAATGGTGAAACATGTGTAGAGTGAGAGTGAAGATTCTGCGAAGGGGCGACGGCCCCCAAAACGGCTACTGGTTTGTCTCGAAACAAAATTTGACAAAAGATGATGGAAAATCGTTCCAATATACATCATTTATCCACCCTGTCAGGAAATAAAAAAAAAAAACAAAAAAAAATTAGTCATGTATGCTTCCCCCTACCTCGATTCTTTCCAGGGATTGTTTACACTCGATATAAAAATTGCCGCGGCTGCAGTTTTCTACTGCTTTGGTTACGGCTACTACTTCCGCCTGAAAAACTATGCAGTGATCTGGAAGCTTGTATGATCTGTTTAAATCTGTGTACTTATAAAAATTAAAAAACGACATACAAAAAGAAATAACAACAAATAATTTAAGACTTCTTGTTACGGACGTTATTGTACTGTTTCCCACTTTAATCACCCCCTTAGTATACATCACCATAGACTTAAGTTCAATGATTTTTTAATGTATAAGGGACTTACACTTTGACAGTCCATGATGAAAAGTTTAACTTTCTAAGTGATTCCTTTTCTAGGGAAAACCATGCTAACAGCTTTATGTATGCTGATTTTGAAAAGGAAAACCTTAATTTGTTTTAACCATAATTCAATCACTACAGGTTTGTTCTCCAATGATGACAGAGCTTTGACACTCCCAAATTGAAAAATCTGGACGGGTTGCTTTTACGAAGTAAGGATAACGGGGAATAATTCAATCCCCTTTAGTGAAAATTGTAGTAGAAAAGTACCTTTAGTAGTACATTAGTAGTGATAATAAATTTGTAAATGCCAAGAGGTTTTGGGGAAAATAATTCAGTTTCTACTAAATATTTCGTTAATTGATATAGAGCTATCTATGTTGGTTTGGTCATTCTTTCAGAATTTGATTGAATAATGCCGTACGTTAGAATTTTAATCAAAAATTCATCCCAAAATTTGTTTCAAAAACTCCTTATTTTGACATGAGGGAGTTAATGAAAAGCATCCTGAAATAGGGCGTTTTTCAATCTAATTATAATATAGGGCTTTTATGTGACAAATCCTGAAATGAAAAAATTTTGAAAACTATTTTGAGATGGGACGATTTTGAACAGGCAGTCGGCATGGGGTGATACTAAACTCAGCAGCCGTAATGAACTGACCAAAAAATAAAAGAAAATTGTTTATTGTCTTAGAATTTTATATTCCGGCCTTGACTTTGACAGAAGAGTTAAACTTTTGTGGAGTCCTGCTCCACAGGGAACATATGGAACCTCATAGTAAGCTTCCGCTATTGTCAAAGACTAGTTTTGCGATACAAATTAATAGAAACGGGAGTAAAAAGAAACATTTGCCATATTTATTGGTTATCAGTCAACAAATGCAATCTTCCATCTACCACATTTTAGAAAAAAATTCAGTCGTTGTAAGCCCCGGGGGGGGGGGGG
This sequence comes from Eurosta solidaginis, assembly GCF_040869045.1. Lineage (NCBI taxonomy): Eukaryota > Metazoa > Arthropoda > Insecta > Diptera > Tephritidae > Eurosta > Eurosta solidaginis. Next base: position 231,992,655 of record NC_090319.1, on the reverse strand, counting down.
AGGGGGCGTAACCCCAAACCCCTCCCCCTCTGCGGATGACCCTGGTATTGAATAATAGTCCGCCACCAGGTTATTATTCCTGAGAGCGAAACGCGCCTTCAGGTAGTCCTCCCACAATTTTTGTGGTGTCGTAATAGCATTGTAAATCTTACCAAGTAGCGTAACTAAGAGCTGATCGCTGAAAGTCACACATTCACACGCATAGTGCTCGACTCAGTTTCAAAAGAAAAAACTTCTAACTCTAAAAAAACCTAATCCTTACCAAATGATGTATATATACAATATATAACTCGTATTTGTTGTTATAAAAAGAAAGTTTTTATTTATTTCAAAGTTTTTATCAATTTTTTCAACTTCATTTTAACAACTTCATGTGTTTTTTAAGCATTTTCGTGTACTAAAACCAACCGTCGCATATATGTACGTTTTGACGTTACATTTCGACAAGTTCATACTTGCCATTCTCATTGTATCTGAATCCGTAAATGATGGCTAAGGAAATTATTCTGGATTATTTTTGAATACTAAATTGTATATTAAAATACGCTTCCTCAAGCAAAACTGTTTGAAAGATATGAATTGGGATCAAGAACAATGGTAGTCACTTATAACTGATGGTTCGTTCTTGCTGTAGTTGGTAAAGATGCTACGGAGCAAAAGCAGTCGCGGACACGGCAACTACCAACAGCACAAATAAATTGAAGGAATTATGGAAGGATAATATTAGTGCACCCTTTTATGATTTAGAGAAGCCTGGTATAGGTACTAAACCATCCCAAGTGCTATTGCGCCATGGGGATGGTTATCAATACGAGAAAGTTTTTGGTTCACTTGCGTGCCTAGATATAAATATTTAATAAATATTTTCCTTTTATAACAGGAGTGGGTTTCCTTAATGATTCACTCCTCTTGAATGTAGCGTTAACTCGCTAAAATATGGTAAAATCATTGTTGGCAATCCGTTGTTGTTGTAGAAGTGCTTCGCCCCATCGACTACTCACAAAATGTTATTAATGTCCTCTAACGGGATTTCAAGTAATCTTGCAGTTTCAACTGAGTGGGCCAGAGAGAAAGGGGTGTTAGAGACGTTTGCTCTACATTGCAATTGAAAAGATGGTTGGTGTCATGTGGGGCAACGTTGCAAGCAGGACATACATTATATGTGTGGGGGTTGATTCTCGATAGGAAGAGGGGTACAAGTCTTCGCAAAGTACTGGTCGAAGGTGTGGGGGTTGATTCACAATAGGAAGAGGGGTACAAGTCTTCGCAAAGTACTGGTCGAAGGATTTGGCAATAGTAATTTAATTTTGTCTGCCATAACCTGAGAAATACACATAACATAAACTTCATTCGGGTATTCCAGTTTTCTGTTGATTTTGCAAATTTTGCAAATTTTGCAGGTTTTTCTGTTCGCGTATTCGGCTCTCCAACAAAAAATGAAGAAAAAGAGAGAGTAAAGTGGCATTTCATTTTGCTGAGAGCTGCAATTTTCTGTTGGTAAAATTTTTGCAAACAGCAATTTGCAAACAGAAAAACAGCTGATCGAAGAACTGCTGGTTGTAATTTACGCAAATTGCAAAATTTAATTCAAGTATTGCAGCCGGAAAATAAAGCATGGAAAAGGTATGTGTTAATGAAAATAATGAGGGCGAACACCTGGATGATTTGGTGACTCTCGCGGAACAAGATGGAGAAACTCTACGAGCTTTCCATTTTTTCAACTTTTTATAATTTGTTGTACCGCCAAATAATTCATCAGCTGTTCGCAAATTGTGATAGTTTGTGGTGGATTTCTGTTCGCGTACCTTTTTACACATTCTTCTCTATGAGAGGAAAAAGCTGATAGTTGAGAGGATGTTGGCTGTGCGTAAGTTTCTGTTGGCAAAATACGCTAACAAAGCTATAGTTGCATTTTTCAGAACAAATTTTTTTTTTTTTGTAAATGGTCACGCATAGTAGTGGCATACGCATGAATATAAGGAACAAATATTAAAACTAGGCAGCTACTTTGTTCCAATTATAATACCAATCAAAATTTAACTTTTCACGATATGCAACATTTTTTATTTATAATGGTAGATAACGCGAGTAGTGAGCACGCTTAAGGCCCAAACACATTCGACTTTGCGTCGTTTTGGCGCTTATATTGAGTCAACAGCTGACCTTGAACACACAGGTTTATGTCTCTAAAGCTGTAGTCAATGGTGCCGTTTGTCGTATCGCTGTAGTCGTATCCCTAACGTAATCAGCTGTTTACGACGGTTAATCAAAACCCAATTGGTTGGCTACGATACGGTTACGACCTTAGCGGCAACAATAATCGATTGCATTGATTCTCATAAGGTTGGTCGAATCAGCTGTTATAAGGTTACCGATACGGTTACCAATAAAGCACCAATGTCTGCAGCTTAAAGGGCCGTTTAAACTCGAAGTATCCATATCCATATAAAACAATTGATCCAACCAACCTTATGGAAATCAGTGTAATATCATAACGCCCAAGCCATAACCATACCATAGCCAACCAATTTTTTTTGGTTTTTCGCCATATCCATAACCTCAAATATTTGAGTTGGAGAATTTATTAACTTTCTGTAATTTTTATTTATTGTTTTGGATACGTTTTGACTAAGAGACTTATTTTTTGTGGTATATGTTTGTAATTTTTTGCGTTTTCTTAATTTTTATGACAATTTCACGATTTTTAGGTTAAACGCACCAGTTTACGCCCCTCCTTATTGCTCAACCTACGCCGCACATGCATTTCCAACCAGTCTTCGAATTTGCATTACTCTCTACTTCGCACATCATACCTACGATTGTAACGTCCCATCATCGCTGTCGTTGTCGTTGCTTGCATTTAGCTAATTTCTTCGCTTTATACTCAAACCCGCTGTCCGTCTACCGTCGTCATCACCTTAGTCGCTGCAGCATTCATACATTTGGGTTGTTGGATAAACATATTATTTTAGATATGCACACATAACAACACGCATAGTTTTTGGTCTCTTCGCACTTATTGTTTTGTTTACCTATTTCAAGAAATCATACGAGATTCTCTACGGTAAATGTCAATGGAATATAACAGGGCTTTTCCATATATTCCTACATATTTTTTCTGCTAGCATTGAATTCGTTTTTAGCTTTTAAGAATTATTAACTTTGTAACCATCGAAGATTGAACTACAATAGAGCAAATTTTAAATTGAAATTGTTCGGTTAAGCTTTCCTTAATTGAAGAACTTTTCGCAAGTTTTGTTGAAGGTCGAAGGTTCTAGAAAACGCACTGCAACTCATCCAGCACCAATAACTGATTCCAATTGATATGGATAAGTAAAAATAGGGTTATGGCTATGGCGTTATAACTATGTCAACTTTGCCAGACCCTTAAGTTCTCAATCCATAGGAAACGTAATGCCAACGCCAAAGCTGCACAAAAACAATCTTATGTTTTTCTTAAATATATCTTGAAATATATCCGAAATACCTTCGCCATTCAACTCAATTACAAAGAATTTTGTATCATAAAAATTAAGGAAGGCTAAGTTCGGGTGTAACCGAACATTACACACTCAGCTGAGAGCTTTGGAGACAAAATAAAGGAAAATCACCATCTAGGAAAATGAACCTATTGTAACCCTGGAATGTGTTTTGTATGACATGGGTATCAAATGGAAGGTATTAAAGAGTATTTTAAAAGGGAGTGGGCCATAGTTCTATAGGTGGGCACCATTTCGGGATATCGCCATAAAGGTGGACCAGGGGTCACTCTAGAATGTGCTTGTACGATATGGGAATCAAATGAAAGGCGTTAATGAGTATTTTAAAAGGAAGTGGACCTTAGTTCTATAGGTGAACGTCTTTTCGGGATATAGTCTTAAAGGTGGACCAGGGGTGACTCTAGAATTTGTTTGTACGATATGGGTATCAAATGAAAGTTTTTAATGAGTACTTTTAAAGGGAGTGGGCCTTAGTTCTCTAGGTGGGCACCTTTTCGAGATATCGCCATAAAGGTGGACCAGGGGTGACTCTATAATGTGTTTGTACGACATGGGCATCAAACGAAAGGTGTTAATGAGTATTTTAAAAGGGAGTGGACCTCAGTTCTACAGGGTGACGCCTTTTCGAGATATCGCCGTAAAGGTGGACCAGGGGTGACTCTAGAATATTTTTGAACGATATTGGTATCAAACTCAAGGTATTAATGAGGGTTTTAAAAGGGAGTGGCCCTTAGTTGCATATATGAAGGCGTTTTCGAGATATCGACCAAAATGTGGACCAGGGTGACCTAGAACATCATCTGTCGGATACCGCTAATTTATTTATATATGTAATACAACGAACAGTATTCCTGCCAAGATTCCAAGGGCTTTTGATTTCGCCCTGCAGAACTTTTTCATTTTATTCTACTTAATATGGAAGGTTTTACAAAGTCCTTTCTAAAGTTATATTTTGCATCAATAAACCAATCCAATTACAAGTGGGCGTGGTCGTGGTCGGATTTCGGAGATTTTTTATACCAAGATAAAGAAAGTTCAGATAAGTACGTGAACTAAGTTTAGTAAAGATATATAGATTTTTGCTCACGTTATCATGTTAAGGGCCGAGTAGAAGGACAGACGGTCGACTGTGTATAAAACTGGGCGTGGATTGAACTGATATCGACCGTTTTCACAGAAAAGAGTTATCGTCATAGAATCTATCCCCATACCAAATTTCACTACGATTGGATAATTTTTGTTTGACATGGTATTAAAAGTATCCTAGACAAATTAAATGAAAAAGGGCGGAGCTACGCCCATTTTGAAATTTTCCTTTATTTTTGTATTTTGTTGCACCATATCATTACTGGGGTTGAATGTTGACATAATTTACTTATATACTGTAAAGATATTAAATTTTTTGTTATAATTTCACTTAAAATATTTTTTTTTTAAGTGGGCGTGTTCGTCATCCGATTTTGTTAGTTTTTATTTAGCACACATATAGGGATAGGAATAACGCTCTTGGCAAATTTCATCAAGATATCTTCAACGACTGCCAAATTGTTATTAATTTCCTCTAACGGGGTTCCAAGGAATCTTGCAGTTTCAACAGGGAGGACCAGAGAGAAAGGGGTACTAGAGGGATTAGTTCTACATTGCAATTGGAAAGATGGTTGATGTCTGTGGAGTAACGTTGCAAGCAGGACATACTTATGTGTGTTGGGGTAGATTCTGGATAGGAAGAGGGGTCCCTTCCAAGTCTTGTAGTAACGTTCCATGCTTGACTGTATCAAAATATTTTGTTCAAGCAGCCGACCTTTGCGTCGTTTTGGCGCTTATATTGTGTCAAAAGCTGACTTTGAACACACTTGTTTATGTTTCTAAGTTATCAGTCCTAAGGTAGCAAAGACCACGGAAATCACCCCAGCGGGTTAGGGGGTCAGAGAATATTCCCGCGTTATGTATTCCTGTCGTAAGAGGCGACTAAAATACCAGATTCAAGGGGCTGTGTAGCGCAACCCTTCAGGTTGCCAGCGCAATATACACATAGCTTCTCCAAACCCAATTGTCAACCTCACCTATCCGCGGCGAATCCTGTTTCACTAACAGACGAGGCTCTGGCGACCCCAAGCTCCTCATGGAACTTGGGAGTGGGGAGGGAGGGGATGGCCTGAAGGTTTAATGTGGCCACATAAATCGTTCCCGAGATAGTCGGGCTAGCACCTTAATGGTGCTGTGGTACCGGAGCGTAGCGGATCTGTATCCGGCAAAGGACCATTACATCGATAACACTCCCCAAAGCCTTCGGAGAGCACTCTTATCGCTACAACAAAAACAACAACACCAACCGCGGAAAGCGAAGCGTGTCGGGAAGAGTACTGGTATCTGCTGAGAATCTACAAGCATGAAATTTCCATGGCGAAGAGAATCTCATGAAAAAGTTTCTGTACGCACATAGAGTGCTCCAGCGAAACAGCACATTTGCGAAAAGTCCTAGCAAGGGAAACATAATCCAGGGACTAATAAAGAAAGAGAACGGGGAATGGTCACGTAATAGTGAGGAATCCCTTGAGGAGTTTCTCGATACACATTTCCCATTGGGAGATGGTTTAGATGAGCCAGCATATAGCACTCACACTTCGTTCACGGAGCGGGTAGTGCCGGGCTTGGTGACCGATACCAAGATCGAATGGGCAGTGAAGACGTTTTCTAAGGTGGTATATTTCCGGCCATGCTACAAGTTTCAAGTAGAGAGGTCGTGAAATGGCTTACAATAATATTCGATGGGTGCATAAGACTGAATCATGTACCGCACTCTTGGAGAACTGCTCGTATAGCTTTCCTACCAAAGGGGAGAAGATCGGTCACGTGAATCCCAAAGACTATAGACCCATTAGCTTAACATCATTTCTGCTCAAAACCTTTGAGAGGCTGATAGATGTGTACATAAAGTCCAACGTGGATGAAAAGCTGCTCTCCACAACACAACATGCGTACACAAAGGCAAGTCGGTAGACAGCGCATTGCGTAGGGTGGTAATAAGCATAGAGAAAGCCCTGGAGTATAAGGAATATGCCCTAGGAGTCTTCTTGGACATTGCCGGGGCTTTCAGTAATGTTTCTAAATGGGCGAATATGAATGGTCTTAATTACATTAAAGTACATCCAGCGTTAACGAGATGGATCGGCTTCATGTTAAATTGCAGGAATATTACATCACAGTGGGGATTGTACGAGGCCACGAAATTAGTGGACAGGGGCACACCGCAGGGAGAGGTGCTATCACCTCTGCTGTGGACGCTGGTCATCAAACAACTGGGCATCAAATGTCGGGTTGATAGTCAACGCGGATGAGACAGATATGGTCTTTTTTACAAAGGAGTACAAGGTCCCAAATTGGATTAGGCATAAGTTAGGAGGGGTGACCCTACAGGAGAAATCCTGCATAAAATATCTAGGAATCATCCTAGACAGTAAGCTGTGGAAGCTCAACGTGGAGAAGAGGGTGAAGAAGGATTCAACGGCACTTTAGCTTATAAAAGAATGCTGGGTGTACGTGGGGCTTACGCCCTTTCTTTCTCATTGGGTTTTTACAGCGATTGTAAGTCTTATTCTATACTATGGAGTTCTTGTTTGGTGGAAAGCCACACAAAAAACAACCTACCTCAAAAAATTAGAGGCGGTATGCAGACTATCAACGCTTAGCACAACGGGAGCCTTTAAAACAACACCGATTGCTGCATTGTATGTCATTCTGCACATTCCACCTGTAGACTTGGTAGCAAAGAACATAGCGTTAACAACTGCAACCAGGCACGGTGCATCGGGGGAGATTGAGCGCCGACCATACGGCCATAGTAGTATAGCGTCATAAATCATAAGACGAACAGACTACCTGATTCCCTATCTGCGCTTCGAGGGCGATCTTAAGGCCACAATAGAGGTGGACGGTTGGCGCAAGGGTGCTCAAAAGGTGGACGAGGCGATACATGTGTACACAGATGGTTCCAAAGTAGTGGAAGGAGTAGGGTCTACGGTATACTGTGCTGATCCGGAAATAAACAGAACCCCCAGGCTGCCAGATTACTGTAGCGTTTTCTAAGCGGAAATAGTAGCCGTAACCAAAGCAGTAGAAACCCTGGAAGAGAATAGCCTTAGCTGCAATCGTGTTAACTTTTATATTGACAGTCAAGCAGCAATTATCAGGCAATAATCTCGCATAGCACAGCATCTAAATGCCTGTTAGAGTGTAAGCAGTCCCTGGAGAAAATCGCGAAAGGGAGAAGCATACATCTATATTGGGTCCCAGGGCATATGGGAATAGATGGGAATGAAAAAGCGGATGAACTCGCTAAAAAGGATGCATCCCTTGAAGCTTGCTCCGTAGACGTCCCAATTTGACCGTACGAGATTAAGCGAAGGCGATATATGCAGATGATCGACCAAGCAGGAAAGGCGTGGGTTCAAGCGCGGGGCTGTAAAGTGTCGAAGGTTATGTGTAGGTCTTACAACCTTAGATTAACAATGTTGCTTCTATTATTAAAAAGAAAGGACTGTATACTCATGACGGGTATTCTGACTGGACACTGCCTTCTGGCGTCACATGCCTTTAAATTAGGCTTGCTCACTGATAGCAGATGTAAGAAGTGCGGGCTGGAGGAGGAAACAATCGAGCACGTTCTGTGCTCGTGACCTGCGCTTACCAGGCTAAGACTGCAGCTATTAGGGGTGATACAGCTGTCAGATATTGAAGCAGCAAGTGGCTTAAGTCCTATGAAGCTTCTAGTATTTGCCAAGAAGACGGAGTTATTTTTTAACATAGGTCCTGTTTTTGATTGGGTTTTTCCAGTTGGTCGTTAAACTTCTGGTAATACTACGGAGTTATTCAGTCTATGTGAGGTCCTCTTGGACAGGCCAGTTCAACCTAACCTAACCTAATCTAAGTTCTCAATCCATAGGCAACGTAACGTCAACGCCAAATCAGTACACAAAAACAATTCAAAATGTTACTTTTCTCACGTTGCCAATTAATTCTTGAAATTTTTTACATTTCCTGAAATAAATTCGAATTTCCTCCGCCATTCAACTCAATTACCAAGAATTTTGTAAATATTTGTAATCCAAATTTCACCATAACAAAAAATTGAAATGGGACTCTTTCTTTCGCGTTCATTGTGGCAGGGAAACTTTCAATGGGCGTTATTTCAAAGTGACACTAGTGGAAAATCCGCGCAAAATTCAAATGTGTTTCGACATTTTGTTTTTGAACATATGAGCATGTTTATAGTCGAAATTTAGTGGGTACTTAATTAAGTTGCTGCTTTTTTTACAAATTACCCATAGGTTACTTTAAGTACATACTTTATTTTAACTATGAATATCCCACATAGTGTATAATGCATACACACAACGGTGTTGGAGAAAGTGGAGACACACACCCAGATAAAGTATTTCTAAATTTCGCAATTAAATTCAACACATATATCAGGATTTCCTCGAACAAATTTTTGTTTTCAGAGATCTGCATGTGCTCATATTCGATGGGTAAGCAAAGTTGCCCACATTCAAAATGCTATATCTTTGGTTCGACTTGTCGTATGTAATTCGTTTTTGTTTTATTTTGAAGGTAAAAATATTTACTTCATAAAGGTTTATCAAAAAAGCTATTCAACTGAAAAAATGCAGAATGTTTCTGAAGCAATTTCAAGAAAAATTTTTGGCATACCCAGTGATGACAACGTTTGCTTCGATGAAAATGATGGAAACGAAATATTACAAACTCTTAAAGACACATTCGCTGCCACCAGTGATCGAGCAAAACAATTTAGAATTTTAGCTATTTGTAAAGATTGGCCTCACCGGAAAATGCAACATCATTTCTCTGACACAGTTCATATGATAACTGTTGCTAAAAAAAATTGTGAGGAAAAAGGAATTCTGGAAGAAGCAAATCCCGAGAGTCATTAGAGAGAGAAGTTATTAATTTAATAACACAATTTTATGAACTAGAAGAAAATAGTTGTGTGATGCCCGGGAAAAAAGAGTTTGTCTCCGTAAAAAATTAACAACGAACGCATTCACGTGTAAAAGAGGCGAATGTTGATAAACTTACGCGACCTTCATCAAATGTTTAAGGAAAATCACCCACGGTTAAGTGTAGTTTTTCAAAATTTGAAAATTTGTCATTGTGTTCTAGCAGGTTCAGGTGGTACTCATTCAGTATGTGTTTGTACTATACATGAGAACGTCAAATTATTACTCGAAGGAGCTAACATCAAACATTTAACTGCTGAGTCTTTGCACCAATAAAAAGCTATCAAGACTGTTTAAAACGTATGTTATGTCTTAATGCATCAACAAGTTGTTATTTCGGAAAATGTGCCCAGTGCCCTCGGACAAAAATTTGATCGATGAAATAAGAACAATTTTGGAGGATAGCTTCATTGAGTAAGTTATTTCCAGACAATGGGTGAACGTCGATAGAACCACTTTGCAAGTAATGGTATCCCCAGTTGATGAATACTTACAAAAATTTTAGTCCGGTTTAAAAAAATTAGTGCTGCGTTCATACATAGTTGAAAGCCAACAAGTTTATAAGCAGCAAAAAAGAATCTTTACCATAAAATGAATGCATCGTTCTCTGTGGTTTTTCCGAAAACTACGCATTTGTCGTGCAAAATGCTGCTCAAGGGATTCATTGTAACAACAATCAGGCAACAATTCATCCATTTGATTTTGCATCTTTCTGTTCGAAAAAACGTGGTTTGATATTTGTTCGAGTTCTAAGGGCATATTCTGGGGTTTGTTCTTCTTGTATGTTCAAATTATGTTTAATTAAAATAGTTTTTATTTTGTAGAACGCTATTAGCGTCTGAGAGATGCAATATTTTGCGAATATCTAGCCTATTACAATATAACAGCTCACTTGATGTTTTTAATTATTTATTTTGTGTTCTTTGTAATTCATTTATAAGTTGCTCTGAGCAATCATTCCATATTGGATTCAAATAGTTAATATATGACATGAACAAAGAGTTGTATAGAAGCCCTAGTTGTCTTTTTGGAATTAATTTCCGATTTCTGTATATCGAGAAATTCAGTCGGATTAATTTCATTTTCAGCTTGTTTATGTGTTCTCGCCAATTTAGATTTGCATCAAACCAAATGCCAAGGTATTTTAGACTCTCGACCCTCGTAATAAAACTACCATCTAGATGAATTCCCTTCAGATCGTTCATACCGGGAATATTTGTATAGTTGTTAAATATTATAAAATTTGTTTTCGAGATATTCATTTTCAGCAAATTACGTTCAAACATTTCAAAAGTTTCTTTATATCCGTTTGGATATTGACTAATAGTTCGTCTAGAGTATCAGTAGCATACAAGAAGGTCCCGTCATCGGCATAAAATTGTGGTTTTCCATTTAACTCGAGTTTAAATATATTGTTGATGTATATTACAAATAGAGTTGCGGCTAATTTTGATCCTTGAGGAACACCAGTTTTAATAGTTATAATTAAATTTTTGTATCTTTTATTTGGACAAATTGCTTTCTATCAATTAAAAAACTTTCGAAGAGTTTAAAAGCAGTGCCATTAACTCCCAACTCTCTAAGCTTTTGTATCATGATGTAAAGATTTACTGAGTCAAACGATTTGCTAATATCAATCGCCAGCATAGCAACGTATTTTTTCTATCTAAATTTTTATATAGAAATTCTGTACAATTGATGCATGCGGACAAAGTACTTGAGTTTTCTGTAAATCCAAACTGATTATCGCTAATTATGTCATTAATTTTAATGAATTCTTTCAATCTGTTTAATAAAATACTTTCAAATACTTTGCTAATTGGACTTAATTTCGTTATAGGTCTATAATTTGAACAGACTTCCTTGCTTCCACTTTTGTGAATTGCAACTACTGATCCAATTTTTAACTCCTCTGGATACTGATCACTTATTTATTTATTTATTTATTTTATTTATTACGACTCTTAGAGCCTAGATCAACACTTAAAAATATTATTGCATTAATTAACAATAATTAGCAATATGTACTATGTATGAGATTGAACTTGAATTTGTATTTGAATTTGAATTTGAAACATGAATTTGAGTTTATATTTGAAACATATAATACATTCATTAATAAATTTTGCTAATGGACCAGTAAGTTCGTCTTTATATTTCTGTACCAGTCGCGCAGAGATTCCGTCAGGTCCGTTGTCCGACTTTGGGTTAAGACTACCAATTGCTAGACGTACTTCTTCAGTATGACCTTGAGATACTCTAAAAGGATGTATTATTCCATTTACCGGTTCAGAAGAGTACTCAAAACTGTCTGGCGTTTTTATAATGTTTATAAAGTAATTATTAAAAGCATCAGCTATCTTTGAACGGTCTGTTGTATTGGTTTCATTATATTATATCTGCGTGATATCTGAGGACGACGTATTATTTTGTCCATAAACAATTTGATTTAAGATCTTCCACGTTTTAGTGCTAGATACAATATTTTCTTCTATCCGCCTTCCATAGAACTCTTTTCGTACATTGTCCATTTTGTTGCGCGTTTGGGTCTTGAAAATCCCAAATTGGTTTTCGAAATACAAGTTATTGATGCATTTCCTCTTTAATTTGTAAAATTTGTTTCTCTCTTTGATTAGAGATAATATTTCGTTATTCATCCATGGCTCCTTAACAACTTAATTTTTTTTTTTTTTGTTTTTTTTTTGTGCATTTTTCAATACTACTACATAGCTGTTTACGAAATTCCGAAAAGGTAGATTAGGTTATTATATTATTTATATGTTTATTTTGTTCAAAGAGGTAGTAATTAAAAACTTTTATTTTAACTTTTATTCAGATATAACATTATCATCTAACGGCAAAGTATATGTGTAATCAATTAAATCAGTTAGAGCATCATCAATGATGGTTTTAGAGCCGTTGCCTTTTCTTGTATACATCTCTTTATTCAGACTATTTAAAAGAGAAACCCTTTATTTAATACCGCATTCAAATAGTTACTCAATTCTCTATTTGAAGATAATAAATTCATATTAAAACCTCCAACTACGATAGATCTCTTGAATCTAAAAATATCATTTTCAAATTTTTCCACGAAAGAACTAATATCGCACGTGCAGAATCTATAGACACACGAAATGTGCATATTTGCTTTAAATAACTTTATGGTCCAAGAGCTACTTCCTTTATATTTTAATTCAGATACTAGAGAAAATGGAACTGTTCTATTTACAAAAATCGCGAATCCACCTGCTCTATTTGATATACGATTTGCAAAATAAGCATTATATTCTTTCAAATTGAAATACTTATTTTCGTTTTTGTATATCCAAAATTCACTTACAGCAATTACATGAATAATTTTGCCCTCGATTGCGTGTTGATGAATGAGCATATCAAGGTCATGTAATTTATTTCTAATACTCTGTATATTTAGATACAAAATATTAATGTTATTATTGTTATCGATAAAATTTAATTTGTTTATTTCGTACTTTACATCAACTTTAAATGTTGAATTATTCACTTCATTAACAACGCCCATGAATTTTTAGAATATAAACTTAAATATGTATATTAGGAGATTTTCGGGATATGGGATTTACATCACTAGTTTTTTTTTTATCCTCTTATTCCTTTATTTGGATAGCAGCAGTGTCGTTGGTTTTTCTTACAAACACTTTCGCGTCTTTGACCCAAACATATTTGTAGTTTTTTTTGTTTGCTTCGTCTTTCACCTTTTTCATAAAATCGCTGAGCTATTTTTCCAACAACTGATGAAAGTTGACGTTCTTTCCCTTCATATCTGCATTCGATACTATTTTATTTACGTCTATATGCCCACCTTTTTTTCTATACTTGAAGCATTTCATTTTAAACTCGCTACTGCTTATTTTCACTATCAAAGGGTATGGTTTAAATTTTTCGTTTACACTTTGATAAACATCTAGGATGTTATCATGGTGAATTTTTGCATTGACTTGAGCAGCAATTTTTAAACCAACAGTTTTTAAGTCGACGTATTTGAGGTAGATAATAATGGTTGTTTTTATCTCTTTCTTGCTTTATTTCTATCACTTTCTCTCTAATGTTTTCATTTTGAGTTTTGCGTTTTCATCGCTTACTTTAAGCTCTTTCAATTTCTTCTTTATTTGTCTATTTTCTTGTTAATCTATCAATTTCCTTCTTTAGTGCATCAAAACTGTCATTTATGTGGTCTTGTGACTCTCTTATTTTTTTCATAGCCATTTCTTGCACTTTAAATTCTTTGTTTAATATATATCAGGGCTCTTCATTGTCCTCTCTATTCACACCCATATGATTCGCTCTGTCGTCGTTAATTGAGCTAGTCGCCGCTTGGCACTTGGCGTAGCAACATCGGTGATTAATATCGGCTGATCGGTATCAAAATATGTTTTAATAATTAGGCGCGATACATATGCTTGTTGTTAGCTCGTTGCTTGCTAGTAAGCGAACAAATCAAAAATCAATTCACCCACACGATTGCGCTGTCACTAATGCAGGCGCACTTGCAATTTTGAAGAGCCCTGATTTATATGCTCTTGTGACTCTTATTTTTGTCATCGCTCTTTCTTGCACTTTAAATTCTTTGTTTAATTTATCTATAGTTGACGAAATGTTGGCAGAAGTGGTTTCGTTGTCACTTGAATCGCTTGAGGTTAAAAGCTTTTCTTTTTTATTATGTTTCTTATTTATTCTTGTGTTTGGCGCCATTCTTAAATCTCTTTAATAGTCTTTCGCAGTTTTAGTTTTAACAAAATTTTAATATTATTTATTAAGTTTGCGAATTAACAAAGTCACTTTATTAATTAATTTTATATATTTTCCGAAGCTTTAACGACTTTTGTTCATGTGAAATAATATTTATTTTACTGAGCTGCAATTATTGCATCCTCTCACTTATGATGACATTTACTCCCAGTAGGGGGCTATCGAGAGGTGCTCAGAAGGGAGCTGACGCGAACCGCTCAGAAAGTTCTGCCATATTATATATACATAAAATGTAGTAACAGTAAGTTATAGTTAATTTTTTGAAATATGTATACATATATACTAATTTAACTCAAATAAAATACACCCCTTTATTTTGAAAAGCGTGCCCGACGTATCAAAATTACTATAATGCTTGTTAAAATCCAGGCACAAACAACGAAGAGCTTCGTGCATTTCAAAATTCGACATACATGTGCTCAACAAACGCGGATGGAAATGCCTTGATAGTCTCATGGGAACATTAAATTTGATCTCGCTAAGTAAAAACGAGCTATTCACCGTTCCTCTCAATAATTTCGCTATAAAAAACACACCAAGCATTTCCCTACGACTCTCGAGAGAAGGTATGTTTATATGCTTTAACAGACTGTTGTGAGAGGGAAGATTTCTTGTTGGATCCCACGCCAAATGACTCAAAGCAAAAAGTATGAATTGTTTTTGAACCGGTTCAACCTTGTCACGATAGATTTGATACCGCGGGTTCCAAACGATTGATGCATCCTCAAATATACATAGGTCTCACTAAAGCAGTAAAGACAGATTTTGTAACGCAGGGGTCATTAAAGTTCTTAGACCATCGTTTAACAACAGCAATAACTCCTTTCCATCGGGTCACTCAAGTTTCAATATGAAATTTAAAGTCAAGTTTTGGGTCCAATGTAACACCCGGGTCAATAAATCTACTGATTTGCTCCAACCGGTAGTCACCAACCGTGCAATTGTGCACTTGAAATGATTTTCTACCAAAACTCATGAATTTACATTTATTTAGAATGAGGCTCATATCATTAATATTGTACCACTTGACTAAACTATCGAGATCTTCTTGAAGGAGCAATCTGTCTTTCGGAGTGAGTATAGATTTAAAAAGCTTTACATCGTCAGAATACATCAACATCTTGGAATGGGTTAACGCACTTGGAAGATCATTAATAAATAGCAAAAATAGCAAAGGACCAAGGTGACTACCTTGCGGTACGCCAGAAATAACCCTAATGAATTGAGATTCGCTGTTTATAAATAACACCTTTTGTTTCCTTCCTTTTAGGTAAGAGGAAATCCCACTCAGAAGTTGAGGTGGAAACCCTAAACTATTAAGTTTATAGGTGAGAATAGTGTGGAAAACCTTATCGAAAGCTTTGCTCTAATCTGTGTAAATTACATCGGTATGTAGATTATTTCTAAAGTTTCTGGAAAAACGAGTGTAAATTCCAACAGGTTCAACTCAGTTGACTTGCCTTTGCAGAAGTCATGCTGAGCTGGGTTAATGATATGCGAAACTGAATGAGCTAGTTGTTTAGTTATAATGGATTGGAAAATCTAAGTATTTCGCTAAGTTTTGCAATGCCTTTATAGTTTGCAACACATGATTTACTGCCACTTTTGTACAGTATTATAATAAACGACGCTTTCCAGAAACAGGGAAATACACCTCGCTTTAGAGAAGCATTAAAATTATTCGTTAAGGGCCGATACAAATATTCCGCGCAACTTTTTAGAACAACAGAAGGAATGCTGTCGGGACCACTAGCATAAGAAGTTTTAGGTTTTCTAGATGTAAAAACGGTCGTTACAGGATATCGAAGGGGCTCGTACACCGCAAAGCGGTGGCGAGCTAAAAAGAACATTCGGTTGGACGGGCACGCAATTTTGTGCGTATTTTGATTTAAAGAAATCAGCACACATATCGGCAACTGTGGCATCGTCACTTGAAACCAAGTCTTTAAATTTCATGACGAATGGGAATCCAGTAGTCTTGCGTTTAGTGTTAACAAAATTGAAGAACTACTTGGGAGTATAGGAAAGTTGCAGCTTAATCTTATTAATGTAGACTTTGTAACACTCTTTGCTGAAAGAATTATATTTAGGGCGTAGAATAGAATATCTGCTATAGTCATTTGGAAGTCCAGATTTTTTATATTTCTTAAACCAACGCTTTTTCTGATTTTTTAAGCATTTTAATTCCTTGGTACACCAACCAGTATTTACTGAAACTCTAATGCTATTAGTTTGGGGGATACAAGCACGGAATATGAGGTGTAAAGCACTAGTAAATTGATGAACGCTCTCGTCAACATCTCCACTATAATCGGGCCAAACTATAACGGAAAGCTTATTTCTTAACTTAAAAACCTAGCAGCAGACAAATTATTATAGGTGTTACGTTGTTTTGGAAGCCTAAAGGTTTCAGCAATTAACTCCAACGTAGGGTGATATACATCTTCAGGCAATACCAACGGTTCAGTTCGGACTAAAGATAATGTAGAATTATCACTGACATACATATATTAGGTCCAAGAATTTACCAAGCTTATTCAGAATGCCGTTAACCTGAAAAAGCACACTATCTGCAAGGTTGTTTAAGAACTCGTTAAAGCAGGGGCGTAGTGTAGTTTAAACCCTCCATCTTGCCTCAGGATCATTTGATTTTTTATGTCGTTACAATTCAAATATTTGATGTTTATATCTATTAATAAATTTATTTATAATTCTGCTACGTATTTACTTTGTTGGTGATATTATATTTTTAATATGCAAGCATATGTATGTACGAAGTGAACACTTATATTTTAATTTTATTCTGTTTCATAATAATTCTGCAATTTATTAAATATACAAATGTACATGTTAACTTTTACTATAATTTCATAAAGAAGTTTCCTTGTAAATTTGCCTAACGACCATCTACATACAGATCAGAGAACAGCAGAAATCGAACACAACAATGTTCGATTACATTCGGCAACATGATCGTGTTCAATGATCCAACGTGCTAAAACGAACATAATCGACATTGATTTAAAATCAACCAACTTATTGCATGCGTGAATATAATCAATTCAGGCGTTTGCTCGTTTGCCTCAATCGCGATTACATTCATCGTAATGAAAAGGCAAATATGAAAACTCCATGCGTTTGAATATTTGCATGATTCTTCTGCCCTTACGTCACGGCGACAAGCTACATATAAACATACATATAAACATTGCTTACGGTTCTGTTTTTTTGCCGAACTAAACGATACTAAGGGAACGTACCCAAACTACGTGACCCATTTTCTAAAACTTTTTATCCCCCTTCCTCCCCTCGGTGACCTTCGGTAGTATATTTTAAGACCTCCCTCCCCCTTTAGTTTTCACGTAGTAGTTTATACGTATGATTTTAAATTATTTTTTTGCTAACTTAAAAAAAAAATTTATTTGATTTATATTTGTTTTTATTAATTCGGCACCTGCCGCGTTACGCGAAGCGTGTGTGCATACATATAATTACAAGTTAATAATATTAAGAAGAAAAATGTAGAGTAACTGCGGGTATTGTGGTGTAGGCGGGTAATGTGGTACACCAGCTTTTCTTGGAAACTATAAATGTGAACGTAACGGGACCTATCCAAATATCTCGGCGTTCTCAGAATAAAAGCAACGCATGATTGTGCTCGTGCTTTGTAGGCATTGTTGTGAGTCAGTTGTAATAAATGTGCGTGGTTGTGCGGTTGACTTTTTTTCTTGATCAGATAAAACTATTTTTTACAAAAACTTTAAAAATTTTAAACTACATTCGTTAATCGGTAAGTAATGTGTGAGTATTGAATTGGTGAACTGTTAACGCAATATTTTGCATATATTTGTGTTTAATTAATTATTTAAAAATGATAGGATACAACTCGATGTCGGCTATTGTGGTATAGGTAAAGGTGGGTAAAGTGGTATAGTATACCAAATAACCCTTCCGACCACAAACATGCCGAAAAAAGGCGAAATACGAAAACGGAGAGCAGAGGATATGAAAAAAGCTACACAAACAGTAAGGAAAGGAGAAATGGGTATTCTTGTGGCTTCCAAAACATTCAATGTCCCTCATACTACTTTGCAGGGCATGTCAAGAAGTGAGAAACCCATCGATGAATTATTGGAAACTAAACTGGGGCGGGCCCCAATTTTAACAGCAGCAATTGAGGAAGACTTGGTGAAATATTTGTTAGAGGTGGAAGCGAGGTATTGGGGACTAACACGTGCAGATGTCAGGTCTTCGGGCTATCAAATTGCGAAAAAGAACAATATTCCCAATAAATTTTCTATCATGAAAGAGTATGCTGGTAAGGATTGGCTAAAAGGCTTTTGCAACCGACATCCAAACATTTCAAGCTTTCGAAAGCCAACTGGTTCAAGCGCCGACTGTGTGCGCAGGTCTTCTCGATAAAATGTGGCAACATTTTTCGAGCTACTTGAAAAAGAATATATAAAACATAATTTCCCACCAACTCGTATTTGGAACGTGGACGAAATCGGAATATCAGTAGTCATAAACCTTATAAAAATAATTTGCAACAAAGCCTTGCTACGATTAACAAAAAGCGGAAGGCCTCAGTTAATCAACCTGCTAAAAGATACAATAAAAAAGTGGTAAGTGGTAGTGAAGAGTTTCCAAAAATTCCACCAACAAAAGAAACTTCATGCAACTATTATTAGGCCAAGGAAATATTTCCTACAGTGCGAGCAAATTTGGGTCCATGAAAAGTGTATTCACAACCGTAGTGCTATTTTTCTTTGTGTTTTATGTAAATAAGTCTATGATACTTTTCTGAAACAGTCCAGCTTATTTAATTTTTGAAATTACTGAAATTTTTCTTTGTGTTGCTTGTAATTAGTTATCTGACAGGCTTAATTCATTGAATTTATCTAAAAACTAAGACGATTTTTTAAGGTTTAAAAACACTTCATTTTTAGTTTTTCAGTTTTTGTAATAAATTGTTGCTTTTAAATGTAAAACTGCTTTCTTATTATCTAAGGGTACGATGTGTTGATATTGTGGTGTACTATACTACATTAACCGACACGGTATACCATATTACCCGCCAATTTTTTCAAGAGCTGATTTATGACTTTTAAGACATATTTTTAAATATCTCTTAACTTTTGAACTGTAACACTATTGCTTCTTGCTTCTTTTATTTGTAATCCTTGTAGTATCCTATTAACCCATTTTCATTGAAATTGCATGCAAATTACTGATTTTACAAAGGAAAATAAAATGGGTATACCACATTACCCGCACTTACTCTATTTAAAAACATATTCGAACAACAACTTAATTTATAAAGTCTTTTTCCCTTTTATTTATCAGCCCAATTCTATACGAAAATTCCGTGCGAGTTTTTTCCCTTCTCCCATTCCTGGTATTCTAAATAAAAATTCCTTGTGAGTTTTTTCACTTCTCCCTTTCCTCCTATTCTGAACAATGTTCGAAAAAGCGGAAACCGGTTATGGGAGAAAAGTAGGTATTATGAATGTGAGGGAGAGGGAGATTTCTCTGCCATTTATAGGAGTTTTTTCACTAGTTAAATTAAAGGGAATGCATCAAAATCGTTAAAGGAAATTGGTTATTTTAAGAAAGAACACTTATTTGTACAAATTTGTGCTAAAATATGTATTTACATTCTACCACAATATTCTTTATTTTAAGTCGAAAAATATATCATAAGCAACGGAAGAGCTCTTCGCATATTTGATGCAGCCATCCAGAAATTGCGCAAGGATGTTTTAAGAAGACTTAAATAGATTTTGGCATATGGCGAAACTCAACTCGACTTGGCCGCCAGAAAATTGCTTTGCAGAATGAATGCAGGCAAGTCCGGCGGATTTGTGTTATCCCGCTGGTCTTCTTCTTATGCTCCTCTGTTGATGGTGCTGTGGCACCAATTCATTACTCATTTCAGTGAATACCACATGAAAAGCAATAATGTGCGTTGTTTATACCTTATTTCTTAATTTCAAACAAATTGGCAACAATAATTAAACTTTACAATATTTTAAACAAAATAAGAAATGCGCAACGAAATTTCAATTGAGAAAACAGCTGACTTCGAAAATTCGAAATTCCTATTCCACAATTATTCTTCTCCCTAGGAGAAAAGAATTGGAGGAATTTTACCGCGGGAATAAAAAAATCCGCGAAAACAAAATTCCACGAGAATATTTGGAATTGGTCTGTATTTTCATCTAATTCAACTTTATAAAGAATACGCTTCCAGCATCTAGCCACTGGGATACATCGTAGATTAAGGGAGCAGTAGCATCTGGAGTTTCCTCAGACGTGATTATTTTTTCCTCGTCGATAGCCTCGATGTCTATCCACTCCGCGTTTTGTTCCACGATATAGAAGATCTCTTTTGGTCTCCTGGAGAGGACATGCAGAGGTAGCACGCGAGACACGACGTCCAATGCATTACCGTGCACGTTTTTCTGCTCATTTTTCGTGGAAATTTTTGACGCAAAATAAATTCCACAAAAAAATTGCGAGATTTTCTAGAGATTATTGACTACGTGAAAAAGCCCCAATCCCTCCCCTACCCCCTGTGACCCTCTCCCCCTAAATGGGTTACGTAATTTGGGTACGTTCCCTAATTCTCGTGCTTTGATTTTATTCTCCACATTTAAATAATGTTAAATTTACAGCATTTTTTCGAAGTATACATTTCCTATTTTGAAATATAATGCAAATTTGACATTATTTTCAATGTGGAAAACAAATTATTATAATGTAATATCTACATTTTTTTTCATATCAAAAACACATTTAAAAAATGTAAAATTCAAATTATTTGATAAATGAAAAATAATGTGTTTTTCGCATTTTAAAATGTAAAAAACACATTAGTGTTTTTTCCGTGTAGATATGACTTTTTTAAATTAAATTTTTTTCTATTCGATGAGTTTCTTTCTTTTGAATTTTATATACGTATACGTTAGATCTCATGCATAGGTTCAAAAAGCATGAATTCTACTTATTCCTGAAGGAGGTACTTCGGTTTTTTTTTTATCAATTTATCTATGACTAATATTACAGGAATGCGATTCTGTGGCTTTTCCTAATGTTCACATGTTGTTGAAAATCTTGTGTACGCTTCCAGTAACAACGGCAACGAACGAGAGATCTTTTCCAACTCTTAGGCTGATTAAAAACTATTTTAGAGACATGATGAGCGAAAATCGATTGAATGCATCACTAAGCATCCACCGTGATCAAATTGTTACCGTTGATGAAGTTTTAGATGAAATGGCAAAGAAAAGCCGACGCATGTGCTTGAGTTTTTAATGTAACCTTTTTCATATCATATTCTAAATACACGTACTTTAATGTTAAACCTAAAGACAACTTTTTTTTATTTATTTAACTGAAAAAAAAAATATTTTGTTTCTACGGCGATTAAGACTCCACCACCGACTTTACTTTGACGATCTTTTCTAAAAATTTCGTATCTATTACATAGAATTTCAGAGTTGAGCACATGAGGTTTTAGCCAGGTTTCGGTAAATGCCAGTACCTTAAAAGTAAGGTCATGGATGCTAAGAAAAAGATCTACTAGTTTAGTGTTCAAGCCCCTCACATTCTGGTTATAGAAGTAGATGCCAAGGTCTACAACTAGTTTTTTGAGGCAGGAATAGGTCGTGGACTGCGAGCGACATTTCGAGACCTAGATATAAATTCGTGGACTAACGCTCCATCTGGTCAGAAAGACTCATCCAAAAGCATCTCAAAACTATCTGCAAAAACATCTATCTTGAAAGAAGAGATGCATCTATCGCGGTCAAATGTAAATTTTCTTATATGCAGTTCATTCGGCTTTATTTTTGACGATATGAAATAATTTATATCGTCTGCAGTTGTATCACTTGAGAAGCGGGATACAAAGATGACTTTTCTTGGAGGAACAACTATAAATTGTCTTCAGACCGTTATTTCCGCATTATTACTTACTTACTTACTTACTTAATTGGCGCTTGACCGTCTAAACGGTTATGGCCGTCCAACAAGGCGGGCGAGTCCCTCCTTGGCTCCGCCAACCGCCGCCAATTGGTCACACCAAGAGAGTATAAATCGTTTTCCACCTGGTCCTTCCAACGGATTGGGGGCCGCCCTCTACCTCTGCTTCCATAGGCGGGTTCCGATAGAAACACTTTCTTAGCCGGAGCATCATCTTTCATTCGCATAACATGGCCTAGCCAGCGCAGTCGCTGGGTTTTAATTCGCTGGACTATGTTGATGTCTGCGTATAGCTCGTACAGCTCATCATTAAATCTTCTTCGGTACTCGCCATCGCCAACGCGTAGAGGTCCATAAATCTTTCGAAGAACTTTTCTCTCGAACACCCCAAAGCCGCTTCATATGCTGTTGTCATGGTCCATGCTTCTGCCCCATATAGCAGGACAGGTACGATAAGTGACTTGTAGAGTATGATTTTCGTTCGCCGAGAGAGGACTTTACTTTTCAATTGCCTACCTAGTCCAAAGTAGCATTTATTGGCAAGATTGATTCTTCGCTCGATTTCAGTGCTGATGTTGTTGCTAGTGTTGATGCTGGTTCCCAAATAAACGAAGTATTTTACTATTTCGAAATTATGGCTGCCAACAGTAGCGTGGTTGCCAAGGCGCATATGCGCTGACTCTTTGCTCGATGACAGCAGGTACTTCGTTTTGTCCTCATTCGCCATCAAACCCATCTTTACCGCTTCTTTTTCCAGTTTGGAGTAAGTAGAACTAACAGCGCGGGTGTTTAGGCCGATGATATCAATGTCTACGCATATGCCAGTAATTGCACGCTTTTATAATATATTGTTCCAGTGCAGTTAAGTTCTGCAGATAGTATAATTTTTTCCAGCATCAAATTAAAAAAATCGCACGATAGAAGGTCACCCTGTCTGAAACCTCGTTTAGTTTCGAACGGCTCGGAGAGGT
This sequence comes from Eurosta solidaginis, assembly GCF_040869045.1. Lineage (NCBI taxonomy): Eukaryota > Metazoa > Arthropoda > Insecta > Diptera > Tephritidae > Eurosta > Eurosta solidaginis. The sequence goes on along the minus strand of NC_090319.1, from coordinate 231,969,390 downwards.
TCCTCCCAATTCTGACTGAGCTGATGGTGTTGCTCAACGTCATTTTGCACAGCCGTATAAGTTTTGCGGGGAAACCAAATTCAGACATAGCGGCATATAGGCAGCTCCTTTTCGCCTTTTCGTGCTGTCAAAGGCGGCTTTAAAGTCGACGAAGAGGTGACGTGTGTCGATTCCTTTTTCACGGGTTTTTTCCAAGATTTGGCGCATTGTGAAAATCTGGTCGATGGTAGATTTACCAGGTCTGAAACCGCGGCCAATCAGCCGGTTCGCGGTACCACGGCACCACGATAGTTGGTGCATTTTGCAGTATCCACCTTTTTGTGGACTGGGCAAAGAAAACCTAGTTTCCAACCATCGGGCATGCACTCTTCCGCCCATATTTTGCTAAGAATCTGCTGCATGCGCCTTATCAACTCTTCGCCGCCGTACTTGAAGAGCTCCGAAGGCAATCCATCAGCGCCCACGGCCTTTTGGTTTTTCAATCTGGTTATTGCTATTCTGACTTCGTCATAATCGGGCGGGGGGACATATATTCCATCATCATCGATTGCGGGATCGGGTTCTTCATCTCTGTGCGGTGAATTGCTGCCTCCATTTAGGAGAACAGAGAAGTGTTCCCTCCATAATCTAAGCGCTCTCTGGACATCAGTTACAAGGTCGCCGTTTTCGTTCCTACAGGAGTGTTCCCGGTTCTTAAAACCTTCCGTTTGTTGCCGTATTTTTTGGTAAAATTTTCGGGCGTTATTCCTTGTGGCTAGCAGCTCAAGCTCCTCGATCTCACGCTAAACTCACGATAGCATTCACACACTCCTCTTTTCGCGCTCGCTTTTAACGTAGCCCTGTAGGCAGCGTCTTTTCTTTCAGTTGCAACGCGGCATTCTTCATCGTACCAGTTGTTTTTTTGTGATCGCCGGTAACCAATTTTTTCCTCGGCGGCAGTACGAAGTGCTTTGGAAATATGCTCCCACTGCTCCTGTATTCCTTCAGGATGAGTTGTGCTCTCAGAGATCAGGTGTGAGAGTCGAGTTGCGAAATCATTGGCAGTCTGTTGTGGCTGAAGCTTTTCGAGGTCAGCTTTCCTTGTGTTTTTTGTTCCTTGGTTATATCCGCGTTGGTTTTAGCCGCGTTGAGGCGGGTGCGTATTTTGGCTGCAACGAGATAATGGTCCGAATCGATGTTAGGTCCTCGGATCGTGCGCACATCTAAAACACTGGAGGCATGCCGTCCGTCTATCACAACGTGATCGATGTGATTGCGAGTATTTCGATCAGAAGACAACCATGTAGTTTGATGTATCCTTTTATGCATGAACCTCGTGTTGGATATGACCATGTTTCGAGCACCGGCAAAGTCAATCAGCCTCAGTCCGTTAGGAGAAGTTTCATTGTGTAGGCTGAACTTTCCGACTGTAGGGCCAAAAACACATTCTTTGCCCACCCTGGCGTTAAAGTCACCAACCACGACTTTTATATCGTGACGGGGGCAGCGCTCGTATGTGCGTTCTAATTGGTCATAAAAAGTGTCTTTCACCTCATCGTCTTTCTGCTCTGTCGGCGCATGGGCGCAGATGAATGATATATTAAAAAATTTGCTTTTATTCGGAAAGCGGCGAGACGTTCATCCACAGGTGTGAACGCCAGAACTTGGCGACAAAGTCTCTCTCCCACCACGAATCCGACGCCGAAACTTCGCTTATTCGTACGGCCACTCCAATATATCTCACAATTTTTGATCTTCTTTCTTCCTTGCTTCGTCCAACGCATTTCTTGGATGGCGGTGATGTCAGATTTAGCTTTGACGAGGAAATAAACCAGCCGGGTATCTGCACCAATCCCATTCAGGGAGCGGACGTTCCAGGTGCATGTACTCAATTCATTGTCCTTCAAAGGTTTGCCATGGTCGTCATCAAAAGAGAGTGTATTTATCCGAGGCTTGTTGTTATATTTCATTGGAGTATGATTTTACGTGGCGGGTCCCAAGCCCAGCTCAGTGGGGGTGAAAATATTACTTGGCACGTTTATATAGCGAGCCGCTTGCTCCAAGACAGACGCCCGCTTGCAGCCGCACCTAGAGACGCTGCCGATAGCCCTTAAACCGATTATGTCAGAGTGGCCTAGCCAGGTTGTCGCCTTCTCGCATTAGCTCACCCCGTTTAGCGGCTACCCAAAGGATACTTGACCGCAAGCGACCGGCAGTAGTGAGCTGCTTGAACCGCCTACAAAAGAATCGCTCTGGCCATTCCCAGGTGAATTGCGGTCAGAAGCTTTCCCCCCTTTCGTGGACTTCTACATACGGCTCCACCCTCCTGCCCTTCCGCATTATTAGCGCTTGGTAAATTATGAGTTGATGGAGCCATCAAAGTTGTCATATCTTCTGAAACGCTGGGTCGTTACAGCTGATTTCCAAAAGTTATGGACGAAATAGGAGCAAATGAGGTCGACGGCGTCATCGATAACGCCATCGTAGAGGGTGTAGGTAGTGGGGGATACCCCTGATTAACATCTGATTTAGACCTTGTAGTTTCTTGTTGAGTGCCTGGCGAAATGAAGATGGTCAATTCGTTGCCAAGGCTAGAGGTAGAGACAGGAATAGGTAAAGCAGCAGATATTGAGTTCGAGGAAGAAACAGGAAAAGGTACACTAGAAGCAGAAGAGGTTGAATTCGAGCCCAGGGCATCATCCACAAACTTCCGCTTTTTAGTAGTTTGCTTCCCCTTTCTTGCCGGTTATGTCTCTAAACATTTAAATGATTTAAATGCAGCTTCGTAAGTCTGAAATTTTTGATTGATGAACTGAAGATCCTTACGATTTCAAGAAAACCGTTTCTTGCTGTTTTAAAGAGCCTGAAAAGATCCACCTCAGTAGATCGACACTTTCGAGAGGACCAGAGAACCCCTTTACCCTCATTCAAAGCATCAGCCACTCTTCCAGTCAAACCAGCACATTTCATGTGCCCGAGGCTATCACATAACCAAAATGCTACAAAACGCTCAGAGTCGTTCTTCACATTACAATTTATAAATACACAAGAAGTTGTCATTATAGTCGTCCTAAAAATTTTAGCAAATAAAATGTATATATAAACTTGAATATGGTTACTTTTGAAAAGGGTTAAAAACAAAAGTAAGCAGTTTGAGAGCCACTGATATATCAAAGAAAAATATAAGCAATTTAGAGGCACTAGATTATCAGCTTTAAGACAGCAATAGCACAATGACGGCTAGAATGCACTGAATGCACGCACACAGCTGTTCCTCGAACAAAAAATAAAGAAGACAAGAAAATACGCAAAAATTAATGCAGAAAATGAATGTAGATATATGAACGTATGTATGTGTATTCTTGTGGAATACAAATGCAAAACACAAAAAATTTATAAATTTAAAAGCACTAAATTAGCAAAATAACTTCCCAAAGGCAGGATTTTACTTCACCACAATACACAGAATTATGTAATGAACTATACTTAACAAAACATTTGGTATCACGGCAATTATAAGATTTAAAATAAGAATATGAACTTTGACATCGAGAAAAGCGACCGGACACAGCAAAAGCGAAAACCCCTTATATTTCTTTTAAATATGTGGAAAACGAGGAATACTACAAAGAAGGAAAGAACCTTGAAGCTACATTTAAGAAGGCAGTAACACTGAAAGGGACGTTGACATACAACTGCATAATTCCTATTGAAGCCAAACGCCTTAAAGAGTTCGGAACCACTGGACTATCTCTATTCACAGCTGTTCGCCACAAAGCTGCACTGTGGTTGGAAATCTACCTTTAAAGTTATAGCGTGTTCTTTTCTGAAATATATTGCTGCCTGAGTAAATGGTAAAGCCTTAATAGAGTTACTCCTACCCCAGTAAATTTTGACCATTTATAGTGCATGGAAAGAACATAAATGGCTACCCCGTGTATTAGCTGATTTTCACAAACACGCTGTCAATGATAATAAAAATTCATTAGCAATTATTTCCTTCATTTCAATTTTCTTCGCCTAAACATATGCAAAGTTACCAAAATAAATAGTCTTGATCAGCTAGTTTAGCAGAGTTGCACTGCCATACCGCCATTTTATGCAGGTTAAAAGTGTAACGCTTTTGCGTTGCAAGTAGGGAACAATTTTCACAAACGGACGAAATACCCCGTGAAGGCGTTACCTGCTTTTTAGAAAAGAACAAAGTATATTTACAACCCTTGCGCGGCGTACAAAAAGCGTAACACTTTTGCCAGAAAAGAAAACGCTATTAGAGTTGACGAACGCTGCGCTCAACTGAAGAGCCTTAAGTCTTCTACTTATGACAGCAGTTGAGACAGCGTTCCAAAGCAACATTTTCAAGCTAAGGTAAAATCCTTATTTTTCGGTATATTTAATCCATTATAATTTTACCTTTTCTAATTCCTAAATCCGCATATATCTGTGTATATGCGGCTATTTTCTTTGACATATTTACCCCTATATATGATTAAAACATTAATTACCGTGTTTTTTCTTTTCCTTTTTTCCGTTCCGTCGAATTGCTGTGAGTTCGAACTGGCATACTATTTTGTTTGTGTAGATAAACATTTGGTCTTCGAGCCGACGAGCGCACAGCAACAGTACCAATCGGCTCAATTCAACAAATACAATCTTATAGTAAAAAGCAAATGCAAATCGGGAGAGACAACAAAGGAAAGAAGGAAAAAGAAATTGGACAAAAACAACAACATCAGAAAAAAAAAATTTTGAAAATCAGGTGCGTGTAAGTTAAAAAATAGATTGTTGAGTGCATATATAGTGCAGTGATTATTGAAATAAAATAAAACAAACAAAAGTCGTTCTTTTATGCGTTAATTACATAAATTAAATCTGTTTAAGTGCAAACAAGTGTCAAGTGTAAGAAAGGAAACCAAAACAAAATTAAACAAAAAACTAATGAAAAGCAAAAGTGTCGAAGTTTTGAAAAAAGGGGAAAAAATAAAAAATAATTATAGATTATATTTAAATTTCAATTAAATTTGATTTAAAGTGAATTGTTTAAGTGAGTTCGGTTTTCTTTCAAGAAGTGCACAAAAATTAAAAATCGTATAATAAAGAGATATATATGGTCGTGTAAGTTTGTGCTAACAAATTCTAATCCGTCGGTTTATTTGGAAAGTTTTTTAATTTTCATATAAAATCCTTATTGAAGTTGCGTTAAATTAATTTGACTTAATTTTTTTAGTAAAGTACCTATTTTGATTTTCGTGGCGGATTATTTAGCCTAAAATCCAAGCTGTCTGCTCGTTTTAAGAATTTCGTAGTGAGGTTGGATAGTGTTGTATATACATACACACATACATACATATATATAAACTTTCATACAAATTTACATATAGCACTCCAAATCCAATCTCTCGAACGGAGAGAATATTTAATATTTCGCGCTTTTCCCCTCTTAGTTTCAAATATTTGATACCAGCCGGTTAATTACTTAGGTAAAAAGTGATTAACTCTTTTGCGATTTGACCGACATGCGATCGCATCAAGTCGTGTTCTTCCCCCTTTTCGCCGTATCCAATATAAAAAACCAAACATTGGTAAATTCGGTACATACATACGTATAATTCTTTGTTTCGCCCACCTTTTTCTTATTGTTCTCATTACACGAGAGTTCAATTGTGATCACTCATTTGTTGACTTTACCTTTTTCCTATTTTGATATACCGTACATATTAGGGCGGGTCGATTTAAAATCGCTCATTGCTCTGTGAAAATCGTATTCTAGGGATCAAAAAAGAAACTTTGCCGAAGGAACCATATCTCTAAAACGAATTCTGATGTCCCTCCCCCCCCCCCCCCCCTTTGGGTCGAACTTTTGGGTAGGGGCAATTTCAATTCTACCTGCTGTGTCTTGTGGTGGCTTAAAAAAAACAACACAAGCAATTTTACGATCTGCAATTGTGTCACAGTGATACCCTCATTTTTTAAAACGGTTGAATAAAAAACCCACACAACTATGTTTACGACATGCAAATGCAACATGGTTTTAAAAGGGGGTTGTAGAAACGCTAATTTCTAATAATTGTTTTTAATTTCTTTTCTATTACTAAGTTAAATTCATTTTTCATTTACATATGTTCTGACTAAATAAATTTCTAAAGGGAAAAATAAACTCCAAAAAGAAAAAACATAGGCATTTCAAAGTGGGATTTTTCAAAATTTGCCACTACGACCCAAAGGCGGGGGGACATCAGAATTCGTTTTAGGGGTATGGTTCCTTCGGCAAAGTTCCTTATTTTGATCCCTAGAATATGATTTTCACAGAGCAATGGGCGATTTTTTTGCCTTCCCCCAAATCGACCCGGCCTAGTACATATCGTACAAGGTACATTTGTAGGAACATACAGCCCAGTACGAAATTTTTACCTTGACACTGTAGGAAATTCTTCAAACATTAGCATTTAATTAAATTCGCAAAATACGCGAAATAGTTTGATCTCTAGATCCAGTTGGGGGCGCTTATCATTCCCTTTGACTGTACTAACACTTTAGAGCACTCCATTATTGGCCATTTTTCGAAACCTTTCTTTTCGGCATATAAAACGTTGTACATTTGAGAGTAAATATGGCCTTAAGTTACTTTACTAGGTGCTCAGATTGTTGAATTCAACGAGGATTTCAATGAAGCCTATTTAAAGGAAAATTCGAAAACCTCCTTGGAAATTGTAAAAGCAGAATTAATCGGCGCTTGGTCGAACACAAAGTTAGCATATGAAAAATGCTTAAAATCCTTGAATAATGAGGACGAAGTAGAAGCGGTCAAAGCAAAGCAGTCAACATGTCTTAGGGATTATATATCCTGCTTGTCACGTATTACTGAATACATCCAACAAGCCGAAGCAAGCGTTGCTCCAGCCACTGTCCGTGCCCAAGTAGCCACATCCTCAAATAGTTTGCGTTTACCGCCATGTGATGCGGAAATATTCCATGGTGATTACGTGTCTTGGCCATCCTTTCGCGATCTATTCACAGCGATTTACATTAAAAATTCGCGACTGGAGGACGTCGAAAATCTTTACCACCTGCTTCAGAAAACAAGTGGTGAAGCAAAGGAAATCGTCGCGAAAGCCCCGATAACCAATTTAGGCTTCGAAATGTCGTGGTCTAACTTGAAAGCGGCATACGAAAATAAACGGGTGTTGGTCAACAGTCATTTAAAGGCGCTTTTTTCGCTTACAGTCATTCGGACTGAGAGTGCAACATCGTTAAAGCAGCTCCAGCGAGGCATTTAAGGATGCTTATTCCCCCTGGAAATGTATAACGTCAAGGTCAAGGATTGGGACCTAATTCTAATTTATCTGTGTTCGAATCGCCTACGGGAGACAACGCCCGGTTTATGTGAACAATCCTCAGCGGACAAAGCAGCTCTGCCGAACTGGAGACAAATGGATACATTTTTGAGACAACGGTATAGGACCCTGCAGTCTACACTGGATGTGAAAGGTGCACCTTCATCATCGTCGCCTAACACCCTTCAAAAATCATCGGCACATTCGACCAACAACGCGGGCCAAAAGAAAGTAGCTCTTGCTACAAAAGTTTCAAATTCAAACTGCGTGTTATGTCCGAAACAACACCATCCCCTACGGTTATGCATCGAATTTCTCGCCCTTTCCGTTAACGATAGGTTCGCAGCAATAAAAAATCACAACTGCTGTCTAAATTGCCTCACGAAAGGCCATTCAATAAAGGACTGTATAAGTCAATATTCCTACACTACGTGCAAGAGTAGGCACCACACTCTACTTAATAGAGTGTCTTCCAAACCACAAACGACTAAAGAAGCTACAGCTGGAACTTCTTCACAAGCACTCCACATAAATATACAGTCCACTTCGAAAAAAAATTTATCATTAGATAAAAATAATCTGAAATCGTCAGCTTTATCCTCTGCCCTTCTCGGAACCGCCTTGGTTCACATTTGTTATTTGGGTTCAACATACGTCGCGCGTGCATTAATTGATTCTGCTGTAGAAGCGTCGGAGCGACTACGGGGCCTTCTTAAGCTACCAGTTTCGAAAATCAACGTGGTTATTTCAGGGTTAAGCCAAAAGGTCTGCAATAATTCTTCGAAAAGTTTCTCCTTTATTTTGGGCTCACCCCGTGACCCAAACCTTTTCATAGAAGTCACGGCATTCGTACTACCACAAATTACAGGTAACTTGACATCGACGTCTATCGATGAAACCATTCTCGACTAGCTCCCTAAAGTAACTTTAGCGGATTCGAAATTTTTACAAAGTGGTCCTATAGATGTTTTAACTGGAGGAGATTTATACCCTAAAGTTATGTTATATGGCGTGAAACGTTGTCTTCATAAAAATCTTTTATCTCAAGAGATCGTGTTCGGGTGGATCGTCACTGGGGCATCGGACACTACACACGTCTCTTGCTTTGCTACCAAAGTGTCGATAGGAGAAGATAATAATTTACATAGTCAGCTTCGTAAATTCTGGGAGTTAGAAGAAATACCAAAAAGGTATAATCAGTTGTCCTTTCCAATTCTGACTGACCTGATGGTGTTGCCCAACGTCATTTTGCACAGCCGTATACGTTTTGCGGGGAAACCAAATTCAGACATAGCGGCATATAGGCAGCTCCTTTTCGTGCTGTCGAAGGCGGCTTTAAAGTCGACGAAGAGGTGACGTGTGTCGATTCCTTTTTCATAGGTTTTTTCCAAGATTTGGCGCATTGTGAAAATCTGGTCGATGGTAGATTTACCAGGTCTGAAGCCGCACTGATAAGGTCCCATCAGCCGGTTCGCGGTACCACGGCACCACGATAGTTGGTGGATTTTGCAGTATCAACCTTCTTGTGGACTGGGCAAAGACCACTTAGATTCCCACCGTCGGGCATTCACTCTTCCGCCCATATTTTGCAAAGAAGCTGCTGCATGCGCCTTATAAACTCTTCGCCGCCGTACTTGAATAGCTCCGCAGGCAATCCATCAGCGCCCACGGCCTTGTTGTTTTTCAATCTGGTTATTGCTATTCTAACTTCGTCATAATCGGGCGGGGGGACATATATTCCATCATCATCCATTGCGGGATCGGGTTCTTCATCTCTGCGCGGTGAATTGCTGCCTCCATTTAGGAGAACAGAGAAGTGTTCCCTCCATAATCTAAGCGCTCTCTGGGCATCAGTTACAAGGTCGCCGTTTTCGTTCCTACAGGAGTTTGCCCGGGTCTTAAAACCTTCCGTTTGTTGCCGTATTTTTTGGTAAAATTTTCGGGCGTTATTCCTGGTGGCTAGCAGCTCAAGCTCCTCGCACTCACGCCTTTGTGCTTCTGCTTTTTTCTTCCTGAAAAGGCGTCTCGCTTCCTTTTTCAACTCACGATAGCGTTCATACACTCCTCTTGTCGCCCTGGCTTTTAACGTAGCCCTGTAGGCAGCGTCTTTTCTTTCAGTTGCAACGCGGCATTCTTCATCGTACCAGTTGTTTTTTCGTGGTCGCCGGTAACCAATTTTTTTCTCGGCGGCAGTACGAAGTGCTTTGGAAATATGCTCCCACTGCTCCTGTATTCCTTCAGGATGAGTTGTGCTCTCAGAGAGCAGGTGTGAGAGTCGAGTTGCGAAATCATTGGCAGTCTGTTGTGGCTGAAGCTTTTCGAGGTCAGCTTTCCTTGTGTTTTTTGTTCCTTGGTTATATCCGCGTTGGTTTTAGCCGCGTTGAGGCGGGTGCGTATTTTGGCTGCAACGAGATAATGGTCCGAATCGATGTTAGGTCCTCGGATCGTGCGCACATCTAAAACACTGGAGGCATGCCGTCCGTCTATCACAACGTGATCGATCTGATTGCGACTATTTCGATCAGGGGGCAGCCATGTAGCTTGATGTATCCTTTTATGCATGAACCTCGTGTTGGATATGACCATGTTTCGAGCACCGGCAAAGTCAATCAGCCTCAGTCCGTTAGGAGAAGTTTCATTGTGTAGGCTGAACTTTCCGACTGTAGGGCCAAAAACACATTCTTTGCCCACCCTGGCGTTAAAGTCACCAACCACGACTTTTATATCGTGACGAGGGCAGCGCTCGTATGTGCGTTCTAATTGTTCATAAAAAGTGTCTTTCACCTCATCGTCTTTCTCCTCTGTCGGCGCATGGGCGCAGATGAATGATGTATTAAAAAAGTTTGCTTTTATTCGGATAGCGGTGAGACGTTTATCCACAGGTGTGAACGCCAGAACTTGGCGACTCCAATAGATCTCACAATTTTTGATCTTCTTTCTTCTTTGCTTCGTCCAACGCATTTCTTGGATGGCAGTGATGTCAGATTTTTCTTTGACGAGGAAATCAACCAGCCGGGAATCTGCACCAATCCCATTCAGGGAGCGGACGTTCCAGGTGCATGTACTCAATTCATTGTCCTTCAAAGGTTTGCCATGGTCGTCATCAATAGAGAGTGTATTTATCCGAGGCTTGTTGTTATATTTCATTGGAGTATGATTTTACGTGGCGGGTCCCAAGCCCAGCGCACAGCCCGCTCAGCGGGGGTGAAAATATTACTTGGCACGTTTATATAGCGAGCCGCTTGCTCCAAGACAGACGCCCGCTTGCAGCCGCACCTAGAGGTGTACAGACGGTGCCGATGAGATCTCCCCCGGCTAGCCCTTAAACCGATTGTATCAGAGTGGCCTAGCCAGGTTGTCGCCTTCTCACATTAGCTCACCGCTAAACGGATGTTTAGCGGCTACCCAAAGGATACTTGACCGCAAGCGACCGGCATTAGTGAGCTGCTTGAACCGCATACAAAAGAATCGCTCTGGCCATTCCCAGGTGAATGGCGGTCAGAAGCTTTCCCCACTTTCGTTGACTTCTACACACGGCTCCACCCTCCTGCCCTTCCGCATTATTAGCGCTTGGTAAATTATGAGTTGATGGAGCCATCAAAGTTGTCATATCTTCTGAAACGCTGGGTCGTTACAGCTGATTTCCAAAAGTTGTGGACGAAATACGAGCAACTGAGGTCGACGGCGTCATCGATAACGCCATCGTAGAGGGTGTAGGTAGTGGGGGATACCCCAGATTAACATCTGAATAGGTACAGCAGCAGATATTAAGTTCGAGGAAGAAACAGGAATAGGTACACTAGAAGCAGAAGAGGCTGAATTCGAGCCCAGGGCATCATCCACAAACTTCCGCTTTTTAGTTGTTTGCTTCCCCTTTCTTGCCGGTTATGTCTCTAAACATTTAAAAGATTTAGATGCCGCTTCGTAAGTCTGAAATTTTTGATTGATGAACTTAAGCTCCTTACCGATTTCAAGAAAACCGTTTCTTGCTGTTTTAAAGAGCCTGAAAAGATCCACCTCAGTAGATCGACACTTTCGAGAGGACCAGAGAACCCCTTTACCCTCATTCAAAGCGTCAGCCACTCTTCCAGTCAAACCAGCACATTTCATATGCCCGAGGCTATCACATAACCAACATGCTACAAAACGCTCAGAGTCGTTCTTCACATTACAATTTATAAATACACAAGAAGTTTTCATCAGTGGTCCAAAAATTTAAGCAAATAAAATGTAAATATAAAGTTGAATATGGTTACTTTTGAAAAGGGCTAAAAACAAAAGTAAGCAGTTTGAGAGCCACTGAAATATCAAAGAAAAATATAAGCAATTTAGAGGCATTAGATTATCATATTATTTAAGACAGCAATAGCACAATGACGGCTAGAACGCACTGAATGCACGCAAACAGCTGTTCCTCGAACAAAAAATAAAGAAGACAAGAAAATACACAAAAATGAATGCAGCAAATGAATGTAGATATATGAACGTATGTATGTGTATTCTTGTGGAATACAAATGCAAAAAACAAAAAATTTATAAATTTAAAAGCACTAAATTAGCAAAATAACTTCCCAAAGGCAGGATTTTACTTCACCACAATACACAGAATTATGTAATGAACTATACTTAACAAAATATTTGGTATCACGGAAATTATAAGATTTAAAATAAGAATATGAACTTAGACAGCGAGAAAAGCGACCGGACACAGCAAAAGCGAAAACCCCTTATATTTCTTTTAAATATGTGGAAAACGAGGAATACTACAAAGAAGGAAAGAACCTTGAAGCTAGATTTAAGAAGGCAGTAACAGTGAAAGGGACGTTGACATACCACTGCATAATTCCTATTGAAGCCAAACGCCTTCAAGAGTTCGGAACCACTGGACTATCTCCATTCACAGCTGTTCGCCACAAAGCTGCACTGTGGTTGGAAATCTACCTTTAAAGTTGTAGCGTGTTCTTTTTTGAAATATATTGTTGCCTGAGTAAATGGTAAAACCTTAATAGAGTTACTCCTACCCCAGAAAATTTTGACCATTTATAGTGCATGGAAAGAACATAAATGGTTACCCCGTGTATTAGCTGATTTTCACAAACGCGCTGTCAATGATAATAAAAATTCATTAGCAATTATTTCCTTCATTTCAATTTTCTTCGCCTAAACATATGCAAAGTTACGAAAATAAATAGTCTTGATCAGCTAGTTTAGCAGAGTTGCACTGCCACACCGTCATTTTATGCAGGTTAAAAGTGTAACGCTTTTGCGTTGCGAGTAGGCAACAATTTTCAGAAAATCAGAAAAACGCCTTTTTTATTTTCTCGCCAACGTTTCGACCTTTTATTTTGGTCTTCTTCAGGGCCTAATGACAAAAAAATATAAAACTTAGTATATAAGGCCTTGCATTGGAAAAGAGGGTTAATAATTATTAATTACATATACACACAAAAGTACATATATAACACAATTATTGAAATCACAGATTCTTACTCAAAATTACTGCGTTCTTCCTTGTCCAGTTGTTTTGTATAGATGTTTTGTTTTCTGCATTGTGCAGAAATGGTCATATATAAAATTTTAAATTATAGGACTTATTTATAAATTTGAATAAAATTTAAAAGAAATAAGTAATAAAATGAACACAATGTAAATTCAAAAAACAAACTATATATATACGTATTTGACGGTTGTTGATATTTTGTCAGCCGGTTCGTGCTTGATGGATTATGTAGAGCAGCTGATGATTGTTGACATCGCTAGAAAATACACGTATAGATGTCGCTGATGTTTTTAGCTTCTACGCTTCTTTTATTAACGCAGTTTTTATCAGCTTTAATAAATATTTCTTGTAATAGGATTTTTTTTCCCCAACTTTTCTCTCTAGCCAATACTTTAGTTCCTTCGAAGTCAAATCTATGTCCAAAAGTAATAGCGTGGAGGGCGAGTGCACTTTTTTCTGTTTCTTTCTTCGCAACAGTTTTTCTATGTTGATTTAGGCGTTTGTATAAATGTTGAGATGTAGTGCCTATGTAACTTTTTCTTCGCTGGCAGTCAATACAGTATATTTTGTATACAACGTTCTTTTCTTTATTTGTTGGTATTTTGTCTTTAATCTTGTTGTACATTTTCCCAACATTGTTTTTATTTTTGTACGCAAAACGGACGTTGGCAGTGAACTCTTTGAATTTGTTTGTAATACATTTTGTAATATACGGGAAATATGAAATTGTCATAGTTTTAATTTCTGCTAATTGTTGTTGAGCGTTGGTGCTCGTATAATATTGGGTCGGTGTTTTTGTTGTCGATGGATATTTTATAATGATTTATTAATCTTGAAACCAATTTTGGCGGATATACGTTCGCTTTGAGGATGCCTTTTATAATTAATTTGTTCTTGTTGTGGTATTTTTCATCACTTAAGTTAAGAACTCTGTTTATTAACCCTTTTGCGGTGCTGATTTTTTGGGTTAATGGATGTATTGACCTATAATTCAAAATACGACCTGATGAGACTGGTTTACGGTACCAGTCCGTGTTAAAGATTCCATCCTGTGCGTTTCTGAAAATAACCATATCCAAGAATGGTAGCATATTTTGTTGTTCTTTTTCAAATGTGAACTCGATTCCTGGTTCTATGGCATTGAATATTTTTAAGACCGATGGAAGGATGTGATCAGGTGGTAGTAGGTATAGGTCGTCTACGTATTTCTTAATTATGCTAATGTTGAATTCTAGTTCTTCTTTTACTCTCTGAATGGCTCGTTCTAAAACGTTGTCCATTAGAATTTCTACTAGAATACAGCTGATGGGTGATCCCATTGGGCAACCGAAATTCTGTGCATAGAACTGTTCGTTAAATTGAAAATAGCTGTTTTTGTGCAAAGAGTAATCATTTCGATAAATTCACTTTGCGAAAGATTTGTGATGGATTCAATTTCCCTCCACCTCTCGGTTAAGATTATTAAAATAGAATCAACTGACGGATTTGTAAATAGGCTTTTTACGTCAAATGATACTTGTATTTGGCCCGGTTCGTGTGTTTGTTGGGCGATGAATGCTTTAAATTCAAATGAATTGTATATGTGGGACTGCGATTTTGGTATTTTGGCTAGAATCGCTGTTGCATATTTCGACAGTGCTGTTGTTGGTCCATCATAGTCGGCGGAGATCGGTCTAAGTGGCATTGGAATTTCGTTTTTGTGGTGTTTTGGTGCGAAGTATATCCTTTTTTTTTTTTTTTTTTATATCCTTGGTGGGTTTGCGTTGTACGTTGTAAGTTTCCGTTTAGTTAGGGAGTCTATTTTACCTCTATTGAATAGGGTTTTTACAAACAGATTGTTTTTGATTTGTATTTTGTTTGTTGGGTCAGTTATGGCCTTGTATATGTCAGTTTCGCTGAGCATCTCCTCTCCAAGTTTTAATAGGTCGTTTTTGTACATAAACACAGATTTATTTCCTTTATCCGATCTAGCGCATATTATTTCAGGATTGTTCTTAAAAAAACTGTATGCAACTTTTTTCTTTTTGTAGTAGGAAGTTTTCTAAATTGGATTTTCTTGCTGTTGATTTCGCTTGTAATATTGTGCGTGTCACCGTTTGTCTGATTTCGTTTCTGTTTTGGGGATCTACGCAATTTTGCATAATGCACTCCACTTCTGCTATTATCTGTTTGGTTGGTAGCTTGTTAGGAGTTGTTGGTAGTCCAAAGTTTGGGCCTAAGCCCATTAAGAGCATAACGTCTTTTGGTAAATTTATAGTTGTTGCATTGTGTATAAAGCATGTTGTGTCAGATGTGATGTGTGTTTGTATTTGAGTTGATTCTAGTTTGTTGTACTTTGTGTTCAAGTTATTTATGGTTACTTCGTGTCTATTTTGATAGCTAATTTCTTGTGTTCGGAAAAAATCATTCGTGTTAGGTAAGCTTCTGGATTGGATAATTGATCTTACATTATTGATTTGTTGTTCTAGTCGATTTATCTTCCAAAAGGAGATTTTTATTTCCAAGTTAAGTATTTTCCTTCGAAAATCTGAAATTAAGTGGCCAATCTGTTTGTTGTATGGTGCGTCATTTTCAAAACTTTGGAAGGTGCAGCTTAGGGTAGAAGGGGGAGGCTTCGACATGAGGGAGGCTTCGACTTTTTCAAATTTGGCCGCCGTTATTACTGCCATTGTTCTTATTCCACCAATAAACAGTAACCAAATTGAGTGTGACGCTGTCATGAAAGCTATTCAGTGCTTGCTCAACGGCGGTAGTATGCAGACGAGATTTTTTATTTTTGAAAAGTGTTGATGTAAAAATTGCTGGTAAGTATTCGCGTGTAAAGTGTACAATATAGAATATATAACATGAGTTTTCTGCCCATTAATATTGCAATAAAATTAAGATTTGAAGTTGAGAGTTGAAAATTCGACGTACGTCGCGAAATTCCTCAGACATCAAAATAAAACCCAATATTTCTATGAACCGATTGTAGAAGACAGACACTTGGTTTCAAAGCAGGATATAAAAAGTATATTGCCCACAACTGAACATCCACCAGGAACTTCACGTGCGCAAAGCAAGTTTATTTTTAACTTTGATTTTTCAAATTTAGATGTTCGTTAAAAGTGCAGTTATACTTTATTTTTACTGTTTATTTTTACTGTATTGAAATAAATAACAACAAATATGAATTAAAAATCGTATTTAGAGTTTTTTCCAACATCCTCTTTTTATTTTGCTGGTTAAATTGCTATATTTGATAAATGTCGAAACCTCCCACCCAATGTCGAAGCCACCCAGATGACTGACGAAGCCTCCCCGAAAAAGGGAGGTTTTGTCATATTTTTTGTTTTTGGTTATTTGATTATAACTTAGAAAAAAAAAGCATGTGGAATATTAACCACAAATCCGAAGTGTCATAAACATACATGGCATCAGTAATTATGAAAGGAGTTATCTATTTCTCATTCTAGTTTCTCTAAAAAAATTATTTTCTCTTAACCTGTCGAAGCCTCCCCCCTCTACCCTACGTTATTTATTATATGTTTTGGAATGATATTGTTTTTCCGACATTTGAGTAAAAAGAATTTCCGCGCCCTAAGTTTTGCTAATTTTATGCAATTAGCAGAAATTAAAACTATGACAATTTCATATTTCCCGTATATTACAAAATGTATTACAAACAAATTCAAAGAGTTCACTGCGAACGTCCGTTTTGCGTACAAAAATAAAAACAATGTTGGGAAAATGTACAACAAGATTAAAGACAAAATACCAACAAATAAAGAAAAGAACGTTGTATACAAAATAGACTGTATTGACTGCCAGCGAAGAAAAAGTTACATAGGCACTACATCTCAACATTTATACAAACGCCTAAATCAACATAGAAAAACTGTTGCGAAGAAGAAACAGAAAAAAGTGCACTCGCCCTCCACGCTATTACTTTTGGACATAGATTTGACTTCGAAGGAACTAAAGTATTGGCTAGAGAGAAAAGTTGGGGAAAAAGAATCCTATTACAAGAAATATTTATTAAAGCTGATAAAAACTGCGTTAATAAAAGAAGCGTAGAAGCTAAAAACATCAGCGACATCTATACGTGTATTTTCTAACGATGTCAACAATCATCAGCTGCTCTACATAGTCCATCAAGCACGAACCGGCTGACAAAATATCAACAAACGCCAAATACGTATATATATAGTTTGTTGTTTGAATTTACATTGTGTTCATTTTATTACTTATTTCTTTTAAATTTTATTCAAATTTATAAATAAGTCCTATAATTTAAAATTTTATATATGACCATTTCTGCACAATGCAGAAAACAAAACATCTATACAAAACAACTGGACAAGGAAGAACGCAGTAATTTTGAGTACAGAATCTGTGATTTCAATTATGTTATATACATATGTACTTTTGTGTGTATATGTAATTAATAATTATTAACCCTCTTTTGCAATGCAAGGCCTTATATACTAAGTTTTATATATTTTTGTCATTAGGCCCTGAAGAAGACCAAAATAAAAGGTCGAAACGTTGGCGAGAAAATGAAAAAGGCGTTTTTCTGATTCATTGGACTGTAAACCCGAAACCAAAAAACAAATTTACAATAAATAAAGAAACAAGTCGGTAGTACAAATATATGAATTTTCACAAAAGAACGAAATACCCCGTGAAGGGGTTACCTGCTTTTTAGAACAGAACAAAGTATATTTACAACCCTTGCGCGGCGTACAAAAAGCGTAACACTTTTGCCAGATAAGAAAACGCTATTGGAGTTCACGAACGCTGCGCTCAACTGAAGAGCCTTAAGTCTTCTACTTATGACAGCAGTTGAGACAGCGTTCCAAAGCAACATTTTCAAGCTAAGGTAAAATCCTTATTTTTCAGTATATTTAATCCATTGTAATTTTACCTTTTCTAATTCCTAAATCCGCATATATCTGTGTATATGCCGCTATTGTCTTTAACATATTTACCTCTATATATGATTAAAACATTAATTACCGTTTTTTTTCTTTTCCTCTTTTTCGTTTCGTCGAATTGCCGTGAGTTCGAACTGGCATACTATTTTGTTTGTGTAGATAAACATTTGGTCTTCGAGCCGACGAGCCCACAGCAACAGTACTAATCGGCTCAATTCAAAAAATACAATCTTATAGTAAAAAGAAAATGCAAATCGGGAGAGACAACAAAGGAAAGAAGGAAAAAGAAATTGGACAAAAACCACAACATCAAAAAAAAAAAAAACTTTGGAAAATCAGGTGCTCGTAAGTTAAAAAATAGATTGTTGAGTGCATATTTAGTGCAGTGATTATTGAAATAAAATAAAACAAACAAACGTCGTTCTTTTATGCGTTAATTACATAAATTAAATCTGTTTAAGTGCAAACAAGTGTCAAGTGTAAGAAAGGAAACCAAAACAAAATTAAACAAAAAACTAATGAAAAGCAAAAGTGTCAAAGTTTTGAAAAAAGGGGAAAAAAATAAAAAAATTATTATAGATTATATTTAAATTTCAATTAAATTTGATTTAAAGTGAATTGTTTAAGTGACTTCGGTTTTCTTTCAAGAAGTGCACAAAAATTAAAAATCGTATAATAAACAGATGTATATGGTCGTGTAAGTTTGTGCTAATAAATTCTAATCCGTCGGTTTATTTGGAAAGTTTTAAATTTTCATATAAAATCCTTATTGAAGTTGCGTTAAATTAATTTGACTTAATTTTTTTAGTAAAGTACCTATTTTGATTTTCGTGGCGGATTATTTAGCCTAAAATCCAAGATGTCTGCTCGTTTTAAGAACTTCGTAGTGAGGTTGGAAAGTGTTGTATATACATACACACATACATACATATATATAAACTTTCATACAAA
The DNA here is from genome assembly GCF_040869045.1 of Eurosta solidaginis. Taxonomy (NCBI): domain Eukaryota; kingdom Metazoa; phylum Arthropoda; class Insecta; order Diptera; family Tephritidae; genus Eurosta; species Eurosta solidaginis. The sequence goes on along the minus strand of NC_090319.1, from coordinate 231,950,710 downwards.
TTTACATATAGCACTCCAAATCCAATCTCTCGAACGGAGAGAATATTTAATATTTCGCGCTTTTCCCCTCTTAGTTTCAAATATTTGATATCAGCCGGTTATTTACTTAGGTAAAAACGAATTAGCTCGTTTGCGATTTGACCGACATACGATCTCATCAAAGTCGTGTTCTTCCCCCTTTTCGCCGTCACCCAATATAAAAACCCAACATTGGTAAATTCGGTACATACATACGTATAATTCTTTGTTTCGCCAACCTTTTTCTTATTGTTCTCATTACATGAGAGTTCAATTGTGATCACTCATTTGTTGACTTTACCTTTTTCCTATTTTGATATACCGTACATATACATACAAGGTACATTTGTAGGAACATACAGCCCAGTACGAAATTTGTACCTTGACACCGTAGGAAATTCTTCAAACATTAGCATTGAATTAAATTCGCAAAATACGCGAAATATTTTGATCTCTAGATCCAGTTGGGGGCGCTTATCATTCCCTTTGACTGTATTAACACTTTGAAGCACTCCATTATTGGCCATTTTTCGAACCCTTTCTTTTCGGCATATAAAACGTTGTACATTTGAGAGTAAATATGGTCTTAAGATACTTTACTAGGTGCTCAGATCGTTGAGTTCAACGAGGATTTCAATGAAGCCTATTTAAAGGAAAATTCGAAAACCTCCTTGGAAATTGTAAAAGCAGAATTAATCGACGCTTGGTCGAACACAAAGTTAGCATATGAAAAATGCTTACAATCCTTGAATAATGAGGACGAAGTAGAAGCGGTCAAAGCAAAGCAGTCAACATGTCTTAGGGATTATATATCCTGCTTGTCATGCATTACTGAATACATCCAACAGGCCGAAGCAAGCGTTGCTCCAGCCACTGTCCCTGCCTAAGTAGCCACATCCTCAAATAGTTTGCGTTTACCGCCATGTGATGCGGAAATATTCCATGGTGATTATGTGTCTTGGCCATCCTTTCGCGATCTATTCACAGCGATTTACATTAAAAATTCGCGACTGGAGGACGTCGAAAATCTTTACCACCTGCTTCAGAGAACAAGTGGTGAAGCAAAGGAAATCGTCGCGAAAGCCCCCATAACCAATTTAGGCTTCGAAATGGCGTGGTCTAACTTGAAAGCGGCATACGAAAATAAACGGGTGTTGGTCAACAGTCATTTAAAGGCGCTTTTTTCGCTTACAGTCATTCGGACTGAAAGTGCAACATCGTTAAAGCAGCTCCAGCGAGACATTTATGGATGCTTATTCGCCCTGGAAATGTATAACGTCAAGGTCAAGGATTGGGACCTAATTCTAATTTATCTGTGTTCGAATCGCCTACGGGAGACAACGCCCGGTTTATGGGAACAATCCTCAGCGGACAAAGCGGCTCTACCGAACTGGGGACAAATGGATACATTTTTGAGACAGCGGTACAGGACCCTGGAGTCTACACTGGATGTGAAAGGTGCACCTTCATCATCGTCGCCTAACACCCTTCAAAAATCATCGGCACATTCGAGCAACAACGCGAGCCAAAAGAAAGTAGCTCTTGTTACAAAAGTTTCAAATTCAAACTGCGTGTTATGTCCGAAGCAAAACCATCCCCTACGGTTATGCACCGAATTTCTCGCCCTTTCCGTTAACGATAGGTTCGCAGCAATAAAAAAGCACAACTGCTGTCTCAATTGCCTCAGGAAAGGCAATTCAATAAAGGACTGTATAAGTCAATATTCCTACACTACGTGCAAGAGTAGGCACCACACTCTACTTCATAGAGTGTCTTCCAAACCACAAACGACTAAAGAAGCTCCAGCTGGAACTTCTTCACAAACACTCCACATAAATATACAGTCCACTTCGAAAACAAATTTACCATTAGATAAAAATAATCTGAAATCGTCAGCTTTATCCTCTGCCCTTCTCGGAACCGCCTTGGTTCACATTTGTTATTTGGGTTCAACATACGTCGCGCGTGCGTTAATTGATTCTGCTGTAGAAGCGTCGTTTATTTCGGAGCGAATACGGAGCCTTCTTAAGCTACCAGTTTCGAAAATCAACGTGGTTATTTCAGGGTTAAGCCAAAAGGTCTGCAATAATTCTTCGAAAGGTTTCTCCTTTATTTTGGGCTCACCACGTGACACAAACCTTTTCATAGAAGCCACGGCATTCGTACTACCACAAATTACAGGTAACTTGCCATCGACGTCTATCGATGAAACCATTCTCGACTAGCTCCCTAAAGTAACTTTAGCGGATTCGAAATTTTTACAAAGTGGTCCTATAGATGTTTTAACTGGAGGAGATGTATACCCTAAAGTTATGTTAGATGGCGTGAAACGTTGTCTTCATAAAAATCGAAATTAAAAACGAGGATTTCCGGGCATAAAACGAATATTAAAAATCGCAACAACCCTAATGATGGCAAAACGGCGCTAACACAGCATTGCAGAGAAACTGGACACTCTCCCAATTTAGAAAATGTAGAAATTCTACAGCAAGAGAGGAATTACAACAAACGCTACATATTAGAGATGCTGCACATAATAAATACACCCAGCGACAAACGGATGAACTTCAAATCTGATACAATTGGTATTGCCTCTGCCTTTAGGCAGCTGATCAACAACAACAACAATAATAGATAAGAGCATCTCCCACTGTTTACCAAAGAGTTCACCTGCAGGCTGCAGCTGATATCACTTGAGCGGCGCTCACTACTCATTTAGATAACTTTCTGCTTATGTTCATTTTTTGTTTATGATAACGGCTGTGTGTTATTTACATTTTATTGTTATTTGCTTTGCACTGTTCGTAAACTTATATTTTTGTTACACTAGTCGACATATTGCATTCAAAAATGTAAGTTCTGTACTTGTGCAAATGTGTATTTTTATGATTTTAATATGTATGTTTGTTCTTTTCGTACCTAGTCCTGATGATGACTTCAGACTGAAGTCGAAATATCGACAAATTAAATAATATAATTGTATATCAAAAATTCACGTATTGTGTTTTATTAAGAATATACAAATATTTGGCCTAGAGCTCGTTTATATTTAAAAAATTCATAAAAATCTTTTATCTCAAGAGATCGTGTTCGGGTGGATTGTCACTGGGGCATCGGACACTGCAGACGTCTCTTGCTTTGCTACCAAAGTGTCGATAGGAGAAGATAATAATTTACATAGTCAGCTTCGTAAATTCTGGGAGTTGGAAGAAATACCAAAAAGGAATAATCAGTGGTCCTTTCCAATTCTGACTGACCTGATGGTGTTGCTCAACGTCATTTTGCACAGCCGTATACGTTTTGCGGGGAAACCAAATTCAGACATAGCGGCATATAGGCAGCTCCTTTTCGTGCTGTCGAAGGCGGCTTTAAAGTCGACGAAGAGGTGACGTGTGTCGATTCCTTTTTCACAGGTTTTTTCCAAGATTTTGCGCATTGTGAAAATCTGGTCGATGGTAGATTTCCCAGGTCTGAAGCCGCACTGATACGGTCCCATCAGCCGGTTCGCGGTACCTCGGCACCACGATAGTTGGTACATTTTGCAGTATCAACCTTCTTGTGGACTGGGCAAAGACCACTTAGATTCCAACCGTCGGGCATGCACTCTTCCGTCCATATTTTGCTAAGAAGCTGCTGCATGCGCCTTATCAACTCTTCGCCGCCGTACTTGAATAGCTCCGCAGGCAATACATCAGCGCCCACGGCCTTGTTGTTTTTCAATCTGGTTATTGCTATTCTAACTTCGTCATAATCGGGCGGGGGACATATATTCCATCATCATCGATTGCGGGATTGAGTTCTTCATCTCTGCGCGGTGAATTGCTGCCTCCATTTAGGAGAACAGAGAAGTGTTCCCTCCATAATCTAAGCGCTCTCTGGGCATCAGTTAAAAGGTCGCCGTTTTCGTTCCTACAGGAGTTTGCCCGGGTCTTAAAACCTTCCGTTTGTTGCCGTATTTTTTGGTAAAATTTTCGGGCGTTATTCCTGGTGGCTAGCAGCTCAAGCTCCTCGCACTCACGCCTTTCTGCTTCTGCTTTTTTCTTCCTGAAAAGGCGTCTCGCTTCCTTTTTCAACTCACGGTGGCGTTCACACACTCCTCTTGTCGCCCTCGCTTTTAACGTAGCCCTGTAGGCAGCGTCTTTTCTTTCAGTTGCAACGCGGCATTCTTCATCGTACCAGTTGTTTTTTCGTGGTCGCCGGTAACCAATTTTTTCCTCGGCGGCAGTACGAAGTGATTTGGAAATATGCTCCCACTGCTCCTGTATTCCTTCAGGATGAGCTGTGCTCTCAGAGAGCACGTGTGAGAGTCGAGTTGCGAAATCATTGGCAGTCCGTTGTGGTTGAAGCTTTTCGAGGTCTAGTTTTCCTAGTGTTTTTTGTTCCTTGGTTATAGCCGCGTTGAGGCGGGTGCGTATTTTGGCTGCAACGAGATAATGGTCCGAATCGATGTTAGGTCCTCGGATCGTGCGCACATCTAAAACACTGGAGGCATTCCATCCGTCTATCACAACGTGATCGATTTGATTGCGAGTATTTCGATCAGGAGACAGCCATGTAGCTTGATGTATCCTTTTATGCATGAACCTCGTGTTGGATATGACCATGTTTCGAGCACCGGCAAAGTCAATCAGCCTCAGTCCGTTAGGAGAAGTTTCATTGTGTAGGCTGAACTTTCCGACTGTAGGGCCAAAAACACATTCTTTGCCCACCCTGGCGTTAAAGTCACCAACCACGACTTTTATATCGTGACGAGGGCAGCGCTCGTATGTGCGTTCTAATTGTTCATAAAAAGTGTCTTTCACCTCATCCTCTTTCTCCTCTGTCGGCGCATGGGCGCAGATGAGTGATATATTAAAAAAGTTTGCTTTTATTCGGATAGCGGTGAGACGTTCATCCACAGGTGTGAACGCCAGAACTTGGCGACTCCAGTAGATGTCACAATTTTTGATCTTCTTTCTTCCTTGCTTCGTCCAACGCATTTCTTGGATGGCGGTGATGTCAGATTTTGCTTTGACGAGGAAATCAACCAGCCGGGAATCTGCACCAATCCCATTCAGGGAGCGGACGTTCCAGGTGCATGTACTCAATTCATTGTCCTTCAAAGGTTTGCCATGGCGTCATCAATAGAGAGTGTATTTATCCGAGGCTTGTTGTTATATTTCATTGGAGTATGATTTTACGTGGCGGGTCCCAAGCCCAGCGCACAACCCGCTCAGCGGGGGTGAAAATATTACTTGGCACGTTTATATAGCGAGCCGCTTGCTCCAAGACAGACGCCCGCTTGCAGCCGCACCTAGAGGTGTACAGACGCTGCCGATGAGATCTCCCCCGGCTAGCCCTTAAACCGATTATATCAGAGTGGCCAAGCCAGGTTGTCGCCTTCTCACATTAGCTCACCGCTAAACGGATGTTTAGCGGCTACCCAAAGGATACTAGACCGCAAGCGACCGGCATTAGTGAGCTAATTGAACCGCATACAAAAGAATCACTCTGGCCATTCCCAAGTGAATGGCGGTCAGAAGCTTTCCCCACTTTCGTTGTCTTCTACACACGGCTCCACCCTCCTGCCCTTCCGCATTATTAGCGTTTGGTAAATTATGAGTTGATTGAGCCATCAAAGTTGTCATATCTTCTGAAACGCTGGGTCGTTACAGCTGATTTCCAAAAGTTGTGGACGAAATAGGAGCAAATGAGGTCGACGGCGTCATCGATAACGCCATCGTAGAGGGTGTAGGTAGTGGGGAATACCCCTGATTAACATCTGATTTAGACCTTGTAGGTTCTTGTTGAGTGCCTGGCGAAATGAAGATGGACAATTCGTTGCCAAAGCTAGAGGTAGAGACAGGAATAGGTAAAGCAGCAGATATTAAGTTCGAGGAAGAAACAGGAATAGGTACACTAGAAGCAGAAGAGGCTGAATTCGAGCCCAGGGCATCATCCACAAGTAGTTTTTAGTAGTTTGCTTCCCCTTTCTTGCTGGTTATGTCTCTAAACATTTAATGCCGCTTCGTAAGTCTGAAATTTTTGGTTGATGAACTTAAGCTCCTTACCGATTTCAAGAAAACCGTTTCTTGCTGTTTTAAAGAGCCTGAAAAGATCCACCTCAGTAGATCGACACTTTCGAGAGGACCAGAGAACCCCTTTACCCTCATTCAAAGCGTCAGCCACTCTTCCAGTCAAACCAGCACATTTCATATGCACGAGGCTATCACATAACCAACATGCTACAAAACGGTCAGAGTCGTTCTTCACATTACAATTTATAAATACGCAAGAAGTTTTCATTATAGTCGTCCAAAAATTTAAGCAAATAAAATATAAACAAGTAAGGAAGGTTAAGTTCGGGTGTAACCGAACATTACATACTCTGTTGAGAGCTATGGTGACAACATAAGGGAAAATAACCATGTAGGAAAATGAACCGAGGGAAACCGTGTTTTTGTATGACATGTGTATCAAATGAAAGACATTAAAGAGTATTTTGTGAGGGAGTGGGCCTTAGTTCTATAGGTGGACGCCATTTAGGGATATCGCCATAAAGGTGGATCACGGTTGACTCTAGAATTTGTTTGTACAATATGGGTATCAAACGAATGGTGTTAATGAGTATTTTAAAAGGGAGTGGGCCTTAGTTCTATAGGTGGACGCCGTTTCGAAATATCGCCATAAAGGTGGACCAGGGGTGACTCTAGCATGTGTTTGTACGATATCGGTATCAAATTAAATGTATTAATGAGGGTTTTAAAAGGGAGTGGTGGTTGTTGTATAGGTGGTCGCCTTTTCGAGATATCGCCATAAAGGTGGACCAGGGGTGACCCTAGAATTTGTTTCTACAATATGGGTATCAAAAGAAAGGTGTTAATGAGTATTTTAAAAGGGAGTAATCCTTAGTTCCATAGGTGGACGCCGTTTCGAGATATCGCCATAAAGGTGGACCAGGGGTGACCCTATAATTTGTTTGTACAATATGGGTATCAAAAGAAAGGTGTTAATGAGTATTTTAAAAAGGAGTAATCCTTAGTTCTATAGGTGGACGCCGTTTCGAGATATCGCCATAAAGGTGGACCAGGGGTGACCCTAGAATTTGTTTGTACAATATGGGTATCAAAAGAAAGGTGTTAATGGGTATTTTAAAAGGGAGTAATCCTTAGTTCCATAGGTGGACGCCGTTTCGAGATATCGCCATAAAGGTGGACCAAGGGTGACCCTAGAATTTGTTTGTAGAATATGGGTATTAAAAGAAAGGTGTTAATGTGTATTTTAAAAGGGAGTAATCCTTAGTTCCATAGGTGGACGCCGTTTCGAGATATCGCCATAAAGGTGGACCAGGGGTGACCCTAGAATTTCTTTGTACAATATGGGCATCAAACGAAATGTGTTAATGATTATTTTAAAAGGGAGTAATCCTTAGTTCCATAGGTGGACGCCGTTTCGAGATATCGCCATAAAGGTGGAGCAGGGGTGACCCTAGAATTTGTTTGTACAATATGGGTATCAAAAGAAAGGTGTTAATGAGTATTTTAAAAGAGAGTAATCCTTAGTTCCATAGGTGGACGCCGTTTCGAGATATCGCCATAAAGGTGGACCAGGGGTGACCCTAGAATTTGTTTGTACAATATGGGTATCAAAAGAAAGGTGTTAATGGGTATTTTAAAAGGGAGTAATCCTTAGTTCCATAGGTGGACGCCGTTTCGAGATATCGCCATAAAGGTGGACCAGGGGTGACCCTAGAATTTGTTTGTACAATATGGGTATCAAAAGAAAGGTGTTAATGAGTATTTTAAAAGGGAGTAATCCTTAGTTCCATAGGTGGACGCCGTTTCGAGAAATCGCCATAAAGGTGGACCAGGGGTGACCCTAGAATTTCTTTGTACAATATGGGCATCAAACGAAAGGTGTTAATGAGTATTTTAAAAGGGAATGGGCCTTAGTTCTATAGGTGGACGCCGTTTCGAAATATCGCCATAAAGGTGGACCAGGGGTGACTCTAGAATGTGTTTGTATGATATGGGTATCAAATTAAAGGTATTAATTAGGGTTTTAAAAGGGAGTGGTGGTTGTTGTATAGGTGGTCGCATTTTCGAGATATCGCCATAAAGGTGGACCAGGGGTGACCCTAGAATTTGTTTGTACAATATGGGTACCAAAAGAAAGGTGTTAATGAGTATTTTAAAAGGGAGTAATCCTTAGTTCCATAGGTGGACGCCGTTTCGAGATATCGCCATAAAGGTGGAGCAGGGGTGACCCTAGAATTTGTTTGTACAATATGGGTATCAAAAGCAAGGTGTTAATGAGGATTTTAAAAGGGAGTAATCCTTAGTTCCATAGGTGGACGCCGTTTCGAGAGTCTTTGATGGGCAGCGGATTGTCAAGCGTCACGATCTGAGACTGCTCAGCTACAGAAGAAATTTCATCAGCCAAGCGTAATACTTAAAGAGAACAGAAGCAAACGTATTATACATTAATTTAGAGAGGTGAGAACAATCTTTTTTATAGAAAAAAGGGAGTCCGAGCTATCAAATGTGTTTGAGTGAGAGTTATAATCTTGGCATAAACGCCGAAAAGGTTCATTTTGTTCGAAATTCGTTCTACATTGTTTCAGCAGAAGAGGTTTGAAGTGTCTCGATGTCCGAGAGGGAACGCAAAAGTTCACTTCATTCAGAAGGAATGGGCTCGAAATTGATCCATTTAAAAGTTTTGTCATAAATATTACACCAAGCATTTCCCTTCGACTAGCAAGAGTTGGAAGATTGATAAGCTATAATCGATTAGTATAAGGTGGAAGATTAGTTAAAGAGTCCCATTGGAAATTTCTTAAGGCAAATAGTAAAAATTGTTTTTGTATTGATTCGAGACTGTCTGCATGGACTTGATAACGCGGATTCCAAATTATCGAGCCGTATTATAATATTGGCCTAACTAATGTTGTAAAAAGTGCTTTAGTTATGTAAGGGTCGTTAAATTCTTTTGACCACCGTTTAACAAATGCAAAAACACCTTTGCCTTTATTCACTGTAGCATTAATATGAAGATTGAAACTAAGTTTGGAATCCATCATGACTCCCAAGTCAATAAAATTATTTACAGTTTCTAGACTATAGTTGTTAATTGTATATGAAGCTGGTGGCGAAACTCTCCGAGAAAAACACACGAATTTACATTTTTTGAGATTGAGCGGCATATAATTTACATTGCACCAGGTAACCAAGTGATTTAAATCCATTTGAAGCAAGGAATGTTCCTCAACCGAGGCACATGATTTGAAAAGTTTTACATCGTCTGCGTACATCAAGATTTTTGAGTATTTAATTTTACCAGATATATCGTTTATGAACAACAAGAACAGAATCGGACCAAGATGGCTGCCCTGAGGAACACCAGAAGAAACATTGATGACCCCAGAAAGTGTATTTTTAAAGATTACTTTTTGCGTACGATAACCAAGATACGAAGAAATCCAACATATAAGACGGGGTTGAACCCGAGTTGACTGAGCTTATGAATAAGTAATGGGTGTGATACTTTGTCGAAAGCTTTACTGAAATCGGTGTAAATTACATCAGTGTGAAGGCCTTTTCTAAATCCATTAGAAACGTGGGTGGTAAATTCTAGTAAATTGGTGATAGGTGATTTGCCCTTGCAGAACCCATGCTGCGAGCTTGCAATTATGGGGGAAATAGAGAATGTTAGGTGGTAGGTAACAATAGCCTCAAATAACTTTGGGATAGCGGATAACTTTGCTATGCCCCGGTAGTTTTCTATTGAAGACCTGCTTCCATTTTTATGAAGTGGAATAAGAAAAGATTCCTTCCATATTGTTGGGAAAACGCCATAAATTAAAGATAAATTAAATAAATCTGTTAGCGGCTGATAGATGTTTGCAGCACATTTTTTAAGAAAGTGTGTCGGGATCCTGTCGTGGCCGTATGAATATGATACTTTTAAAGTTTTTAAATAAGATAATACATCTTCTGAAGATATAAATGGAGCTCTGATTGAATAACATGAATCAATATGGTATGGGTATTCATTAGGTGAAACGTTGGTCTCAATAGAGTAATTTGATTTGAAAAATTCCGCAAAGAAGTCGGCGATCTCTTGATCATCGCTGGAAATATTATCTTGGAATTTCATGGATGATGGAAACCATTTCACCCTGCGTTTAGAGTTTACGAATCCGTAAAATGCCTTCGGGTTGCAAGTTATATTTCTTTTCATTTTACAAAGATAAGCTTTGTAACACTTTTTGTTCAATTGAAAATACTTGCAGCGTAGAATCGAGTACTGTAAGTAATGGTTATGTAAACCCGTCTTTTTGAACAACTTGAAAGATCGAGACTTTTTATTCTTTAAAATTTTCAGCTCTTTAGTGAACCATACTTGGCTTGTATCGGAATGTACACAAATCCGCTTAGGTACGTATTTTTCAAAATGACAGTAAATGGTATTGTAAAAGTGAGAAACGCTTTGCTCCACATCAGCATTAAATATTGGCCACACTATTCGAGATAGATCACGATTTAATTTTTTAAAATTGGCCTTCGCAAAGTCGAAGCGATAACTGGAGTTGTATCGTTTATTTCCGCTGTTACAAGCATAATTTACAACTTCGTAAACTATTTTGAGGGAAGGGTGGTAAGCATCTTCAGGTTCAATAATGGGTTCGCATCGACTAATGAAATATTTAGATTCATCATCCACAAAGGCTAAATCTAACACTCTTCCGAATTTATTCGATTGGATGTTGATTTGTTGAAGGCACAGCTCAGACATTCCGTCTAGAAATTCATTGTTGGAAGACTTTGACGAAACTGGTACGATATTAAAGTCAGAGATGCACCATGATATGTGTGGCATATTGAAGTCACCCAAGACAATAATGGAATCGGAAGGCTTTAGCATCGAATTAACAGTTCTTAGCAAGGAAATGTGATGCATATAAACGGACAGTTAAGAAGATGGCGGGATATAACAGATGGCCAAATAAATGTGGATATTTGCTAGTTGTGTGCGTATGCACAAGAACTCAGTTGTATCGGTGGCGGTTACGCAAATCTCTTCAGATGGTATTGAAGAGTGTACAGCAAGCAGAACCCCACCTCCAACCCTATTCAGGCGGTCATTTCGATATATCTGGTAGTCATTACAGAGGATCTCTGAGTTAAAAACATGAGGTTTCAGCCAGGTTTCGGTTAAAGCAATTATATCGTAGCTTGAGTTAAATGATTTTAAAAACAGTTCTGTTAACTTGGTGTTTAAGCCTCTAACATTTTGGTAAAGTATATCTAAAGCAGATTTTTCGTTCAGTTTTTTGACTCAGTGTTATTAACAGGGATCTTTGCTAAGTTTGGAACACTCTTATTCCGCCTATATTCAAATTCCCGCACAAGTGCCCCAGAGGGCCAAAAATCGTAACTCAAGATAGTGTCAAAATGGTCAATAGGTACATCTAATCTAAAGGAAGATACGTTTCTTTCATAACTAAAATTAAATTTCCGAATTGTTACGTCATGGGTTTTCGTTTTTGAGAAGATATACGATTTCAGATCCTCCTCAGTAGTATCCCTCTCGAATCTTGACACGAATATCGATTTTTTAGGAGGGACTACAACCAACTTCCTAGTTCCAGGCTCAGTCGCCTGAGAACGGTTTGCAGGTTCAGTATTTTTTCTAGCTGCTAGTTTTGTAGGAGGTGCCTTTGATGTTGAAGGCTCTACTGTAAGAGGACTTGGAGATGCTAAGTTTATTAATTCTATCGTGCTAGGTGTAGGAACGATTGGGTTCTGGATGTTTTGAACGGGGTCTAGGGTCAATACGCCAGCCGAGACATCAGTTCGTTTTCGTTTGCTGTCACGACTGTCGCTGTTAGCATTAGCAGCTGAATCGGTAATACATTTGAAAGTTTTAAACAAGTTTTCATAATAATTGAATTTATCCCCTAATGTAGAAAGTTCCTTACCGATTTCGGAGAATGCGTTTCGGGTATGTTTGAAAAGCTTAAAAAGATCCACTTCCGTGGATCTGCATTTCAAGCACGACCAACGCACACCCTTGTCATCGTTGATCGCATCACACACCCTTGCTGTCAAACCAGCGCACTTCATATGAGCAAGCTCATCACAAAGCCAGCACGACACGAAACGCTCGGTATCACCTTTCAATTGGCAGTTAACAAAATTGCAAGACATTATAAGTTAAAGTAAAATTGATTAAACAGACGGAGGCAGTGAAAATAGTTTGGAGATCACAGTAAGAAAATCACTGTTTGAGCAGTTTGAAGATACCGCCATAAAGGTGGACCAGGGGTGACTCTAGAATTCATTTGTGCAATATGGGTATCAAACGAAAGGTGTTAATGAGTATTTTAAAAGGGAGGGGGCCTTAGTTCTATAGGTGTTCGCATTTTCGAGATATCGCCATAAAGGTGGACCAGGGGTGACTCTAGACTTTGTTTGTACGATATGGGTATCAAGTGAAAGGTGTTAATGAGTATTTTTTAAAAGGGAGTGGGCCTTCGTTCTATAGGTGTTCGCCTTTTCGAGATATCGCCATAAAGGTGGACCAGGGGTGACTCTAGACTTTGTTTGTACGATATGGGTATCAAATGAAAAGTGTTAATGAGTATTTTTAAAAGGGAGTGGGCCTTCGTTCTATAGGTGTTCGCCTTTTCGAGATATCGCCATAAAGGTGGACCAGGGGTGACTCTAGAATGTGTTTGTACGATATGGATATCAAATTAAAGGTATTAATGAGAGTTTTAAAAGGGAGTGGTGGTAGTTGTATATGTGAAGGCGTTTTCCAGATATCGACCAAAAATATATCATCTGTTGGATACGGCTAATTTATTTATATATGTAATACCTGCCACGATTTTAAGGGTTTTTTATTTCGCCCTGCAGAACTTTTTCATTTTCTTCTACTTAATATGGTAGGTGTCACAACCATTTTATAAAGTTTTTTCTAAAGTTATATTTCGCGTCAATAAAACAATCCAATTACCTCACCATGTTTCATCCCTTTTTTCGTATTTGGTATAGAATTATGGCATTTTTTTAATTTTTCGTAATTTTCGATATCGAAAAAGTGGGGGTGGTCATTGTCGGATTTCGTTCATTTTTCATACCAAGATAAAGTGAGTTCAAGTAAGTACGTGAACTAAGTTCATTAAAGATATGTCGATTTTTGCTCAAGTTATCGTGTTAACGGCCATGCGGAAGGACAGACGAACGACTGTGTATAAAAACTGGGCGTGGCATCAACCGATTTCGCCCGTTTTCACAGAAAACAGTTAACATCATAAAATCTATGCCCCTACCAAATTTCAAAAGGATTGGTTAATTTTTGTTCGACTTATGGCGTTAAAAGTATCCTAGACAAATTAAATGAAAAAGGGCGGAGCCACGCCCATTTGAAATTTTCTTTTATTTTTGTATTTTGTTGCACCATATCATTACTGGAGTTGAATGTTGACATAATTTACTTATATACTGTGAAGATATTAAATTTTTTGTTAAAATTTTACTTTAAAAATTTTTTTTTTAAAGTGGTCGTGGTCCTTCTCAGATTTTGCTAACTTTTATTAGGCGTACATATAGTAATAGGAGTAACGTCCCTGTCAAATTTCATCATGATATCTTCAACGACTGACAAATTACAGCTTGCAAAACTTCTAAATTACCTTCTTTTAAAAGTGGGCGGTGCCACGCCCATTGTCCAAAATTTTACCAGTTTTCTATTCTGCGTCATAAATTCAACTCATCTACCAAGTTTTGTCGCTTTATCTGTCTTTGGTAATGAATTGTCGTACTTTTTCGGTTTTTCGAAATTTTCGATATCGAAAAAGTGGGCGTGGTTATAGACCGATATCGTTCATTTTAAATAGCGATCTGAGATGAGTGCTCAGGAACCTACATACCAAATTTCATCAAGATACCTCAAAATTTACTCAAGCTATCGTGTTAACGGACGGACGGACGGACGGACATGGCTCAATCAAATTTTTTTTCGATCCTGATTATTTTGATATATGGAAGTCTATATCTATCTCGATTCCTTTATATATGTGCAACCAACCGTTATCCAATCAAACTTAATATACTCTGTGAGCTCTGCTCAACTGAGTATAAAAATATAAACTTGAATATGGTTACTTTTGAAAAGGGCTAAAAACAAAAGTAAGCAGTTTGAGAGCCACTGAAATATCAAAGAAAAATATAAGCAATTTAGAGGCACTAGATTATCAGCTTTAAGACAGCAATAGCACAATGACTGCTAGAACGCACTGAAACAGCTGTTCCTCGAACAAAAAATAAAGAAGACAAGAAAATACACAAAAATGAATGCAGCAAATGAATGTAGATATATGAACGTATGTATGTGTATTCTTGTGGAATACAAATGCAAAACACAAAAAATTTATAAATTTAAAAGCACTAAATTAGCAAAATAACTTCCCAAAGGCAGGATTTTACTTCACCACAATACACAGAATTATGTAATGAACTATACTTAACAAAACATTTGGTATCACGGCAATTATAAGATTTAAAATAAGAATATGAACTTTGACATCGAGAAAAGCGACCGGACACAGCAAAAGCGAAAACCCCTTATATTTCTTTTAAATATGTGGAAAACGAGGAATACTACAAAGAAGGAAAGAACCTTGAAGCTACATTTAAGAAGGCAGTAACAGTGAAAGGGACGTTGACATACCACTGCATAATTCCCATTGAAGCCAAACGCCTTCAAGAGTTCGGAACCACTGGACTATCTCCATTCACAGCTGTTCGCCACAAAGCTGCACTGTGGTTGGAAATCTACCTTTAAAGTTATTGCGTGTTCTTTTCTGAAATATATTGTTGCCTGAGTAAATGGTAAAGCCTTAATAGAGTTACTCCTACCCCAGAAAATTTTGACCATTTATAGTGCATGGAAAGAACATAAATGGCTACCCCGTGTATTAGCTGATTTTCACAAACGCGCTGTCAATGATAATAAAAATTCATTAGCAATTATTTCCTTCATTTCAATTTTCTTCGCCTAAACATATGCAAAGTTACGAAAATAGTCTTGGTCAACTAGTTTAGCAGAGTTGCACTGCCACAACGCCATTTTATGCAGGTTAAAAGTGTAACGCTTTTGCGTTGCGAGTAGGCAAAAATTTTCACAAAAGAACGAAATACCCGGTGAAGGCGTTACCTGCTTTTTAGAATAGAACAAAGTATATTTACAACCCTTGCGCGGCGTACAAAAAGTGTAACACTTTTGCCAGAAAAGAAAACGCTATTAGAGTTCACGAACGCTTCGCTCAACTGAAGAGCCTTAAGTCTTCTACTTATGACAGCAGTTGAGACAGCGTTCCAAAGCAACATTTTCAAGCTAAGGTAAAATCCTTATTTTTCGGTATATTAAATCCATTGTAATTTTACCTTTTCTAATTCCTAAATCCGCATATTTCTGTGTATATGCGGCTATTGTCTTTAACATATTTACCTCTATATATGATTAAAACATTAATTACCGTGTTTTTTTTTCCTCTTTTTCGTTTCGTCGAATTGCCGTGAGTTCGAACTGGCATTCTATTTTGTTTGTGTAGATAAACATTTGGTCTTCGAGCCGACGAGCCCACAGCAACAGTACTAATCGGCTCAATTCAAAAAATACAATCTTATAGTAAAAAGCAAATGCAAATCGGGAGAGACAACAAAGGAAAGAAGGAAAAAGTAATTGGACAAAAGCCACAACATCAAAAAAAAAAAAACTTTTGAAAATCAGGTGCGTGTAAGTTAACAAATAGATTGTTGAGTGCATATTTAGTGCAGTCATTATTGAAATAAAATAAAACAAACAAACGTTGTTCTTTTATGCATTAATTACATAAATTAAATCTGTTTAAGTGCAACAAGTGTCAAGTGTAAGAAAGGAAACCAAAACAAAATTAAACAAAAAACTAATGAAAAGAAAAAGTGTCAAAGTTTTGAAAAAAGGGGAAAAAATAAAAAAATTATTATAGATTATATTTAAATTTCAATTAAATTTGATTTAAAGTGAATTGTGTAAGTGAGTTCGGTTTTCTTTCAAGAAGTGCACAAAAATTAAGAATCGTATAATAAACAGATATATATGGTCGTGTAAGTTTGTGCTAATAAATTCTAATCCGTCGGTTTATTTGGAAAGTTTTTAATTTTCATATAAAATCCTTATTGAAGTTGCGTTAAATTAATTTGACTTCATTTTTTAGTAACGTACCTATTTTGATTTTCGTGGGGGATTATTTAGCCTAAAATCCAAGCTGTCTGCTTGTTTTAAGAATTTCGTAGTGAGTTTGGAAAGTGTTGTATATACATACACACATACATACATATATACAAACGTTCATACAAATTTACATATAGCACTCCAAATCCAATCTTTCGAACGGAGAGAATATTTAATATTTCGCGCTTTTCCCCTCTTAGTTTCAAATATGATATCAGCCGGTTATTTACTTCGGTAAAAACAAATTAGCCGGTTTGCGATTTGACCGACATACGATCTCATCAAAGTCGTGTTCTCCCCCTTTTCACCGTCCCAAATATAAAAAACCAAACATTGGTAAATTCGGTACATAAATACGTATAATTCTTTGTTTCGCCCACCTTTTTCTTATTGTTCTCATTCCACGAGAGTTCAATTGTGATCACTCATTTGTTGACTTTACCTTTTTCCTATTTTGATATACCGTACATATACATACAAGGTACATTTGTAGGAACATACAGCCCAGTACGAAATTTTTACCTTGACACCGTAGGAAATTCTTCAAACATTAGCATTGAATTAAATTCGCAAAATACGCGAAATATTTTGATCTCTAGATCCAGCTGGGGGCGCTTATCATTCCCTTTGACTGTATTAACACTTTAGAGCACTCCATTATTGGCCATTTTTCGAACCCTTTCTTTTCGGCATATAAAACGTTGTACATTTGAGAGTAAATATGGCCTTAAGTTACTTTACTAGGTGCTCAGATTGTTGAATTCAACGAGGATTTCAATGAAGCCTATTTAAAGGAGAATTCGAAAACCTCCTTGGAAATTGTAAAAGCAGAATTAATCGAAGCTTGGTCGAACACAAAGTTAGCATATGAAAAATGCTTACAATCCTTGAATAATGAGGACGAAGTAGAAGCGGCCAAAGCAAAGCAGTCAACATGTCTTAGGGATTATATATCCTGCTTGTCACGCATTACTGTATACATCCAACAGGCCGAAGCAAGCGTTGCTCTAGCCACTGTCCCTGCCCAAGTAGCCACATCCTCAAATAGTTTGCGTTTACCGCCATGTGATGCGGAAATATTCCATGGTGATTACGTGTCTTGGCCATCCTTTCGCGATCTATTCACAGCGATTTGCATTACAAATTCGCGACTGGAGGACGTCGAAAATCTTTACCACCTGCTTCAGAAAACAAATGGTGAAGCAAAGGAAATCGTCGCGAAAGCCCCGATACCCAATTTAGGCTTCGAAATGGCGTGGTCTAACTTGAAAGCGGCATACGAAAATTAACGGGTGTTGGTCAACAGTCATTTAAAGGTGCTTTTTTCGCTTTCAGTCATTCGGACTGAAAGTGCAACATCGTTAAAGCAGCTCCAGCGAGACATTTATGGATGCTTATCCGCACTGGAAATGTATAACGTCAAGGTCAAGGATTGGGACCTAATTCTAATTTATCTGTGTTCGAATCGCCTACGGGAGACAACGCCCGGTTTATGGGAACAATCCTCAGCGGACAAAGCGGCTCTACCGAACTGGGGACAAATTGATACATTTTTGAGACAGCGGTACAGGACCCTGGAGTCTACACTGGAAGTGAAAGGTGCACCTTCATCATCGTCGCCTAACACCCTTCAAAAATCATCGGCACATTCGACCAACAACGCGGGCCAAAAGAAAGTAGCTCTTGCTAGAAAAGTTTCAAATTCAAACTGCGTGTTATGTCCGAAGCAACACCATCCCCTACGGTTATGCACCGAATTTCTCGCCCTTTCCGTTAACGATAGGTTCGCAGCAATAAAAAAGCACAACAAATTTGTTATTAATTGTTATAAATAAATTAGTTAGTTTCAACAAAACTTAACTCATTATTTGTGATTTCATGTTTTTTGAAAACAACTAAAATAAAAAACAAAGAATCTGTTAAATAAAGACTTATGTATTTACGTGTAGGTAAAATTTGCCACAACAAATGGGCCGGTCAGAGAGTGGGTAATATACTGCCTATGCAAGACGGCCGCTATGATGCCGGTTGCCGCTCTGGCCTAAAATCAAAAAAGTTTTTGGGACGTTTTTTTGTTTCGTAATTAGCATAAAAGGCAATATAAAAAATGTAATGTTATATTTTTGTAACTTTTTCTTTTTTGTTCAGTAAAGACGTACTTTATCTAAAATGAGGATTAAATCTGCAAATGCAACAACATTTTCGAGCAAATTTGCCATTAATTGTTAAAAATAATTAGTTAGTTTCAACAAAACTTAACTCATTATTTCTTATTTCATGTTTTTTTGAAAACAACTAAAATAAAAAACAAAGAATCTGTTAAATAAAGACTTGTGTATTTACGTGTAGGTAAAATTTGCCACAAAAAATGGGCCGGTCAAAATTAATTCTTTTTAAGATTTTTGGTACGCTATAAGTTATTTTGGAACAATTTTTTATTGTGTGAAAATTTTGTTAGCGTATTAATATATAGATAGTGGGTAATAAACTGCCTATGCAAGGCGGCCGCTATGATGCCGGTTGCCGCTCTGACCTAAAATCAAAAAAGTTTTTGGGAGGTTTTTTTGTTTCGTAATTATCATAAAAGGCAATATAAAAAATGTAATGTTATATTTTTGTAACTTTTTTTTTTGTTCAGTATAAGACGTACTTTATCTAAAATGAGGATTAAATCTGCAAATGCAACAACATTTTCGAGCAAATTTGCCATTAATTGTTATAAATAAATTAGTTAGTTTCAACAAAATTTAACTCATTATTTGTGATTTCATAATTTTTTGAAAACAACTAAAATAAAAAACAAAGAATCTGTTAAATAAAGACTTATGTATTTACATGTAGGTAAAATTTGCCACAAAAAATGGGCCGGTCAAAAATTAATTCTATTTAAGGTTTTTGGTACGCTATAAATTATTTTGGGGTAGCTATTATAGGTAAGCGGTAACAATGGGAAACCATATTTGTATGCAGGTGAAACATTTGTGCCTTCGAATTTAGCGGGGATACATAAAATTTGAAATTCACATTAAACACTTAGATAATTGTTCCCAAAGATGGCGTGGTTGTGCATAAATGTTTAGGTCTTTGAAATTCGCATTAGCAAACTTAGATAATTGTTCCCAAAGATGGCGCGCTTCTGCACGATAATGAATTACGATATTTGTATGAATTGTTCGAATTTACAAAAAAACTTTTTCTATTAATTATAAACAAATAGAGTAATATTTAATTTTGTATATAATAAGCTGGTCTGATCTATTTATGTGGGGTGCGAATAAGACAAAGCTTTTTCCACCTTACAGCTCAACGTTTCGCTAAGATTTTCTTAGCATCTTCAGGAGCGTAACTGTAAGTTTATTTAGAAATCCATAAAAAAAAAACACAAAAACAACATTAGTAGGTGTTACATATAGGTGCACAAAGTTTAAAACACACATTAAACATTTATATCTAACTTACACTGAAAATGGTAGATTTTTGTTGCACCAAATATTTACGTTAAAAAAACTAAACAATGATATTGTTGCATTAAATTTAACAAAAACATAAACATACAATGTTGATACCATCATTCGTGGTACTCTTGTCATACTAAACTAAACTATAAACATAACAAATAAGTCGCGGCTATTTCATCGGTGTCTTCTTTCTTGTTAATCGTATATTCCCTTTTCTGCATTATACGTAGGCTCTCTAAAGTATATCTCGTCTTTTCTCTTCGTTCCTTATCTAGTATTCTTGTGTTGGCAAAATCAGCTGAGTGGTTGTTTGTTATTGCATGCTGTGATAGTGCTGTGCTGTGTTTTTGTTTTCTTATATCAGCTTCGTGCTCTGCTAGTCTGGTGCTTAAATTTCGCTTCGTAGTCCCGATATAAATCTTGTTGCAATTCTCGTTGTTGTTGCCTTTGCAAGTTACTTCGTACACTACATTACTTTGTTGTTGCTGGTCTATTGGGCTTTTTGTTTTTGTGAAGCATGTCGCTAGTGTGCAATTCGATTTGTAGGCTAAGCATAAGTTTGGTTTTTGTATAATGTTTGTGAAATTTTCTGAGAGCCTGGGAACGAATGTGACGCTAAAGTATCTTTTGGGTTCATTTGTCATATCTGTAGTTGGTGATGGATTTATTATATTTTGCATTTCTATTATTTTTTGTTGAATTAAGTTATTGGTTAAGTGATCTGGGTAATTATTTTTCTTTAGCGTTCTTTTAATTAATTTAATGTTGGCGTCATGAAATTTGGGATGACTTATTGTCAGTATTTTGTGTATGAAGTTTCTCGCAGTATTTACTTTGTATTTTTTAGGCTGTGAGGATAGGAAGTTTATTAGGCGTCCAGATGATGTAGGTTTGGTGTACCAGTCTAATATTATATTGTTGTTGTTGTTGTGTATTCGGACATCGAGAAATGGGATATTGCCGTTTTCCTCCATTTCCATTGTGAACTTTAGTCTTTCATGATATTTATTAAGAGTTTTTAAGATGAGTTCCGCGTCATTTCTTTTGATTATAGCGAATATGTCGCCCACATATTTCACTAAAAATTTTATGTTTGTGTTATTTTGTTGTTTTAGTTCTGAGAAAGTATTGTCAAGTATTTCATCCATTACTATATCTGCAATCGTCGGGGAAAGGGGGTTACCCATGGGCATTCCAAATGTTTGAGTATAAATTTTATTGTTGCAAACGAAATAGTTGTTGTCCTTTAGGCAAAAGTCTAATATGCTTTGAAAGTTATTCTTTGGTATATTTGTTGTTTCTTTAATTCTGACCCATTTTTTCATTATTATTTTCGAGGCTAAAGTGGTCGGTATATTAGAGAAGAGAGACACAACATCAAACGACACCAACACATCTTCATCACATATATTTACATTAGATAACCTCACCAGCTGATTTTGCCAACACAAGAATACTAGATAAGGAACGAAGAGAAAAGACGAGATATACTTTAGAGAGCCTACGTATAATGCAGAAAAGGGAATATACGATTAACAAGAAAGAAGACACCGATGAAATAGCCGCGACTTATTTGTTATGTTTATAGTTTAGTTTAGTATGACAAGAGTACCACGAATGATGGTATCAACATTGTATGTTTATGTTTTTGTTAAATTTAATGCAACAATATCATTGTTTAGTTTTTTTAACGTAAATATTTGGTGCAACAAAAATCTACCATTTTCAGTGTAAGTTAGATATAAATGTTTAATGTGTGTTTTAAACTTTGTGCACCTATATCTAACACCTACTAATGTTGTTTTTGTGTTTTTTTATGGATTTCTAAATAAACTTACAGTTACGCTCCTGAAGATGCTAAGAAAATCTTAGCGAAACGTTGAGCTGTAAGGTGGAAAAAGCTTTGTCTTATTCGCACCCCACATAAATAGATCAGACCAGCTTATTATATACAAAATTAGATAAATTAACTGATCGGATAAATACGAAAGTATTCACATCCGGAAAGCCTGCCGGTAAATTAGTATCCATAAGCCACTCTTTCTCTAACAACGCGAACAAAAACAACAAACCAGCAAAATGAAAAACTTTTATCAGCATATGAAGTATAAATATGGCGAAAACATTTGTATGTATCTGAAGCATTATAGTAAGCAGAAAACCAAATTAGCGAAACAAAGAGAACAACTAAAGTTTCTATTAGAATGTAAGAGATACGACTTAACTCCAAACCACTTAACATACTCAGTAAAAAATGTAACTATTAACACAACTTCCGAAAAAGTATCACAAACAATGGAAAAAACAAAACAAAATTTCCTACGAAAAATATTAAATATAGAAATAACACAAACAAACATCGATATAAAAGGTACCAATGACAGCCTACGCAATGCACAGCAACAAATACATCGAGAATTGACAAAAGAGGAATTCGATTCGGTTATCACCAAACCAAATTTAATAAACGAAAAGGTTAGAAAAGGAAAAGAAACAGAACTTAAAGGAAAAATAAATGATCTTAAGCGCGAAAAATTACGAAAACTGGGAATCAACGTAAACACCGACTGGTTCGTTAACAGAACGAACATTGTGTTTCCCGAAGAGGTTAAATGGCTCCTCTCACTAGGCAGAAAATTTACACTGCCAACAACAAACCAAAATTTCTCACCCATACGCACGATAGCTGAAATGGAACAAATATTTCAAACAATAGAGGATGAAAAGGATAAAGAAGTAGCAAGAAATAAATTAAGCAACAGAATTTTACTTTACAAGCGAAACATACGTCATAACTCAGCAGAAAAATTCATAATTGAAACATACAAGAAAACAAAAACATTCCTTAAACTTCACAAAGATGACATAATTATCACAGACACAGACAAGGGGAATAAAACAATTGCTCTATACAAAACGGAATACAACGAAAAGATTGACCAGCTACTAGGAGACAAGAAAACTTACAAGGTAATTCGTAATGATCCAACGAACACTCTACAGAGAAAAAACAACAACATTGTATACGATCTTCATAAGGCAAAACTCATATGTGCAAAAGAAAAGCAACAAATGACAAGCAGCCATAGCCCCCCGACTTTATGGATTACCCAAATCACATAAGCCTGAATGTCCGCTACGTCCTATTGTATCGTCCACTAATGTTCCGTGTTATTTTTTGTCCAAACATATTGGAAAAATTCTCCAAACTTTAATATCTGAGAAATACAACATTAACAATGCGTATGACCTAAAAGAAAGGCTATCTAATGTAAATATATGTGATGAAGATGTGTTGGTGTCGTTTGATGTTGTGTCTCTCTTCTCTAATATACCGACCACTTTAGCCTCGAAAATAATAACGAAAAAATGGGACAGAATTAAAGAAACAACAAATATACCAAAGAATAAATTTCAAAGCATATTAGACTTTTGCCTAAAGGACAACAACTATTTCGTTTGCAATAATAAAATTTATACTCAAACATTTGGAATGCCCATGGGTAACCCCCTTTCCCCGACGATTGCAGATATAGTAATGGATGAAATACTTGACAATACTTTCTCAGAACTAAAACAACAAAATAACACAAACATAAAATTTTTAGTGAAATATGTGGACGACATATTCGTTATAATCAAAAGAAATGACGCGGAACTCATCTTAAAAACTCTTAATAAATATCATGAAAGACTAAAGTTCACCATGGAAATGGAGGAAAACGGCAATATCCCATTTCTCGATGTCCGAATACACAAGAACAACAACAATATAATATTAGACTGGTACACCAAACCTACATCATCTGGACGCCTAATGAACTTCCTATCCTCACAGCCTAAAAAATACAAAGTAAATACTGCGAGAAACTTCATACACAAAATACTGACAATAAGTCATCCCAAATTTCATGACGCCAACATTAAATTAATTAAAAGAACGCTAAAGAAAAATAATTACCCAGATCACTTAACCAATAACTTAATTCAACAAAAAATAATAGAAATGCAAAATATAATAAATCCATCACCAACTACAGATATGACAAATGAACCCAAAAGATACTTTAGCGTCACATTCATTCCCAGGCTCTCAGAAAATTTCACAAACATTATACAAAAACCAAACTTATGCTTAGCCTACAAATCGAATTGCACACTAGCGACATGCTTCACAAAAACAAAAAGCCCAATAGACCAGCAACAACAAAGTAATGTAGTGTACGAAGTAACTTGCAAAGGCAACAACAACGAGAATTGCAACAAGATTTATATCGGGACTACGAAGCGAAATTTAAGCACCAGACTAGCAGAGCACGAAGCTGATATAAGAAAACAAAAACACAGCACAGCACTATCACAGCATGCAATAACAAACAACCACTCAGCTGATTTTGCCAACACAAGAATACTAGATAAGGAACGAAGAGAAAAGACGAGATATACTTTAGAGAGCCTACGTATAATGAAGAAAAGGGAATATACGATTAACAAGAAAGAAGACACCGATGAAATAGCCGCGACTTATTTGTTATGTTTATAGTTTAGTTTAGTATGACAAGAGTACCACGAATGATGGTATCAACATTGTATGTTTATGTTTTTGTTAAATTTAATGCAACAATATCATTGTTTAGTTTTTTTAAGGTAAATATTTAGTGCAACAAAAATCTACCATTTTCAGTGTAAGTTAGATATAAATGTTTAATGTGTGTTTTAAACTTTGTGCACCTATATGTAACACCTACTAATGTTGTTTTTGTGTTTTTTTTATGGATTTCTAAATAAACTTACAGTTACGCTCCTGAAGATGCTAAGAAAATCTTAGCGAAACGTTGAGCTGTAAGGTGGAAAAAGCTTTGTCTTATTCGCACCCCACATAAATGGATCAGACCAGCTTATTATATACAAAATTAGATAAATTAACTGACCGGATAAATACGAAAAAAAGGAGTAATATTTGTTAACAAAAATAGGCCTATTCACTGCGGCTGATCAATACAAATCGATTCATATAACTTTTTTATGATTTTACGTATGCTAAGTATGCGAAACAGCCTGTCAATTGATTGTATGGAAATTTTGTTAGCGTATTAATATATAGATAGTGGGTAATATACTGATTATGCAAGACGGCCGCTATGATGCCGGTTGCCGCTCTGACCTAAAATCAAAAAAGTTTTTGGGACCTTTTTTTTGTTTCGTAATTAGCATAAAAGGCAATATAAAAAATGTAATGTTATATTTTTGTAACTTTTTTTTTTTTGTTCAGTATAAGACGTACTTTATCTAAAATGAGGATTAAATCTGCAAATGCAACAACATTTTTGAGCAAATTTGCCATTAATTGTTATAAATAAATTAGTTAGTTTCAACAAAAGTTAACTCATTATTTGTGATTTCATGTTTTTTTGAAAACAACTAAAATAAAAAAACAAAGAATCTGTTAAATAAAGACTTATGTATTTACGTGTAGGTAAAATTTGCCACAAAAAATGGGCCGGTCAAAAATTAATTCTATTTAAGATTTTTGGTACGCTATAAATTATTTTGGAACAGTTTTTTAGGATTTTTGTAGAGGCTGTTATAGGTAAGCGGCAACAATGGGAAGGAAACCATATTTGTATGCAGGTGAAACATTTGTGCCTTCGAATTTAGCGGGGATACATAAAATTTGAAATTCACATTAAATACTTAGATAATTGTTCCCAAAGACGGCGCGCTTGTGCAAGAAAATGAATTACGATATTTGTATGAATTGTTCGAATTTACAAAAAACTTTTTCTATTAATTATAAACAAATAGAGTAATATTTGTTAACAAAAATAGGCCTATGCACTGCGGCTGATCAATACGAATCGATTCATATAACTTTTATATGATTTTACGTATGCTAAGTATGCGAAACAGCCTGTCAATTGATTGTATGGAAATTTTGTTAGCGTATTAATATATAGATAGTGGGTAATATACTGCCTATGCAAGACGGCCGCTATGATGCCGGTTGCCGCTCTGACCTAAAATAAAAACAGTTTTTGGGACGTTTTTTTGTTTCGTAATTAGCATAAAAGGCAATATAAAAAATGTAATGTAATATTTTTGTACCTTTTTCTTTTTTGTTCAGTAAAGACGTACTTTATCTAAAATGAGGATTAAATCTGCAAATGCAACAACATTTTCGAGCAAATTTGCCATTAATTGTTATAAATAAATTAGTTAGTTTCAACAAAACTTAACTCATTATTTCTGATTTCATGTTTTTTGAAAACAACTAAAATAAAAAACAAAGAATCTGTTAAATAAAGACTTCTGTATTTACGTGTAGGTAAAATTTGCCACAAAAAATGGGCCGGTCAAAAATTAATTCTATTTAAGATTTTTGGTACGCTATAAATTATTTTGGAACAATTTTTTAGGATTTTGGTAGAGGCTATTATAGGTAAGCGGCAACAATGGGAAGGAAACTATATTTGTATGCAGGTGAAACATTTGTGCCTTCGAATTTAACGGGGATACATAAAATTTGAAATTCACATTAAACACTTGGTTAATTGTTCCCAAAGACGGCGTGGTTGTGCATAAAGGTTTAGGTCTTTGAAATTCGCATTAGCAAACTTAGATAATTGTTCCCAAAGATGGCGCGCTTGTGCACGATAATGAATTACGATATTTGTATCAATTGTTCGAATTTACAAAAAAACTTTTTCTATTAATTATAAACAAATAGAGTAATGTTTGTTAACAAAAATAGGCCTATGCACTGCGGCTGATCAATACGAATCGATTCATATAACTTTTATATGATTTTACGTATGCTAAGTATGCGAAACAGCCTGTCAATTGACTGTATGGAAATTTTGTTAGCGTATTAATATATAGATAG
Organism: Eurosta solidaginis; assembly: GCF_040869045.1. Lineage (NCBI taxonomy): Eukaryota > Metazoa > Arthropoda > Insecta > Diptera > Tephritidae > Eurosta > Eurosta solidaginis. The sequence goes on along the minus strand of NC_090319.1, from coordinate 231,924,091 downwards.
TCAGCTTCGTAAATTCTGGGAGTTAGAAGAAATACCAAAAAGGAATAATCAGTCATCACAAGACTTGTTTTGCGAAGAAATCTACGCGAAAAGCACCATTTGAAATTCAAAAGGAATATATATAGTGTCATTGCCGTTTAAGAGTTTTTATCCCACGGATTTAAAATTAGGTGCATCTTGGCCAATCGCGTTGCAGCAATTTTATAGCAACGAAACAAGATCGTTAAAAACCCCTTCGTTAAAAGAAGAATACGACAATGTCGTTAAGGAATACCTTGAATTAGGACATATGGAACGAGTAGAAGCTCCAAATTTCGAACATTCACCTATCCACTTTTACCTCCCACATCACGCGGTTCTGATACCTGAAAGTACTTCGACGAAGTTGAGAATAGTTTTTAGTGCGTCATGCAACCCTTCGAATGGCGTCTCGTTAAATAATATTCTCCATGTAGGCCCGGCTCTACAATCGGATTTAACTCTTATAATTCGGTGGCGGCTGTAAAAGTTCATTAAAAGTAGCGACATACAGAAAATGTAAAGTCAAATTCTGGTCAAACCTGGACACAGAACTTATGAGAGGATTATTTTTGGGGATGATCCACAAGGTAGCATACAAGACTGTCAACTTAAAACAGTCACTTTCGGGATAAGTTGCGCACCAGACTTGGCAATTAGAACCCTTATTCAATAAGCTCAAGACTGTCAGGATTAACATCCATTAGCTGCTCAAATTCTCGGGAACTCCATGTACGTAGATGATGTATTAACTGGATTCCACCATATATCCTTATCTTTGCAAGCGCGAGATGAGCTTATCGAAGCACTTAAGAGAGCGGGCTTTTCCTTGAGGAAATGAACTTCAAACTCTAAAAATATTTTAAGGAATCTCCCACAATATCACAAAGATTTCTTGGAATTAGGCGAAACAAGCACGCCAATCGCGGTACTAGCAAAAATAGTTATGCAGCAAATATGGTCTGACGGCACTCCCTAGGATAAGCCCTTATCTCCTCAAACTCTGTCCAAATGGAAATCATTTTTAATAAACTATAAATTTGTATGAGTTAATCGGGGATTGCCCGTATTGGTTTAAATGTATGAAAAGATTTATTTCTAGCAATTTTTTTTAATTTTATAATTTACTTAATAATTTGGGAAAAACTTAAACAACGTGACATCAGGACGGACAATGCGACAGCTGTTTCGATTATACCTTGAAAATCTCTTCAAAGCCTTTTCTCCCGGAAGTGGGATTCGAACCCGCACTCATACTATAGTTGAAATGGTTACAAACGCATTCAGCTACGACATGCCTTAGTTGTAAAGTTTTTCCCAATTGCCTTCTTTTGCATATATTAGTCTTCTACACATCACATACTTCGTATGTAATTATGTGTTGAAGTTATGCATGTTTATAAGGCGGTTTCAGAGAAACTGGTATTGTTGCTGTTTTTGTTCTATTTATAGAACTACAGCGAATTCACCAAATGTTGTCTGTTTGTATGAGTTAATCGGGAATTGCCCGTATTGCTTTAAATGTATGAAAAGATTTATTTCTAGCAATTTTTTTTAATTTTATAATTTATTTAATAATTTGGGAAAAATTTCACAGTTTCGACAGTTGTTTCGATTATACCTTGTAAATCTCTTCAAAGCTTTTTCTCTCGGGTGTGGGATTCGAACCCGCACTCCTACGATAGTTGAAATGGTTACAAACGCATTCAGCTACGCCATGCCTTAGTTGTTGTAAAGTTTTTCCCAATTGCCTTCTTTTGCATATATTAATTTTCTACACATCACATACTTCGTATGTAATTATGTGTTGAAGTTATACATTTTTGTAAGGCGGTTTCAGATAAACTGATATGTTGCTGTTTTTGTTCTATTTATAGAACTACAAAGAATTCACCAAATGTTGTGTGTTTGTATGAGTTAATCGGGGATTGCCCATATTGCTTTAAATGTATGAAAAATTTATTTCTAGCAATTTTTTTAAATTTTATAATTTACTTAATAATTTGGGAAAAACTTAAACAACGTGACATCAGGAAGGACAATGCGACAGCTGTTTCGATTATACCTTGAAAATCTCTTCAAAGCCTTTTCTCCCGGAAGTGGGATTCGAACCCGCACTCATACGATAGTTGAAATGGTTACAAAGGCATTCAGCTACGTCACGCCTTAGTTGTTGTACAGTTTTTCCCAATTGCCTTCTTTTGCATATATTAATCTTCTACACATCACATACTTCGTATGTAATTATGTGTTGAAGTTATGCATGTTTGTAAGGCGGTTTCAGAAAAACTGGTATTTTTGCTGTTTTTGTTCTATTTATAGATCTACAACGAACTCACCAAATGTTGTCTGTTGGTATGAGTTAATCGGGGATTGCCCGTATTGCTTTAAATGTATGAAAACATTTATTTCAAGCAATTTTTTTAATTTTATAATTTACTTAATAATTTGGAAAAATTTAAACAACGTGACGGACAGAGCGGCAGCTGTTTCAATTATACCTTGTAAATCTCTTCAAAGCCTTTTCTCCCGGGAGTGGGATTCGAACCCGCACTCCTACGATATTTGAAATGGTTACAAACGTATTCAGCTACGTCATGCCTTAGTTGTTGTAAAGTTTTTGCCAATTGCCTTCTTTTGCATATATTAATCTTCTACACATCACATACTTCGTAAGTAATTATGTGTTGAATTAATTAAGTTATTTTACCAAACTAACCTTTACCGTTTATCATCCCTTTTAATTTCTTAGCTTTACAATATGGATGCACCATTTATTGAATTTTCACCGACCCCATCCCCCAATGCGAATACATTGGCCAACACTGAGCAGACAGCAATGAACACGTCAAGACCAGCGAGAAAGTGCCAGGCCCCAACAAACGAAGCAATACGCTCAAATGCAGAGTTTGTGATCGATCACAGCCTCTTCGATTTTGTAAAAGGTTTATCGACGCAAGCTTTCAACTTTTACACGGCTATTGCTGGCGATGCTTAGCGCATTCTCATATTACAAAAAATTGCAAAAGCACGGGAACATGCCACTTTTGTGGTGTGAAGCATCATTCGCTTTTACACTCCAAAACTTGTTCAACCTCTCGCCGTGAACTCCCCCAATCTTCACACAGATGTCTATAATGATCACGGTTCTTCCAACAGTCGCCATTTATTTATATATAGGGCAACGAAAGGGCCTTCTCGACTCTTGATCACCCGCGAGCAAAGTGTGCAGTGTATTGGTGCTCCGTCTTCGTATACCGTACCGGTTACACATATTATTTTTTTCTTTATTGACAACAAAATTTGATTTCCTTTACAACAATTTTCTAAAAAAAAAAACAATGATTTTCCGCGAGAATATAGCTTATCTCTTATATAAAACTATTTGCCATCAATATTTATGAGGATACATAAAGCATGCAGCAGTAAGAAAAATAAAACCAAAATAAATTAAAAAGAAAAGAAGTTATTTTAGCTCTGAAATAACGTATTGTAAGTAATGTATGATTTGAATACTATTTCCATTTATCAGTAAAAGCAAAAGAAAAGTAACAATTACATTTTACAGCTGAATATTAAAATTATAGTTTGCAAGAAGAAGGCGTTAGACTTCAGTTTTAAAGCTTTGCAGATTTCTTGCATTTTTAACTTTATCTTGAAGTTTGTTGAATAATTTTACACCAAAGTGTTTTATTGATCTTGCACATCTTTCTGTTCAAAAAAGACGTGGTTTGACATTTGTTCGAGTTCTGAAGGCATATTCTGGGGTTTCTTCTTCTTGCATGTTCAAATTATGTTTAATTAAATGATTTTTTATTTTTTAGAATGCTATTAGCGTCTGAGAGATGCAATATTTGCGAATATCTAGCCTATTACAATATAACAGCTGACTTGATGTCCTCCGCGGTAAATTTAAGATGTTTTTAATTACTTTATTTTGTAATTAATTTATAAGTTGCTCTGAGCAAACATTCCATATTGGATTCAAATAGTTAATATATGACATGAACAACGAGTGGTATAGAAGCCATAGTTGTCTTTTTGGAATTAATTTCCGATTTCTATATATCGAGAAATTCAGTGGTATTAATTTATTTCCAGCTTGTTTATGTGTTCTCGCCAATTTAGATTTGCGTCCAGCCAAATGCCAAGGTATTTTAGACTCTCGACCCTCGTTATAAAACTACCATCTAGATGAATTCCCTTCAGATCGTTCATACCGGGAATATTTGTATAGTTGTTAAATATTATAAAATTTGTTTTCGAGATATTCATTTTCAGCAAATTACGTTCAAACATTTCAAAAGTTTCTTTATATCCGTTTGGATATTGACTAATAGTTCGTCTAGAGTATCAGTAGCATACAAGAAGGTCCCGTCATCGGCATAAAATTGTGGTTTTCCATTTAACTCGAGTTTAAATATATTGTTGATGTATATTACAAATAGAGTTGCGGCTAATTTTTATCCTTGAGGAACACCAGTTTTAATAGTTATAATTAAATTTTTGTATCTTTTATTTGGACAAATTGCTTTCTATCAATTAAAAAACTTTCGAAGAGTTTAAAGGCAGTGCCATTAACTCCCAACTCTCTAAGCTTTTGTATCATGATGTAAAGATTTACTGAGTCAAACGATTTGCTAAGATCAATCGCCAGCATAGCAACGTACTTTTTCTATCTAAATTTTCATATAGAACTTCTGTACAATTGATGCATGCGGACAAAGTACTTGAGTTTTCTGTAAATCCAAACTGATTATCGCTAATTATGTCATTAATTTTAATGAATTCTTTCAATATGTTTAATAAAATACTTTCAAATACTTTGCCAATTGGACTTAATTTCGTTATAGGTCTATAATTTGAACAGACTTCCTTGCTTCCACTTTTGTGAATTGGAACTACTGATCCAATTTTTAACTCCTCTGGATACTGATCACTTATTTATTTATTTATTTATTTTATTTATTACGACTCTTAGAGCCTAGATCAACACTTAAAAATATTATTGCATTAATTAACAATAATTAGCAATATGTACTATGTATGAGATTGAACTTGAATTTGTATTTGAATTTGAATTTGAAACATGAATTTGAGTTTATATTTGAAACATGTAATACATTCATTAATAAATTTTGCTAATGGACCAGTAAGTTCGCCTTTATATTTCTGTACCAGTCGCGCAGAGATTCCGTCATGTCCGTTGGCCGACTTTGGGTTAAGACTACCAATTGCTAAACGTACCTCTTCAGTATGACCTTGAAATACTCTAAAAGGATGTATTATTCCATTTACCGGATCAGAAGAGTACTCAAAACTGTCTGGCGTATTTATAATGTTTATAAAGTAATTATTAAAAGCATCAGCTATCTCTGAAGGGTCTGTAGTATTGGTTTCATTATATTATATCTGCGTGATATATGAGGACGAGGTATTATTTTGTCCATAAACAATTTGATTTAAGATCTTCCACGTTTTAGTGCTAGATACAATATTTTCTTCTATCCGCCTTCCATAGAACTCTTTTCGTACATTGTCCAGTTTGTTGCGCGTTTGGGTCTTGAAAATCCCAAATTGGTTTTCGAAATACAAGTTATTGATGCATTTCCTCTTTAATTTGTAAAATTTGTTTCTCTCTTTGATTAGAGATAATATTTCGTTATTCATCCATGGCTCCTTAACAACTTTATTTGTTTTTTTTTTATTTTTTGTGCATTTTTCAATACTACTACATAGCTGTTTATGAAATTCCGAAAAGGTAGATTGGGTTATTATATTATTTATATGTTTATTTTTTTCAAAGAGGTAGTAATCAAAAACTTTCATTTCGGTTTCCTGATTTTCAATGTTTGTTATATTGTTATTTACAGTCAAAGCTAGGAGTCTATGATCAGATATCACATTATCATCTAACGACAAAGTATATGTGTAATCAACTAAATCAGTTAGAGCATGATCAGTGATAGTTTTAGAAGAGAAACCCTTTATTTAATACCGCATTTACATATTTACTTAATTCTCTCTTTGACGATAATAAATTTATATTAAAATCTCCAACTACGATAAACCTCTTGAATCTCAAAATATATTTTCGAATTTTTCCACGAAAGAACTAATATCGCACGCGCAGCATATATAGACACACGACGTGTGCATATTTCCTTAAATTAACTTTATGGTCAAAAAGCTACTTCCTTCATATTCTAATTCAGATACTAGAGAAGATAGAACCGTTCTATGTACAAAAAACGTGCATCCACCTGCTCTATTTGATATACAATTTGCAAAATAAGCATTATAATCTTTCAAATTGAAAAAAAAAAAAATGTTTGCCACATCAACTAAATGATTTTTGGACTAAGAGCTGACAATAAAATTAATTTTTTCACTTTAAAATTTTGTTTTTGTTTTCCATGATGTGTTTAATAAATGTATACAGAATATAAAATGACATCACAAAACGAGGATTTTCAAAATTAAAAAAAATTAAATAACTTACTAATAAAAAGTACAAGCAATATTTTCTGAAATGAAGTTCTTCTTTTATTCAGCACACTCGAGATAATGATATAACAACCATAAAAAAATGGTCATAAAAACATTTCTTTCAAACCCACTTATTGCTGGTTCAATCTTCTATCGACCAATCCAAAGATTCGAGTCGTTGGGGCTTCGATTTACAGAAAAGATCGGTTATTTCTTCAATGTCCGTTTCCATTTCTTTGTGACGTTCCCTAGTGCCAGACCAGTCAGTCGATTTTCAGACATGTTGACTCTCAAATAAGTCTTCAAGCGATAGTCGCAAATATTTGCAACAGTGTCGTCACGATTGGAAAAAATGAAGAAAAGTGTTCTGATTTAATGATTTTCAGGGCATCAGTAGCTGTTTGAGCACCCTTGAATGGATCAATTTTGCAATGGTAATGCCACAATAAAATCTCATTTTCAGCACTGTCTCATTGTGACTGGTGATATCTTCTTTATAAACTTTAGCAGCAAGTACAATTTCTTCAATCGTTACTCCTGCAGAGTATGCTGTAATCAGTCCCTCCAGAGGCAGTACTTTTAAAAATTCACCTTTGAACCTTGACGTCAATGGAGAAATCATGTAGTCCAGGAAAGGGTAGTAAATTTTAGCTCTGTAATTCGGGTTTAGCCTCTAGCCCTTTTTAGGCCCTCTTTAAAATGTTTGCCATTTTTTGACTCCAAATCTATTTGGGCAACTCGGATTGTGAAATTTTGTAATGTGTGTATCAAATGACATTGGGTTTTTTTTTATTTTTTTCGTTATGATGATGTGGCAGCTTGGTAATCAGCTGATAATAAAACATTAATCTATTATCAAGTGTCATCACTTACACAACGTAGAAGTGAAAAGGTAAGGAAATATTTTGCATAAAATGCCACTAAAGAATTTTTTTTATCAGATATTTAATAAAAAAGCAAGTGCCAGCAACAGCAGAAAACTTCGAAAATGATGAAAGCGATGAAAGTGATGAAAGTCGTTTCGATGACAAGACGAGCCATATGTGCCGGCGTTAAGTTTTTTTTTTATATTTGGCGGAACAAAGTAATTACTGCTTACTTAACGTATTTTTATTATTAAAAAATATAAATAGAATTATAACAAGTAAGGACGGGGCTAACAATATGCTGTTAAGTTTTTATCGAGTAGAGCCCTCTATGCCATTTATTTCAACTTTCAGAGCTTCCTAACCATAAGAAAGTGAGTTTAATTCAATTTCTGTAAAAAATGCGAGATGCATTCGGTAAAAATATTCACAGTAGACAATTTTTGGCATCTAAAACCATACCGTGTGTCCACAGTATGCCGTTACGTGCAGCGTATGATACCTCAACCTTGCACGTAATGACTGACTGCGAACAGACGGGTTTTATCTCGCTCTCTGTTTTTTATTCTTTTCGTCCAGTTTTTATTTATTTATTTTTCCTATTACGATATCTGGTGTAAGTGATAAGTATGGTGCCAAGTGCGACAAACATTTTTCTCGTTCGGATACCATTATTATGCCTTGTGGTGGCTTTTGCAAGAATGTCTACCATCGTTCTTGCTGTGAAGCATATATGTAATAATTCTATATCACTACTACTGAACTGTGCAGTCTGTCAAACATTACAGTACAGATATACAACGAGAGAAGGAGACATAATCTCAAGGCTGTCGTTAAATTTTTGTAAAAAAGGAGCTTAAATATATGTATATTTCAACAAACCGTCTTGTTCCTATCAATATTGGACATTAGGCTATTTCGTTCACCAAATGAAAAAGTAAGCTTTTGTTTTCCATTAGTATTATAAAATTTTTATTGCTTTAAGAACTCGCAGGAGAACGAGCATGGATTCGAGGAATATATCTCTTCATTGCGTGATGCTAATGGCACCCTTCTGGTTCAATCTGGCCGGAAAACAGGATTTCTTGGTATGATCGTTGCTTTAAGAAATATTTTTCCCCTATCTGAGAATCTTAAAAATTTTGGCATGACATACCTTTTAACTCATAAGCTTTCACAAAACTTCCTGGAAACCTTTTTTGGTGCAGTTAAGGCAAGAGGGGGTTTCAACAACAATCCCAACGCAGTTCAATTTATATGTGCATATAGACGACTCTTAGTAAGGCAAAGTTAAGTGCGATTGGAAGTGGGGATTGCACCTTCGACGGCATTTCCATTCTAGAGGCGTCATCAGCGTCTACTAGTATCCTTAAAAAAATAGCGAGGTAATAGATTTCGAGTTAGCAAATGTTTATGTTAATACGATGTGGGGATTGTCTGTATATGTGGACAATGTTGTTCGTTATATTGCTGGCTATGTTGCTTGGAAGGTACAAAAGAAAATAAAATGTTCCACATGTCAAGGGCAATTGATAGGCGAAGAAATGCCTTTACTTTCAGCGCACAAAAATAAAGGTCCGTTTGTGGCACCATCTGTGGACGTATGTAATATTTGTATAGTGTCCGAGAAAGCTTTAAGACAAGTTCTCAAGGCATGTCCAATTGGAAATGAAAAATTAAGTTTAATAAATAAAATTTTTCAAAATACAAGTGATGCATTCTCGCATAGTATCATGGACGATCAAAAATTTATTTAACAATGACATCTTTAATAATCACCGTACACAGCGTGTAAGGAAGTAATAAGTTTTTATTTGGATATTCGTTTGTTTTTTGAAACGAAAAAAACACGGACGAAAAAGAGTATGTTACAAAATTGATATTATTTCAACACCAATAGCAGCCAGCCCAGTACTCATATTTTGTTTACTTCATCAAAAATATTCTTCATAAAGAAACTCAAAATAAGTAAAATGTTGAAAATGTTTATATGTATATCGTTTGTTCAAGCTAATTCACTTTAAATTACTTTTAAAAACGTTTAAATACATGCTTGTTGGGATATTTTTATACATGTATATTTGAATTTTTTTCATTTCAAAAATATGAATTCTTCGCCTTGTTGTTTTTTTTTGCTATTTATGAAATAATGTACTTTGTATGCGTGCAGCCCATGTTTAAATAATAAATATATCAAGCATTATATTGTATTTGTTGGCCTTTTCATTGTTTAATCGACTAAACTGAGGTTTTATAACAATTAGTATGAAGAAGTTGGGTACAGGGGACAGTGACCCCGCACACACGCTACTACAGTTCACTAACACCAACAAAGCCCGCGCATGCGCAGAACATACATTTGCACAGTTTCAGCAAATAGTGATTGACAGAAAATTTGCACATTAGGAAGATATTGATATAGAAGTATTATATATAAGTTGTGAAGGCAACTTTTCAGAGTACGACGTGAATTTGCTTACGAAGAACCGCCACCTCAGTTATATCAAAAATTATCGAAAATAAAGATGTTGCAGGGACGAAAAATCGTGTGAAGCAAGCTTCACAAAACTTCAGTATGTCACATTCACCACTTCCACAGCAGAATTGGTTAACTACCACTGTCTGTTTTTGGTATTTAATAATTATTTATACACTTTTTATTCAGCTAATGTGTTCAGAATTTACATTTTTACACTCTAAAACTACAATCAGTGTATTTTGTGCGCTTAAATTATGTTAAAAATTGTATTAAATTTTTGGTGCGGTGAAAGTGACCTACTAGGATTTTGTTACGCTCCGCTGCTTTCCACCGAAGTGTGCGCCTGCAACATTTTTATTTTCGATAATATTTGGTTATATGTGCGCGGATTGCCTAAATGCCTACGCCCAGCTTTTTAACGCCTATGACGCTGTGTTGGCATACCATAAAGCTACATTGGAGTCCACAATGCTTGCCTTGGACCTTAAATTTAAGGATTTGTTTGCGGAGATGGCTGATATAAAAAATGATATTAAAAAACATTTTAAAGATAATGAACAAGACTCTAACAAAAACAATGAAAGGTGTGTGGAGGTGATGGCTGATGGCATAAGTAAAATAAAAAATGTTGTCAGCTCTATCAGTAATCCGAACTCGTTGAGTAGTGGTAATATTAATTGCGCGTTCAAACCTCATACTCTATCGATTTCACCTACACTAATTCAGCCATATATACCTTGCCATTTGCTCGTCCGATCACCTGTTTATGCAAGTCCAATTTCTGCTGATAACAATAGTGAGCCTTTTTGTGTACACTCAGCCACCCCCTCGCGTGATTTCAATACACAAATGTCTTATGCTAAACGATTGACAGCACCTGTTAATACTGCTGATATTCCCAATACAACTGTTAACCCCAGTGCTGCTGCTAACTTTGCAATGTCTAGTCAAAGAGGATAAATATAATAAGAGCCGTCACTCGTTATTTTTGAGGCATTTACTCGATGTAAACTGTGAGGTAGTCGCTACTTTTGTTTTATGAGGGACATTTTTGAATTGCCTTCCATTTATCCATGCGGTGTTGTCACTTTATGCAAACGTGTTTTTTGGAAAGAGAATTAAATAATTAATTAACTACAGTCAGAAAAATAAACACAAATACCCCAGAAATTGTATAGAAGATATTTATAAACATCTCGCCCAAAAAAAAAGTAGCGACTACCCCATAGTTTACATCGAGTAAATGCCTCAAAAATAACGAGTGACGGCTCTTATTATATTTATCCTCTTTGGTCTAGTAAGAACAAGACTCCAGCTTCAAAAAACAAAGCTAATGCTATTGGCAACAGCACTAATTCTGTTAATGCTGATGATTCTGATAGTGTAAATGTTCCTGCACCTGTTAATACTGCTGATATTCCCAATACAACTGTTGACCCCAGTGCTGCTGCTAACATTGCAATATCTAGTGAGAACAAGGCTCCAGCTTCGAAAAACAAAGCGAATGCTGTTGGGAACAGCACTAATTCTGTTAATGCTGATGATTCTGATGCTGTTAATGTTCCTGCTATTCAACCCAATTCTGGTAATGATTCAACTGCTGTAACAACAACCGCACTCGCAGCCCCAATCACAGCCCCTGTTTCTGAATCGGTTGATTTAGAAACTGGTGCTCCTAGGAAGGTGACTGCTGTTTCCCCCCGTAGGTCCATTTTTGTATCACGGCTCCACGCATCGCTGACGGAAGCTGATATATCTAGCTACGTATGCTCCAAGCTTGGTGTTGAACTTAAAAGCAATATTAATGTTTATATGTTTAATTTTAAGTCTGGAAGAGAGATCTCTTCTTTCAGAATCTTAGTTCCTGACAAATTTTTTGGTAGGGTATTAGATTCTACTTTCTGACCGAAACATTATGTGGTGCATTTGTTTACTAGAAAGTCGAACCGTGACCGCGCTACCTTAAATACCTCAAAAAACTTGCCAGGCAACACTCCAGAAGTGGTACAAACTTAAATTATGTCTTATCAAGCGCAAATAATATCTCGCTTATTGAATACCAAACTAACGGAAATTTTTCTACTGAGTCATGAGAGTTCTTATGATGTACTCGTTTTTACTGAGACTTGGCTAAAACCAACAGTTTTTAATGCTGAAGTTTTATGGAGTACGTTTAAAGTGTTTAGAAAAGACCGACTGGCCAGAGCTGGTGGAGGTGTATTAATTGCCGCTCAAACTAGGTTTTCTGCGGAGGAACTACATTTTACAAATCTGACATTTCCTTATATTTGAATCATTCCTCAATAGTGAAATCTGTGTGCAGTACTGCCAGGACCTGTGATTCTGTCACTGTACTTGGCGATTTTAATCTGCCATGTGTGTCATGGTGTCTTATCGACGGGAAGTTAGTCCCTACTTCTTCTTGCGCTATCCACTATGATTTCGTAAACGAGTTTGCAGATTTTTGAGTTTTTCAAATGAACAACATTTAGAATAAATTCGGTAAATGCTTGGATTTAATTTTCTCAGACGATTCAAATTGTTTTGTAAATCTATGCGATCCCCTTGCCTTGCCTGAAGATGTGCATCATCCTGCTCTCGCGATGTTTATGGAATCTCATAATTTATCTGAGCATACCTCCAACGTAGTGCGAAAGACCCCTCACCGGTTTCTGTTTAGAAAAGCCAATTGGTCTAAAGTAATACTCGAAGTATCGAGAATAAATTGGCCTGAGTACGATGGGGATATTGATGAGAGTATATCCCATTTTAATAATGTACTATACGGAATATTTAAAAAATGCATACCTACGTCCGAAACCACTGCTTTATCATCATCGGCTTGGTGCACTAAACAATTGAAACGCCTGAAAAATCAGAAGACGCGTTCATTCAAACGTTACAAACTTTCTGGATCAATGACTGCCTATGCCGCCTACTCAATTTTACGTCACAAACATAACACATTGAACAGAATTTGTTACAAGAACTATATCAGTAGGATTAAAAGCCAAATTTTTGTCAATCCTAAGTCCTTTTACAGCTTCGTTAATTCAAAAAGGAAGATAAAAGGGTTTCCTTCTACAATGAAGCTAAATGATCAGATTTCTAACTATAGCTTCGAAATTGCTAACATATTTGCAGATTTCTTCGAATGTAATTATTCAAACACCTATTTTATTACCCGCCATCGAATTATCCTTTCAGATTGTCTCCTCTGTATTCCTAGTCAGTCCCATATATATGTACTTATGATGTTTTAACTCATCTGGAAAATCTAAACATTTCTTACTCTAATGGTCCGGATCAAATTCCGTCGGTAATGCTGAAATCTTGTGCTCGTTATTTATATCGAACTCTACCCTGTTTGTTTAATGCGACCTTGAAGCAAGGGGTATTCCCTAAGAAGTGGAAAGAATCATTCATTATACCACTGCATAAAAATGGAAGCAGAACGTGTGTTATAAGTTATAGAGGAATAGCCAACTCAACACTATTCCTAAGCTATTTGAATCGATTATCACAAAACAGATTGCTTTTAGAGTATCTTCATTAATTGGCTTTTCACAACTTGGCTTTTGCAATGGCAAATCAATGGTGTCCAACTTTCTTGAGTTTACAACCTTTGTATCCAACAGTTTTACGACTGTTCGGCCGGGGTGCGTCTGCTCCTGAGTCGGTGGGCGCACCGAGTCGATCTCAATGTGAATGGGTGTATTTGAAAATAAATAAGGGAAGACGAGAATTTCTCGTTATAAATTATAGGCTTTATTATGTAGAGCTACGAAATATTAAGGCAACAATATTACCTGGATGTATTGTTGAAAACGGTAGAGATCGCTGGCGGCAGATGTAAGCTAGTTGACTGCTAAAATCAAAGAGGCCGGTTGTATCGAACGCTACAACCGTTGACCCGCAAAATCCTCCATGCACATGCATATGGCGGTGATGGTGAGGGTGGCTATAAGTTAAAGTCGAGTATCGAGTATCGAATTGCAGAGTTGCATTAGCGGGATCGCAATCAGATGCGGAAAAGTTAGGCATCCTGCCTAAACATGCCGCCCCCCTTGCGATACGCAACATCGTTTTTACCCCCCACCGATCTCCGAACGCTGAAGAGGAACGAGAAAAAACATTTACATTAAAACTAAACTTAACCTAGATCGCGTATTTCGCCTGCGTCGCGGGTGGCCGGGGGTCCTGCATTGCGCAGCATGCCACCTAAGCTGGGATTTCATTTATGATAAAGTATACGTGAATATTTCTAGCCATTGGATTATACATAATTCTTATAATATATAGAATCCATAAAGTAAGAGTGCTGGACGAAGAGGCCGAGGTCTCCGTTCCAGACTGCCAAAATTTTGTTGTCTCCTTTTTTTGTAGGGGGACGTGTGGCACCTTATGGAGGTGCCAGGGCAAGTGGCCGTGAGGTTGGTTGGGTGATGATTATTAGTGCTTTCGGAATGGACGTGATTTCGAGCAGCTTATACATATTTAACAAAACCAGTAAGATTGCGGTGAGTGGGAGGTTGGAACGGACGTGATTCCAAGCCACCCGCGCAAAATTACTTGTTTTGGTGTTAAGCGTAGGACGCTGGAATGGACGTGATTCCAAGCCAACCCCCCAAATCATTGCGTATTTAAGTTAATTAGTAAATATTTCATTGTATATTAAAATAAATAAATAAAGCGAGTTTAAACGGAGCGTAGAGCCCGACGAAATTATGCATTTCATTGTGTGCGACAGCTCGTGACGAATAGCGAAAATCGTAAATAAATTCGAAAGTCCGCCAACTGCATGTGCTTATACGAAGTGAATGATTTAACACGGGATATTCACCCCTATTCTGCATTTCGATTACGTTCCCGTTCCACGCTCCGCTTTAATCGAAGCTTGGTATTCTGCATTACGACGGAATCGTAAAGAGAAGAGGAAGAGCAAATGATTTTTCGAAATCAGCTGTTGGTACGGAATGGAACAAAATAAATTAAAGAAAATTTGTAAAAAAACACTGAAAAACGTTTATATTTTATTGTCCACGCCATTTTGTACAAAAAAAAAGCAATAGAATATATTGCCGCAGTGTTATATTTTTTTGAGTGAAGTGCTTTCATAATTGTAAGTGTGTTTTTGTCGTTCTTTTGGCCAATTCCCTGCCGTGGCCGTCGAGTTTTGTTAAAACGGATTCCTGCACGAATATAGTTGAAATTTTCTGAATTTTAAGGATGCAAATTTCATTGCACTGTCCTAAATTACTTTATAAAGGTTTATTTATTCTTTCCGCAAGGATTGTTTACGTTTTCGCTTCACCTTCCTCTACGCCGGCAGCTTGCTTTGGCATATAACTGGACCCAACGAACAGACACAAATTATAGCTGTCTATTATAATGGAATCAATAGCCGCGGCGTTATTTGTGGAGTTGGAAAGCAACGCATACGAAAATGGCGGTTTATAAACTTTAGCAGCAAGTACAATTTCTTCAATCGTTACTCCTGCAGAGTATGCTGTAATCAGTCCCTCCAGAGGCAGTATTTTCAAAAATTCACCTTTGAACCTTGACGTCAATGGAGAAATCATGTAGTCCAGGAAAGGGTAGTAAATTTTAGCTCTGTAATTCGGGTTTAGCCTCTAGCCCTTTTTAGGCCCTCTTTAAAATGTTTGCCATTTTTTGACTCCAAATCTATTTGGGCAACTCGGATTGTGAAATTTTGTAATGTGTGTATCAAATGACATTGGGTTTTTTTTTTATTTTTTTCGTTATGATGATGTGGCAGCTTGGTAATCAGCTGATAATAAAACATTAATTTATTATCAAGTGTCATCACTTACACAACGTAGAAGTGAAAAGGTAAGGAAATATTTTGCATAAAACGCCACTAAAGAATTTTTTTATCAGATATTTAATAAAAAAGCAAGTGCCAGCAACAGCAGAAAACTTCGAAAATGATGAAAGCGATGAAAGTGATGAAAGTCGTTTCGATGACAAGACGAGCCATATGTGCCGGCGTTAAGTTTTTTTTTATATTTGGCGGAACAAAGTAATTACTGCTTACTTAACGTATTTTTATTATTAAAAAATATAAATAGAATTATAACAAGTAAGGACGGGGCTAACAATATGCTGTTAAGTTTTTATCGAGTAGAGCCCTCTATGCCATTTATTTCAACTTTCAGAGCTTCCTAACCATAAGAAAGTGAGTTTAATTCAATTTCTATAAAAAATGCGAGATGCATTCGGTAAAAATATTCACAGTAGGAAATTTTTGGCATTTAAAACCATACCGTGTGTCCACAGTATGCCGTTACGTGCAGCGTATGATACCTCAACCTTGCACGTAATGACTGACTGCGAACAGACGGGTTTTATCTCGCTCTCTGTTTTTTATTCTTTTCGTCCAGTTTTTATTTATTTATTTTTCCTATTACGACATCTGGTGTAAGTGATAAGTATGGTGCCAAGTGCGACAAGCATTTTTCTCGTTCGGATACCATTATTGTGCCTTGTGGTGGCTTTTGCAAGAATGTCTACCATCGTTCTTGCTGTGAAGCATATATGTAATAATTCTATATCACTACTACTGAACTGTGCAGTCTGTCAAACATTACAGTACAGATATACAACGAGAGAAGGAGACATAATCTCAAGGCTGTCGTTAAATTTTTGTAAAAAAGGAGCTTAAATATATGTATATTTCAACAAACCGTCTTGTTCCTATCAATATTTGACATTAGGCTATTTCGTTCACCAAATGAAAAAGTAAGCTTTTGTTTTCCATTAGTATTATAAAATTTTTATTGTTTTAAGAACTCGCAGGAGAACGAGCATGGATTCGAGGAATATATCTCTTCATTGCGAGATGCTAATGGCACCCTTCTGGTTCAATCTGGCCGGAAAACTGGATTTCTTGGTATGATCGTTGCTTTAAGAAATATTTTTCCCCTATCTGAGAATCTTAAAAATTTTGGCATGACATACCTTTTAACTTATAAGCTTTCACAAAACTTCCTGGAAACCTTTTTTGGTGCAGTTAGGGCAAGAGGGGGTTTCAACAACAATCCCAACGCAGTTCAATTTAAAAGTGCATATAGACGACTCTTAGTAAGGCAAAGTTAAGTGCGATTGGAAGTGGGGATTGCACCTTCGACGGCATTTCCATTCTAGAGGCGTCATCAGCGTCTACTAGTATCCTTAAAAAAATAGCGAGGTAATAGATTTCGAGTTAGCAAATGTTTATGTTAATACGATGTGGGGATTGTCTGTATATGTGGACAATGTTGTTCGTTATATTGCTGGCTATGTTGCTTGGAAGGTACAAAAGAAAATAAAATGTTCCACATGTCAAGGGCAATTGATAGGCGAAGAAATGCCTTTACTTTCAGCGCACAAAAATAAAGGTCCGTTTGTGGCACCATCTGTGGACGTATGTAATATTTGTATAGTGTCAGAGAAAGCTTTAAGACAAGTTCTCAAGGCATGTCCAATTGGAAATGAAAAATTAAGTTTAATAAATAAAATTTTTCAAAATACACGTGATACATTCTCGCATAGTATCATGGACGATCAAAAATTTATTTAACAATGACATCTTTAATAATCACCGTACACAGCGTGTAAGGAAGTAATAAGTTTTTATTTGGATATTCGTTTGTTTTTTGAAACGAAAAAAACACGGACGAAAAAGAGTATGTTACAAAATTGATATTATTTCAACACCAATAGCAGCCAGCCCAGTACTCATATTTTGTTTACTTCATCAAAAATATACTTCATAAAGAAACTCAAAATAAGTAAAATGTTGAAAATGTTTATATGTATATCGTTTGTTCAAGCTAATTCACTTTAAATTACTTTTAAAAACGTTTAAATACATGCTTGTTGGGATATTTTTATACATGTATATTTGAATTTTTTTCATTTCAAAAATATGAATTCTTCGCCTTGTTGTTTTTTTGTTTGCTATTTATGAAATAATGTACTTTGTATGCGTGCAGCCCATGTTTAAATAATAAATATATCAAGCATTATATTGTATTTGTTGGCCTTTTCATTGTTTAATCGACTAAACTGAGGTTTTATAACAATTAGTATGAAGAAGTTGGGTACAGGGGACAGTGACCCGTTGTTACCCCTTTAATAATTTTTTGTACACGCTACTACAGTTCACTAACACCAACAAAGCCCGCGCATGCGCAGAACATACATTTGCACAGTTTCAGCAAATAATGATTGACAGAAAATTTGCACATTAGGAAGATATTGATATAGAAGTATTATATATAAGTTGTAAAGGCAACTTTTCAGAGTACGACGTGAATTTGCTTACGAAGAACCGCCACCTCAGTTATATCAAAAATTATCGAAAATAAAGATGTTGCAGGGACGAAAAATCGTGTGAATCAGGCTTCACAAAACTTCAGTATGTCACATTCACCACTTACCACAGCAGAATTGGTTAACTACCACTGTCTGTTTTTGGTATTTAATAATTATTTATACACTTTTTATTCAGCTAATGTGTTCAGAATTTACATTTTTACACTCTAAAACTACAATCAGTGTATTTTGTGCGCTTAAATTATGTTAAAAATTGTATTAAAGTTTTTGGTGCGGTGAAAGTGACCTACTAGGATTTTGTTACGCTCCGCTGCTTTCCGAAGTTTGCGCCTGCAACATCTTTATTTTCGATAATATTTGGTTATATGTGCGCGGATTGCCTAAATGCCTACGCCCAGCTTTTTAACGCCTATGACGCTGTGTTGGCATACAATAAAGCTACATTGGAGTCCACAATGCTTGCCTTGGACCTTAAATTTAAGGATTTGTTTGCGGAGATGGCTGATATAAAAAATGTTATTAAAAAACATTTTAAAGATAATGAACAAGACTCTAACAAAAACAATGAAAGGTGTGTGGAGGTGATGGCTGATGGCATAAATAAAATAAAAAATGTTGTCAGCTCTATCAGTAATCCGAACTCGTTGAGTAGTGGTAATATTAATTGCGCGTTCAAACCTCATACTCGATCGATTTCACCTACACTAATGCAGCCATGTATACATTGCCATTTGCTCGTCCGATCACCTGTTTATGCAAGTCCAATTTCTGCTGATAACAATAGTGAGCCTTTTTGTGTACACTCAGCCACCCCCTCGCGTGATTTCAATACACAAATGTCTTATGCTAAACGATTGACAGCACCTGTTAATACTGCTGATATTCCCAATACAACTGTTAACCCCAGTGCTGCTGCTAACTTTGCAATGTCTAGTCAAAGAGGATAAATATAATAAGAGCCGTCACTCGTTATTTTTGAGGCATTTACTCGATGTAAACTGTGAGGTAGTCGCTACTTTTGTTTTATGAGGGACATTTTTGAATTGCCTTCCATTTATCCATGCGGTGTTGTCACTTTATGCAAACGTGTTTTTTGGAAAGAGAATTAAATAATTAATTAACTACAGTCAGAAAAATAAACACAAATACCCCATGAAATTGTATAGAAGATATTTATAAACATCTCGCCCAAAAAAAAAAAAAGTAGCGACTACCCCATAGTTTACATCGAGTAAATGCCTCAAAAATAACGAGTGACGGCTCTTATTATATTTATCCTCTTTGGTCTAGTAAGAACAAGACTCCAGCTTCAAAAAACAAAGCTAATGCTATTGGCAACAGCACTAATTCTGTTAATGCTGATGATTCTGATGTGTAAATGTTCCTACACCTGTTAATACTGCTGATATTCCCAATACAACTGTTGACCCCAGTGCTGCTGCTAACATTGCAATATCTAGTAAGAACAAGGCTCCAGCTTCGAAAAACAAAGCGAATGCTGTTGGGAACAGCACTAATTCTGTTAATGCTGATGATTCTGATGCTGTTAATGTTCCTGCTATTCAACCCAATTCTGGTAATGATTCAACTGCTTTCTGAATCGGTTGCTTTAGAAACTGGTGCTCCTAGGAAGGTGACTGCTGTTTCCCCCCGTAGGTCCATTTTTGTATCACGGCTCCACGCATCGCTGACGAAAGCTGATATATCTAGCTACGTATGCTCCAAGCTTGGTGTTGAACTTAAAAGCAATATTAATGTTTATATGTTTAATTTTATGTCTGGAAGAGAGATCTCTTCTTTCAGAATCTTAGTTCCTGACAAATTTTTTGGTAGGGTATTAGATTCTACTTTCTGACCGAAACACTATGTGGTGCATTTGTTTACTAGAAAGTCGAACCGTGACCGCGCTACCTTAAATACCTCAAAAAACTTGCCAGGCAACACTCCAGAAGTGGTACAAACTTAAATTATGTCTTATCAAGCGCAAATAATATCTCGCTTATTAATTTTGTCAGAACGTTAGTACCAAACTAACGGAAATTTTTCTACTGTGTCATGAGAGTTTTTATGATGTACTCGTTTTTACTGAGACTTGGCTAAAGCCAACAGTTTTTAATGCTAAAGTTTTATGGAGTACGTTTAAAGTGTTTAGAAAAGACCGACTGGCCAGAGCTGGTGGAGGTGTATTAATTGCCGCTCAAACTAGGTTTTCTGCGGAGGAACTACATTTTACAAATCTGACATTTCCTTATATTTGAATCATTCCTCAATAGTGAAATCTGTGTGCAGTACTGCCAGGACCTGTGATTCTGTCACTGTACTTGGCGATTTTAATCTGCCATGTGTGTCATGGTGTCTTATCGACGGGAAGTTAGTCCCTACTTCTTCTTGCGCTATCCACTATGATTTCGTAAACGAGTTTGCAGATTTTTGAGTTTTTCAAATGAACAACATTTAGAATAAATTCGGTAAATGCTTGGTTTTAATTTTCTCAGACGATTCAAATTGTTTTGTAAATCTATGCGATCCCCTTGCCTTGCCTGAAGATGTGCATCATCCTGCTCTCGCGATGTTTATGGAATCTCATAATTTATCTGAGCATACCTCCAACGTAGTGCGAAAGACCCCTCACCGGTTTCTGTTTAGAAAAGCCAATTGGTCTAAAGTAATACTCGAAGTATCGAGAATAAATTGGCCTGAGTACGATGGGGATATTGATGAGAGTATATCCCATTTTAATAATGTACTATACGGAATATTTAAAAAATGCATACCTACGTCCGAAACCACTGCTTTATCATCATCGGCTTGGTGCACTAAACAATTGAAACGCCTCATTCAAACGTTACAAACTTTCTGGATCAATGACTGCCTATGCCGCCTACTCAATTTTACGTCACAAACATAACACATTGAACAGAATTTGTTACAAGAACTATATCAGTAGGATTAAAAGCCAAATTTTTGTCAATCCTAAGTCCTTTTACAGCTTCGTTAATTCAAAACGGAAGATAAAAGGGTTTCCTTCTACAATGAAGCTAAATGATCAGATTTCTAACTATAGCTTCGAAATTGCTAACATATTTGCAGATTTCTTCGAATGTAATTATTCAAACACCTATTATTACCCGCCATCGAATTATCCTTTCAGATTGTCTCCTCTGTATTCCCAGTCAGTCCCATATATATGTACTTATGATGTTTTAACTCATCTGGAAAATCTAAAAATTTCTTACTCTAGTGGTCCGGATCAAATTCCGTCGGTAGTGCTGAAATCTTGTGCTCGTTACTTATATCGAACTCTACCCTGTTTGTTTAATGCGACCTTGAAGCAAGGGGTATTCCCTAAGAAGTGGAAAGAATCATTCATTATACCACTGCATAAAAATGGAAGCAGAACGTGTGTTATAAGTTATAGAGGAATAGCCAACTCAACACTATTCCTAAGCTATTTGAATCGATTATCACAAAACAGATTGCTTTTACAGTATCTTCATTAATTGGCTTTTCACAACTTGGCTTTTGCAATGGCAAATCAATGGTGTCCAACTTTCTTGAGTTCACAACCTTTGTATCCAACAGTTTTACGACTGTTCGGCCGGGGTGCGTTTGCTCCTGAGTCGGTGGGCGCACGAGTCCATCTCAATGTGAATGGGTGTATTTGAAAATAAATAAGGGAAGACGAGAGTTTCTCGTTATAAATTATAGGCTTTATTATGTAGAGCTACGAAATATTAAGGCAACAATATTACCTGGATGTAGTGTTGAAAACGGTAGAGATCGCTGGCGGCAGATGTAAGCTGGTTGGCTGCTAAAATCAAAGAGGCCGGTTGTATCGAATGCGACAACCGTTGACCCGCAAAATCCTCCATGCACATGCATATGGCGGTGATGGTGTGGGTGGCTATAAGTTAAAGTGGAGTATCGAATTGCAGAGTTGCATTAGGGGGATCGCAATCAGATGCGGAAAAGTTAGGCATCCTGCGTAAACATGCCGCCCCCCTTGCGATACGCAACATCGTTTTTACCCCCACCGATCTCCGACCGCTGAAGAGGAACGAGAAAACACATTTGCATTAAAACTAAACTTAACCTAGATCGCGTATTTCGCCTGCGTCGCGGGTGGCCGGGGGTCCTGCCCGACTTGCGCAGCATGCCACCTAAGCTGGGATTTCATTTATGATAAAGTATACGTGAATATTTCTAGCCATTGGATTATACATAATTCTTATAATATATAGAATCCATAAAGTAAGAGTGCTGGACGAAGAGGCCGAGGTCTCCGTTCCAGACTGCCAAAATTTTTTTTTCTCCTTTTTTTGGTGGGGGACGGGTGGCACCTTATGGAGGTGCCAGGGCAAGTGGCCGTGAGGTTGGTTGGGTGATGATTATTAGTGCTTTCGGAATGGACGTGATTTCGAGCAGCTTATACATATTTAACAAAACCTGTAAGATTGCGGTGAGTGGGAGGTTGGAACGGACGTGATTCCAAGCCACCCGCGCAAAATTACTTGTTTTGGTGTTAAGCGTAGGACGCTGGAATGGACGTGATTCCAAGCCAACCCCCCAAATCATTGCGTATTTAAGTTAATTAGTAAATATTTCATTGTATATTAAAATAAATAAATAAAGCGAGTTTAAACGGAGCGTAGAGCCCGACGAAATTATGCATTTCATTGTGTGCGACAGCTCGTGACGAATAGCGAAAATCGTAAATAAATTCGAAAGTCCGCCAACTGCATGTGCTTATACGAAGTGAATGATTTAACACGGGATATTCACCCCTATTCTGCATTTCGATTACGTTCCCGTTCCACGCTCCGCTTTAATCGAAGTTTGGTATTCTGCATTACGACGGAATTGTAAAGAGAAGAGGAAGAGCAAATGATTTTTCGAAATCAGCTGTTGGTACGGAATGGAACAAAATAAATTAAAGAAAATTTGTAAAAAAACACTGAAAAACGTTTATATTTTATTGTCCACGCCATTTTGTACAAAAAAAAGCAATAGAATATATTGCCGCAGTGTTATATTTTTTTGAGTGAAGTGCTTTCATAATTGTAAGTGTGTTTTTGTCGTTCTTTTGGCCAATTCCCTGCCGTGGCCACCGAGTTTTGTTAAAACGGATTCCTGCACGAATATAGTTGACATTTTCTGAATTTTAAGGATGCTAATTTCATTGCACTGGCCTAAATTACTTTATAAAGGTTTATTTATTCTTTCCGCAAGGATTGTTTACGTTTTCGCTTCACCTTCCTCTACGCCGGCAGCTTGCTTTGGCATATAACTGGACCCAACGAACAGACACAAATTATAGCTGTCTATTATAATGGAATCAATAGCCTCGGCGTTATTTGTGGAGTTGGAAAGCAACGCATACGAAAATGGCCAGGCGAGAATGGGAAGGCAAATACTGCGAGATTTGTGTAATCTATTTGATATGAGTGACGAATTGTAAGAAATTGAACTTAAAAGTGGTAAAGTTTAATGACATATTTTCTTATCTAGGTTCAAAAAAAACTTTCGACTTAACAAGGATGCTTTCAAGTATGTGTTAGATACTTTTGCGGGGCAAATACGTCCAAGGACTTCGACATCGACATGTTGTTTTTGACCTGGAAACATATAAAAACACTCATCATCAAGCCTTCTACGTTTCTTAACAAGTTTTGAAATGCAGAATACAAAAAATCGAACGATTCGAAGTTGGATCGAAAGAGATTGGAACACAGAATACCAAAATTGCCAAATCGAAAAAATTCCAATCCAAGGCGAAATGCAGAATAGGGCTGATTAAATACAATTTTTACCAAGCAGAGATGCATTATTTACCATCACCTGACATGAATTTGCAGATTGGCGAGGCGCTCTCCACGGCGGGTTCTATCTGCATGTACCATTATGCTAAATGTTACACGCAACCCTGTCGTGTATTTATTGGTCAGCTGATAGCTGGCGGCCACCGTGGTGTGATGGTAGCGTGCTCCGCCTATCACACCGTATGCCCTGGGTTCAACTCCCGGGCAAAGCAACATCAAAATTTTAGAAATAAGGTTTTTCAATTAGAAGAAAATTTTTCTAAGCGGGGTCGCCCTCGGCAGTGTTTGGCAAGCGCTCCGGGTGTATTTCTGCCATGAAAAGCTCTCAGTGAAAACTCATCTGCCTTGCAGATGCCGTTCGGAGTCGGCATAAAGCATGTAGGTCCCGTCCGGCCAATTTGTAGGGAAAATCAAGAGGAGCACGACGCAAATTGGAAGAGAAGCTCGGCCTTAGATCTCTTCGGAGGTTATCGCGCCTTACATTTATTTATTTTATGATAGCTGGTATTTTGGGTTTTTGGAGAGAATATTTATATATATCTTATGTATTTTGTGGTTGAACTAGTGCTGTAGAAAAAGTTGATTTTATCTCATTTCGGGACTTTTTCATATCGGAAGTCCGATTCTTTTCTTTTGTGCTGAAGCCTTAAATCAGGAGTGTTCGTGATGTTTGTTGTTGAAAAACAATAATTCCTGCCCCCAGCGAAAAAGACGAGCCCATGACCCCGAACGCAGAAAAAACAACCAACAAAAAAAATTTTTTTTTTCGGAAGAATATTATTTTGTATTGATCCTTTCTGGTGTTGTTGCGTGTACATATGTAATGGAACTGTCCGGGCGCCCATATGGGTCAAAAAGGGGGCCGATCCCGATTTTTTGTTTTGCGGGTTTTCGGTACCTGCTTGCACATTTTGTGCAAGTCTACTTCATGTGAGAGACAACGTATACAAAAATACATACATAATTATGCCAACGGCGAAATACAAAAAAAATGAACATTCGTTTCGTGTAGAGAAAGGAATTTTCAACTGAATAGAAGTAAACGGTAATTATCTTTGCCGTTTCTTCATTCCTTTCATTTTTATGCGTGGCTGGAGCAGAACGGGTAAGTCATATATTGTAAATTGTTAAACTAATTTTATTACTAACACATGTATTTCCTTTTCATGTTATTGATTAACTTTCTTTTATTTTCAGGTGGCTGGTGGTGGAGATCCAGGAGATGGAGCAGATTGGTTTTTATGTGTCGTTTTCTTCGATATGCACCGGCATCGCAATGGGGTGCTCCAACTGCGGCCTCGGCCGCGCCGGCAGTTGTCACACTTTTGCGATGCCTATTGCAGCATATAATAACGATTTTTTTTTTGTATTGTGGACTGCGATGTAATCGAATTAAAGGTGCGTTTACGCCGTTTAAATATCAATGGGCACGATCGAATGATATGATGCCAGCTTTTTCAAAAAAAGAAAACGATTCATGTTTATGCCCACGGTCCAAAACATAAATATTTTGTGTCGCCCTAGTATGTGAGATGTTAACATTATGTTAACATCAACTGTTGATTACTTTAGTCAAACAGTTAACTACAAGAATAGAAAGATCTTACGGTTTTCAAGGGTTAGCGAAACTCTTGCAAACGGTGGCTCTTCCACTTCTTTTGCGATCACAGAAAGGATAAGCAGCAAACTTCAGCCACCACGATTTCCGTAAGTTGAACTATAATTATATACTTATTAATATACACATATCTACATATACATATACACACAAACACATTACAATATCATATTGTAATTAATCAAATAATTTGTATATTTAATTAATTAAATAAAATATTTTTATAACGTGAATGCTAATTCTCAATTTTCGATCTTTTCATTTATTTCGTCGGACGAGCCCAAGGTCTCCTGCTCCCTCGAGCATGGTCCTTCAGAGCCGTTAAATGAGGAGCAAATTTATTTCCAGCGACCAACCTTCATATCAAATTTTGTGCGAGGATATAATTTCACTCAGCTTAATTTGGTGGTATTTTGGTGATCCAGCAAGGAAAAAATAATTATTATTGGTGATCCAGCGTTGTAAAATTTTAAAATTTTTGGCGATCCAGCGAACCTTATTGGAGCAACCATCCACATACATACATACATCAGCAAATCTGCGATTTCTAAATAAAAGGTACGTGTGAAAAATTTCAGTGTACTTTTTAAAAATATATTGGTTACTTTTCTTGTAAAGAATAAAGCGAATCAAATTAAAAGAATTATTCAAAAGTGTTTTAAAGTGGTTTTGAAAATTAATTGAAGTTAAGGGTTGTTTTTTGTTTTTGACCCACGCACATATGTACGTACATTCTTTTTCTTGATTTGATAAATAGTGCACGCGAAGGCCAAAAAGAGTGTTAAAATAATTTTTTTTTGTGATTTCGGTAATTTTTTTGTTAATTAGTCACAAATATTTTTACATTAAATTAATTTGCTTTTAAAGTTTCAGAAGACAGGCATAGGAGTCGGAAGGCTTTATTACTACCGACCAAGAGCGCACCTGAAGGTTTCTGGCTTCATTTGCGCTTAGAGTATATTCGTCTGGAGGTTTTGACTCCATTCGACTGTAGAGGCTGGCCGAGGGTTTGTACCTCAGTGACCTCTTATAAAGCTAGGGAAAAGGCTAGAGAATAGGAGTATCACACTTTTCCTTTTAACCTCACTTTTTAACACTTGGCCCGTGCACATATATAATAACTTTAATAATTGTTCATTTCACGAAATAACTTAAATTATTATAGTTTTAAAAGTCACTTCAATTATTTTACAAAATCACTGCACTGTTTTTATACCTTTCATGAAAATGAAATGGTATATTAATTTCGTCACGAAACCGAAAATTGTAAGTCCTTAAAGGAAAATAGATAGACCCACCATTAAGTATACCGAAATAATCAGGTTGAAGAGCTGAGTTGATTTAGCCATGTCCGTCTGTCCGTCTGTCCGTCTGTCTGTTTGTATGCAAACTAGTCCCTCAATTTTTGAGATATCTTGATAAAATTTGGTGAGCGGGTGTATTTGGGTGTCCGATTAGACATTTGTCGGAACCGACCGGATCGGACCACTATAGCATATATCCTCCATACAACCGATTTTTCAGAAATAGAGGATTTTTGTAATATCTTACCCAATTTAACAGATTGAAGCTTCAAACTTCACCATATACTTTCGTATATTGCACGTTTTGTTGCCTGAAAAAATTGATGAGATCGGTCGTATATATAGTATATATCCCATACAACCGATTGTTCAGATAAGGAACTTTTCGTAATTACTGCCCTATTTTAAGAGCTAGAGGCTTCAAATTTCAACGAATGCTTACGTATATAGCATATATTGTTGTCTGAAAAAATCATAAAGATCGGTGGTATATATAGTTTATATATGGTGGTATATATAGTATATATATATAGTATATATATATATATATATTTTTTTGCAAATTTTAGCCCCATTTTAACAGCTAGAAGCTTCAAATTTCACAGAATACTTACATATATAGCATATATTGTTGTCTGAAAAAATCATAGAGATCGGTTGTATATATAGTATATATCTCATACAACCGATTGTTCAGATAAGAAACTTTTCGCAATTTCTACCCCATTTTAACAGCTATAAGCTTCAAATTTCACCGATTGCTTACGTATATAGCATATATTGTTGTCTAAAAAAATCATAGAGATCGGTTGTATATGTAGTATATATCTCATACAACCGATTGTTCAGATAAGAAACTTTTCGCAATTTCTACCCCATTTTAACAGCTATAAGCTTCAAATTTCACCGATTGCTTACGTATATAGCATACATTGTTGCCTGAAAAAATCATAGAGATCGGTTGTATATATAGTATATATCTCATACAACCGATTGTTCAGATAAGAAACTTTTCGCAATTTCTACCCCATTTTAACAGCTATAAGCTTCAAATTTCACCGATTGCTTACGTATATAGTATGTATTGTTGTGTCAAAAAATCATAGAGATCGGTGATATATATAATATATATATGATGGTATATATAGTATATATATATATAGTATATATATTTTTTTTTGCGATTTTTGCCTCATTTTAACAGCTATAAGCTTCAAATTTCACCAAATGCTTACGTGTATAGCATATATTGATGTCTGAAAAAATCATTGAGATCGGTGGTATACATAGTATATATCTCATACAACCGATTGTTCAGATAAGAAACTTTGCGCAATTTCTGCCCCGTTTTAACAGCTAGAAGCTTCAAATTTCACAAAATGCTTACGTGTATAGCATATATTTATGTCTGAAAAAATCATAGAGATCGGTGGTATATATATTATATACTTCATATAAACTGTCATTTTTGCCTCTTTTTTACGGCTAGAAGCTTCAAAATTCATCAAATTTCATCAAATAGTTACGTTTACGTCATATATTTTTGAAAGACGTGATTGGTAGTCATAGTTTTTACATGCAGACCACAAAAACGTGAAGCTTTGCATCCCCACACAGATTACCTACCTATTTTTATACCTTTCATGAAAATGAAATGGTATATTAATTTCGTCACGAAACCGAAAATTGTAAGTCCTTAAAGGAAAATAGATAGACCCACCATTAAGTATACCGAAATAATCAGGTTGAAGAGCTGAGTTGATTTAGCCATGTCCGTCTGTCCGTCTGTCTGTTTGTATGCAAACTAGTCCCTCAATTTTTGAGATATCTTGATAAAATTTTGGTGAGCGAGTGTATTTGGGTGTCCGATTAGACATTTGTCGGAACCGACCGGATCGGACCACTATAGCATATATCCTCCATACAACCGATTTTTCAGAAAAAGAGGATTTTTGTAATATCTTACCCAATTTAACAGATTGAAGCTTCAAACTTCACCATATACTTTCGTATATTGCACATATTGTTGCCTGAAAAAATTGATGAGATCGGTCGTATATATAGTATATATCCCCCACAACCGATTGTTCAGATAAGGAACTTTTCGTAATTACTGCCCCATTTTAAGAGCTAGAGGCTTCAAATTTCAACGAATGCTTAGGTATATAGCATATATTGTTGTCTGAAAAAATCATAAAGATCGGTGGTATATATAGTATATATTTGGTGGTATATATAGTATATATATATATATTTTCGAAAATTTTAGCCCCATTTTAACAGCTAGAAGCTTCAAATTTCACCGATTGCTTACGTATATAGCATATATTGTTGTCTGAAAAAATCATAGAGATCGGTTGTATATATAGTATATATCTCATACAACCGATTGTTCAGATAAGAAACTTTTCGCAATTTCTACCCCATTTTAACAGCTAGAAGCTTCAAATTTCACCAAATGCTTAAGTATATAGCATATATTGTTGTCTGAAAAAATCATAGAGATCGGTTGTATATATAGTATATATCTCATAAAACCGATTGTTCAGATAAGAAACTTTGCGCAATTTCTGCCCCGTTTTAACAGCTAGAAGCTTCAAATTTCACAAAATGCTTACGTATATAGCATATATTGTTGTCTGAAAAAATCATAGAGATCGGTGGTATATATATTATATACTTGATATAAACTCTCATTTTTGCCCCTTTTTTACGGCTAGAAGCTTCAAAATTCATCAAATTTCATCAAATAGTTACGTTTACGTCATATATTTTTGAAATACGTGATTCGTAGTCATAGTTTTTACATGCAGACCACAAAAAACGTGAAGCTTTGCATCCTCACACAGATTACCTACCTATTTTTTATTTTATATTTATCCTAAAAATCGTTAAGGAATGCAGATCTGTTCACTATATATTTCTTATCTTATACATCCGATTATTCGGAGATTACGAACGGGATAAGATTATTGTTCAGCCCCATTCATGAAAGGTATGAAGTCTTCGGCACAGCCGAAGACAGTCCCGTTCTTACTTGTTAATTATTCAAATTTTGCTGCCTGGCGAGCAATACACAACTTTGATTATTTACAATCATACATATACATATATACAGATGTGCAATTAGGTACGAGCGTTCATCTGTAGTGCGATTCACTAATTTATATCGTTATGGAAGTCGTTATGTATATCGGCCAAATTTTTGGTTGGCTGTAACGAATGTGCGATTCAGTAACCTTTGTATAACGAGTCCAACAGCTGACTTTTCGTATCTATTCAAAATGTTAAAGTGTGGCATCTCTGCTCACATCAGCCGTTCTAAATGTCAAAATATGCGAAAATCACAAAGAGGAATAAAAAAAACCTATTTGTTCGCGCTAATTTGATTTGATTCTTCAGTTTAATATATTATATTTCAGTTTAATAATGGTAGAGATCGCTGGCGGCAGATGTAAGCTGGTTGGCTGCTAAAATCAAAGAGGCCGGTTGTATCGAACGCGACAACCGTTGACCCGCAAAATCCTCCATGCACATGCATATGGCGGTGATGGTGTGGGTGGCTATAAGTTAAAGTCGAGTATCGAGTATCGAATTGCAGAGTTGCATTAGGGGGATCGCAATCAGATGCGGAAAAGTTAGGCATTGTAGCGACTAATCCTAGCAAATGAAACTCAAAGGAAATAAGTATTACTTGCTATTAATGGATTTATTTGACAATATTAAAATTTGATGTTTTCTCGGCGGTGTCAATATGTGAATGTTATAATTTGCACAGTTTTTCGAATCAATTCAGTTTAACTCTAACGGAATATATTTACAGGCAAATGGGGATATATACACGTACAAATGTGCGCTATAATATGAGCAAATGAGAGGATTCGAATATTTAAGTGAGAATTCATAAATATGTATACATATGTAAGAAATATAAATGATCCAAAGTTGCATTTGTATAAAGATAAATTAGGGTGCACCCCATTAGCATGAAGTAAAATTGTAAATTATATTGCGGTAGCAATAACATTCCACCTCCAGGTGAATCACTAAGAGGATTCACAAACATCAAATGCGGCTAGCTTATTGGCTGGTCGTCGTAATACGCACTGGCTGGTTTGTACTAATGCGGTTCTAACTTGGCCGTCTTTAGCAGTGACTACGTCTTTTATTATACCTTTTATCCATTGGCTACGGGGTAGACTAGAATCGCAAACGATGACAACCTGGCCTGACTTTAAAGGTTCCACCTTCTCTCTCCATTTGGGTCGGCGTAGTAATGATGGCAAATATTCTCTTACCCATTTCTTCCATAATTTGTCTTTTAAAGCTTGCGATATTCTGTATTGTTTTCGTAGACATATATGTTCTTCCTCGACATTCGGCGTTTGAGTAGAATTAAGGCTACCCAATAGGAAGTGGTTTGGGGTTAACGGCTCCGGGTCATTCGGAGATACGGGAACATCCGTAAGAGGGCGACTATTTAATATGTTTTCCGCTTCGATGAGCGTACTTCTAAAGGTTTCCAAACGTGGTGACACTTCTTTTAGGACGTGGTAGAGCAGACGTTTTACGCAACGTACTAACCTTTCCCAGCACCCGCCAGCTGATGGATTGGCAGGACAATTAAATACCCATTCAATGCCACGCTTCGTACACTCTTGTTCGATCCTGTTGAAATCAAATAGGCTGTTCCCGGACTGCAGGATTTTCTGGGCGCCAACAAAATTAGTACCGTTGTCACTTCTAATTCGGATTGGCGTTCCCCTTCTGTTGACAAAGTTTCGTAAACATATCAGAAATGAATCGGTAGACAAATCTTCTGCCACCTCCAGATGTATAGCTCGTACGGTGAGACAAGTGAATAGAGCGACCCAACGTTTTTCACGTCGTCGACCAATGGCTATTTGGAATGGACCACAATAGTCGACCCCTGTGTAACTAAAAGGGCGAGTATATGGCGTTAAACGGTCGATTGGCAATTGTACCATCATTGGCGTATTAGGCTTTGCGGCATTCATTTTGCACGTTGGAGATGATCTTTTTACGGACTTCAATACCGAGCGGATGTGCGGTGCCCAGTACTTTTGCCTGACTTCGTTTATGGTTAAGTTGTCGTTTTGGTGGTAAAACATTTTATGGAAATGATCAACGATCAAGCGAGTGAAATAGTGATTTCGCGGCAATATAACTGGACGACGAGCTGATACTGGTAGACAAAATGCTGCATCGATACGACCGTTGACCTTTATTAACCCATCGGCATCAAGAAATGGAGTTAGCCCGTAAATGTGACTGGTCTTATCGACTCTTTGTTTGGATTGCAATTGGAGAAGTTCGGCAGCGAATTCTTCCTCCTGGATACGATGACATATGGCATTTTCTGATTCAGCAATTTCGAAAGGTTTCAGTTCCCCTGTACGTCGTTGAAAACTTTTGACGTTGTGTATAAATCTCAGTACCCAACCCATGACTCTTAGTACCTTAAAAAAAGATGAAAATTTATTTAAATTCAAGATATACTCATCTTTTGGCAACACGAGCAACATAATGTTCTTTTTCTCTTCGTTGGCGCATTTATCGGATGTGAAATCAGCGGGTTCTGGCGGCCATTCTTCCTCTCCGGATCGTAAAAATTCTGGTCCCTTTATCCATCTACCGTTTGGATTAATTTCTGACACAGGTTTGCCTCGTGTGGCATCGTCAGCCACATTTAGCGATGTTGTTACCCACCTCCACTGACACGGTTCTCTTAAAGCAAGAATTTCAGCTACTCTGCATGCGACAAATTGTTTATACTCCCGTGTGGTTGACCTGATCCACAACAGCACTGTTTTAGAGTCACTCCAATAGACGATTTTATCAATGTTAAATTCATGGCAATCTTGTACGGATTTTGACAAACGGCATCCTAAGACAGCTGCCTGAAGCTCTAGACGAGGTACCGTCATACCTTTCAGCGGAGCGCATCGTGCTTTAGCTGCAACAAAGGCGACATCAAGGGTACTATCTTTGCACATACGCAAATAGGCAACGGCTGCATATGCACTTGAGCTAGCGTCGACGAACACGTGCAGCTGAATTTTATCAGCTGACATTAGTACGGGTGAGTAGCACCTTGGTACGGAAAATGACGACACATTTTGAAAACTTTCCCACCATGATATCCATTGGTGATTGAGCTGTTGTGGTAGTGGATCGTCCCACTGCGTTTGACATTTCCAGAGTGATTGTAGAAGCAGCTTCATGTAGATGGTAACATTGGCTAAAAGTCCAAATATATCGTAAATTGCCATTACGATACCTAACAGTTTACGCTTTGTTGGTGGACGGTTACCGCTCAACACATCTCGAGCAATTTTATGAAATTTGATGTGGAATTCGAAAGAATCATTGAGTGTGTTCCAAAACATACCCAAGACCTTATCTACAGTAGGCTCGTGCTCCATGTTCACGAACGTCATCGTCGTCCTATGTCACCACATAGTATACTTTGAAGTGCCTTATCGTTTGACAAAAAGTTTCGTAATTTGAAACCAGCGGCTAAACTTATGACAATGGCTTCTTTAACGACTTTCTCGGCTTCAGTGGGATCGTTAAAGCTGATTACTAAATCATCGACGTACATATTGTGGATTACGGCTGCGGAACCCTGTGGCATGGTTGACTTAAACCTGGCAGCGTTTGTATTTTTAACAAATTCGGCACAGCATGGAGAACAAATTGCTCCGAAAATCATTGACGACATTACATATGCCTGAATCGGCTTTGTCGGATCACCGTTCCGCCACAAAAATCGCTGCGAACTTTGATCGTCATCTCTTATTTTCACCTGCGAAAACATCTCTTGAATGTCGGCTGTAACTGGCACGACACCCTGTCGGAATTTGTGAATAATGGCAATGAGTGGTTTCGCATGGTCAGGACCTTTTAACAAAACTGAATTTAAGGAAACATTGGAGGTGGCGGCCGCGGCGTCGAAAACAATACGTAATTTGTTTGGTTTATGGGGATTAACCACCCCAAAATGCGGCAAATACCAGGTAGTAGGTCTTGACTTTAACCTTTCTTCCTGTCGCAATGGCCGGGCGTAACCTTTACTTATATACGCGTCTATCTCATTTTTATATCTCTCAGCAAAACTAACATCCTTGAGCATTCGTGTCTCCAGATTTTTTAAACGATGACAAGCCATATCATAACTAGGCGGTAGTATTGTTGTATCACTTCGCCATAACAAACCTACTTCGTATTTTTTACCAATTTCTTTAGCGGTGTGTTGTAAAATGGCCCTTGCTCTACGGTCATCATCTGACTCCATCACGACGTTCGTACTACGTACCCCAAAGTTCTCTGCCGAATAGTGCTCTTGCACTAACCTATGCAACTCTTGTAATGACTGTGACTGACGAACGTGCAACACTCTTGGTTTCGAAACTTGCTTATGTTGGCGGGGTCCATACACCACCCACCCAATCGCGTGGCTGTAGCAATTGGTTGCTTCGGACCTGCCTCTACCGTGCTGTCACCTATACCAAGGTAACTATTGTCCAGACCTAACAACAATACCGGCTTAACGTTTGTATAACTTTTTATTGGCAAAGACTGCAAATGTGCAAATTGTTGTTTATCAAAAGTTTGATTTGGCAAATTCAGTGACTTGACTGTATGTACTTTTTTAAGATAAAACTCTATTGTACTACCCTTAATGGCAACCGATACTTCTCTGGACTGTTCTTTGACTTGACTTTCGCCATACCACTGCAATGTAAGTGGCATGGTCCTACCACGAAGACCTAATTGGTTGGCAATATTTTCTTCTAATAACGTGATTGACAACCCTTCGTCGAACATTGCGTATGCAGACAACTTTCCGTTTGGACCGTATAATGTGATGGGCACGATTTTAAAAAGTGTCGACTGCCCATCAGAGGAACAGTTTAAAACACGTTCTACCTCTTCGGTGGCCACGGAAGCGGATTCGGATGCACTTTGATGTAGCGACGTGTGATGCATGCGCTTACAACCATCAACCGTACATTCTTTACGTTGGCGGCAATTGCCTAAACTATGACCTTTGCGCAAGCAAACAAAACGCAAATGATTATTTTTGACAAAGCTCCACTTTGTTGGGAGATCAAGCGAAAGAAATTGTTTACATTCACCTATTTTATGAGGCTGACTACATTTTAAACATACACCCTTCGTTTCCGGCTGCACTTCTTTGTTATGCAATACACGACGTGCATTATTTGCACTAGAACGAATAACGCTCTTTGACTGCGTAGTCGACGCTGCCTGCATAACGTTGGCTTGGATGGAGCGGAGCGATACATCCGACACACCTGGCAACAATTACACGAATTTGGAAATTTCACTAAGCCATTCCGCAAAATTTTCTACGGTAGGAAAGGGGGTAATACCTGCCGCGCGCTGACTCCACTCGTATTGCTTCGATGGAGGCAATTTCGCAACTAAACACTCAAGCAATGTAGGATTCATTAGATGATGAGCACATCTTGCCGTCTTAAAAAATGCAACCATACTTCTGGTGCGGTTAGAAAAATCTAAAATCTGATCTAACCGACTCTCATCTATAGATGTAAACCTCTGTACCCTCTGTAATTGGGCTTTTATTAATAACTCAGGGCGGCCAAAGTTAAACTCAAGTTCTTGAATAACCTTTTGCACATCTTCGGGATATATTAGCAGCGACGTAACTGCTCGTTTCGCGGCGCCTTGCAAGGCTTTGTGAAGGCGCATCAGATTTTGTCTGTTACTATATTGAAACTCCATGGTTGTGTCATTATAATTGGCTAAGAAAAGTGGCCAGTCTTCCGGATTACCATCAAAATTTGGCAACGGAAAAAGCTTGGCGGCAGAATTGCCCATAAATGTTAACGTATCTGTATTGAATGTTTGCGTTGGCAGCATTCGTGTTGGCAAATATGTAGATGACAAAGGCTGTTGTATTTGTGGTGGTATATGTATTGATGACGAAGGCAGATGTCTCTGCGATGTTAAATACGTTGATGACGGCAGCGGCTGATGGAATAGTGACGTCGAATAAGTTGGCATATGGATTGACGACGAAGATTGCTGTGTTGTTTAGAACGTTGACGATAGTGGCTGCTGTGTCGGTGCTGGCTGCTGAACAACATGCGGGGTAGCTTCTCTGCTGACGATTGCGTTTGCGGTGACGTTTGTAGCGGTGGCTGAGCATTGTCGGACCGAACAGCGTTGGCAGAGCTGTCTCCGACCACATTCTTACTACGGGTGGCGTCAATTCGCAACTCCTCGACACATTCACGAAGCGATTTAATGCTGGACACCAATAACGCTATTTGATCAGCAGGAAGCGCTATTGGATGACTTCCACCTGCAGCTTCTTGTTGTGCTTCATCCTTACCTTGTCCCTGTTGTTCTTCCGCGTCCGAGTGTTCACTTATGGATTCTGAGCTTCCTGTTAGCTTCTTTGCGTTTCTTGTAAGCGGCATTTTGTAAATGACACCGAGAAAACAAATTTTAAACAAATGTAGCGACTAATCCTAGCAAATGAAACTCAAAGGAAATAAGTATTACTTGCTATTAATGGATTTATTTGACAATATTAAAATTTGATGTTTTCTCGGCGGTGTCAATTTGTGAATGTTATAATTTGCACAGTTCTTCGAATCAATTCAGTTTAACTCTAACGGAATATATTTACAGGCAAATGGGGATATATACACGTACAAATGTGCGCTATAATATGAGCAAATGAGAGGATTCGAATATTTAAGTGAGAATTCATGAATATGTATACATATGTAAGAAATATAAATGATCCAAAGTTGCATTTGTATAAAGATAAATTAGGGTGCACCCCATTAGCATGAAGTAAAATTGTAAATTATATTGCGGTAGCAATAACAGGCATCCTGCCTAAACATGCCGCCCCCTTGCGATACGCAACATCGTTTTTACCCCCACCGATATCCGACCGCTGAAGAGGAACGAGAAAAAACATTTGCATTAAAACTAAACTTAACCTAGATCGCGTATTTCGCCTGCGTCGCGGGTGGCCGGGAGTCCTGACCGACTTGCGCAGCATGCCACCTAAGCTGGGATGAAAGGAACATTTATGGTAAAGTATACGTGAATATTTCTAGCCATTGGATTATACATAATTCTTATAATATATAGAATCCATAAAGTAAGAGTGCTGGACGAAGAGGCCGAGGTCTCCGTTCCAGACTCCCAAAATTTTGTTTTCTCCTTTTTTTTGGGGGGAGGTGTGGCACCTTATGGAGGTGCTAGGGCAAGTGGCCGTGAGGTTGGTTGGGTGATGATTATTAGTGCTTTCGGAATGGACGTGATTTCGAGCAGCTTATGCATATTTAACAAAACCAGTAAGATTGCGGTGAGTGGGAGGTTGGAACGGACGTGATTCCAAGCCACCCGCGCAAAATTACTTGTTTTGGTGTTAAGCGTAGGACGCTGGAATGGACGTGATTCCAAGCCAATCCCCCAAATCATTGCGTATTTAAGTTAATTAGTAGATATTTCATTGTATATTAAAATAAATAAATAAAGCGAGTTTAAACGGAGCGTATAGCCCGACGAAATTATGCATTTCATTGTGTGCGACAGCTCGTGACGAATAGCGAAAATCGTAAATAAATTCGAAAGTCCGCCAACTGCATGTGCTTATACGAAGTGAATGATATAACCCGGGATATTAAATACAATTTTTACCAAGCAGAGATGCGTTATTTACCATCACCTGACATGAATTTGCAGATTGGCGAGGCGCTCTCCACGGCGGGTTCTGTCTGCATGTACCATTATGCTAAATGTTACATGCAACCCTGTCGTGTATTTATTGGTCAGCTGATAGCTGGTATTTTGGGGTTTTGGAGTGAATATTTATATATATCTTATGTATTTTGTGGTTGAACTAGTGCTGTAGAAAAAGTTGATTTTATCTCATTTCGGGACTTTTTCATATCGGGAGTCCGATTATTTTCTTTTGTGCCGAAGCCTTAAATCAGGAGTGTTCATGATGTTTGTTGTTGAAAAACAATAATTCCTGCCCCAGCGAAAAAGACGAGCCCATGACCACGAACCCAGAAAAAACAACCAAATTGATCCTTGCTGGTGTTGTTGCGTGTACATATGTAATGGAACTGTCCGGGGCGCCCATATGGGTCAAAAAGGGGGCCGATCCCGATTTTTTGTTTTGCGGGTTTTCGGTACCTGCTTGCACATTTTGTGCAAGACTACTTCATGTGAGAGACAACGTATACAAAAATACATACATAATTATGCCAACGACGAAGTACAAAAAAAATGAACATTCGTTTCGTGCAGAGAAAGGAATTTTCAACTGAATTGAAGTAAACGGTAACTAACTTTGCCGTTTCTTCATTCCTTTCATTTTTATGCGTGGCTGGAGCAAAACGGGTAAGTAATATATTGTAAATTGTTAAACTAATTTTATTACTAATACATGTATTTCCTTTTTATGTTATTGATTAACTTTCTTTTATTTTCAGGTGGCTGGTGGTGGAGATCCAGGAGATGGAGCAGATTGGTTTTTATGTGTCGTTTTCTTCGATATGTACCGGCATCGCAATGGGGTGCTCCAACTGCGGCGTCGGCCGCGCCGGCAGTTGTCACACTTTTGCGATGCCTATTGCAGCATATAATAACGATTTTTTTTTTGTATTGTGGACTGCGATGTAATCGAATTAAAGGTGCGTTTACGCCGTTTAAATATCAATGGGCACGATCGAATGATATGTTGCCAGCTTTTTCAAAAAAAAGAAAACGATTCATGTTTATGCCCACGGTCCAAAACATAAATATTTTGTGTCGCCCTAGTATGTGAGATGTTAACATTATTATTTGATACTAAACCAGCGGACTGTATATTAAAAGCTTGATTATGGATTTTTTCTACGAACGATATTTTATTTTTATGTACGGTTTATTATTTTACGTGTTATGCTGAAGCGAATCTAATTTGGAGTGAACAAAGAAAAAATGAAGACATCAGGTGACCCTCTATGTGCGGATATTTATATTCATAACTGTGGTTATTTGCTAAGAGAGACTAAATACATAAATTACATACATATCTATGCAGCTATATATTGATGAGAAATCAAAATGCATCGTTACATAGGCAGGCAGTATAACAGATTATGTATACCCTACAGGAAATTTTAAGCTTTATGGTTGGTTATAGAAAATCCTCCGCGCCGCTGAAGGATTCAAGTCCTGCAGAAGAAGGCAGTAATGCGAGTTTGGTTACCGGTCGTACGTACTCGCCCTTTGCGGTTTTTATTCCGACTACTCTCACCTTGCCATCAGCGCTTGGAAAAAGTTTCACAACCGTTGCAAGCATCCACTGCGACTGAGGTACATTCGACTCGCGAACGATGACAATGTCATTTAGTTGTATATTCCTTTTCTCGTTTTGCCACTTCTTACGGTGTTGAAGGCTTGTGAGATACTCGGCATGCCACCTATTCCAGAAACCTTGTGCCATATGTTTTACCTTTTCCCATTGCTTTAACGGATGTATATTTACAGCCTTGTCGACGGTAGGTTCTGCTCGTGCAGTAAGTGGTTGTCAAATCAAAAAATGAGCAGGCGTAAGTGCACAATTTCTCCATCATTGCTAGGGCACAGAGGTCGGGAATTTAGCAGCGCCTCTATACGAGTCAAAAGCGTATAAAAGCGTTCTTACGTTAAAGTTGTTTCGCCGATTACTCGTTTTAAATGCGTTTTTACCGATTTTACACCGCTTTCCCACAGACCCCCAAAATGTGGAGAGGAGGGGGGTATGAAACGCCATGTGATGCCATGCACTGAAAGAAAATCTGCTACTTCCGAGCTGCGTTGTTGAGCTTCCAAAATCTGGTGCATTTCGTGAAGTTTACGTCTGGCCCCAACAAAATTTGTCGCATTATCGGACCAAATTTCTTCAGGGTTTCCACGCCTTGAAATGAATCTGTCCAACGCACCAATAAATGCTTCGGTAGTTAAATCACCAACTAACTCTAAGTGTGTAGCCTTTGTTACAAAGCACACAAAGAGAGAAATGTAGCATTTTACCTTACGTGGCAGTTTTCCTATCTCAACCTTTAGTAAAAAAGGACCAGCATAATCGCGGCTAACCTTTTAAAATGGTCGCTGGAATCTCACCCTCTCTATAGGCAGGTCGCTCATTATTTGCGTCTGAGTGGTTTTCCGTAGCTTGAAGCACGTGAAGCATTTATGGACTAGTTTCCTCGCTAGGTTACGTGAGCCTATCATCCAGTACTGCTGTCACAAAATAAATATAAGCTGTGTTACTCCAACGTGCAAATGTGAAATATGTGTATATTTAACTATCATTTCGACCATCTTATGTTTCGAAGCTAAAATGATTGGGTGCCTGATGTCGAATGACGCTGATGAATTACTGATTCTTCCTCCTACCCTAAGCACTCCATTGCCGTCTAAGAATGGCGTTAGTGACAAAAGCTTGCTTTTATTTGCAACGGCGCTTTGTTTCTTTAAGGCAGCAATGTCAGCTGAGAACAGTTCTTCCTGAACCGCGCGAATGATAAAAATTGTAGCATATTTGATTTAATTTGATTACAAAAACCTTTCATATTTGTTTGCGTAAGCAACCAATAAATCGTAGACAATATGACACCGAACGCACCAGCCTAGACCAGTTGGAAATGCGCAATGACAGTGGACCAAGGATTGCATGATTGTCTGTAGATAGAAAGAACAGATTAGTGTGATATTTGGGTTGAGTCTTACGTTCTTCTAGATCACTATGACGAATATCTGATGGCGCGCTCGACTGTGGCCAGAACTCCTTTGGTTTGTTAAGCCAACCATATGTTTAATGTGTAATTCCACAGGCCACACATCCTAGACCCGGGATCAGCTGGACTATATGACGAACGAATATGCCGCCATTGAGTGCTCTTATAACTAGTCAATATTTCGGATGTCCGGTTTGCTATGTAAACGGACCAGCGCCGCGGCACTGCCAATAACCAATGAATAACGATCGATGAGTCCGTCCACATTTGAGCTTCCATTCTATCATACTGCAAAGTTTTCACGACACGATTCATCAGTCGACAGAGGAGAACAGCACCGCATAACTCAAGACGAGGTAAGGATATTTGCTTGAGCGGAGCGACCCGACTCTTTGCAGCTACCAGGTGAGTTGTTATTTTACCTTGATACTCAGAGCGACAATAGATTATGACTGCGTAAGCATTTTGCGAAGCATCGCAAAAGCCGTGAAATTCATTATGCCCTAGTGCGAACAATGCTCTTCTTGGAATTTTTAACGAGTTTAATATTGGGAGTGTGTCTCTGAGCCGTAACCAATGTGCAGAAACGTTAGTTGGAACTTCATCTTTTCAACCTATTTTGAGAAGCCACAGTTCTTTGAAAAATATTTTTATCAAAATTGTGCATGGTGTCAGAAAAACTAAAGGGTCATATATACGTGAGGCTTCTGACAATATTGACTGTTTTGTTACAACTGTTGAGGAAGAGTATGAAACGCAAAATGAGAAAACGTCATTAAATGGATTCCATTTCATTCCAAGTAATTTTAGGGTTTTAGTTGGTTCTAGGTTAATAGGCGACATCTCCCGCATACTTTCAGGAAGCGATGTAAGTAACTCATTACAGTTGCTACTCCACTTACGCAAATTCATACCTGCACTTTCTAGAAGAGCAACTAGCTCTCTATGCATTTTAAGTAGTTCATCTGACGTCTATGCGCCTGTCATTACATCGTTCATATAAAATTCATTAAGAATTACCTGTGAAGCCAAAGGGTGCATGTCTTAATTTTTTTGTGCAAGCTCCTCCAATACTCTCACTGCAATAAATGGTGCACAGGCAGTGCCGTAAGTTACAGTTTTTAACCTGTAGTGATCTACGGGCTGCTCTGATGAACTGCGCCACAAAATGCGTTGGAAATCTCGATGGTAATCGTGCACCCATATCATGCGGTAAATCTTTTCGACATCACCAGACATTATATAGCGATGCCGATGGAACCGCAGTAAAATATCGAAAATCTCTCTTAAAAGTGGTGGCCCAATGAGAAGTGTATCGTTCAGCGAAGGGTGACTGCCACTGCGAGCAGATCCATCGAACACAACGCGCAGCTTCGTTGTTGTGCTATCAGTTTTAAAAACGGGATGGTGAGGCAAATAGTAGCATTCGTTAAATGATTTACTGATTTCTTCATGTGGAACCTTTTCCATATGATCTAGCGTTAGGTAATCTGCCATAAAGTTCAAATATTGCAATTTTATATCCGGGTTACCTGCCAACCTGCGTTCTGTTGCTTGCAGTCGTTTGAGTGCGCACTCGAAAGAATTCCCGAAATTGTTAATATTAGTTTTAAACGGAAGTTCAACGTTAAACTTGCCGTCGTTTGATCTCGTATAAGTACGTGAAAATGATTGTTCCGCCTTCAACTCGTCGTCTGTAAATTGGTTGTTGTATTCGACTTCTTCGGTCTCCCAAAAGCGTGTAAGTGTCTGGTCGATATCTACGTTACTAAGAAATACTCCCACGCTTCTATCGCTAGTATTTTTGTTTAAATCGCCACCTACGACCCACCCCAGTGATGTTGAAAGCGCACATAAATTTTGTTGTTTTACGTTAATCTTTTCGCCCCTCAAAATATCAAAAAATTTGTCGTTCCCCAGAAGAACGTCTATAGGCGCAGGCATATAGAACAATGGATCCGCCAAGTCTAAAGACAAAAATGAAGTGTATTGCTCTTTATTTAGTTCGTTCGCTGGCATAAACGATGCGATTGTTGGCTTAATTAGGGCATCAACTGTGAACGTATTATTGTTGTCACTGGAAGTTATTTGGAGTGAAACCCAGCCGCGCGAGATTCCAGTAGCTGAGTTGTCCAAACCATGTACCGGTATTCTGGCATGCTTACGATGTAACCCTGAGCGACTGACGGCACTCTCTGATATAATAGTCTTCTCAGAGCCGCTGTCTAACAACAATCGACACTTCTGTTTACACCCATAACTATCACGCACCTGACAAACCG
Source organism: Eurosta solidaginis (assembly GCF_040869045.1). Classification (NCBI taxonomy): domain Eukaryota; kingdom Metazoa; phylum Arthropoda; class Insecta; order Diptera; family Tephritidae; genus Eurosta; species Eurosta solidaginis. Next base: position 231,881,068 of record NC_090319.1, on the reverse strand, counting down.
CTGTCGACAGAAGAGTGTTTATTGCAGGCAACGCGTGAAAGTTGACACTAACTGCAGAGTCCACGAATGACTCTAACTTGTCAGTTTGTTGCTCCTCTTCGTGTAAGAGGCTGTGGTGTCGTTTTCGACAATTACGAAATGGAAATTTCGAGTGGCAATTATTTGATATATGCCCTAGTCTGAGGCAGTTGTAACATATGCGTTTAGAGGTCAAAAATTCTCTGCGAGATTTAACATCCATATTGAGAAATTCAGTGCACTGATGCAACTCATGTAAATCACTACATTTTGAGCATTTCATATTCTTTTCTATTGTGGTTTGATGTGACCTAACTGCGACTGTACGGCTTTCAGTACGCGATGCGGTTGCAGGTGTTATAGCTTCCAACATGATGCAAGTTTTGTCCAAAAATGTCAAGAATTCATCGAATGTTGGAAAATCGTCGTCTGATTTCGTGAACTTCGTCCATTCCCTTGCAGTTGTCGAATCGAGCTTACCAAGTATAATGTGAATTAGCCAAATGTCCCTTTTCGTTGCTTGATCGCCAAGTGCGCGTAATCCACGAACAACCTCATCAGCTCCATCATATAGTTTACGTAAGGAAGAAGCCGATTGGTTGCTCACAGCCGTGAGATTAAGAAACTTTGATATTTGCGTATGGGCTATAACACCAAGTTTATTATAGCGGGCACATAATTTACTCCAGGCCTCTGGGTAGTTATCGTTGGTCGCAGGTATATGTCCAATTAAATCATATGCTGCTTCCGTCAAGTAACTATTCAGCAACTGAAACTTTTGACACGATGAGTATACCGAGTTGTTATGAATCGAAGTGACATACGAATCGTGAAAAGATTTCCACTCAGTTAACTCCCCAGAGAAAGATTTGTTTTTCAATTTCGGCATGAAACTTAAGTTTGGCCCAGACACTTTCTTGGCCAAATTACCCAAAACTTCCGTTTGCGATGACAAAATTTCGGCAACCGAACAGTCTCCACGAGTACTCTCATTTGATGCGCCGGTGGCGTGCGATTTCGCAGTGATATGTGCCCTAAGTTTACCTTTTGTGGTCAGCACGCGCTCTTCAAATTCCTCCGCATCAGCCTGAATCTCCTCCATCGGTTCCTCCTCGCCATCGCTCTTTTCTACCATAGCTCGAACTATGTCCCGGTACTCACTCCATACCTCCTCAAGACGCTCCAAGCGGCACTCCCAGTCGGAAACTGGAGAATCGCCTCCACTGCTAACGAAACTTAAGATGCGTGTGACTGCTCCTTTTAGCAGGGATCATTTCGCCTTCACTCTGCTAACTTTGTGCAAAACCGAAACAGTAAAATTAATTATTTCTTCGTTCGCGCCTAATCCGGTACCATGGACCAAAAAATTTTTGATACTAAACCAGCGGACTGTATATTAAAAGCTTGATTATGGATTTTTTCTACGAACGGTATTTTATTTTTATGTACGGTTTATTATTTTACATGTTATGCTGAAGCGAATCTAATTTGGAGTGAACAAAGAAAAAATGAAGACATCAGGTGACCCTCTATGTGCGGATATTTATATTCATAACTGTGGTTATTTGCTAAGAGAGACTAAATACATAAATTACATACATATCTATGCAGCTATGTATTGATGAGAAATCAAAATGCATCGTTACATAGGCAGGCAGTATAACAGATTATGTATACCCTACAGGAAATTTTAAGCTTTATGGTTGGTTATAGAACAATTATGTTAACATCAACTGTTGACTACTTTAGTCAAACAGTTAACTACAAGAATGGAAAGATCTTACCGTTTTCAAGGGTTAGCGAAACTCTTGCAAACGGTGGCTCTTCCACTTCTTTTGCGATCACAGAAAGGATAAGCAGCAAACTTCAGCCACCACGATTTCCGTAAGTTGAACTATAATTATATACTTATTAATATACACATATACATATACACACAAACACATTACAATATCATATTGTAATTAATCAAATAATTTGTATATTTAATTAATTAAATAAAATATTTTTATAACGTGAATGCTAATTCTCAATTTTCGATCTTTTCATTTATTTCGTCGGACGAGCCCAAGGTCTCCTGCTCCCTCGAACATGGTCCTTCAGAGCCGTTAAATGAGGAGCAAATTTATTTCCAGCGACCAAACTTCATATCAAATTTTGTGCGAGGATATAGTTTCACTCAACTTTATTTTGGTGGTATTTTCGTGATCCAGCAAGGAAAAAATAATTATTATTGGTGATCCAGCGTTGTAAAATTTTACAATTTTTGGCGATCCAGCGAACCTTATTGGAGCAGCCATCCACATATGTACATACGTACATCAGCAAATCTGCGATTTCTAAATTAAAGGTACGTGTGAAAAATTTCAGTGTACTTTTTAAAAATATATTGGTTACTTTTCTTGCAAAGAAAAAAGCGAATCAAATTAAAGGAATTATTCAAAAGTGTTTTAAAGTGGTTTTGAAAATTAATTGAAGTTAAGGGTTGTTTTTTGTTTGTGACCCACGCACATATGTACGTACATTCTTTTTCTTGATTTGATAAATAGTGCACGCGAAGTCCAAAAAGAGTGTTAAAATAATTTTTTTTGTGATTTCGGTAAATTTTTTGTTAATTAGTCACAAATATTTTTACATTAAATTAATTTGCTTTTAAAGTTTCAGAAGACAGGCATAGGAGTCGAAAGGATTTATTACTACCGACCAAGAGCGCACCTGAAGGTTTCTGGCTTCATTTGCGCTTAGAGTATATTCGTCTGGAGGTTTTGACTCCATTCGACTGTAGAGGCTGGCCGAGGGTTTGTACCTCAGTAACCTCTTATAAAGCTAGGGAAAAGGCTAGAGAATAGGAGTATCACACTTTTCCTTTTAACCTCACTTTTTAACACTTGGCCCGTGCACATATATAAAAACTTTAATAATTGTTCATTTCACGAAATAACTTAAATTATTATAGTTTTAAAAGTCACTTCAATTATTTTACAAAATCACTGCACTTGTTTTTAATTATTAAAATTTTGCTGGCTGGCGAGCAATACACAACTTTGATTATTTACAATCATACATATACATATGTACATATGTGCAATTAGGTACTAGCGGTCATCTGTAGTGCGATTCACTAATTTATATCGTTATCGAAGTCGTTATAGCCAATATAGCCAAATTTTTGGTTTGCTGTAACGAATGTGCGATTCAGTAACTTCTGTATAACGAGTCCAACAGCTGACTTTTCGTATCTATTCAAAATGTTAAAGTGTGGCATCTCTGCTCACATCAGCCGTTCGAAATGTCAAAATATGCCAAAATCACAAAGAGGAATAAAAAAAACCTATTTGTTCGCGCTAATTTGATTTGATTCTTCAGTTTAATATATTATATTTCAGTTTAATAATTAATTTTTTATAAGTGGAATTCACCATACTAGGTACTGAAATCAAATTTCTTTGTTCAGTGTACAAAAGAAAAGTAATATTAAAGGAAAGTATTTTTAATAATATAACAACCTTATTTTGAACATTTATTGTTCCTTGTCTTAGAATTTTATAATGGCGTCCACAAGTGCTGCTGCTAAGCGAAACCGGACGTCATAGGAGCAGTTACGGACTTTAGTTGACCTTCTCACTGAGAATAAAGGATACATATAAAGTTTAGAAAACAGATTTATACTGCTTTGAACTAAGATTTCTATGAGGAAAATATTGAAATTAAAAACGAATTAAGAAAAGATTTCAAACATGCAAAGTGTTTCGGGGGCTGGCAATACAAATTTTACCTTTTGTTCCTGGCGGGATAGTGTTACCTCCTTTTTTTGTAGGTGGGATGTAGCTGTTGTGGATACGGCAATGGAGCTTTTGTTCACGTTGGTGAGTGGATGATGGTGGTGATGGTGCGGCTGTAATAGTGGCTTGTTCCAAGTTTATGGTGCTGCAAATGCACCAGAGGTGGAGAAGGGGGCAGTTGGCAAATTTACAAGGAAAAAGAACTGTTTTCACTTTAAATTCACTATGCGTCTAATATATTATACAAATATATCTTTAAAAAGAGATTTTACAAATTTTTTGCTGGCACACCGAGATGGTAAAAGAATTCGAATAAGTAATAAAATGTAAAAAAAAAAATGTCAAAACAAATATATATATATGTACATACGTACATGTCACTGTCAACTCATCAGTTGGGGTTGCCAGAGGGGCGAAATACAAATTGGTATAAAACTTACCTCAACTGATGAGTATAAGTGATGACTATTAAGGATCATGATGGCTATACATATTTAATGTATAAATAATTCTAGTATACATTTTTACATGTATGTAGCTTACAAATAAAATATAAATTCAATAATTCAATTAAAATTCATGATAAATTCATTTAAATTCATTTTGTTTGAAAGAAAAAATATGGTTGGCTGCGGACGACTGCGGCAGTCGCTCAGCCATCGTCCACGCCCTAGGCGCGTTCAGCGGCTAGAGCCTCCTGTAGCTCCTTAAGGGTCCGCAATGCATCTCGCACGAGGATTTGGGACACTCTTCCTCTAGCGTTGGCGGTCTGCAGCCCTTGTGCGGTGCATCGAATGGTGCGTCGTGCGATGCTGGGTGCTGCTGAGGGAATGTTGTTTCCCGGGCGAGAACGGGGTTGCCCGGTGGCGGCAGGGGTGCCGGTACGGCGGATCTGCCAGGCCGGGGTGCCTGGATGGCGCGCTGGGCGCTTGGGGTAGCGTCCCGCCGATGGAGTAGGGAGTGATGTCGCGCTCCACAGATCCGGCATCTGTCGTACGAGCTGCACTCGCTGGTGATGTGAGATAATGCCAAGCAATTCAGGCAAAACTTATGGGCTCGTGCAAGCATCCATCTCTGGGGTGGTTTAATTTTTTTGAATATGACGCAGTTCCGAAGAGCGTGCTGACGGGTGCATATGCGGCACCGTCGGTAATACGTTATTAGTGTCGAGCTGCGTGATTCATTGGCGCGGATGGGAGCAACGATCTCCGACCGCACTGGTCTTCGTGACGACGACTGATTTGCATGATCCATAGCGATCTGTAATTACAGTTGTAAAAGTATTTTAGTGGAGAGAAATACTGATACAGGGGATTTCAGCTGGCATTATGTTGCAAAATACGACATATTAGTGACGGTGATATGGTAAGAGTAGACAGAGGTGGTTTGAGAGTAGCTACGAATTCTCCGGGGTTGCCCGAGAAGGTGGGCTTTCAGTCTGAGGGAGGAAACAGAGCTTGACAAGTGGTCGTGTGAGGGTGCCGGTTTGAGTACGAACGTCAACAACACGTATATGGCCGTCAGGTCCGGGATGTATTTTTTCAATACTTCCAAGGCGCCATTCAGTCGGGGGAAGTGAGTCGTCGTGAATGCAGACACACTCACCGACCTTGGGTTCGGGTTGTGGATTTTTCCACTTCTGACTTTTTTGGAGATCCTTCCACCTTTTGCTGAACTGATGATGTAAGCTTTTTACCCTGTCCCATCGGTTTATAAGAGATAAATCCGCATGATCCACTTCAGGGATAGCGAGGAGGGGGCCACCTCTGAGAAAGTGGCCGGGGGTCAGCGCGGTAAACTCGGTGGGATCTTGGGACAAAGGTGAGATAGGACGAGAGTTTAATACGTCTTCAATTCTTACCAATTTACCACCCAAATTCTTCAAATGTGAACTTGTGGGCTCCTGCAGTCCTCTTGAAGTGCAGTTTGAAACTCTTCACTGCAGACTCCCACAAGCCGCCCATGTGGGGAGCTCCGGGCGGAATGAATTTCCAATTAATGCCCTGGGGAGAGTATTTTGCGATTACTTCTTGAGAGGCAGTTTTCATGAAGTCAACGAACTCTTTTTCCGTCGCTCTTTTAGCTCCAATAAACGTTTTGCCGTTGTCACTCATCATTGTGGCAGGATATCCCCGACGTCCGACGAAGCGAGCGAATGCTGCGAGAAAGGCATTTGTTGTTAGGTCCGAGCACAGCTCAAGGTGGACAGCTTTTGTCACGAAACAGACAAAAACGGCCACGTAGCCTTTCAGTAAGGTGTGAGACCTTAGCAAGGAGGCTCTTATTTGAAAAGGCCCCGCAAAGTCGACACCGGTAGTGGTAAAAGGTGGAGCGTATGTGCATCGTTCCGGGGGCAAGGCCGCCATGATTTGCGATCGCATTTGCTGCTTGTGGAGGGTACAAGTTTTGCACTGATGTATGCATCTCTTTATGAGGGGTTTGAGTCGTGGAATATAGAGATCCTGTCTGAGGCATTGCCGCATTAGACGTATTTCGGCGTGGAGGAGAAGTTCGTGGAGATACTGTATATAGAGGACAGCGAATCTAGATTTTTCTGAGATAATAACGGGATGTTTTTCATTGTAAGTCAACGTCGAATGAACTAATCTACCATGAACCCTGAGGAGCCCGTTTTCATCGAGGTATGGGTTGAGGGTTAGTAGAGAGCTTCTTTTATCAATGGGTTTTGCATTTTCCAAGCACGCTATTTCGCGAGCAAAATATCGGGTTTGCGTTAACGTCACAAGTTTATTTTTCGTTTTGCGGAGATCTTCATGAGACAGAGAGGGAGTGTAAGCGGGTTTAATGCCTCGAATTCGGTCCTTGAGATTATTAATGAACCTAAAAGCATATGTCATGACCTTGAGGGCGCGAGGAAAAGAGGAAAATCGATCCAATACATCGGGGACATCTTCAGCTGAGTGTAGTGCTTCGACTCGGCGCATTTCAGGCGGGTTGATGCTGCGGGTAGATGGGTTTGGCCAAGCTTTGGGGGGCTGGGGCAGCCACGCAGGGCCATTCCACCACAGCGAATAATTTGCCAAGTCCATGGGTTTGCATCCTCTTGTGCCCATATCTGCTGGATTGTCGCAACTGCCTACATGCTTCCAGGAGGCACTTCCGACGAGATCCATAATTTCAGCTGTTCGATTGGATACGAAAGTTTTACAAGCGTGGGGAGGCTTTTCGAGCCATGCTAACACAATTTCCGAGTCAGACCACATGTAAAGATTTTTAAGAGAGAGCTCGAGATGGGATTGTACGACGGCGATTAGTCGGGCAAGGAGTAGAGCTGCACATAGTTCTAGTCTTGGAAGACTGGTAGTGCGAAGAGGGGCAACCTTGCCTTTAGCGACCAGAAGGTGAGACGACGTGGTGGCACCGTGGGTTGTTCGCAGATATATAGTGGCGCAATATGCCTTTTCTGACGCATCGCAGAAACCATGCAGTTCAACCTGCTGGTTCGGGATGTAGTCAACCCATCGAGGTATCTTTATGGTTGAGATGTTGGGTAAATTTTGTGCGAACTGCGTCCATTTAATGAAGCGGAGGGGCTTCACTGGTTCGTCCCAGTCAGTTCCGTCTATCCATAGCTCTTGGAGTAAAATCTTGGCCTGAATCATAATCGGCGTAAGCCACCCTGCGGGGTCAAAAAGTTTTGCGACCGAGGAGAGAATTTGTCGTTTTGTACTAGCGGACGAGAGCGGTATTGAGTCAACTGTGTACGAAAACGTGTCGGTCTGAGCGTTCCACTGTATGCCGAGAGTTTTGGTGTTGCTTGCTTTCTCGAATTCCAAAAGATTGGTATCTAGCAAGTCTTCCTCTTTGATGTTTTTTATTATACTGGGGTGATTGGCCGTTATTTTCCGTAATGGAAATTCTGTTGACGCTAACACTTGGATGACTTAGGAGAGAGATGTTTCAGCAGAGAGAATTTCATGGCTGCCAGAGAGAATGTCATCTACATATGTTTCTTTCGTCAAAACAAGGACGGCTTTGGGGAAAGTTTCTTCTACATGTTTTGCCAGTTGGTGAAGAGTACGTATGGCGAGGTAGGGGGCACATTTCACACCAAATGTGACTGTTTTCAGACGATAGTCTTTTATGGGGTTGCTCGGAGATGAGCGAAAGACGATCCTCTGATAGTCTCTGTCGTCTTCATGCATTATGATTTGACGATACATTTTTTCTACGTCTCAGTTGAAAACAAACTGATATGTCCTCCATTTGAGAATCAGAAGCATCAGATCGGGTTGGAGGGTAGAGCCGGTATAAAGAACGTCGTTGAGCGCATGTCCAGATGCCGACTTTTTTGAGGCGTTAAACACGACCCGCACCTTTGATGTCTTTTTCTCGGGTTTGACAACTGCGTGATGAGGAAGATAAAATGAGAGGCATTTTCCTCCGTCAAATTTTTCATAGGAGCCGGTTTCTTCCATATGATCGAGGGTGAGGTATTCTTCTAGGGCACTATCATATTGAGTCTTTAAGTCCCCTTTCTTCTGCAGACTTCTCTCCATTCCAAGAAACTGGCTTAGAGCTAAAGACCGAGAGTGGGATAATGAGATTGACTCTGTGAAGCTGGGTTTAAACGGCAGCCTTACGATATAATGACCGTTATTATCGCGTGAGGTTGTGGGTGCGTAGAAATTCTCGCAAAACTCGTCTTCTGGGGTTATTTGGGGTTTGGTGGGAACTTCCTCCAATTTCCAGAATTTTCGCAATAGAGAGTTAAGATCTTCGTTCGTCACTTCTGACACTTGCATGCAGAAAGAGTTGACCATCACAGGGGCTCTACCGCTCAGAATCCATCCAAAAATGGTTTTCTGCGCTAGAAGATGGGGGGAAAGTTTCTCAACGCCATTTTGGATGATTTGCGGTATTACATCACTGCCTAGAACGAGATCTATTTGCGAGGGGGAGTGACAGTTCAAGTCTGCGAGGTTGAGGTGTGCCCATTTTGCTTGAAGCTCGCTAGTGAGCTTAAGCGAGGGGAGCATTTTTGTTAGCCGGGGTAATACTATTGCCTCTGCACTTATTCTGGTTTTAAAATCGGGGGATACCAAAGTCAGAGAGCACAATTTGTTTGAGGTCTGAACTACCTTGCCGCCCATCCCTGATATTTCAAATCTAGAGGGTTTGAATGGGAGCTTGAGTCTATCTCGGGCTCTGGTAGAGATAAAGGTTCTTTCCGATCCCTGATCCACAAGAGCTCTGAGTTTGAAAATTTCTCCTTTATGCTCTACGGGTACGATAGCCGTGGGTAAAATTATTTCACAATCGTTTTCGGAATAAAACGATTGGACTTGGCTTTTCTGCGAGCATGAAGGGCTTTCATCCAGGGCATTGGCTTGATCGGGAGTATTACCGGAGGAGGTTGTGGAATTCGTGGTCGTGGCTTGTGAGGCTGTCCTTTGCAATTGTGAGGGTTGTCTTTTCGACACTTGAGATGTGTCTTCGTGAAGAACTGAGTTGTGTCGATCTTGACATTGATTGCAAGTTTGAGCACTGGAACAATCTTTCAATATGTGTGACTGAGAGAGGCAATTGAAACACATATTGTTTTCTCTCACAAACCTTCTGCGATCAGAGGTCGACAGCTTCTTAAATTTGAAGCAATCTATAAGGGGGTGAGATGAGGTTTTACACATAGCGCACTTGTACATTGTCCGCTGCTCTGTCATATGAGACTGGGTGTGGGAGGTCGATCTATTTTGAAAGGGATGCGACTGCTGGGGCTTAAATGATGGCCTAGCTTGTGGGGTGGCTTTAAATTTATTTGGTCGCCATTGATCGACTCGCTCTACGACTTCATATCGAGTTGTGAGGAACTGGTCCATTTGGGACCAGTTAGGAAGTTCTCTTCTTGAAGTCAGAGACTGCTCCCATAACGTCACTGTATTTTCAGGGAGTTTAGAGGTCACGAGATAAATAAGTATGGGGTCCCAGTTATCTGTGGAGACTTGTTGCGTGGCGAGAATTTGAAGGCAATTATTTACCGACGATTGCAACCTTTGAATGTCTTCACTGTTTTCGGTAGTGATAGTTTTTAAATTCATCAGGGCCCGTATTTGATTATCTACGAGAACTCGTCTGTTCTCGTATCGGGCCTTTAGGGCAAAGTTGTCGTCAGTCAAGGGGAATTTATTGACTATTTGAGCTGCCTTTCCTTGGGTTTTGTATCTGAGGTGATACAATTTTTGCGCTTGGGAGAGTTTGGGATGGTTAATAGAAACGGCTGTGAACATGTCACGAAATGAGGGCCATTTTTCATAACCACCATAAAATATTTCGGTATCGCAGGGAGGGATCTTTAGCGAAATACCGGAGTTGTCGGGTGGACCTGGTGTGACGGTAGGGGGAGCGGGGGCATTTGCTTGTTTAAGTAACTGAAGCTGGTCTTCGATCTGGGCTTTTGTGTCTTCGTACGCTATGAGACAGGACCTGTATATGCTATTAGCAGATGTTGGAAAATCTTCGGGCAGGTCCTGATCTAGGGTTTCGACAATCTTATCTTTATTTTGAGTGAGGACTCCGTGTTGTCTTGGAGCGACGTCGACCTAAACCGAGCACAATATTCCATAAAATTGTCCGTTTCGGATGTAAATTTTTTGGGGGCAGACGAGATTTTAAATCCTTTAACTCCTTGAGTTTTGGAGCCACCTTTTTTGGTTTCATCGTCACTCATTTTTGAGCTTTGTTTTATGACGCTTAGAGTTGAGAATTAACAAAAAATTTAACTTCAGAGAGAAAACTTTTTTTTTTTTGAAGAGAGAGTATTTGCTTTTAACTATGTGAGGGAGTTACGTTTAAATATTCACGTTAAATAGCAAGAGAGAATACTTTTCAAAACCAAAAAAAAAGTTTTTAAGTTAAATTTATTTGAGGGTGAGACTGAGCAAATTTGACCACTGTGCTGCGTTTGCACTGTATTTAATGTGTATATATGGGGGAGAGTTAAATATACGTGGGAAAAATACAAATATATATATATATATATATATATATATATATATATATATGTAAATATGAGTAATTATTTTTTAAGATTTTCACTATCGATATTTTTGTGGACTGTATAAATGGGGATACAGAGTGAGATACTAAATTACTCGGGAAAATTTTTTAGCTTTACACAAGAGAGATATATTTTTTAAACGCTAGTGTACGCACTGAAACACTCTTGTACCACTGTATGAGATTTTGTTTCACCGCTTATGTCGCTTTCTTTCTTTTGTTTATCCGTATGTATGTATACGCAAGTATGGGGATTTACAAATGTTTTTTGCGTTTTATATTAATTTAAATAGGGAGAAATCAGAAGTTAGCAGTGGTTGTGCAATATATTTAATTAACGACAAGAGATATTTTAATTTAAAATGAGAAAATTTTAAATTATTAAGAGGTTTGTCGTATTAAAATATAAGGGGTGCTTTTAGCAAATGTGCCCACTGTAGCTAACTACTGAGTTTTTCTTATTTTGCTTTGCACATATACCGTACTGAGTTTTGCAATATGGGGTTATTGCTGTATATATATATATATATATATATATATATATATATGTATATATACGAAATGGTATATGCAAGTTTTGGAGGGAAATTGAGAAAATTTTGTGGGAAATAATTATCCTCAGGAATGAAATTTTTCTTTAATTTTCTCGTTTTTGTGTTTTTCCGTACTGGGAAGTAGGTATTAAATTCGATTTAATACTCACGGTTTTTGGCAAATGGGTATTTATTGTGTCTTTGTCAGTTTTTGGTCGCTGGCTTCTTCTTGGCGACGAAGGACCACTGTTTCGGGGGCTGGCAATACAAATTTTACCTTTTGTTCCTGGCGGGATAGTGTTACCTCCTTTTTTTGTAGGTGGGATGTAGCTGTTGTGGATACGGCAATGGAGCTTTTGTTCACGTTGGTGAGGGGATGATGGTGGTGATGGTGCGGCTGTAATAGTGGCTCGTTCCAAGTTTATGGTGCTGCAAATGCACCAGAGGTGGAGAAGGGGGCACTTGGCAAATTTACAAGGAAAAAGAACTGTTTTCACTTTAAATTCACTATGCGTCTAGTATATTATACAAATATATCTTTAAAAAGAGATTTTACAAATTTTTTGCTGGCAGACCGAGATGGTCAAAGAATTCGAATAAGTAATAAAATGTAAAAAAAAATGTCAAAACAAATATATATATATATGTACGTACGTACATGTCACTGTCAACTCATCAGTTGGGGTTGCCAGAGGGGCGAAATACAAATTGGTATAAAACTTAACTCAACTGATGAGTATAAGTGATGACTATTAAGGATCATGATGGCTATACATATTCAATGTATAAATAATTCTAGTATACATTTTTACATGTATGTAGCTTACAAATAAAATATAAATTCAATAATTCAATTAAAATTCATGATAAATTCATTTAAATTCATTTTGTTTGAAAGAAAAAATATGGTTGGCTGCGGACGACTGCGGCAGTCGCTCAGCCACAAAGTCTTACTGGATGGGGAGTGGGTTATATACCCCGTTTCATAATTATTAACGCGGAAGAATTTGCATCTTTTAAACATTAATATAATTTCTTTTTGATTTCAATATTTTTCTCATACAAATCTTAGTTTAAAACAGTATAAATCTATGTTCTAAACCTTAAATCTATATCATAGAATTTCAAAAACGTTTCGAAAAAATTTCAAATCTTTCAAATAAAAAAAAACCCGAAAATACAGTTTTGTAGCCAATTTAATTCTACTCTAACAAAGTACAAATGTCAAGTACTTTAAGGACTTCATTCTATTTGTAGAATTTTTGAGCAACATTAATTTTTATTTTTTATTTCATTTCTTTGGAACTAGGTCTGGCGCGATTTTAAAAGCCGTGCAAGCAACCGCATTCGGGACTGAAATGTGCAAAGAGCCCAAACAGGCAATCGGCCAATTACCCTCCCGGCGCCGAATGAAATAGAGATGCGTGTGTTAAATTTAATTGGGGAAAAATATGTTGAAGGTTCACACGATTGCCCGGATACAATGGAAGAAGAAGGGGTGAAGTTATAGTTTTAAACTTATTTTCATATATGTGTCCGAATTATTTTGTTTGTTTTTATTATAATTAGGAGCTGCGTTTGATTTTCGAGGACGATGACGATGAGGCGGTAACTCCGACTGCAGAATGTGTAGTTGCTGCAACACCGTCCGCTACCCCCTACCAAACATTGCGCAGGTTCAAAAAGAGAAAATAAGGAGCAAGAAGCTGATTATGACGAGGAGGCTGTTGAATGTGGGATGGCTACAACACCGTCCGCTCCTCACTCGAGAGGGTCTATGGCATATTCTGCTACCCCCGCACAAACACCACGTAGGGGCTTAAAAAGTAAGCGTGCTGACGCAGAAGCCGACAAAACGCGGCGATTTTTAGAAATCGTTATAATGCAGGCTCAAACACACAGGGTAAGAAACAATAATTCATTATAAAAAATTTATTTATTAAACTTTTTTCATTTTTCTCCCTATATCAACAGATACTGGCAGAAAATGAGACCAAACGATTGGAAAATGAGGCCAAGCTAATTGAAATGCAAGCGAAGCAGAACGAGGCATCGTTTGCAATTGCTAAAGAGATTGGAATGTGGTCGGAGGCGCTTAACCGGCTGTCTGTCTTAGTTTTAATTTTTTTTTAACTCTCTCTTTTTAACTCGCTCTACAAAATTAATCGAACTTCAAAAAAAATTCATCAAAATTTTCAACTTTTTGTTCAGAATTGTTAAACCAATAAAGAGATCCAAAAAACAAAAAACCCAATTACAATATATATATTTTTTCTTTCAAAATACATAAAATATCGATAGACACATTAAAAAAGCCAAAAATGAAACAAAAACTTCATAACGCGATGTGTAATGATTTTTTGTTAGCCTTATGATAGGTATTAGAAACGGCGTTTAAAATTTAGGGTTTATTCGAGTTGATATAGCTGATTGCAGATGGCGTCACATCAAATTCTAGGGCTAACTGCTTCCCTTGAACACCTTTGTCAAGCTTTTCCAAGATATGAACTTTGGTTTCCAAGGACAAAGTATTTTTCTTACATTTATTTGGCATTTCAGCGAATTACTTTTGCTTTTAAACAAACAATGCCAAAACACGTGTACGCGCATTTCACACAAAAACTGTACAAAAAATACGCTCAGAAATTAGAATTGAAAATTCGTGTAATGTATTGAAAAAGTTGGTTCTAATTTCTAGACATTCTAATTACTAAAGGTTCTAATTTGTGAGCGACTACTGTATAGTACCTACAACATAGAGTTACGGTCAATAAAATAGAATCAAAATTGTAAGTGATATTTTTTGAAAATAGGAACCACCTAAATAAAAATTTAAAAGTTAGCACGAAGCTCTAGAAAATTAATCGAACTTCAAAAAAATTTCATCAAAATTTTTAACTTTTTATTCAGAATTGTCAGAAAATGTAGTTTTGTAGCCCATTCAATTTTAGTTAAGGAACTGCAAGTTTCATGACCGTAAACATTTCCGTTAATTTTTTAGAAACTTTTTTGCTAAGGGTGTTGCTAATTTTTTCCCCTGAAAAGTACATTTTGTTCGTGCGTTATATGGAAGAAAATACGCAACACCCTCATAAAAAAAAATCTAAAAATTCAGCCGTAATTTTTACGGTCATGAAACGTGAACTTCCTTAACTAAAATTGAATGGGCTACAAAACTACATTTTCTAACAATTCTGAATAAAAAGTTAAAAATTTTGATGACATTTTTTTGAAGTTCGATTAATTTTCTAGAGCTTCGTGTTAACTTTTAAATTTTTATTTATGTGGTTTCTATTTGCAAAAGATATCACTTAGAATTTTGATTCTATTTTATTGACCGTAACTCTATGTTATAGGTAGTAGTCGCTCACAAATTAGAACCTTTAGTAATTAGAATGTCCAGAAATTAGAATTAACTTTTTCAATACATTACACGAATTTTCAATTCTAATTTCTGAGCGTATTTTTTGTACAGTTTTTGTGTGAAATGCGCGTACACGTGTTTTGGCATTGTTTGTCTAAAAGCAAAAGTAATTTTTTGTTCATTTTTGGTTTTTTAATGTGTCTATCGATATTTTATTTATTTTGAAAGAAAAAATATATATATTGTAATTGAATTTTTTGTTTTTTGGATCTTTTTTTGGTTTAGCGTATATATACATACGTGTATATTTAATAAAAAA
Organism: Eurosta solidaginis; assembly: GCF_040869045.1. Taxonomy (NCBI): domain Eukaryota; kingdom Metazoa; phylum Arthropoda; class Insecta; order Diptera; family Tephritidae; genus Eurosta; species Eurosta solidaginis. The sequence goes on along the minus strand of NC_090319.1, from coordinate 231,866,035 downwards.
ACATGTGATATGTATTGTACTGGATTTTTATCTAATGTTTTCTCGTTTTTATGACTTAATTTTTAAGGTTTTATACAAATAAAAAAACGTCCAGGAATTAATAAAAAATATAGAATAAAAACTTGTGTTAGAGGAGAAACATTAATTTTGCGCAAATACTCATGGACATCAGTCTTCGTCACAGGGTTTTTGGAGTTTCACCAAGTTTTCCTGAAACTATTTTCGATATCCTTTTTTTAAGTATATATCAAGATGTAACACTAACGATGTGAGTGAAAACTTAGCACATTTTGCTGAGAATTTTTAGAATTTTTCTGAGTATGCAGTTTTGTGGCTTATTAAATTTTTATACAATAATGTCTTAACTTAATCCACTTGAATGGCTTTCTGATTTTTGGGAATTTTTTCCAGCGGACCTCGTGAATTTTAATACTCAGTTGAGCAGAGCTCACAGAGTATATTAAGTTTGATTGGATAATGGTTGGTTGTACATATATAAAGGAATCGAGATAGATATAGACTTCCATATATCAAAATAATCAGGATCGAAAAAAAATTTGATTGAGCCATATCCGTCCGTCCGTCCGTTAACACGATAACTTGAGTAAATTTTGAGTTATCTTGATGAAATTTGGTATGTAGGTTCCTGAGCACTCATCTCAGATCGCTATTTAAAATGAACGATATCGGACTATAACCACGCCCACTTTTTCGATATCGAAAATTTCGAAAAACCGAAAAAGTGCGATAATTCATTACAAAAGACAGATAAAGCGACGGAACTTGGTAGATGAGTTGAGCTTATGACGCAGAAGAGAAAATTAGTAAAATTTTGGACAATCCACTTTTAAAAGAAGGTAATTTAAAACTTTTGCAAGCTGTAATTTGGCAGTCGTTGAAGATATCATGATGTAATTTGGCAGGAACGTTACTCCTATTACTATATGTACGCTTAATAAAAATTAGCAAAATCGGAGAAGACCACGCCCACTTTAAAAAAAAAATTTTTTTTAAAGTAAAATTTTAACAAAAAATTTAATATCTTTACAGTATATAAGTAAATTATGTCAACATTCAACTCCAGTAATGATGTGGTGCAACAAAATACAAAAATAAAAGAAAATTTCAAAATGGGCGTGGCTCCGCCCTTTTTCATTTAATTTGTCTAGGATACTTTTAACGCCATAAGTCGAACAAAAATTAACCAATCCTTTTGAAATTTGGTATGGGCATAGATTTTATGACGCTAACTGATTTCTGTGAAAATGGGCGGAATCGGTTGATGCCACGCCCAGTTTTTATACACAGTCGTCCGTCTGTCCTTCCGCATGGCCGTTAACACGATAACTTGAGCAAAAATCGACATATCTTTAATGAACTTAGTTCACGAGCTTACTTGAACTCACTTTATCTTGGTATGAAAAATGAACGAAATCCGACTATGACCACGCCCACTTTTTCGATATCGAAAATTACGAAAAATGAAAAAAATGCCATAATTCTATATCAAATACTAAAAAAGGGATGAAACATGGTAAGGTAATTGGATTGTTTTATTGACGCGAAATATAACTTTAGAAAAAACTTTATAAAATGGTTGTGACACCTACCATATTATGTAGAAGAAAATGAAAAATTTCTGCAGGGCGAAATAAAAAACCCTTAAAATCTTGGCAGGTATTACATATATAAATAAATTAGCGATATCCAACAGATAATGTTCTGGGTCACCCTGGTCCACATTTTGGTCGATATCTGGAAAACGCCTTCACATATACAACTACCACCACTCCCTTTTAAAACTCTCATTAATGCCTTTAATTTGATACCCGTATCGTACAAACTCATTCTAGAGTCACCCCTGGTCCACCTTTATGGAGATATCTCGAAAAGGCGTCCACCTATAGAACTAAGCCCCACGCCCTTTTAAAATACTCATTAACACCTTTCATTTGATACCCATATCGTACAAACATATACTAAAGTCACCCCTGGTCCACCTTTATGGCGATATCTCGAAAAGGCGAACACCTATAGAACGAAGGCCCACTCCCTTTTAAAAATACTCATTAACACCTTTCATTTGATACCCATATCGCACAAACAGAGTCTAGAGTCACCCCTGGTACACCTTTATTGCGATACCTCGAAAAGGCGTCCACCTATAGAACTAAGGCCCACTCCCTTTTAAAAACTCATTAACTCCTTTCGTTTGATACCCATATTGCACAAACGAATTCTAGAGTCACCCCTGGCCCACCTTTATGGCGATATCTCGAAACGGCGTCCACCTATGGAACTAAGGATTACTCCCTTTAAAAAACTTATTAACACCTTTCTTTTGATACCCATATTGTATAAACAAATTCTAGGGTCACCCCGGCGATATCTCGAAACGGCGTCCACCTATGGAACTAAGGATGACTCCCTTTTAAAATACTCATTAACACCTTTCTTTTGATACCCATATTGTACAAACAAATTCTAGGGTCACCACTGGTCCACCTTTATGGCGACATCTCGAAAATGCGACCACCTAAACAACAACCACCACTCCCTTTTAAAACCCTCATTAATACCTTTAATTTGATACCCATATCGTACAAACACATTCTAGAGTCACCCCTGGTCCACCTTTGTGGCGATATTTCGAAACGGCGTCCACCTACTAAGGCCCACTCCCTTTTAAAATACTCATTAACACCTTTCGTTTGATGCCCATATTGTACAAACAAATTCTAGGGTCACCCCTGGTCCACCTTTATGGCGATATCTCGAAACGGCGTCCACCTATGGAACTAAGGATTACTCCCTTTTAAAATACTCATTAACACCTTTCTTTTGATACCCATATTGTACAAACAAATTCTAGGGTCACCCCTGGTCCACCTTTATGGCGATATCTCGAAACGGCGTCCACCTATGGAACTAAGTATTACTCCCTTTTAAAATACTCATTAACACCTTTCATTTGATACCCATATCGTACAAACGCATTCTAGAGTCACCCCTGGTCCACCTTTATGGCGATATCTCGAAAAGGCGACCACCTATACAACAACCACCACTCCCTTTTAAAACCCACATTAATACCTTTAATTTGATACCCATATCGTACAAACACATTCTAGAGTCACCCCTGGTCCACTTTTATGGCGATATTTCGAAACGGCATCCACCTATAGAACTAAGGCCCACTCCCTTTTAAAATACTCATTAACACCATTCGTTTGATGCCCATATTGTACAAACAAATTCTAGGGTCACCCCTGGTCCACCTTTATGGCGATATCTCGAAACGGTGTCCACCTATGGAACTAAGGATTACTCCCTTTTAAAATACTCATTCACACCTTTCATTTGATACCCATATCGTACAAACGCATTCTAGAGTCAACCCTGATCCACCTTTATGGCTATATCCCTAAATGGCGTCCACCTATAGAACTAAGGCCCACTCCCTCATAAAATACTCTTTAATGTCTTTCATTTGATACACATGTCATACAAACACATTCCAGGGTTTCCCTCGGTTCATTTTCCTACATGGTGTTTTTCCCTTATGTTGTCACCATAGCTCTCAACTGAGTATGTAATGTTCGGTTACACCCGAACTTAAACTTCCTTACTTGTTTTATACAAAGTTTTGAACGCAAAACTTTTTATGAGACAAGCGCTCTGAGCAAAAACCAAAAACTAACTTTAGCGTAGTAAGATTAACACAATATGGTTCTAAAATTTAAGGAGCTACAAAACTGCATACTCAGAAAAGTTCTAAAAATTCTCAGCAAAAGTGTTACATATTGATATATACTTAAAAAGAATCGAACATAATTTAGCTTCAGCAAAACTTGGTGAAAATTGCAAAAATTAAAAAAAATATATAAGTATTGTTCAGGAGATAACATTTGGTATGAGTCCCTCTTGGACCCGTTTTCCAGCTGAAGATATCGAGTTAAAGGTTTCTTCTGAGTTGGCCACAGCATGTTCCACCAAAATTGGGTCGATGTCATCAATCTCAAAGCTCTGCTCACGCAAACGAATATTGTGTAATGTTGAGCAGGCATTTACAATTTTCCCGGCGAAGCCCAGTTCACACAAAAGAACTCTTTGCCGTGAAAGATATCTCGAAGTTCCTTTCAAAACACCAAAGAATCTCTCGATGGGATTTCGATCTTTGAATAAAGCCTCGTTATATCGAAACTTGGGAGTACCCCCAGGCTGGTTCGGTAGTGGTGTCATAAGCCACGGCTCTAATGGGTACCCAGAATCACCTGAAAGTTGCATATTTCAAATTATGAAAAATGTTAAGAACAATCAATAGATATTACCTATTAAAAACAGATGACGATTCCCATTTTCATGGGCTCTCTGCATTGCTCGCCGAGCTGCACAACTACTCCAAATATATGCGTCATGACGTGCTCCGGGAAACTTGGCATTCACATTTAAAAGTTTTAAATTTGGGTCACATATCTACAAAAATGTAAAAATTATGTAGCAATGCACTTTATTATTAAATAGTTAAAGTAGTTAACCTCCCATTTGCACATTTATGGAATGATATCCATGATGATTAACGTACGCTTCCTCATGAACTTTTGGAGCTAAAATGGAAACGGGCGTACAGTCAATCGCTCCTATCGTTCCTCCAACGAAGGGCGCAGGTGCTGACGAAAATACCTCTTTGGCAGCTTGTCGTTCTTCCTGCGTCATAGGAAACTTGATTTTGTCGAAAAGCACTTTCTCATTTATTGCATCAGTCACCCTATGGATACATCGGCTGATGGAAGACTGGCTCATCGAAATTCCCCACTGTTCTCGTACAGGCCGTTGATAACATGCAGTGGCATAAAAACGTAAGGCACACAAAACCTTCAAAGATATCTAGTAAGTAAGGACATTGCAAATTTTCAATGATTTTAGTAGCTTTACCTGTTTCTCTTCCGCTATTGCTGAGATCCTCTGTCCTCTTAGATTTTCGTGTAGCCGATCAACAAGTCTCATCACAATATCCGGAGATACGCGGTACAGTTTTTTTAATTCTGCACGCGCAAGCTCAAAAGGATCATCGATGTCCCTGAGCAAGCGCCTATCTACTCTTGATGCGCCCGAGGCTGTTACATTTTGCGTTAAATTGTTCGCTACAAACTCAAATGCCATTATTTTTATTGTTTGACACACGAAAACACCGAAATATTAATAAATTTTGTTAACAAATTATCTTATCTTATAGCGTGAAAAACAAAACCGACGAAAGTCTCTTGTCAAATCGTTATAGAAAACAGCTGATTGTTCTATATCGAGTTACAAATAAAGATAAGTTACTGAATAGCAAACTCGTTAAAATTATCGTTATGATATTATATCAATACTGAAAATCGTTAGAGAAGTTAGTGAATCGCAGTACTGATTGCCAAAACATATGTTCATATATATAGGGTGTCGTACAACAAAGTTCTTTGCTATCGGTTATTTCCCCCTACGCTGGTAAGGAATATCCGACACAGCTTAGGGCTGTACAGGCAACATATAAATTGGTTACCATAACCACGAGTATCTTAGCACAGCATTACAAAGCTCTCACCCACCCACCCTTATACTGTTCCGAAACTGATCCCAAAGTAACTTCTTTACCAAAATATTAAAAATATCAGTTTTTTCGTTTATTTTTCTAAAAAAATATATCTTCTCGTGATGGAATTAATTTTTGCGTGTATAGTCTGTGGTGGTAATACACAAACCCTTAAAATATAAATTTCTTTTTGCAAATTTCGTTTTTAAATTAATTTCGAAGCTTTTCATTAGTTTTTTCTAACAAAATGGAAACCTTTATCAGACTCACCGATTCAGTAGTAGAATATGACCAAGATTTTCTAAGCACTCCTATAAGTGACCATACAATACATTCGCTGAAAATTCGGCAAACTGATTTTAACGCTATGTATGACAAAGTGAAAGCAGCATATGACGAACTGTTGGCAGATGTATCCATTCTGATAAGACGATTGCTTCAATTCGTAAAAAGCAAAAGATATGCTATGCAGGCTTCATAAAAACGATGGCAAAAATACATATTTTAAGCGAAACGCTTGAAAAGGAAGCAAAAGGCAAGGAAAATGACAAAAAGCAATTAAAGCCTCATAATATCCGTTTGCCATCTTGCGATACCTTAATTTCCAAGGGCGATTATATTTCATGGCCAACGCTTCGTGATATGTTCACGGCCATATATATTAAACATGACACACTTGAAGGAATCGAAAAGCTTTTCTACTTGAATCAAAAGGCACAAGGTGAAGCAAAAGAAATAGTTGAAAAATATCCGTTGAAAAACGTTAGCGATATGTATGAGAATAAGAGAATTCTTATTAATTCTCAATTGACAATTCTTTTCAATTTAGATTCAATAGAGTCAGAGTGCGGGACTTCTATTAAAAAATTGTAGAGGGATATCAACAATTGTATATCCGTCCTTAAATGTCACAAGATTGACATTACTAACTGGGATGCAATTATTACTTACTTATGTTCAACTAAATTACCTGAACTAACACTATCGTTTTGGGAACAGTCAGTCGAAAATAAAACGGACATATCTAAGTGGGAGGACATGGACAAGTTTTTCATAAATAAATTTCCAAGTTTGGAAAGCGTTTCAGGTCTCCGAGGCGCCAAGCCAAAGATTCAGAAATCTAATAACACGAATAAATCCTCCCCCGAACCTTCGCAAAAGAAGCTTGGCGCATACCAATATAGTGTCGCCAATAATGCGTGCAAAATGTGCAAATAAAAAGTGCACAAAATTCACAGATGTCCAAATTTCAAAAAGTTAGAGGTTAGCAAAAGGATTAGTTATATTAAATCCAATGGCTACTGCCTCAATTGTCTCTTCGGGACATTCGGTGTCGAGATGTACTAGCCCATACAATTTCGGCACTTGCCACTCTCGACATCATTCTTTATTGCATTTACAGAATCAACGGTCGAAACCTTCTTACAAATCACAGAAACCGACGGATAATATACAGTCCAATTCTACAGAAGCCCAACAAACGCGCGACTCTAATAGCAGTAACAAACCATCTGCTAGCAATGTACAATCCCATCATGCTAATACAAGCAAAGGGATTTTATTAGGTACGGCGCGGGTTAACATACATCACAATGGTACAAACTTTTCTGCCAGAGCACTTATAGATTCAGGATCGGAGTGTTCCTTCATTACGGAGAGGCTCAGACGCAGAATAAACCTGCCAAGGCGTAAAATGCATGCTCCAGTTTCGGGCATCAATAATACGGTTTCTGCGCAGGTAAAGGAAGCGTGCATGATCCATCTGCGGTCACCTGTCGGCCCACAGATTGCTATCGAGGCTATGGTTCTTGTTTTGCCACAAGTAACTGGGAACTTGCCAACATGCCAAATTTCGTCGTTGACGCAAAAAGCTTTTCCAGATCTTATCTTGGCGGATAAGCGGTTCTTCATCAACGAGCAAGTTGACCTTGTTTTGGGTGGGGACGTTTACCCACAAATAATATTAGAGGGTATTAGGAAAAACGTGCTTAATACACTTTTAGCCCAAGGAACTGTGTTCGGGTGGATTTTAACTGGTCAAGCGGACGCAGTAAAACCATCTAACCATCGGGCATCCTATTTCAATGAAGTTTCATTAGTAAAAAAATTAGGAAGCTTTTGGTAACTGGAAGATATACCAAAAGCAAAAATTCGTACGCAAGATGAGCAACAATGCGAAGAGCTACACGTACAACTGTGCGGAATAATCAGGGAAGGTATATCGTCTCATTTCCTTTCCGACCAGATTTCCCAAAGTACACTAATTTAGGCCCTTCTTTAGGAAAAGCCTGTTAACAATTTTATTCAAACGAATCACGACTAGCGAAAAGGCCCGAGTTACAACAGGAATATAATAGGGTGGTCATGGAATATGAATCCATGGGCCACATGTCCAAATTACCTGGAATACAGTCAGCTAATGCAAGTGACAATTATTACTTGCCTCATCATGCGGTAATCAAAGAGGAAAGTACAACAACAAAAGTTAGGGTGGTTTTTAATGCCTCGTCTGCAACAGCAAATGGCAAAAGCCTTGACGACGTTCTCCTTCCAGAGCCGGTGCTTCAGTCTGATTTAACTATGTTCTTATTACGTTGGCGACTTTTTAAATACGTCTTCAACAGCGATATTGAGAAGATGTAGCGCCAGATTCTGGTCAATAGTCACCATACCAAATATCAGAGAATAGTTTTTCGTTCTAGTCCGAATGAACCTATCAGTCTTTATGAATTGAAGACTGTGAATTTCGGAGTTAACTCGCTCCTTACTTAGCAATTAGAACTTTATTACAGCTAGCTGATGACTCGGAACCCATATACCCAATCGCATCGAATATTTTGAGAAATTATATATACGTCGATGATGTCCTTGCTGGGGGTCATTCCATAGAATCGACAATTAAAGCGCGAGATCAAGTTAATACGGTTTTGAAATCAGCTGGTTTTCCATTACGAAAATGAACTTCGAGTTTTAGTTAAATTGTAGGCGGGATTCCAAAAGCGCATCTTTTGCATGAAGATTTTCTCGAATTCGAAGATACGAGCAGTGCCAAAGCACTTGGTATTAGATGGAATGCTCATGCTGATCATTTCTATTTAAAAGTCAAATCTATTGAAACTAATCAAATTCTAAGTAAGATAGAAATACTTTCGGCTATTGCCAAGCTTTTCGATCCATTAGGGTGGCTGGCAACAATTATTATAGTTGCTAAAATTTTGATGCAAAACATCTGGTTAGAGGGTACTAATTGGGATGAAACGGTTTCACCAGCCATACAGGATCAGTGGAACATTTTCGCGCAAAACCACATTGCAATCGAGCAAATGAGGATTCCACGATGGGTACTATATTCTCCAAAGGACAACGTCGAGATTCATGGATTTTGCGATGCATCGGAGAAAGCATATACTGCTGCTGTATATCTACGTGTGGAAAGGGAAGACGGGATACACGTCAACTTACTTTTAGCGAAAACCAGAGTTGCTCCAGTTAAAACTATTTCTCTGCCTCGCTTGGAGCTTTGTGGGGCCGTTCTACTCGCAAAAATTATTGAATCGCTTATCAATAATCTTGTTTAAGGTAACTTGAAATTGCATCTTTGGCCCGAGTCTACGATAGTTCTCGCATGGATACACAAACCCCCATGCTCATGGTCCACCTTTGTGGCCCATCGCATTACTAAAATCCTATATAACGTAGGAAATTCAAGTGGGTCTCATGTAGTTTCCGCAACCAACCCAGCAGACATAGCTAGTAGGGGTGTATTAGCACACGAGTTTTTTAACAATTCCTTGTGGTGGCAGGGTCCTTCTTGACTTCAAGGAGGTAAAGAAAAATGTCCCACAAAATACAGACTATACTACTAACAGCGAGGGTCAAAGTACCTACTACAACCACAGGCAATATTAGTGATATTCTTGAACGATTTTCTAGCCTACCCAGAGCTTTGAGAGTGATCTCGTATATTTTTAGGTTTTCTCAGAGAACAAATCCCAAAACAAAAGCCTCATTTAAGCCAACGTCTTGCTCAGTTGCAGCAGTTGAAATAAATCAACGATTACTCGGTTAATAATCACTGCACAGCGGCAATACTTTAGTTCGGAAATTAATAAGCTCGAAGCAGGAGAACTTATAGATTCAAAGAGTGAAATACTTTCTCTCAATCCATTTATTCACGAAGATAATGTTTTGCGGATAAAAGGGCGAAATGAGGCATCTGAAGATTTACCGTTCAACGAATGTTGCCCCATTATTGTCCCATATAATTGTAGGTTATTACGCCTGATAGTTCAATTCATGGTGAAAACCAACTAATGTTGCGACTTATCAGAACGCAATATTGGATCCCTCGAGTGAAAACAATGATTAGGTCTGTTATTCATAATTGTAAGATCTGCACGATATATAGAAAATGATCGCAAAACCAACTTATGGGTGCATTGCCGAAGGAGCGAACTACCTTTTCGCGAGCGTTTACCAATACAGGAGTTGACTTTACAGGACCATTTGATATTAAAAGTTATCGCGGCCGTGGTTGCCGCATTGCAAAGGGTTACGATTGTTTTTTTGTTTGCTTTGCTACCAAAGCTATTCATTGAGAAGCCACAAGTGACTTAAGTACCGCATCCATTTTAGCAGCTTTTGACAGGTTCATCGCTAGACGAGGATGTCCAAAAAATATATATTTCGACAACGGAACGAATTTTGTCGGAGCATCAAGGGCTCTTAAAAAAGAACTTGAGACCTTTACAGCTGTTGTGCGTGATAAAACTTTATCAAAGCATGGACATCAATTACTTTAATGGCATTCCATACCGCCATCTGCGCAGCATATGGGCGGCCTCTGGGAAGCGGGCGTTAGAAGCTTTAAGGCACAATTCAAAAAAATTGCATTCTATTGTTAATCGATGGCAGAAACTGGAAACTATACACCATAAATTTTGCCGAAGATGGAAATCCAAGTATTTAGCTGAACTACACAAACGGAATAAGTGGAAGCAACCTCAAACTAACATAAAGGTCGGAGATCTTGTCGTCATCAAAGAGGATAATTTGCCACCTAACGAATGGAGAATGGGCAGAGTGAACAATTTATATCCCGGTTCCGATATCCGCAGGCCCGACGAGAGGGGGACCGAGGGGGTCATTACCACCGGGCCCGGGCTTTGGAGGGAATCTCAAAATGCTCTCTAAGCTTTTTACTTACAGAAAATAAACAAAACACACCTTTAATCACCTTTCGTATATAGCAATCATTTTAAATTTCAACAAGCTTTAAAAATCTCTTAACATGTCTGCACCCCACATAAGGTGTTGTTGGTTTTTGGCGTTGGCTTTGTAGCATAAAGTTGAATTCGTTTTCTGTTCCACCAGAAAAATTCGGTATGATGCATATTCTTATACAGCGATATACATGTATGTACGTTTGTAAAAACGTTGGCGATAACAGTTTTTTGAAAAAAAAAAAACCAGATATCTTTTGGGTTTTGGGGAGTGTTTTGGTTGAAAAATTTACTCTTTCGCTATTTTTTTCCGCAGGCTCGAAAATTATTTTTTTGGGTATGCGTAGTGGAACTTTTTCTTCCTAAGCCCAAATCCTATCGAAAAATCGATGGCGCGATATCGGTTAATAAATCGACCCAGCCTAATACGTATGCATGTATACGCTTAAATATACTTTGTATATACAAATGCATATAAATATGTAAAAGATGGTAATTTTAATTTTGAGAATTCGTTCCTTTTTAGTATGGGGCCCGTATTTTTTTTTTGCCCCCGGGCCCGGATTTTCTCTCGTCGGCCCTGGGTAACCGAGTTCGCGTCGTAGACCTTATTACAGAATATGGTCAGGTTACACGACCGTTAGTGAAGTTGGTACTACTACCAACAGATACCATTAAAAATGAGGAACCTACATCAAGGGAAACTAGATCTAGGAAAAACCCTCATCAGCAAATTAGCTTTAGGCAAATTTTAACAAAAACAAATTCTTTCCTTTTACCTAAAACTACCACCATCGACATCCATTCGTATTTTCGTTGTTCAAGACATTTTTTTCTCATCTCGTTCATTTTACTCGCAAAATACACATATTTTTATTAATATGGAGTAATCCAAATGACCAATGGTATTGGAGTTGCCCATAAAATTCGAAGTTTTCAAAACATAACTTTTCGGGTTTGAATATCTTTAATTTATGTTTTTTGCATTTATTAAAATAAAATCAAAACTTAAAAAAAATATCGAAAAGTTCAAAAAGAAAAAAAATAAATTTTTTTGGGCAACACACTCCAACTCATATCAGCTTTCGGCGGATTATACACTTTGTTTAGCGCACATCCAAAATAAAAACCCATCTGTGAAAAATATTTTCACGTTCCTTCAAAATTTTTTTTCTCGGAAATTTTTTGTTTCAAAGGCACCGACCAACTCTAATGCTCATTCTGATTTTGCCAATTTATTTCCACAGATAAATAAACATAACACGGGGCTTATTATTTAAATAACCTTAAAATTCAGAAATTATCGCATTTCTGAAATTGGGCCATGGCACTTGGGTACACTTTCCAGCACCCTGTTTTTCTTGCATACAAATCTACCACTTACCGGCACTTTGTTTTGATTTTGTTCTTCTTTTGTTCCCGGCCATCATGAAAGTAGTGGTGGGTGGTGATGCATTTTTTCAATTCGATAAATGCACCAAAGGTATCGACAGGTGTGATCATGCAGCGTTCACAACATGCAACTAGTTGTGTGGGCTGAATGCAAGATCCCGGAATCGATATGAAATGTATGAAAACGTTGGAAAATTTACTATTTTAGTCCGTATAAAGGCAAATTTAATGAAAATTAAAGGGGGGAGGATAGTAAATGCTTCAGATTAACAAAAATCGCTCCAAAATATGTCAATTGTTAATGCTGAAGTTTTAATTTACTTATTTGCAGAATGGTTGTACAAAAACTTTTACTTTTTGGATCGCATATTCAATAAAGAAACATATGTATATGCTTGAGTCTAATAAGCTACAAAATTTTGATTTCTGGGTAAAAATACATACTTGCCAACCAGAATAAACACTTTAGCCACAAGTCGCAGCCGATATTATTAAAGCCGCTCAAACCACCTCAGTTTCTAATTGAGGTAATCGGTAGAATTATTGCTCGCCAGTATATATACATGACATTTTCCATTATACCATTGCTAGCTCAACAGGGAAAAATGTTATTACAGCACAATATGACCCGCTATTCTGCTATGCGCAAACGCATTGAGTTCGGAGGACAATACAGCCTCAAGTGCAAATTCTGCGGTGGTCGAAGCTGAAAATAATGCGCCAGCAGAGTTGGAGGAAGGTGAAATACCTGTCTCGCAAACGGGAAGTAGTGCTTCCCGCAGAGACACCAACGAGGAAAGGGAGTCAGATGCACTCCCAACCGCACGAAGCAGCGATATAACCGACCGACGATTTAGACCGTTGTTGCATCACGAAAAAATACAAAAAGATGCGTCACGAGCAATTAAGCCGTACCGTCGACAACAATATGCCCAAACATATCGTCAAAAGTAAAACAAACCCCGGTGCAGAGTGGAACCCTACGCTTTCCAGCCCCTGGTTCGCAATAATTTTCGATCTGGTGTTCAGGAACCTGCTGCGTTAATGAGCATACAGTATACCACCGCGATTACACCGACTGCAGTCGTCAAGGTGGAATTCGGAGGGTGAACGAGATCTGGGTTATTTTTGTGTTGGCCTCGTTCGGGGTGAACGAGAACTGGGTTAGCGTTCTGGTGTCCTCGCTATGGGTTAGTGAGTGAATTGTGGGAAAATTCGTGTCCTCACTCAGGGGAGCGAGTGAATTTGGGTGGTCTGGGTAAATAGGATTTTTTTTGGGGTTTTGTAAGGCGGAATGTAGAGGGACGGAGGGTTTGTTAGGAGGAGCTGTTCGTCTTCTCGCAATCCATCTCCTCCGTTGGAAGAAGGATCAGTTTCGCCAATGGTCGTCTGAATTGACCCTTCTCGGTTTTGAGGTCGACTACGCGTACTCGGTCATCTTCGCCGGGGTGTACGTTGACAACTCGACATAACCTCTATTCGTTGGGAGATAAGTTGTCTTCTTTGAGGACAGCGACATCTCCCACTTTAATATTTTGTTTGGGATGATTCCACTTCACTCGTTTCTGAAGTTCGGATAGATATTCCACTTTCCATCGTTTACAAAAAGTGTGATGGAGGGCTTTGAGTTTCTGCCACCGATTGATCATCGAGGCAGAGCTCTCACTTGCATCTGGTTCTGGCGGAGCCATAAGGTGGCTGCCTGTGAGGAAGTGGCCTGGGGTAAGCGGCTCTAGGTCCGTTGGGTCATTGGATACCGCGCTGAGCGGCCGCGATCCAGGCATACCTCGATGCGGCACAAGAGTGTATGGAATTTCTCGAAGGTGAATTTGTGTGGTTAGGCTATTTTTTTGAAGTGGCTTTTGAAGCTTTTCACTCCAGCCTCATACAGCCCTCCCACATGGGGAGCGCCCGCAGGAATGAAATGCCACGTGAGTGACTGGTGGCTGTATTTTGAGACAGCGTTCTCTCGCGCTTGTGAGATGAAAGTCTTGAATTCTGATCTTAAAGATTGCGACGCTCCGACAAAGCTCGTACCGTTTTTTTGGACATCCGCGCCTAGATACAAAACGGGAAAATGCCGCGAGCAATGATGGTGTACTGAGGTCAGTAGTGGCCTCCAGATGAATTGCTCGTGTGGAAAAACACACGAAAAGCAAACATAGCCTTTGGACAGGCGACACCCCTGCCGCGGTAACTTTTGATATCAAAGGGTCCAGGGCGAAGTCGACTCCAGTATTCGTGAATGCACGTGCGTTCGCGAGGGAGAATACCCACAAGTTGGGTATGAGCACGCTTTCGGTTTATAGTGCAAACTTTGCAATTCTGACTTGTTGCCCTAATCATGGTGTTTATTTAATAATTGTTGGTCTCGGTTATAAACGTAACTTCTGGTGTTCCTCAAGGCAGCCACCTTGGTCCGGTTTTGTTCCTGTTGTTCATTAATGACCTTCCCAGTGTTTTGAAGAGCTGCAAGCCGTTGATGTACGCTGATGATGTCAAACTTATAATGCCTATCCGCTCACCCGTGGATAGGGCATTTCTTCAGGCTGATCTGAATAGTCTAGGTGACTGGTGTAATGTAAACGCCATGTCACTAAACCTACCTAAATGTAAGTTCAGGTGTTTTACAAGGAAGTCCTTCCAATCCCATAATTATGTTATTGGCGACTATTTAATCAAGCAAGTCACTAATTTTATTGATTTAGGCGTTACAATGGACCCAAAACTCGATTTTAAACTTCATATTGAATCTTGCGTGAATAGCGCTAAAGATACTTTGGCTTTCGTTAAACGTTGGTATAAAGAATTCAATGACCCGTACGTTACAAAAACTCTTTTTATATCGTTGGTCAGGCCTACTTTGGAATACGCTTCAATAATTTGGAATCCCCGTTATCAGGTTCATTCTGACAAGCTGGAATCGGTCCAGAAACAATTTTTTGCTTTTCGCTTTAAAACACTTAACCCTGGGATCCTTCTAAAAATCTTCCCCCCAATTGCAGCCGGTTAAAACTAATACAGTTGCCCACATGGCAGAGCCGCAGGGAGATGCTTGGTATCTTATTTATTGTTAAATTAATAAGAGGGTCAATAAATAGTACATTTTTGCTTGGTGAAATTAAGTTTAACGTTCCTATTAGGCCATCTAGATATTTTCAATTAATTTTTGTAGCTACATGCAGGTCGAATTATGAAATGCACGAACCACTTCGCTGTTTATGTCATGATTTTAATAAACACTGTAAAAATTTGGACATCTGCGACTCTTTTCTTGGTATTAAAAAATACCTTTTAACTACATTAAATTTGTAATTCGAAATGAAGCAAAGAACACTAAAATGTTCAACCATCTGTTTCAAATATGAAGTACCAGTTACTTGAAACTTGTTTGCAAAATTGCGCTGTGATCATTATTTTTATATGTATGCAATCAAATTTATTCTGTATAAATTTCATGTTGTATATATTTTATCTACTATTCATTTGCACTATTGTCAATTTCGTAAATTCTTATTTAATAGCTCCTTCATGGGTACATGTTAACACATTTACAACACTTTAACTTTTGCTTACTTCTAAGTTTTTAATTGAAATTGTCAAGCGTCTAATTAAATACTGTTTAAATATTGCCTTAAAATTAATGACTGCTTATGTTGTTTATATCGTGTATTACATATGAGAATTAAGTGTCGTTATATTTGGTCTGTATAATTGTTTAATTTGTAGACTGATAAATAAATAAATAAATAAATTTTTAAATCTCTCTTATAGTCTTTCGCAGATTTAGTTTTATCAAAATTTTAATATTATATATTATGCTTGCGAATTAACAAATTTCAAGCACAGTTCACTTTGCCAACCAAGTCACTTCATTATTTAGTTTTATGTATTTTTCGAAGCTTTAAAGACTTTGTTCATTTGAAATAATATTTATTTTACTGAGCTGCAATTATTGCATCCTCTCACTTATGATGACATTTTTGTTGAAATGTGCGAGCTCTATATCAGCTCATCAAACGACTCGCATGTTCGATTCCCGTTGCCAGCAAGACATGTGACAAATTTGTCAATATGACGTTGGCAGATCCGGGGTTTCGCACATCTTCCGCAGTAGCAGTGATTGTAAGGGGGGATGTATATCACAAACTAATTAAAACCGAAATTATAAATTACCCAGCCCAAAATTCCGTGTTCGGATGGGTCCTTTCTGGCCCATGTGTCCTTTAAGGCACAGCGACCACCTAATGGGTACCGTTTCGCGTCTTCCGCGTTCGCGTGGGTCCTATCAGGCCCGGTGTCCTTCCAGGCACAACGATCCTCTAATGGGTATCGTTTCGCAAACTTTAATTAGTCATCGGTTTAAGTATCAAATTAAATTAAACTATTATATGAATTATATTATCTTGATAATTAATTATTTAAGTAGGTTGCCTTTACATTATAACCCCTACGGGGCAGCAATTATGAATTTATAAAATACGAAAATGAATTAGAAATAACTATATTAAGGCGCTGTACATATTAAAGAAAACTCAACAATTTATTACTCTACACGCATTTAATGAATATATATTGCTTAGCTTTTCAATTGCTGCAAACCCGATGTGTTGCAAGGCCGGCGGCAATGTTGAAGCCAAACGTCTTCAAGAGTTGGGAACCACTGGTCTATCTCCATTTACAGCTGTTCGCTACAAAGCTGCACTGTGGTTGGAAATCTACCAGTGGCTCTCTTTAAGGTTACAGTTCACGAACGCTGCGCTCAACTGAAGAGTCTTTAGTCTTCTACTTACGACGGCAGTTGAGACAGCGTTCCAAAGCAGCATTTTCAAGCTAAGGTAAAATCCTCATTTTTCGGTATATTTTAATCCATTGTAATTTTACCTTTCTAAAATCCGCATATATCTGCGGCTATTTTCTTTAACATATTTACCTCTATATATGATTAAAACATTAATTACCGTGTTTTTTCTTTTCCTCTTTTTCGTTTCGTTGAATTGCCATGAATTCGAACAGGTATACTATTTTGTTTGTATAGACAAATAATTCCAGTGGCAGAAGGAACAGTAAAAGTAAAGTTTTTTCTTTGGATATTCATTCAGTTGAAGTTCAAGTTATGAAATAATTATTATGAAATATTTATAAATTTAAATGAAATAAAAAATTATTGTTAAGTTGATTTTAACGGTATGTAGTAATTAATTAGAACATCAGTTGCCGTCTTCAAGACTGAGTTTGTTATTTTTGTAAAATTGATATTGTATAAGTTTGTTTATATATTAGACCGAATACGCTCAAAAAACCTTGCTCGTTTTCTACTTATAATAATAAAATATAATAATATAAAAATAATATGTAAAATCTTAATTTTACAAAAATTAGTATTATAATTTATAATTTATTATAAATTAATAAATCTTGTATTATTAGAAATTATTATATTCTATTTTCCAATACGAAGTTTTTTTATATTGTTACATGTAGTGTCTAATCACACATACACATATACATATTTTCTTAGGACGGTTTTGAAGTGTGCATTCCCATTTTATTTTCAATAATATATGTAAATACATTTTAAAAATAGCTAAAAAAATAGAATTTATGGAGGAAACATTATGTAATAATTATTTAAAGAATTAATTTTTTATTAATTAAGTATTTTGATTTTATTAAATTTAATATTATATAATATAATACAAAAAGTAATAAGATACGACGCGTGGAAACAAAGATAGCATTTTGAATGTGGGCAAGTTTGCTTACCCATCGAATCTGACCACATGCATATCTCTAAAAAAATTTTTTTCGAGGAAATCCTGATACAGGTATTTGCTTATTTCGTGCGAGCAACTTAAAAAAAAGTTTGAGCCTAATCAAAATTATGAAATCTCAAAGGTTGCTCGATTTGTAAAATAATGACCCATATACTCCCCCTCTTATATAGTGTAAACTATATTTTTTAATAAAATTTTATTAATAATTTAAATAAAAATATTCACATTGAAAATTTAAAAGTAACAGACAAGAAAATTTTTCTTTTTGAAATAATATTCAAAATAAAGTAATTCAAAAATAATTTACAAAAATATAGTATATTTGAATAAAGTAGATAACCCTACATTTACTCCCCCTCCAGTGAAACGATTAAATAGGTGTTTTTAATTTTAATGTTAGTTTATATTGTTTATTGATTACTATAAGTTTTTATTGTAATAAAAAAGAAGTTTGAGTTTTTTTGTTGTATATATTATATACAATTTGTAAATGTATTTTTGTGTTAATTGTTTCAAAATTTATGTTGGTAGTGATGTAAGTACCCAATCGTTTGATGATTCGATGCACTTGATATCTTATTATGTTGTTGTTGTTTACTTATTGTATTAACACTTTTATATATATTAATATTAGGTTGTTTTATTGCTATGGTATGTTGTCGAGGTTAAAAATCTCTTCATAGCTGTTTGTGAAATATTGTCGATTATAATGATGCGTTTGAAGGTTAAATGATAGTAGATGGCAACTTTGTGTGCACAATCACTCAAAAATTAAAAACTTGTATTATGCAGAATATATGTTCAATATATAATTGTATTCTGCATAATGTATGTCCAAGATGTTGATAAGGAATGAAAAGTTGATTCCTTTATTCGTTTGAGGGTGATATGAAATTGTCATTGATTCGTGTCATGTTAACGATTTTAATGTTGAGTTTTTTATATGATTTTAATTTCAATATGAAAGAATTAATATTTGGGAAAATATGTCAATACAAATTACTGATTATTGATTTTAAAAATTTTACGTTTTTTATACTCAGTTGAGCAGAGCTCACAGATATAGACTTCCATATATCAAAATAATCAGGATCGAAAAAAAATTTGATTGAGCCATGTCCGTCCGTCCGTCCGTCCGTCCGTTAACACGATAACTTGAGTAAATTTTGAGGTATCTTGATGAAATTTCGTCTGTAGGTTCCTGAGCACTCATCTCAGATCGCTATTTAAAATGAACGATATCGGACTATAATCACGCCCACTTTTTCGATATCGAAAATTTCGAAAAACCGAAAAAGTGCGATAATTCATTACAAAAGACAGATAAAGCGACGAAGCTTGGTAGATGGTTTGTACTTATGACGCAGAATAGAAAATTAGTAAAATTGTGGACAATGGGCGTGGCACCACCCACTTTTAAAAGTAGGTAATTTAAAACTTTTGCAAGCTGTAATTTGGCAGTCGTTGAAGATATCATGATGAAATTTGGCAGGAACGTTACTCCTATTACTATATGTACGCTTAATAAAAATTAGCAAAATCGGAGAAGGACCACGCCCACTTTAAAAAAAATTTTTTTAAAGTAAAATTTTAACAAAAAATTTAATATCTTTACAGTATATAAGTAAATTATGTCAACATTCATCTCCAGTAATGATATGGTGCAACAAAATACAAAAATAAAAGAAAATTTCAAAATGGGCGTGGCTTTGCCCTTTTTCATTTTTTTTGTCTAGGATACTTTTAACGCCATAAGTCGAACAAAAATAACCAATCCTTTTGAAATTTGGTGGGGGCATAGATTTTATGACGTTAACTGCTTTCTGTGAAAATGGGCGAAATCGGTTGATGCCATGCCCAGTTTTTATACACAGTCGTTCGTCTGTCCTTCCGCATGGCCGTTAACACGATAACTTGAGCAAAAATCGACATATCTTTAATGAACTTAGTTCACGTGCTTACTTGAACTCACTTTATCTTGGTATGAAAAATGAACGAAATCCGACTATGACCACGCCCACTTTTTCGATATCGAAAATTACGAAAAATGAAAAAAATGCCATAATTCTATACCAAATACGAAAAAAGGGATGAAACATGGTAAGGTAATTGGATTGTTTTATTGACGCGAAATATAACTTTAGAAAAAACTTTATAAAATGGTTGTAACACCTACCATATTAAGTAGAAGAAAATGAAAAAGTTCTGCAGGGCGAAATAAAAAACCCTTAAAATCTTGGCAGATATTACATATATAAATAAATTAGCGGTATCCAACATATGATAATCTGGGTCACCCTGGTCCACATTTTGGTCGATATCTGGAAAACGCCTTCACATATACAACTACCACCACTCCCTTTTAAAAATCTCATTAATACCTTTAATTTGATACCCATATCGTACAAACTCATTCTAGAGTCACCCCTGGTCCACCTTTATGGCGATATCTCGAAAAGGCGTCCACCTATAGAACTAAGCCCCACGCTCTTTTAAAATACTCATTAACACCTTTCATTTGATACCCATATCGTACAAACATATTCTAAAGTCACCCCTGGTCCACCTTTATGGCGATATCTCGAAAAGGCGAACACCTATAGAATGAAGGCCCACTCCCTTTTAAAAATACTCATTAGCACCTTTCATTTGATACCCATATCGTACAAACAAAGTCTAGAGTCACCCCTGGTCCACCTTTATTGCGATACCTCGAAAAGGCGTCCACCTATAAAACTAAGGCCCACTCCCTTTTAAAATACTCATTAACTCCTTTCGTTTGATACCCATATTGCACAAGCGACCTCTAGAGTCACCCCTGGCCCACCTTTATGGCGATATCTCGAAACGGCGTCCACCTATGGAACTAAGGATTACTCCCTTTTAAAATACTCATTAACACCTTTCTTTTGATACCCATATTGTACAAACAAATTCTAGGCGTTCACCTATGGAACTAATGATTACTGCCTTTTAGAATACTCATTAACACCTTTCATTTGATACCCATATCGTACAAACACATTCTAGAGTCACCCCTGGTCCACATTTATGGCGATATTTCGAAACGGCATCCACCTATAGAACTAAGGCCCACTCCCTCTTAAAAAAATACTCATTAACACCATTCGTTTGATGCCCATATTGTACAAACAAATTCTAGGGTCACCCCTGGTCCACCTTTGTCGCAATATCTCGAAACGGCGTCCACCTATGGAACTAAGGATTACTCCCTTTTAAAATACTCATTAACACCTTTCATTTGATACCAATATCGTACAAACGCATTCTAGAGTCAACCCTGATCCACCTTTATGGCTATATCCCTAAATGGCGTCCACCTATAGAACTGTGGCCCATTCCCTCATAAAATCCTCATTAGTGCCTTTCATTTGATACACATGTCATATAAACACATTCCAGGGTTTCCCTCGGTTCATTTTCCTACATGGTTATTTTCCCTTATGTTGTCACCATAGCTCTCAACTGAGTATGTAATGTTCGGTTACACCCGAACTTAACCTTCCTTACTTGTTTTTTGTTATTTTCAAATTTATTTGTTTTGTGGAGTTTGTATGTCTTTTGTTGTAAATTTACTTACACGTGTTATTGATATATACTTTTGATTATAAACTGGAGAAAAAGTGTACATAATTAATATAAATAATAAATTTACTATTGTTTTAAACCAATTAATATAAATTTTTAAGTAATGTAACATTAGTATTCTAAATGGAATTATTATTTTTTTTTTTGGCATTTTAAATTAAAATATAAATATTAGTTGTCGAAAAATATAAAACTTTGAACAATACAGCTCACCAAATGGTCAGGTGATTACAATGGTACTATCAAACCATTAACTGATATTGAGGTTGAATGTTGCTTTTGTTGAAGATGATATAATAGGATTGAAATTGTTGACGTGCACATGTAGTAACAGTATTTTAGTTTGTTTATTTAATTTTTATAAATTGATCAATTTACCTAGAATAATTTTGTTTCATTTAAATTTATTAGTGTTATTGACTTTTGTTGCAATAATTATATTTGTATAATTCCGTCACTTTATAATAACTTTCAGGACTAAAAAGGATATTGTAGAAGTATGTTTGATGTTGAATATCTGCTCCATACGTGAATAATAAGCGTATTTGATGTAGTAAATCAAGATTTTGTAAAATTACATAACGCTTCAAGGCAGTGATAGTGCCTTCTCAATTTATTATCCAGTTTATAGTTTCTACGAAATTGGGTTCACGGATTCGCTAATTATATAGACTTAATTATATTTTTTTAAGAATATTTTATTTATTATTTAAATTAAGTTTACTAACATTTTTAAATTTATCACATAACTTCCAATAAAATATTCATTTTTTGATAGTTAACAAAAACAATCTAATAATAATAAATTTAAAATTTAACAAATTATATTTATTACAAGTAAATAACCCTACAAGGAAAGTTCGCTCGACTCCACTTTACTGTTTTGGAGGTTTATCTGTAAGACTCGCAGCACCATTGGGCTGTTTGTCCCCCTCCAGCACTTTGGTTGTGACGTCGTCGTCCTCCCCTTGTCCTTTTGGTTTAGAGAATTCGAAGCCCTTTCAGCCTCTTACAACTGTTGTGCCGGGTGTTCCTCTGTGCAACTCGCAGCACCATTTGGCTGTTGGTCCTCTTCTAACACCTTCGTGGTGACGTCGGCTACCTCCATCTATCCTTCCCTTTTCCACTTAGCCCACTTCTAGCGTGTTTGTATCCTCTGGACTTCTTTTCCTGAGTCGCATGTAAATTTTGCCTGCACCCCAGAACATTTTACCACGCTGCGTGTACAATATATCCTCCGCCTACTTGTTTATTTGAAAGATGTAGAACTGACCTTCCTCCGTAGGCGGAGACAAAGTAAGTACCTTCCAATCCTCTGTCGGTATTCTGGTTCTGCATAAGTCGCAGTGTATCCTCCGACTTCATCTCGCATGACATCCATACCTTAACTTTGGTACGGTGGGAATTTGCGCTTTATCCACCACCTCAAAGCGCGCGTTCTTACCTTGCCTTTGGAGGGTTGGAACCACTTCCCCGAGTCACTACAAGCCTTCACACCATTATACCACGCCTGAATTAAAGGTTGGAAGAGGCTTACTCGGTTGTTCCCGCATCATCTTAAGCATTAAGCTAATACCACGCTCCCTTTCTACAGATCTCCACCTTTCGGTAGTTATCTGTCCGAAGGAACTGCTATGATCAACTAGCACCACAGTCAGTGACTGCTTTGCCTCATATCTCATCCTCTCGGGAAAAGCCGGGGTCTTAGTGTTATCTCCCTTTGCCACCTCCGAGAAAGCCGGAGTCTTAGCGTTACCTCCTTTTATCACCTCCGAGAAAGCCGGAGTCTTAGCGTTATCTCCCTTTGGCTTATCTCGTACTTTCGTAGTTGGAACTTCCCTCTGACTCGCAGCTTTCGAGGTAGTTGATACCTCGCTATTGGGGTACATCTGTCTTACAGCTTTAGGACTACTTGTCTTATCTATGCGACTGCCCGGCCCCGCGGCTCTGGGACTGGAACCTTTCTGCCTCTTGAAAGCAGACTTGTCACCTTCCGCCGAACGTTGCCTCTTCATTCTGCCATTCGACGATTCTTCCTCCTAGTACCGGTTGCAGTACCGAGGGTTTCTCGCAGCAAACCTTTTGAACTGCCGTTGACCTACTTCTACCGCCTCATGAGCCCATTCCAAGCGCTCGAACTCCACTTCTGCTGGGTTGACCACCGCTCCCAGGCGTTGGACAATTCTTAGTACTTCACGGTACTATGAGAGAGCTCTCTTACTTCCTCTACTCCGTACCCTTCTCCACTCTACTACTCGGTTTACATTTGTATGCTTTTCCAACACGGAGTTCATTGAATCAGCGCTACTTTCGCTCTCCGAGTCCGACGCATCGCTTAATGCGTTTTTGTTGTCCTTGGCTTGCGCCTCAGTTGTCCTCTTATCATCGTCCTTATCACAATAAGGTAATTAGTCTTTCATCTTGGTCGTACGACCACCTGCCCGACAAGGCGGGCTCAGTGATCGAGTATTATGTACGGGGAAAGAATAGTCCACCACAGCAGCGTCCCTTACTATGGTAAGGCCATCAATACTTCCCGAGGTGGCCCGGTATCGGCAAGACTCCGTTCAAATATAGCCGAATTTAACCCTGGCTGCAAACCGTCCGCACGGTCCGCATATCACCCTGGATTAGGGGGTTAGTACCGACACGCCGCTGCCCTCTTATGAGGCGAAATGGCGTAGATGCCAGTCCTAAAGAGCTCCTCCTCATAGTCGGGCAATATGGAGTTTGGCTAAGCCCTCACTCCAACGACAAGTTGCCTGTCCTAGTGATCGAATAATTATGCGGAATTTCATTACAATACATTTCGTGACGGCTGCCGTGGTGTGATGGTAGCGTGCTCCACCTACCACACCGAAGATACTGAGTTCAACCTCCGGGCAAAGCAACATCAGAATTTTAGAAACAAGTTGTTTCAATTAGAAGAAAATATTTCTAACGTGGTCGCCCCTTGGCAGTGTTTGGCAATCACTCCGAGTGTACATCTGCCATGAAAAGCTCTCAAAGAAAACTCATCTGCCTTGCAGATGCCGTTCAGAGTCGGCATAAAACAAGTAGGTCCCGTCCCGCCAATTTGTAAGAAAAAATTCAAAGGAGCACGCGAAAAGCTCGGCCTAAAATCTTTTCGGAGGTTATCGCGCCTTACATTTAATTATTTATTCACATTTGTTTAAAAGAAAGCAAAGTCAACTAAATGAACTCACTCATTTTAGTTAACTGGTACGAAATTTTTGATCACTTCAATAAACTAAACTTCCCAACTTTAGTTCAAGCAAAGCGTGGTCTCTTCCACCCTAGTGTTCGCCGTTCCGGTAGTATCGACTGTCCGTCTGGTGCCCGCTTGTATAACAGTGGCATCGCCCTGGGTTGTCAAGATTAAAGGTGATGCAGTTATAGACACTACCCGTAAGATCCTCCACCACCATCTAGCCGCACTTGACAGCAGTTTTCCAATAGTGATGTTATATCAGGGATCGATTATCCAAATCCCGACCGGCGATATGTCGGGGTGGTGACGGTGTTCAAAGTTACCAAACTAACAGCCAAGTGTAGCGCTAACATCCCTCTGGAGTTAGGGTGGGCATTCCCACTTCGACATCTTTTGCATTGGAATCTACACCGAAGACCAGGTTACGTGCTCAATCACGCAGATAGTCCTAAATAGTTTCTGGCTTATCTTTAAAACCTTGAATCTGATAATTCGGGGAGAGTTAGCAGTTTACTAGTATGGTGTACTGCACAGTTACCCGCTCGAAGCTATTTCCCGCAGCACAGCTTCTTACGTGTGTGTCAGCGTTTGCGGACCAGCTCACAGTAGCACCTGTTATGGCTACGTGCCAGTCACTTCTGAACCTAGAAGGTTCGCTTATGGTCTCAATACTGGCTTTGAGACAGCAAGGGACTCCTGACAGTGCTGCATGCACAAACCCGAGAAGGTAGTCCACCTTCTGTGACTGTCATAAAAAGTGCTTTGGAGTTTCTGTGCAAGTTGAGGCCTGATGGCCATGCAGCCCACACTTCCAGCCACCACTGCTTCTGACAGGGCCTTTACAGTCTGCTATTCGATTTCTGTAGCCAAGACACATCAAGCATTGTTGAAAATCTTCCCTCTATCTCAGCCTTCATTGCAGCCAGCCGATGCAGATCTTGCCCTTTGCTAAATGGGCACTTTCGTCCACTCCAATGGCCGCCATTGTCTTTTTTTATGCCGAGAACATGAGACACGGGTCTGCTCCCCCATTTCCTCGTCAGCTACTTTCCGGACTTTTTATTCGGTTGTCAGGGATTTCATAATTCTCCCAAAGCTCTTCTTTTGGCTTCTATGAAAACCAATTTGACACTAAGCGTACGAAGGGCGCTATTGTGTCTTTCGGTTCCGCACAGCCG
Source organism: Eurosta solidaginis (assembly GCF_040869045.1). Taxonomy (NCBI): domain Eukaryota; kingdom Metazoa; phylum Arthropoda; class Insecta; order Diptera; family Tephritidae; genus Eurosta; species Eurosta solidaginis. The sequence continues at coordinate 231,840,071 of NC_090319.1, read as the reverse complement.
TCCAGGTCTCAACAGGGACTGTCTTCGTGGAGCCCTCATCGCATTTTTTCTTGGCCTCCCAGGACCCCGTTTAAAAGGCAGACTTAGTATTGTGCTTTTTTGTTCCCACTGTCTGCTTTCGGTTCGGTAAAGTTTGATTTTTAACCCTCTATGTCTCTTTCAGTTGTGTTACTTGCCTGACTGCTTGGGTTCCGAGAAGCGGTGGAAAGGAGGTATGCTTGCATCCCAGGATACCTCGTCGTCGTGAGCGGGGTATTTCCGCAACGCTCTCACCCACGGCCACATTAACAAAAAGAGATTTTTACCAGTTTGTGAGTTTGAAAAAAAACTATTTCCTTACAGTGCCCCCAAAGCTGGCATTAGTCTGTCCATTCCGCATTTAATAATTTCCCTAAAACTAACCGCCAATCGATGTGGCCGCGAGCAAACGCAGCACCCACACCAAAAATTAAAACCTAACCCTGCTTAATAGCTTTCAACCAATTACTGTCAACCACATATTTAATTTATTATTTAATAACAAACACACTATTCTGTAAAAAAAAATAATTCAATAGACAGACTGATATACAAATAGTTATGATTAAAAGTAAATAAAAACAAAGAGTATAGAAACAACAAAAAAGTTTTCTAAGAAGATACTAAAAATCAAATAATACACATTTCCAATGCTTATTTGGCACACAAGAATAATGGCAACAATATTTAATCCCTTACCAAGCACAACAGTGTAAGGAGTATGTGCAAAATCATAGGTTATAAAAACCACAGTTTGGAATATTAAAAAGATGTATGTATAAATGATATACGTACGTTGGTAAAATTATTTATGGAAATATAATCTCTTAACTTTTTGTTCTTCGTCAAGTGAAATTTGGGAATTGCAAGCTTATATATGTGTCTACAGGCATGTATACCCAAATGAAAATCAAATTATGATGCTCAATTCCAACATTCAGTATTGCAATATGGTCTCTATTTAGTCTACTTTGGGAGTAGTACAATTATACTTCGATATCACGTACTACACAAAAGCGTGTTTGAATCAAACTGATTCGTAATTCCTCGGCTTGCGCGACTTTTATACTCACGGATTTCTCGTTCACCCATTTCTCCTAAGGTCTAGACATTTCGCGAACAGTTCGAGAACAATTGTATCGCACGCTGGGTTACCAGCTATATATGGGGTATTCCATCCCATTTCGACCAATTTTGAACCCGACCCCTTTAGAATTGGCTGAAAGTTTTTCTTCTTTTTCTAGCTTACGAAAGACGTTTTTCAGAATTTTTTAAAATTTTTTCATCCAACTCAAAAAAAGTTATGAATTTTAAAAAAACACCGTTTTTGTTTTCAAAATGCTATATTTTTTTCAAAAATTGACCGTTTGGGATCTTTTTTTTTAATTTGTTTTTAAATGTACTCTTCGGCAAAAATACAAAAAAATTTTTAAAGTTTTTTTTTTGTAATTTTTCAGTTTTTCGAGATTTTTCGAATTTCGCCATTTTTTTTCTCATAAAAAACTTCAATCAATTCTGCAATCATCCCCACTAATCCCGGAGTGGGCCGATTTTTTTTTATATTTTTTTTTATTTAATTGAAAGAAAAAACTTTAAATATTTTTTTGTATTTTTTCCGAAAAGTACATTTAAAAGAATTAAAAAAAAAGATGCCAAACGGTAAATTTTTGAAAAAGTTATAGCATTTACAAAAAAAAATACTTTAAAAATTTTTTTGTATTTTTTCCGAAAAGTACATTTAAAAACAAATGTTTAAAAAAAAAAAAGATCCCAAACGGTCAATTTTTGAAAAAGTTATAGCATTTTGAAAACAAACACGGTGTTTTTTTTTAATTAATAACTTTTTTTGAGTTGGATGCAAAAATTTGAAAAATTCTGAAAAACGTCTTTCGTAAGCTAGAAAAAGAAGAAAAACTTTCAGCCAATTCTAAAGGGGTCGGGTTCAAAATTGGTCGAAATGGGATGGAATACCCCATATGTACATGCGTATTTGTAGTTCATACTTTTCTTATAGAGTAACTACTTCGGCTGATGACTACATGTGTGTGTATTAGGTATCTCTTCGTTGCCTTGTACCTAAGTGTTGCCGCTTGATGGGTTTTGTTGTTGCGATTATTTACTAACAGCATAGTGATGCTAATATTCGCCACACTGCCCTCGACCTAAGTCTGCACGTCCCGATCAGACAAATCTCTCGATGCAACCGCTGCTAGCATCTCCACATGAACCACTCTTCTATTTCGTGGTTTCCCAATTGCTTGTATGCGGTAGATGACATCACTGATCCGCTTCACAGCTTTGTACGGGCCCTCCCAGCTACAATTGAAATTTTGATGGAACATCTTTCCGCCGGTGAGAGTTGTATAACAGTTCCAAATCTTTCTCCAGAAACCTTCCGAATTGTTGTTCTCGTCGCACCTGTGCTGAATCTTACTACTCATTATCCTAGTTCGTTGCCTCACACCCTTTTGTTTGGCCACTGAACTACTTCGAAGTGCATTCGATCCATCAACCTTTTCCCGATCTACTTCCTTTGACTTTTGTGGTCTTTGTCGAACCAGCACTTGCTTACTGCTGAACCCTTTCTGCAAACTGAAATTAAGTGGTACATCCTTGTTCTTATAGCGCATAATCCTTCTTTGCATGTCGGTCCTGATGCATTGGTCAACTAAGAAGTCCACTCCCAATATGACTGCATCAACGATCTCTGCCACAGTGAATTTGCGTAGAACCGTGACCTTTCCAATTAAGACTTCACATACCATTTCTCTCTGGACTTGGTTATACTCGCCAGTGACCGTACGCATTCTTGCTGCATGTAATAACTTTACTCTCCTATTCATTTACTAACAGCATAGAGATGCTAATATTCGCCACAATACATTTTAAGCCAGCGGTCCTCTGTTAGTGGAATAATTATTGGCGCCACTTCACACGTATTATTAATCACTTTCGCCCAAATTCGTCTTTAGTTGTCGCTTAACAAGCAGAGTAGCAACATCGGATGAGGCTAATGGTTATTTACGCATTTGCAAAAAGATATTTTGTAAACAAACGCTCATGCGCAGAATGTTTTCATGGTTTAATGTTAGCAATTTATTTTGTTTAAATTTTTCCTTAGACTCAAGCAATAAAGTAGTATTTGTATGGCATATTTACGAATTACTTTTTGTGTCTTAACCAACATGCATGCATACGCCCCACCTCACTGATTTTTCATCAGCAACTAAACCACTATCAATAAGATGATTCTTGTTTTACAAGCCAACCTAATAAAACCGCACTGCGTTTTTTTAGCGCACGCAAGCAACCGGCGTTTTTTGCCCTAACCCAAATAAGCATGCGTTGCGATAATGTAAAGCATGTGTGCAAACGTCAAATCTAAATGTCACGCAGAACAAAAATTGGAAATCGAGTTAGGTATTCACGCAGCAAATTCAATTTGGGTTGCTCTCATACAAGTTGTATGTGCATGAGACATTTTTGACAGAAAATGACTTGCGTGCGTTTATATTAGGTTGGCTTGTTACTCACACAGCTACTGTTTTGATTTTGGGGACCACTGAATTAACCGCTCAATTGCTCGGGAATCGGTGATCGTCAACAATGATTTCAGTGTTATTATACTAAATGGTGCACTGTGATAAACTCCACGATCGTGGCAATACTCGATGTGTGGGTAAAAAAAAATATATTGTAAGGATTTTACTGAAATTCCTCTTATTTGCAAACTTCTACAAACTTTCGTATCGCTAAACTGTTGAATAAATAACTCTAATATTCAATAATGCAAAATGGCCTTTATTAAAGTCCTTCACAATAACACTGATACTTCACAACCAATAGCTTGCTTAAATCAAACTCATTAGTCATGCCTAAACTGTGCTGCTTTTATACTCTTCGGTTTCTTCGTTCACTCATTTCTCCTAAGGTCTAGTAATTTCTTGAACTTGATGCTTTTTACCAGCTATACACATGTATATTTGTAATTTTTTTCCATATGCGTGTATATATGTGAGCGAAGTAGTAGCTGATGATGACTTGCGTTTGCCTCTCTGTCGTCCGTATCTACAGTCAGTATGCTTGTATGAATGTGTGTACATGATTACTAATTTGTTTACGTACATACAAGTGTGGCAGCTTGCTTTATTGTTGTTGTGGATTTATTTACTTAGTATCAGATTAGTGATGTGAGTATCACTTAGTGTCACTAGTATTCGTCACACTGCCCTCCACCTAAGTCTGATCGTCCCGATCAGATAAATCTCTCGATCTAACCGTTGCGAGCCTCTCCAAATGAACCACCCTTCTATTTCGTGGTTCGCCAATTGTTTGTATGTGGTAGATGGCATCACTGATCCTCTTCACAACTCTGTACGGGCCTTCCCAACTGCACCAAAATTTGGATGGAACACCTTTCCGCCGGTGAGGGTTGTATAGCAGTACCAAATCTCCCTCCAAGAAACCTTCCGAATTAGAGCTCTTGTCGTACCTGTGTTTCATCCTACTACTCATTACACTGGGCCGTTCCCTCACACGCTTTTCTTTGGCCAATGAAGAACTATTTCGCAGAGATTGATCTTGGCGGATTGACTTTGTATCATCAGTATCATCTTGACGTTTCACAACAGTAGTGCGCTCTGGCTTGAACCACCCTTGCATTCTTTCTGGAAAATTCTTTCATTCGTTTTAGTGCCTCCATTAGGAGTTTTAAATGTCAGTGTTTCTCTCGCAGGTATCTTCGGTTTTGATTTGTTTGGGCCATTCGTTCCATCGACCTTTGCCCGATCTACTTTCCTTGACTTTTGTGGTCTGTGTCGAATCTCCTCCACCAGCACTCGCTTATTGCTGAACCCTTTCTCCAAACTGAAGTTAAGTGGCACATCCTGGCTCTCATAGCGCATAATCTTTCTCCGCATATCGATCCTGATGGCATGGTCAACTAAGAAGTCTACTCCCAATTTGACTTCATCAATAATCTCCGCTACAACGAATTTGTGCAGAACCATGACCTTCCCAATTAAGACTTCACAGATCACTTCTCCCTGGACTTGGTTATACTCGCCTGTGACCGTACGCAACCTTGATCCAGGTAACGGGTTTACTCGCCTGTTGACCAAGTCAGATCGGATTAAGGAATGCGATGCGCCCGTATCTACAGTCAGTACACGCTCCTTGCCATCCACATTTCCCTTGACGGTAAGACTGCTCGAGTTTCTTCCAATTTTCGAGATAGATATCACAGGACATTCAATAGCTGGGGCAAGTTTTCGATCTTTACATCTGACTCGCTCCTGCTTATCTCCTCCAGATTTACGTTTACGACCAGCCAAGTTGGAACTACTAGGACCGGTGCTACAATGACGTGCAATGTGCCCTGGCTTTCCATACTTAAAACATTTGACTGCACAATTATTCTTCTGTTGCGTTCCTTTTAAAGCTTCCAAAATTGCGTCTACCCACTCTGGCCTTTCTACTTCCACCCGGCGCGTACTTAAAACATTTGACTGCACAATTATTCTTCTGTTGCGTTCCTTTTAAAGCTTCCAAAATTGTGTCTACCCACTCTGGCCTTTCTACTTCCACCCGTCGTGCTTTGAAAACTGGCTTACAGAGAAGCGACGCTGTTTCCTGAATCAGAGCATGCGATACCGTTTCTGCGAATGTAGGTTTCGAGTTTGCGTATGTCGCTCGCTTCGTTTCGACATCCCGTATTCCATTAATAAAGCTCTGGTTTTTTACCCATTCGGTGTATTCCACGGGTTCGTCGGCATTCGCAAAATGTGCCAGCCTTTCAATGTCTGAAGCAAACTCCTGCAAAGTCTCGTTAGATTTTTGATAGCGGTTTTGCAATTCTATTTGGTAGATTTGTTTCCTGTGTTCGCTTCCGTAACGTCGTTCTACAGCAGAAATCAATGCTTCAAAATTGTTCCGCTCTCCTTCGGGAATCGTCTGTAGGATTTCGGCTGTTGGCCCCTTCAATGCTACGAATAGAGCTGCAACTTTATCTTCAGAATTACAGTTGTTCACTGTTGCGGTCTTCTCAAATTGAAGCTTGAACACCTGGAAAGGAACAGAACCGTCAAAGGATGGTGTTTTTACCTTTGGATTACTCGCTGAAACTGCTGGGCGATTTAGTTGCAACTCCTGTATACGAACTCTCAATGTTTCAATCTCGTCATCAATTTTTCTTCGAGTTGTAAAATTTTTGTATCTTTTGCCTCCAACTTCGAGAAAATACGTCCTTCTTGCTCTTCCAGTTGAGCGGAGACCTGCGATGATATCTGTGCTGAAATTTGCACCGACATTTCGGATATTCGTGCCTCTTGTGCTTCAATCTTAGATGTTATACGGTTCTCCTGGGATTCTAGTTGTGTTTCCATCTTGGAGTTTATACATGTCTCCTGTGATTCCAGTTGCTATGACTTGTTTGTGGATATTTGGGATGACATTCCGAACATTTGTGCCGATATTGCAGCCAATATCATGTTCAGGTCTGTGTTCGCCATTGTCTGCGGTGTTTCATTTTTCTCCTCCAGTTTTGTTGTCTCATCGCCATCAAGATGAAAGACGTACTCTTTCACGTCAATTCACATAAACAACAAGTATGCTAAGAGAGTAGACGTGCACTTACATCGCTGCAATAAAATACATTTATAAACAGATATACGTCATTTTAATTATTTAAATTACGCGGAAGTTCTTAGATAAACCAGTTTGTGAAATCCGTTTTGTCATATTTTACTTTCTTTTGAAATACATAAATAAATTTAATATAAATTCATAATATGGCGCAAAAACCAAAGACTAAACCTACTTGGCAAACAGCGGCTGCATCTTCCCCACTTCTCACTTCAACGTTTGCTAAATCTTCAACAATTGAGAGTCCCCCGCCAATTTCGAGTGAGATTTCGCACCTAGAGGCAAAAATGATTCTATTGAAAGAGAGCATCGTGGAACATCTAAAAGAGTCAGTGGAGCGAGTTTTGCAGAGAGTTGGTGAGTTGGTAGCGGAGATAGCAAATTTAAAAATCAATTATAGCAAAATGGAGACAAGGGTTGCGTTGGCTGAAAGTGAATGTAGGCAGCTTCGATCAGATGTCATTTCTTTAAAAAGCCAGCTCAGTGAATGCCAAAATAATGCTGTGCTGTCTGATTTATTCTTAAGTGAACCCCAATCGCCAAATGAGGCCAATGACACTCAGTGATATTGGGCAGAGTGGAAATGGCAAAATATTTCTCCATGAGTGCCTAACGAAGAATAATCACGAGATATTACAGTATGCACTGCAACTGAAAAAACAGAAGCGATTCACTGCTGTTTTCTCAATTCGTGGATGTGTGTATGTGCGGGGTAGTCAACAAAGCGAAGCGCAGAAGATTAATGACCGAGAGAGCGCTGATAAAATTGCAGCAGTCAGCACATGAAGAAAAGTACTCAACTTTAAACATTATTTACTCATTATTGATTTTTTGTTTATTGTCAATTTTTATTACTTCTTTTTTTATAGTATTTATTTCTCTAAATTTACTCTTTATGTTCTCAATATTTCTAATTGATTTCTACAGCTCACTTAAAATCATCCAGCTTGTTTCTTTTGATTATGGATAAATTGACCAATGATTGTGCTGACAGTGGGCATGTAAGGTTCATACTGAGTAAAATTTCAAAAGAACATGCATTTAATTTATGTCACCTAAATACTCGTAGTCTTACGGTTGAAAAATTAGATTATCTTTCTTATGTATTTGCTGAGCAAAATATTGATTTAATTTGAATCACTGAGACTTGGTTTAGATCCAGCGTTGTTGATCGGTCATACGCAATTAATGACTATGTATTGCTGCGAAATGACAGAAAAGGCAATATTCGTGGTGGTGGAGTTGCAATTTATTGCAGAGGGGTTTAAAACCCAAAGATAGTTCATTGTTCAGATGATGCAAGTGTGGTTGAATATATTTTCATTGAAATAGGTGACTCACGAGCAAACTGCTTCGTGGCGTGTGTTTATAACCCGAGTATGACTAACGATTTGGCAGATTTATTTAATAAAATTTCTGAATTTACAGTTAAATACTAACATGTTGTCATCTGCGGAGATCTTAACGTTGATCTTCTGATTAACGATTCACGTAGTAGAAGCATTCTTGGTAATTTTCAGGCTTATGACTTGAACATTGTTAACCAGTTCGCGACACGCTTTGCGCCAAATAGTAAACCTAGCTTGCTAGATCTTATATGCGTTAACAATACTAAGTTTGTAAACAATGTTGACCAAATTCCTATGGAGGGTATCTCTGATAATGAAATGATTTTCCTATCTTATGGTTTAAAATTTAATGCAATAGAGCACGAACTAGAATTGACGTACAGACATTTCAATGGCATAGTGATAGAAGCATTAAATGAAGAGGCCTCTTGTCTGGACTGGAATGGATGCTTTTCTTTTCTCAGTTAGATTAAAAATTAAAATATTTTAATAATCTTGTCCACTACCTCTTCAATAGATTTGTACATCTTAAAACCATTAGAGTTCGCAGTAATAAGAAACCATGGTTTACAAGAGAAATTTTAAATCTAATAAAAAAACGGGGTAGAGCATACAGGGAATGGAAGTTATCTCAGAGTAAAAACCACTATGAAGCTTACCGCCTTTTGCATAAACAAGCTACCCTGTGCATTCGGAATGCCAAGATAGCATACTTAAACACAAAATTTAATAACAATTTGCCCCCTAAAACGCTTTGGGAAACTCTACGCTCGTTGGGAATATCTAGTAACGGTAAAATTCAATGTAATTTTGATCCAAATGAAATGAACCAACATTTTTTGGGCAGTAGCTCTGATCGTAGTACTAATGATAGTATCGATAATAAGTCTTTCAGTGTAGGGAGCAGACCAAATATCAATGGCTTCGATTTCGCAGTGATTGCAGAGGCTGAAGTGTTAAATGCTATATTTTCTATTAAGTCGAATGCTGTAGGAATCGATGGAATTAGCATACGATTTATCAAACTAATCCTTCCATTTGATATCTCTCCGCTCACTCACATTTTCAGTTTTTCTGTAACTAGCAGTAGTTTTCCTAGCCAATGTTGTCCCGGTCCCCAAAACTAAGTCTCCAAGTTCCTGCAATGAGTTTAGACCGATAAGTCTGTTGCCTTCCTTATCGAAGGTATATGAGAAGTTATAGGCAATGCAAATAACTGATCATATAACTACGAATAATTTGCTATCGGACGTCCAGTCGGGATTCAGAAGAGGGCACAGATGGGCGTCGTCCGTGTTAAAGATTCTTGAAAATATACGTCCGGCCTATGACAACAATGAACTCACTGTGTTAGTACTAATGGATTTCTCCAAAGCTTTTGATACGGTTGATCTCAAAATACTTCTTTTCAAGCTCGAAGCCAGCTATAATTTTAGCCCTTTTGCAATCAAGTTAATGCGAAGTTATCTCTGCGAGAGATTTCAACAGGTTCAATGTGATAACCAAGTCTCTAGTCTAAAACCAATCAAATCTGGTGTTCCACAGGGAGCGATCCTAGGCCCAATATTGTTTACACTCTTCATCAATGACATAGTTACTTGTTGCCACAATGCCTCCATACATTTATATGCAGACGATACCAAATTATACATGTCTCGACCTCTCGGTCTTTCCGAAGACTTATTTGCTAGACTGAATGAAGATTTAATACGTATAGCAAACTGGGCTAACCTAAATAAACTATCTTTCAATGCAGCTAAATCTAATTAAATGACGTAAACATCAAATGACGTAAACAGCCTTCCTGATATTATTCTCAATGGAGATAAAATAATTTGTCATGATGTGGTTACTAATTTAATCAAATCTAAACTGACTTGTGTTGACCATATCAACCTTGTGGTGAGCAAGATATATAATACCATGCATAATTTATACAGAACTGCATATTTGTTACCACGAGACGCTAAGATGAAACTGGTCAAAGCTCTAATAATACCTCAGGTCTCTAATGGTGAGCTAATATACGGTAACCTGGACTCAATGTCACTCAGCGAATTGCAGCTGGCCTTTGACAATGTTGCCCGGTTTATTTTTTCTTAAAATAAATTTGATCATATTATCTTCATATGCAATGCAGATTCTCGGATGGGATATTTATAATTTCCTAAAAATGCGAAATCTCTGTTTTTTGCATAAACTTATACACTCACAAAAGCCGCCGTACTTATTTAACAAACTAAGTTTCTGCCAATCTACACGGACTTTGAATATATTAGTCCCTAATTTTAAGTACACAATGTCATCCAGAATGTTCTTTGTCAGTACAATCCGTCTATGGAACTCACTCCCATAAGCGGCAAAAGCTATTAGGAAAGCAGGATGTTTCTCAACCCTTGACTTACCTTTTAATTATATATATCTTTATCCTTGTCACAAAAATTTTGAACTGATGATGTTTAATTGTTAAATAATAAGTTTATTATCTTTCTAGTTCTTGTATTTACACTATATTATATTAGATTATATTATAGTATATTACTCTACTAATTGTGATTTTTGCCTGCTCAAGGTCCAATGTAATAAAACACTTTTTTAAATTAATCCCAATATATTTCAATCTCCTTCGGAGATCGTCTTCAGGGGCTATAACAAAAAAAAAAAATATTCACATATAAAACTGAATACAATTGGGATACCATTTTTCCATACATACATACATTAATTATCTTGTCCGATACACGACACTTGTTAGTTCGCCATGCAGTCAAGAACTAATTTTTTTTTTTTTTTTGTGAGTCAGCTAAGTGTCTATAAATATGGGAGCAATTATCTGTGTCCGTTTTGTAGTTTAGTCTCTTGCTTGGTGGTGTATTTGCTATGTGTAGCATTTCTAACGTAAACGTTTTGCTATAATTTGTCTCCTGCTCTAGTATGCTCACCGCTTTAAAATCTAGTTGGTGTCCGTTCTCTGTACAGTGTGCCGCAAGTGCTGTTTTATGAATGTTGCCAGATGATCTATATTTAATATCCGATCTGTGTCCTGCTATTCTTGTTTTTAATTTGTTCTTTGTTGTACCCACATATTCTTTTCCACAGTTATTATTTTCATTTCCCGCACATGTAATCTTATATATTACATTATGTTTGTCTGAATTTGTTATTTTGCTTTTCATGTTATTAAAAAATATCTTTGTTGTGTACGATGGCTTGTGTGCAATTCTTATATTCTCCTTGTCATAGATGTCTGAGCCCTGCAATCTTTCTGAAAAACCTGGTATATATACTACAGATCTATATTTTGTAGTCGTGTTCTCTCTGTTCTTCCGGCATTTATCTTTCGGGTATTCCTTTATTAACCTCTGTATTGCGTTAGGAGGGAAATCATTCATCTTTAGTATGTGTGTTATACGTTTTTTATTCTCGGAGTGAAAAACCGTGTCACTCGTATCTAGTACTCACCTAATGAAGTTTTTCGCCGTATTTATAATCATACCCCTTGGATGTTTTGATTTAAAATTTATTATTCTTCCTGATGATGTGGGTTTTTGATACCAGTCAAGTTTTATTTTATTGTCTATTTTACATACTAATGTGTCTAGAAACGACAGTCCACTAGCCGACTCCAGCTCCAGCGTAAACTTTATGTCCCTGTGGAATGAGTTCAGCACCTCAAAGGTTTTCTCCAGCTCGTCCTTCTTAACAATGGCAAACGCATCATCTACGTAATTACTAAGTAGTCTCGCGTTTGTCACTGTTTCCAAAATCTCTTCCATGATGATATCGGAAACAATCGGTGATACTGGGGATCCCATCGGAAGTCCTTTGAGTTGCGTATAAATTATTTCTTCATACTTGAAATATCTTTTTTCCGATATGCAAAACTTCACAATTTCCATAAAAAGGTGTTTTGGAATATCCGTGTGTTCTTTTATGTCTTTCCACTTTGTCAGTATAGTTTGTATAGCCAGGTCTGTTGGTGTACTTGGGAATAGTGACACAACATCAAACGATACGAAGCGTTCATCATCATAAATGTAGGAGTCGTTGACCTTGTCTTTGAATTCTATTGCACTTTTTACACTAAACTTAGATTTCGTCGTCAGATTTTTTAAAATATTAGTCAGGTATTTACATAAATTATAGGACGGAACATTTAACATAGAACAGATTGTTCTTAAGGGCATATTCTCTTTATGGACCTTTGGTAATCCATATATACGTGGTGGGAGAGCTGTGTGTGTAGACATTTTGAGTTTTTCGTTGTTCGTTATAAGACCTAATTTGGGCAATTTATCTACCAACTGATTATTTTTCGTTTGTAACTTCAACGTCGGATCCTGGCGTAATTTTCGGTATGACGACAAATCTTCCAGCAAACTTTGCATTTTTGACCTATAGTCGCTTTTTTCCATTGCTACCGTCACATTACCTTTGTCTGCATTCACAATCATAAAATTTTTATTTTTGTTCAACAATTTGCGTGTTTGTTCCACTGTGTCTTTAATGGCTACGTCCGTTGTGCTCGCTATGTTTTTCGTCAAAATGTCTTTAATTAAAATTGATAATTTGGTTCTCGCAGATTCCTGGTTCTCTTTGTTTTTTTATGCTCCTTACCAATTCTTCCCCATCAGCTATGCATTTGAAAAGAGGGAATGTATTTGTTGACATTGGTAGTGCGAACTTTGGACCTTTTTCAAGCAGTGCTTCAACTTCAGGTGGAAAATCTGCATACCCCTTGGGTGTTTTGATTTAAAATTTATTATTCTTCCTGATGATGTGGGTTTTTGATACCAGTCAAGTTTTATTTTATTGTCTATTTTACATACTAATGTGTCTAGAAACGGCAGTCCACTAGCCGACTCCAGCTCCAGCGTAAACTTTATGCCCCTGTGGAATGAGTTCAGCACCTCAAAGGTTTTCTCCAGCTCGTCCTCCTTAACAATGGCAAACGCATCATCTACGTATTTGCTAAGTAGTCTCGCGTTTGTCACTGTTTCCAAAATCTCTTCCATGATGATATCGGAAACAATCGGTGATACTGGGGATCTCATCGGAAGTCCTTTGAGTTGCGTATAAATTTTTTCTTCATACTTGAAATATCTTTTTTCCGATATGCAAAACTTCACAATTTCCATAAAAAGGTGTTTTGGAATATCCGTGTGTTCTTTTATGTCGTTCCACTTTGTCAGTATAGTTTGTATAGCCAGGTCTGTTGGTGTACTTGGGAATAGTGACACAACATCAAACGATACGAGGCGTTCATCATCATAAACGTAGGAGTCGTTGACCTTGTCTTTGAATTCTATTGCACTTTTTACACTAAACTTAGATTTCGTCGTCAGATTTTTTAAAATATTAGTCAGGTATTTACATAAATTATAGGACGGAACATTTAACATAGAACAGATTGTTCTTAAGGGCATATTCTCTTTATGGACCTTTGGTAATCCATATATACGTGGTGGGAGAGCTGTGTGTGTAGACATTTTGAGTTTTTCGTTGTTCGTTATAAGACCTAATTTGTGCAATTTATCTACCAACTGATTATTTTTCGTTTGTAACTTCAACGTCGGATCCTGGCGTAATTTTCGGTATGACGATAAGTCTTCCAGCAAACTTTGCATTTTTGACCTATAGTCGCTTTTTTCCATTGCTACCGTCACATTACCTTTGTCTGCATTCACAATCATAATATTTTTATTTTTGTTCAAAAATTTGCGTGTTTGTTCCACTGTGTCTTTAATGGCTACGTCCGTTGTGCTCGCTATGTTTTTCGTCAAAATGTCTTTAATTAAAATTGATAATTTGGTTCTCGCAGATTCCTGGTTCTCTTTGTTTTTTATGCTCCTTACCAATTCTTCCCCATCAGCTATGCATTTGAAAAGTGGGAATGTATTTGCTGACATTGGTAGTGCGAACTTTGGACCTTTTTCAAGCAGTGCTTCAACTTCAGGTGGAAAATCTGCATTTGTTTTATTTACCAACCACTGCTTGTTGTTACTGTTGTTGCCTAGTATTTGTTTATTTCGCGCGCTTCGTAATCTTTCAAACTTTGCTTTTTGTTGGTCATTCCATTGTGTAGCTCGTTTCAGTGTGAGCTGCTGATCACTCTCAAATAAAGCTTTGACATCCTCGTCCTCCATTATTTGGCTTAGCTTTTCTTTTGTATATGCCACCTGTTTTGTTTTTGTCTTTAAAATATCGTGTTTAAATTTTATTAAGGCGCTGAGTATTTTGTTGTGGAACAATAATGTGTGTCTGTCTATTGTGTGTTTTATATGTTTAGGTTTGTTATTGTTATAGCCCCTGAAGACGATCTCCGTAGGAGATTGAAATATATTGGGAAATATTTAAAAAAGTGTTTTATTACATTGGACCTTGAGTCGGCAAAAAACACAGTTTGATAAAGTCAAAGTAAAAAGGTCGCTACAATCATATTTTATTCTTAACTACGGAAGGCACGCCGTAAAAAACAGCAGCAAGAAGATGGTTTATGCGAAGCTGAAGAACAAATATGACAATAAAACGAAGAAATCGATCAACAGATATAAGACTGAATCCAACCAGATGGCAAGACTGCAGAGTAGCATAAGGTTTTTATTAAAATGCAGAAAAACAAAAATTATACCTAAATTTATACAAAATACAACGAAACTAGGTTACATATTTACCATTGACAATTCACTCCGAGAATAAAAAACGTATAACACACATACTAAAAATGAATGATTTCCCTCCTAACGCAATACAGAGGTTCATAAAGAAATACCCGAAAGATAAATGCCGGAAGAACAGAGAGAAAACGACTACAAAATATAGATCTGTAGTATATATACCAGGTTTTTCAGAAAGATTGCAGGGCTCAGATATCTATGACAAGGAAAATATAAGAATTGCACACAAACTATCGTACAAAACAAACATATTTTTTAATAACATGAAAAGCAAAATAACAAATTCAGACAAACATAATGTAATATATAAGATTACATGTGCGGGAAATGAAAATAATAACTGTGGAAAAGAATTTGTGGGTACAACAAAGAACAAGATAAAAACAAGAATAGCAGGACACAGATCGGATATTAATTGTAGATCATCTGGCAACATTCATAAAACAGCACTTGCGGCCCACTGTACAGAGAACGGACACCAACCAGATTTTAAAGCGGTGAGCATACTAGAGCATGAGACAAATTATAGCAAAAGGTTTACGTTAGAAATGCTACACATAGCAAATACACCACCAAGCAAGAGACTAAACTACAAAACGGACACAGAAAATTGCTCCCATATTTATAGACACTTACTTGACTCACAAAAAAACAAAAAATTTCTGAATTGCATGACGAACTAACAAGTGTCGTGTATCGGACAAGATAATTAATGTATGTATGTATGGAAAAATTGTATTCAGTTTTATATGTGAATATTTGTTGTTATTGTTATAGCCCCTGAAGACGATCTCCGAAGGAGATTGAAATATATTGGGAAATATTTAAAAAAGTGTTTTATTACATTGGACCTTGGGCCGGCAAAAATCACAATTTGATAAAGTCAAAGTAAAAAAGACGCTACAATCATATTTTATTATTATATTACTCTACTTTTATTTTTGATAATGTAATACGATTGATGTGCTATCTAAAATACTATGTCTTACTTGTACTAAAAACTCAAATAAATAAATAAAAATTAAATGAAATTCCTTCTAATTCCATTGCCTCTCGTAGTCGTGCCTGAAGTTCGGGTTTAATGCCGGTTGTATTCAACCCACGGCTCTATAACTCTTTCTTCAGTTGCTGAATCTTCAATTCACTTAACTTTGCCATGTTCGTGTTTTCCTCTGGAATTTATTCAATAATTCCTCTTCTGACACCAATTGTAATGAATTTACTGAAATTCCTCTTATATGCAAACTTCTTCAAACGTTCGTATCTCTAAACTGTTGAATAAATAACTCTAATATTCAATAATGCAAAATGGCCTTTATTAAAGTGCTTCACAATAACACTGATACTTCACAACCAACAGCTTGCTTAAATCAAACTCATTGGTCATGCCTCAACTGTGCTGCTTTTATACTCTTCGGTTTCCTCGTTCACCCATTTCTCCTAACGTCTAGTAATCTCTTGAACTTTATGCTTGTTTACCAGCTATACATATGTATATTTGTAATTTGTATCGATGTGCGTGTGTATATGTGAGCGAAGTAGTAGCTGATGATGACGTGCGTTTGCCTCTCTGCCGCCCGTATCTACAGTCAGTATGCTTGTATGAATGTGTGTACATGATGATTAATTTGTTTACGTACATACAAGTAGGGCAGCTTGCTTTATTGGTGTTATGGCTTTATTTACTTAGTATCAGATTAGTGATGTGAGTATCACTTAGTGTCACTAATATTCGTCATAATATTTAATAAAAAGGTATAAAAGTAAAAATAAAGTTAAATATTTTTGTGTTATAAGTCTAAAGGACAATTTTTTATCTACTTTGGGGATTCACAAGAACGAAAGCACGTGAAATTGTGCATATGCCAGAGATGAAAGCTCGGATAGCGAAGATTATTACTATTTCACCCTTTTTCCATTTTTTTTTTTGAAGTAGTTGTAAAACAAAAAAACCAAGGCGGATAAATTTAAAGATCTTTGTTGAATCCAAGAAATGTATTCGGCTTTTTAGTACCCTGAAGTTCAAAACTCCATAATTTTGAGCTAGCTTCCGGCCTAACTAAGTAATAGAAAAAACGACTGTATAGAAATAAGGAGTGTAAACGTATACAAATTTGTGTTTTAAAAGGAATTATTTTATTATTTTCATTCCGGTCTTGTCTTTACGTGTGAGTGGACGTGCGGTGTCATCTTCGACTCAACGTCAATTTTTTCGGGTTTTTTTGCGTTGAGTGGAAAAGTAAAATAGGCCTCAAGGTTGGCTGCTTTGTTCCCTCGGTCGTTTTGGCGGAGTTAGGAAATGCAATGCCTCCCTAACCTGGAGTTAGGGCGGTTTTGTGCACTCCTTGGTGCCAATGAAAAATCTAACCTTATTTTTATATACAAAAAAATGTAACGGGATATTGTAACATAAACTAAAGGAATATCTGGCGTGGCGCCATAAAAATCAAACGTGTTTTATATACGAACGGGACTTTTACCCATAACGGGATAGTGGAAAAAACATGGCAAATCCAATATATGGCTTTTCAAATATATATTAATAATTTTGTGCATGGCGTGGTGTCATGAAAAAAACCAATAAATTAACATTTCTGCAAATAACGGAATTGAATAAGTGAATTTAGACAACCTGGCAGTATAAGGGCTCTTTTAAGTACCTTGCCATACGACGCTTGCGAATGCAGTGTCATTTATATCCAAAAAAAAAGGAATTATAAGGAAAGTAATGAAACGACTAGGCTATAACATAAAAGTTTTAGTTCTACAAAGATAACAAAAATTCGAAAAACAGGAATAAATGTACATTAATTTAAACTTCATAAAAAAAATTCTAAGTCTACTGGCGTTCTTGTCATTTGGTGTTGGTATATGTTGGTAGCCGCCGTGGTGTGATGGTAGAAACAATTTTTTTTTTTCAATTAGAAACGATTTTTCCACTCCAAGTGTATTTGTGCCATGGAAAGCTTCTCAGTGAAAATTCATCTGCGTTGCAGATGCAGTTCGGAGTCGGCATAAAAACCTGTTGGTCCCGTCCCGCCAATTTGTAGGGAGAATTAAAGGAGGAGCACGTCGCAAATTGGAAGAGAAGCGCAACTTAAAATCTCATCGGAGACTCTCGCGCCTTGCATTTATTTACTTTATTTGTTGGTGGCTGTGGAAAGTATTGTGTTCGTGTTACGTTAATGTTGTTGGTGACTATAAATGAAGTGTGTTGGAAAAATTGTGCAGGGAAGTGGTTGTTGTCGTTGTGGAGGTGTTTGTTATTTTGGATGTTCCCCAAAAAAGGTGTGTGTGGCCGATGGATAAAAATAGCATATAGATTTAAATAAAAATAAATGTAAGGCGCGATAGCCTCCGAAGAGATCTAAGGCCGAGCTTCTCTTCCAATTTGCGTCATGCTCCTCTTCATTTTCCTTACAAATTGGCCGGACGGGCCCTACATGATTTTATGCCGATTCCGAACGGCATCTGAAAGGCAGATGAGTTTTCACTGAGAGCTTTTCATGGCAGAAATACACCCGGAGCGCTTGCCAAACACTGCCGGAGGGCGACCCCTCTTAGAAAATGTTTCTTCTAATTGAAAAACCTTATTTCTAAGATTTTTGATGTTGCTTTGCCCGAGGTTTGAACCCAGGGCATCCGGTGTGGTAGGCGGAGCACGCTACCATCACACCACGGTGGCCGCCATATAGATTTACATCAGCCTTTTTCCCATGGTTTCTGCTGTCGTCGTCTCATTTATGTTATTCAGTGTTAATACCAATAAAGTGGGTTGTGTATAACGTTGTTAAAGGTGTGGTTTTAATACCGTGTTGGAATGGTGGGCGATGTTTTTGTTGTTTGGTGGCGCCAGTTTGTGCTTCACGCCGCAAAGGTGGCCGCAGTTATCGTGCCTAGTGAATTCTTTCTAACGAAGAAACATCCAGCAAAGATTCAAAAATGATGTATGCAACACAAATGTATGCCTGCATACGTATGTATTTTTCTTGTTTGCAAGTTTCTTATAATCACATACATACACATATTTGTATGAAGACATGTATCGATGCATACAAATTTTCTTTAGATTGTTGGAAAGGAATTGATCAGAGCACTACTAACTTTTTTCTAATTTTAACTGTTTCACACATTTTAATACTTATAACGACGCTGGAAATTTGTATACTTTAGCACTACTTCATTTTGATCCGTTGTAAATTCTTATCCCGTTTTATATCTGCCGCCGTGGCAGAGAGCGTTACCTAAAAGCGGGGCATTTTTAACAATACGTAGAAACCCTACTTTCGGTTTTTCCGTATTTTCACTTATTCTCACACACTTCATACACGCATACCCTCATGCAATGAAACATACCAACATCAATATTGATACATTTGGTTCGTGCCTTGACCGCAATGTTGCTGCGCCTTTGGCAGCGTGGTGTTTGATAACAAACAACTTGAGATGTACAAGTACCGTGCTGTCGAGGTTGTTGCAACATTGCGGCTGGAGTCTGTTTACATAGAAGCGCTGCTATCGGTATCATTTTTCGGTCGTGTGAACATGCATAATGGATCTACGCCGGGGAGTCCGGGTCTCACGGAACGTAGCACGGTCCCTGTATCTTCTTGTCGGAGCTGGTTTCGGATTGCTCCTACGACCTCAGCGTAATGTTCTTCCTGGCGGAATTAATCGCAAAATGTTGCGATGTGTTTACTTCCTTCTATCTTTTTCTTTCCCTTTTAAATTTTGGGCTTTCCAGAGGATGCCTTTTGTTCAAACGCAAAACGCGATTTGCACTTTCGGATCCGTACAATCGGTTAGGCCTCACCCGGGAATGACCTCGTGGAGCTCTAATCGTTTTTGTTTGCCAACGAAGCCACCCCTGTTAGCCAGATTTCATTCGTGCTCCTTTGTTCCCTTGATCCCCTTTCGGGTCACTACACTCTGGGTTTTTGCCGTTTACTAAACGGCGCATGTAGCTCTATATCTCTTCCAGTTGCGCCATGCCATCCTTTATGTCCATCGACTCATCTTTCTGTCTTTTTCCCTTTCGATTCGGCCGGGGTGTCCCCGCTTGCCTACTGTGAAGTGTATCCTTAGACAATGGTCCACAGCCTCTTGTTCTGCTTCTGCTGGCGTAGCCGCATTGTTGAAAAGCAGTTTCACCACAGGTTCTACCATCATTGTTTTGTTTATTCATTTCTTGTCGCTTGGGTCTTCGATCCATGCCGCTATACCCGCCCGATGTACATGTGCAGGAAGCCGTTGGTGAATACAGGCTTTTATGAGAGTATATGTATAGAATCCGGTAGAGTCAGGAGTTATATCAAAAATTAATGGAGATGCATCTTCGAACTTACTTTGAGACCTGCCAAGGTTTTAAGGAGACGGAGACGATCAAAATGTTATCCTACCAGCCGTTTCGAAGAGGTGTCACCCTCAGCTAATAATATGGCATAAAACCGTTAACGGAAGCTCATCAGGATCTTACTGGACTCTCTCCTGAGATTCGTCATTGAAATTTAAGGCGGAATCCAGTTGCTCTGCTACCAAAACTAATTGAACATGTATGGCTTTTACTAAATGCCCCCTACTATGGCCGCTCTTGGTTGTGGACTGCTGGTTGTATATTGGCAGCTTACCTCCTTGAGGCCCGGTGGTGCTCTCAGCTCAGTATCCACCATTATTATTAATTTTATTATTATAATGTCTTTATTTTTATTATTACTATTTTTTTTGTAATACGTGGAAGGAGGAAATTATTTCTGCACTAACCGGGTTGTTAAGCCTCGGTGCTGTACTCTCTAGGACTCCCTTCTTCTAACCTCCCACACCCTGTGCATTTTCCGCACCTGGGATGGCGTTTAACATAACTTCGGGTACGGGAGCGGGCTACGTGATCTCTTTGGCTACTCTAACGTTATTGGGCTAATTAGTGATGAACGATATTTCACTATCGGTGATTGCATCGCCGCGATTGAAAAATCGCGAATAGTGATAGCTATCCAAATATATCAGTTTCCTTCAGCATGAAATTCTTTCTATTCTTTTGAATGACGAATCACCTCTGCCAGCACTTCGCCAACACCGACTACGGCGATATTTCTTAATGGATAACGAAAATCACCTCTGGCAGCACTCGTCTGTTTTTCCTTAAAGCGATTTGCTCTTTCAGGCGACGGTATTTTGGATTGAGATTTTCATAAACGACGTTTTGATCTGGTTGGCTGCGAAAATTGGGTTGTAGTAATTGATTAAAAATGCGTATTAATATCGAATGAACGATGACAGCAAACTACAAAGAAGCGAAATGTGGCAATTACGAGGCAATAAATGAAATGCATGTAAAATTTAATATTTGCAAAAAAAAGTATTTCGTTCAAAACATCCCACAGTAACTTAAAGAAACATCTACAACACCGCCATCCAAATATCGAACTGCCAATGGTAGCCAGAATGTAAAGGCAACCCCAACCGTCCTTACAGCAAGAAACACAGCTGGAAAAAAATCTGGTGTTCAACATGGTAAACTCCTTTATTTACAAAATACAATGTGAGTTGACCCCCTAACATGTTCTGAGTATACACTTTGCAGCAAACAAAATACCGCCATCTCTAAATAATAAAAAGGAAATTGACGAAGTCATGCCCATGCTTTTCATAAGCGATTCGCAACCGTTCAGTATAGTTGAAAACAGAGGATTTCGTAAGTTTGTAAAAGCGCTAAATCCTGCGTATAAATTAACTAGTCGGCAAGTAATATAAGAAAAAATTAAATTTAAAGTTGCGGGTGGTTTAAAATTCTGTTAGTTTAGTTTTGCAAAAGATAATTGTCATACACTTTAGAAAAATTCAAAGTATGGATACGAGATGGAACTCTGTATTTGATATGGTGTAATCATTCATCAAAGTCGAATATGCTGTTAAAAGCACCGTTGCTCTTATTGATAGGAATTGCCTCGGATTAGTCCTGATGAATGGTCAATGCTAAGAAATTTGGTTACCGTATTGAGACCTTTTGAGCAAGCAACTAATGAAATAATGCTCGGGATCAATGGTAATCCCAATTGTAAACGGCCTAAAAAGTTTATATATAGTAATAGTTTCATGATTGAGTTAAAAGAAATAAAAAAATTTATTTAAAAAAATAAACACACCTTTAGCGAATACGGAAAGAAGCCAAACTCTTGACTTGGCATCATTTTGGACCCTAGGTTTTGCGTTTTCTGATACTGCAACCTCAGAATTTTATAAAAACCAGATCATTGCAGAAGTAAGCACTGTTGCTCAGGAAACCCAAGTAGTTGATCAATTAAATGCAAATACATAGAAATTATCCATATGGAGCCGCATTGCCTCAAATAGACGGCAAGGAACATCTCATTCAAGAGAAATTATTGAAGTGCAGAGGCATATAGAAGGATCTAAATTGCGCGAAAAGGTGATCCTTTTTTATGGTGCAGAAATACAATTACAAGTACCCCTATCTATCTCCTATAGCTCGCGAAAAGTTGAGGTGCTTAGGAATATCCGTTCCCTGTGAAACACTTTTCTCAAGCCGGCCCTATTTTAAGCGATAGAACAATGCTGTTAGTTGATGAAAAGGCTAAAATGCTTATCTTCTTAAACGGGAATAATAAAATGTAAGATTCGTATATCTTTGAATTTATATTTGAGTATAAATAATTTTCACCGGGTTATTATTTCCGCAATTTCTTTATAAAAAAATATATGTATGTACGTTAATTTTAAAACTTTTTGTTGAAGTTTTTACTTAAAAGATTGAATGTTCCTGATTTTTTATGCTTTAACTTACATATATATTTGGTTTATATGTAATAATTTAACTGGAGCAAAGACCGGTGATAATTTATACACATTTCATTCATTCATTTTACATTTGAAAATCCAAGCACTTTCAATGAGGAAAATTTATAAAAAAAAATGCAAAGACATCTATTGCTGCCATTTTCATCGCATTGAGTGAATATAATGTCGTCAGCTAGCTAATAAAATATATCATAATATCTCAGAAAATGAGAATTTTGCATTACATCAGTTTACAATAAAAGATACATATTTTTTTTCTCTTTATTGCACTTTTGGTTCATATATTCTGTATATTAAATTAAATTAATGTACAACATCCAATCTACTCCGGAAAACAAATCTAAATATTCCTTTTTCATATCCAATAATACAAAATGCACATTCGCTTGTTAAAAACAAGTAAGGAAGGCTAAGTTCGGGTGTAACCGAACATTACATACTCAGCTGCCAAATTACAGCTTGCAAAAGTTTTAAATTGCCTTCTTTTAAAAGTGTGCGGTGCCACGCCCATTGTCCAAAAATTTACTAATTTTCGATTCTGCGTCATAAGGTCAACCCACCTACCAAGTTTCATCGCTTTATCCGTCTTTGGTAATGAATTATCGCACTTTTTCGGTTTGTCGAAATTTTCGATGTCGAAAAAGTGGGCGTGGTTATAGTCCGATTTCGTTCATTTTAAATAGCGATCTGAGATGAGTGCCCAGGATCTTTTTAATTCATACATACATAATTTGTTTTTTTTTTTTTTTGTATCCTAATTCTTTTTTATGTTTTATTTATAATTTTTACTTACCAAATTTCATTAAGATACCTCAAAATTTACTCAAGTTATCATGTTTACGGACAGACGAACGGACGGACATGGCTAACTGAATTTATTTTTTCGCCCATATCATTTTGATATATAGAAGTCTATATCTATTTCGATTAGTTTATGCCGTTACAGGGTACCGTTATGCGAACAAAATTAATATACTCAGTGGGCTCTGGTCAGCTGAGTATAATAACTTTAATCGTTCGCTATAGCTGAAAAAACAGCCGCTATTAAAAAATTGCCATCACTACTTTCCAAATCGCTGTATCGCCCATAACTAGGGCCAAGCAACCATCTTGCCGTTCAGCGAGGAGAATATTCCTTGCGTATCTACTGACAATGTCTCATCTATCACTTTCGCAAGCCTGGGTAAGTCGCCTAGTGTTACTTCCACCCTTCTCCGTTGCTGTGCAAAGTGATCACATTCGAAAATGGTGTGGAATGCATTGTCTTTGAGCCCACAGTATAGGCAATTCGGATTTCAACCTTGCCCATTCTGTGCAAGTAGCCGTGGACACTTAAAAACTGTGTCAGGTAGAAGTCGACCTCTCCATGTGGTCGCACTAACCATGGCTCCAGGTCGGGAATCTGTTCCCTCGTCCACTTACCTGCGGCACTGCAGCCCCATTGCTGTTGCCTTCGTCGGATAGATTCTTTTGGCGCCTGGCAACAACATCTGTGCGTACTTCTCCTCGGTGATGACAAATTAATTTTTTCTCCTCAGCGGGAAAATGTATCGGTATGACTCCCACAATAACAAGAACTGCGTCCTCTGCGTTAGACTGAGATAATAGCTGCTCGGTACTTTCGGAATTTCATTGCATCCTGCCAAATCTCTGCACCGTAAAAAAGTGTAGAATCCGAAACTGAAGCAAGCAGCTTTCCTATACATGGCCTCGGCCCGCCTATGTTTGCCATTAATCGAATATGGTCGCAGCTTTCTCGCAGGGTTCCTTAAAGTGTTCCGAGAAGGTTAGCTTGCTATCTAGCCCCAGCCGAGGTATTTCGTGAGCTGCGTGTTTGTTCTTGCTGTTCCGCCAACATCTTATTGATTTTGGTGGGAATTCATTTCTTCGTGAGGATCACGATCTCAGTTTTTGTTGTTGCAAGCAGCAATCATCTACCATTTTACTCTGCGCATTACCTAACTACTTAATTGGCGCTTAATTGTTTAAACGGTTATGGCCATCCAACAAGGTGCGCTAGTCGCTTATTTTCTCTGCCAACCGGCGCCAATTGGTCACATCAAAAGAGTTTAAATAGTTTTCCACCTGGTCCTTCCAGCGGGGTGGGGGCCGCCCTCTACCTCTGCTTCCATAGGCGGGCTCCGATAGAAACACTTTCTTGGCCACAGCGCCATCTTTCATTCGCATAACATGGCCCAGCCAGCGCAGCCGCTGCGTTTTAATTCGCTGGACGATGTTGATGTCTGCGTATAGCTCGTACAGCTCATCGTTAAATCTTCTTCGGTACTCGCCATCGCCAACGCGTACAGGTCCATAAATCTTTCGGAAAACTGTTCTCTCGAACACTCCCAGCCGCTTCGTCTGATGCTGTCATGGTCAATGCTTCTACCCAAATAGCAGGGGGGGAGGGGGGTTCGATAAGTGACTTGTAGAGTATGATTTTCGTTTGCCGAGAGAGAACTTTACTTTTCAATTGCCTACCTGGTCCAAAGAAGCATTTGTTGGCAAGAGTGATTTTTCGCTGTATTTGAGAGCTGATGTTGTTGTTAGGGTTGATGCTGGTTCCTAAATAAACGAAGTCTTTTACTATTTCAAAATTATGGCTGCCAACAGTAGCGTGTTTACCAAGGCGCATATGCGCTAGCTCTTTGCTCCATGACAGCAGGTACTTCGTTTTCTCCTCATTCACCATCACATCCATCTTTACCGCTTCTTTTTCCAGTTTGGAGTAAGCAGAACTAACGGCGCGGGTGTTTAGGCCCATTATATCTATGACGTCAGCATATGCCAGTAATTGCAGGCTTTTATAAAATATTCTTCCAGAGCGTTAAGTTCTGCAGATAGAATAATTTTCTCCAG
Source organism: Eurosta solidaginis (assembly GCF_040869045.1). Classification (NCBI taxonomy): domain Eukaryota; kingdom Metazoa; phylum Arthropoda; class Insecta; order Diptera; family Tephritidae; genus Eurosta; species Eurosta solidaginis. The sequence goes on along the minus strand of NC_090319.1, from coordinate 231,814,711 downwards.
CATCAAATTAAAGAAATCGCACGATAGGGGTCACCCTGTTTGAAACCTGACTGAGCTGATGGTGTTGCGCGACGTCAATGTGCACAGCCGTATACGTTTTGCGGGGAAACCAAATTCAGACATAGCGGCATATGGCAGCTCCTTTTAGTGCTTTCGAAGGCGGCTTTAAGGTCGACGAAGTGGTGATGATTCTCGATTCTGTTTTCGTGGGTTTTTTCCAAGATTTGGCGCATTGTGAAAATGTGGTCGATCGTAGATTTACCACGTCTGAAACCGCACTGATAAGGTCCAATCAGCCGATTCACGGTATGCTTCAATCTTTCCCACAATACACTTAACAGGACCTTGTATGCGATATTTAGAAGGCTTATTCCGCGATATTTGGCGCAGTTGCAGTATCCCATTTCTTTCTTTTGGACTGGGCAACGAACACTTAGATTCCAATTGTCGGGTATGCACTCGTCCGACCATATACATCAGCGCCCGCGAGAGCAGGGAATTGTTCCCTCCATAATCTAATTATTCTCTGGACATCAGTTACAAGGTCGCCGTTTTCGTTCCTACAAGAGTTTGCCCCGGTCTTAAAACCTTCCGTCTCTCGCCGAATTTTTTGGTAAAATTTTTGGGCGTTATTTCTGGTCACTAGCAGCTCAAGCGCTGCGTATTACTTGGTTTTATTTAAGCTACGCCAGCTCGCAGTTCCGTGCTATAATCACGGCAGCCACGTCGTCTGCGAAAGCCACAAGCGCTTTCTGGCAGGTCCAACCGAAGGGGGCTGTCATACGAAGCATGTCAGAGGTCAGGATCTTACCCTGGGCTGCTTCGCTTGTTTCCAATATTTCTCTGGCCTTGATTTGTTTCGTGCGTGACCCAGCGATCTTTAAGGAAGTCCCTTAACATATTTAGTAGATACGGTGGTACCTTGAAGGAGTGTTTTAGAACATCGAGTATGTCATCCCACCTGACGGAGTTGAAGGCATATTTCACGTCCACTGTGACCAGTAAGACAACCGGCCTATATACATTGTATATCAAAGTTGTTAATAAAGGGAAAAAATATATATATAGCTTCTCCAAACGCAATTGCCAACCTCACCTATCCGCGGCGAATCCTGTTTCACTAACAGACGAGGCTCTGGCGACCCTAAGCTCCTCATGGGACTTGGGGATGGGGAGGGAGGGGATGGCCTGAAGGTTTAATGTGGCCACATAAATCGTTCCCGAGATGGGCGGGCTAGCACCTTAATGGTGCTGCGATACCGGAACGTACCGGGCCTGTATACGGCAAAGGACCATAACATCGATAACACTCCCCAAAGCCTTCGGGGAGCAACCTTATCGCTACAACAATAAAAACAACAACAACATGAGGCGGAGCTCTTTAGGACTGGCAACTACGCCGTTTCGCCTCAAAGGAGGGCGGAGCCATCCCGATACCGAGCCACCACGGGAAGGATTGATGGCCTTACCACAGTAAGGGGCGCTGTTTTGGCGGACGGTTCTTTCCCCGTATATAATACTGGACCGCTTAGCCCGCCTTATTGGGCAGCTGGTCGTATGACCAAGATGAGCGACTCATTCCCTAATTGTAATAAGGACGATGATAAGAGGAGGACTGAGTTGCAAGATAAGGACGACAAATGCGCATTAAGCCATGCGAGACGGAAGCGAGAGTAGTGCTGATTCAATGAACTCCGTGTTGGGAAAGCATACAAGTGAAAACGGAGTAGTAGAGTGGAAAGGGTACGGAGCAGAGGAAGTAAGAGAGCTCTCTCGACGTACCGTTCAGCACTAAGAATTGTCCAACGCCTGGGAGCAGTGGTCGACCCTACAGAAGTGGATATCGAGCGCTTGGAATGAGCTCATTTGGCGGTTGAAGCAGGTCGAAAGCACAAAAAAGGTTTGCTGCGATAAAACTTCGGTTCTGCAACCGGAACGAGGAGGAAGACGCGTCGAATCGCAGAATGAAGAGGCCACGTTCGGCGGAAGGCGACACGCCTGCTTTCAAAAGGCAGAGAGGAATATCTCCCAGATCCGCGAGGCAGGGCAGTCGCATAGACAAGACAAGTAGGACCAAAGCTGTGAGACAGTTGGGCCCCAATAGCGAGGTAGCAACTATCTCGAAAGCTGCGAGTTAGAGGGAGATTCCAACTGCGGAAGTAGGAGATAAGCCAAAGGGAGATAAGTCTCCGGCTTTCCCGGAGGTTCTAAAGGGAGTTAACGCTAAGAATCCGGGTTTCTCGGAACTGCCAAAGGGAGATAACACTAAGACTCCGGCTTTTCCCGAAAAGATGAGTGATGTAGCAAAGCAGTCACTGACTGTGGCGTTGGTTGATCGTAGCAGTCCTTTCGGACAGATTACTACTGAAAGGTGCAGATCTGTAGAAAGGGAACTTATAAGCTTAATACTTTTGATGATGCTTGAACAACCAAGTAAGCTCCTTCCAACTTTTGGTTCCAGGGGGTGGTATAATGGTGTGTAGATGATAGCGTGCGACAACATCGTTTGCGGTGGCTGGAGGAAGTGATTCCAAACCTCCAAAGGCAAGGCACGAACGCGCAGTTTGAGGTGGTGGATAAAGCGCAAATTCCCACAGTACGAAAGGTTAAGGTATGGATACCATCAGTAGCGGATCGTGAGCTTGGTTGTGTGGGTGGGGGTTGTTTTATTTTTATAAAAACGGTATTCATGTATAAATTGCCGTGCATCGTGAAATGCCAAAATTAAGTATTGAACATTTGAATATTTTTTTTCTTTGGATATTTAATTTTTGTTCTGTAAAGTATTTGAATAATAAAATTTCTGGACCTGTCCCTATTTCCCCGACCCCCCGTAGATCCGCGCCTGGATACCATGCGTGATGAAGTCGGAGGATACACTGCGACTTCTACAGAATGAGAATCAGAACATACCGACACAGTATTGGAAGGTACTTATTGTAACTCGGCCTACGGAGGAAGGTCAGTTCTACATCTTCCAAATAGTCGAAGGATATATTGCACACGCAGCATGGCAAAATGTCCTTTGGTACAGGAAACATTGACATGCGACTCAGGAATAAAATTCCCGGGGATAAAAATCCTTACACGCTAGAAGTGGGCGAAGTCGAAAAACCTCAAAAGCCTAAGAGAAAACGGACAGGTGGAGGTACCCGAAGTCACCACGAAGGTGTTAAAATAGAACCCACCATCAAATGGTCCTGCGAGTCGCACAGAGGAACACAGAGGCACAGCAAAGTGTATCTCATCGGGAGGAAAGGTTTCTGGACTCAGCGCGCGCGGATTTGGCGTTTACTACGCGCAAACGGAAGGACGGGTGCGAGCTGTAGTAATGCTAAGGAAACAGCTGCATACATATATGCTGCTTAATTACAATACTGAGGACCTAGTAGTTGAGCAAAAGAATATGCAGGAATTTATCCTGGAATCCTGCTACATGACCCATGCTGCGGAAGTTCCACCGATGGAGTGCAAGAGGCTAGTAAAGGGCGAAGGGCGCAAAGGGCGGTAGGTCATAGACGCGGATGTAAATGCGCACCACAATGCGTGGGGAGGAGCAGACAAGAACGAGAGGGGCGAATCTCTCTTTTGTTACATCCTGCAAACTAATTTGCAGTTAGCCCACAAGGGAAATATCCCTGCATACGTTGGTCTAACATCCAGCAATGTTCTCGATATTACATTGAGCTCCAAACGCTATATATCAAGGTATGATTGGATGGTTCTTGAAAAACCATCCTTCTCCGACCATGCGTATATCAGCTTCAGCATACCCGCAAAGAGGGTAGAGAAGGAAACAACCTTTAGAAATCCTAGGTCAACGAAACTGGGACAACCCAAAGAAGTTGCCAATGTGGAGGAGTCTAATTAATTCCTAACAAGGACGCTTATGACTGCGAATAACAAAGCATGTCCTCTAATAAGATTCAGAGGAAAAGCAAAGCCGCCATGGTGGAGCAATCAGCTGAGTGTTCTAAGAAGACAGTTAAAATACCTGTTTTAGCTAGCAAAGACCGCGGAAAGCGAAGCGTGTCGTGACGAGTACAGGGATCTACAAGCGTGAAATTTCTAAGGCGAAGAGAATCTCATCGAAAAGTTTCTGTACAGACATAGAGTGCTCCAGCGAAACAGCACAGCTGAAAACAGTCCTAGCAAGGGGAAATATAGTCCAGGGACTAATAAATAAAGAGAACGGGGAATAGTCACGTTTCAAGTAGAGCGGTCGTGGAATGGCTTAAAATAAATATTCGATGGGTGCATAAGACTGAATCATGTACCGCACTCTTGGAGAGCTGCTCGTGTAGCTTTCCTACCAAAGGTGGGAAAGACACGTGACCGGTATCCCAAACGCTATATACTCATTAACTTAACATTATTTCTACTCAAAACATTTAAGAGGCTGACAGATGTGTCCATAAAGTCCAACGTGCACGAAAAGCTGCTCTCTACAAACAACGTGCGTACACGAAAGGCAAGTAGGTAGACACCGCATGGCATAGGGTGGTAATATGCATTGATAAATCCGTGGAATATAAAGAATATGATCGAGGAGTGTTCTCAGACACTGCCGGGGCTTCTAGCAATGTTTATAAATGGGCGATTATGGATGGTCTTAATTACATTAACCAGATGGATCGGCTGCATATTAAAATGCAGGAAGATTACATCACAATGGGGATTATACGAGGCCACGAAATCAGTGGGCAGAGGCCCGCCGCAGGGAGGGGTGCTATCACCTCTGCTGTGGACGCTGGTCACCAACAAACTGCTCAGTCGATTCGATGAGGGACCCGTAAAACTTACGGCTTACGCAGATGACGTCGCAATTGTCATAAGTGGAAAGTGCCTTCCAACGATTAGGTCTTTGATGGATCGGGCGCATCGGGATATTCATACCTGGGCATCTAATGTTGGGTTGACAGTCAACACGGAGCAGACGGATATGGTCTTGTTTACAAAGAGGTACAAGGTCCTAAATTGGACCAGGCCTAAGTTAGGAGGGGTGGCCCTACATGAGAAACCTTGCCCAAAATATCTAGGAATCATCCGAGACAGTAAGCTGTCATGGAAGCTGAACGTGGAGGAGGGTCTGGAGAAGGCCTCAACGGCACTTTATGCATATAAGGGAAAGCTGGGATGTACGTGGGGTTAATCGCCCTCTCTTTCTAATGGGGTTTTCACAGCTATTGTAAACCTTATTTTATACTATGGAGTTCTTGTTTGGTGGATAGCCACACAAAAAATAACCTACATCAAAAAATTAAAGGGGGTATGCAGACTATCAATGCTTAGTATTACGGGAGCCCTGCAAACAACCCCGACGGCTGCACTGTATTCCATTCTGCATATTCCACCTGTAACCCTGGTAGCAAAGAACATAGCGCTAACAACTGCAACCAGGCTCACTACCTCTGGGCAGCTTGAACGCCGACCATACGGCCATAGCAGTATAGCGTTATCAATCACAGGACGAACAGACTAACTGATCCCCTATCTGCGCTTCGAGGGAGATCATAAGGCACAATAAAGGTGGATGGTTGGCGAAAGGGTGCTCAAATGGCGGGCGAGGCGATACATGTGTACACAGATTGTTCCAAAGTAGTGGAAGGAACAGGGTCTGCGGTATACTGTGCTGATCCGGAAATAAAGAGATCCTACAAGTTGGCAGATTATTGTAGCGTTTTCCAAGCAGAAATATTAGCCGTAATCAAAGCAGTAGAAACACTGGAAGACAATAGCTTAAACTGCAACCGTGCTAACTTTTATATTGACAGTCAAGCAGCAATTAAGGCAATAATCTCGAAGAGCATAGCATCTAAATGCGTGTTAGAGTGTAAGCAGTCTTTGGAGAGAATCGGGAGAGGGAGAAGCATACATCTATATTAGGTCCCAGTGCATATGGGAATAGATGGGAATGAAAAAGCAGATGAACTAGCTATAAAGGGCGCATCCCTTGAAGCTCGCTCCGTAGACGTCCCAATTAGGCTGGGCGAGATTAAGCAAAGGCGTGAGATGCACATGATCGACTAAGCAGGAAGGGCGTGGATTCAAGCGCGGGGCTGTAAAGTGTTGAAAATTAAGTGCAGGTCTTACAACCTTAGACTAACGAAATTGCTTCTATCATTAAAAAATAAGGACTGTATACTCATGACGGGTATTCTAACTGGACACTGCCTTTCGGTGTCACATGCCAAGTGCGGGTTGGAGGAGCAAATGATCGAGCACGTTCTGTGCTCGCGCCCTGCGCTTGCCAGGCTAAGATTTCAGCTATTAGGAGTGATACAGCTGTCAGATCTAGAAGCAGCAAGTGGCTTAAATCCTTGGAAACTCCTAGTATTTGCCAAGAGGACGGAGTTATTTTATAACGTAGGTCCTGGTTTTTGATAGGGTTTTTCAGTTTGGTCGTTAAAACAAATTTCTGGTAACACTACGGACTCATTCAGTCTATGTGGGGTGCTCATGGACCGACTATTTTAACCTAACCTAACTTCTCCTCGGAGTGATAAATTGATTTCCTCTCTGCGTGTTTGTACTTGCTGTTCCTAAGCCATCATATTGATTATGGTGGGAATTCGTTTCTTCGTGAGGATCAGGATCTGAGTTTTCGCTGTCGCAATCTGTACTCCATGGTCACTCATGCATCAATTTACACTGCGAATTACTTGGTTTAATTTAAGCTGCGCCAGCTCGCAGTTCCGTGTAGTATATACGGCAGCCTCGTCGTCTGCGCTTTCTGTAATGTGCAAGCGAAGGAGGCTGTCAAACGAATCATTCCAGAGGTTGGGACCTAACACCGATCCCTGGGCTGTGCCAGTGATCTTCACCTCTCTCCGACTTCGATTTGTTTCGTTTCAGCGATCTTTTAAATAGTCCCTTAATATGGCAAAGAGATCAGGGGTACGTGAAAAAGTGTGAAGCGCGTGGAGCTTGTTGTACCACCTAACGGAGTTGAAAGCATTTATCGCGTCCAGCGTGACCAGTAAGGCAATCAGCCTCGGTTGGTGGCACGCCGTTTCGGCTTTCCTTACCACATTTGTAACCTCGGTTATGGCATCTATTGTGGCCTTTGCGGAACCCATGCTGCCGATGGGACAGATCTCCTCCGTCTTCAAAGGCTGCTTTCAGCGTTGTTTTGGGAGGAATTCCATCATTTTCCCATCCGTGTCGACTAAGAATAGTGGTTGAAAAGGCATCTAGGAGCCCGCGTCTCCTTTGCCTTTCAGGATAAGCACCAGGTGCGCTTGGAAAGATCCCAACTTCTAGGCATTTTTTTACATACCACCAGTCTTATTGCTTTTGCTGGAATCACATCCGGTCCTGTCGCTTTTCCGAGCTCGGCCTCCGTCTTCAATATTAATATTATAATTATTATTATTATTAATATAGTTATGTATATTATTGTTATTATTATTATTATTATTATTATTATTATTATTATTATTATTATTATAACTCTGTGGTCACAAGCCTTAGCAGCACAAATCCATTTTTGGCCAAATTGAGTTATTATCATGGTTGAATTCTCCTTATTCGATTTTATATTGTGTCAAAATTTTGTGAAGATCACTCCAATAGTTAACGAGATATTAAGAAAAGGCAAACAGCGGAAAAATAGCATATCTAACTTGTGTTTTTATTCCATAATAAGTTTGTTGTTCGAAAACGTACATAAGTATACTTGTGATGTTTTATTCAATGTATTTTCCTTCCAATGTATATCATTACTTAACTTATGCCTTTGTTCTATGCTTTAGTTCCTATTATTTGTAAACATAATAAGAGATATGTTATTTTTCCAAGGCGACTTATTTGTGTCAAATAAAATAACTTGATTACTTAGGTATAAATTACGTTTTTAAGCGTATTTGGAAAACTAATAGTATTTATGTAAGTTACCTGCCAGCATAAGTTTCATATAATATCATCTGAGATATTCCAAAAAAGTCTGTTCGATTCCCTCGAAAACTTTTTTCAGATTATAATTTAAATCTTTAAAATGCTCTCCTGAAAAGCGCAAAAAACGCACTTGTTCTGTTAAGCCTTGTAACCACAGAATTACTATTATAATAATTATACAAAAATGCATTACATAAGGCTCATTTCGTTGGTTTTATAAGTCTTAAGTAGTGATAGAAATTTTGAAAAAGTATCGATATCGGTACTTATGTATATAAAATACTTGGATCAAAGTATCAACGCTAGTACTCATACTCAGTAAAACGTATCGACTATACTCGGTCCATGTGAGTACTCCGGAATTTTTACCAAAAACCAAGAAACCATGGTATAAAAAAAGGTAGCTCCATTCAAAATTTGTTGACGTATTTGGGGATTTTTGAAGTTTCATGATGTTTATTGTTTTGGTAGAAGCGTTGCCATACCGTTACTTTTTAAGACGAAATTGTGGTTTTTCGGGATGGAAATTCCCTTCAGGATGAAAACGCAATGGTCATCTGAGACAATAATAATATGCTTTAACACGATTTATGTGCATACATGTTTATTCAGAATACTGTAAAATATGCAAACTTTATTGAAAAGTAGTGGATTATGACTCATACATTGGTTAATGGCTCATATCTTTATGGCAGCTTGACCCCTAGACAGAAAAAAATATAGGAAAAATCCTGTAGTTCTAGCTTGGCCCAATTATCGTGCCTCTACAGAGAACTCGAACTCTCATAACTAGTGGCTTATCTACAGAGCTACTGGGCAAATGTTCTCCCTACAAAATGGTTTAACAATTCTCTCCTCAAGCGCTACGCTTGAATTATACAATAAGTGAAATATCATTGATTCAAAACTGTTTTTTGCTAAGTTATAGCTTATTATTCTAGTTTACGACCCTTTTAAACTTGATTTATATCTAAGTTACCGTCGTCTTTAACCGATCTCGTCCAATTTTACTAGAAATATTTTCTGCTATAAAGAAAATATGTGTACACAATTTCATTACGGTATGGTAATTTTTCTTCGAGTTATGGTTTTCGAAACATAGAAAATTGCTTAGTCATAAAAGGGTCGGTGCCACACCCATTTTCTAAAACTTTAGTGTTTTCCAATTTAATGTTATAATTCAATTTAGAAAGTAAAATTCTATTGGTACAAAGTCCTCTTTCGCTAAGATATAGCTTATTATTTTCGTCTACGACCCTTTTAAAAATCTTTTATATAAAAGCGGGCGTGGTCTTTAACCCATCTCGTCCATTTTTTCTAGAAATATTTCCTGCTATAGGGAAAATTTGTGTACACAACTTTATTACGATCTTTTTCTTCGAGTTATGGCTCCCGAAATATAGAAAATTGCTTAGTAATAAAAGGGGGTGCCACGTCCATTTTTTTAATTTGAAGTTTTTCCTATTTATTGTTATAAATACACTTGGGAAATCAAATACCATTGATATAAAGCTCTTCTTCGTTAAATTTCCTTCAAAGCATTCCTTATCTCAGCCGATTTTTTTACGACAGGTTTAACGATTTTTGATTTATGATTAATAATATTTGTAAAATTGATTGATTATCAAGAGTCTCAATATGAGTCCACGTGTCAAATTTCAACATTCTAGGTGTATTATTTACTAAATAATCAGGTTTTTGTGTTTTCCAAAATTTTATATACATAAAAAGTGGGCGTGGTTATCATCCAATTTCGCTCATTTTCAATACCAATCTATTCTGGGTCCAGATAAGCTCTTGTACCAAATTTGGTGAAGATATCTCAATATTTACTCAAGTTATCGTGTTAACAGACGGACGAATGGACGGACTGATTTTGATATATGGAAGTCTATATCTATCTCGATTCCTTTAAACCTGTACAACCAACCGTTATCCAATCAAAGTTAATATACTCTGTGTGCAAAGCACGCTGAGTATAAAAAACGTGCATATATAGAGAGATGCATTCATATTTATTGGGTTTACATTGACATTTTACGAGGAAATAATATATGGTAACATACTGAATACATACATACATACCTCTCTGTCAAAATTTATATCTGTTAATTCCTCGGGCTGTGTTGCATGACCTCGAGTCAAAGAATCAAAGTTGTCTCCAATTTCAATTATTGATGGTCGATTCATCCAATCGCTCAGTCTCAGGGATCCCAAAATAGATCGTAATTCAGAAACCAAACTAATCATAGGTTATTTATTGATATATTATTTATTAAAAATACAAACAGACACGATTATAGAAAATGCATCACTCTCATTAAAATTTTTTTTCAAGAAAATGCAACAGGGTTAAATATTTGCGCATTTTGTAGGGAAAGAAGTACTACCAAATGTTGTTCTGGTGTCTTTCAAATATTATTAGTTTCGCTGAAATTTCACCACAGTCAATGTAATCACAAAATCTAGGAATTTTTGGCTATCGCGTATAACGGCTTCTTAGTTTTTTCACGCACATATATGTATAAGTATTTCAAAAGTCGGCTTTTATTTTTATATATACATGTTCCAGACAATAGGGGGACTCATGTAACCTTATAAATGCCTTACAAATTGTGTAAATGTATAAGTTTATCTAGTGCGTAAACGATCTGTCAAATTTTGTATGAAAAATCATTTACACAAATATAAAGTAAAGTATAAATTTACGCGCACATTTCATTGTGTAAACGCGGTAAACTCAAAGGAATGCAACCTTGCGGACATTACAGCAGGCATTTTCATCAGAAATTTCCAACATCAACTAGCAAGTCATTTACAAGTAGATATATATTAGTAAAGACGTTTTAGTTTTGATTTTTCATTTAATCTTGGTAATTTTTAATGTGTATAACAATCAAATAATTTTTTTGCGAATAATACAGCTGATAAACAATTAAGTTTATCAATAATATTACTAGGTGCGTTCATATAACAGCGTGTAAATGGATATAATTTTACACCTTATAACTTTATATGCTTTCATGAGTCCCTCTAATGTTATTGCACTGAAGAGTTTGTCTCCTATTATGAGTTTGTATTTAGTTATAGTAGAAAACTAAAAAAATGCGTACGATTTGTGGAATGCTCCTATCACAACACTAGATTTGCCAGGAAATATCCTTGATATGAAATTGAGACAAAATCTTTTGAGGGAATAAAAACGAAATATCTTCGAAGCCTTCAAGAAAAATGCACAGGGAGAAGCGCCTCACGATACACTGCTTTGCGAAGTTGGCGGAGAGTCACACAAAGCATTAATTTAGTACTGGAGATTTAATGACTACCCGGAAAATGGTGCTAAACGGTGGACAAATGGTAGCCACAGCTGCCAACTAGGAGCTGTGTGAATTCAAATTAACTACTTAAAGGCAGGGACTGAACCAGTAAAGAACGCATTCAAACGGTCTGCAAAGGGGGACACTGCCATTCCGTAGGACATCACAATGTAAAAGGTGTCATAATTTATTTAATAATTTGGGAAAAATTTAAACAACTTGACATCAGGACGGACAAGGCGACAGCTGTTTCGATTATACCTTGTAAATCTCTTCCAAGCCTTTTCTCCCAGGATTCAGCTACGTCATGCCTTAGTTGTTGTAAAGTTTTTCCCAATTGCCTTCTTTTGCATATTTTAATCTTTTTACACATTGCATACTTCGTATGCAATTATGTGTTAAAGCTATGCTTGTTGGTACGGCGGTTTTCAAAGAAACTTTGGTATTGTTGCTGTTTTTGTTCTATTCATAGAACTACAACGAATTAAACAATTTTGTCTGTTTGTATGATTTAATCGGGGATTGCCCCTATTGCTTTTTTAAATGTATGAAAACATTTATTTGAAGCAATTTTTAATTTTATAATTTCTTAAATAATTTGGGGAAAATTTAAACAACGTGACATCTCTTCAAAGCCTTTTCTCCCGGGAGTGGGAGTCGAACCTGCACTCCTACGATAGTTGAAATGGTTACAAACGCATTCAGCTACGTAATTCCTTAGTTGTTGTAAAGTTTTGCCCAATTGCTTTCTTTTGCATATTTTAATCTTTTTACACATTGCATACTTCGTATGCAATTATGTGTTAAAGCTATGCTTGTTGGTACAGCAGTTTTCAAAGAAACTTTGGTATTGTTGCTGTTTTTGTTCTATTTATAGAACTACAACGAATTAACCAATTTTGTCTGTTTGTATGATTTAATCGGGGATTGCCCGTATTGCTTTTTTAAATATATGAAAACGTTTATTTGAAGCAATTTTTAATTTTATAATTTATTTAATAATTTGGGAAAAATTTAAAAAAGCAATACGGACAATTCCCGATTAAATCATACAAAAGGTGTCAGTTGTACTCACTTCGGGCGGACGTCTCTTTATGAGATAGTTTTACACTAGTTCGGAAATATAACAGGCCTGATTCCGAGCGTGATCGGTAACATTACAAAAGTATAATTTTGCAAATGAAATAAAATCAAAATGTTTTTTTTTTTTTTAGCATCCAATATATTTTGCCAACTGTATGCATAGAATACATCTAACAAATTCATAATTAATTAAACTTAATAAACTTGATGGGCATGGATGGATTGCTCTTAGTAGTGCATCCATTTTTTTAAGAATTTATTAATATCACTTAATAAACTTGGTGGGCATAGATGGATTGCTCTCAGTAGTGCATCCATTTTTTTTAAATTGATCAGTGTTGAAGATCTGAAAATGTGAATGAAATTTTGTATAAAAAAAGGCTAGTATAGTTTATAAATTCTTGTAAAGTGGTATATAAAATTGGTTATATTTTCCATTCCTAAGCTGACTAAGCCCGTAGCGATAACAAGATGGTAACGATATTTTTCGCAAACTTTTGAAAGTCAGTGCCTTTGCGCAAACAGGAACAGGTGACTGCCAAAAATCAGCTGATTGGTACTTTTTTTAATATGATTTGGCACTTCAACTTTCGGCGCAGTACGATTTTGACAATAGCCCATCGATTTACAAAAACAATGTACATGGATATTTTATTTGTGTTTGTATGTATGTCACCCTGCTGCCAGCTTGTGTTGTTCCGGTCTGTGCTCAGTAAATACTGCGTGTGTTTTGTAAATTTTTTTGATGAGCGATATTACCGGTTACCATCAAAATATGGTCTTAAAGCAAAGGAGGATCAACAAAGTACTAAATACTTGAAGTTTGCATTGATTAATGGTTGTGTTCAATAGTTGACAAGTGCGGACGCTCCAATTTCTCATTCCGGTATAAGTTAATATTTTCGTGGTGTTTTAGCGAAATTAAATTGTTTAGCTGTATTGTTAGTTTGTCGTAACGCCGGTGCATATAATTTTGTTGGTTAAATTGTTTTAAGCAGTAATCATAAACGCGTCATACGCTTGTAATAAAAGATAATTTTTCTTGTTTTCTACACAAAAAACCTGCGAGAAATGGCCACTGCATCTCTCAAACGGCATTCCAGCTAGGCTCTACCATAGCTAAAGCGGTGAAGTTGGACGTGAATTCAATTTTAAAAACTGTGCTTGATGCTCTTTGTGAGTTGGAGACAAATATGCAACAACGATCAGACAAGATGCAGGCTTTATTTGGTGACTTGTCTTGCAAGTTAAAAGCACTTGACAATGAGTTATGCCCCTATTACCGTTTACAACTCAACTCTGGTTGGGTTGAAATTTCGCAATTTGGTATTACAGATTACAACTCAACCTGTCAAAAAAAAATAACGGTTGAGTTGTCTAGTCTAACAACTTTTTGTGACATTACCGTTTACAACGTTGTGTTAGTGTAGTTGTCAAACGCGTCAAAATCTTGCAACTGATTGCTAACAGTTGTCTCATACAATTTTGCAGTTGTTTTGAAAAAATGTAACGTTTTAGAAGACGGTTCCCCAACTAATTTTTAACAAAAGTTGGTATCAAAAGACGCGTTTCAACCTCCGATTTTTGAATCCGAAAACAAAAATTAAAAATTTAATTTCTATCATATCATTTTGATTCAAATTTTCATGTGGTTGTATTTTTCCAGGTTTTTTGTACACACTAATGCCAAAGGGCGCCAACACAGAAAGAACTTCTGTGCAAAAAACCTTGGATCAGGGCTCATATTTCGGACCCTCCCGGGCCATTTTGTGAATGTTTGTAAATATTTTGCGACAGAAATATAATTTTTAATTTCCGCTTTCGAATCCTAAAAACGAAGGTAAACGTCTAGTTGAGGGGTCGATTGCTAATACGCTACCAAAAATATCGAGAGAGGTTTCAAAATACGCGTATTGGCCTCGAGAAGAATAATCTGAAGGCGGAAAAGAAACATTTTATCTTTGTCCACAGATATTTGCAGCTGAAGTTGGCGATTTTCATGTGGTTGTTGTAATGTAGTACTCACAAAAAAAATTGTGAACTTAAGAGTTTTGAGCGAATATAGTTTTGGTCTCCAAACCGGTTTTGGACCCACCCAGGGTAATTTTTTATAAGCGGGCCGAAGGCCGCCTACGCAGAAAGGTGTTCTGTGCAAAAATGCTATGGGATCGTGGGTCATTTTTCGGTTTTTTGTTAATATCTTTTGAACGAGTTAAAATTTTTATTTTCTGCCTTCGGATTATTAATACTGACGTCAAGACGCGTCGTTGGACACCTCTCTCGATATTTTTGGTAGCGTATTAGCAGTCAACCCCTCAACTAGACTTTTACCAAAACGGAGATCGAAACGCGTCTTTTGATCCACCTTTGATGAGAGTTACATGGTGCACGGGCTCATAAAACGTTTAAAAAAAAATAATAATAATAAATTTAAAGCCGGTAGTTAAACATTTTTTAATCAAACAATAATCAACTATTTTGTGCGCATTTATAGAAACAACAACGTTTAAACGAAGGATTACATTGAATAACTTTTTGACTTTATGGAGCGATATTCCGAAGTTGGACGAGGCTGGCCGCAGTTCGGATGCAGCCAAAATAGGTGAAATTATGCGAACGTGAGTCACATTGTTACTAATCACTACTCCTGGGCATCCTGTTTTAGAGCAAAATACAATTTTTGCTGTTTGGGTTTTAATCCACTTCGCTCAAATATGCATTTTTGATAGCTGCCATCAGAAAGGAATCTGAATGTGGCGCATAATTTTAAAATAGCGGTACAGCCTTCGCTTGAAAGCGTTTGCAGAATTGGTCCTTAATTTTGTTTAGTAATGAGTAAAATGCTTCCTTTCAAATCTGCAAAATAACTTCATTTGAAGCTCATCATTTTTCACTTAAACATTTTCTTACTTGGCGCTTGGTAGTTCCAAGGGATTGAAATGATCATGCTAATGTTTTCCGCATTCGGGACATGTTAATCACCAATATTTTCGCCATTATAAAAAAGATTTCATATTATATAATATCCCGTAATAACAAAATTACTTTTGCAAATGCTTAAATTTTCGCCAAAAATTGATCAGCTGTTCAATTATCTGTCAAATCATCACTTTCTTAGGTTGGCAGTACTAATTCAACTTCAACTGAAATTCGTAATACCAAACAGGAGTTGAGTTGTCCGAAGGTTGCGTTGTTTTAATTACAACTCAACTAAGTTGAGTTGTATACCGTAATAGGGGCATTAATCAAGATAATCGACAATGAAGTGGGTGCTCTTAAAACCTAAGCTGCCGAAGCAGAGGCGCGTATTATTAGCTTCGAAGTTAATGCAAGAGTGAGTTGAGCAACATGCAGAATCAATTTAAGAGTGTGCAACTGCGCGTTCAACGAACAAAGCTATCAGCACCATAATCATTAAATGTCGGAATCCCTATGACCGGAATCGGACTTTGCCTGCTTTCAGCGAGCATCACAAAAAAACAAAGGAAGATATTTCTCTTAACGCTATTGGTGTCGAGGGCAGCTTCAAAATTTATGAGAGCGTATCAAAAGGTAATAGAAAACTTCTTCACTAAGCAATTAAGCTTAGGCATGCTGGCAATATTGCATCTGCATTTACTCTTCGGGGAGAAGTGTACATACGAGCTACCAAATACTCCAATGCAGAGATCTCCACCTCTGACGACTTGAAGCAGTACTGCTGACAAGTTGCGCTAGCTTATTACTATTTATTGTTATATTTTCATTTAGTTTATTAAACGTATCTAACCACATACATACATATACCACCAACACCTTATATTAAAATGATCCGCTTAAATCTCTTCAAATTATTTTACTTATGTTTCTATTCTTTGACAACATTCGTTGATGTAACTTCATTTTTTCTTATGGTTGCTTTTGTTATGGTGACCGTTAGCAGCAATTTGAGTGTTATATTCGATTGTTGTGTTGTACATTTTAACCCCAGAGGCTTGAATGGTGAGAAGATAGATTTTGTAAGGTATGTGTTTGAAAGTTCGAATGTTGACGTTATATGTGTTTCAGACACTTGGTTTTCTGAAGATCTTGATGACAGGCGCTTCAATATAAGCAATTATAATCTGGTTTATAATGACAGAGTGGGTAAAAAGGGTGGAGGCGATGTAATTTATTGTAAAAAATGTATTAATATGAAGCCTATTTGCAAGTTTGTGGGCCCCGGTACAAAGTATTTTTGTTGAGTTACGTGATTCTTTTACAAAGGTCCTTGTGTCATGCATTTACAGTCCCCGTAAAACTAATAGTCATGACGTGTTACTTTCCTCTCTGTGCACGTACATTGTAGCTTATGATATTATAATTTTTTGTGGCGACTTTAATGTTAATCTCCTCGTTCGTCCCACGTATAGTTCCAGTCTATTGAATAACTTTTGTGGCACTGGTCTTAGTGTTGTCAATCGGGATATACCTACATAGTTTGGCATAAATTGTTGTCCTAGTCTACTTGATTATTTTAGTGGTTCTGACTTGGATTTGGTTTTAAAATTTGACCAGACACCATTTTATCAGACCTTCCTTTGACTTTATTTTTGACCGCTGTGATGCAAATAGCTGTTTTGCTTTTAAAGATTTTCGTTCTCTTAACAACAATGATTTGTACTCCGATTTGTACCACGTTGATTTTAGCGTATGTTGGCGCCTCGTTACTAGTGATAGAACGATACGAGTACTGAGTAAATAGCATCGATACTTTTCCAAAAAATACTCGAGTATTTCGTACTCGATACATTTTTCCAAGTGCTGAGTAAAGCATTGATACTTTACCTCGATACTTTTCCCCGATACTTAAACAAGTGCCAACGGTCTACATGTTTAAGATCAACAAAGTTCAGTCCACTAACACAATGGACACAATGGACACCAACATCACCAACACTTGAGCATAAATGAGATCGTCGACGATGCGGTGAAAGCTCCGCACTCAACTTAAACCGACTTTTCGGTAATGGTGGAATGGGACACGATTTCTGCATATGGTGGTAAAAGGAAAGTACGTGTTTATTGTCCAGAATCACTAGCGCAAACAAAATATTGGAAAGCTTATTTTCAATACATTTAAACTTGTCATGCAATTGAGCTTTTTCGTTCTTCTATGAAACTTTAGCGGATGGAGTTATTAGCTTTTACGGCATCGTTGACGATACATATATTGGTATTGAAAATGGTCGAAATGAAATTTATATCCACGCCCACTTTGGGAAGTGGAAAAAGGGAGCAATGCTTTAAAAAATACTGATGAAATGGGGGAACTTGACGAATGGATAAAAAGGTACAATATAAGTTTATAACAATTTTGTAAAATGGGAGTGGCGCCGCTCTCATTAAGCAGAAGGCAATTTAAAAGTTTTGCAAGCCATAAATCAAAATCTATTGATATCTTTTTGCAATTTGGCGGAATTTGGTCCTTGGTATTATATATTGATCTGATCAAAAGCGGATAAGGACTACGTCTACTTTGAAAAAAAGGGTCTTACAGTTTTAATCTAAATGAATTTTCCAATATATATATATTTGCTGCATAACAATACTTTCAGTAGAGATATGGTAGTACAAAATACTTGACGCGACCTGCATATTTCATGCCGGTTTCTAACGGCATCTGCAAGGCAAATGATTTTTCACTGGGAAGCTTTCATGGGAGAAGTAAACTCGGCGTGCTTGTGAAACCACTGCCGAGGGGCAGTTCTTTTTAAATGCCTTAAGTCGATCAAAAATCTTTTAAATCATTTAATGTTCGTAACGTTTCCTTAAAATATATGTAAGAGCACACAATTAGGTATGTAGTCTTCGTTTCGTCCAAACTTTAACTTCCTTACTTATTTTCTACTAAATTCAAAACATAAGATCTCATTTAAAAAAGAGTTTTTTCACTTTTGATAAAACTTAAGAAGTACTCACATGTATCGAGTACTTTTTACTGAGTATGAGGACTAGCATCGATACTTTGATCCGAGTATTTTACATGAGTACCGGTATCGATACTTTTTTTAAAAGTTCTATTCCTACTCGTTACTGCTAGTGAATAACATGAGTTCGTAATAAGATTCTAGATGTCTTTAACAAGCATGTCCCCACTCGCTATACTGCTCGCAGAATCGCCACGGGCTGTCTTCTTATGTCCCCAGAACACCATCTGCATAATGAGGCGAGAATACTCTCCATCAGGAAGAGAAATGAGATGCTGACCAAACAGTTTCTGTTGAATACCCAGAAACCTGGGCATCCCAACAGACATCTGATTGACGAACCAGCACCGCCTAGGGGCCTAAGGAGTCATCTCCGTAAGCATTTTGAGGAAATACGGCACCTGAGAACCCAGCCGTATGAAGCGAAAAAACACAAGCAGGTCCTTGGTGAACTCCATAGACAGGCGTCGGACCTTTATGTCGGGAATTGCCCGGTGAATCCAGTACTTGAAGAAAAATATCCAGAACTCGCGGAAGAGTAACGCATACTCCCCAGGGAAACGCGTGTCACTCTTGCTCAACTTCGTTCTGGATACTGTAACAGGTTAAACTCTTACCTATCCAGAATCAACCCCGACATACAAAATGTATGCCCCGCTTGTAATGTGTCCCCACATGACACCAACCATCTCTTTAATTGTAATGTGGAACCAACGCCTCTAACACCCCTTTCCTTATGGTCCACCCCTGTTGAAACGGCAAGTTTCCTTGGACTCCCGTTAGAGGATATTGATGACAATTTGTGATCGGTCGCGGCTATTAGGTGGGGCGAGCATTGCTACAACAACAACAACAACAACACTCGCTATAGCAATACCAATAATAGGTCCTGTCCCTAGTATAACGGCCAGTTTCCATTAAAGCGCGCAAAAAGGAGGAGGATTAAAACCGATGTAGCATGGCGGGCCTACAGAACCGCTAGAAATACTGCTACTAGGATTATAAGAAAAGAAAAATGTTAGTTGTTTACCTCAAGGCTAGATCGCTCACTACCGCCTAAATCTCTTTAATGTAATAGTGTAATTTAAAGAGTCTTCGAATATATGGAAGTAAAAGTCCAGATTGTACTTTGAATGCAGACACCCTTAATGATGAGTTTGTGCATTGTTCAGTGGTTGGTGTTGATTCTGGTGTTTTTGCTTCTGTTTGTTTCTATGGAAGTCCATTCGAATCTCTGCGGTTGCTGAATGTGAGGTAGTAAGGAGTACTCTTAACTCAGTTGGAATTGATGGTATTCAAAATAAATTTATAAAAATTATTTTACCTTTTGTTGAGTAACCATACACACATTCTTAACCACTGCATCTTGTTTTCCCGAGTCGTGGAAGTGTGCCATAGTAAAGCCTGTTCCTAAAAAAGGATCTGCGATCTCAGTCGCTGACTATCGACCCATAAGCATTCTGCCAGTATTATCTAAAGTTTTTTCACCGTACCAGTCGGTTTTTAGAGCCAATAACAGCAGTGCACCTCCATACTAAAAGTAATCGATGATATTCGAATACACTTTGATAATAAACAGCTGACCCTGCTCTGCTTACTAGACTTTTTATAAGATTTCGACTCTCTCGACCACGAGTTGCTCTCTTATAAGCTACAGCTATACTTCGGTGGCCGCCGTGGCGTGATCGTAGCGTACTACGCCATCCCCACTGAAAATCCTGGGTTCACGCCCCTGGCAAAGCAATATCAAAATTTTAGAAATAAAGTTTTTCAATTAGAAGAAAATTTTTGTAAGCAGGGTCGCCCCTCGGCAGTGTTTGGCAAGCACTCCGAGTGTATTTCTGCCATGAAAAGCTCTCAGTGAAAACACTTCTGCTTGCGGATGCCATTCGAAGTCGGCATAAACTAAGTAGGTCCCGTCCCGCCAATTTGTAGGAAAAAAATAAAGAGGAGCACGACGCAAATTGGAAGAGAAGCTCTGCCTAAAATCTCTTCGGAGGTTATAGCGCCTTACATTTTTTTTTATACTTCGGATTTGCTAAAAGCACCTTGATGTCAATGGAAAGTTACTTATCAGGTAGAGTTCAATTTGTCAACACAGGAAGTGCGGTGTCGGGTATTAAAGACTTAGTCCAAGGTGATCCGGGGCTCCATTCTTGGGCCCATATTATTTAGTATTTTTATAAACGAAATTTTTTCAGTGTATAAGCACATGAGCATGCTTGATGCAGATGATATACAAATGTATTTATCTGGTAGTTTCATCAACCTAACCACAATTTGTGTCAAAGTAAATAAAGACCTATCATGCGTGCATTACTGGGCCAATAGTATTAATTTTTGACTATATGATAATGTATCGTTTCTATTACCCTTTTATAAGAAAAAGGTCGTCGATGTACTAACTCCTACTATATGCATTGGCAATACTGCTTTACAAAACGTTACAAAAATCACGAATCTGGGTTTCGCAATTAACTCAAACCTAAATTGTGTTGACCATATCAACTCTGTTGTTGGTAAAAGGTGTGATACATTGTGCAATCTGGTGTAAACTGCACCGTTTACACCGCCTTAAATTAGAAGGAAGCTTGCCCTATTGCCAATAAGAACCATAGATGTTAAGTAATGATTAGATAATGCTAATGATTGCTAATTAGCCTTCATTTGCGAAATTCTCTAATTCATTAAACAATTAGAAATAGTTCAACTAATTCCCAATAGATAATTGAAATTTTTTTCTAATGGTAAATATAATTGCAATTAGTTGCCATTAGCAAAAAAAATTGGTTTACCTTTACAATTAGATATCTAATTGACTTCTGCTAATGCAATTAGATATTCAATTAGCTCGAATTAGAATCAATTATTTTGATAAAGATAAATTTTTTTTCAAAGAGTGATTGAAGTGAACGAATAATGATGTAAATAAATATAAATAATTGATTCTAATTCGAGCTAATTGAATATCTAATTGCATTAGCAGAAGTCAATTAGATATCTAATTGTAAAGGTACACCATTTTTTTTTGCTAATGGCACCTAATTGCAATTAGATTTACCATTAGAAAAAAAATTTCAATTATCTAATGGGAATTAGTTGAACTATTTCTAATTGTTTAATGATTTAGAGAATATAAACCAATTGCATCAATTGCTAATTCTAATTGGAATTTAACATGTATGATAAGAACCTACTCAGAGTTGGTTTACCACAAACTGGATTCGTATACTGCACTCAAAATTGAGATTGTCTTCAATTATGTAACTCGCTACGTTCTTGGGTTAGGCAGGTTTTACCATATTTCTTTGTGGCGGTTTTAACTCTTAGGATGTGACATATTCAACTGTCAGAAGGATAGAGGTGTAATTTTCTTGTTCCGGTTGATTTCTACTAAATCCCTACCGTACTTGTATGAGAAGCTCACATTTGCAATATCTTTCAGGTCATGTAGTATAGTTGTACCAACTTCAATTTTGTGGTCTCTACAAGGCTGTTTTTCGTCACCGTATATGGAACTCAATTCCAGCTGCAATAAGGAACAATGGAAACCAAAGCAACTAGTTATAAGTAGAGCTTACGATTTCTCGAACATATTCGAGAAGAGATTTCCAGCGAGTTTCGCCTTCTCGCGAGATTCTCGAACCTCGAATTACTCGAAATTCTCGCGAGATTCTCGAATTACTAGTAAGGCTCGAGAACTTCTCGGCATTCACCTTAATCGATTCATTGGCTGTTTTATATAGAGCTTGCGATTTCTTCTGGAGCACAAGCAAAAATGTCCGCAAAACCACAAGTAAAAAACCCCGAAATGTATAGAATATTGAAAATGCAGCGACTGAATTGAAAGTCGAGAAAATCGCGAGTATTACGAGTGATTCGAGATTCGAGAATCACGCGAGCCTTACGAGAAATTCGGGATTCGAGAATCTCGCGAGCCTTACGAGTAATTCGAGAATCTCGCGAGAAGCCGTGTTCTTGATGCCTCGTTGAAGAATAAAATATTGCGAACAAAATTATTTATTGATTGTTGATTTCAGCGACCTTTCTATGATTTGTCTAAAGTATTAATTTATTTAGCCGGCCCAAGTTCAATTTTAATAAAGCACTAGTTTGTTTTTATTCCCAATATATTTCGATTTCCATCGGATATCGTCATCAGGGGCTACAACAACAATGTAAGTTAGCTTAAATCTACAAATTTTTCTTCTTCTACATTATTTTGTTCCTAGCTAAACTACATACGTCCATCCTGTTTGATATGCAGCTTTGAACTAATTTTTCCAATTATCTAGTAGGTGTCTGTAGTTGTGTGAGCAGTTTGCAATGTCTATTTTGTAATTGAGCCTTTTATTTGTTGTTACGTTTGCTATGTGGAGCACCTCTAACGTGAAGCGCTTCTTATAATGCTGCTCTTGCTGCAATACCCTCACAGCATCAAAATCTGCTTTATGCCCGCTCTCTGCATAGTGGGCTGCGAGTGCTGTTTTCTGTACCCTTCCTGATATTATATTTTTCATATCCGATAGATGTCCCGAAATCCCCGTTTTTAGCTTATTCTTCGTGGTCCCGACATATTCCTTATTACATTTCGCGTTTTCGTCGCCAGCACATGGAATCCTGTATATTACGTTATTCTTGTCCATGGTTGCTTTCTACTTTTCATATTGCTGAAAAATTTATTCGTTGTGTGAGTCCGTTTATGTGCTATTTTTATATTCTCCTTATTGTATGTATAAGAGCCCTTTAATCTTTCCGAAAAACCAGGTATATATACCATCGACTTGTATATTTTCGTGTCCACTTCTACGTTTTTTGGGTCTTTGCGTTGGTTGTGTGATTTTGTCATCGTCTGTATTATTCCTGGAGGGAAATCATTAATTTTCAAAATATGTGTAATTCGTTTTTTGTTTTCTGGATGGAGCACTATGTCGCTTGTGTCCAATACCTTCGTGATGAAATTTTTGGCCGTATTTATTATCACATTCCTAGGGTGTTTCGCTTTGAAATTTAGTAGTCTTCCGGAAGACGTGGGTTTTTGGTACCAATCCAATTTTATTTTATTGTCCCTTTGGCAGACTAAGGCGTCCAAAAAAGGTAATTTATCCTCTGTTTCCAGCTCAATTGTGAACTGAATATTTCTATGGGACGAGTTTAATATGTCCTTTGTTTCGTCGAAGTCTTCCTCCTTTACTATAGCAAATACATCATCTACGTACTTGCTTAGTAGTCTCGTTTTTGTCCCTATTTTTTCGAGAATTTCCTCCATGAAGATGTCTGCTACTACCGGCAGTGCTGGAGATCCCATCGGAAGCCCTTTTAGCTGTGTATAAATCTCTTCTTCATACTTTAAATATATATTTTCTACGATACAAAAGGTTAATATTTCCATAAAAAGTCTCCTTGGAATATCCGTGTGCTCTTTTAAGTTCTCCCACTTTGTCATTATAGTTTGTATAGCTAAATCTCTTGGTATACTCGGAAATAATGCTACAACATCAAACGACACTAGACGCTCATCAGAATATATATAGGAGTCATTAATTTTATCTTTAAACTCTATTGCACTTTTTACATTGAATTTCGATTTTGTCGTCAAGTTTTTTAAAATATTTGTCAAGTATTTGCATAGGTTGCAGGACGGGGTATTGGTCATAGAACAGCTAGGTCTTAGGGGCATATTGCCTTTATGTACTTTGGGTAAACCATCAATTTATACTACGGAAGCCACGCCGTGAAGTGATCATAAGAAAATGGTTTATGCAAAGCTGAAAAACAACTACAACAACAATACAAGAACATCTTTAAACAAATTTTAAGCAAAATTAAAGTCAAATATAAGGTTTTTGTTAAAATGTGGAAAGTCGAAAATTATACCTAGGTTTTTACAAAACATCACAAAATTAGATTACATATTTACCATTAACAATCACATACCGAAACACATAAAACACATACAGGACAGACACACTGGGTTATTTCACAACAAGATAATGAGCACCCTTATTAAATTTAAACACGATATTTTAAAAGCTAAATCAAAACAGCTGGCGCATACAAAGACAAGACTGAGCCGAATGATGCTTGAAAACGACCTCAACAGTTTCTTAGAGAGTGAGCAAAAACTTGCACTCACAAGAGCCAAACATTGGAATAATACACAAAAATTAAAATTCGAAAAATTGAGAAGCGCGCGGAATAAAAATGTATTAGAAAATATTAACAACAAACAGTGGTTAGTTAACAAAACAAAAACTGAAATTCCACCTGATATCGCATAGCTGCTTGGTAAGGGTCCAAAATTCTCTGAGAGAAGATTTAATACAAACTGTTAAAAACACGGAAGAGCAAGAATCCGCGAGAACAAAACTATCACTATTAATAAAAGAAACTACGACAAAGCACAGAGCGAACAGCAATGATATTGCTATTAGTGATACAGTGGGGCGAACACAAACATTTTTAAACAAAAATAAAAATATTATTATTTTGAACGCGGACAAGGGCAATGTGACCGTTGCGATGGAAAAAAGTGACTACAACTCGAGAATGGAAAACATATTAGGTGATTTATCAAAATACAGAAGAATACGTCAGGACACAACGTTACGTTTACCAACGAAAAGTAATAATTTGGTGGAAAAATTATATAAATTGGGTCTGATAACAAATAGTGAAAAGTACACACACCGCTCTCCCGCCCCGCGTATATGGTTAACTCAAAGTACATAAAGACAATATGCCCCTAAGGCCGATCTGTTCTATGATCAATACCCCGTCCTACAACCTATGCAAATACTTGACAAATATTTTAAAATACTTGATGACAAAATCGAAACTCAATGTAAAAATTGCAATAGAGTTTAAAGATAAAATGAATGACTCCTATATATATGATGATGAGCGTCTAGTGTCATTTGATGTTGTATCTGTATTTCCGAGTATACCAACAGATTTAGCTATACAAACTATAATGAAAAAGTGGGAGAACTTAAAAGAACACACGGATAATACAAGGAGACTTTTTATGGAAATATTAACCTTTCGTATAGTAGAAAATAGATATTTAAAGTATGAAGAAGAGATTTATACACAGCTAAAAGTCTCCGGATGGGATCTCCAGCATCGCCGGTAGTAGCAGACATTATCATGGAGGAAATTCTCGAAAAAATAGGGACAAAAACGAGACTACTAAGCAAGTACGTAGTTGATGTATTTGCCATAGTAAAGGAGGAAGACTTGGAGGAAACGAAGGGCATATTAAACTCGTACCATAGAGATATTCAGTTCAAAGTTGAGCTGGAAACAGAGAATAAATTACCTTAGTCTGCGAAAGGGGCAACAAAATAAAAATGGATTGGTACCAAAAACCCACGTCTTCTGGAAGATTAATAAATTACAAATCGAAAAACCCTAGGAATATGATAATAAATACTGCCAAAAATTTCATGGCGAAGGTATTGGACACAAGCGACATAGTGTTCCATCCAGAACACAAAAAACGAATTACACATATTTTGAAAATGAATGATTTCCCTCCAGGAATAATACAGACGATGATAAAATCACACAACCAACGCAAAGACCCAAAAAACGTAGAAGTGGACACGAAAATATACAAGTCGATGGTATATATACCTGGTTTTTCGGAAAGATTAAAGGGCTCTTATACATACAATAAGGAGAATATAAAAATAGCACATAAACCGACTCACACAACGAATAAATTCTTCAGCAATATGAAAAGTAGAATAGCAACCATGGACAAGAATAACGTAATATACAGGATTCCATGTGCTGGCGACGGAAACACGAAATGTAATAAGGAATATGTCGGGACCACGTAGAATAAGCTAAAAACGAGGATATCGGGACATCGATCGAATATGAAAAATATAATATCAGGAAGGGCACAGAAAACAGCACTCGCAACCCACTGTGCAGAGAGCGGGCATAAATCAAATTTTGACGCTGTGAAGGTATTGCAGCAAGAGCAGCATTATAAGAAACGCTTCACGTTAGAGATGCTCCACATAGCAAACGTACCAACAAATAAAAGGCTCAATTACAAAATAGAGATTGCAAACTGCACAAATACAGACACCTACTAGATAATTGAAAAAATTAGTTCAAAGCTGCATATCAAACAGGACGGACTTATGTAGTTTAGCTAGGAAAAAAATAATGTACGTATAATTTTCTTCCGATCTGTTTGAATAATATTTATGTATATTTTAAGATAAGCAGATCTATTATGTTGGGTGCAAATAAAAATAAAGATTATTCCACTTTTCAGCTCGACTTTTCGCCAAATTTCCTTGGCATCTTCAGGAGCGTGACACTTTATTTATTTAATAAAACAAAAAAACAACAAAGAACACAATCAGATACATATATATTTCAAATTTAAAATATTGCACATAAATATTGATTGAACAAAAATTTTTCTTACTTACAATGATGGAAAATTAACGAAAAACAAAATTTTCACTAAAACGTTTAAACATTTAAAAACATTTGAATATTAAACAAGTAAGGAAGGTTAAGTTCGGGTGTAACCGAACATTACATACTCAGTTGAGAGCTATGGTGACAACATAAGGGAAAATAACCAAGTAGGAAAATGAACCGAGGGAAACCCTGGAATGTGTTTGTATGACATGCGTATCAAATGAAAGGCATTAAAGAGTATTTTATGAGGGAGTGGGCCATAGTTCTATAGGTGGACGCCGTTTAGGGATATAGCCATAAAGGTGGATCAGGTTGACTCTAGAATGCGTTTGTACGATATGGGTATCAAATGAAAGGTGTTAATGAGTATTTTAAAAGGGAGTAATCCTTAGTTCCATAGGTGGACGCCGTTTCGAGATATCGCCATAAAGGTGGACCAGGGGTGACCCTAGAATTTGTTTGTACAATATGGGTATCAAAATAAAGGTGTTAATGAGTATTTTAAAAGGGAGTGATGCTTAGTTCCATAGGTGGACGCAGTTTCGAGATACCGCCATAAAGGTGGACCAGGGGTGACCCTAGAATTTGTTTGTACAATATGGGTATCAAAAGAAAGGTGTTAATGAGTATTTTAAAAGGGAGTGATGCTTAGTTCCACAGGTGGATGCCGTTTCGAGATATCGCCATAAAGGTGGACCAGGTGTGACCCTAGAATTTGTTTGTACGATATGGGTATCAAATTAAATGTATTAAGGAGGGTTTTAAAAGGGAGTGGTGGTAGTTGTATAGGTGGTCGCCTTTTCGAGATATCGCCATAAAGGTGGACCAGGGGTGACTCTAGAATGCGTTTGTACGATATGGGTATCAAATGAAAGGTGTTAATGAGTATTTTAAAAGGGAGTAATCCTTAGTTCCACAGGTAGACGCCGTTTCGAGATATCGCCACAAAGGTGGACCAGGTGTGACACTAGAATTTGTTTGTACAATATGGGTATCAAAAGAAAGGTGTTAATGAGTATTTTAAAAGGGAGTAATCCTTAGTTCCATAGGAGGACGCCGTTTCGAGATATCAACACAAAGGTGGATCAGGGGTGACCCTAGAATTTGTTTGTACAATATGGGCATCAAACGAATGGTGTTAATGAGTATTTTAAAAGGGAGTGGGCCTTAGTTCTATAGGTGGTCGCCTTTTCGAGATATCGCCATAAAGGTGGACCAGGGGTGACTCTAGAATGCGTTTGTACGATATGGGTATCAAATGAAAGGTGTTAAAGAGTATTTTATGAGGGAGTGGGCCATAGTTCTATAGGTAGACGCCATTTACGGATATAGCCATAAAGGTGGATCAGGGTTGACTCTAGAATGCGTTTGTACGATATGGGTATCAAATGAAAGGTGTTAATGAGTATTTTAAAAGGGAGTAATCCTTAGTTCCATAGGTGGACGCCGTTTCGAGATACCGCCATAAAGGTGGACCAGGGGTGACCCTAGAATTTGTTTGTACAATATGGGTATCAAAAGAAAGGTGTTAGTGAGTATTTTAAAAGGGAGTAATCCTTAGTTCCATAGGTGGACGCCGTTTCGAGATATCGCCATAAAGGTGGACCAAGGGTGACCCTAGAATTTGTTTGTACAATATGGGTATCAAAAGAAAGGTGTTAATGAGTATTTTAAAAGGGAGTGGGCCTTAGTTCTATAGGTGGACGCCGTTTCGAAATATCGCCATAAAGGTGGACCAGGGTGACTTTAGAATGTGTTTGTCCGATATGGGTATCAAATTAAAGGTATTAATGAGAGTTTTAAAAGGGAGTGGTGGTAGTTGTATATGTGAAGGCGTTTTCCAGATCGCGACCAAAATGTGGACCAGGGTGACACAGAACATCATGTGTTGGATACCGCTAATTTATTTATATATGTAATACCTGCCAAGATTTTAAGGGTTTTTTATTTCGCCCTGCGGAACTTTTTCATTTTCTTCTACTTAATATGATAGGTATCACAACCATTTTATAAAGTTTTTTCTAAAGTTATATTTCATGTCAATAAACCAATCCAATTACCTCACCATGTTTCATCCCTTTTTTCGTATTTGGTATAGAATTATGGCATTTTTTTCATTTTTCGTAATTTTCGATATCGAAAAAGTGGGCGTGGTCATTGTCGGATTTCGTTCATTTTTCATACCAAAATAAAGTGAGTTCAAGTAAGTACGTGAACTAAGTTCATTAAAGATATGTCGATTTTTGCTCAAGTTATCGTGTTAACGGCCATGCGGAAGGACAGACGAACGACTGTGTATAAAAACTGGGCGTGGCATAAACCGATTTCGCCCGTTTTCACAGAAAACAGTTAACATCATAAAATCTATGCCCCTACCAAATTTCAAAAGGAGTGGTTAATTTTTGTTCGACTTATGGCGGTAAAAGTATCCTAGACAAACTAAATGAAAAAGGGCGGAGCCACGCCCATTTTGAAATTTTCTTTTATTTTTGTATTTTGTTGCACCATGTCATTACTGGAGTTGAATGTTGACATAATTTAATTATATACTGTAAAGATTAAATTTTTTGTTAAAATTTTAATTAAAAAAAAAAAAATTTTTTTAAAGTGGGCGTGGTCCTTCTCCGATTTTGCTAATTTTTATTAGGCGTACATATAGTAATAGGAGTAACGTCCCTGCCAAATTTCATCATGATATCTTCAACGACTGACAAATTACAGCTTGCAAAATTTTAAATTACCTTCTTTTAAAAGTGGGCGGTGCCACACCCATTGTCCAAAATTTTACTAATTTTCCATTCTGCGTCATAAATTCAACTTATCTACCAAGTTTCGTCGCTTTATCTGTCTTTGGTAATGAATTATCGCACTTTTTCGGTTTTACGAATTTTCGATATCGAAAAAGTGGGCGTGGTTATAGTCCGATATTGTTCATTTTAAATAGTGATCTGAGATGAGTGCTCAGGAACCTACATACCAAATGTAATCAAGTTACCTCAAAATTTACTCAAGTTATCGTGTTAACGGCCATGCGGAAGGACAGACGGACGACTGTGTATAAAAATTGGGCGTGGCATCAACCGATTTCGCCCGTTTTCACAGAAAACAGTTCAAATCATAAAATCTATGCCCCTATTAAATTTCAAAAGGATTGGTTAATTTTTGTTCGACTTATGGCGTTAAAAGTATCCTAGACAAATTAAATGAAAAAGGGCGGAGCCACGCCCATTTTGAAATTTTCTTTTATTTTTGTATTTTGTTGCACCATGTCATTACTGGAGTTGAATGTTGACATAATTTACTTATATGCTGTAAAGATATTAAATTTTTTGTTAAAATTTTACTTTAAAAAAATTTTTTTTTTTTAAAGTGGGCGTGGTCCTTCTCCGATTTTGCTAATTTTTATTAGGCGTACATATAGTAATAGGAGTAACGTCTCTGCCAAATTTCATCATGATATCTTCAACGACTGACAAATTACAGCTTGCAAAAATTATAAATTACCTTCTTTTAAAAGTGGGCGGTGCCACGCCCATTGTCCAAAATTTTACTAATTTTCTATTCTGCGTCATAAATTCAACTCATCTACCAAGTTTCGTCGCTTTATCTGTCTTTGGTAATGAATTATTGCACTTTTTCGGTTTTTCGAAATTTTCGATATCGAAAAAGTGGGCGTGGTTATAGTCCGATATCGTTCATTTTAAATAGCGATTTGAGATGAGTGCTCAGGAACCTACGTACCAAATTTCATCAAGTTACCTCAAAATTTACTCAAGTTATCGTGTTAACGGACGGACGGACGGACGGACGGACGGACGGACGGACATGGCTCAATCAAATTTTTTTTCGATCCTGATTATTTTGATATATGGAAGTCTATATCTATCTCGATTCCTTTATATATGTACAACCAACCGTTATCCAATCAAACTTAATATACTCTGTGAGCTCTGCTCAACTGAGTATAAAAATTTCGGAAAGCTAATAAAGTAGAAGAAATCGATACCACCTACATGCGGTAAACTTGTCATACTAAAAACTAAATTACAAACATAATAGGTATGCGGTGGCGATATTTTCTGTATCTTCTTTTTCTTTATTGTGTTTCCTCTTTTTTGCAAAATTCTTAGGCTTTCTAAGGTGTTTTAAGGCTTTTTCTCTCCTTTCGGTGTCTATTATTTTTATGTTTTCAAAATCAGCTGTGTGTTTATTTTCTATTGCATGCTGTGCCAAAGCTCTGCTTTGTTTTTGTTTACGTATATCTGCTTCGCGCTCAGCTGGAGATCTATGGGTGTTTTTGTTTTTGTAAAGCACGTTGCCAAAGTAGAGTTTGACCTGTATGCTAGTGTAGTGTTTGTGTTTGATGTTTTTGTCAAGTCATGTGTGAAATTTTCTGTGAGCCTAGGAATTTAAGTGACACTGAAATGATATTTTCGCCATCTTCCCAAGAAAAGACACAAATACAATATTAGATGTTTTAAATAAATATCATAATCGACTAAAGTTTACGATCGAAAAAGAAGAAAACAACAACATCCCCTTTCTAGACACACGTATAAACAGGCTCAATAACAAACTAATATTGGATTGGTATTCGAAACCAACCTCTTCTGGGCGCCTCATAAACTTTATATCCTCACAGCCTTTTAAATACAAAATAAATACGGCGAAGAACTTTATAGACAAAATATTATCTATCAGCCATCAAAGTTTTCATGACGCAAATATTAGGAAAATTAAATTGACGCTTAAAAAGAATAATTATCCGGACCATATCATATCAAATTTAATAAATCAGAAACAAATGGAAATAGAAAATATAGCCCAAAAAACACAGTCTTCAGATACAAATAAACAGACAAAGCGATACTTCAGTGTCACTTACATTTCTAGGCTCACAGAAAATTTCACACATGACTTGAGAAAAACATCAAACACAAACATACACTAGCATACAGATCAAACTGCACTTTGGCAACGTGCTTTACAAAAACAAAAACACCCATAGATCTCCAACAACGTAGCAATGTAGTTTACGAAATTCAATGTAAAGGGAATAAAGAAGATAGCTGCAATAAGGTCTACATTGGGACCACAAAGCGGGCGCTCGGCAATTGGTTAGCTGAGTACGAAGCAGATATACGTAAACAAAAACAAAGCACAGCTTTGGCACAGCATGCAGTAGAAAATAAACACACAGCTGATTTTGAAAACATAAAAATAATAGACACCGAAAGGAGAGAAAAAACGCGTTACACCTTAGAAAGCCTAAGAATTTTGCAAAAAAGAGGAAACACAATAATCAAAAAAGAAGATACAGACAATATCGCCGCCGCGTACCACTTATGTTTGTAATTTAGTTTTTAGTACAAAAAGTTTACCGCATGTAGGTGGTATCTATTTTTTCTACTTTATTAACTTTCCGCAATTTTTTAATATTCAAATGTTTTTAAATGTTCAAATGTTTTAGTGAAAATTGTGTTTTTCGTTAATTTTCCATCATTGTAAGT
Organism: Eurosta solidaginis; assembly: GCF_040869045.1. Lineage (NCBI taxonomy): Eukaryota > Metazoa > Arthropoda > Insecta > Diptera > Tephritidae > Eurosta > Eurosta solidaginis. The sequence goes on along the minus strand of NC_090319.1, from coordinate 231,782,506 downwards.
AAGAAAAATTTTTGTACAATCAATATTTATTTGCAATATTTTAAATTTCTGATCTGATTGTGTTCTTTGTTGTTTTTTTGTTTTATTAAAAAAATACAGTGTCACGCTCTTGAAGATGCTAAGGAAATTTGGCGAAACGTCGAGCTGAGAGGTGGAATAATCTTTATTATACCTTTCATGAACATGAAATGGTATATTAACTTTGGTCCGATGTTTGTAACGTTGGGAAATATAGAAGAAAGACTCACCATTTAGTATACCGAGTGATTCAGGGCGACGAACTGAGTTGATATAGCCATGTGCGTCTGTCCGTCCGTCTGTACTTCCGTCTGTCTGTTTGGACGCAAACTAGTCCCTCAAATTTTGAGATATCTCAATGAAATTTGGTACAAGGATGTATTTTTGTATTGTATTAGACATTTGTCGGATCCGGTAGGATCGGACCACTATAACATATATCTCCCATACAACCTGTCGTTCAAATAAGACGATTTTGATCATTCCTGTCACAATTTAGAAAGCACAAACGTGAAACTCGGTGATATATATTCTAATATATCATAGAATATTTTCTGAAAAAATTACTTTGATCGGAGCTATATACAGTATATATCCCATACAACCGATCCTTCAGATAGAAAGGTTTTTGGCAATTTCTCCCTTTATTTCCAATATACGTTAAACTTGGTGATATTTATTCTAATATTCTATATCTATAAATCTTATAAAATAAAGTCACTAAATGTCATGTATGCATATAACATCACACAGAATGCTCCGATTTTAAAACGGTTTTTTGCATTTGAAAGCTTGGCTACGTGAGATGGTACAGTTAATATAATTTGAAGGTATATATTATAGGGGCGTGGCAAATTCCCAAAATGTAGTAAAAAATCATAAAATTTTTGCTTACACAGCTATAACTCATAAACGGAAGGGTGGATTTGAAAAATTCTACTTTTCAGTAAAACTTTGAAATATTTACCTTCGATCTGCGTCAAAACAAATATTTGATTCCTTTCTTATATCAGCCAAATTGTTAAAACAAAAGTAACATTTTTACCAAAACATTCGTGTGTGTGATTGTTCGGTGTCAACTGTGCGAGCAAATTGCTTTTGAGTGAGGCGTGATGCGACACATACGTACATACATAGAATTCGCTGCGTTATTTAACTTCGGGAGTATATTTATATCATAGATGTTAAGTAATGATTAGATAATGCTAATTATTGCTAATTAACCTTCATTTGCGAAATTCTCTTATTCATTAAACAATTAGAAATAGTTCAACTAATTCCCATTTTTCAAAGAATGATTGAGGTGAACGAATAATGATGTTAATAAATATAAATAATTGATTCTAATTCGAGCTAATTGAATATCTAATTGCATTAGAGAAGTCAATTAGATATCTAATTGTAAAGCTATACCAATTTTTTTTGCTAATGGCAACTTATTGCAATTAGATTTACCATTAGAAAAAAATTTCAATTATCTAATGGGATTTAGTTGAACTATTGCTAATTGTTTAATGAATTAGAGAATATAAACCAATTGCATTAATTTGCTAATTCTAATTGGAACTTAACATGTATGATTTATATGTATGGATGTATGTATGTAATTTCATATAATATCAGCTTGACATATTTATGCGTTGTTGCCAAGTTAATGCAATATAAATGGTTAAGAATGCATACATCTATTGAAAAATAATCTTTCGTTAAAAATATTAAATATTTCCTTAAAATTCTTCAAAAAAGTTTTATTTTTTGGTATTTTTGCAGATATCACTATCACTACATATTATAAAACAAAGTCGCTTTTGTTGTCCCATGTCCCTTTGAATGCTTAAACCTTTAAAACTACGCAACGGATTTTCATGCGCTTTTTTTAATAGATAGAGTGATTGAAGTTTGTAGATTGTATAATAACATCCATTAAATAGTGGAGAAATACTGCTATTTTTGAAGTTTCTAATGTGATGTATATATGTACATATGTATATAAGAGAAAGTGGTGTTAGTTACACTATTTATAACTCAAGAACGGATCAACAGATTTGGCTGAAAATTGGTGGAGGGGTAGCTGAGAACCAGGAGACAGACAAAGGATACTTTTTATCCCGTTCTGGATAGGGTCTTGATATCAAAACGTGGATCTGGGTAATCCTGGGATATGTTTGTATAATGTGGGCATCAAATGGAAGCTGTTTATGATTACTTTGATACGGGGTATTTTTCGTACCCGTGGGTGACTAGGGTCTCGAGATATAGGCCAAAATGTGAACCAGGGTACCCCTAGAATGTGTTTATAGAATATGGATAACAAATGAAAGCTGTTTATGAGTGCTTTAGTACAGGCTAATTTCCATATCTATTTGTGACTAGGGTCTTGAGACTGAGGCCAAAACGTGAACCAGGGTAACACTAGGATGTGTTTTTACATTATGGGTATCAAATTGAAGCTGTTGATGTGTGCTTTAGTACAGAGTAATTTATACCGCTGGGTGACTAGGGTCTCGAGATATAGGCCAAAACGTGGACCCGTATACCCCTAGAATGTGTGTGTAATATGGATATCAAATGAAGGCTGTTGCTCAGAGCTTTAAAGTAATTTTCATTGTGATATTCGATTTAGTCGTATCAACTTGGCAAATAAATATATATATGCATGCGAAGCCGAAAAAAAGCATGAATTGATAATACACACATACCTATTTACATATGTTATATTCGATTTGCCTGAAATTTGGTATATAAATATGCCTATATTAGTATTTACTACCCTTTTTTCGGGGAAGTAGACCAGAGACGGGCTGGGAATGAGATTAACCTAGGATATGGACTGAGACTCGGAGTGGGACTGGAACTCGGAATGGGACTGGAACAAAATACATACCACCCTATGGGACTGGCAATAAGGGATGAAGAAGAATGAGAAGAACTTGAGGGAAGAGAAAAGAGGGAAGGATAAGGAGACTGAGAAAGAGATATAGTGAGACGAAAATAGAGATAGATGAAGCGAAAAAGACGAAGGGAGGAGTGAATAAAATGATTAAGAAGAAGTGAAGAGCGGAGGACAGAGCCAGAAAGAAAAGCTTATTAAAATATATGCAGATAGACCAAATTTAGGGCAAAACAACGTCTGACGGGTCTGCTAGTATAATATACATCCCATACAACCGATCGTTCAGATAGGAAGGTTTTTGGCAATTTCTCCCTAAATTTCCAATATAAAAACGTTAAACTTGGTGATATTTATTCTAATATATCATAGAAGATTTCATGAAAAAATCATTTCGATCGGAGCTATATATAATATACATCCCATACAACCGATCGTTCAGATAGGAAGATTTATGGCCATTTCCCCCTTAATTTAGAAAGTATAAACGTGAAACTCGGTGATATATATTCTAATATATCATAGAAGATTTCCTGTAAAAATCATTTCGATCGGAGCTATTTATATATATCCCATACAACCGATCGTTCAGATAAGGGGGTTTTTTGCCATTTTTTATTTTATATTTATCTTAAAAATCGTTTAGGTATGTACATATGTTCACTATATATTTCTTATTTTATAAAACCGATTATTTGGAGATTACGAATGGGATAAGAATATTTGTACAGCCCCATTCATGAAAGATATGAAGTCTTCGGCACAGCCGAAGAAAGTCCCGTCCTTACTTGTTTTTATTTGCACCCAACACAATTGATCTGCGTAGCCAAAAATATACATAACAAGTAAGGAAGGTTAAGTTCGGGTGTAACCGAACATTACATACTCAGTTGAGAGCTATGGTGACAACATAAGGGAAAATAGCCATGTAGGAAAATGAACCGAGGGAAACCCTGGAATGTGTTTGTAGTGGAGTGCGCCATAGTTCTATAGGTGGACGCCATTTAGGGATATCACCATAAAGGTGGATCAGGGTTGACTCTAGAATTTGTTTGTACAATATGGGTATCAAAAGAAAGGTGTTAATGAGTATTTTAAAAGGGAGTAATCCTTAGTTCCATAGGTGGACGCCGTTTCGAGATATCGCCATAAAGGTGGACCAGGGGTGACCCTAGAATTTGTTTGTACAATATGGGTATCAAAAGAAAGGTGTTAATGAGTATTTTAAAAGGGAGTGATCCTTAGTTCCATAGGTGGACGCCGTTTCGAGATATCGCCATAAAGGTGGACCAGGGGTGACCCTAGAATATGTTTGTACAATATGGGTATCAAACGAAAGGTGTTAATGAGTATTTTAAAAGGGAGTGGTGGTAGTTGTATAGGTGGTCGCCTTTTCGAGATATCGCCATAAAGGTGGACCAGGGGTGACTCTGTTGTTGTTGTTGTTGTTGTAGCGATTAGTTACTCTCCGAAGGCTTTGGGGAGTGTTATCGATGTGATGGTCCTTTGTCGGATACAGATCCAATACGCTCCGGTAACACAGCACCATTAAGGTGCTGGCCCGACCATCTCGGGAACGATTTATATGGCCACATTAAACCTTCAGGCCATCCCTCCCTCCCCACCCCCAAGTTCCATGAGGAGCTTGGGGTCGCCAGAGCCTCGTCTGTTAGTGAAACGGGATTCGCCGCTCGAAGGTGAGGTTGACAATTGGGTTGGAAAAGCTATATATTGCGCTACACAACCCCTTGAATCCCCTGGGGTGACTCTAGAATTTGTTTGTACGATATGGATATCAAATGAAAGGTGTTAATGAGTATTTTAAAAGGGAGTGGGCCTTAGTTCTATATGTGGGCGCCTTTTCGAGATATCGCCATAAATGTGGACCAGGGGTGACTCTAGAATGTGTTTGTACGATATGGGTATCAAATTAAAGGTATTAATGAGGGTTTTAAAAGGGACTGGCCCTTAGTTGTATATGTGAAGGCGTTTTCGAGATATCGACCAAAATGTGGACCAGGGTGATCCAGAACTTCATTTGTCGGGTACCGCTAATTTATTTATATATGTAATACCACGAACAGTATTCCTTCCAAGATTCCAAGGGATTTTGATTTCGCCCTGCAAAACTTTTTCATTTTCTTCTACTTAATATGGTAAGTGTCACACCCATTTTACCAAGTTTTTTTCTAGAGTTATATTTTGCGTCAATAGACCAATACAATTACCATGTTTCATCCCTTTTTTCGTATTTGGTATATAATTATGGTATTTTTTTCATTTTTCGTGATTTTCGATATCGAAAAAGTGGGCGTGGTCATAGTCGGATTTCGACCATTTTTTACACCAATACAAAGTGAGTTCAGAAAAGTACGTGAACTGAGTTTAGTAAAGATATATCGATTTTTGCTCAAGTTATCGTGTTAAAGGCCGAGCGGAAGGACAGACGGACGACTGTGTATAAAAAATGGGCGCGGCTTCAACCGATTTCGCCCTTTTTCACAGAATACAGTTATCGTCCTAGAATCTAAGCCTCTACCAAATTTCACAAGGATTGGTAAATTTTTGTTCGACTTATGGCATTAAAAGTATACTAGACAAATTAAATGAAAAAGGGCGGAGCCACGCCCATTTTGAAATTTTCTTTTATTTTTGTATTTTGTTGCACCATATCATTACTGGAGTTGAATTTTGGCATAATTTACTTATATACTGTAAAAATATTAACTTTTCTTTTAAAATTTGAATTAAAAAAAAAATTTTTTTAAAGTGGGCGTGGTCGTTCTCTGATTTTGCTAATTTTTAGTAAGCAGTCATAGAGTAATAAGGGTAACGTTCCTGCAAATTTTCATCATGATATCTTCAACGACTGCCAAATAACAGCTTGCAAAACTTCTAAATTACCTTCTTTTAAAAGTGGGCGGTGCCACGCCCATTGTCCAAAATTTTACCATTTTTCTATTCTGCGTCATAAGTTCAACTAACTTACCAAGTTTCATCGCTTAATCCGTATTTGGTAATGAATTATCGCACTTTTTCGATTTTTCGAAATTTTCGATATCGAAAAAGTGGGCGTGGTTATAGTCCGATATCATTCATTTTAAATAGCGATCTGAGATGAGTGCCCAGGAACCTACATACCAAATTTCATCAAGATACCTCAAAATTTACTCAAGTTATCGTGTTAACGGACAGACGGACGGACGGACGGACGGACATGGCTCAATCGAATTTTTTTTCGATACTGATGATTTTGATATATGGAAGTCTATATCTATCTCGTTTCCTTTATACCTGTACAACCAACCGTTATCCAATCAAAGTTAATATACTGTGTGAGCTCTGCTCAACTGAGTATAAAAATAATGTACGTACGAAAAATTGTATGTATGTAAAGAAAAATTTGTAGATTTAAGCTAACTTACATTGTTGTTCTAGCCCCTGATGACGATATCCGATGGAAATCGAAATATATTGGGAATAAAAACAAACTAGTGTTTTATTAAAATTGATCTTGAGCCGGCTAAATAAATGAATACTTTAGACAAATCATAGAAAGGCCGCTGAAATCAACAATCTATTTATACTACGGAAGGCAAGCCGTGAAGTGAGCATAAGAAAATGGTTTATGCGAAGCTGGAAAACAACTACAACAAAAATACAAGAACACCTTTAAACAAATTTAAAACGGAATCCGTCCAAGTGGCAAAATTAAAGTCAAATATAAAGTTTTTATTAAAATGTAGAAAGTCGAAAATTATACCTAGGATTTTACAAAACACCACAAAATTAGATTACACATTTACTATTGACAATCACTTACCTAAACATATAAAACACATACTGGACGTATACACTGGGTTATTTCACAACAAAATAATGAGCACCCTTATTAAATTTAAACACGATATTTAAAAGCTAGATCAAAACAGCTGGCGCATACAAAGGCAAGACTGAGCCGAATGATTCTTGAAAACGACCTCAACAGTTTCTTAGAGAATGAACAAAAACTTGCACTCACAAGAGCTAAACATTGGAATAATACACAAAAATTAAAATTCGAAAAATTGAGAAGCGCGCGGAAAAAAAATTTATTAGAAAATATTAACAACAAACAGTGGTTAGTTAACAAAACAAAAACTGAAATTCCACCTGATATCGCATCGCTGCTTGGTAAGGGTCCAAAATTCTCTTTGCCGATCTCGCAAAATGCATTCCTATATTCAAATGTTTAGCGGATGGAGAAGATTTAATACCAACTGTTAAAAACAAAGAAGAGCTAGAATTCGCGAGAAAAAAACTATCAGTATTAATAAAAGAAACTACGACAAAGCACATAGCGAACAACAATGACATTGCTATTAGTTATACAGTGGGGCGAACACAAACATTTTTAAACAAAAATAAAAATATTATTTTGAACGCGGACAAGGGCAATGTGACGGTTGCGATGGAAAAAAGCGACTACAGCTCGAGAATGAAATACAGAAGAATACATCAGGACCCAACGTTACGTTTACAAACGAAAAATAATAATTTGGTGTAAAAATTACATAAATTGGGTCTGATAACAAATAGTGAAAAGTACACACACTGCTCTCCCACCCCGCGTATATGGTTAACTCAAAGTACATAAAGACAATATGCCCCTAAGACCCATCTGTTCTATGGTCAATACCCCGTCCTACAACCTATGCAAATACTTGACAAATATTTTAAAAAACTTGATGTCAAAATCGAAATTCAATGTAAAAATTGCAATAGAGCTTAAAGATACAATTATTGACTCCTAAATATATGATGATGAGCGTCTAGTGTCGTTTTGATGTTGTATCATTATTTCCGAGTATACCAGACAAGCTATAATGACAAAGCGGGAGAACTTAAAAGAACACACGGATATTCCAAGGAGACTTTTTATGGAAATATTAACCTTTTGTATCGTAGAAAATAGATATTTAAAGTATGATTAAGAGATTTATACACAGCTAAAAGGGCTTGGGATGGGATCTCCAGCATCGCCGGTAGTAGCAGACATCATCGTGGCGGAAATTCTCGAAAAAATAGGGATAAAAACGAGACTACTAAGCAATACGTAGATGATGTATTTGCCATAGTAAAGGAGGAAGACTTGGAGGAAACGAAAGACATATTAAACTCGTACCATAGAGATATTCAGATCACAATTGAGCTGGAAACAGAGAATAAATTACCTTTTTTGGACGCCTTAGTCTGCGAAAGGGACAACAAAATAAAATTGGATTGGTACCAAAAACCCACGTCTTCTAGAAGATTAATAAATTACAAATCGAAACACCCTAGGAATATGATAATAAATACTGCCAAAAATTTCATGGCGAAGGTATTGGACACAAGCGACATAGTGTTCCATCCAGAAAACAAAAAACGAATTACACATATTTTGAAAATGAATAATTTCCCTCCAGGAATAATACAGACGATGATAAAATCACACAAACAACGCAAAGGCCCAAAAAACGTAGAAGTGGACACGAAAATTTACAAGTCGATGGTATATATACCCGATTTTTCGGAAAGATTAAAAGGCTCTGGTACATACAATAAGGAGAATATAAAAATAGCACATAAACCGACTCACACAACGAATAAATTCTTCAGCAATATGAAAATTAGAATAGCAACCATGGACAAGAATAACGTAATATACGGGATTCCATGTGCTGGCGACGAAAAGAAGAAATGTAATAAGGAATATGTCGGGACCACGAAGAATAAGCTAAAAACGAGGATATCGGGACATCGATCGGATATGAAAAATATAATATCAGGAAGGGCACAGAAAACAGCAATCCCACCCCCGTGTGCAGAGAGCGGACATAAATCAAATTTTGATGCTGTGAAGGTATTGCAGCAAGAACAGCATTATAAGAAACGCTTCACGTTAGAGATGCTCCACATAGCAAACGTACCAACAAATAAAAGGCTCAATTATAAAATAGACATTGCAAACTGCTACTAGATAATTGGAAAAATTAGTTCAAAGCTGCATATCAAACAGGACGGACGTATGTAGTTTAGCTAGGAACAAAATAATGTACGTACGAAAAAATGTATGTATGTAAAGAAAAATTTGTAGATTTAAGCTAACTTACATTGTTGTTGTAGCCCCTGATGACGATATCCGATGGAAATCGAAATATATTGGGAATAAAAACAAACTAGTGTCTTATTAAAATTGATCTTGAGCCGGCTAAATAAATGAATACTTTAGACAAATCATAGAAAGGTCGCTGAAATCAACAATCAATTTATACTACGGAAGCCACGCCGCGAAGTGAGCATAAGAAAATTGTTTATGCGAAGCTGAAAAACAACTACAACAACAATACAAGAACATCTTTGAACAAATTTAAAACGGAATCCGTCCAAGAGGCAAAATTAAAGTCAAATATAAGGTTTTTATTAAAATATAGAAAGTTAAAAATTATACCTAGGTTTTTACAAAACACAAAATTAGATTACATATTTACTACTGACAATCACATACCGAAACACATAAAACACATACAGGACAGACACACTGGGTTATTTCACATCAAAATAATGAGCACCCTTATTAAATTTAAACACGATATTTTAAAAGCTAAAACAAAACAGCTGACGCATACAAAGGCAAGACTGAGCCGAATGATGCTTGAAACGACCTAAACAGTTTCTTAGAGAGTGAACAATAACTTGCACTCACAAGAGCCAAACATTGGAATAATACACAAAAATTAAAATTCGAAAAATTGAGAACCGCGCGGAATAAAAATTTATTAGAAAATATTAACAACAAACAGTGGTTAGTTAACAAAACAAAAACTGAAATTCCCCTGATACCGCATCGCTGCTTGGTAAGGCTCCAAAGTTCGCTTTGCCGATCTCAAAAAATGCATTCCCTATATTCAAATATATAGAATATGGAGAAGATTTAATACAAAATGTTAAAAACAAAGAAGAGCAAGAATCCGCGAGAACAAAACTATGACTATTAATAAAAGAAACTACGACAAAGCACATAGCGAACAACAATGACATTGCTATTAGTTATACAGTGGGGCGAACACAAACATTTTTAAACAAAAATAAAAATATTATTTTGAACGCGGACAAGGGCAATGTGACGGTTGCGATGGAAAAACGCGTCTACAGGCTACAACTCGAGAATGGAAAACATATTAGGTGATTTATCAAAATACAGAAGAATACGTCAGGACCCAACGTTACGTTTACAAACGAAAAATAATAATTTGGTGGAAAAATTACATAAATTTGGTCTGATAACAAATAGAGAAAAGTACAAAATGATTACACACACCGCTCTCCTGCCCCGCGTATATGGTTTACCCAAAATACATAAAGACAATATGCCCCTAAGACCCATCTGTTCTATGATCAATACCCCGTCCTGCAACCTATGCAAATACTTGACAAATATTTAAAAAAAATTGACGACAAAATCGAAATTCAATGTAAAAAGTGCAATAGAGCTTAAAGATAAAATTAATGACTCCTATATATATGATGATTAGCGTCTTTTTTTTTTTTTTGTTTTTGGTTTTTTGTTTTTTTTTTGTTACGTGGAAGGAGGAAATGCTTTATGCACTAACCGGGTTTTTAAGCCTCGGTGCTACTCTCTGTAGCAGCGAGCCTCTCCGAGTGTAGGACTCCCTTTCTTTTTCTTCATGGTCTACCCACTAAAACCTAACCTCCCACGGCCCCCGCATTGTCCGCACCTGGGACCGCGTTTAGCATAACTTCGGGCACTGAAGCGCGCTACGTGAGCTCTTTGGCTACTCTCACGTTATTGGGCTAAGCAACCATCTTGCCGTTTAGCGAGGAGAATATTCCTTGCATATCTGCTGACCATGTCCCATCTGTCATTTCCGCAGGTCATTTTATGGATGACACTGCCCGGGGATAGGTCGCCTAGTGTTACTTCCACTCTTCTTCGTTGCTGTGCGAAGTGATCGCATTCGAAAAAGGTGTGGCGTACGTCGTCTATGAGCCCACAGTATAAGCAATTCGGATTTTCAACCTTGCCCATCCTGTGGAGGTATTCCCGGAAGTAGCCGTGGCCACTTAAAAACTGTGTCAGGTAGAAGTCGACCTCTCCATGTGGCCGTTCTAACCATGGCTCCAGCTCGGGAATCAGTTCCCTGGTCCACTTGCCTGCAGTGCTGCAGCTCCATTGCTGTTGCCAGCGTCGGATAGAATCTTTTCGCGCCTGCGCGGCAGCAACATCTCTACGTACTTCTCCTCGGAGGTGGTAAATTGATTTCCTCTCCTCAGCGAGAAGATGTATCGGTATGGTTCCCGCAATAACAAGAACTGCGTCTGCGGATACCGTGCGGTAAGCTGAGGCAATTCGTAGCGCCCCTCTGCGTTGGACAGAAGTAATAGCTGCTCGGTACTTTCGGAACTTCATTGCATCCGCCCAAATTTCTGCCCCGTACAAGAGTATAGAATCCGAAGCGGAAGCAAGCAGCTTTCTTATACATGGCCTTGGCCCGCCTGTGTTTTCCATTAATCGGCTTAAGTATCCTATGGTCCGTGCAGTTTTCTCACAGGCTCCTTGAAAGTGTTCCGAGAAGGTTAGTTTGCTATCTAGCCTCACCCCAAGGTATTTCGTGGAGCTGCGTGTTTGTACTTGTTGTTCTCCAACCATCATATTCGTAATGGTGGGAATTCGTCTCTTCGTGAGGATTACGATCTGAGTTTTCGCTGTCGCGAGCTGAAGTCCACGGTCACTCATCCATCTATTTACACTGCGCATTACTTGGTTTAATTTAAGCTGCGCCAGCTCACAGTTCCGTGCTGTAATTACGGCAGCCACGTCGTCTGCGAAAGCGCCAAGAAAAGCACTCTCTGGCATGTGCAAACGAAGGAGGCTGTCATACGAAGCATTCCAGAGGTCGGGACCTAACACCGATCCCTGGGCTGCTCCGCCTGTTATCCTCACCTTTCTCTGACCTTGGTTTGTTTCGTACGTAAGCCAGCGATCTTTTAGGTAGTCCCCTAATATGGCTTGTAGATAAGGAGGTACCTTGAAAGAGTGTTTCAGCGCATCGAGCATATCGTCCCACCTGACGGAATTGAAGGCATTTTTCACGTCCAGCGTGACCAGTAAGACAACCGGCCTAACTTGGTGGGACGCGGTTTCGGCTTTCCTTACCGCATTTATAACCTCGCCTATGGCATCTATTGTGGAGTGACCTTTCCGGAACCCATGCTGCCGATGGGACAGACCACCTCCATCGTCAATGGCTGCTATCAGCCGTTGTTTAAGGAGGCTTTCCATCATTTTCCCGGCCGTGTCGAGCATGCATAATGGTCCAAAAGACGACGGGGAGTTCGGGTCTCCCTTGCCTTTCGGGATTAGCATGAGGTGCGCTGTCTTCCACCTTGTAGGAAAGATCCTGGCTTCCAGGCATTTGTTATACATGGCAACAGCAACTCAGGACTGCTCTTAACAGCCAGTCTTATTGCTTCAGCTGGTATCCCATCCGGTCCTGGCGCTTTACCGGGCTTCATTCTGTGTAGGGCCGCTTTTAGCTCACCTTCACTGAACGGCTGCACGACGTGGCCTTCGTTGGTGACGTGGTCACCTCTCTCTGCTTGTGCGAGTGAGGAACAGAGCATCTACTATACTTCGCATCTTTCCCTCATCCATCGTTTGGTTCGGTGGGCGAAATTTCTCCATTACTATTTTATACCCTTGTCCCCAAGGATCACGATCAACTTCTTTGCAAAGCTTTTTCCAGCTATCAAGTTTGCTTTGCTTTATGGCGACACAGAGAACCTTTTTTGCTCTTTTGTATGCCTCCGCATGCTCTAGCGTGTCAGGCCTGCTGCGTGCGCGGGTTGCCAGCCTTCGCTTTCTGTGGCATACCCTGCGTAGTTCGCCGATTTCGCTACTCCCCCAGTGCACTTGTTTTTTACCTCTCCTAGGCCCTTTTCGTGGCATTGAGGTCTTGCATGCGTTGTTCAGGCAACGCATAGTGGCTTCTACCGTAGCGTTCGCCGCTTCGGCACTGTCGACTATCTGTCGTGCGCTCGCTTGTACAACAGCGGAGAACTTTGCAGCGTCAACCTTAGAGGCGTCCCATTTTGTTTTCATACGGGGCGGTCTCTCTGTCCGACTATGCCCTGAGTCATTAAGATGGAAGGTGATGTAGTTATGGTCACTACCCGTGAGATCCTCCATCACCCTCCATCCAGCCGCCTTTGACAGCAGGTTTTCCGATACTAATGTAATATCAGGGATATAGTGTCCAAAGCCTGGTCGCCGATATGTCGGGGTCGTGCCGGTATTCAGAATGACCAATCCGAGTCGGGCAGCCATTTCTAGCACTAGCCTTCCTCTGGAGTTAGTCTGGGGCATTCCCCACTCAACAGCCCTAGCATTGAAATCTCCAGCGACGACCACGTTACCGGTTTCCTCACGCAAATCGTCTTCGAGTAGTTCTAGCTTATCTTTAAACCCTTGAATTGGATCGTTTGAATTGATGATTAGCGTCTAGTGCCGTTTGATGTTGTATCATTATTTCCGAGTATACCAACAGATTTAGCTATACAAACTATAATTACAAAGTGGGAGAACTTAAAAGAACACACGGATATTCCAAGGAGACTTTTTATGGAAATATTAACCTTTTGTATCATAGAAAATAGATATTTAAAGTATGAAGAAGAGATTTGTACACAGCTAAAAGGGCTTCCGATGGGATCTCCAGCATCGCCGGTAGTAGCAGACATCACCATGGAGGAAATTTTCGAAAAAATAGGGACAAAAACGAGACTACTAAGCAAGTACGTAGATGATGTATTTTCCATAGTAAAGGATGAAGACTTGGAGGAAACGAAGGACATATTAAACTCGTACCATAAGGATATTCAGTTCACAATTGAGCTGGAAACGGAGAATAAATTACCTTTTTTGGACGCCTTAGTCTGCGACAGGGACAAAAAGTAAAACTAGATTGGTACCAAAAACCCACGTCTTCCGGAAGATTAATAAACTACAAATCGAATCACCCTAGGAATATGATTTTTTTTTTATTTTTAAGAATTTCATCGCGAAGGTATTGGGCACAAGCGACATAGTGTTCTATCCAGAAAACGAAAAACGAACTACACATATTTTGAAAATGAATGATTTCCCTCCAGGAATAATACAGACGATAATAAAATCACATAACCAACGCAAAGACCCAAAACACGTAGAAGTGGACACGAAAATATACAAGTCGATGGTATATATACCCAGTTTTTCGGAAAGATTAAAGGGCTCTGATACATACAATAAGGAGAATATAAAAATAGCACATAAACCGACTCACACAACGAATAAATTCTTCAGCAATATGAAAAGTAGAATAGCAACCATGGACAAGAATAACGTAATATACAGGATTCCATGTGCTGGCGATGGAAAGACGAAATGTAATAAGGAATATGTCGGGACCACGTAGAATAAGCTGAAAACGAGGATATTGGGACATCGATCGGATATGAAAAATATAATATCATGAAGGGCACAGAAAACAGCACTCGCAGCTCACTGTGCAGAGAGCGGCCATAAAGCAAATTTTGATGCTGTGAGGGTATCGCAGCAAGAGCAGCATTATAAGAAACGGTTCACGTTAGAGATGCTCCACATAGCAAACGTACCAACAAATAAAGGGCTCAATTACAAAATAGAGATTGCAAACTGCTCACACAACTACAGACGCCTACTAGATAATTGGAAAAATTAGTTCAAAGCTGCATATCAAACAGGACGTACGTATGTAGTTTAGCTAGGAACAAAATAATGTACGTACGAAAAATTTTATGTATGTAAAGAAAAAGGTGTAGATTTAAGCTAACTTAATTGTTGCTGTAGCCCCTGAGACGATATCCGATGGAAATATTAAAATTGATTTTGAGCAAGCTAAATAAACGAATACTTTGAATAAAATTATATGTATAATAAATATGTTTTGAGTTAAATGTCATTGAAGCAATATAATCAACAAAAAAGTCACAAGTAAAAAAACGAATGTCGAGAAGTTTGCATGATTTACGAGTACTTCGAGACACGAGAATCTCGCAAGAAGTCGAGTTCTCGATTTCACGGGCCTCGAAAATCTCGCTTGTGTTCGAGAAGGAATCGTAAGCTCTAGTTATAAGCGCATTCTATTCAACTATTTCTCTTCACATTAATCTTGAACTGACCATTTATTTACTAAATTTTTGCTAAATCGTTTACCCTAAATACAGTTTTAATTAACTGTCTATAATATGTCTACTGTATCTATACATATTTTATATCGTTACTACTGTACTTTATTTATCGTCATTGACTTAGGTTAACTTCGGTAATACTGTGTTCCCTTTTTTTTATTGCCAAATATTATTCATTCTAGTTAAATATATATCTATGACACTGTTTGTTGTACTATAAAAGATATATTATCTTCCTGTACAAATGTAAATTCAAATAATAAATGAAAAAAATTAAAATTAAAACACTTTGCAATCAACTTTAAAAGTCAGTATAATATGTTATTCCAAAACACAGTTTCCTTTGAATGAAATTTTGAAAAATTGAAGTTTTTAATAAGACTGATGCATCTTTTATTATCGTGGCTGCATTATATGCAGGGTATAAACATAGATACATATGTATATATATAAAGCGGTGCTGGGAAAATTGCATTCATTTTTTATTGCATTAATGTTATATTATAGTATTGAAGTTTTGTAGATAGTTTATGAGTTGTTTTTTCAAATTTAGGGTAAATGGAAATTTCAATATTTTTTTATGTAATTGATAGAGTAAATATGATGGGAAGTGCCAGTACATTAAAATTAAACATTAAGCTAACGGAATAGTTTAATGCATAAAATTGCCAAGTATCTTATTTACACCAACACTCGCCTTACTGTAATTAAGTTAAGGGAAATATAAATAATAAAAATCAATTATGGCGGAGGATCCTCGGAAAACGGGAGCCTCAAACGAAAACAAATTTGAATTTAGCTTAGGTTTTATTTTAATAAAATATTATTACTAAAATATGACATACTGTTTTTCTTACCACAAGTAAGGCTCCTACTAAAAATGGGCGAAATCGGTAAATACCTAAGTTTCTTTATACTCAGCTGAGCAGAGCTCACAGAGTATATTATTTTGTTCACCTAACGGTACCCCGTAACGGCATAAACTAATCGAGATAGATATAGACTATATCAAAATTATCTGGGCGAAAAAAGCATGTAGCTTGTTCAAGTAGGGCTAACTGAATCTGCATAAACTAAAAAAAAAAAAATATTTCATTCCGCCGCCTCCTTAATAAAAGAGTCAGCTTTCTGTAGTGATATCTGCAGAAGGGTATACGGCGAAGTGACAATTTGGTGTGCATTTTCATTATTCAAGAAGGAGCTTTCGAAACAAAAATTCGTTGACAAGCATGCTCACTTTTTATATAAAATCACACATATATCATAATATCTCTATGATAAATAAAGAAAAGATGCTAAAATTTTAGAGGCCCCGCAGCTAGTATCTTTCAAGCAGAGCGCCTAAGAATAGTAAGAGCCAGTTGCTTCATGTTGTAGAACTCTATAAACGGTGTAGAGATATGCTAATTCTTACCACTTACGTCATCTTAAACCATAGATAACTGAAAGAAGGTACTGCGCAATGATTGACTATTACCCTCACATAGGTAACAGTTCACAAGAATATAGACAGTAACTAAAAAGCGGATGAACTGGCAAAGGCCGGTTCATTGGTAGACATCACTGAGTCAGTCGCGGTATATCGATCTCTCACATCAATAAAAAGGGACATACTTAATCATTTCAAGAAAAACGCTATTCAAAATTGGTACTCTCACGAGTCATGTTCGATCACCAAAAGAATTTGGCCGGACTTCAAAGAGGATTCACTTAAATTGTATAGAAAGGAAATATTTATACAGCCACAATTACAGGACACTGGCCTTTTAGCTCACAAGCTGAAATAATGGGAATCCTTTTCCACGACATTTGCAGGTGTGTAACCAATTCTGCGGATATCCAGCACTGGCAAATGTCAGCCACAGAACTCTGGGCAATTTCGTGCTGTCGTATCTGAGTGAGGTATCAAAATGCTCCATAAATAACATCAACAGGTTCATTGAACCAACAAATATTTACGAGTAAAAACAAGCCCACTGGATAATCTTTATATATAAAAATCACGTGAACCATTGTTTGTCCGCGATGGACTCCTAAACTACTGAACCGATTTTGAATTCGTTTTGCACCCCGTGTGTAGTTTGATCTAACTTGAAATATAGGATAGGTTTATCTCCGTTTAGAGTCGCAATATTATTTTATTAAAAATTTTTTTATATGTTTATACGTAATACTAAAATGTTGCGTATACGAACCAGCACTCATATTTTCAGGTGGTGCGGATATACTTCCGTGTAATTGGTTGGTGTTTAATTAAACAACGTATTTATCAAAAAAAAATATAATAGCGAATGATATCAAGTATATCACATCACCAGGCCCGGCGATAGGGGGGGGGGGCGGACCAGGGGTTTCTAAGGGGCCCCGCGATTTAGAAGTACTAAGACATTTTTTTTAATTCAGAAGAGTCTTTAGTTGTTCCATGTGCAATTTTTAAGCCGAATTTCAAAAGCAACGAATATCTTACTTACTTAATTGGCGCTTAACCGCCTAAATGGTTATGGCCGTCCAACACGGCGCGCCAGTCGCTCCTTCGCTCCGCCAACCGGCGCCAGTTGGTCACACCAAGGGAGTTTAAATCGTTTTCCACCTGGTCCTTCCAACGGAGTGGGGGCCGCCCTCTACCTCTGCTTCCATAGGCGGGTTTCTTGGCCGGAGCATCATCATTCTTTCGCATAACATGGCCTAACCAGCGCAGCCGCTGTGTTCTAATTCGCTGGACTATGTTGATTTCTGCGTATAGCTCGTACAGCTCATCATTAAATCTTCTTCGGTACTCGCTATCGCCAATGCGTAGAGGTCCATAAATCTTTCGAAGAACTTTTCTCTCGAACACTCCCAAAGCCGCTTCATCTGCTGTTGTCATGGTCCATGCTTCTGCCCCATATAGCAGGACGGGTACGATACGTGACTTGTGGAGTATGAATTTCGTTCGCCGAGAGAGGACTTTACTTTTCAATTGCCTACCTAGTCCAAAGTAGCATTTATTGGCAAGATTGATTCTTCGCTGGATTTCAAGGTACCCCTAGAATGTGTTTACATAATATGGATATCAAATGAAAGCTGTTGAAGAGTGCTTTAGTACAGAGTAATATATTATACCGCTTGTTGACTAGGGTCTCAAGATATAGGATAAAACGTGCACCGGGATACCTCTAGAATGTGTGGGTAAAATGGATATGAAATGAAAGCTGTTGCTGAGAGCTCTAAAGAAATTTTCGTTGTGATATTCAATTTAGTCGCATCAACCTGGCAAAACTGATAAATATGCATGCGAAGCCGAAATGGAGACATGAATTAATAATACCCATAAATATGCCTATATTAGTATTTACGACCCTTTTTTCGGGGAAGTAGACCAGAGACGAACTGGGACTGAGATTAGGACTGGGACTGAGACTCGCAGTGGGACTGGGACTGGGACTGGAACAAAATACATACCACCCTCTGGGATAGGCAATAAGCGATGAAGAAGAATGAGAAGAACATGAAAGAAGAGAATAGAGAGAAGGAGAATGAGAAAGAAATAGAATGAGACGATTATGGAGCTGGATGAAGCGAAAAAGACAGAGGGAGGAGTGAACAAAAGGATCAAGAAAAAGTTAGACGGAAAAAGCTTATTAAAATGTATGCAGATAGGCCAAATTTAGGGCAGAACAACGTCTGCCGGGTCTGCTAGTAATTTAATATATATAATAAATAACTGGTGCATCAACATGGCGCCTAAAGAGTTACTTTGGCTCGGTCTTGTCCGTTAGGCAGCACAACGATCAACCAACCATGGGGGACTAAAAATACATATCTAAGAACTCCAAAAACGGGCCTTCTTATAAAATGCATACACTTTTTAAAAGCTTTGCATCGAATTTCGGTAGGGATATCTCGTGAACACTGAATAGAGATACATATATATAGGAAAGTGGGCGTTGTTATCAAGCGGTTTTCATGGAGAGTATGCTTACAAATCTTACATTATATTTTCTCATTATGTCTTTAATCGTTCTATAGATATTTCTAAAGAACTGCGGAGGTTGAACTGGCTGGTCAGTGAGGGTCTCACATAGACTGAATGAGCCTATAGTGTTACCAGAAATTTGCTAAACGACTAATCTGAATAACCGTTCCAAAAACAGGAACATATGTTATGAAATAATTACTTTATCTTGGCAAATAATAAATGCTGTGGCGAACACAGACTTGAACGTGATATTGGCTGGAATATCTGCCCAAACTGCCACAATGGCAACTCAACTGGAAACACAGCTGGTAAAACAACATAACATCCAAGATGGAAGCCCAATAGAAGCACTTATCATTGCAGGTGCCACAAAGTCTTCGCAGATGCCTGACCAGGAAGCGAGGGTATCGTCAAAACTGGAAGCACAGGATGCGAAAACCGCACAATTACAATCAGAGGTTGATGACTGAAAATGTCGTATACAGGAGTTCAAACTTAATCGGCCTGTTGCATCAGTGGGCAATGCGAAGGTAAAAACTCCATCTTTTGATGCACTGTTCCTTTGCAGGTATTTAAGCTTCGATTTGAGAAGACGTCAGCAGTGGACAACTGGAATACTGAAGATAAATTTGCTGCACTGTTCGTGGCATTGAAAGGGTCTGCAGCTGAGATCTTACACACTATTCCACAGGGCGAACGGAGCAGTTATGAAGGATTGATGACCGCTTTAGAGAGGTAATATGGAAGTGAACATAGGAAGAGATATACCAAATGGGGTTACCGAGCCGATTCCAAAAGGCTGGTGGGTAACTGCTAGATTTCGCGGCAGACACTGAAAGATTGGCTCACCTTGTAAATGCGGAATCAAATGTGGAATACATTGAAAGAGTTAAAATTCAAACCTTTACAAATGGAATTCGCGACTTCGAAACAAAGCTACATACGCAAACCTGAAACCAACATTCGCAGAAACGGTATCACATGCACTAATTTAGGGAACAGCATCGCTATTGTGCAAGCCAGCATTCAAAGCGAGCCGTGTAGAAGTAGAAAAGCCAGATTGAGTGGACACAATATTAGAACCACTGAAAGGATCGAAACAGCGGAGTGAGTGACTGAGTAATCAATCAGATCGTCTGATATCTCTCCTATCGTCAGTACCCAAGTAACTTGAAACCATTCAGGCGTCGAAACAGGAATTGTCCGGCGAACCCAGTTCTTAAAGAAAGATACCCAGAGCCCAAGGAAGAGGAACGCACTCTCCCTAGGAAGACGTGCGTCACTCTAGCTCAACTTCAATCTGGGTACTGTAACAGGATAAACTCTTACTTATCAAGAATCGATGACGCCTATTGAAGGGTCGAAGCACTGCTACAACAACATCAACAGTAATCAAATGCTTCAAATGTGGCAAGCCAAGTCACACTGTACGTCACTGCGGCCTCCACCATATTGGTTCCAATGACATGGGTGGTCTTCAGCACAAAGCTGAAGGAGATGAGCTAGAGCAAGAGCGGGAACTTGCTATACTTATTGAATGTCCTATTATATCTGGATCACAAATCGGAAGACAATCGAGCCGTCTTGCCGTCGTAGGATAGCAAGGAGCATATACTGACTGTAGATTCGGGCACATCTGTTGAGAAACGTCAAATCGATACTGATGATGCAGAGCCAATCCTTCAAGCGTTTCGGGATAGTATATTGACCAAACAACAGAACCAGGATCATGAGTAGTAAAATGAAAGACATGTATGACAAGGACAGCAATTCGGAAAGTTTCCTGAAAGGAGGTTAAGGAGATTTGATACTATTATACAACCCCCACCGGCAGAAAGGTGTTCCATCAAAATGTCAGGATAAAAAAATCTGAAACCACGAAATAGAAGAAGGGTGGTTCATTTGGAGAAGCTCAAGCGGTTGGATCTAGATATTTGTAAAATAGGGACTTTAAGACTTAGGCGGAGGGCTGTGTTGAGAACACTAGAATTTCAATAGGTACATCAGTACGCTGCGAGTAAATAAATCCACAACAGCAATTGTACGCACTCTCACACGTATTTCTTATACTCTTTCGCTTAGTATTCGCTGAGCATTGATCGCAAACGATGCTGCTGTTCTAGCAGTGCTTCGCCTCATCCAATACGTGCGACCGATCACAAATTGTCATCAAAGTCTTCTCACGGGGGTCCAAGGAAACTTGCATTTTGATCAGGGTTGGACTATAGTGAGAGGGATGTTAGAGGCGTTGGTTCCACATTACAATTGGTTGGTGTCACGTGGAGAAACATTGCAAGCAGGACATACATTTTGTATTTCATGGTTCATTCTGGGAGTTTTTAAGACTGGGGCAAACTCCTGTAAGAAGGAAAATGGCAACCTTGTAACTGATGTCCAGAAAGTACTTTGATCTGGGAGGGAACACTTCTCTACTCTCCTAAATGGAGACAGCGATTTACCGCACAGGGATGACGAACCCGATCCCGCAATCGATGAGGATGGAATAAATGTCCCCCACCCGATTATGACGAAGTCAGACCATAGTGATAGGGGTGTTAGAGGAGTTGGTTCCACATTACAGTTGAAGAAATGGTTGGTGTCATGTGGTTCTGGAAGGCCGTATGCATCAGCTTCTTCGCAAAATATGGGCGGACGAGTGCATGCCCGACGATTGGAGTCTAAGTGTTCTTTGCCCAGTTCACAAGAAGGGGGATACTGTAAAATGCATCAACTATCAGCCTTCTTAATATCGCATATAAGGTCCTCTCATGTGTATTGTGCGAAAGATTGAAACCCATTGAACCTTACCAGTGCGGCTTCAGACCTGGTAAATCTGCCATCGACCAGATTTTCACAATGCTCCAAATCTTGGAAAAAACCCGCGAGAAAAGAATTGACATACATCAACTCTTCGTGATTTTAAAGCCGCCTTCGGCAGCACGAAAAGGAGCTGCCTATATACCGCTATGTTTGAATTTGGTTTCTCCGAAAAACTTATATGGCTGTGCAAAATGACGTTGAGCAACACGATCAGAGCAGTCAGAATTGGGAAGGACCTCTCCTAGCCGTTCGAAACTAAACGAGATTTCAGGCACGGTGACCCCCTATCGTGCGATTTCTTTAATTTGATGCTGGAGAAAATTTACTGGCTGCAGAACTTAACCTCTCTCGAACAATATTCTATAAAAGCGTGCAATTACTGGCACATCGGCCTAAACACCCACGTCGTATGTTCTGCTTACTCCAAACTGGAAAAAAAGCGGTAAAGATGGGTGGAGAATTGTAGAGCCTTTCCTGCAATTGTTTGGCGGCAAAATAAAATTGGCGAACAATTTTGCTTCAATAATAATTTTATTTTAACAACTTAACTTGGTCACGATTACAAATTGAATCAATTCTTAAAAAACTCAAATAGGTAAGCAGTAAAAATTATTCATAGGGATTTTCAATGGAAAAGTCCTGGTATTTCAAATTGACAAAATACAAAACTTATACATCGGATGATTTCATGAGATGGCTAATTATAATATGATAGGTGCGAAAAGTATGATATGAAATTCTGCTTGTAAGTATGTATGACCGTATGTAGGTTTGTATCCATAGCAACATGTATGTATGTATGCTTGTGATGTATGCTGCAGCTATTAAGCCGACGACGAATGTGGGTAGCTAGCAATAATGCTCTCCAACGAAGAGATTAGTAACGACTAGCGACAACCACAAATGCGACGATAATGTGGTAGTATATGTAAAGTGAGGGAGTAAATGCAGTTTCAATAATAGCGACGACTGAGTGGAAGGGCTGGTGCGGCGACGATAAATTAGTAGGGAGGGGCGCGAACATTCTTCCCCCTTGAAAGTAAGGCTTTCAATGTAATTCATGTGTACTTTAATTTTCTATTGGTTGTTTACCAACCCTTCCTATGGCTTGTTTGTATACGCCATCAGCCGTTGTTACTTCTACCACTCTAACTTTACCATCTTCACCTGGCATAGTCGCTGAAATGCGACCCATAGCCCATTTGAGTGGTGGTGAAGAGTCGTCCTTCAGAAGCACTAGATCGTTTATCTTAAGGTTGGGCCATGCAGTGTTCCACTTTGAACGTTTTTGTAGCTCTTTCAGGTAGTCTTGATGCCAACGACCCCAAAACTGCTGCTGAATATATTGGACACCTTGGTAGCGACCTAGCATAGTTGTGTTGATAGTTGTTTTTGGTTCAGGGATGGTGAGAAGCGATCGACTGATGAGGAAATGGCCGGGTGTGAGTGCGCGAAGATCATTAGGGTCACTGGATATTGGGGTTAATGCCGGTTCTTGACTATGGCCTCAGGTTAGCAAGTGATACTTAGCAAGTTTCACTGCACTATCCCACAGGCCTCCGAAGTGTGGTGATATTGGTGGAATAAATTTCCACTCTATTCCTTCATTTCGGCAAAGGTTTTTAACTGGTTCGATGAGCGCTTCTGTTACGAGTTACTGAAGTAGTTCTCGTAACTCTCGGTTAGCTCCAATAAAATTTGTTGCTGGTGTATATTGGAACGATTTTCCGTCATCCCTTGTCAAATTTGGTTTTGAGACAAACCGGTTTCGGCGTTGTGCCATCATCAGTGCAAATTTTCGTTCTGATCTGTTGTTGTCGTTTGTCCTGTATTTATAGTTCGTAGGTACATGAGCAGGTATTGCCAAAATTGATGCTTGTGTATATTTAGTTATGTGCATGTGCTGTGTGTTTATTCAGAACCGAGGATGGTTTTACTGTTCGATTTGTGTGGCTGACCGGGGGCAGGTAAAAATCCGTAATTTTAGTCGTTTGACCTTCTTTGTGCGTTTTTGTTTTGGTGTGTTAATTATTTTGTGTTTATTTGTTGTTTTGTGTTTGTCTGTTGTACCTGTGTGATTACTTTGTCTCTTGCAAACAAGTTTTAAAGGCTCGAATATTGTGTCAGAAATTGTGTTTACCTGTTCGTTTATTATTCTACTGTCGAATGTTTTCTGTTTGTAGATTTCCATGTTTTCGAGTGCGTTGAGACGTCAACCTTTTGCTTGTATGTGAAGAACCCTAACTGTTTTATTGGTGTTTGCTGGGGAGCATTCATTCTCGACCATGTGATTCGGGAAGTTAGACTCGGGTATAATGTTTGGATTCCGTATTTTTTTGTTGTAATCGCTAATATGTCCTCTGAACCTCGTTCTTCTTTTCCGTCCTGTTTCTCCTATGTAACTATTGTAACGACAGCCTGTCTCCGTACTGGCGTGAATGGGTGACAGTGTGTATATGTGTCTATGTGTTTATGTGTTTTGTGTCCAGGTCCGTGCCTTAGCCACAATGTTGCCACTAACATAATATTAACATAATAACATTAACATTGACAACATTGTACCGATAGTGAACACAATGTTGCAGCGGAAATAAGATGTTGCGCTTGGCATCATGCTGTTATAATAAATAAAATGTTACCATGCTGCTAACAACTTAGCAACATTGATGGCATTCATGATGGCATTTATGTGTTTGTTTTGTTCTGTATTATGTATGTTGATGTGTATTGGTTACAAGGCTATGAACGTGTGAATGTACCAGTGTGAGCGGTCAAGGCACGAACCAAATTTATCTGTGTAGGAGTTCGTTTTGTGGAGCGGTAAGCGTGTAAATGTATGAGTGCATGATTGTATAGATGGAAAATACGGGAAAGCCGAAAAGAAAGTTTGACATGTAATGGTAAAAATTTTCCGTTTCTGGGTAACGTTCCTTACCACGGCGGTGGCTATAAGAAGGGGGAAAATGAGCCAACGGACCAAAGTATCATTTTATCCGTGCCAGTGAGTGTAAGTGCAGTGTTAAAGCCTTAAAAGTCTTTAAATACACCCAGTTCTTAGTGCGCGCCTCAAATCGCAGTAAAGACTGTTTGCTAAATAGTTTGGACAGTTAAAGTTTTTTTGTGTAGTGGGCGGCGAAAAGGGTATCGCGAACTCTAAACAAAACCAATCTGGTTTGCCACCTAGCTCCCGATCCTGAATGTGACAGCAGAAATGAGCTAAACCACAACTTGTGTCGCAACAGCTAAAAACCAGGTAAGTCTAATGGTTTTCTTTGGCTTTGGATGGGTTTTTTTTTCAGCTTGGCATGCCCACTGAGAAGTAAGCTTCCATATAGCCAATTTTCCAAGCAAGCCAAGAGAAAACTTGCTTGCATGTATGCACGCCCACATACAGACATATGTGTGTCGGTGCGTATATTAATAATGCAGACAAAAAAAATAAAAAATAGTTTCAGCTTCACCAGTTTTTCCACATTAGGAATTCTTGAAGAATAATGTTTTTTTTGTATATTACCAGGGCACTTTTGGAAAGAACACACGCGGCAGAGAATTGAAAATTTCGGTTAGCGGCCTAAAAGCCAAATTAGCGGCATCGCACCCAACAACAAACATATATTTGTTCATCGACGGCGCAACGCCAGTTACAAGTACAACCCCTTTTTCTATTGGCAATTACAATTCCCACTTGCGGCCACACTTAATTGGTATTGCAACAAATGAAAGGTGTTATAGAAAACATCAGCAACAATCACAACAAATTTTGACAGCAACATTTTTCCGACGGCACATCACGCATACAACAACTACACATAGGTTTTTCACCGACGACACAACACCTAGCACAACACAGGCATTTATTGACGGCGTACCGCCAAAAAGCAAATACATTATACTTGGCGAAATACCGCCCGGCAACAACTACCACGCACTACACTACATTTTTAATTTCGTGGCGCACACCACAACAACTACCACTACATCACCTTTTTTATTGGCAATATACGGCCCCAACAACCACAATAGCAACGTTTTTATATTGGCGGCATAACGCTCAACAACAATTACACCATATTGCATATTGGCGGCATTCCGGCCAACAACAATTATCACGCATCCAAGAGTACTACATTACATTTTTATTTTTACCGGCGTGCACAACACCAACAACAACAACTGCAAAACACAATAAAATTGGCAACATCGATATCACTTTTCACCGGCGGCATTGAGACGCAACCACAACAACAGCCACGTCAACACATACGACAAGAAAAAAAGGGTACTAGACGATTTTTGGCAAAACGACAATATGGAAAAACACTGGCAACCATCACAACAAAGCTGGTAGCTACATTTGCATATTTTTTGGAGTAAGTTCGCATACTCCGGTAAAACAAGTAACAACAAACACCGGCGGAGGGAGGACCTTTTTCGGCATTACATCGGATAAATTTATTGTTTTTATACTTGTTGTTTTATATTATTACAATTGTTATGCAAACATTGCATTATATTGCATTATATTTCCGGGGCCAAGCATTTTTCTTTCGAAAATATGTAATTTTTGGGTTTCACGTTAACACTATATTCTATAAGTTAATGGTGACACTTTTGCCTCCACCTTTCCTTTTTTTTTACCGTGTTCGTCCTTTTTTTCATTATGTTCGTCAGTTTGACATTTAATTTTTTTGGTATGTTTATATCTCCATCTTCTACCATATACACATTTTTCTTTTGCACATGGTTTCTGCTACCTATGGTAGCACCAAATTTGAATTTCAAAATTTTTAAAATTTTGCCATTTTTTATACCTACTTTTTTATGATTTTTGGCATGTCAATCCCAATATAATTTTTGTTAGCCTCACAAACCCAAGATTATGAACGTTAGTGTGCCTTCCGCACTAAAGACATTTTTTGGTAGAATACACTATTTTTATTGTTTTGCATTTTATCAGCACGCTGGTAGATTTGATACTACCAAAGCACTCATTATCAAAGATCACCAGCGAGTGATCTTGGCTGAGTGTTTGAGGGTGGCTACCTTGAGTGTGGTCATAGGTACATATGTATGTTTGAGTTTTTTTTGTTTCAGCTACTCAACTGCAGCGGCGCGGTTGGATAAGAAGAGTAACTTGGTGAGTGTTTTGAGTAAAATATTAAGAGTAAAATATTAGAGCAGAAATTAGCAAATCAGAAAAATAAAAAGAGATTGCAAAGAACATATGCACATGCATGAAAAACGTCACAAACGTACATTTGCACTTACATACATACCTTTTGTTTTCATATACACATAAATTCTTTTACTTTGATGACCTACTTTTACTGTGTACATAATTGATCTTATGTTTACTTGAGCGGTTGCGGTAGATCAGGGAATAGGGTACTTGATTTTTTTTTTTTGTTCGCCCTCTTATTTTATTTTATTTGAATTTGTATCTTTAGGAATTAGAATTAGCTCCTATTGATAATATTGCATTAGGGTGGCCCTAAAAGTTAAAATTTTTTTTATTTGAGGCCAGACACTTTGTCTATTAGTCGTAGGTATTTTTTTATTGAATTGAATTTGAAATGTATCTACTTCTTCTTGCAATCTCATGAATTATTAATGTTCATTAGTAATAATAAAATTTAGCATTAAGTTTGAGCAATTTTTTTATTGTTACTTGGAGTAAATTTTTAAAATCCCTGTCAAAGTATTTTGTATTAAACTCGGAGTTTAAAGTTTTTTTTGGAATTGCTGAACTAGTAGCAGGGTGTTAGTTGATAATTTGCAAAACAAAAACTTTGTAAATAAATTATAAGAATTATGTTTGGATGAAAATCTTAGACCTTTTCATAATGCCGATTTTAAGTTTGGTGCTGCGCTTGTGTGCGGAAAGGTTAGGTGAAGTTGAGTGTTTAGGGAAAATGACTGAGTGACAGGGGACAGACTCTTGTCAGGTTTGGGGGCACTGTAAGTAGATAGGAGTCAGCACAGTGCCCACGGTGCGGTGCAAGTTGCACTGCAGAGGGAGGGTAGACTCCACCTGACAGGACAGGCCTTCATCCTTTCCCCCTCTTAACTTTCCCCTCACGTTTATTTCTATTTTTTCAGCTTTTTCTCTCCTTTCTATACACATGCAGGTATGAACCCTCTTTTTGTTCATGTGGCTGCGGGTGAGGACGGCGGTGAAATGCCCCGCCCAAGACGACGAGCTAGCCTGGGCCCGCAAGCATACCTGCTTGCCGCCGCTCCTCACCACCCAAACAGTCAGTCACGTAACACTATGTTGGCATCCGCAGGTAAGCTTGTATACGCCGTGGCTGCTAAACGGATCCTCTGAGTTAGTGTTAGTTCGTTTTCGTCCTAGATTGTTCGATGTTCCGAATGATGTGTTAATGTTGTATGTTTTAAAGAAGTTTGCCAATTTATATGTTGCTTTTCCAGTATATGTCATAGCTGTCCAGCTATTATTTTCTTTTCTTTATTTCTTTTTGGTTTTCAATTTGTCCTTCTGAGCTTATCTACTAGTGCTTTTTTATATCCGTTGTTTGCAGCGATATTATATATGACCTCAAGTTCTCTCTTATACGCCTGTTGTGTAAGAGGTGTTCCTCCAAGTCTATGTATGTAGCAAGTGCCTTCACGCTGCATTTATAGGCTGTTGGGGGTGATTTGAGGTATACTGAATTGAAAGTCGAGAAGATCGCGAGTATTACGAGTGATTCGAGATTCGAGAAGAATAAAATATTGCGAACAAAATTATTTATTGATTGTTGATTTCAGCGACCTTTCTATGATTTGTCTAAAGTATTCATTTAAGGGTCAATTTTAATAAAACACTATTTTGTTTTTATTCCCAATATATTTCGATTTCCATCGGATATCGTCATCAGGGGCTACAACAACAATGTAAGTTAGCTTAAATCTACACATTTTTCTTTACATACATACAATTTTTCGTACGTATATTATTTTGCTCCTACCTAAACTACATACGTCCGTTCTGTTTGATATGCAGCTTTGAACTAATTTTTCCAATTATCTAGTAGATGTCTGTAGTTGTGTGAGCAGTTTGCAATCTCTATTTTGTAATTGAGCCTTTTATTTGTTGGTACGTTTGCTATGTGGAGCATCTCTAACGTGAAGCGTTTCTTATAATGCTGCTCTTGCTGCAATACCCTCACAGCATCAAAATCTGTTTTATGGGCGCTCTCTGCACAGTGGGCTGCGAGTGCTGTTTTCTGTGCCCTTCCTGATATTATATTTTTAATATCCGATCGATATCTCGATATCCTCGTTTTTAGCTTATTCTACGTGGTCGCGACATATTCCTTATTACATTTCGTCTTTCCGTCGCCAGCATATGGAATCCTGTATATTACGTTATTCTTGTCCATGGTTGCTATTCTACTTGTCATATTGCAGAAGAATTTATTCGTTGTGTGAGTCGGTTTATGTGCTATTTTTATATTCTTCTTATTGTATGTATCAGAGCCCTTTAATCTTTCCGAAAAATCGGGTATATATACCATCGACTTTTATATTTTCGTGTCCACTTCTACGTTTTTTGGGTCTTTGCGTTGGTTGTGTGATTTTGTCATCGTCTGTATTATTCCTGGAAGGAAATCATTCATTTTCAAAATATGCGTAATTCGTTTTTTGATTTCTGGATGGAACACTATGTCGCTTGTGTCCAATACCTTCGTGATGAAATGTTTGGCCGTATTCCAATCCAATTTTATATTGTTGTCCCTTTCGCAGACTAAGGCGACCAAAAAAGGTAATTTATCCTCTGTTTCCAGCTCAATTGTGAATTAAATATCTCTATGGGACGAGTTTAATATGTCCTTTGTTTCCTCGAAGTCTTCCTCCTTTACTATGGCAAATACATCATCTACGTACTTTCTTAGTAGTCTCGTTTTTGTCCCTAATTTTTCGAGAATTTCCTCCATGATGTCTGCTACTACCGGCGATGCTGGAGATCCCATCGGAAGCCCTTTTAGCTGTGTATAAGTCTCTTCTTCATACTTTAAATATCTATTTTCTACGTTACGTGCCTTCCCTTGTATAAATTGATGGTTTAGCCAAAGTACATAAAGAAAATATGCCCCTAAGATCCATCTGTTCTATGATCAATACCCGGTCCTACAACCTATGCAAATAATTGACAAATATTTTAAAAAAATTTACGACAAAATCGAAATTCAATGTAAAAAGTGCAATAGAGTTTAAAGATAAAATTAATGACTCCTATACATATGATGATGAGCTTCTAGTGTCGTTTGATGTTCTATCATTATTTCCGAGTACACCAACAAATTTAGCTATACAAACAATAATGACAAAGTGGGAGAACTTAAAAGAACACACGGGAATTCCAAGGAGACTTTTTATGGAAATATTAACCTTCTGTATCGTAGAAAATAGATATTTAAAGTATGAAGAAGAGATTTATACACAACTGAAAGGGCTTCCGATGGGATCTCCAGCATCGCCGGTAGTAGCAGACATCATCATGGAAGAAATTCTCAAAAAAATAGGGCAAAAACGAGACAACTAATCAAGTACGTAGATGATGTATTTGCCATAGTAAAGGAGGAAGATTGGGAGGAAACGAAGTACATATTAAACTCGTACCACAGAGATATTCAGTTCACAATTGAGCTGGAAACGGAGAATAAATTACCTTTTTTGGACGCCTTAGTCTGCGAAAGGGACAAAAAAATAAAACTGGATTGGTACCAAAAACCCACGTCTTCCGGAAGATTAATA
Source organism: Eurosta solidaginis (assembly GCF_040869045.1). Classification (NCBI taxonomy): domain Eukaryota; kingdom Metazoa; phylum Arthropoda; class Insecta; order Diptera; family Tephritidae; genus Eurosta; species Eurosta solidaginis. Next base: position 231,751,808 of record NC_090319.1, on the reverse strand, counting down.
AATTACAAATCTAATCACCCTAGGAATATGATTTTTTTTTTTTTATTTTTAAGAATTTCATCGCGAAGGTATTGGGCACAAGCGACATAGTGTTCTATCCAGAAAACGAAAAACGAACTACACATATTTTGAAAATGAATGATTTCCCTCCACGAATAATACAGACGATGATAAAATCACACAACCAACGCAAAGACCCAAAAAACGTAGAAGTGGACACGAAAATATACAAATCGATGGTATATATACCCGGTTTTTCGGAAAGATTAAAGGGCTCTGATACATACAATAAGGAGAATATAAAAATAGCTCATAAACCGACACACAACGAAACATAACGAATAAATTCTTCAGCAATATGAAAAGTAGAATAGCAACCACGGACAAGAATAACGAAATATACAGGATTCCATGTGCTGGCGACGGAAAGACGAAATGTAATAAGGAATATGTCGGGACCACGAAGAATAAGCTAAAAACGGGGATATCGGGACATCGATCGGATATGAAAAATATAATATGAGGAAGGGCACAGAAAACAGCACTCGCAGCCCACTGTGAAGAGAGCGGGCATAAAGCAGATTTTGAGGCTGTGAGGGTATTGCAGCAAGAGCAGCATTATAAGAAACGCTTCATGTTAGAGATGCTCCACATAGCAAAGGTACCAACAAATAAAAGGCTCAATTACAAAATAGACATTGCAAACTGCTCACACAACTACAGACATCTACTAGATAATTGGACAAATTAGTTCAAAGCTGCATATCAAACAGAACGGACGTATGTAGTTTAGCTAGGAACAAAATAATATACGTACAAAAAATTGTATGTATGTTAAGCTGGAGACATTGGTGCTTTATCGGTAACCGTATCGGTAACCTTTTAACAGCTGATTCGACCAACCTTATGAGAATCAATGCAATCGATTATTGGTGCCGCTAAGGTCATAACCGTATCGTAGCCAACCAATTGGGTTTTGGTTTACCGTCGTAACGATAAACAGCTGATTACGTTAGGGATAAGGATAGAGCGATACGACATACGGCACCAATGACTCCGGCTTAAAGAAAAATGTGTAGATTTAAGCTAACTTACATTGTTGTTGTAGTCCCTGATGACGATATCCGATGGAAATATTAAAATTGATCTTGAGCAGGCTAAATAAACGAATACTTTGAATAAAATTATATGTATAATAAATATGTTTTGAGTTAAATGTCATTGAAGCAATATAATAAACAAAAAAGTCACAAGTAAGGAGAAGGAATCGTAAGCTCTAGTTATAAGCGCATTCTATTCAACTATTTCTCTTCACATTAACCTTGAACTGGCCATTTATTTACTAAATTTTTGCTAAATCGTTTACCTTCAATACAGTTTTAATTAACTGTCTATAATATGTCGACTGTATCTACATATATTTTATATCGTTACTACTGTACTTTATATATCGTCATTAACTTAGGTTAACTTCAGTAACACTGTGTACCCTTTTTTATTCCAAAATATTATTCAGTCTAATTAAATATATATCTATGACACTGTTTGTTGTACTATAAAAGATATATTATCTTCCTGTACAAATGTAAATTGAAATAATAAATGAAAAAATTAAAATTAAAACACTTTGCAATCAACTTTAAAAATCAGTATAATTATATGTTATTCCAAAACACAGTTTCCTTTTAATGAAATTTTGAAAAATTGAAGTGTTTATTAACTCTGATGCATCTCCTATTATCGTGGCTGCATTATATGCAGGGTATAAATATAGATATGTATATACATAAAGCGGTGCGGGGACAATTGCATTCATTTTTTATTGCATTAATGTTATATTATATTATTGAAGTTTTGTAGATAGTTTATGAGTTGTTGTTTTTTTTTTTTTCAAATTTAGGGTAAAGGGAAAATTTCAATATTTTTTATGTAATGCCCAATGAAAGCATTGTTATTGATAGAGGAAATATGATAGGAATTGTCAGTACATTTAAATTAAACATTAAGCTAACGGAATAGTTTAATGCATAAAATTGCCAAGTATCTTATTTACACCAACACTCACGACGCATTATTGCAATTAAGTTAAGGGAAAGATAAATAATAAAAATCAATTATGGCGGAGGATCCTCGGAAAACGGGAGCCTCAACCGAAAACAAATTTGAATTTAGCTTAGGTTTTATTTTAATAAAACATTATTACTAAAATATGACATACTGTTTTTTCTTACCACAAGTAAGGCTCCTACTAAAAATGGGCGAAATCGGTAAATACCTAATTCTCTTTATACTCAGCTGAGCAGAGCTCATAGAGTATATTATTTTGTTCACCTATCGGTACCCCGTAAGGGCATAAACTAATCGAGATAGATAATAGACTATATCAAAATGATCTGGGCGAAAAAAGCATGTAGCTTGTTCAAGTAGGGCTAACTGAATCTGCATAAACGAAAAAAAAAAAAAATATTACATTCCGCCGCCTCCTTAATAAAAGAGAGCCAGCTTTCTGTAGTGATATCTGCAGAAGGGTATACGGCGAAGTGACGATTTGGTGTGCATTTTCATTATTCAAGAAGGAGCTTTCGAATCAAAATTTCGTTGACAAGCGTGCTCACTTTTTACGTAAAATCACACATATATCGTAATATCTCTATGATAAATAAAGAAAATATTCTAAAATTTTAGAGGCCCCGCAGCTAGTAGGAATAGAAAGAGCGAGTTGCTTCATGTTGGAGAGCTCTGTAAACGGTGGAGAGATATGCATATTCTTACCACTTACGTCATCTTAAGCCATCGATAACTGAAAGAAGGTACTGCGCAATGCAGCTAACTGATTGACTATTACCCTCATATAGGTAAAAGTTCACAAGAATATAGACAGTAACTAAAAAGCGGATGAACTGGCAAAGGCCGGTTCATCGGTAGACATCACTGAGTCAGTCGCGGTATATCGATCGCTCACATCAATAAAAAGGGACATACTTAATCATTTCAAGAAAAGCGCTATTCAAAATTGGTACTCAGGAGTCATGTTCGATCACCAAAATAATTGGGCCGGACTTCAACAGAGGATTCACTTAAATTGTATAAAAAGGAAATACTTATACAGCCACAATTATAGGACACTGTACTTTTAGCTCACAAGCTGAAATAATGGGAATACTTTTCCACGACATTTGCAGATGTGCAACCAATTCTGCGGATATCCAGCACTGGCAAATGTCAGCCACAGAACTCTGGGCAATTTCGTGCTGTCGTATCTAAGAGAGGTATCAAAATGCTCAATAAATGACATCAACAGGTTTATTGAACTAACAAATATTTACGAGTAAAAACAAGCTCATTGGATAATCTTTATATATAAAAATCACGTGAACCATTGTTTGTCTGCGATGGACTCCTAAACTACTGAACCGATTTTGAATTAGTTTTGCACCTCGTGTGCAGTTTGATCTAACTTGAAACATAGGATAGGTTATATCTCAGTTTATAGTCGCAATATTATTTTATTGCAAATTTTTTTTATATGTTTATACGTAATAATAAAATGTTACGCACACGCAACGGCATTCATATTTTCAGGTGGTGCGGATATACTTCCGTGTATTTGGTTGGTGTTTAATTAAACAACGTACTTATCAATAAAAAATAGTATAGCGAATGATATCAAGTATAGCACATCACCAGGCCCGGCGAGAGGGGGGGACCCGGACCAGAGGTTTCTGAGGGGGCCCGCGATTTAGAAGTACTAAGACATTTTTTTAATTCAGGAGAGACTTTAGTTGTTCCATGTGCAACGAATATCTTACTTACTTACTTAATTGGCGCTTAACCGTCTAAACGGTTATGGCCGTCCAACAAGGCGCGCAAGTCGCTCCTTCGCTCCGCCAACCGGCGCCAATTGGTCACACCAAGGGAGTTTAAATCGTTTTCCACCTGGTCCTTCCAACGGAGTGGGGGTCGCCCTCTACCTCTACTTCCATAGGCGGGTTCCGATAGAAACACTTTCTTGGCCGGAGTATCATCATTCATTCGCATAACATGGCCTAGCCAGCGCAGCCGCTGCGTTCTAATTCGCTGGACTATGTTGATGTCTGCGTATAGCTCGTACAGCTCATCATTAAATCTTCTTCGGTACTCGGTATCGCCAACGCGTAGAGGTCCATAAATCTTTCGAAGAACTTTTCTCTCGAACACTCCCAAAGCCGCTCCATCTACTGTTGTCATGGTCCATGCTTCTGCCCCATATAGCAGGACGGGTAAGATACGTGACTTGTGGAGTATGAATTTCGTTCGCCGAGAGAGGACTTTACTTTTCAATTGCCTACCTAGTCCAAAGTAGCATTTATTGGCAAGATTGATTCTTCGCTGGATTTCAGGGTACCCCTAGAATGTGTTTATATAATATGAATATCAAATGAAAGCTGTTGATGAGTGCTTTAGTACAGAGTAATATATTATACCGCTTGGTGACAAGGGTCTCAAGATATAGGCCAAAACATGGACCCGGATACTCCTAGAATGTGTGGGTAAAATGGATATGAAATGAAAGCTGTTGCTGAGAGCTCTAAACAAATTTTCATTGTGATATTCGATTTAGTCGCATCACCCTGACAAAACTGATTAATATGAATGCGAAGCCGAAATAGAGACATGAATTAATAATACCCACATTCCTATTTACATACGTCCTATTCGATTTGCCTGAAATTTGGTATATAAATTTGCCTATATTAGTATTTACGATCATTTTTTCCGGGAAGTAGACCAGAAACGGACTGGAACTGAGATTAGGACTAGGACAGAGATTCGGAGTGGGACTGGGACTGGGACTGGAACAAAATACATACCACCCTCTGGGATAGGCAATAAGAGATGAAGAAGAATGAGAAGAGCATGAAAGAAGAGAATAGAGAGAAGGAGACTGAGAAAGAAATAGAATGAGATGATTATGTAGATAGATGAAGCGGAAAAGACGGGGAGAGGAGTGAATAAAACGATCAGGAAAAAGTTAGGCGGAAAAAGCTTATTAAAATGTATGCAAATAGGCCAAATCTAGGGCAGAACAACGTCTGTCGGGCCTGCTAGTAATTTAATATATATAATAACTAACTGGTGCATCAACATGGCGCCTAAAGAGTTACTTTGGCTCGGTCTTGCCCGTTAGGCAGCACAACAATCAACCAACCATGGGGGACTAAAAATACATATCTAAGAACTCCAAAAACGGGCCTTCTTATAAAATGCATACACTTTTTAAAAGCTTTGCATCGCATTTCGGTAGGGATATCTCGTGAACACTGAATAGAGATACATATATAAAAGAAAGTGGGCGTTGTTATCAACCGGTTTTCATGGGGAGTATGCTTACAAATCTTACATGACATTTTCTCATTATGTCTTTAATCGTTCTATAGATATTTCTACAGAACTGCGGAGGTCCGTGAGGGTCTCAAATAGACTCAATGAGCCTATAGTGTTACCAGAAATTTGCTAAGCGACTAATCTGAATAACCGTTCCAAAAACAGGAACATATGTTATAAAATAATTACTTTATCTTGGCAAATAATAAATTCTGTGGCGAACACAGACTTAAACATGATATTGGCTGGAATATCTGCCCAAACTGCCACAATGGCAACTCAACTGGAAACACAGCTGGGAAAACAACATAACATCCAAGATGGAAGCCCAATAGAAGCACTTATCATTGCAGGTGCCACAAAGTCTTCGCAGATGCCTGACCAGGAAGCGAGGGTATCGTCAAAACTGGAAACACAGGATGCAAAAACCGCACAATTACAATCAGAGGTTGATGACTGAAAATGTCCTATACAGGAGTTCAAACTTAATCTGCCTGTTGTATCAGCGGGCAATCCGAAGGTAAAAACTCCATCTTTTGATGCACTGTTCCAGGTATTTAAGCTTCGATTTGAGAAGACGTCACCAGTGAACAACTGGAATACTAAAGATAAATTTGCTGCACTGTTCGTGGCATTGAAAGAGTCTGCAGATCTTACACATCATTCCACAGGGCGAACGGAACAGTTATGAAGGATTGATTACCGCTTTAGAGAGGTAATATGGAAGTGAACATAGAAAGAGATATACCAAATGGAGTTACCGAACCGATTCCAAAAGCTGGTGAGTAATTGCTAGATTTCGCGGCGGATATTGAAAGATTGGCTCACCTTGTAAATGCGGAATCACATCTGGAATACATTGAGAGAGTTAAATTTCAAATCTGTACAAATGGAATTCGCGACTTCGAAACAAAGCTACATACGCAAACCTGAAACCAACATTCGCAGAAACGGTATCACATGCACTAATTTAGGGAACAGCATCGCTATTGTGTAAGCCAGCATTCAAAGCGAGCCGTGTGGAAGTAGAAGAGCCAGAATGAGTGGACACAATATTAGAACCACTGAAAGGATAGACATAGCGGAGTGACTGAGTAATCAATCAGATCGTCCGATATCTCTCCTATCGTCAATACCCAAGTAACTTGAAACCATTCAGGTATCGGAACAGGAATTGTCCGGCGAACCCAGTTCTTAAAGAAAGATACCCAGAGCCCAAGGAAGAGGAACGCACCCTCCCTAGGAAGACGTGCGTCACTCTAGCTCAACTTCAATCTGGGTACTGTAGCAGGATAAATTCTTACCTATCAAGAATCGATGACGCCTATTGAAGGGTCGAAGCACTGCTACAACAACATCAACAGTAATCAAATGCTTCAAATGTGGCAAGCCAAGTCACACTGTACGTCACTGCGGCGTCCACCATATTGGTTCCAATGACATGGGTGGTCTTCAGCACAAAGCTGAAGGAGATGAACTAGAGCAAGAGCGTGAACTTGCTATACTTATTGAATGTCCTATTATATCTGGATCACAAATCGGAAGACAATCGAGCCGTCTTGCCGTCGTAGGATAGCAAGGAGCATATACTGACTGTAGATTCGGGCACATCTGTTGAGAAACGTCAAATCGATACTGATGATGTAGAGCCAATCCTTCAAGCGTTTCGGGATAGTATATTGACCAAACAACAGAACCAGAATCATGAGTAGTAAAATGAAAGACAGGTATGACAAGACAGGTATGACAAGGAAGGTTTCCTGATAGGAGGTTAAGGAGATTTGATACTATTATATAACCCCCACCGGCAGGAAGGTGTTCCATCAAAATAAGGATAAAAAAATCTGAAACCACGAAATAAAAGAAGGGTGGTTCATTTGGAGAAGCTCAAGCGGTTGGATCGAGATATTTGTAAAATCGGGACTTTAAGAATTAGGCGGAAGGCTGTGTTGAGAACACTAGCATTTCGATAGGTACATCACTATGCTTCGAGTAAATAAATGCACAACAGCAATTGTACGCACTCTCACACGTATTTCTTATACTCTTTCGATTAGTCCTCACTGAGCATTGATCGCAAACGATGTTGTTGTTGGAGCAGTGCTTCGCCCCATCCAATACGTGCGACCGATCACAAATTGTCATCAAAGTCTTCTCACGGGAGTCCAAGGAAACTTGCAGTTTCAACAGGGGTGGACCATAGTGAGAGAGATGTTAGAGGCATTGGTTCCACATTACAATTGGTTGGGGACACATTGCAAGCAGGACATACATTTTGTATTTCATGGTTCATTCTGGAAGGTTTTAAGACCGGGGAAAACTCCTGTAAGAAGGAAAATGGCAACCTTGTAATTGATTTCTAGAAAGTACTTAGATTATGGAGGGAACACTTCTCTACTCTCCTAAATGGAGACAGCGATTTACCGCACAGGGATGGCGAACCCGATCCCGCAATCGATGATGATGGAATAAATGTCCCCCACCCGATTATGACGAAGTCAGACCATAGTGATAGGGGTGTTAGAGGCGGTGGTTCCACATTACAGTAGGAGAGATAGTTGGTGTCATGTAGTTCTGGTAGGGCGTATGCATCAGCTTCTCCGCAAAATATGGGCGGACGAGTGCATGCCCGACGATTGTAGTCTAAGTGTTCTTTGCCCAGTTCACAAGAAGGGGGATACTGTAAAATGCACCAACTATCAGCCTTCTTAATATCACATATAAGGTCCTCTCATATGTATTGTGCGAAAGATTGAAGCCCACTATGAATCGGCTTATTGAACCTTTCCAGGCGGCTTCAGACCTGGTAAATCTACCATCGACCAGATTTTCACAATGCGCCAAATCTTTGAAAAAACCCGCGAAAAAAGAATCGACACACATCAACTCTTCGTGATTTTAAGGCCGCCTTCGGCAGCACGAAAAAGAGCTGCCTTTATGCCGCTATGTCTGAATTTGGTTTCCCCGCAAAACTTATTTGGCTGTGCAAAATGACGTTGAGCAACACGATCAGCTCAGTCAGAATTGGGAAGGAACTCTCCGAGCCGTTGGAAACTAAACGAGATTTCAGACGGGGTGACCCCCTATCGTGCGATTTCTTTAATTTGATGGTGGAGAAAATTTACTGGCTGCAGAACTTAACCTCTCTCGAACAATATTCTATAAAAGCGTGCAATTACTGGCACATCAGCCTAAATACCCACGTCGTTTGTTCTGCTTACTCCAAACTGGAAAAAATGCGGTAAATATGGGTGGAGAATTGTAGAGCCTTTCCTACAGTTGTTTGGCGACAAAATAAAATTGGCGAACAATTTTGCTTGAATAATCATTTTATTTTAGAAACTTAACTTGGTTGCGATTACAAATTGAATCAATTCTTAAAAAACTAAGACAAGGTTCAAGTAGGTAAGCAGGAAAAATTATTCATAGGGATTTTCAATGGAAAGGTCCTGTTATTTCAAATTGACAAAATACAAAACTTATACATCGGATGATTTCATGAGATGGCTAATTATAATATGATAGGTGCGAAAAGTATGATATGAAATTCTGCTTGTAAGTATGTATGACCGTATGTAGGCACATATGTTTGTATCCCTAGCAACATGTATGTATGTATGCTTGTGATGTATGCTGCAGTGACTAAGACGATGACGAATGTGGGTGGCTAGCGATAATGTTCTCCAACGAAGAGATTAGTAAAGACTAGAGACAACAACAAATACGACGATAATGTGGTAGTATATACAAAGTGAAGGAGTAAATGCAGTTTCAATAATAGCGACGACTGAGTGGAAAGGCTGGTGCGGCGACGATAAATTAGTAGCGAGGGGCGCGAACATTCTTCCGCCCTCGAAAGTAAGGCTTTCAATGTATATCATGTGTACTTGAATTTTATATTGGTAGTTTACAAACCCTTGCTATGGCTCGTTTGTATACGCCATCAGCCGTCGTTACTTCTACCACTCTAACTTTACCATCTTCACCTGGCATAGTCGCTGAAATGCGACCCATAGCCCATTTGAGTGGTGGTGAAGAGTCGTCATTCAGAAGCACTAGATCGTTTATCTTAAGGTTGGGCCATGCAGTGTTCGAGGCCAAAACTGCTGCTGAATATATTGGACACCTTGGTAGCGGCCTAGCATAGTTGTGTTGATAGTTGTTATTGGTTCAGGGATGGTGAGAAGCGATCGACCGATGAGGAAATGGCCAGGTGTGAGTGCGCGAAGATCATGAGAGTCACTGGATATTGGGGTTAATGGCCGGTTCTTGACCATGGCCTCAGCTTTGCAAGTGATACTTAGCAAGTTTCACTGCACTCTCCCACAGGCCTCCGAAGTGTGGTGATCTTGGTGGAATAAATTTCCACTCTATTCCTTCATTTCGGCAAAAGTTTTCAACTGGTTCGATGTGCGCTTCTGTTAAGAATCTTCAGTAATTCTTCTCGTAACTCTCGGTTAGCTCCAATAAAATTTGTTTCTGATGTATATTGGAACGATTTTCCGTCATCCCTTGTCAAATTTGGTTTTGAGACAAACCGGTTTCAGCGTTGTGCCATCATCAATACAGATTTTCGTTCTGATTTGTTGTTGTCGTTTGTCCTGTATTTATAGTTCGTAGGTACATGAGCAGGTATTGCCAAAATTGATGCTTGTGTATATTTAGTTATGTGCATGCGCTGTGTGTTCATTCAGAACCGAGGGTGGTTTTTACTGTTCGATTTGTGTGGCTGATGGTGGGCAGGGAAAAATCCGTAATTATAGTCGTTTGACCTTCTTTGTGGGTTTGTTGTTTTGGTGTGTTAATTGTTTTGTGTTTATTTGTTGTTGTGTGTTTGTCTGTTGTACCAGTTTGATTACTTTGTCTCTTGTAAACAAGTTTTAAAGGCTCGAATATTGTGTCAGAAATTGTGTTTCTGTTTGTAGATTTCCGTGTTTTCGAGTACGATGAGACGTCGGCCTTTTGCTTGTATGTGAAGAGCCGTAACTGTTTTATTGATGTTTGCTGGGGAGCATTCATTCTCGACCATGTGAGTCGCGAAGTTAAACTCGGGTATAACGTTTGGATTCCGTATTTTTTTGTTGTAATCGCTAATATGTCCTCTGAACCTTGTTATTCTTTGCCATCCTGTTTCTCCTATGTAACTATGTTGGCATCCGCAGGTAAGCTTGTATACGCCGCGGCTGCTAAACGGATCCTCTGAGTTAGTGTTAGTTCTTAGTTTTCGTCCTAGATTGTTCGATGTTCCGAATGATGTGTTAATGTTGTATTTTTTAAAGAAGTTTGCCAATTTATATGTCGTTTTCCAGTATACGTCATAGCCGTCCAGCTATTATTTTCCTTTTCATTATTTCTTTTTGGTTCTCAATTTGTCCTTCTGAGCTTATCTACTATTGCTTTTTTATATCCGTTGTTTGCAGCGATATTATATATGACCTGAAGTTCTCTCTTATATGCTTGTTGTGTAAGAGGTGTTCCTTCAAGTCTATATAGCAAGTGCCTTAATGCTTCATTTTTATGCTGTTGGGGGTGATTTGAGTTATTATGTATTATTGTGGCGGTGGCCGTTGGCTTTCTATATATGCCATAGTTAAATCTTTTGGCTTCTTTGTCAATAGCCTTACGAGTAATTCGAGATTCGAGAATCTCGCGAGAAGCCGTGTTCTTGATGCCTCGTTGAAGAATAAAATATTGCGAACAAAATTATTTATTTATTGTTGGTTTCAGCGACCTTTCTATGATTTGTCTAAAGTATTCATTTATTTAGCCGGCTCAAGGTCAAATTTAATAAAACACTATTTTGTTTTTATTCCCAATATATTTCGATTTCCATCGGATAACGTCATCAGGGGCTACAACAACAATGTAAGTTAGCTTAAATTTACAAATTTGTCTTTACATACATACAATTTGTCGTACGTACGTTATTTTGTTCCTAGCTAAGCTACATACGTTCGTTCTGTTTGATATGCAGCTTTGAACTAATTTTTCCAATTATCTAGTAGGTGTCTGTAGTTGTGTGAGCAGTTTGCAATTTCTATTTTGTAATTGAGTCTTTTATTTGTTGGTATGTTTGCTATATGGAGCATCCCTAACGTGAAGCGTTTCTTATAATGCTGCTCTTGCTGCAATACTCTCACAGCATCAAAATCTGCTTTATGCCCGCTCTCTGCACAGTGGGCTGCGAGTTGTGTTTTCTGTACCCTTCCTTATATTATATTTTTCATATCCGATCGATGTCCCTATATCCCCGTTTTTAGCTTATACTTCGTGGTCCCGACATATTCCTTAATACATTTTCGTGTTTCCGTCACCAGAACATGGAATTCCTGTATATTACGTTATTCTTGTCCATGGTTGTTATTCTACTTTTCATATTGCTGAAGAATTTATTCGTTGTGTGAGTCGGTTTATGTGCTATTTTTATATTCTCCTTATTGTATGTATCAGAGCCCTTTAAAATTTCCGAAAAATCGGGTATATATAACATCGACTTGTATATTTTCTTGTTCACTTCTACGTTTTATGGGTCTTTGCGTTGGTTGTATGATTTTGTCATCGTCTGTATTATTCCTGGAGGGAAATCATTAATTTTCAAAATATGTGTAATTCGTTTTCGTTTTCTGGATGGAGCGCTATGTCGCTCGTGTCCAATACCTTCGCTATGAAATTTTTGGCCGTGTTTATTATCATATTCCTAGGGTGTTTCGATTTGAAATTTATTAATCTTCCGGAAGACGTGGGTTTTTGGTACCAATCCAATTTTATTTTTTTGTCCCTTTTGCAGACTAAGGTGTCCAAAAAAGGTAATTTATCCTCTGTTTCCAGCTCAATTGTGAACTGAATTTCTCTATGGGACGAGTTTGATATGTCCTTGGTTGCCTCGAAGTCTTCCTCCTTTACTATGGCAAATACATCATCTACGTACTTGCTTAGTAGTCCCGTTTTTGTCCCTATTTTTTCGAGAATTTCCTCCATGAATATGCCTGCTACTACCGGCGATGCTGGAGATCCCATCGGAAGCCCTTTTAGCTGTTTATAAGTCTCTTCTTCATAATTTAAATATCTATTTTCTACGATACAGAAGGTTAATATTTCCATAAAAAGTCTCCTTGGAATATCCGTGTGTCCTTTTAAGTTCTCCCAATTTGTCATTATAGTTTGTATAGCTAAATCTCTTGGTATACTCGAAAATAATGATACAACACCAAACGACACTAGACGCTCATCATCATATATACAGGAGTCATTAATTTTATCTTTAAACTCTATTGCACTTTTTACATTGAGTTTCGATTTTGTCGTCAAGTTTTTTAAAATATTTGTCAAGTATTTGCATAGGTTGTAGGACGGGGTATTGATCATAGTACAGATGGGTCTTAGCGGCATATTGTCTTTATGTACTTTGGGTAAACCATCAATTTATTCTACGGAAGGCACGCCGTGAAGTGAGCATAAGAAAATGGTTTATGCGAAGCTGAAAAACAACTACAACCACAATACAAGTACATCTTTAAACAAATTTAAAACGGCATCCGTCCAAGTGGCAAAATTAAAGTCAAATATAAGGTTTTTATAAAAATGTAGAAAGTCGAAAATGATACCTAGGTTTTTACAAAACACCACAAAATTAGATTACATATTTACTATTGACAATCACAAAAACACATAAAACACATACAGGACAGTCACACTGGGTTATTTCACAACAAAAAACGAGCACCCTTATTAAATTTAAACACGATATTTTAAAAGCTAAATCAAAACAGCTGGCGCATACAAATGCAAGACTGAGCGGAATAATGCTTGAAAACGAACTCGACAGTTTCTTCGAGAGTGAACAAAAACTTGCACTCACAAGAGCCAAATATTGGAATAATACACAAAAATTAAAATTCGAAAAATTGAGAAGCGCGCGGAATAAAAATTTATTAGAAAATATTAACAACAAACAGTGGTTAGTTAACAAAACAAAAACTGAATTCCACCTGATATCGCATCGGTGCATCAAAAAATGCATTCCCTATATTCAAATATATAGCGTATGGAGAAGATTTAATACAAACAAAGAAGAGCAAGAATCCGCGAGAACAAAACTATCACTATTAATAAAAGAAACTACGACAGCGCACAGAGCGAACAGCAATTTTATTGCTATTAGTGATACAGTGGGGCGAACACAAACATTTTTAAACAAAAATAAAAATATTATTTTGAACGCGGACAAGGGCAATGTGACGGTTGCGATGGAAAAAAGCGGCTACAGCTCGAGAATGAAATACAGAATACGCCAGTACCCAACGTTACGTTTACAAACGAAAAATAATAATTTGGTGGAAAAGTTACATACATTTGGTCTGTAAACAAATAGTGAATGGTACAAAATGATTACACACACCGCTCTCCCGCCCCGCGTTTATGGTTTACCCAAAGTGCATAAAGACAATATGCCCCTAAGACCCATCTGTTCTATGATCAATACCCCGTCCTACAACCTATGCAAATACTTGACAAATATTTTAAAAAACTTGATGTCAAAATCGAAATTCAATATAAAAATTGCAATAGAGTTTAAAGATAAAATTATTGACTCCTATGTATATGATGATGAGCGTCTAGTGTCGTTGGTGTTGTATCATTATTTCCGAGTTTACCAGCAGATTTAGCTATACAAGCTATAGTGACAAAGTGGGAGAACTTAAAAGAACACACCGATATTCCAAGGAGACTTTTTATGGAAATATTAACCTTTTGTATCGTAGAAAATAGATATTTAAAGTATGAAGAAGAGATTTATACACAGCTAAAAGGGCTTCGGATGGGATCTCCAGCATCGCCGGTAGTAGCAGACATCATCATGGCGGAAATTCTCGAAAAAATAGGGACAAAAACGAGACTACTAAGCAATACGTAGATGATGTATTTGCCATAGTAAAGGAGGAAGACTTGGAGGAAACGAAAGACATCTTAAACTCGTACCATAGAGATATTCAGGTCACAATTGAGCTGGAAACAGAGAATAAATTACCTTTTTTGGACGCCTTAGTCTGCGAAAGGGACAACAAAATAAAATTGGATTGGTACCAAAAACCTACGTCTTCTAGAAGATTAATAAATAACAAATCGAAACACCCTAGGAATATGATAATAAATACTGCCAAAAATTTCATGGCGAAGGTATTGGACACAAGCGACATAGTGTTCCATCCAGAAAACAAAAAACGAATTACAAAAAATTTAAAAAAGAATAATTTCCCTCCAGGAATAATACAGACGATGATAAAATCACACAAACAACGCAAAGGCCCAAAAAACGTAGAAGTGGACACGAAAATTTACAAGTCGATGGTATATATACCCGATTTTTCGGAAAGATTAAAAGGCTCTGGTACATACAATAAGGAGAATATAAAAATAGCACATAAACCGACTCACACAACGAATAAATTCTTCAGCAATATGAAAATTAGAATAGCAACCATGGACAAGAATAACGTAATATACAGGATTCCATGTGCTGGCGACGGAAAGAAGAAATGTAATAAGGAATATGTCGGGACCACGAAGAATAAGCTAAAAACGAGGATATCGGGACATCGATCGGGTATGAAAAATATAATATCAGGAAGGGCACAGAAAACAGCACTCGCAACCCACTGTGCAAAGAGCGGACATAAATCAAATTTTGATGCTGTGAAGGTATTGCAGCAAGAACAGCATTATAAGAAACGCTTCACGTTAGAGATGCTCCACATAGCAAACGTACCAACAAATAAAAGGCTCAATTATAAAATAGACATTGCAAACTGCTACTAGATAATTGGAAAAATTTGTTCAAAGCTGCATATCAAACAGGACGGACGTATGTAGTTTAGCTAGGAACAAAATAATGTACGTACGAAAGATTGTATGTATGTAAAGAAAAATTTGTAGATTTAAGCTAACTTACATTGTTGTAGCCCCTGATGACGATATCCGATGGAAATCGAAATATATTCGGAATAAAAACAAACTAGTGTTTTATTAAAATTGAGCTTGAGCCGGCTAAATAAATGAATACTTTAGACAAATCATAGAAAGGTCGCTGAAATCAACAATCAATTTATACTACGAAAGCCACGCCGCGAAGTGAGCATAAGAAAATGGTTTATGCGAAGCTGGAAAACAACTACAACAACAATACAAAAACATTTTTAAACAAATTTAAAACGGAATCCGTCCAAGTGGCAAAATTAAAGTCAAATATAAGGTTTTTATTAAAATATAGAAAGTTAAAAATTATACCTAGGTTTTTACAAAACACCACAAAATTGGATAACATATTTACTATTGACAATCACATACCGAAACACATAAAACACATACAGGACAGACACACTGGGTTATTTCACAACAAAATAATGAGCACCCTTATTAAATTTAAACACGATATTTTAAAAGCTAAATCAAAACAGCTGGTGCATATAAAGGCAAGACTGAGCCGAATGATGCTTGAAAACGACCTAAACAGTTTGTTAGAGAGTGGACAAAAACTTGCACTCACAAGAGCCAAACATTGGAATAATACACAAAAATTTAAATTCGAAAAATTGAGAAGCGCGCGGAATAAAAATTTATTAGAAAATATTAACAACAAACAGTGGTTAGTTAACAAAACAAAAACTGAAATTCCACCTGATATCGCATCGGTGCATCAAAAAATGCATTCCCTATATTCAAATATATAGCGGATGGAGAAGATTTAATACAAACTGTTAAAAACAAAGAAGAGCAAGAATCCGCGAGAACAAAACTATCACTATTAATAAAAGAAACTACAACAAAGCACAGAGCGAAAAAACAATGATATTGCTATTAGTGATACAGTGGGGCGAACACAAACATTTAAAAAAAAAAATAAAAATATTATTATTTTGAACGCGGACAAGGCCAATGTGACGGTTGCGATGGAAAAAAGCTGCTACAGCTCGAGAATGGAAAACATATTAGGTGACTTATCAAAATACAGAAGAATACGTCAGGAACCAACGTTACGTTTACAAACGAAAAATAATAATTTGGTGGAAAAATTACATAAATTGGGTCTGATAACAAATACAGAAAAGTACAAAATGATTACACACACCGCTCTCCCGCCCCGCGTATGTGGTTTACCCAAAGTACATAAAGACAATATGCCCCTAAGACCCATCTATTCTATGATCAATACCCAGTCCTATAACCTATGCAAATACTTGACAAATATTTTAAAAAAATTTACGACAAAATCGAAATTCAATGTAAAAAGTGCAATAGAGTTTAAAGATAAAATTAATGACTCCTATATATGATGATGAGCGTCTAGTGTCGTTTGATGTTGTATCATTTTTTTTCGAGTATACCAACAGGTTTAGCTATACAAACTATAATGACAAAGTGGGAGAACTTAAAAGAACACACGGATATTCCAAGGAGACTTTTTATGGAAATATTAACCTTATGTATCGTAGAAAATAGATGGTATATATACCCGGTTTTTCGGAAAGATTAAAGGGATCTGATACATACAATAAGGAGAATATAAAAATAGCACATAAACCGACTCACACAGCGAATAAATTCTTCAGCAATATGAAAAGTAGAATAGCAGCCATGGACAAGAATAACGAAATATACAGGATTCCATGTGCTGGCGACGGAAAGACGAAATGTAATAAGGAATATGTCGGGACCACGAAGAATAAGCTAAAAACGGGGATATCGGGACATCGATCGGATATGAAAAATATAATATCAGGAAGGGCACAGGAAACAGCACTCGCAGCCCACTGTGCAGAGAGCGGACATAAAGCAGATTTTGATGCTGTGAGGGTATTGCAGCAAGAGCAGCATTATAAGAAACGCTTCACGTTAGAGATGCTCCACATAGCAAACGTACCAACAAATAAAAGGCTCAATTACAAAATAGAGATTGCAAACTGCTCACACAACTACAGACACCTACTAGATAATTGGAAAAATTAGTTCAAAGCTGCATATCAAACAGAACGGACGTATGTAGTTTAGCTAGGAACAAAATAACGTACGTACGAAAAATTGTATGTACATATGTAAAGAAAAATGTATAGATTTAAGCTAACTTACGTTGTTGTTGTAGCCCGATACCCGATGAAAATATTAAAATTGATCTTGAGCAGGCTAAATAAACGAATACTTTGAATAAAATTATATGTAAAATAAATATGTTTTGAGTTAAATGTCATTGAAGCAATATAGTCAACAAAAAAGTCACAAGTAAAAAAACGAATGTCGAGAAGCTCGCGTGATTTACGAGTACTTTGAGACACGAGAAGTCGAGTTTTCGATTTCTCGGGCCTCGAAAATCTCGCTTGTGTTCGAGAAGGAATCGTAAGCTCTAGTTGTAAACGCATTCTATTCAACTATTTCTCTTCACATTAATCTTGAACTGACCATTTATTTACTACATTTTTGCTAAATCGTTTACCTTAAATACAGTTTTAATTAACTGTCTATAATATGTCTACTGTATCTATATATATGTTATATCGTTACTACTGTACTTTATATATCGTCATTAACTTAGGTTAAATTCAGTTATACTGTGTACCCTTTTTTATTCCAAAATATGAAAATTAAAACACTTTGCAATCAATTACTAAACTTTGCAATAACCTACTAAAAATGGGCGAAATCGGTAAATACCTTAGTCTCTTTATACTCGGCTGAGCTGAGCAAACAGAATATATTATTTTGTTCACCTAACGGTACCCCGTAAGGGCATAAACTAATCGAGATAGATAATAGACTACATCGAAATGATCTGGGCGAAAAAAGCATGTAGCTTGTTCAAGTAGGGCTAACTGAATCTGCATAAACTAAAAACAAAAATATTATACTATTTTCACACAGATGGCTTATTGAATAATAAAGGCAATTTTCTACATTAAGACGCTTATTGAGCTCAATCTTCCCTACAAAATTCGAATCTATTATTATTTCATTAGTAGCTAATCGAATGCCTAATGAAGTCAAAAGCACAATGCAACTCTGTTGGCAGCGTTCCGCTTCCGTTTCCGCTTCTTAGTTTTTGGTGTGTTCAGTGCTTAAAAATGTCATTTGTCAAAGCAAATCTCATTGTCTGCATGGCGGAACGATACAAGGTGGCCGCATCTAACAGCTGATTATAACTTTTTTTATTTGATTTGATACATCAACTACAGTTTTGACATTTGTTCATCGAATTTACAAGTACATGGAATTTTGTTTGTTTGTTTGCTCCCACCTTGTATCGTTCCGCCATGATTGTCTGTCTCATCCTTCATACTAATCGAGCAGTTACTTTTGTGTGAAAGCAAAAAATTTACGACTTCATTAGCAGGTGAAATGAGATCATTAAGTTTCTGTGTGAAAACAGTATTAGAGTCCGCCGCCTCCTTAATAAAAGAGAGTCAGCTTTCTGTAGTGATATCTGCAGAAGGGTATACGGCGAAGTGACAATTTGGTGTGCATTTTCATTATTCAAGAAGGAGCTTTCGAAACAAAAATTCGTTGACAAGCATGCTCACTTTTTATATAAAATCACACCTATATCGTAATATCTCTATTATAAATAAAAAAAAGATGCTAAAATTTTAGAGGCCCCGCAGCTAGTATCTTTCAAGCAGAGCTCCTAGGAATAGAAAGAGCCAGTTGCTTCATGTTGGAGACCTCTGTAAACGGTGGAGGGATATGCATATTCTTACCACTTACGTCATCTTAAGCCATCGATAACTGAAAGAAGGTACTGCGCAATGCAGCTAACTGATTGACTATTACCCTCACATAGGCAACAGTTCACAAGAATATAGACAGTAACTAAAAAGCGGATGAACTGGCAAAGGCCGGTTCATCGGTAGACATCACTGAGTCAGTCGCGGGGCGGACTTCAACAGAGGATTTACTTAAATTGTATAGAAATGAAATATTTATACAGCCACAATTACAGGACACTGGCCTTTTAGCTCACAAGCTTAAATAATGGGAATCCTTTTCCACGACATTTGCAGGTGTGCAACCAATTCTGCGGATATCCAGCACTGGCAAATGTCAGCCACAGAACTCTGGGCAATTTCGTGCTGTCGTATCTAAGTGAGGTATCAAAATGCTCCATAAATGACATCAACAGGTTTATTGAACTAACAAATATTTACGAGTAAAAACAAGCTCATTGGATAATCTTTATATATAAAAATCACGTGAACCTTTGTTTGTCCGCGATGGACTCCTAAACTACTGAACCGATTTTGTTTTGCACCCGTGTGTAGTTTGATCTAACTTGAAATATAGAATAGGTTATATCTCAGTTTATAGTCGCACTATTATTTTATCAATTGTTTTTGTTTTTATCGGCCTATTGATAAATGATTCAAGGTTCTATTCGAGCTCAAGGCCAGAACAATAATTTTTTTCTAATGATAATTATTGTTATTTTTTAACTTTTCTGAATTTGAAAAATTGTATTGTGTTTTTTGGAATAGTAAGTAAACATTTTTTCAGACAACCTGCCATAGCTGCGCAGATAGATCCATTTCGAAGGGTGCTAAGCCTTCATCATCAGTACGCTTTAGGCATGCTGCGCTAACTATTTAGCTATACAGCGGTGGTTTGTTTGACTGGCAAATTTGCTACTTCTATTACTGTTTACCAACTATATTTATTCAGTGTTGCGCCATCTGGCTGGATTTTTTTTTGTTTATTGTCAATTACTTTGTTTGACATTCCCAAGTGCTCATGGTTTATTATCAATTGTTTTTGTTTTTATCGGCCTATTGATAAATGATTCAAGGTTCGATTCGAGCTCAAGGTCAGAACAATAATTTTTTTTAATTTTTTAATTTTTCTAAATTTGAAAAATTGTATTTTGTTTTTTGGAATAGTAAGTAGAAAATTTTTCAGACAGCCTGCCATAGATGCGCAGATACGTAGATCCATTTCGAAGGGTGCTAAGCCTTCATCATCAGTACGCTTTAGGCATGCTGCGCTAACCATTTAGCTATACAGCGGTGGTTTGGTTGACTGGCAAATTTGCTACTTCTATTCTTTTTTACCAACTATATTTATTCAGTGTTGCGCCACCTGGTGCAAATCACTGATAATGCTGGATTTTTAATTTGGCCGGAGCATTATCATTCATTCGCATAACATGGCCTAGCCAGCGCAGCCACTGCGTTTTAATTCGCTGGACTATGTTGATGTCTGCGTATAGCACGTACAGCTCATCATTAAATCTTCTTCGGTACTCGCCATCGCCAACGCGTAGAGGTCCATAAATCTTTCGAAGAACTTTTCTCTCGAACACTCCCAAAGCCGCTTCATCTGCTGTTGTAATGGTCCATGCTTCTGCCCCATATAGCAGGACGGGTACGATAAGTGACTTGTAGAGTATGATTTTCGTTCGCCGAGAGAGGACTTTACTTTTCAATTGCCTACCTAGTCCAAAGTAGTATTTATTGGCAAGATTGATTCTTCGCTGGATTTCAGGGTACCCCTAGAATGTGTTTATATAATATGGATATCAAATGAAAGCTGTTGATGAGTGCTTTAGTACAAAGTAATATATTATACCGCTTGGTGTCTAGGGTCTCAAGTTATAGGCAAAAACGTAGACCCGCATACCCCTAGAATGTGTGGCTAAAATGGATAAGAAATGGAAGCTGTTGCTGAGAGCTCTAAAGAAATTTTCGTTGTGATATTCGATTTATTCGGATCAACCTGGCAATCCATGCGAAGCCGAAATAGAGACGTGTATTAATAATACCCACATTCCTATTTATATACGTCCTATTAGATTTGCCTGAAATTTGGTATATAAATTTGCCTATATTAGTATTTACGATCATTTTTTCCAGAAAGTAGAGCAGAGAAGGACTGGGACTGGGATTAGGACTGGGACCGGAACAAAATACATACCTCCCTCTGGGATAGGCAAGAAGAGATGAAGAAGAATGAGAAGAACATGAAAGAAGAGAATAGAGAGAAGGAGACTGAGAAAGAAATAGAATGAGACGATTTTGGAGATAGATGAAGCGAAAAAGACGGAGGGAAGAGTGAATTCAGGAAAAAGTTAGACGGAAAAAGCTTATTAAAATGTATGCAGATATGCCAAATTTAGGGCAGAACAACGTCTGCGGGGCCTGCTAGTAATTTAATATATATAATAACTAACTGGTGCATCAACATGGCGCCTAAAGAGTTACTTTGGCTCGGTCTTGTCCGTTAGGCAGCACAACAATGAACCAACCAAGGTGGACAAAAAATACATATCTATGAACTCCAAAAACGGGCCTTCTTATAAAATGCATACACTTTTTAAAAGCTTTGCATCGAATTTCGGTAGGGATATCTCGTGAACACTGAATAGAGATACATATATCTCCGAAGTGTGGTGATCTTGGTGGAATAAATTTCCACTCTATTCCTTCGTTTCGGCAAAAGTTTTCAACTGGTTCGATGTGCGCTTATGTTACGAATTACTGAAGTAGTTCTCGTAACTCTCGGTTAGCTCCAATAAAATTTTTTGCTGATGTATATTGGAACGATTTTCCGTTCCCTCAAATTTGGTTTTGAGACTGACCGGTTTCGACGTTGTGCCATCATCAGTGCAGATTTTCGTTCTGATTTGTTGTTGTCGTTTGTCCTGTATTTATAGTTCGTAGGTACATTAGCACGTATTGCAAAATTGATGCTTGTGTATATTTAGTTATGTGCATGTGCTGTGGGTACATTCAGAACCGAGGGTGGTTTTTACTGTTCGATTTGTGTGGCTGACCGGGGGCAGGTAAAAATCCATAATTTTAGTCGTTTGACCTTCTTTGTGGGCTTGTTGTTTTTGTGTGATTACTTTGTCTCTTGTAAACAAGTTTTAAAGGCTCGAATATTGTGTCAGAAATTGTGTTTACCTGTTCGTTTATTATTCTACCGTCGAATGTTTTCTGTCTGTTCCATGTTTTCGAGTAAGTTGAGACGTCGGTCTTTTGCTTGTATGTGAAGAACCCTAACTGTTTTATTGATGTTTGCTGGGGAGCATTCATTCTCGAAGTTGGACTCGGGTATAATGTTTGGATTCCCTATTTATTTGTTGTAATCGCTAATATGTCCTCTGAATCTCGTTTTTTTTGCCGTCCTGTTTCTATGTTGGCATCCGCAGGTAAGCTTGTATACGCCGTGGCTGCTAAACGGATCCTCTGAGTTAGTGTTAGTTCTTAGTTTTCGTTCTAGATTGTTCGATGTTCCGAATGATGTGTTAATGTTGTATTTTTTAAAGAAGTTTGCCAATTTATATGTTGCTTTTCCAGTATATGTCATAGCCGTCCAGCTATTATTTTCCTTTTCATTATTTCTTTTTGGTTCTCCATTTGTCCTTCTGAGCTTATCTACTAGTGCTTTTTTTATCCGTTGTTTGCAGCGATATTATATATGACCTCAAGTTCTCTCTTATATGCCTTTTGTATAAGAGGTGTTCCTTCAAGTCTATGTAGCAAGTGCCTTAATGCTGCATTTTTATGCTGTTGGGGGTGATTTGAGGTATTATGTATTATTTTGTCGGTGGCCGTTGGCTTTCTATATATGCCATAGTTAAATATTTTGACTTCTGTATCAATATTTATCATGAGATCTAGATAGTTGATTCCTCCGTCTTTTTCGGTTTACATTGTAAATTTTATATTTCCGTGCTACTTGTTGAGGTAGTCCAGCACAAGCTCTTCGTAATTAGTAGTTAAAACGCATATTATATCATCCACGTATCTAGCATAAAATGACATGCCTAATTTGGACCTCAGCTCCTGTATGTACTTTTCTTCCAGATTTTGCATGAACACTTCCATAAGAATTGCTAATTTGGGGCTTCCCATCTCAAGACCGTTTGTTTGTCTATATATTTTATTGTTGAATTGAAAACAGTTTGGACGTAAAGTGGCACATTTGTGATTTGCATACTTTTCACTTTGTTTTTTGTATTATGAACTATTGTTGAGCTAACTATGTCCAAAATATCCGATAGTGGTATTGATGGGTATAAATCTTTTATGTCAAAAGATACCAATTTGCTGTTTTTTGTTAGCTCTACGGTCTCATGTTTCTCAATTAGTTCTGTTGTGTTGGCTATTGCATATTCGTTCCTTAGCCCCAGAGTATCTTTCAATATCGTTTTTAAATAGTTGGACAGTTTTTAACATGGTGCCGAGTTAAAATTAATGATGGGCCTCATTGGCGTGTCCAGCTTGTGGATTTTTGGTGGTGGAGCCGAAGGGTTCATTTGGACCAATCTATGTGCCATGTTGGAATCTACTATATTCTTTGCATTATTTATAGCAACTTTGATATGTTTTTGGTATTCATCTGTGGGATCCTCTCTTATTCTGCGACATTTCATTTCCTCTATGAGATCTTCAGTTTTGGATATATATTTCTCTTTTTCGATTAGCAAAGTAGTCTTTCCTTTGTCCGCTTTCGTTGTGACAATATTGTTTTTCCTTAGTTTATGCCGCATATTCTTTATTGTTTTCTCCTCTGTATTAGATTTTTGTCCTTCCTATGCTTTCACCATCTTTTAATTATGATTTCCCTGCACATGTGTATTGCGTGGTCCTGTTCTGTCTGTGGTATCAATGATATTGCGATCTCCGCATCTACAATCGCCTGCTCCGTTTTTCTTACTGTATTTTGGTCCATGATATTGTGCTTAAGGCCCTTTTCGAGAAGTTGTGCCTCTTCCTTGGTTACGGCCACTGTGGTGAGGTTAACGAACTTGTCACGAAGCTGGTGGGCTTTTGGTTATGGTTATCCTCTCGTCGTCCTGCCAGATTGCCCAATTTTCGGTTCAGCGACCTGTATTTTTGCTGCAGTTCCTGATCGACCTCTGTCTTAATGCGGTCGAGATATTCCATTGTTGCACACAACTTAAGCCGTGGTAAGCTGCCCTGCTTCGTTGGGGCTACACGAGATTTGGCGCACAATAATGCTGACGATGTCTCCTTCTCCGCACGTGTCACAAGGTAAATGCAACCGCCATTAGCTTTTGTACTAGCATCTGCAAAGGCATGGATTTCGGTTGTGCTATTCATTGGAACGTACCTTGGTATTTGTATATTGTCAATTTGGCCCAAATGATCCTGAAAAGAGCGCCATTGAGTATAGATATCTTGACGCATGCTTTCATCCCAATCAGGCTTTAGTTCCCAAAGTTGTTTCATGAGAATTTTGCCTGCGACGATGAGCGGATTCAACAACCCAAGTAGATCAAACAAGGCTGCTATTTGCGACCAAATGGAGCGCTTAGTTGGTTTGCGTACTATTGTTGGTCCACTGTAGCAGAAGAAAAAGGCATCGTGAGACGGTGACCATCTTAGGCGGAGGGTTTTTATATAGTCTGAGCCGCCGAGTTTGATGGTTTCGTCTCTATCACGTAGTGGAACATCCTCGATAATTTCGATGTTGTTTGCAGCAAATTTTCGGAGAGGAAAATTTGCTCGTTCGAGTAACGCCGTTACTTGTGGCTTGATTTCTACAACCATGTCCACAGTATCAGCACAAGTCATTAGGTTATCAACGTAGAACGTCCTTCATAGTTACAGCTGAACTGAGAGGAAAGTTTTCAGTGAATTAGTAAAAATCCGTTGTGTGATATGAAACTAATATGTAGATTAGTATTATATACTTCATTACGGCCAATACAAAAAAAGTCCCCCCCCCCCCCCTGGAACCGCGCATGCTATTGGGAATACCTTCAGTTCCATGTGGCCTGTGTAGAAACGTGTGATGGCTTACGCGACAATGCTGGCACCTACGGCTGGATTGACAGGTGCTTGAAATGTGCATGGGTAAAGGCAATTTAAACATAAGTTAAGCCGCTTCACCAGTAGATATCTATCGAATGGGTCCATTTTAATGAATTTATCACAATTGAACGGGTTATGATGAGGGCTTGTTTCACACAACGCGCAACTAGTGTTCGAATTCACAGCTGCTAAGGCATACTTGTTGCTTGGTAATTTAGATGGAATCTTTTTCAATGAAGTTGACGGTTGGATCGCTGGCTTGTTGATTTCAAGCATGTGGAACGTCTGGCAGCGGCGCTCTAGAAATGCAGCGTGGTCTACCCATGTTGGTATTTGTAGTGGTGACGAATTTCTGCATTTCCATTTTATGGAAACCTCTTCTTCCCATTTCGCACGACTGGACGAATCTAGCTTCGTAGTTATTATGTCTAGTAATATTGCCTCACCTATTTGTTCCGAAGTTGCTAGCGACAGCATAGCCCGAAAATTGACATTGATTGTATCGATGAAACTACAAAGAGATGAGGTATGCGATGATGATAAATTAAAGAGGTCGCAGATTCGGTGCATATGCGACGGAAAGATTAGGCGGCTGTTGTTGAATCGGCTGATTAGGAGATCCAGCGCCACATTGTAATTGTTACTTGTTACCTCGAACGATTGTATAAGACGCGAAGCTTCATCAGTGAGGCGTGACCGTAGATACTGAAAAATTTCAACCTCTGTCAAATCTTTGTTTTTGTGCACAGGGATGGTGAGACGTTGTAGAAATCTAGCCACTGCGACTGCTTTCCACCGAATTTAGTTAACTGCAATTTTGGTAGATTGATGCGATGTGTCGGTAAGGTCGAGGATGGTGGTTTCGGCTCCGATGTAAGTCTCTTCGAAAGTCATACGGTGAATTTCAGCTAGCTGAGATTCATCCATCTCTTCCAACTGTGATTGAAGTGTATCGAAGGTTTTGTAGTGTTGCTCTACTAAATCTAACTTTGCCGTAAGTTGATTAAGCGAACACGAGTCACCTTCTATGATTCCTCGATGCAATGAGCGCAAACGTGTTACAAGATTTTCGCTTTGCTGAATTCTTATTCGAAGTCCTCGCGGTTTGATTGTTTCTTCGCTCCCTGAATCGCTGGCGTTAGATGGAGCCACGGAGGCGCCATCATCCAGTGGGATGGACTGTATTTCCATTTTGGTGATTTAATTTTTTATTTTTATTTTTTTTGCTTTATTTAAAATTCAAATTACAAATTTAATCCTCGAGAGCTTTTTCTACAATTGTTTGGCGACAAAAAAAAATGAGCAAACAATTTTGCTTCAATAATAATTTTATTTTAGCAAATTAACTTCGTCACGATTAAAAATTGAATCAATTCTTAAAAAACTAAGACAAGGTTCAGGTAGGTAAGCTGTAAAAATTATTCATAGGAATTCTCCATGAAAAAGACTTGTTATTTCAAATTGACATAATACAAAATTTATACATCGGATGATTTCATGAGATGGCTAATTATAATATTATAGGTGCGAAAAGTATGATATGAAATTCTGCTTGTAAGTATGTAAGACCGTATGTAGGCACATATGTTTGTATCCATAGCAGCAAGTATGTATCTATGCTTGTGATGTATGCTGCGGCGACTAAGCGATGACGAATGTGGAAGGCTAGCAATAATCCTCTCCAACGAAGAAATTGGTAAATACTAGCGACAAAAACAAACGCGACGATAATGTGGTAGTATATGCAAAGTGAGGGAGTAAATGCAGTCTCAATAATAGCGACGACTGAGTGGAAAGGCAGGTGCGGCGACGATAAATTAGTAGCGAGGGGAGCGAACAATGGATTTGATGGTGAATAAGGACAAAACGATGTACCTGCTGTTATCGAGCAAAAAGTAAGCGCATATGCGCCTTGGCAACCACGCTACTGTTGGCAGCCATAATTACGAAATAGTAAGAGACTTCGTTTATTTGGGAACCAGCATCAACACTAGCAACAACATCAGGTCTGAAATCCAGTGAAGAATCAGTCTTGCCAATAAATGCTACTTTGGACTAGGTAGGCAATTTAAAAGTAAAGTCCTCTCTCGGCAAGCGAAAATCATACTCTACAAGTAACTTATCGTTCCCGTCCTGCTATATGGTGCAGAAGCATGGACCACCACATCATCAGATGAAACGGCTCTGGGAGTGTTCGAGAGAAAAGTTCTTCGAATGATTTATGGACCTCTACGCGTTGGCGATGGGGATTACCAAAGAAGATTTAACGACTAGCTGTACGAGCTATACGCAGACATCAACATAGTCCACCGAATTAAAACTCAGCGGCTGCGCTGGCTTGGCCATGTTATGCGAATGAAAGGTGACGCTCCAAGAAAGTTTTTCTATCGGAACCCGCCTATGGAAGCAGAGGTAGGGCAGCCCCCACTCCGATGGAAGGACCAGGTGGTAAACGATTTAAACTCCCTTTGTTGTGACCAATTGGCGCCGGTTGGCAGAGAGAAGGAGCGACTGGTGCGCCTTTTTGGACGGCCATAACCGTTTAAACGGTTAAGCGCCAATTAAGTAAGTAAGTAAATTCATTCTGGATAGCTAAGGTTTTAACCTGTTACAGTATTCATATCGAGTTGAGCGAGAATGACGCGCGTATCCATAGGTATAGTGCGTTCCTCGTCCGCTAGCTACGGGTATTTTTCTTTAAATACTGAATTCGTCGGGCCATTCCTGGCATACAGGTGCGACGCCTTTGTGGATATCACTGAGGACCTGCTTGTTGTTTTTTTTTTTTGCTTCATACCCAGGTGCCATATTTCCTCATAATGCTTACGAAGATTACTCCTTAAGTCCCTGGGAGGTGCAGCCGCATCAATCAGGTGTCTGTTGGGATTCCCAGGTGTCTGGGTATTCAACAAAAATTGTTTGTTCAGTATTTAATTTATCTCCCTAATGGGGAGTACTCTCGCCTCATTTTCTAAGTTGTGTTCTAGGGACATAAGAAAACAGCCCGTTCTGAAGGCAGTATTTTGGCAGGCCTGTATTTTCTTCCAGTGAGTAACCTTTAGGCTTAGCGACCATATTGGGGACGCGTACTATGCAAACGGTAGGACAATTGCTTTGTGAGTCGCAGACCTGTAAATTACTGAGTACATACTTGTACTAGTAGCAAATAAGTACAAGTACTCAAGTACTTCAAACATAAGTACAAATTATAAGTACTACAGTACTTGTACTTCAAATCCGAAAGTACAAGTAGATATACTTACGAAATACTTGCAAATACACGAAAGTATCTTTTCTAATAAAATATGTCAGTTTGATTTATAAATGGAAAATGAAAATGTACAACATCTGTTATAAAATTTTTATTGAATATGAGTAAGATTCATATTAGAAAGCAAAAAGAAGTAAAACAACATATTAAATAAGTATAAATTGTACAACAGCTAACAATATTAAGGTAGTTTTTTGTTTGCCTTCATTAGTACTAGCTTTTCAAACGAAAAGTTCGTCATTGATTGCCTTCTAGGACTATAAGCAATGCCTGCTAAGAAAATAAACGCTCTACTGGGGCGGAGGAAGCTAAGAGCATATTCATATTGAGTGATAGGTCCTTCATAAGAGGATAAATCTGAAGCGTATTGAAATCTGTTGACGTATCATTAAGATACCTGTCAAACTCTCCTTCAACCATCTTGTCAAAGTTAGGTCATCGTAAGGGTGCTGGTTGAACATGGCTTATTTCTTCGAATAGCTCATCTATTTAAAAAAAAATTAGGATTGGTTGGTTGGAGAGACGAGTCCCAATTGACTCCAATTAGCGCTCATGCGCCGTTTTGATATCACACACTCGTGAGTTAACCAATGAAATGATGTTGTAAGAAGACTAATAAACATTTTCACGCGCCCCTGGGAAATCCCGTCCCCCTATATGCATCCCGGGGAATTTATAAATTTGAGAAGCTCTCCCGGCCTAACAACTTTCGAAAAAGGGCTTTCCAAGAATCTTTATTCTGCTTCGACAGTGTGCTGGGCATACGCATAGCAGATGCTCAACCGTTTCCTCCGCCTCCGGACGCTTGCAGCTGCGACAGGAAGTATTGTGTTCTAGTCCCATCCGTGGCGCATGTACCACAATTGTCCAATTCCCCTTAAGCACCCCAACTACTCTGGATATATCCCTTCTGTTCATCTTAAGGACAGGTATAGATCGTTTTTCGTTATATAATGGCCACATGCTCTTGGAAACTCTACAGGTACGCAACCGATTCCACCTATTGTTGGCCTCACTCAATCAGTGCTTGGAGATGCGACCCTTGATAAGTCCCAGGGGTGCAAGGACCTCCTTCGCTCCTGAGACATCAAGAGCAGCTCCACGCCGTGCCAGCTCATCCGCCATTTCTACCCTGCATGTTTATATGATCCGGTACCAATATCATGGTAACGATCTGCCGGCTCGCCAGAATCATGGTGCTCGCCCTACACTGCCCATCCAGGTTTGATGATACCGCCTCTAACCCGAGGGCCCAAGAGCCGCCTGGCTATCGTAGAAAATGGCTACGCTGTTACCGTTAACATTGATATCCATTAACGCTTTACACGCCTTTTGGATAGCGAAAATCTCGATTTGAAACACGCTCGCCGAGTCGGGAAACCTCATACATGAGGACGTGTACGGGACAGTTGCAAATACTCCCGCTCCCACTCCGCAAACCATTTTAGATCCGTCCGTGAAAACCGAGATGTCGGATCTCTGAGTGATCCCCCCATATTTCAAATCTTTCCTTGTGGGGAAGAGAATTGTGTAGTTTGTGTCCAAGACTGTCCTTGGACATATGTAGTCCGTTTTTGACAAGATGCGGGAGTCGTTAATATGGAGCAGCATACGGCCGTGCCCGTATGTACGCTCCCTCCAAAGGCCCAACTCCCGAAGCCTTAGGATCCGCTGAGATGCCGTTTCCTTGATAAAGAGATCTACCCGTGGAACATTGCATATCACGTTTAAAGCTTCCGAGGGGCATGACCTAATTGCCCCCGTGCTCGCTCCACAGGCAGATCGTTGAACTTTCCCTAGCATGTTGATTATGTATTTCACCTCTACCGCCTTCCACCATACGAGTGCCCCATATGTCAGAATTTGTCGAATAACTGCCTTATATATCCATGACATGAAGTCTGGCCTCAGATTCCACTTCTTACCTAACATTCATTCCCAGGCATACCTTGCCCCGTAGGCTCGTTTGACTCTGTGCTCTGTGTTAAGCCTTCAGTCCAGCTTTGGTGTTAAAAAGGCTCCTAGTTATTTGGCCCCATCAGAAATAATCAACTCCTGGCAATCAAGAGTCGGAAGATTAAAACAAAGTGAGGGTTAATAAAGACATCATTTTCATAAATGCATACAAAGGTGAAGAATAAGGTATTAATACCTGGAGTCATCATTTCTTTGTGCATCGGTTGGCTTGGCATTTCCAAGTTCGATCTCCATGTGTGTTCTTGCAATTCGTCACGCTTCAGTGACAACAATTTTGTACATATCTTCGGGGAAAATGTAGTAATTTATATAGCTTTTAAGGCTTGTAGCCGTACAACAATTTCGTTACGTGGGAAGAGGTTTGATGACAGAGTGATGAGCTTCACCTCTCTGAACTATGGAAAGGGAATCATTCCAACAAATATTGAAAGGAACTTCGATAAAGGTGATGAGACATTCCAAATTAATGACTAAATTCGCGAACGATTTACAAAAATTTTAAGTATCATAAAAGATATCGTATTTATGGAAAATACCGTTTCGATCAGTAGTTGAGCTGATTGCACTGGATCACAAATTCCAATTTTCTTTTTCTGCACCAAAGACGCCAATATGAAATTCTTGATTCCGAAAATCAAGGTTATTTTTAATTCTATGGTGACGTTTTTGAGATATTTACGAATTACCGTTTTTTCAAAAAAAAAAAAAAAAAAAAAAAAAATGGGTCCACTTAATCATATATATCTTAAGAACGGATTGACTAATTCCAGACCGGGTTGAAGATATAAAAAAATTTGCTATAAACTGTGCATACAATACTTTTTGTTAGGCCGCGCAGATTCAAAGATAACGAACAATCATTACGGAGTTTTTTAATTTTTTTGTAAAAATATAAAAAAAATTGTACATTGCGAGGAAGAATTTCGAAAACTTTTTGTATTTTTTGCAGATTTTTTTCTTAGTTCTGTTTTATTACAAAAAAATAAGCTTTCATTCAAGAAAATCGATGGACTAATATAAAAGTTATAAGCATTCAAGTAAATATATCCATTTAATTTAAGTATTAAATGGATATACTACTGGTACATATATGTTAGTATTTGTATATCAGTTAGTTAGCAGGTAGATTTTCGAAGGGTTATTAGACACAAAAAACTGTTAGTGTCGTTTTCTCAAATCCAGGTACATTTCAATCAAGAGCATATTTTTAAGGCAGGTAGTGTTTTCTTTGTAGAACTAGGGAACCTTTTTGTCTAGGAAGGCTTGAATTTTTACTTGATCTAAGTATAAATAATAGTACATGCGCCTTGTTCCTTCATAATATCTGCAAGGCTCGCCGGATACTGTTCAGTTTATAATTGCAGTTTATAACCCGTCATTTACTTAAAAACTGAAAACGAAAGAAACTCTTTGTCACAAGCACAACTCAATATTTGGATAAGGGATGTCAAAGGGAAAGGCAGAACTACATGCCTCTCGTATGCAACAATTTAAATTTGTTTCATCCGATATTAAGGTATTATAGAACTCGTAACGAACAATTTTCCAAGTATTATACGAAGGAGGACAGTGTTTGTTACTGCAAAGACATTGCTGGTCTATTCAAACAGTTTGGTGAACCATATGATTCAAAAGAGTGGCGATTGTTTATAGACGGCAATAAATTAAGTTTAAAGTCCGTATTATTTTTTATTATTAAGTTTAAAGGCCGTACTATTGTGTTCTCAGTTAACTTTAAAACCTATTTGCCCGATTAACAAAAAATGTTTATGAAAACTCTTTAATTTACATGAGAATATATAGCCCTAAATCTGAATTCATCGTCCAGTTCCGAACAAACAAGAACGAGAAAAATGTAAACAAAAAATTTGTTCTGAATTGAAAGTAGAGCTTACGATTTCTCGAACATGTTCCAGAAGATATTTCTCGCCAATCTCGCCTTCTCGCGAGATTCTAGAATCTCGAATTACTCGTAAAGCTCGCGAGATTCTCGAACCTAGAATTACTCGTAAGGCTCGCAAGCTTCTCGGCATTCAACTTAATCAATTCGTTGGCTGTTTTACATACATATATAGGGCTTACAATTTCTGTTGGAGCACAAGCCAAAATGTCCTGAAAACCACAAGTAAAAAAACCCGAAATGTATTGAATATTGCCAATGCAGTGACTGAATTGAAAGTGCATTCGAGGTTCGAGAATCTCGCCAGCCTTACAAGTAATTCGAGATTCGTGATTCGAGAATCTCGCCAGCCTTACGAGTAATTCGAAAACCTCGCGAGAAGCCGTGTTCTTGATGTCTCGTTGAAAAATAAATTATTGCTAACAAAATTATATGCATGGTATAAATATTACAAGGTAAAACCGGTGAGAGCCGAAATGATGTTTAAAAAAAATTTAAAACTCTCAATTCTCTCATATTTTAATTTTTTTATTTTGGTTTTGTTTTCATAACAAAAATATAACAAACTGTAATATATTTGGTAATTCTATACAACAGCATGACACTATTAATACACCTCCAAAAATTTCAAGAGGGGTATCACAAGACGCGTTTTGGATCCAGGATCGCGAATCCGAAAGCGGAGGTAAAAAATTTTGGGTCTGTCAAGAGATATTTGCAAATAAAATTTTGAAAATTTTCATGTGGTTGTTGTAATTTTAATGATTTTGTGGTACTCACAAAACAAATTGTGAACATAAGTATTTTCCGCGGATATAGTTTTGGTCTCCAAACCGGTTTTGGACCCACCCAAGGGCCGCAGGCCGCCAAGCAGAAAGGTATTCTGCGCAAAAATACTATGGATCGCATCCTCGGTTTCGGAGTACTCCGGGGTCATTTTTCCGTTTTTCGTTAATATCTTTTGAACGATCTAAAATTTTTATTTTCCGCGTGTGGATTATTGTTGTCCAGGTCAATACGAGTCTTACGACACCTCTCTCGGTATTTTTGGACGCGTATTACCAGTGTCATGCTGTCGTATAAAATTACCATATATTTTTGCGTTCTAACATTAACAAACCAAACCGAATTTTTTATTGGCGGAAATAATTTTTTTGGTGGGAAAGAAATCTCAACGGTCAACCACATTCCAGAGTTTTCAATTCAAGAATTGTATTGTGGTTTCCCGCAAAAGGTATTCGTTTTCTACGAACTGGCTTACCTAAATATATGTTTTGTGCCAACCCAAAAATTTATTTGCTAATTCGGACGAGCTTTTGATGCCAAGGTAATGCCGAGGGACAATCAGTACCATTTATATACATTTTCTTAAATATTTTCGATGATAGGCCAACATACTAGCTCTACACCACGGCGGCAAACTTTGACCGTTCGGCCGTCGTTTGTGGGCAAGTTATGGGAAGATCTCCACTGGTGTCGAAGAAGCAGGTGGGGGAAGACTTTGATCTCTCTTGTTGCCCCCTGTTGGCGTCAGTTATCGCGATTCAGGGTTAGATGGAGTGACTTGTTACGCAACGACCAGCATCTCTTAAGCGGTTAAGCGTCAATTAAAAAATTGATCTTCCAACCGGACCAAAACAAACCAAAGAATACATCCAAGATCATTTTTTCCGCGGTAGCGAAGCCACTTGAGACTGATGATCTCTTATAAAGTGAAGTTCCAGTATATTTAAGGGATAAAGACGTATCAACCAAGTGAAGAAGGATGAACGAAAAATCAATAGAGGTGGTCTCCAACATTCGCTTCTTAATTAGAAGACGGTAAGAAGTAAGGCCTTTTCTTTTGTCCCTTTGCAAAAATAGGACGTGTTGAGGCATCCATTATATTGGTAACTAATTTCTTTGCCATATACATAAAAACCGATTTCAAAACTTTTCGAAATATTTTTTCACTTATTTTATAAGCATTTTATTTTTTTGGGACCTAAAAAAAGTTAAAAATCGTCAAGCCGAACATTTTTTGTGTGTTTACTTTGGTTTGGCATTCCCACAAAGTTTAAGAGAGTGATTTTAAATTTTTTTAAAAATTAAAAAACCATTATGGCCGCCAAGAAGAGTAAATAGTTTTACCTGGTAATATTTATACCATGATTATATGTATAATAAACTAGCAGATCCGGAAGACGTTGTTCTGCCCTAAATTTGGTCTAACTGCATACATTTTAATAAGCTTTTTCCGTCTAACTCTGCCCTCGCCCCTCTACACTTTTTCCTAATCTTTGTATTCATTCCTCCCTCCATATTTTTCGCTTCATCTATCTCCATCTTCGTCACATTTTATCTCTTTCGCAGTCTCCATCTCTCTTTTCTCTTCTCTCAAGTTTTTCTCATTCTTCTTAATATCTTATTACGAGTCCCAGAGGTTGGTATTTATTTTGTTCCAGTCCCATTCCGAGTCTCAATCCCAGTCCCAGTCCCACTCCGAGTCTCAGTCTCAGGCCCAGTCCTAGTCCGAATCACAGTCCCAGTCCGTCTCTGGTCTACTTCGCGGGAAAAAGCATCGTAAATACTAATATAGGCAAATTTATATGCCAAATATCAGGCAAATCGAATAGGACGTATGTAAATAGGTATGTGGCTATTATTAATTCATTTCTTTATTTCGGCTTGGCACGCATATTTATCAGTTTTGCCAGGTTGATGCGACTAAATTGAATATCACAATGAAAATTACTTTAAAGCACTCAGCAACAGCTTTCATTTCATATTCATAATACACACACATTCTAGGGGTATCCGGGTCCATGTTTTGGCCTATATCTCGAAACCCTATTAACAAAGCGGTGTAAAACTTTCTCTGTACTAAAGCACATATTAACAGCTTCAATTTGATACCCATAATGTAAAAACACATTCCAGGTGTATCCGAGTCCACGTTTTGGCCTATATCTCGAGACCCTAGTCACCCAGCGGCATGAAACTTACTCTGTACTAAAGCACACATCAACAGCTTCAATTTGATATCCATAATTTAAAAACAGATCCTAGTGTTACCCTGATGCACGTTTTGGCCTATATCTCGCGACCCTAGTCACCAATAGGTATGAAACTAAAGCACTCATCAGCAGCTTTCATTTGATATCCACATTGTATAAACACATTCTAGGGGTGAATGGGTCCCTGTTTTGGCCTATATCTCGAGACCCTAGTCACCAATAGGTATGAAAACTACCCTGCACTACACCACTCATCAACAGCTTTCATTTGATATCCATATTGTATAAACATATTCTAGGGGGGCCCGGGTCCACGTTTTGGCCTATATCTCGAGACCCTAGTCACCCAGGGGTACGAAAAATACCCAGTAACAAAGTACTCATAAACAGCTTCCATTTGATACCCATACTGTACGAACACATCCGAGGATTACCCAGGTCCACGTTTTGATCAAGACCCTAGCCAGAACGGGATAAAAAGTATCATATATCCGTTCACTGGTTCTAAGCTACCTCTTTGCCAATTTTCAGCCAAATCGGTTCATCCGTTCTTGAGTTATGCGTAGTGTAACTAACACCACTTTCTTTTATATATAGACTAGCTTTATCCGGCGTACGTTGTAACGCCTGAGATCGAATGAATGTGATCGCTATTTAAAATGAACGATATCGGACTATAACCACGCCCATTTTTTCGATATCGAAAATTTTGAAAAACCGAAAAAATGCGATAATTCATTGCCAATGGCGGATAAAGCGATGAAACTTGGTAGATGGGTTGACGTTATGACGCAGAATAGAAAATTAGTAAGATTTTGGACAACGGGCGTGGCACCGCCCACTTTTACAAGAAGGTAATTTAAAAGTTTTGCAAGCTGTAATTTGGCAGTCGTTGAAGATATCATGATGAAATTTGGCAGGAACGTTACTACTGTTACTAAATATGTGCTAAATAAAAATTAGAAAAATTGGATGAAGAACACGCCCACTTTTTAAAAAAATTTTTTTTTAATTCAAATTTTAACAAAAAAATTTAATATCTTTACTGTATATTAGTAAATTAAGTCAAAATTCAACTCCAGTAATGATATGATGCAACAAAATACAAAAATAAAAGAAAATTTCAAAATGGGCGTGGCTTCGCCCATTTTCATTTAGTTTGTCTAGAATACTTTTAATGCCATAAGTCGAACAAAAATTTACCAATCCTTCTTAAATTTGGTAGGTGAATAGATTCTATGAAGGTAACTGTTTTCTGTGAAAATGGGCGAAATCGGTAAAAGCCACGTCCAGTCTTTACACAGTCCACCGTCTGGCCTTCCTCTCGGCCGTTAAAACAATAACTTGAGCAAACACCGATATATCTTTACTAAACTTAGTCCACGTACTTATCTGAACTCACTTTATCTTGGTATAAAAAATGGCCGAAATCCGACCATAACCACGCCCACTTTATCGATATCGAAAATTACGAAAAATGAAAAAAATGCCATAATTCTATACCAAATACGGAAAAAGGGATGAAACATGGTAATTGGATTGGTTTATTGACGCAAAATATAACTTTGGAAAAAACTTTCTAAAATGGGTGTGACAACTACCATATTAAGTAGAAGAAAATGAAAAAAGTTCTACAAGGCGAAATCAACAGCGTTTGGAATCTTGGCAGGAATACTGTTAGTGGTATTGCATATATAAATAAATTAGCAGTACCCGACAGATGATTTTCTGGATCACCTGGTCTACATTTTGGTCGATATCGCGAAAACGCCTTCACATATACATCTAAGGGCCACTCGCTTTTAAAACCCTCATTAATACCTTTAATTTGATATCCATATCGTACAAACACATTCTAGAGTCACCCCTGGCCCACCCTAATGGCGATATCTCGAAAAGGCGTCCACCTATAAACCTAATGCCCACTCCCTCTTAAAATGCTCAGTAACACCTTTCGTTATTTACCCATATCGTACAAACATTCTAGAGTCACCCCTGGCCCACCCTAATGGCGATATCTCAAAAAGGCGTCCACCTATAGACCTAATGCCCACTCCCTCTTAAAATGCTCAGTAACACCTTTCGTTTGATACCCATATCGTACAAACATTCTAGAGTCACCCCTGGCCCACCCTAATGGCGATATCTCGAAAAGGCGTCCACCTATAGACCTAATGCCCACTCCCTCCTAAAATGCTCAGTAACACCTTTCGTTTGATACCCATATCGTACAAACATTCTAGAGTCACCCCTGGCCCACCCTAATGGCGATATCTCGAAAAGGTGTCCACCTATAGACCTAATGCCTACTCCCTCTTAAAATGCTCAGTAACACCTTTCGTTTGATACCCATATCGTACAAACATTCTAGAGTCACCCCTGGCCCACCCTAATGGCGATATATCGAAAAGGCGTCCACCTATAAACCTAATGCCCACTCCCTCTTAAAATGCTCAGTAACACCTTTCGTTTGATACCCATATCGTACAAACATTCTAGAGTCACCCCTGGCCCACCCTAATGGCGATATCTCGAAAAGGCGTCCACCTATAGACCTAATGCCCACTGCCTCTTAAAATGCTCAGTAACACCTTTCGTTTGATACCCATATCGTACAAACACATTCTAGAGTCACCCCTGGCCCACCCTAATGTCGATATCTCGAAAAGGCGTCCACCCACAGACCTAATGCCCACTCCCTCTTAAAATGCTCAGTAACACCTTTCGTTTGATACCCATATCGTACAAACATCCTAGAATCACCCCTGGCCCACCCTAATCGCGATATCTCGAAAAGGCGTCCACGTATAGACCTAATGCCCACTCCCTCTTAAAATGCTCAGTAACACCTTTCGTTTGATACCCATATCGTACAAACACATTCTAGAGTCACCCCTAGCCCTCCCTAATGGCGATATCTCGAAAAGGCATCCACCCATAGACCTAATGCCCACTCCCTCTTAAAATACTCAGTAACACCTTTCGTTTGATACCCATATCGTACAAACACATTCTAGAGTCACCCCTGGCCCTCCCTAATGGCGATATCTCGAAAAGGCATCCACCCATAGACCTAATGCCCACTCCCTCTTAAAATGCTCAGTAACACCTTTCGTTTGATACCCATATCATACAAACATTCTAGAATCATCCCCGGGCCCACCCTAATGGCGATATCTCGAAAAGGCGTCCACCTATAGACCTAATACCCACTCCCTCTTAAAATGCTCAGTAACACCTTTCGTTTGATACCCATATCGTACAAACACATTGTAGAGTCACCCCTGGCCCTCCCTAATGGCGATATCTCGAAAAGGCGTCCACCTATAGACATAATGCCCACTGCCTCTTAAAATGCTCAGTAACACCTTTCGTTTGATACCCATATCGTACAAACACATTGTAGAGTCACCCCTGGCCCACCCTAATGTCGATATCTCGAAAGGGCGTCCACCCATAGACCTAATGCCCACTCCCTCTTATAATGCTCAGTAACACCTTTCGTTTGATACCCATATCGTACAAACATTCTAGAAT
Source organism: Eurosta solidaginis (assembly GCF_040869045.1). NCBI lineage: Eukaryota > Metazoa > Arthropoda > Insecta > Diptera > Tephritidae > Eurosta > Eurosta solidaginis. The sequence continues at coordinate 231,712,946 of NC_090319.1, read as the reverse complement.
CACCCCTGGCCCACCCTAATGGCGATATCTCGAAAAGGCGTCCACCTATAGACCTAAAGCGCACTCCCTCTTAAAATGCTCAGTAACACCTTTCGTTTGATACCCATATTGTACAAACACATTCTAGAGTCACCCCTGGTCCACCTTTATGGCGATATCTCGAAAAGGCTTCCACCTATAGAACTAAGGATTAATCCCTTTTAAAATACTCATTACCACCTTTCATTTGATACCCATATCGTACAAACATTCTAGAGTCGCCCCTGGCCCACCGTAATGGCGATATCTCGAAAGCGCGTCCACCTATAGACCTAATGCCCACTCCCTCTTAAAATGCTCAGTAACACCTTTCGTTTGATACCCATATCGTACAAACATTCTAGAATCACCCCTGGCCCACCCTAATGGCGATATCTCGAAAAGGCGTCCACCTATAGAACTAAGGCCCACTCCACTACAAACACATTCCAGGGTTACCCTAGGTTCATTTTCCTACATGGTGATTTTCCTTATTTTGTCTCCATAGCTCTCAACTGAGTATGTAATGTTCGGTTACACCCGAACTTAGCCTTCCTTACTTGTTTCTGTTTTGTTTGTTGGTAATTTAGTTTATTGTTCTGTAAATTGAATCGAATTATGTACGCATATTTGGTGAAATTTTCATTTAAACCATTTTATTATTGTATCTTATTGTAATATAAGTGGGTACACAATATTTTTGGTTTTTTCGTTCAGTGCAAAGATAAACAAATTTTTTGGCATTCCAACTCTAGAGCAAGCAACCTAAGCATGATTGGTGGCCATGGGAAAACCACGGACTCTGTAAATGTAATCCTGCAACAGTAAGCGATTGTCCTTCGTTGCTTCGATTACATTCGGCATTAATTTCTTAGCGCAAAGTCTGGTTCCATTGCACAATTTTGGTGGGTTTAAATTTCGAAGAAGCATGATTGGTGGTTCTAAAGAGTTTAGAAATTCAATTGGATAATTCACAATTTGATTTTCATCTGTAACTGTGTCGATAGATTTATATTTCGTCACTTCTTCAGGAATTTGGTTTTGAATGCGATCATTGATTTTGTTAACATGATCATTTTTGAACCTAAGATTGCTTGTTCGCATAGCCAAAAAAAATTTCAAATTAAAGCTCTTAATTCTGAAATATGAAAAACCTTCGTCTTGATCGAAGAAACCTACAGCCAAAATTTGGTGATGATTGAAGAGTGGGAACTACGTTTCCATAGGGAACACACAGATACACAGAATTTGATTTCGATATATATAGATGTAGATAGACTGAAGCTAACAAATTTTTTTAACGGCGGCAGATTACTAAATCTCCAAAAGGAATAAAAGCCAAACTCAACAATGCAGTCAAACTTTAGGTGTTAAAATAATCTAAGTTTGTACGGCAGCCATAGTTCTGAAAAACCTCATTTGTAGGGAAGGTGCCACGCCCCTTTTTTCCCAACTCCACATTTTACTTGAGGTGTTAGGACTTAACCTCATATAGTTCCTTACCATTTTCATTATCCTACCATTACCACATCCAGAGATATGCAGTATGATATATTCCATTTGTATGGGAGGTGCCACGCCCCCTTTTTCCTAATTCCACATTCTCTTGGTGGTGTTAGGGATTCACTTCATATAACTCCTTACTGAATTTCAATGTTCTGGCATGCATACATTCAGAGTTATGAGTACCAAAGATTGCATTCGTATGGGAGGTGCCACGCCCCTTTTATATATATCGAAATTACTTTTAGCCAAAAACATTATAGTTGATCGAAATTGAAGTGTCGGAAATATGTTTCCATACCGAACACACATACAGAATTCGATTATATATATATATAGATAAACACTGTCTAGGGGTACACGGGCCCACGTTTTGGCCTATATCTCGAGACCCTAGTCACATAGGGGTACGAAAAATACCCCGTATTAAAGGCTCATAAATAGCCTCAATTTGGTACTCATATTCTACAAACACATCCCAGGATTGCCTATATCCGTCTCCTGGTTTTAAGCTACCTTTCCACCTATTTTCATGTAAATCGGTTCATCCGTTCTTGTGTTATAAATAGTGTAACTAATACCACTTTCTTTTATATACATATTATAGAGTTATCCTGGTCCAAATTTTGGTCGATATCTCGCAAACTATGATGGATATTGAACGGAAATCAACTCATTAAAACCCTCGTCCATACCTATCGTTTGATACCCATATCGCATGACCGCATTTTAGGGTTACCCTGGTCCACATTTTGGTCGATATATCTAAAACGTTTTTAAATCTTTGGAATCTTTTTAGCCTATAACCATGTCGAGCCACCACCAAATCTATGGTCAAAATTTCATTTCAATCGGTTCAGCCGTTCTCGAGCTTTGCGGTCCAGAAAAAGAGCTTCCAAAATATATATTAAATTTTTCTAAAAAAAATCATAACTCAAGAATGGCTAAACCGATTTGGGATTTCAAAAAACAACTAACCATCATCTCTCCTTCCTGTATCTTTCCTACAAATTTCAATGCAATCTGTCGAGCCGTTCTCGAGTTATGGAGTGAAAATCAAAATGTACACTTCTTTTTATATATATAGATATGTTTTGAGTTAAAAATCATTCAAGAAATATAATCAACAAAAAAGTTACAATTAAAAAAAATCAAGCGTATAAATACTGTCCATGCAGCGATTAAGTAAGAATGTCGAGAAGCCCGCGAGATTTACGAGTACTTCGAGACACGAGAATCTCGTGAGGAGTCGAGTTCTCGGCTCTCGAAAATCTCGCTTGTGTTCGAGAAGAAATGGTAAGCTCTAATTGAAAGATAAATCCAGCCTAAGAAAATGATATACTAATGTGTCACTTATGTATTTATCTAATATACTTTTTTATTTTCTTTCCGTAGTAAATATGTCTTTAAAAATTCATTTTCTTTACTCCCATTTAAATTTTTTCGCGCAAACTCTTGGCGACGAAAGTGACGAGCATGGCGAAAGGTTTCACCAGCAAATGAAAATAATTGAAAGTCGGTATCAAGGATTCTGAGATGTCGCTATGATGGGTCACTACTGTTGGTTTCTCATAAGAGAAACCGATCCTAATCTAAATATGCGTCAAAACAAGACACATAACTTTTTCAATTATAAAATAAGATCATAGAGTTAAGACAGAATCATATGTACATATGCTACTATTTGTAGGGTACTTAAGTTTTACTATATGGATATATTTATTTGAATGCTTATAACTTTTGTATTGGTACATCGAATTTGTTGAGTGAAAGCTAATTTTTTTGGTAATAAAACAGAGCTTAGAGAGAAAGAAAAAATCTGCAAAAAAATAAAAAGTTTTCGAGATCCTTCCTCGAAAAGTACAAATTTTTTTTATATTTTTACAAAAAAAAATTGAAAAAATTCGTTGATTGTTCGTTATCTCTGAATCTGCAGGGCCTAGCAGAAAGTGTTGTATGCATAGTTTATAGCAAATTTATAGTTATAGCAAAGCTTCAAACCGTTTTAGAATTGTTCAATTTGTTCTTAATATATATGATTAAGTGGACCCAATTTTTTTTTTTTTTTTTTTAACGGTGATTCGTAAATATCTCAAAAACGTTACCATAGAATTAAAAATAACCTTGATTTTCGGAATCAGGGGGCGATTTTACATAGGAATTTCATAATGGCGTCTCTGGTGCATTTTGGCTGTAAACCAGTGTTGTTAAAAAATATTAGTTGATCCGCTTCAAAACCGCTCAATAATACTTGTCAAAGTACTTCGAAAGTAGTTTACTGTGCTCTCCAAAACGTAGATGCTGATCGGACGTCACACACAAGATTTTTGGGTGTAAGACAGTCGGTAGCGTAATTCCATCGACGTGCATGTTCAATATGGTCGTGTCCATGTTGTAAATAAGGTCGCCGATGATTTGGTCGGTGACAATGTCAGGTTTCGCGAGGCGAAGAACTGGAGATATCAGGGACATTGCTATTTATTTTATTACAAAGCTCATCGATGTGTGGGCCTGGGGCTATGGCCATTATTGTGCAGTCATCGGCGTAGGAAACGAAAGTGACTTCTTCTGGTGGTGAAGGTAGCTTCGATATGTAGAATTTAAACAGAAGTGGGGATAGGACACCACCCTGTGGTACCCCTTATTTAAGTCTTCTGGGTTTAGATGTTATGTTCCTGAATTGCACTGATGCTTGCCGACCAGACAGATAATGTGCGGTCCACCTTTTGATACTTGGGGGATTGGAGGATCCTTCCAGGTCTTGCGGTAATGTGCCGTGGTTGACCGTATCAAAAGCTTTTAACAGGTCTAACGCAACGAGTATTGTCCTATGGTGGCGGTTTTGTTGTTTGTTATTGGCGTTTAGCGCGGTGGTAGTGCTATGTAATTTCCAAAGCCATGCTGATGATTGGCAAGACTCAAATTATCATTGAAATAGGGAAGCAGAATGGCTTCAGGTATCTTGGCTACTGGCGATAGGAGAAGTATCGGTCGATAAGAATCTCCTATATTAGCTGGTTTCCCAGGCTTTATTAGCGGAACCACCTTCGCCATTTTCCATTTTTCGGGGATGACGAAGCTGGACAGGGACTGGTTGAAGACATGCGCTAGATGATTAAATCCCTCTTTGCCTAGTATTTTATGCATCGGCATGGCTATGTAGTCTGGGCCTACTGCTTTAGATGGTTTAGCATGAACGATGGCATCTTTAACCTCTTTGGCGGTGATGGTAATTGGGGACGCGCTGTATTTATGCTTGTGTGCGTGTCTGTTGGCCCGCCTTATGAATTTGTCAACCGTAGAAGGCATAACATATTGTCGGCAAAAAGCGCTCGTACCTTTTTTCGGATCCGCACTTTATATCCACTAGCAATCTGATACGTTCGTTTATATCCCTTATTTGGGATCGCCAGGGTCGTGCTGTCTTATAAGGTCACGTTCTCTAACTAGAGTTGCGGCCTCTGCATGAACAAAACGAGTCGAAGCGGATTCAATGATCTTGCGGAAAGCACGCTCCGCTTAACGGGCATCAGTCGGGATAGGAAGGGCAGCAAAGCGATTGTGAGTATAAGTTCTGTAATCCACCCACTTTCCTTTATTAAAATTGATGAAAGTGCGTTTTTCGGCGGTGAAGAAGTCGGCAGATCGCTCGAGCGGAAGGAGTATGGGTAGGTGGTCAGATGTCAATGTTACCATCGGTTGCCAGTTGACGCAGTTTACTAGACCTGCGCTCACGATAGATAAATCTGGCGAAATGTGACAGCTTCCTACCATACGAGCGGGGGCGCGTCCGTTTATCGTGCAGAACGTCGTTTCTTCCATTTGGCTTGCCAAAATCTCACCTCTGCTGTCTACCTGTAGGTTAGAATGCCATAGATCGTGGTGGGCATTGAAATCGCCTAAGATAATGCGATTATCACCAGTGAGTAGTGCGCTGATGTGGGGGCAGTATCCACTGGGGCATCAGGTGACAGGACGGATGTAGATATTGACGATTTCTAAATCTACATCGCCAGACCCGACAGATATGCCTTGACGTTCCATGAAACTGTCGTGGATGCCGATGTAGGGTGGGTGATAAACGCGAGACCGCCTCCATTTCCGCTCTCTTAATCTTTTCTGTGGACGTTATATTTAGAGCAGGTCTGCAAAGCAGATCTTGCTGTGAGTTTGGTATCTTGGATTGCAGCAATGCAGATGTTACGCCGCTTCATAAAATCAACTATCTCCGTGATATTCCCAGTTAACCCATTACAGTTTACCTGCAGTGCATTCTGAAGTACAACGGGGGAGACGTCGTCACTCTGGGTGGACAATTGCGTGGTGGCAACGGCGCGCACCCACGTATTTGTTATCGATTGTTTAAGGCAAAAAAAGGAAGAAAATAATAACACCAAAAAAGTTTCGTGTTAATAAAAAAAGGAATTCACAGTGTGTTTTTATTGAATGTATATAAATACAACAAGTGTTAAAGAAGATTTTAACAAATGTTGTGGAAAGTTAAAATATTAAATATATTTGTATTAAATTGACACTTACGTGAACGTGGATAACGTGTACCTTCGCTGGCTGATGGATTCAAAGAGGACGAGCCTCTTTGCGACATGTGCCGATGAAGCCACGATACAGCTCCTTCGTTGGGTTTCCCGGCAACAAAGTTGCTGTACCGCGGGCTCACAGCGGTAAAAATCTAAGATACATACGTACTACCATTCACACATGCCCGTGTGTATTAGTGATCACAAGCATATGTGGGTGGTAGTAAACGAAGGAAAATAACTAAAGAAAATTATGTTACGAGGGGGGAGATATATTCTATCCGCCTGAGGTACCTTAGATTTTGTTTTGTTGAATAAATTTTTTAATGTGTTAATTGGCTTGTGCGCTATTCTAACTTTTTCTTTATTATAACAATTCGAGTTTGCTAAGCGCTCTGATAAATTTGGTACATAACATAATGACTTGAAAATTTCAGGTTTTTGTGATTCCCGTTGACTAGCTTGTGATGTACATCTTTTAATTAGGGTATTTGTAATATTTTCAGGAAAATCTTGACTTTTTAATAATACTTTTGCTTCTTCTTTGATCTCTTTGATTTCATCAAAAAAAGTATCTCTAATATATTTTCGCGGAAGAATAAAAAACATTTGAAATAAAATTTAATTGAAATAAAAAATTAAGGGCCATAAGTAAATACTTATGCGCGCAAAGAAACGAAGAAAAAACGGATTGAGCACGCATCCATGCGATGTGGCTGGTGCTTTAGCGCTTTTGGTACGTTTTATAATTTGATTTGTGTCGGTAGATATCGCCGACGTATTTCTAAAATTTATTTTAGATTTGTGGTGAACTTTGATTTCACAACAAGTGGCTGGTTCATATCCGGCTCGAAGGACCATGGACAAATGTGGTGGCAACGGCACTCCCACGTATTTGTTATCGATTGTTTAAGGCGAAAAAAAAGAAGAAAATAAAAACACCAAAAAAGTTTCGTGTTAATAAAAAAAGAAATTCACAGTGTGTTTTTATTGAATGTATATAAATACAACAAGTGTTAAGGAAGATTTTAACAAATGTTGTGGAAAGTTAAAATATTAAATATATTTGTATTAAATTGACACTTACGTGAACGTGGGATAACGTGTACCTTTGATGGCTGCTGGATTCAAAGAGACGAGCCTCTTTGCGACATGAGCCGATGAGCCCACGATACAGCTCCTTCGTTGGGTTTCTCGGCAACAAAGTTGCTGTACCGCGGGCTCACAGCGGTAAAAATCTAAGATACATACGTACTACCACTCACATATGCCCGTGTGTATTAGTGATCACAAGCATATGTGGGTGGTAGTAAACGAAGGAAAATACCTAAAGAAAATTATGTTACGAGGGGGGGGGGGGGGGGGGAGATATATTTAGGCCTGCGGTCTAAACAGGGGGTAAGTGACGGGTGACTACGCCTGAGTAGAGGGAGGCCAGGACGTAAGTGCTGTTGTGGCCCTGGGTTTGGACGTCCCTGGGTAAACATTTGGGTGCCCGGTGTAATTTTATTTTCGGCCTGGCAGCATGGCGATGAAACCCCTCGGGGTTTGCCGTTGCTGAGACCAGAACATCTAGGAAAGTGGCACCGTCTAAGACTGAAACTGCATTGAGCAGATGTCGCAATCATATATATTTTGTGCTAGTAAATGGTCAAAAGGTGGTAGGGACTTAGATTTGCCTGCCCTGACCTACTCGAATGCTAGTGCCGGAAAGAGGGGGCTGAGAAAGACGGGGCATGGGCTCATTTACCGACTCTACTACGGCCGTATGAGCTGGTGACGCGCTGGGGCGGGAGCGCAGCGGGCTGCTGGCAAGGAGCCACAAAATATTTATAAAAGTTACGAGAACGTCGGGTTTTGGGGTCCAGCATAGAACATTCTGTCCGATGCAACCGTTTAGTCGTTAGCGAGACAGCTATGAACTGCGCATGGCTGTTGCACAAATGTTAAGATTCTCTGTGGAAAATGTTTTGATGGGCAATCGCAACCGCCAAATCTTGGAGAAAACCCGCAAAAAAGAATCGATACACATCACCTCTTCGTCGATTTTAAATCCGCCTCCGACAGGACGAAAAGGAGCTGTTTATACGCCGATATGTCCGAATTTGGTTTCCCCGCAAAACTTATACGGCTGCGCAAAATGACGTTGAGCAACACCTCCAGCTCAGCCAGAAATGGGAAGGAACTCTCCGATCCGTACGAAACTAAACGAGGTTTTAGACAGGGTGACCCCCTATCGTGCGATTTCTTTAATTTGGTGCTGGAGAAAACTATACTACCTGCAAAACTTAACCGCTCTGGAAAAATATTCCATAAAAGCGGATGGCATATGCTGATGACATTGATATCATCGGCCTAAACACCCGCGCCGTTAGTTCTACTTACTCCAAACTGGAAAAAGAAGCGGCAACGATGGGTTTGATGGTGAATGAGGACAAAACGAAGTACCTGCTGCAATCGAGCAAAGAGTAAGCCATAATTTCGAAATAGTAAAAGACTTCGTTTATTTGGGAACCAGCATCTACGCCTAGCAACAACATCAGCTGTGAAATCCAGCGAAGAATCAGTCTTGCCAATAAATTCTACATTCTACTTTGGACTAGGTAGGCAATTGAAAAGTAAAATCCTCTCTCGGCAAAGGAAAATCATACTCTACAAGTCACTTATCGTTCACGTCCTGTTATATGGTGCAGAAGCATGGACCATGACAACATCAGATAAAATGGCTCTGTTTGTGTTCGAGTGAAAAGTTGTTCGAAAGATTTATGGACCTCTACGCGTTGGCGAGTACCGGAGAATATTTAACGATGAGCTGTACGAGCTATACGCAGACATCAACATAGTCCAGCGAATTAAAACTCAGCGGCTGCGCTGGCTAGGCGATGTTACGCGAATGAAAGGTGACGCTCCGGGAAAGAAAGTGTTTCTCTCGGCACCTGCCTATGGAAGCCAAGGTAGAGGACGGCCCCCACTCCGCTAGAAGCACCAGGTGCAGAACGATTTAAGCTCGCTTTGTGTGGCCAATTGGCGCCGGTTGGTAGAGAGAACAAGCGACTGGCGCGCCTTGTTGGACGCCATAACCGTTTAAACGGTTAAGAGCCAATTAAGTAAGTAAGTTCATTCTGTATAGGCAACAGCTTAACCTGTTACAGTATCCAAATCGAAGTAGAGCAGGAGTGACGCGCGTATCCATAGGTATAGTGCGTTCCTCGTCCGCTAGCTCTGGGTATTTTTCTTTAAGTACTGGATTCGTCGGAAATTTCCTGGCATAAAACTCTGACGCCTTTGTGGATATCACTGAGGACCTGCTTGTGTTTTTTTGCTTCAAAAGGCTGTGTTCTCAGGTGTCATATTTCCTCATAATGCTTACGGAGATTACCCCTTAAGTCCCTGGGAGGTATAGCCGCATCAATCAGGTGTCTGTTTGTAACGAACCCCGTTAGTCGGGTTTATTGCTGGGGTATAACTCAGCGAATGGGTTCGCCTATACAATAAAAGATGTTAGTTAAACGTTGTAAAAAATGATGATTTATTTCAATCCTTCTGAAAATCTATATACATATGTATTAGAGATATACGCCGCCGATAAACGCCGCCGCCGCCGCCGATTGTCGAAAATATCGGCGCGCCGGCGGCGGCGGCGGCGTTCGGCGCGTTACTATGTTTACAACTCGTTTAAGACTGTCACCATTTATTGTTCATGTCGAAAATTGGTTCGATATGGTCGAAAGGGGTATCAACGGATGCGCATCACTGCCAGTTATAAGAATCCAATTGCGAAATTTAACTCTTTCCACCCATTCAAAAGTTATTTAAAAAACAGTCGTTTTCGATATCAGCTTAACACGGACTTTGCCAAGTTATTCACCAAGTTATTAAAACATAGCACTGAAAGAAACGTTATATAAAAAATTTAAAGGCCCACTTTGCATAATATTTTCAAAAAATTAGTAAAGAACAATGAGTTCAAATAAAATGACCCAAGTCGAACATGTTTTCAAATTGTCCTCATGTTTTTAAAAAAACATTTTGCCCGAAAAAAGGTGCAGATTAAAGAAAAAATCTATACCCCAAAATCTTTTAAATGGTTCAAGGGGTTTAAATACTTCTTTGAAACGATTCTCAGCCCAGACTTAAGTTGATGATATATGCACGTATGAGAAGGGTTTGAAAAATCACTTTTTACATATACATATTAACCAAGTGAGGCTTTGTCCTTCGCAGGAACACTCAAATTGGTGAAGCAAAAGCTTTCCCAAGACAGTCGAACAAATGACCGGGTGTTCTGCTACCCTAACGTAGTAGACAGTCGAACTAGGCTAAAAACTAAAGCTACGCGGTTATTTACAATGAATTGTTGTATAAAAAGGCATGAAAAATTACAGTTTGGACTGAGCCTAACATTAACATCTTTCAACTTAAAATCGGCCGACTTTCAATCTAAAATATCGTTTTGATTTAACAAATTTTGGTCCACATTTAAAAAAAATTATCCACGGTCTTTGTAAAATTTATTATGTAGGATTATACTATTTTCATCTATAAGTTACGCAATAATATCCACTTGGACTGCTTATGATTTCGAGGGCGGCAGACTTGGCCGAATGTTTTAAGGTGTTTCTCTGGTAGTGCTAGGTGTTTCTCTGGTAGGCGCGATAACCTCCGAGAGATTTTAGGCCAATTTGCGTCGTGCTCCTTTTAATTTTTCTTACAAATTGTTTTATGCCTACTCCGAACGGCATCTGATTTGTCCGGCTCGTGAACCCATGATCTTCGGTGTGGTATGAGGAGCACGCTACCATCACACCACCTCGGCAGCATAGCGAGACAAAAAAATCAGTTAGAAAGTCTTCGGTGTTACACCTATAACTTCTGTGCTGGCATGTGGTGTGAGGGCCAGAAGACGTGGTAGTGACTGGTGGTAGACAGGATTACTACTGTTCGCACATCGGGAGTTATAGCTCTTAAAACAGCCGAAAAAACAAGAGGCGCACTTTGCCGCGATCAACAATAAGCCAACGTTGGTGTGAATCGTTAAAACTGTGCCACGAGAGCCATGAGTATTAAAAGGCCGTTAATAGCATCCGTAAGCCACCTTTGTGCGTGACCAGCAAATGGCGCCAAATAATTTAAAGAAATCGTGTCTACATCGAGTATTAGGAGTTAGACCAGAACATCTCCTTCGGTGAAACTACGCTTTGTACGAGACATACAGACAAAAGTGTGATCATTTTAAGTAGTTAAATTTCCGCGAGACTTTGAGGCAAACCCCGGGACCTTTCCGAAATGGCCAAGACGTTGATTTCCTTAAATACATACAACCAAAACCTTTCCTAAATATTATTTTTTAAGTAGAAAATCAAGCTTTATAAAGTAAGAACACCGGCGTAAGCCGGCGCGCCGCTCACGCCGCCGCCGCCGGTATATAATAGTGCCTACGCCACCGCCGCCGATATAGTTATCGGCGTAAACCTCTAATATGTATATACGTATGTTATTGTAATATGTTTAATCACCGAGTGTTTTACACGCCTCGGTGGTATGTCTGGTGAATATACGTAATCGGTGAGCATTTTACACAACTCACCGGATCCCTAGTAAAATACGTAATCGGCGAGCGTTTTACACAACTCACTGGATCCCTAGAAAAATACGTAGTCGTCGAACGTTTTACCTATCATAAGCAGGTGAAGTTTGACACCACCAGCTGCTCCGTAGTGGATGTTCAACACAGCCCACTATATACCTCACTCTACGACTTCTAAGCCAAGAGTCCTTGTTCTTGGATTTGCCGCTCATTTTATACGATTTTTGAGTCGCCTTCCGTTGCTTTACAATAAAAGTTCTTATAACTTAGCTAAATACCCTAAATGTATATTTGTATGCATGTGTGTTCGCTATCGTTTGATAATTCCATTTCTCCTTGTTCGTTTATACGTAAGTATGTATGTTTGTGCATAATTATATGAGTTCTTACACTCTGCGATAAAAGTTTTCATCTCCTATATATAATTTAATATGTATTATCATTATATATGTTTTAAATGTATGTATGATTGTACACAGTATATTTAATTCCAAATGTATGTACATATATGTATAAGTAAATTCATTTCATATGTATAAATTATTATAATTCAGTTTATAATTGAAAAGTATATTTATATATATGTATAAGTAAATTCATTATATATAAGGTATTATAATTCAGTTTATAATTGAAAATTCAAATTTGTGACGCCTGTTTGTGGAATTCACCAAGGACCTGCTTGTGTTTTTTTGCTTCATACGGCTGAGTTCTCAGGTGCCGTATTTCCTCAAAATGCTTACGGAGATGACTCCCTAAGTCCCTAGGCGGTGCTGGCTCATCAGATGCACAGGTTTCTGGGTATTCAACAGGAACTGTTTGGTTAGCATCTCATTTCTCTCCCTGATGGGGAGTATTCTCGCCTCATTATGTAAATGGTGTTCTGGGGACATAAGAAGACAGCCCGTAGCAGTTCTGAGCGCAGTATTTTGGCAGGCCTGTAGCTTCTTCCAGTGGGTGGTTTTTAGGCTTGGCGACCATATAGGGAACGCGTAGCACGCAAACGGCTGGCCAATTGCTTTGTATGTGGTAATGAGCGTTTCTTTGTATTTTCTCCAAGTACTGCCAGCAAGGGATTTGAGGATTTTATTACGGCTCTGGATTTTCGGAACAATTGCGGCTGCATGCTCACCAAAATGTAGATCCTCATCAAAAGTCACACCCAAGATTTTGGGGTATAGGACAGTCGGTAGCGTAGTGCCATCGACGTGGATGTTCAAATTGGTCGACATTTGGGACGTCCAAGTTGTAGATAGGGTCGCGGATGATTTAGTCGGTGATAATGCCAGGTTTCGCGAGGCGAAAAAACTGGAGAGATCAGGAAGTTAGCCGTTTATTCTCTTGCAAAACTCATCGATCTTTGGGCCCGGGCCTGTGGCCATTATTATGCAGTCATCGGTGTATGAAACGATAGCGACTCCTTCTGGTGGTGAAGGTAGCTTAGATATGTAGAAATTAAACAAAAGTGGGGATAGGACAACACCCTGAGGCACTCCTTGTTTAATTCTTCTTGGCTTTGATATTTCGTTTCTGAATTGCACCGATGCCTGCCGACCACCCCGATAATTTGCGGTGCACCTTTTAAGACATGGGGGAAGGGTAGACCCTTCCAAGTCTTGCAGTAACGTGCCATGGTTAACCGTATCAAAAGCTTTTGATAGGTCTAGCGCTAGGAGTACTGTTCTATGCTGGGGCTTCTGAATTAAACCACAATTTATCTGGGTGCTAATGGCATTTAGTGCGGTGGTGGTGCTATGGAGTTCTCTAAAGCCATGCTGATGACAGGCTAGCTGCAAATTTGCTTTGAAGTGGGGGAGTAAAATGGCTTCAAGGGTCTTGGCTACTGGCGATAGGGGAGATATCGGGCGATATGACTCTCCTATGTTAGCTGGTTTCCCAGGCTTTAGTAGCGGGACCACCTTGGCCATTTTCCATTTTTCGGGAATGACAAAGGTGGAAAGAGACAGGTTGAAGACATGTGCTAAATATTTGAAACCCTCTTTCCCTAGGCTTTTAAGCATCGGCATGGCTATGCCATCTGGGCCCACTGCTTTGGATGGTTTAGCATGACCGATGGCAACCTCAACCTCTTTGGCGGTGATGGTAATTGGTGACGTGATGAACTTATGTTTACGTGCGTGTCTGTTGGCCCTCCGTCTATTTCTGTCGACCGTAGAATGCATTATGTATTGTCGGCAGAGAGCGCTCGCGCATTTTTGCGCATCCGACAGCAATTTGTCGCCAAAGGCGATGGAAACTTTGTTATTGTGCCTAGACGGATTCGATAGGGACTTTACAGTTGGCCAAAGTTTGTCTACACCGGCAGGGGGGTTACAACCGCTTAGGTGCTCCTCCCATTTCGCCCGCTTGTGTTCATCCACAAGCAATCTGATGCGTTGGTTTATATCCCTTATTTGGGGGTCGCCGGGGTCGAGCTGTCGTATAAGGTCACGTTCTCTCGCTAAACTTGCGGCCTCTGCCGGGAAGTGGGCCGAATTTCGGGAATTCTACCGGCGGGAATGAAACGAGCCGAGGCGGATTCAATGGCCTTGCGGAAAGCACGCTCCCCTTGGTTGGCATCAGTTGGGATAGGGAGGGCAGCAAAGCGGTTGTCTGTAAAGGATTTGTATTCGTCCCACTTTCCTTTTTTAAAGTTAATGAAAGTGCGTTTTTCTGCGACGATGAAGTCGGCGGGACGCTCGAGCGAAATAAGTATAGGCAGGTGGTCGGATGCCAACGTTACCATCGGCTGCCAATTGACGCAGTTTACGAGTTCTGCGCTCACGATTGAAATATCCGGCGAACTGTGACAGCTTCCTACCATACGTGTGGGGGCGTCTCCGTTTATAGTGCAGAACGTCGTTTTTTCTATTTGATCCGCTAACATCTCACCCCTACTGTCCACCCGCAAGTTTGAATGTCATAGAGCGTGATGGGCATTGAAATCGCCTAAGATAATGGGATTGTTTCCAGTGAGTACGCCGCTGATATCAGGGCGGTATCCACTGGGGCAACAGGTGACATAAGGGATGTAGATGTTGATGATTTCTAGATTTGCATCACCCGACCGGACAGATAATCCTTGACGTTCTAAGACACTGTCCCTGCGGCCGATGCCGGGATTAAATATATGATATTGCACAGTGTGGTGTATGATAAACGCGAGGCCGCCTCCATTTCCGATCTCGCGATCTTTTCTGGGGACATTATACCCAGAACTGGTCTGCTATGCAGATCTTGCTGTGAGTTTAGTTTCTTGAATCGCAGCAATGCGGATGTTGTGCCGCTTCATGAAGTCGACCATCTCCATGATCTTCCCAGTTAATCCATTAAAGTTTAGCTGCAGAATTCTGAAGTGCATAGGGAGATACGACGTCACTCTGGGAGTAAGTGACGGGTGACTACTCCTGGGTTGTGGAAGGCCAGAACGCGATTGCTGTTGAGGCCCTGGGACTAGACGTCCTTGGGTAGGCATTGGGGTACCCGGTGTATTTGGGTATGCGGCTTGGCAACATGGCGCAATGAAATCCGTCGGGGGGTTGCCGTCGCGGAGACCAGAACATCAAGGAAAGTGGCACCGTCCATGGCAGGAGCTGCATTGGGCGGATGTCGCAAACGTATATATTCTGTGCTGGAAAACGGTGCAATTGCTGCCGGAAAAGAGGGGGAAGAAGACGGGGGCAGGGGCTGATGCTCGCCATTGCTCCCGACTCTACTACGGAGATTGTACGTATGAGTGGGAGCAGCCGTGTGAGTTGGTGGCGCCGTGGGGCGCGAACAACAGCTGATAGTTGTTGTGGCTGCTGAGCAGCGGGGCTGCTGGAAGGTAGCCGGGGGGAGGCGCCAAGGCGCAGACTACGGAACGTCCTAGGACGTGAATAGCAAGGAGCCACAAAAGATTTATAGAAGTTACGTGGACGTCTGGTTTTGGGGTCTAGCCCAGAACAACCTGTCCGATGCAACCATCCCTTACACGAGACATACCGACAAGAGCAGGACCGTCCTAAAAAGATTCTTTTCCGGTAGATGCAGCAAAACCATTTCTCAGGACCGGGGTCAGGAGACGGACCCGGATTGGTTTCGATACATTCCTGGAGCAAGAGAATATGGAGCAGTCCCGCTGCAAGGAGCTGCTGGGAGGATGACAATTTGTGGGATGGACGCAACAAATTAAATGGGGTTATACTAAAATGGCAGTCCTTGGTCGGGAAAAATCCCGAGTCGCTCCGGTACATAGAACCGACGGCCTTGGCAAGCGCCGAAAGCCTGTAATTTTGGGGGCTCCACATCCCCCCTTACTTCCGGCTCGTGATTGTTACCTCGCCGCCTCTGCTGATCCGTTGTCGTCGCGCGAAAGCTGTAAATTTTGTCTAAAACCATCTAATCATAACCCGAACCGTGTTGGTATTTCCTTCTTTAAATTTTCAAGGGTTTCCCATTTCACAACATTTTTTATGTTTATGTGTATAAATGTACGTGTGAGTTTGCTAATTTCTTGCTTGTTGTTGTTGTCACCAAATAATTATTCCTTCTTAAGTTACGTTGACCTTTATTGTTGTACTACTGTAGCTTTAATACGTTGCAATTCTTATGATAGTTGCTGTCGGTATCCGCGTGTCTTTGCCTTTCTTGTATTGCTTGTGTTTGTTGTTGTGTACCACTGTATCTTTTCATTTCGTGCTTGCTTGCGTTTTTTGCTGTTGTATCATCCCTGCAAAAATCGCGAGTACTCCATACATGCATGTGTGGAGTACTCGCTATGGACCAAGCAAGTGCTCCAAAATTAACCACAATGCATACAAAAAGTATGGTCCAATTAACATTGCTGCATAACTCCAGCATTACATCAGAGTAATCCATCGATTACCCGCAGTCCAATAAACATCGTGTAGTGATTACAATCGTTAAACACAAGCAATGATCGGCTTACATTATGTTCGTGTAGAAACATGAGTTGGTCCATTGCTGCATTACAGTGGAGTATGATGGTAAGTACTCCAGTGGACCACATGATCCAACGATTTTTGCAGGGATGTAGCTGCGATATTTCTATTACTTATGTTAGTTACTGTTGGTATGCGCCTGCATTTTCCGTTTATTGTATTGCTTGTTTTTGGTGTTGTACCCATTGCATTTCTTTATTCCTTGTTATTGTTAGTCGGCTGTGATTTGTTTGGGGATGCCGTTTATGGTAGACGGAGTAGATAAGCGGTGTTTTGGCGTGTACTAGGTTAGGGTTGCCGAAAAATTGTGTTACCAGTATTATAATATAAATGTGATGGTTACTATTATTGTGATTATTACTATGATCATCAATAGTGCTATTATGATGATTAGAGCATTAGATTAAAACTAATAATAATATTAAAGAAAATGAAATTAATGTAATTGTAATAATTATTAGGGCAATGATTGAAATTTATGAAACTTGTTCATATTGTGATTTACCATCAGATTTCTTCGTGCTACGCCTTCCTTTGTAGTTTTCGGTGATTTTACTCTTCGGTTGTGTTTGCAAAGATGTAGATGGGAATCTGTGGAGGGTTTTGTTGCGCTTTCGCTTCTCCCGTTGATTAACTTGTTTTCATAAAATGGTTTAAGCTCGCTTAGATGCGCTGTTCTCTTCTTGCCTTGAAACGTTTTGTCCAGTTCCACGATGACTGGCGAAATAAAATTCGTAATTCTATGGGGCCCACTGAATTTTGGTGCTAGTTTGGCAGCAAAATTGTCGGTTGCCTTAGACAGATGGTGTTCCTTTACCAAAACTCTGTCTCCTATCGCCGGATTCCACTTCCTTCTCCGAAAATTATAATGTGGTGCCTGTTCTGCCGTCGCACGTTGCTGCTTTCTTCGTACCATTTGAAATATCTCCTTCATTTTCGCTACTTTTTCATTTGCCGTTGTTGTGGCCTCGCCTGTGCCAAATGTTCGCTCGTCGTATAGGGCGTTTGGGATACGTGGCTCTCGTCCTTGTACCAAGAATGCCGGGCTGTACCCTGTTGCCTCGCACACACTCGAATTTAGTGCTAACATTATCTTTGGTTATAACTCGTCCCAGTTGCGTTGTTCTTTTCCCGTGAATTGTGCTAACATCCGTTTGATGTTTCGGTTTGCCCTCTCCGTTGGGTTCCCTTGTGGTGTATAGTGTGCTGTTAATTGGTGCTGTACTCCATAGTCCTGAAGGAGTCTCTTGAATTATCTGCTCGTGAACTGGGCGCCGTTGTCTGTAATTATGACCTTCGGAACTCCAAATCGTGATAATATACGGTCCCTAAATGCTTTGATGAGGCTATCCGCTGTTGCTTTACGTAATGGCACGATCTCTACCTAATTGGTGAAATGATCTAGAAATACTAGAACAATGGTATTGCCGTGCTTTGAACGTGGTAATGGTCCAACGAAATCTGCGCAAACCGTTGCCCACGGTTCTTCTGGAATTTGGGTTAACATTTTCCCCGCTGCTTGCTGTTGATTTGGCTTGTAAATTTGACAGGTTGGGCATTGTTGTACATACCGTTTTATAACCCGAAGCATTCCTGGGCAGTAGTACCTTGTGGCTGCTCGAGCTATTGTCTTCCGGATACCCATGTGTCCGGCATTTGGACTGTCGTGCACTTCCTGTAATACTTTACCGCGTTGTGGTTTCGCTACACATAGCTTCCACGGTATCGCGTCTTGATTGTCGACCTGAACTGCTATGTGCCGATATAACTCACCGTTTTCAATAATCTAGTCTGGAAACTTCTACGGGTATCGTTTAACTTCCTCCTTCCTTTTTTCAAGTCATTTAAATCGCTCGCGTCTGTTTTTAATGTGAATCTTCGTGTAAAATCTGGGCACGCCAGTACTGGTGCTTCGTTGAGTGAATTTTTCAGTGTCTGAAATGCTGTTTCTTGTATTTCGGTCCATTTCCATCTGTTACCCTTCTTTAATATGGTTGTCAGCGGTTGCGCTATTTTTGAAAACTCTGGTACGAATCGCCGGTACCAAGATGCTATACCTAAAATACGTCTTAATTCTCTTACGTTTGTTGGTGCTTGCAATTCCTTAATCGCTGCTATTTTATCTGGGTCCGTGTGTATACCCTTTTCGCTTACGACATGTCCAAGATACTTCAGTTGCTTCTTTAAAAATTCGCACTTTTCGGCGTTGATTCTTAAATTCGCTTTTCGTAGGCGTTTAAACACTTCCGTTAGATGTTTAATATGCTCCGTTGAGTTTGTAATTATGATGTCATCTAGGTATGCAATGCGTTCGGTTCTAAATCGGGGCCGATTACTTCATCTAATGTCCGTTGAAATGTTACGGGTGCTTAATGAAGACCAAATGGCATCATGCGCCATTGAAACAGCCCGCGTCCAGGTACAGTAAATGCCGTATATTGCTTACTTCCTTCCTCCATAGGGATCTGCCAGTAGCCGTTTTTTGGATCCAGGCTACTTATGTACTTCGCGTTTCTTAGCCGGTCTAGTATGTGTTGGATCCGTGGTATTGGGTATGCATCGGGGACTGAGCGTGCGTTGAGCTGGCGATAGTCTATACATAACCTCCACTTACCATTCTTCTTCTTTACGAGTACGATCGGTGCACTATGTGGGCTTCGCGATTGCTCGATGCACCCCTTCTCCAGTAGCTCGTTTATCTCCATATCAATGGTTTCCTGCATCTTCGGATTCCGTGGAAAGTATCTTTGTTGTATCGTCCGATCATCACGCATGATTATTTTATGCGCCGCGATATTTGAGGTACCAGTCATATTTTCGAAGCTAAGAATCTGTTCGTCTAGGAAATCCTTAACTCTTGTAGTGTTTTCAGATGGGCTTTGTTGGTCCGTAGTTAGTCCTTCCATATCGTTTACATCGGGCTCGCCGGCCTCAGTTATTGTCCAACACATAACCGTGTCTTTGATTGCCTCTTCTGCTTATAGCGTTACCGTGTGACCGCCGAAACTTAATCTGTGTTTGCCCTGGCAAGTACGTCCATGCCGATGACAACTTCTTCTATTAGCGAGTATTTCGCTGTTGTACTTCTCTCTCTCTCAATCTATACGTCTGCCACTATTGCTTCCTTTATCGTGCTGGCTCTACCATCGCCCAATACCACTCGGCTTCGTACCTGTTTCAAAATTGCCTTACCTAATCTCCTCGAACATGTCTCACTCATAAAACTCCTTTTCGCTCCTGTGTCTACTGTTGCTGTTACTTTGCAGCCATTTATCTTTACGTCGGCCAAAATACGCCCTTCCGTTTGCTTCAAAATAGTTAGACCTCCCGCATTTGTATTGCTGGAGACCCCACCCCTCGGGTCTGGTCGAGTCTCCGGTCGTTTCCCGATGATGCGCGGCAACAATTTTTTGTGAGAATGTTGTGCCGACCACAATCGCAACAAAAGTCTCGACGTTCATTGCGGCACGCATAGGCACGATGCCCGTTTTCACCACATCGCCTGCACGCGGTCCTGGGATTCGTATACAGTTGTCTTGTTCGTGGGTTACTTCGCTGTGTATTGCCATTGAAAATCCTGCTTCTTGGTTCTACATCTGGTAATTCTTGTATGAGAAAATGCCGGTCATATGGACGCCTTGCAATTGCCACAACTCTCTGCGCATATCTGCCATTCGTAAGACTTTCGAAGTCCGCTGCCAGACTCACCAAGTCTTCGAGCGTCTGAAATTCAGTTCGCTTTATATATAATTGATACTCACTGCGGCAGTTTCGGTATATTCTTTGCAGTCTTTGTTCCCCGGTGAGGTTCGCGTGTCTCATGAGGTTTTTTAGTTCCAAAACGTAATCCTTGATCGACTCTCGTGGTCGTTGAGTTCGCTGACGTGTCTCGTCTTCCGAAGTATGATGTATTTAAAACTGTTCCATTCGCTCCAGTGACAATTATTGTTCCGCAGCCATACCAGGGATCGGTCCTTGAATAATTCTGGTAGAGCTCGCGGGGTAAATTGAGGTCCACTTCATCTCCCTTCGCCAGCTCTTCTACTCTCTCGACGAAAGTAAGTGGGTCACCTTTGCCATCGTACTTAATTCCCCATTTTTGTGCTCGGTCCATTACGCAGACGGTAGACGGAGGTTGGGTCAGGTGTCCTGCGAATTGATATGACATATTAGGTATCGCAGGTATGCTTAGCTCTCAATGTTGTTGACCGGAGTCGCTGGTCGACTTCCGGGAGCGGTTCCACTGTTGTCTTGACCTTGTTGATTAGTGGTTAATGTTGTTTGGGAATGCTTTGTTTCCAACTTTGCGAAATGTGTTTCGTAGCTCGGATTTTTGTTAAAAAATTGAGCGAAGTCCTTCCTCAAATCGTCGACGGTTCCGCTGTTGTTGAATCCAAACTCGGCCGCGTATGTCAAAAGATCTTCCTTCTTCAGGTAATAAATCCAATTTACCTTGACCATGTTGTTTTGTTATATGTTCCGGTGAAATAAAATATATGTCCCCTTATATGTATAAGGGTCCGTGCTCGGGTGCCAATTGTAGCGAACCCCGTTAGTCGGGTTTATAGCTTGAGTATAACTCAGCGAATGCGTTCGCCTATACAGTAAAAGATGTTAGTTAAACGTTATAAAAAATGATGATTTATTTCAATCCTTCTGAAAATCTATATACATATGTATGTGGTACGCCATCAGCGCACTTCCGTATTTTCAATAGAATTTAACACGATGGTTATGTTCAACTTCAATGTTTATTGTAATTAAATCACATAAATTAAGTTTATAGATATTATTTAATAATAAAGTATTTAGTTTAGTCCATTGTGTATTTAAATTAATTAATTCATTTTTAGTGTTTAACAAATAACGTCCGTCGTCGTCGGTGGTCGCGCAAAAACTATCGAGTTTGTATCTTTGTGGAGTTAGTTTGAATTCTATGCGTTATTCTCCTGTCTATTGTCTCGTCCGTTTGTCTGTCTCTTCTACGTCTACCACGCAGGGTTGCATATCTTAGGCCGCGTTCATGCATTCCCACATTCGGCCATCCTGGCATATCGTTTGGCCTCAAACGATGGCGCCCATGGCTTCATATATTCAGAAACGGTAGTGGTTTTATTTGGACCTTCATAATTTTGGTTATCTTATATGGATCGAAAAATTTGGGTCGTAATCGTAATGAGCTACCAAATTGGGTACGCTTGATGGCTACCAACTGGTTAATTTCGTACTGTGTTGCCTCTTTACGCTTTGAGTTAAAATTCTCTTTGTTTTCTTTCTGAATTTTCGCAATGTTTTCCTGTGCCATATTTCGCAAGTCTTCTCTTTCGTTGGTCAACTCAACAATCGCTGCTTCTTCCAAAAGTTCACGCATTTCTGATATCTCATTGAGACGCATATCGACTCCTGTGAGAAGCTTAAATGGCGAGACTTTTGTACTTCTTGTTGGGGTATTGTTAAGAGTTTGTTGAACAGTGTCAATATGTTTGTACCAACTACTAGGGTTGTCTGAGCAAGGCTTGGCTAACATGGGCATGATAATCCTATGGACTCTTTCAACCTGTCCATTCCCACGGGGTACTCCCGTTGCTATTTGAAGATGTTGAATACTACTACTTTCGCAGTAATCCTTAAATGAACCAGAAGTAAACGCTGCCCCTATATCTGAAATAATGCGCTTGGGATTTCCAAACACAAACGACTGTTTCTTCAATCGGTCGATGCCTTCCTCTGCCCCTGTGCTGCGAGTCGGATACAGCCAGACGAATTTTGAAAAGGCATCGACTACTACAAATATATAAACATATCGCTTATTGGTTTTCTCCATTGGTCCGACGTGATCAACATGAAACGTTACCAGTGGACGATCTTCTTTATTTATTGACTCCAAAAACCCTTCTGCCTTTCCTGATTTTGCGTTCGATATAATGCACTGTACACAATTCGTAACTACTCTTTTCACCTTATTTGCTATATGGGGTATGTAAAAGGTTTTTTCAACTATATCCTGTGTTCTCTTAGTGGAGTAATGACCTTGATTATGTGCTATTTTCATAATTTCGTCTTCCATCAACGATGGCACTACTAAAAGTTCCTTAATGGGATCTTTGTAGAGTAGCCCGTGCTTTACATAAAAATCTTCATATGAGTCTTTCTCAAGTAATTTGATTACTATTCTTGTCCACTCATCTTCACCCTGTGCCAATTGTAACCTGTGGCGTATTGAGTTCTCTAACAACAAACAAGAAACTCTGCTGAGCGCATCGACATGCCTCATCTTTATACCAGACCGATGTTCGATGGTATACACGAAATCTTGCAAAAATAATGCCCAGCGGGATATCCTTAGAGGAACATCTTTTTTCCGCATGGTCATGGTAAAAGCGTTCAGTCTGTTACAATTTTAAATGATATCCCTAATAGATACACTCTCCAATTTTTCAACGCAGCGATTATAGCTAGGACCTCAAGCTCGTACGAGTGGTAACGCTCTTCAGCTTCGGTAGTGTTACGACTCATATATTGTACTGGATGGAACGCCTGATCTTCACTGTCCCTTTGGAGAAGGACCACTCCATACACATATTTTGAAGCATCAGTGTGAACCTCAGTGATGGCTTTGGGATTGTACAATCTTAGTACACGTGCACTAACTAAGGCGGCTTTCAACTGTTGAAACGCCGCTAGTTGCTCATCCTCAAAACAAAATTCTTACCTTGTCGCAAAAGGTCTGAGAGCGGTTTAGCGACCACTGCATAACCTTCTATAAAACGCCTAAAATAGGATGTCAACCCTAAAAATCTTTGGACTCCTTTCCTATCTCTAGGTACTGGGAAGTTTTCAACAGCATTGGTTTTTGCCAATGACGGCTTTATAGTACCATCTTCTACAATGTAGCCATAATATAACCATAATATCAACACGTGTCATCAGAAATTGACACTTCCCCCATTTAATTTTTAAATTATACTCTTTGGCCCTTTTCAACACTATCTTCAACTTTCAGATACCCTCTTCCGTATCCTTCGAAGGGATGATCAGATCATCCATATATGTAACAGCCGTTTCGTTTTCTACTAAATCCCTAAAGACAGCATGTATGTATCTAGAAAAAACTGCAGGCGAATTGCATATTCCAAACGGGAATAGGAATTCGTACTGACCTTGGTGGGTGACAAAGGAAGTATACTTTATTGAGTTAGCTTCAATTGGCACATGGAAAAATCCATTTCTTAAATCGATTGTTGTAAATATACGTGCACTCTGTAATTTTTCTATAACATCATCCATTAAGGGCATCGGAAAATTATCTTTTATAATATTCTCATTGAGGCGACGGTAATCGCAACACAACCGATGGCTACCGTCTTTTTTCCCCACTAGCACCACAGGAGATGCATATTGCGATGAACTTGCGTGTAATTCCATCTTTCAACCATTCAGATACCTGGTTGCTTACGACGATTCTATTAGCGTACGACATCCATCTCGGAGTTTGATACACTGGCACATCGTCGAGAAGACAAATCTTCATTTCGACCGGCGAATCATGTTCCATTTTGGGGTTATAATTTCTTACGAGCGCCTCCACCTTCTCTGCTTGTTGTATACTAAGGTGGGACAATTCCACCTCTATATCATTCTTGATGCTAGGACCTGCTGTTAAACACAAGTCCTTAAACTCATTTAACAACCCGATTTCATTTGAACACTCTGCATTATGGTGGACCGCATTTGATTTCGCATTTTCTTTAAATAAAACTTCATTTTCAGATACTATTAAATCTACTTGTTTCAACACATCGTTGCCTATAATTGCTTGGTAAACCATGTCACGTTCACGTACGACGTGAAATGTTACACTTAACGTTATACCATCTACCTCCAATTTCAGAGTGAAACTACCCAGCGTGTTGAGACCACTGCCACTAATACCCTCTAAACGATGCCTATCCTTTGACAGCTGAACCTCACCCATCATCATTAACACGTCATATCGCATAAGATACAAGTCACATCCAGTGTCTAGCAGCACCGAGAAAGAAAAATAGTTATAATTAAAATTTTTGAAAATTACACAACCAATTGATTGAACACGTTGTGCTTCACCCAATGTGTTTATTTTTGGCTTTTCTTGTTTCTCCTCCTGTTTAACTTGCACATTACCTTTCGGACATTGTGCTACCCTGTGACCCGATTGGCCACAACCGTAACATACCGATTGCTTCTGCTGACAGTTTGGAGCCAAATGTCCAACTGCACCACATCGATAGCAGCGCTTGGAATTGGTGACATTCGCATTTTGTGAAATTTTGTTTTTATCATCACTTTGCCGCCCTGCATTAGCACCAAGCTGCCTACCTGACCGCACTTTCTCATATATTTGGATTTGCTCCTTCAACCCTTGCTCGTTCTTTGCTTGATACAGATTACTCTTACCAGCCCTCGTATCTGGTATTCCCTCGACAAAATACTCTAGTAAACTTTTTTCATCCAAATTTATGGGCTTCCCTATCTCCATGAGGCTATACAAATATTCGCGGTACTCTTCACTTGGGCGCTTGCGCCGATTTCGAAGTAAACGATATACCTCAATTAAAGGGATCAAAGTACTGAATTCAGTTTTTAAAGAATGCTTTAACGAGCCCCAATTCGAAATACCGCGTTGACTACGCACGTATAATTTGGCAGCACCCTTTAAAAGTTGTTTACCATATATGTATTTTTGCAATTCGTCCCACTGTACAGACGATGCATTTTCTTCAAAAATTTCGAGACATTCTTCTACAGACGGATAACCAGAACCACTAAATTCAAGCATGGAGATTTCTATGTCGCGTAATGTGAATACTGCCCTACCACTACCATTATCCATCGAGGAAAAACTATCGTTTGAGCCAACTTCATGTACCGTCAGGCCGAAGTGTTCGCATAAACGGTCCTGAAGCGTGGCTTTTCGTCCTGCCGTCGAAAGATGTAACTCATTTAATTTTTCCTTTAGTTCGTTAACTATAAGTCTAAATATCTGTTCACGATCCATAGTGCATGCGATACTTTAACAATGTCAATTTAATTAAAAATAGGTATGCTAATTTTATGCACTGTAAAATATTAAGTTTCAGAATGAGTTACCACGGACTTTATTCTATGTATGTATTTAAATTTCAATTCAAATTATATTTTACACTTACGCTTTTTGCTTGTTTGCATATATTTTCTTTTAGTTTTTGTTTACATTCACATTCTTTGTAAAATCTCTTCCCTATTTCTATTTTTGTTTCTCTGTTGACATACGCTTTTTCAAATTTCTTATTAGAATTCTTCTCTAGCTCTGTATTTTCATTTGATTATACACACATATTCTTATTGGAATCTTCTTTCTTACATGCTCATTTCATTTGTTTTGCACATATTATATTTATTCTTTTCTTACTTCTCACTAAGAGAGCTCAAATTCAAAAAAAGTTTACGTCACTGCAAATGAGACAACTACAAATAAGACAATACAAATATCATACCTTACCGAATTGCAAATAACCCAATTGTCTTTACCCACTGTTTTTGGTTTTGTTTCTGCTCTGCTTTGGTTGTGTGATGCCTCTCTTTCTCCTCGATTAGAGTTCGAATGATGAATTTGCTGATTTTCTTCGCCTTAGCCGATCAGCTGTTGTACAATATTATGTATCACTCTTCGCTGCTGAAAATTGTGTCTTCGTTACAAGCACGCTTTTATATGAACGTTATTGCGCTCAAACGAATGCGCACTTTCTTTTAGATTTATTATTGCGCTTGAAATTGCGTCGTTCGATATTTCTACTGCTACGTCTCCCACAGAAATTCTTGTAGTTTTTACTTCGCTCAGTCAACTACCAAAATGATGTTATTCGCATTCGAATACTGTGCTACTTGTTCCTCACCCAGAAGTTTGATGTTTCAAATACTGTGCCTTAATTCGCTTCACTCAGAAGTTGTCTGCTTCACCCAGAGCTGAAAACAATGACACTCTACTGCTGCCACTGTATTTCTTCACTCAGAAGATGTAGTTTTTCGAGCTTCACTCAGAAGTTCAAATAAAAACGGACGCTCTACTGCTGCCACTGCATTGGTATCTTCACACAGAAGATTCTGTTGCTAACGCTTCAATAAGAAGCCGAAAATTGTTGTTACTATGCGGTAAATCGTGCTCGATTTTGTTCGACTGCTTTACCTAGAAGCTGTGAAATGCCACATTCACATTAATATATAGCATGTCTCCGAAATTGATTTTCTGCACCAAACACATATGCATCGCAAAAAAAAATTACGTTTACTGGGACTAGTAGTTCTTTTCAACTTTTCACAGTTTAAGGACTGTACAAACACGATTTGGCTTGTCGCCTAATACTTTAATCAAAATTCTTAAGTACTTTTATCGCACATCTGCACATGCATATGTGCTTATTTAAACATAAAATGAACTTGAAGAGAAATTTTTTCCAACTTTTTGTTACTATCGGCGTAAAATTTTTGTACGCATCTCACTCTGACACCACTTGTGGTACGCCATCAGCGCACTTCCGTATTTCCAATAGAATTTAACCCGATGGTTATGTTCAAATTCAATGTTTATTGTAATTAAATCACATAAATTAAGTTTATAGATATTATTTAATAATTTAGTTTAAGTATTTAGTTTAGTCTATGGTGTATTTAAATTAATTAATTCATTTTTAGTGTTTAACAAATAACGTCCGTCGTCGTCGGTGGTCGCGCAAAAACTATCGCGTTTGTATCTTTGTGGAGTTAGTTTGAATTCTATGCGTTATTCTCCTGTCTATTGTCTCGTCCTTTTGTCTGTCTCTTCTATGTCTACCACGCAGGGTTGCATATCTTAGGCCGCGTTCATGCATTCCCACATGTATATACGTATGTTATTGTAATATGTTTAATAACCGAGTGTTTTACACGCCTCAGTGGTATGCCTGGTGAATATACGTAATCGGTGAGCGTTTTACGCAACTCACCGGATCCCTAGTAAAATAAGTAATCGGTGAGCGTTTTACACAACTCACTGGATCCCTAGTAAAATACGTAGTCGTCGAACTTTTTACACGACTCGGCGGTATACCTATCATAAACAGCTGAAGTTTGACACCACCAGCTGCTCCGTAGTGGATGTTCAACACAGCCCACTATATACCTCACTCTACGACTTCTAAGCCAAGAGTCCTTGTTTTTGGATTTGCCGCTCCTTTTATACGATTTTTGAGTTGCCTTCCCTTGCTTTACAATAAAAGTTCTTATAACTAAGCTAAATACCCTAAATGTATATTTGTATGTATGTGTGTTCGCTATCGTTTGATAATTCCATTTCTCCTTGTTCGTTTATAAGTAAGTATGTATGTTTGTGCATAATTATATGAGTTCTTACACTCTGCGATAAAAGTTTTCATCTCCTATGTATAGTTTAATATCTATTATCATTATATATGTGTTAAATGTATGTATGATTGTACACAGTATATTTAATTCCAAATGTATGTACATATATGTATAAGTAAATTCATTTCCTATGTATAAATTATTATAATTCAGTTTATAATTGAAAAGAGTATTTATATATATGTATAAGTAAATTCATTATATATAAGGTATTATAATTCAGTTTATAATTGAAAATCTAAATTTGTGGAGGCCTCGAAAGCCTGTAATTTTTGGGGCTTCACATGTTGGGATGCCCAGCTTTCTGGGTATTCAACAAAAACTGTTTGTTCAGCATTTCATTTCTCTCCCTAATGGGAAGTACTCTCACCTCATTGTGTAGGTTGTGTTCTAGGGACATAAGAAGACAGCCCGTAGCGGTTCTGAGGGCAGTATTTTGGCAGGCCTGTAGTGTCTTCCATTGAGTAACCTTTAGGCTTAGCGACCATATTGGGGACGCGTAGCGTGCAATTGGCCGGCCAATTGCTTTGTAAGTAGCAGACTTGTAAAGTACTGAGTACATACTTGTACTAGTACAAAATAAGTACAAGTACTCAAGTACTTCACATCTAAGTACAAAGTATAATTACTAAAGTACTTGTACTTAGAATCCTAAAGTACAAGTAGATATACTTACGAAATACTTGCAAGTACACGAAAGTACTTTTTCTGATAAAATATGTCAGTTTGATTCATAAATGGAAAATCAAAATGTACAACATCTGTTATAAAATTGTTATTGAATATGAGTAGAAAGCAACAAGAAGTTAAACAACATATTAAATAAGTATACATTGTACAACAGCTAACAATATGAAGGTAGTTTTGTGTTTGCCTTCATTAGTACTAGCTTTCCAAACGAAAAGTCCGTCATTGATTGCCTTCTAGGACTATAAGCAGTGGCTGCTAAGGAAAATAAACGCTCTACTGGGGCGGAGGAAGCTAAGGGCGTATTCATTTTGAGTGATAGGTCCTTAATAAGAGGATACATCTGAAGCATATTGAAATATGTTGATGTATCATTAAGATACCTGTCAATCTCTTCTTCAACCATCTTGTCAAAGATAGGTGATCATAAGGGTGCTGGTTGATCATGGCCTATTTCTTCGAATCGCTCATCTATTTTAAAAAATTTATATAATTTTCGCTCATCTATTTTAAAAAATTTATATAATTTTCATAAATGCATACAAAGGTAAAGAATAAAGGGCGAATTAGTGGTGACTTATAACCATAAAGCCATAACCGGATAAAACAGCTGATCGAACCCAGGGCCTTAGAGAGAAAATCCGGTCCCGGGACTAAAAAATGTACGGGTCCCTATAAAAAATCCACTAATACATTTGATTAACTTAAATTAATGACGTCTCATTCATTAATCATTATTGATGGATTACATCAAAAAAACTAAATGATTTTTGGACTAAGAGCTGACAATAAAATTAACACAGAATGTTGTTGTTGTTGTTGTAGTTGTAGCAGTGCTTCGCCCAATCCAATAGGTGCGACCGATCACAAATTGTCATAAATACCATCTAACGGGAGTCCAAGGAAATTTGCTGTTTCAACAGGGGTGGACCATAATGTGAGGGGTGTTAGAGGCGTTGGTTCCACATTACAATTGAACAGATGGTTGGTGTCATGCGGGGACACATTGCAAGCAGGGCATAAATTTTGTATGTGGGGGTTGATTCTGGATAGGTAAGAGTTGAACCTGTTACAGTATCCAGATCGAAGTTGAGCTAGAGTGACTCGCGTTTCCCTGGGGAGTGTGCGTTCCTCTTCCGCAAGTTTTGAGTACTGTTCTTTGAGTACTGGATTCACCGGGAAATTCCTGGCATAAAGGTCCGACGCCTGTTTGCGGTGTTCACTGAGGACCTGCTTGTGTTTTTTTTGCTTCATACGGCTGAGTTCTCAGGTGCCGTTTTTCCTCATAATGCTTACGGAGATGACTCCTTAAGCCCCTAGGCGGTGTTGGCTCATCAATCGGATGTCTGTTGGGATGCCCAGGTTACTGGGTATTCAACAGGAACTGTTTGGTTAGCATCTCAATTCTCTCCCTGATGGGGAGTATTCTCGCCTCATTATGTAGATGGTGTTCTGGGAACATAACAAGACAGCCCGTGGCGGTTCTGAGAGCAGTATTTTGGCAGGCCTGTAGCTTCTTCCTGTGAGTAGGTTTTAGGATTGGCGACCATATAGGGGGCGCGTAGCATGCAATCGGCTGGCCAATTGCTTTGTAAGTGGTAACGAGCGTTTCTTTGTCGTTTCCCCAAGTACTACCAGCAAGAGATTTGAGGATTTTACTACGGCCCTGGATTTTCGGTACAATTGCGGCTACAGGCTCACCAAAATGTAGATCCTGATCAAACGTCACACCCAAGATTTTGGGGTGTTGGACAGTCGGCAGCGTGGTGCCATCGACGTGGATGTTCAAAATGTTCGACATTTGGGACATCCGTGTTTTAAAATAAGGTCGTGATAGACTTAGTCTGTGATAATGCCAGGTTTCGCGAGGCGAAAATCTGGAGAGATCGGGGAGGTAGCCGTTTAATCTGTTGCAAAGCTCATCGATCTGTGGGTCTGGGCCTGTGGCCATTATTGTGCAGTCATCTACGTAGGAAACGATAGTAACACCTTCTGGTGGCGAAGGTAGCTTTGATATGTAGAAGTTAAACAAAAGCGGGGATAGGGCACCACCCTGTGGCAATCCTTGTTTAATTCTTCTTGGTTTTGATGTTCTAAATTGCACCGATGCCTGCCGACCACCAAGATAATTTGCGGTCCACCTTTTAAGACATGGGGGAAAGGTAGCCCATTCCAGGTCCTGCAGTAACTTGCCATGGTTGACCGTATCAAAAGCTTTTGACAGGTCTAGCGGAACTAGTACTGTTATATGGTGGGGGTTTTGATTTAAACCGCAATTTATCTGGGTGCTAATGGCGTTTAGCGCGGTGGTGGTGCTATGGCGTTTTCTAAAGCCATGCTGATGACAGGCTAGCTGCAAATTTGCTTTGAAGTAGGGGAATATTTATGATTTATACTATTTTATTGTAACGTAGAAATAAAATTCTCTTTTAACAGCCACATATTGTTTCAAATTATCTTTTCTAGTTATTTGGTAACATTTTAATACATTTCTGATAAATTCAATGACGATTATAAATTTTAATTATTCAATATATAAAGTTCGGATATCAAAGAATGGCTTTACTTGCTTTTTTCGCTGCAACATTTTTTATAATAATATCAAAATTTAACTGTCTTGCCAAAACCGATTCAACACAAAGCGTGGCAAGTCCTGAAATTCGCTCTTAAGATGAACACAATCTATAAAAGTTTTTGATTCTTGAAAGGGCGCTGAAGGAACGTTCTGCACTAGCTACAGTGACAGGTATAGTACAAAAGATACGTAAAGCAACACAAATGTTGGGGCAAATTGTATACAGATTTTGAACATAGCTGGCATTTAGCAAGACAGACTTTTTAAAAATTTGCTCCGTAAATGTGTTTCGTATTCTTAGCTTTGAAAAATGTCCGACTTGTATTTTTCGATAAATTTTGCTACGCTCGCCCGAGCCGTAATTTCATCCATGTCTTCAAATTGCCACAAAAAGGAAAACGTCTCGCTCAAATTTCTCATAGCTGCAAAGCGTTCAGTAATGCCAGTGATTACCGAATCAACGATCACCAAGAATGTATTGTTTTTAAAATCAGACTCTGAATCATCCGCAATCTTCTCATTTAAATTATCTTCAGAACGTTTTTTGGGTTTTCTCTTTCGAATGTTCGGAAACTTTGGCGAGATTTTCAATTGAATAGCAACTGTTTTGCGTTCGTTTAAAATTGTTTCCCATTGGTTCCTGATCAACTTCAAATCAGCTAATAAGGCATATAGATGTCGAACCTGAAAATCTATGGTGGCGTCTCTAGCTTGGAGGACCACGTTGCTTTCATAAATGGTAGTCAGTATTTTCAACCAAATTGAGGACAGCAAGATACATTGATGTACTTGAGAATGCCGGTAACATCGCCGTATGCTTGCGCAGTCAAATTTGGCTTTTGTCTGAAAGAATATGAAGAGAGCTCGGTACATTTTTTTTGAGGATGTCCGATCGTTGTATAGTGTTGCTGAAAATAGTAAAACATTTTTGTACAACTCTGAAGAAAGTAATTGAAACCGTACATTCTGCAGCATCAACACCACATAAATTGAGACTGTGGGTTGCACAAGGCGAGTAATCAGCATTCAAGTTTTTGTCGAGAATGTGACGTAGTGCTCCGTTGTAAGCTCCTTTCATATTGGCGCCGTTATCGTACCCTTTTGCACGACAATCTTTTAATGGGATTTCATGTTTACCTATAGTATGGCAAATTAGATCAGCGATTTTTGACCAGTTTTTTGGTTACAATTCACGACAGCCAAAAAACGTTCTTGAATTGTAAGATTTGTTGCTTTTGAATTGAAATGGAGGTAGCGCAAAATGAACGCAGTCTGTTCAACGTGACTAGCATCAGGCGTAGTATCAACGATAATAGCAAAAAGTGTAGATAAAACGTCGTGTTGTGCAGACGTGTTTACACTGCTCTCTAAGTAAATTTCATTTATCTCGTGAAATCAATGTAAACAAATAAATATTTCTATACTTGTGCTTTATATCGCGATCTCTAAACAAAATGTGTAATAGTGCCTTTAAAAACTATAATTGAATAAATATTTTAATATTCAAAAATTATGAAGTTTATTGACTTTCATATAAAAAAATTTTGCATAAGTGCTTCTGCATATTTTAATTCTTTATGACTATTCTTCGTTACTCTCAAAATGCCGTGCATATCTGGCTGTAGAGTTGAGCGAACGCAACCAAAAGTGCAGTGCGCAAAGTGCATTGAACTTTTTCATATGGAGTGTGTCAAGATTCGCCCAGCTGATCTGGATTGCTTGATTGAAAGGGGTAAACAATTCATATGTAATGGGTGTATTGCCTTGCGTCGTAACTCTCTGCGCTCACCGCCACCTATCATAGATTTCAATAAGTCTATTAATCTCAGTGATGCTACAACAACATGCATTCCTGACAAAACAAATAACTTCAATAGTCAACCTATGCTTTCTTATGTTGGCAATGTTGACGTAAGTTATCCTCACTCATCTCAGCAAACAAGTGCTTTAGATTTGGCTCTAATTGAGATCAATTCTCTCAAAAATTATAACAAATTTCTTATTGACCAATTGGAAATATTAAGTGAAATTCGCTCTCTACAAAACAAACTTCGTTTAGATGAGTTGTTCTCGGCCATTGCTTCGCTGGCTTCAGATTTAAATACAAACAAATGCACATGTTCTACAGATATTCGTTCTGCTTGCACCGCTACTGCAGTTAAAACGTCAGAGACAACATCGTCGAGTATCTTGCCTGTGCAATTGTCGACGCCACCTGCAATGATACTGATGTTGATGTCAACAACAAGAGTCCAATTGTTACTGCTATCACCGACTGTTGCCCAATTTCTAATGATAACAATGTGAGTGAAATTCAACTATGTGCCACTAAGCAGAATGTTACTACTTTGGTTCAAGCATGCTAAACACATCTCTCTCACAGCTCTTCTACTGCAAATAATATTGAATCTCCCTCACAGTGGACTCAGGTTCAGAGAAAAACGCGTAAAAACAAAAAACGCACTAAATTCCTGTCTTCTGGTACTAACGTTGACGTGGTAGGCAATGATAAAATCAGTGATTCTAATAACGCGGGAAGTCAAGTCCATCAAAAGAAAACCCCCCAAGTCCAAACCAGTTCGCTTAGCCTAGTGATCGGAGTCAGTACTAACACTGAACTTGATGTAGTTTCCGCAAAAAAATGGATCCATCTATCGTCTTTCAAATCTAATGTTACTGCTGATAATTGTTATGGAATCGCATTTACAATGGAAGCAGTAAGGAAGGCGGTCGGCATGATGTGGTGGTGCACAGTGGCTAGCCATTGTCGGCTGGGGCGGGTCCTTGCCAACCTTACTGTTCCTGCGCCATAAACAGAAAAAAAGGTCATATCATGCCTATCAAAACGAACTGCTATCAAATTCAAAACAAACTGACAGAAGCGCAGAGACCGACTCAAAACGCTTACAAATTCAAATCAAAACGACATCCGGTCGAACCGGATGCCACGGACAACCCGTTAACATTCCAAAATTTAAAAATTCAAAAATTCAAAAAAAATTACCGCAAAAAAATTTACCGAACCGGACATGGCCGGTTACCAACGCTGAAAATCGAAAATAAAAAAAAGCTGAAAATTAAAATACAACAAAAGGGCCGAATATAACTTGGGGGCGCCGCGGGTGTTGTTGCGACGCCCGGTGCATTTATCCCACCCTCAAATAACCATGGCCACCGACGCACCTATAATTCGGTGGCCCCTTACCTGTATGCCCTAAGTGCCTTCTAAAAGAATAGGGTAGTCAACATTCCCAGTTTAATTACAATATTTATTCACAATTCATTATAGAAAAAAAATATATATAAAGTTATAGCTAGTTTTGGTTATCATCGTAGGGGGTTGGTGATTGTGTTGGTGTTGTTGGTTGCGAGTGTATATAAGTTACATACATACATACTTGATCTATGCACATACTATATTAGTGTTATATGGTTTAGCCCCTTACTCATTTTGCCCTTACATTAGTACGTTGTTACAATAATCACTTATTATATGCTTTGTGGTAAAACTTATTTTTTTGAGTGTAACTAAATATCAATTTGGTATAACGCGCATATTATAATGATAATAATAATATGTAATATGTACTAAGAAAATTTGTTACAAAAGCAATAAAGATAAATTTTATATAAATTTTCCATCAAGAAAAATTAAGTCAAGTTGGGGATAATTTCTGTTTCCTAGTTAAAAGGGCTTTGCGGCAATTAGACATTTATTATGGAGAACTCGTCAAAACTCCGAAAGATGATTTCTAGTGGGTATCGCTCCCACAGGAATGCAAAACAAAAAAGTGTAGACATTTTAATAAAGGAGAACTCGTCCAAACTCCGAAAGGCTAGTCCGACCTAAGCGTGGACTGCCAGGGTGTTCACGGTCCTCGGTGAGTACGCGTGTGAACAACCTATGAGGTAATTGCTCGGGGAGAATACTGGGCGAGATATCCCCGACCGCCAAAACGCCCAGACAAAAAAAAAGTCCAATTGGTGGGTATATAAAAAAAAATCAAATTGTAAATTGGCAAAAGAAACGCCCTTGTTGGTTCATTGGAGACGAATATCCGAAGCATGGAAGCGACCTATCAATTTCCCGTTTAGGTCCTCCAGATCATACAATGCATTGCCTATCTTTCGAAGCACGCGACACTTCAGGTATTTGGGTAGGAATTTGGCGTTAATGCCCTGTTTGAAGTTACTTAAGGCAAAGTTTTTTCGGAAAACTTCCTGACCTTCCTTGTAGTTGACCTGTCTAGAGCGCTTGTTATAGGTGGTTACTCCCCTATCCTTGGCCTGATCTAAATTTCTACGGATCTGCTCGCGAATATTAGTCAACTTGTCAGCTCGGCTTACTACCGTAACTTGGTCTTCCCGAAGGCTGCCGAGTTTCCCTAAAATGTTGTACGTTGAGGCATGCTGGACCATGTTTTGGCCATATAATGCAAAGTATGGAGAACACTGAATCGCCGTATGAAAATCACTTCTCAAAACTGATAAAATCTCGGGTATATGCTTATCCCAATCGGTATGGTCAGGTTTATCTTTCAGGAAAATCCTAATCTTAGAAACAATTTCTCTGTTGACGCGTTCGGATGCGTTCGCTTGGGGAGAATATAGCCCCGTCCTCACGTGCGTCACCCCGTAATTTACTAAAAATTTGTTCATTTCCTTCGAGATAAACTGTTTACCATTGTCACTGTGAATAAACTCAGGGACCCCTACAGTCGGAAAAATTTCGGAGGCGAAGTAATTTACAACCTTAACAGTGGTGGCTCTTTGCATGGGCTTTAGCCAAACCTATTTGAAAAATGTTCTAGTACTATGAAAAGAAATTGATTTCGCCGCTTAGATCTCGGATACGGCCCTAGAAAGTCGCAATATAACCGCTGAAATGGCCTTTTGGATTCAAAGGTGCTCTCTATAGGTGGTCTCGACTGCGGATTGGTGGGTTTTACCGTTTTGCAGGTGTCACAACGCTGGACGTAGTCCCTGACGTCCTTAGCCTGCTGCGGTCAGAAGTACTTCTGCCTAACACGTT
This sequence comes from Eurosta solidaginis, assembly GCF_040869045.1. Taxonomy (NCBI): domain Eukaryota; kingdom Metazoa; phylum Arthropoda; class Insecta; order Diptera; family Tephritidae; genus Eurosta; species Eurosta solidaginis. Next base: position 231,676,645 of record NC_090319.1, on the reverse strand, counting down.
CTAAGGTTTTCTGCCATCCGCCATGGTAACTCCGGTTAGCGTCATGTGCTAATCTCACTGCTTCCTCAGTCAACCCTTTCGGCAACCATAAACGCCACAGCGAGTCTTCTTCCCATTCCATCCCCTTACGAAACTTAACTCTTTTGAAAATTACACCGTCCACAACTCGTAAATCCGGAAGTGATTCCTCGTTTTCGGTGACGGTCCGAATTAAGTCTAAATACTCGTTGCTGCTAAATTCGGGAGAGACTAAATCTATTTCTCCGGGTGTGGTAGTGAAAGTTAACTCGCCAGCATCAAAACGCGACAGTGCGTCTCTTGCTACATTCAGGGTGCCCTTACGATGTTCCATTCTAAAGTCGTATCTTTGCAGTAAGAGTGACCATCTCGCTAACCTCCCGCTTAAGTCTTTCTGTGTCATCAACCACTTGAGACTGGAGTGGTCCGTAATAATCCGAAAAGGTAATCCTTCGACATAGGGTCGGAAACGCTTCACGCTGATTATGGCTGCAAGACATTCCAGCTCGGTTACTATATAATTGCGTTGAGCATTATTCAGCTTTTTCGACACGAATGCGATTGGATGCTCAGCGCCCTCATCATCGACCTGGAACAACACTCCGCCAACACCTACTTTGGAAGCGTCACATTGTATTACGAATTCCCTTGAAAAGTCTGGTTGGGCCAAAACAGGGGCGGAACTCAAAGCTACTTTTAGCTTTTCGAAGGCCTCTATAGCTTCAGAGGTAAGCTTGAACGGGCCTGCTGACTTACGAAGACAGTCGGTCAAGGGACCTGCCAAGTCAGCGAAATTGGTAATAAACGCTCGGTACCAATTCGCCATGCCCACAAACCTACGCACTTGCCGAGGGGATTTAGGGATCTGGAAGTTTTGCATTGCTTCTACTTTTCCCGGATCCACTTTCAGACACCCGCTGCCTATCAAGTATCCTAAGTAGCGTATTTCCTTCTGACAAAATTTACTTTTATCCACGTTTATTGTCAGCCCTGCGTTTCTCAAACATTGGGCCACTTCCGCTAGCAATTTCAGGTGATCCTCAAAATTAGTGCTACATACCATCAGATCATCCAGGTAGATAAAGACGTTCTCTCGCAGACGCGAAGGGATTGCCTTGTCCATCAGCCTACTCATAGTCTGCGGTCCATTGCACAGACCAAATGGCATTACTTTGAAGTGGTACAGAGGCCTCCCCGGAACTGCGAATGCTGTTTTTTCCTTAGAGGACTCTGTCAATTTGATCTGGAAGAACGCGTCCTTCAGATCAATGCCACTAATAAAATGCGTATCTTTCAGTCTGCTCAATAAGCCGTTGATATGAGGCAGAGGGTACGAGTCCTTCTTAGTCACCGCGTTGATCTTCCTCGAATCTATGCACAGCCTAACTTTACCTGGTTTCCGGACCAGTACTACAGGACTACACCACGGGGAGTTGGATTCTTCTATAACTCCTAATTCGAGTAACCTGTCTAGTTCTCTAAAAGCTTCGGCTTGCCTCGGTGGCGAAAGAGGGAAATGTTTGCTTTTTATAGGTACAGCATCACCGGTGTCTATGTGATGCTCCACTAATTTCGTTTGTCCTAGGCCTAACTTCTCGTACGAAGGGAACGTCTCGATGACCTTTTGCAATTCTGATTTTCGTTCTGGTGACAATTCGTGCAGTTTAAGTTCTTCTTCCTTCTCAAGTCTAACCTCTAAACACTCTACGCTTGGGAATATTTCGGGAGCTAACGCAAATGCTCTCCAAAAATCTACCCCGAAGTATGCTTCTTGGAGAAGTGAGGGGACAAGGTAAAAACGAATAACCTTTGTGATATTTTTAAAGGTGACCGGTAGAGATACTGAGCCTAAAATTTTTTGCTTGTTGCCGCCCGCGGTATATACGAACGCATGTAAGGGCTGATATTCAAAGCCGTTATCCTCTAGGAATTCTACTCCGTTTTTTCCTAAGATGGAGACGTTGGCTCCCGAGTCCAACAGCCCTACAAGGAAACTATCCTTAATTCTAGCCTTTACTAAAGGCCTTTCATCCTCGGTAAGCGTTAACGTGGTGGCTTGCAGCAGTCTACGCTCCTGTACTCTCCTGTGGTATCTCTTCCTACACTTCAAAATATTGTCCGATACCGGATATTGTTCAAAAATGGTATGTCTTATTTGTTTATACCTATGTTCCCTTTCTTCTAGGTTTGCTGAAAGTTGCGTTTGGCAAGCGACATCCCTATGCTGGTGTCGCAGAATTCTAATGGGCTCGCTCATCGCGGATGAGGACGTTTGACTCTCGGATTCAGAACTATTCGAATTGTCAGTACTGTCAGGGAAGGTTATTATCACGTTTGAGGGCTCTTCTGCCAGGGTACTACTGCACCTCGGAAGCTCACCACCTCCATGCAGAGATTCACCCTCTGGTTCAGCGCACGGGACGACGCCTTGAGCACTGGCTGATGTGGGAGCTATGAAGCCGAACGAGGTTCCCCCGGGTTCTCGCTCGGGTACTGGTTTCCCTGCCTGCGATGGTCCTTAGGGCATTTAGGAGTGAATACACCCTTGTACCCACATTTAAAACAAAAAGGATTTTTTATGGGTTCCTCACAATATATATAGGAGTGCCCCATTCCCTGGCAATTCCAGCATTGGATTCCCGAGTAGTCCGGTCTTCTGCTGCGTCGATATTCCAGCGCCTCTATCTGCGGATCCATCTCGCCGTCCTCGTTTTCCGTCCTCATGTCCGGGGTTGTCACGCGTGCTTCGCTTACATGCCGTCCTGGGTAAGTAGCTCCCAACAGCTTGCTTTCTTTCAGCACTTGTTCACCTCTGCGTGCTACATCCCGTAAATCATGAAGGTTCCTTACATCTGCGTTGAAAAGCATCAGCTTAAGGCTACTGTTGACGTTTCTTTTTATTATGTCAATCAGTAAAAGCTCCGACATTGGCTCCCTTAAGCGCGCGTTCAAGGAGATTATGTCCGCGTGAAACACGTCATAACACTCACTTGCTTTTTGCTTCCGCATGGAGATCTCCATCATGATCTCGTGGTCAGTCTTCAAAGTGCCAAATTCCCTTTTTAGTGAGTAGCACAAAAAGGCATATGTCGCATTTGGGTTTTGTTTTGTGAACAGCCAGTACCATTCTTCGGCTCGTCCAGAAAGGAACAAGTGGAAACTAGCCATTATCTGTTCGTCGGGGCATTGTGTGCGCTCACACAAGGTGTTCAGTTTGAAAAGGAAATCGGCTACGCTCCCAGTGCCGTCGAATGCGATTTTCCACTCCTGCGGTTTTACTGCTATGCTGCTTGGAGTCGGGTACATTGGTGGTACTCCCGTTGGAAATGGGTTACGGTCCATCCTACTTGCGTTCCTATTTTGCTGATTCGCTTGCTGCGTGGATTCGAGAGCGGCGTTGAGCTGGGCCATATTTGCTCTAATTGAGCCCATCTCTCTCCGCATTTCCTCCTGCGAAGCCTGGAACAGTTGGTGTAGCACGTCCACCCACGAGCCTCCACGAGTGGCTTCGTCCTGCATTCCTAAGGTATTCGTCCGATCACTTGTAGCGTCTCCAAAATTTCCCATTTCCTGATTTGCTGGTAAAGCACCAGCTCCTTCGGGTGCGTAGGTCGCCACATTTCCCACTAGCCCGAGAAATCGTGCGCGTTCACGTGACTGGTGCTTATAGGTCCGTCCAGTTTCTCGCGAGGGTAATTCAGGTCCGAGCCCATTTTTATTAACGCGGGGTCTCCATATTGTCCGCCTACTGGGGTGTGCACCACCAAGGGACGCCTGGCCTGAGGGAAAGCCCTTCTATTTTTACTGCCCCGGTTCTGGTTTCCCCGGTAATTCCCTGCACTCCCAAACGGGGTATTCCGGCCCGGTTGCCCGAACGACTGGTCGCGCGACATATTAAAAAAAATGGTCAGCTATAGGTCAAAAAAAAACTTTTGCCACGTAAGGCAGTTAGGAATTCAAACAACAAGGTTTTTGTATATAAATTTATACGCAAAAAAATGAATAAAACTTTCAAAAGCTGAAAAAAAACAGAAGCGATTAAGCAATTTAAATGTGTCGTGCAATCAATGGGAATGCTGACATTCCCTTCCCGAAGGCACTCGGGCTACAGGCGAAAAAAGGAAAAAAAAAATTACATAAACTCATTCATACTTGTCCCTAGTGCTCCCAACCGCAATGCGAGGGGGTCTTAAGGCCCCCCTCCGAGACTGGTTGGGGCCACTAGGGTCACTCCAAGCACACACGGGTCGGTCTCAACACGCCCAGCCGCAACGCAAGGGCAGTCTCCAGAGGCTTTCCCCTGGGACTGGTTGGGGGTGTTGAGGCCTCCCGTCCATTCTTACTGGACACCTCTCCTGCCTCCGCCGCAATGGGTGGAGCGGTTTCGGAACCGCTCCCCCAGTCTGGTGGGACAGGAAAGAGTGCCACTGTGAATCCCAGCTCACCCCGCCACAATCCAGGTGGTACTATGTGTTGCCACCTGAGACGTGGGATGAACTGGGGTCCTACAAATCACACACTCACTCATACCTGACATCACAAATTCGGCAGGGAACAAAAAAACTACTTTACCAAAAAAAAACCCAATTAGCGGACACATATTTTACCTAAGCCGACTAACGGACAACATTCCGGAAACAAAAAAAAACCCCAATTACAAAGAAAAATTAAGTGCGTGCAGCACTGCCTCATCGGGTGAAATAACAAAAAAGTTCCGTATAACTTGACGTTAAGTCGCGTGGATCCCTCAGCTACCGGAGACGATGATCACTCCGGACACCCTGATCCGTCGAACTATCCCACCGCAACGCAGGTGGCTGCTCCTGCGGCTGCTCACCCCGGACTGGTGGGATGGTCAACTTCACAAGTTGACCTGGAGTGACCCTCGCACCCAGCGCCTCAGGAACCACGTTGGGCGCCATCTGTTATGGAATCGCATTTACAATGGAAGCAGTAAGGAAGGCGGTCGGCATGATGTGGTGGTGCACAGTGGCTAGTCATTGTCGGCTGGGGCGGGTCCTTGCCAACCTTACTGTTCCTGCGCCATAAACAGAAAAAAAGGTCATATCATGCCTATCAAAACGAACTGCTATCAAATTCAAAACAAACTGACAGAAGCGCAGAGACCGACTCAAAACGCTTATAAATTCAAATCAAAACGACATCCGGTCGAACCGGATGCCACGGACAACCCGTTAACATTCCAAAATTTAAAAATTCAAAAATTCAAAAAAAATTACCGCAAAAAAATTTACCGAACCGGACATGGCCGGTTACCAACGCTGAAAATCGAAAATAAAAAAAAGCTGAAAATTAAAATACAACAAAAGGGCCGAATATAACTTGGGGGCGCCGCGGGTGTTGTTGCGACGCCCGGTGCATTTATCCCACCCTCAAATAACCATGGCCACCGACGCACCTATAATTCGGTGGCCCCTTACCTGTATGCCCTAAGTGCCTTCTAAAAGAATAGGGTAGTCAACATTCCCAGTTTAATTACAATATTTATTCACAATTCATTATAGAAAAAAAATATATATAAAGTTCTAGCTAGTTTTGGTTATCATCGTAGGGGGTTGGTGATTGTGTTGGTGTTGTTGGTTGCGAGTGTATATAAGTTACATACATACATACTTGATCTATGCACATACTATTTTAGTGTTATATGGTTTAGCCCCTTACTCATTTTGCCCTTACATTAGTACGTTGTTACAATAATCACTTATTATATGCTTTGTGGTAAAACTTATTTTTTTGAGTGTAACTAAATATCAATTTGGTATAACGCGCATATTATAATGATAATAATAATATGTAATATGTACTAAGAAAATTTGTTACAAAAGCAATAAAGATAAATTTTATATAGCGCTATGCATTATATGCACGTATATTACCTTCTTCTGGTGGTTCGAACAATATTGCTAGCAATAGTAATTCATATGTGTAGATATATATATATATATATATATATATATATATATATATATATTGTACTTGAATGATATAAGAAAAGAAAGTTTAAATCTTCTAGCCGATTCGTGCATAAAATTTCCTTTTTTTTTCTAACAATTTATGGTTGAGCTCCAAAATGAATCGCTAAAACGTTTCACGTGATAGCGCCGGCTTATTATTCATAAAATGTATAGAGCTAAATTTAGACAACTTAAGTTGACAAAATATATTCTAAAAATGATCGAAAAAAAAAATGTATGTTTTTTCTTTTTATGTAAAGCTAAGGCTTAGGTGGGTATTAGGTAAATGGAATTATTCTCGTAAGTTGCTGAATACAACCTTGGTTATATCTAAACAGCTTGGTTCAATATAATGTAAAAAAGGTGCATTCACAAATAAACGGCGTATGTCGGAATTATTGTTACGCGTTCTAACAGGCAGGTGCTACTTGACCTGACTGAGACAAAACTGCCTGTTTCTTTGTGAACAAACCTTTAAAATGTGTAAATATACTAAACTGTGGTTACATTCTTTAATATCTTGTTAAGTTGCAAACATGAGTGTTCATGTGGTAATTCTTTTGGTTAGATAAATCTTACAAGCCAAATTTAAATAGTGGCAATCATTTATATGTAACTTTTCTTCTATAGTACCTTAAACTATCTGTTCATCTTGTATGCTTATAATTCAAGAAAAAAGGAATGTCGTAATTTTGACAAAAAAAAATTCGATCCTTGTCGAATGGTTTACCCGGGCTATATGAAACCCTCTAAGTACCACTTGGAAGTTCGTTTAACTACCCTGCAAAAATGCTCTAGTCATTCCCCGCCGTTTGACCCGTTACTATACAGTCATAGGTTATGTTCTTAGTCACATTGGCATGGCGTGGGTAAGTTTCATGACCAGAATTTTTTGTAGGGTAATTACATCTAAATTTATACCGTGCTGGTACTTACATGGCCGACAGAGTACGTACCATGGGTCTCTGCCGGCGTGTTGTCGCTGGTGAAGCCGACCTTGCCGGTGAAGTTGACACTGATGTTGGTTGTGGTGCGCGGTCTTGGGCGCGCTGTACTGGTACTGTTGGTGGCTGCTGCGTTCTGGTCCGAGGTGATCGATTGAACCTGGTGGCAATGAAACCTCTGGATGATCTGACGCTACTTCCGGCTTTCGTTGTATTATGCTGCAGCGTACTGCTGGCCCTGGAGGCGGAGGTGGTGTTGGATGTTTTTCCAAAGATGATATTGTACTTCGTGAACGTAGAGAAAGGGGTGTATCTTCGGATACCAATGGTTCTCATCACATTTAGCTCAGTGCCGTCCGAATCCGTATCGGAATCACTAACACTTCCTCACTGCGGGTGGCTGTGAAACGCCGACCTACTTCACTAGATATTATTTACGTTGCGCTTGTGTCAACACGACACCACCGTGATAAGGTCTATTCCCACTTGTTCGTACTTCTAGTAGTTGGGCCTGCAATTCCTCGTTGCAGCCTTTTGGTTCTTCCACAATGCTCGTTGAATATGCGCACAGCACGGCGAGGGTGTTTTGCGAGGAGTTGAATATAGTCGGGGATGTGCAGTTGATGTAAGCAATAGCGAAAATGACGCAGGACTAATTCTTGCGTTTCTTTTTTGTTTTTTTCCCCGGCCGGACAATCGTGGCCTTTTCCTCTTAAGTTTTTTTCCAAAATTTTCTGTCTTTATGGGGTGTGTATACGACCAGAAACTCCATCTAAAAAGGAAGGATTTTTTTCGTAGTGATGGCCGGTCTGTCTTTTTTCTTGTCTTCGATATTTTTTTATCGCCACTTTCGCCACATCGCTAGGTGTGTTCGCGTGAACACGCTCCCAAGTGGATCGTAGCCGTAGACTGTAGCAGCAGACCGTAACATAATATAACCTCCTATGTGGTTAAAAATACGAAAATCGATGGCAATGAACTTGCCTGTTTCCCTCTGGTTAAAAAAGATACAGATTTTACTAAACTCTCTAGAGTAAAGTTTAAGCTTGGCGTGTCAGTTACCCTCCTGGACGCAATTATGGATCCCTTGCTATGGCCAGCAAATGTTAAACGGTTTAAAAATGTTCGCAAGCAAGCAAGTAGCTCGGACCCAGTGTCAAGCGACGATTAGAAATCACTGAACAATGTGGTGAGTGCTCTGCCTCCAATTAATGGTCTTAGTGAAATAAAGGTATATTTCCAAAACCTTTCTGGGATGAGGACCAAAGCCGATCTTGTTCACACCTTCAGTTCCTAATTGGATTATGACGTCTTTGTTTTCATCGAAACATGGCTGAATGGAAGTTTTTTCGACAGTGAGTTCTTTGACTCTAATCTTTTTAATGTATTCCGCAAAGATCGAGATGCTAACGCTACTGGTTGTCTTCGTGGCGGTGGGGTCTTAATATCGGTCAAACGTCAGTTATCCTCCTGTTTCTTTCCGCTTAGTAATTGTGACGTTCTGCTCGACCAAATTTGTGTCTGCATTAATGGTTCTGATTCACAAGGCTCCCTATATCTCCTTGCATCATACGTGCCACCAGGCAGTTCATTTGAACTATTCAAGGCACACGCTGACAACATATTTTCGCTAGTTATTAATAACCTAAGTGATAATCATCTCTGCGTGCTTGGTGACTTCAACTTATGCAATATTGACTGGTCAACTAATGTTTGTAATTTTGGTCTTACACCTAATAATCTCTCTGCAAATCACGAATTATATTTCATTGACAATTTACTTAGTCTTAATTTATTGCAAATCAACAAATGTGTTAATACTTTAAATAGATTACTCGATCTCATATTTATTAGTGATAATATTAATTGTGAAATAAGTGAATGTACAAATCCCATCACTCACAAGGACAGGCATCACCTACCCTTGGTTATTAATTTTAGTTTTTATAGTTATGCACAGGATACTTCTGAAACCAGATTTACTTTTAACTTTAATTCGTTTGATTTTCCCAGTTTTAAAAGTTTTTTTTATCTGAAATAGACTGGGAAGTGGTACTTGAAGGACTGTATACTTCTAATAGTTTCCTAACTTTCAAATCTATTCTATTAAATCACTGCCTGCATAAAATTCCTATAAGAAGAATGAGGCCTTACAAACTTCCATGGTATACGAAATAGTTGAAAAAATTGAGGAATCTCAGAAATAAATATATGCGTAAGTTTAAACATACGAAGAACCATTTGTTCTTCATTAAATATAAGCAATACTTGAAGAAATTTAACAATTTGGATAAGCTTCTGTACACCAACTATATTCATACAATCGAGTCTAATATTAAATTGAATCCGAAAATATTTTGGAGCTATATCAAGTCCAAAAAAGGTTGCTCCAGTATACCGTCTGGAGTGTTCCTTGATGGCCACTCAGCGCGAACACCGGGTGATACAGCCAACTTATTTGCGGAGTTTTTTAAACCAAATTTTTCTCCCGACGATAGTTATCAATCGTTTGATGCCTCCTCGAATCTTGACACTGCTCTAAACTTTGGTGCCCTCTGTCTCTCTTCTGATGATATTAGTAATGCTTTTCTCAAACTTAAATCTTCGTCTCAAACAGACGTTGATGGGTTCTCTTCAGTCCTGTTAAAAAACTGCCCGAGTCTAGTTCTTCCTTCAAGAATAATCTTTAATAAATCTCTATCGTCCGGTACGTTCACTGACGAGTGGAAGCTCACCTCCATTACCCCCGTCTTTAAAAGTGGTAACAAAAATGATGTGCGTAATTACAGACCTATTTCAAAGCTTTCTACCATTTCCAAAATTTTCGAGCATGCTGTTAATGCCAAGTTGAGTTTTGCGGTTAAGTCTTTAATATCTCCCTTCCAGCATGGTTTTGTCGCTAGTAGATCAACAGTTTCAAATCTTGCTGTTTTTAGTGAATATTGTGTTGAATCTTTTTCTGCAGGTTATCAGGTTGATTGCATTTATACTGACTTTTCAAAAGCTTTTGACAAAATCCATCATAGTGTTTTAATTAAAAAATTAGGTTGCCTTGGTTTCCACTCTTCGTTATTTAAGTAACAGACAGTGTGTTGTTTCCATTGATGGACAATTGTCTAGTCCGTTTGTAGCCACTTCTGGGGTTCCCCAAGGGAGTATATTAGGTCCATTTTTATTTATCTTATTTATTAATGACGTAAGTAGTTGTTTTTCATTCGCGAAGTATTTGCTATACGCCGATGACTTAAAGCTATTTTCTGCCATTAAGACGCCAGATGATGCCGTAATGTTGCAGAATGATATTAATAAATTGCACCAATGGTGCCTGAACTCCGGTATCTCTTTGAATCCGTCCGTCAAATGACCTGCTCGAAGTCAATTAATCTTCTAACTACAAATTATAGTATCTCTAATTGTGAGCTTCAATGTGTTAATGAGATTAAGGACCTTGGTGTTGTCTTTGACAATAAGTTTTCTTTTAGTAAGCACATAAATTTCATAACCTCTAAATCATATTCTATGCTTGGCTTTGTGAGGCGCAATGCTACCAAATTCTCTGATCCCTACACGTTTAAGCTACTTTACACGTCTTTTGTTAGATCTAATCTGGAATATGGCGTATTTATTTGGAGATCAAGTAGTCAAACTTTTATTACCAGAATTGAAAGAATACAAAAAATTTTCTAAAATATGCCCTTCGTCCATTAAACTTCTCTGATCCTATACCCGCCTACTCTGCGCGAGTTATGCTTTTGAGCCTTAAGTCTTTAGAAAATCGCAGATCAATACTCTGCTTGTCATTTACGTATGATATTATTAATGGGTCCGTTGACTGTCCATATTTATTGGATAGGATTCGATTTAATATTCCTCGGAGGTGTCTTCGCAGTTTTTATATATTTTATTGTGACAATTTTAAAACCCACTATTCCAGTAATGCTCCAATTGCTCGTGCTCTCCGTGAGTTTAACTATATCAGTACTGTTGTAAATCTAGACTTTTCTGCTCCAAAAGCGAAACTGCTAAATATGTTAAAATCTGCTTTCCAAGTACCATGTATTATTTTTCAAATAACTATTTCTTAATTTTAGTTTGTATCATAGTCTGTAAGGATTTGAGTCCATTGACTAAGTGAAATAAAGAAATAAAGAAATAAAATACTTGGCTTTCTTGCGTTGATATAATATAGTTTCCCTCACGTGCTTTGCACAAATTTCTATAAACTCGTGCAGAATGTCTGGGGAAAGATAGTGAACTTGTAAACGTTTGTGCTGCTGTTGTGAAATCCTAACTTTCTCCAAATTAACTCCAAGTATCATATCATAATGGATTATGAGATCTTAGATGCCCAAAAAATGTCCATCATTTCGTGCACCAAGATATATACTTTCGCCTTTGAAAGCTAGGCCTCTTTCACCCAAAAATAAAATAGTGCCAAAAATTCTATATAAAATTTCTTTCCACTTTTCGAGTTTCAGTGATTAGCTGTTCATTGATAAGTGTATCAATTGTAGCCTCCTATTGAATTACATTTTGTAAAGATCGCCATTGAATATAACATTTAATGTGATCTTGAGAATTTTCGCGCGATGGCAGTTTATCGTGTAGCTTCTTCCATACCTGGAATTTCGAATATCCGCCAGGACAACACATTTTAGGTCGATTTAAAGTATTGGTGCTTAACAGAAGACATGGTAGACAATAAAAATCATTGCTACTGGCACTCCACACCAACCAGTCACGCTCCACTTTCTCTCCATTTGGCAAGATTCTGTTTAACAACGAGGTAGGAAATGCCTCGTCATGACAATCACGTGAAAAAATAACAGGACACTTTAGATGACCTCGACGAATTATTTCTTTGACTTCTTCAGATCGCAAAAACTCATTATTCACGGTACCGATGTCGAAGTCGTATAAATAATCTGAACTTTGATACAGAGTTGGTGGTATTGTTGGAAGACTTTTTGAAGATGAACCTTCATCAGTATCACCACGAAAACTTTACGATTTCGGATTCATGTAAACATACATTTTTGTTTGATGTTTTTATTGTCTCCTCAGGCCCAGGCAAAAAATCATTATCAATATTCTTTGCTTTTGAAATTCGGCTTAAAATTTGCACATGGAACAACGAAAAGACTCTCCTGAATTAAAAAAAAAAAAAATGTCTTGGTACCTCTAAATCGCGGGCCCCCTGAGAAACACATTTTTGTTTGATGTTTTTATTGTCTCCTCAGGCCCAGATAAAAAATCATTATCAATATTCGTTGCTTTTGAAATTCGGCTTAAAATTTGCACATGGAACAACTAAAGAATCTCCTGAATTAAAAAAAAAATTTTCTTAGTACCTCTAAATTGCGGGCCCCCTGAGAAACCCCGGGCGGGGGGAATTCCCCGGGGGAATACCGTTTCGATCAGTAGTTGAGCTGATTGGTAAAAAATATTAGTTGATCCACTTCAAAACCGTTCAATACTTGTCAAAGTTCTTCGAAAGTAATTAGAAGTAAGTTAGTTGTACTTCAACAATTCAAGTACAAGTACTTCGATACTTATACTTGTATTTATTTTTGGATATACTGAGGTACTGATACTTGTACTTGTACTGGTACTTTTTTTTAGAGGTCTAGTGAGAAGTAATGAGCGTTTCTTTGCCTTTACCCCAAGTGTTGTCGGCAAAAGAATTGATCATTTTATTACGACTCTGTATTTTAGGAACAATTGCTGTTGCATGCTCTCCGAAATGTAGATCCTGATCAAACGTCACATCCAAGATTTTTGGGTATAAGACAGTCGGTAGCGTAATGCCATCGACGTGGATGCTCAATATGGTCGTGTCCATGTTGTAAATAAGGTCGCCGATGATTTGGTCGGTGGCAATGTCAGGTTTCGCGTGGAGAAGAAACTGGAGAGGTCAGGGAGATAGCCCTTTATTTTATTAAAAAGCTCATCGATGTGTCGGCCAGGCCTGGGGCAATTATTGTGCAGTCATCGGCGTAGGAAACGATTGAGACGCCTTCTGGTGGGGAAGGTAGTTTCGATATGTAGAAGTTAAAAAGCAATGGGGATAGGACACCACCCTATGGTACCCCTGGTTCAATTCTTCTTGGGTTGGATGAATTGTTTCTGAATTGCACCGATGCTAGCCGGCCAGACAGATAATTTGCGGTCAATCTTTTGAGAGTTGGGGGAAGGGAGAACCCTTTCAGGTCTTGCAGTAACGTGCCGTATTTGACCGTATCAAAATCTTTTGACAGGTCTAGTGCAACGAGTATTGTTCTATGGTGGGGGTTTTGATTTAATCCGCAATTTATTTGTGTGTTAATGGAGTTTATCGCGATGGTAGACGCAAATTTGCAGTGAAATAGGAAAGCAGAGTGACTTCAAGTGTTTTGGCTACTGGCGAAAGAAGAGATAACGGACAATTAGAATCTCCTACGTTAGCTGGTTTCCCAGGCTTTAATAGCGGAATCGCCCAGACCATTTTCCATTTTTCGGGGATGTTTAAGGTGGACAGGTTGAAGACATGTGCTAAATATTTGAAACCCTCATTTCCTAGGGTTTTAAGCATCGGCATTGCTATGCAGTCTGAGCCTACTGCTTTATATGGTTTAGCGTGAACGATGGCATCTTCAACCCCTTTGGCGGTGATGGTAATTGGGGACGCACTGTATTTACGCTTGTGTGCGCGTCTGTTGGCCCGCCTTCTGAATTTGTCAACCGTAGAATGCATAACATATTGTCGGCAAAAAGCGCTCGCGCATTTTTTCGGATCCGACAGCACTTTATATCCACTAGCAATCTGATGCGTTGGTTTATATCCCTTATTTGGGGTCGCCGGGGTCGTGCTGTCGTATAAGGTCACGTTCTCTAGCTAGAATTGCGGCCTTCGTCGGAATAAAACGAGCCTAAGCGGGCTCAATGACCTTGCGGAAAGCACGCTCCATTTAACGGGCAGCAGTCGGGATAAGGAGCAGCAAAGCAATTGTGAGTATAAGTTATGTAATCATTCCGCTTTCCTTTCTTAAAATTGATGAAAGTGCATTTTTCGGCGGTGATGAAGTCCCCAGATCGCTCGAGCGAAAGGAGTATGAGTAGGTGGTCAGGTTCCAATGTTACCATCGGTTGCCAGTTGGCGCAGTTTACTAGACCTGTGCTCACGATAGATAAATCTGGCGAACTGTGACAGTTTCCTATCATACGAGTGAGGGCGTCTCCGTTTATCTTGCAGAACGTCTTTTCTTCAATTTGGTGTGCCAACATCTCATCCCTGCTGTCCTCCTGAAGGTTTGAATGCCATAGATCGTGGTGGCCATTCAAATCGCCTAAGATAATGCGATTATCCCCAGTGAATAGTGCGCTGATGTGAGGGCAGTATCCACTGGGGCAACAGGTGACAGGAGGGATGTAGATATTGTTGATTTCTAAATTTACATCGCCTGGCCGGACAGATATTCCTTGACATTCCAAGACACTGTCGCGGATGCCGATGTCCGATGGGTGATAAACGCGAGACCGCCCCCATTTCCGCTCTCTCAATCTTTTCTGTGGACGTTATATCGAGAGCAGTTCTGCAAAGCAGATCTTGCTGTGAGTTAGGTATCTTGGATTGCAGCAATGCAGATGTTATGCCGCTTCATAAAATCAGCTATCTCCGTGATATTCCCAGTTAACCAATTAAAGTTAAGCTGCAGTACATTCTGAAGTGCAACGGGGGAAACGTCGTTACTCTGGTGGTAAGTGACAGGAGACTACGCCTGAGTTGAGGGCGTTGTGCCATCATAAGTGTCGATTTTCGTTCTGATCTGTTGTTTTCATTTGTCCTGTATTTATAGTTCGTAGGTACATGAGCAAGTATTTTCAAAATGGATGCTTGTGTATATTTAGTTATGTGTATACGCTGTGTGTTCATTCAAAACCGAGGGTGGTTTTTACTGATCGATTTGTGCGGCTGACTTTAAAGAAGTTTGCCAATTTATATGTTGCTTTTCCAGTATATGTCATAGTCGTCCAGCTATTATTTTCCTTTTCATTATTTCTTTTTGATTCCCCATTTGTCCTTCCGAGCTTATCTACTAGTGCTTTTTTGTATCCGTTGTTTGCAGCGATATTATATATGACCTCAAGTTCTCTCTTATATGCCTATTGTGTAAAAGGTGTTCCTTCAAGTCTATGTACCAAGTGCCTTAATCCTGCATTTTTATGCTGTTGGGGGTAATTTGAGGTATTATGTATTATTGTGTCGGTGGCCGTTGGCTTTCTATATATGTCATAGTTAAATCTTTTGGCTTCTTTAGCAATATTTATCGTGAGGTCTAGATAGTTGATTCCTCCGTCTTTTTCGGTTTCCATTGTAAATTTTATATTTCCGTGCTGCTTGTTGAGGTTCTCCAGTACAAGCTCTTCGTTATTAGTAGTTAAAACGCACATTATGTCATCCACGTATCTAGCATAAAATGACACGCCTAATTTGGACTTCATCTCCTGTATGTACTTTTCTTCCATATTTTGCATGAACACTTCCATAAGAATTGCTGATGTGGGGCTTCCCATTCCAAGACCATTTATTTGACTAGATATTTTATTGTTCAATTGAAAATAGTTTTGACGTAAAGTGGTTCTTAGCGTATTTGTGATTTGCATATTTTTCACTTTGTTTTTTGTATTATGAACTATTGTTGAGCTAACTATGTCCAAAGTCTCCGATAGTGGTTTTGATGGGTATAAATATTTTATGTCAAAAGATACCAATTTGCTGTTCTTTGTTTGCTCTACGGTCTCAAGTTTCTCTATTAGCTCTGTTGTGTTAGCTATTGCATATTCGTTCCTTAGCTCCAGAGTATCTTTCAATATCGTTTTTAAATATTTGGCCAGTTTGTAACATGGTGCCGATTTAAAATTAATGATGGACCTCATTGGCGTGTCCGGCTTGTGGATTTTTGGTAGCGCAATCAGTGGAGGAGCCGAAAGCTTCATTTGGACCAATATATGTGCCATGTTAGAATCTACTATCTTTGTTGCATTTTTTATAGCAACTTTGATTTGTTTTTGGTATTCATCTGTGGAAAGCAAAGGAAGGACAAAAATCTAATACAGAGGAGAAAACAAAAAGAAATCTACGGTATAAACTAAGAAAAAACGATATTGTCACAACGAAAGCGGACAAAGGAAACACCACTGTGCTAATCGAAAAAGAGAAATATATATCCAAAACCGAAGATCTCATAGAGGAAATGAAATGTCGTAGAATAAGAGAGGATCCCACAGATGAATACCAAAAACAAATCAAAGTTGCTATAAAAAATGCAACAAGCATAATAGATTCTACTCCTCCACTGATTGCGACCAAAAATCCACAAACCGGATACGCCAATGAGGCCCATCATTAATTTTAAATCGACACCATGTTACAAACTGTCCAAATATTTAAAAACGATATTGAAAGATACTCTGAAGCTAAGGAACGAATATGCAATAGCTAACACAACAGAGCTAATAGAGAAACTTGAGACCGTAGAGCTAACAAAGAACAGCAAATTGGTATCTTCTGACATACAAGACTTATGCCCATCAACAATAATTCATAATACAAAAAACAAAGTGAAAGGCGATTGTAGATGCGGAGATCGCAATATCACTGATACCACAGGAAGAACAGGACCACGCAAGACACATGTGCAGGGAAATCATCAATCAAGGAGGTGAAAGCAAAGTTAGGAAAAAAATCTAATACAGAGGAGAAAACAATGAAGAATCTACAGTATAAACTAAGGAAAAACGATATCGCCACAACGAAAGCGGACAAAGGAAACACCACCGTGCTAATCGAAAAAGCGAAATATATATCCAAAACCGAAGATCTCATAGAGGAAATGAAATGTCGTAGAATAAGAGAGGATCCCACAGATGAATACCAAAAACAAATCAAAGTTGCTATAAAAAATGCAAAAAGCATAGTAGACTCTACTCCTCCACTGATTGCGCTACCAAAAATCCACAAACCGGATACGCCAATGAGGCCCATCATTAATTTTAAATCGGCACCATGTTACAAACTGTCCAAATATTTAAAAATGATATTGAAAGATACTCTGGAGCTAAGGAACGAATATGCAATAGCTAACACAACAGAGCTAATAGCGAAACTTGAGACCGTAGAGCTAACAAAGAACAGAAAATTGGTATATTTTGCCATACAAGATTTATACCCATCAATACCACTATCGAAGACTTCGGACATAGTTAGCTCAACAATAATTCATAATACAAAAAACATGAAAAGTATGCAAATCACAAATACGCTAAGAACCACTTTAAGTCAAAACTATTTTTAATTCAACAATAAAATATATAGACAAACAAGCGGTCTTGGATTGGGAAGCCCCACATCAGCAATTCTTATGGAAGTGTTAATGCAAAATCTGGAAGAAAAGTACATACAGGAGTGGAAGTCCAACTTAGGCGTGTCATTTTATGCTAGATACGTGGATGACATAATGTGCGTTTTAACTACTAATAACGAAGAACTTGTACTGGAGTACCTCAACAAGCAGCACGGAAATATAAAATTTACAATGGAGACCGAAAATGACGGAGGAATTAACGATCTATACCTCACAATAAATATTGATAAAAAAGCCAAAATATTTAACTATGACATATATAGAAAGCCAACGGCCACCGACACAATAATACATAATACCTCAAATCACCCCCAACAGCATAAAAATGCAGCATTAAGGCACTTGGTACATAGACTTGAAAGAACATCTCTTACATAAGAGGCATATAAGAGAGAACTTGAGGTGATATATAATATCGCTGCAAACAACGGATATAAAAAGCACTAGCAGATAATCTCAGAAGGACAAATGGAGAACCAAAAAGAAATAATGAAAAGGAAAATAATAGCTGGACGACTATGACATATACTGGAAAAGCAACACATAAATTGGCAAACTTCTTTAAAAAATTCAACATTAACCCGCATTCAAAACATTGAACAATCTGGGGTGAAAACTAAGAACTAACACTAACTCAGAGGATGCGTTTAGCAGCCACGGCGTATACAAGCTTACCTGCGGATGCCAACATAGTTACATAGGACAAACAGGACGGCAAATAAGAACGAGGTTCAGAGAACATATTAGAGGTTACAACAAAAAAATACGGAATCCAAACATTATACCCGAGTCTAACTTCGCGAATCACATGGTCGAGAATGAATGTTCCCCAGCAAACTTCAATAAAGCGGTTAGGGTTCTTCACATACAGGCAAAAGACCGACGTCTAAACGTACTCGAAAGCATGGAAATCTACAAACAGAAACCATTTGACGGTAGAATAATAAACGAACAGATAAACACAATTTCTGACACAATATTCGAGCCTTTAAAACTTGTTTACAAGAAACAAAGTAATTCCACAGGTACAACAAACAAACACACAACAAAAAATAAACACAAAACAATTAACACACCAAAACAACAACCCCAAAAAGAAGGAAAATCTACTAAAATTACGGATTTTTACCTGCCCCAGTCAGCCACACAAATCGATCATTAAAAACTATCCTCGGTTCTGAATGAATACACAGCGTATAAATATACACAAGCATCAATTTTGGCAATACCTGCTCATGTACCAACGAACTATAAATACAGGACAAACGACAATAACAGATCAGAATGAAAATCGACACTGATGATGGCACAACGCCGCAACCGGTTTGTCTCAAAACCAAATTTGACAAGGAATGAAGGAAAATCGTTCCAATATAAACCTTTGATGTTGCTGATCTTCTTGTTCAGCGACGACTAAGCGAAATTGAATAATAATATGTGTGAATTGAGCGCGAATAGTTATTTCACTAGCTGACGACCATCGGTATAAAGCTAAGTTTGTATCTCGATTGAATTCCTCTCCCCACAAATTCTCGATATATTTAGAGCGGCGTGTGGCTGAACCACAGAAGTTGTCATATCGGTGACATACCTAAAAACATAAATAGAATTTTCATGTACTTTGTTTTTGTAAATCGATGGACTAATGTCAAAATCGTACTGCGCCGGAAGTACAATTCAGCTGTCAGAGTGGCGCCTTCTGCGAATAAGTAAAACAGTGCTGTGATAATAAAATTTTACAGCCCATCTGATCGTAAGCGCACACTGCGTGCCTTAAGCTGCAGTTACCCACCGACGCGTGTAACGTACGTACACGTGTGCCGTACGTACACACATTTGAGCGAAATTTATGCCCGTAGTGGCAACGAAAAAAATGTTGCCATTGACCTGTTTGAATGCATGCTTATATAAACATCAACTTTTCTATTTTAATTTGTGATGTTGTAAAAGGCTGGAATTAATATTAAATAAGTATAAATAGATGAATTATTTATTATCTGCACTTTTACATAATTATTTCGAATTATTTCCACAATATTTCAAAGTTTAATTAGGTGTTTTTGCATAAAAACTGCAAACGGTAAAAGCTTAGCGCGCAAAAGTTTACTCGGCAACTCGGTCTATTGAGAGAGCGATCAGCTGACACGTTCTTACGGAAAAAAATCAAATTTGTTTTGATTTCTACGTTCCGGGCTACGTACGTACGTGCTTTGAACGTCGGTGAGTTTTCGTTTACATTGCTCATTCATAAGATAGGTCGTGTCAGCTGACACTTTTTTTTGTACGTAAGTTCGTGGGTAACTGCAGATTTAGCCGAGCATCATGAACGAAAGAAATCAGCGATATCTTTGGCAATTGTTGGTCTCCACGGCGTCATCCACATATTTGAGAACCTGTCATTACTTGATAGAAAAATATTTCAAGCGGCGCACTATGGAAAATCGTAGAACAAGTGCTGATTAAAAATGGGTTTTCCATGTCTCTACTGGCACGCTTTTTTTTATATCAATCAATAGTTTAAGGACCAAACTAGACTATAATATCGAAAAATTATACATATTATATGAATTGATTTTTTTACAATATCACAAACTTTATGTTTTGATTGACGTCCATGTTAAGCCCATTCTCTTCATCACTTTCAAATTGATATTAATGTTATACGTTACAGGAAAAGGTATGATGTATTATATATTTCTGGAAACCTCGTTTTTTGAAGAATAAGAAACAAGTAATATATTTTTAATATTTTGTTTATCTTTACCTTAAAATAATTGCAAAATAAAATATGGTGAAAAAAAGTTTTATTAAAGTTCATCGAGACTTTTGACAGTTGGCCACGTTTACCCACGCTTTACATTTTGTGTTGATTTCTAGCCTAGCTATCCATAAACATTATTAAATAAAAAAAAGCTGCGGAAATTTGCGAATTTCGGAGTAACTATTAAAAATGTGATAAAAGTCAGAATCAATAGTTTGCGGTAAGTTTTGTAATTTTTCATTGATATTAGAAGTTTATCTCTTTTGCATTCATGCTGCGTGTGAAAATATGAATAAACAAGTTGCATACCAGAGAACAGCGCTGAATGATTCTTCTTCCTTTTCAATAAAAATCCCAGTTTTCTCGAGTGACCGTGAGGGTTGAATACAATTTTAAACAATAAAAAAAGTAAAGCATTATCTTTTCAAACATCATAACAAAAACCCTAAATGCAATTTTACCTAAATTCAATTTCAGTGGGCGGAAATATATTATTGCTATGTAAAATACCCATTTTTTATCAATAAAAATTCCAGTTCTCCCGTGTGACATTGAGCGTTGGATCCTATTTTAAACAATAAAAAAGTAAAGCATTAAGTGCAATTTTGCATATCATATACCTAAAACTCGAAAATTTTGATGACGGAGTACTTATGAATGTACATCTTAGACAGGAAACTAACGAGCTTAAAAGCGATTATAACGGAATTTCCAAAATACCCTTTGTTTCAACGCACTACCCTTATATTTCATATTAGTATATAAACAGAAAAAAATATTAGTGAATTAACAGAAGTGTAATTGTTACAACTACACATAACTACGTGTTTTTTTGTCCCTCCAAAATGTCTACTTTCAAGTGTTTCAAACGTGAAATAATACTTTCGCATGATGCAATTACAAGGTGACTGACGTTGGCAGCTTCTCTTTCTAATCCGCCATCTTGAACTCCCACTCAGAAACTCAATTTGCCTCTTTGCGAAACTACTTTTTCATTCAGAGGAAAATTATAGTAAAAACCATACAAATCAACTTTCCTGGAAAAGTATGCAAAGACATCACTTTTTTCTCCAATTCCATTTTGAGCTGACTTTTCTATAAGTCAAATGCGTAAAATTTTTTATATAAAATATTTTATATTAAAGGAAATTGTTTGAATTTTAATATTTCCATCAAAAATAATGGTAAGATGGTTTTTAATAATAATTCTAATACTTGATTTAACTATTTTAAGTTTCTGCTGTTGCAGGATACACGTTTCTCAGCTCAAGGGCTGACTGGCTATGACGAGATAGTGAACCGTTTTGATATTGATTCTCGAATCCTGCGCATATCAAAAAGAATGAAAGCATGTGCCTTCCGCGTGTCGCGAGTTGGTCGATCTGGCTGCGTTGCTTTATATGTCTGATGTTTGGGGGCACAGATGAACACAACATTGAAGAACAATGTACACATTTCACCTCATTATTGCGAAACATTCAAACAGAGCCACGAATCACAATATCTCTACCAGAATAATTTCTTTCATGCGCACTGCAATAAACATCGCGTTTTGCTGCTTCCATCGCATCTTTTAATAAAACTTTAATTCAGTACAAATGTGTTTTTATGTAGAAGTTGCCTATGCAGCTCAAAACTTGATCTGCATGAAAAAGTGTCAATGCTCATACAGGTCATCACTATTCCTCTTTCGATGTTGTATCGATAAGGATACTCCCCGAAGGCCTTGGGGAGTGTTATCGAGTTGATGGTCCTTTGCCGGAAGCAGATCCGGTATGTTCCGGTACCAAGCCCGACCATCTCGGGAACGATTTGTTATGACCAGATGAGACCTTTTAGGCCATTCTGCCCTCCCACATCCATGAGAGTATATTCTAACCCCCTAATGCGCTGGATTATCCTTCGATACTCGCCCGACCATAGACCTTCCGGAAAACTTCTCTCAACACTCCAAGAGCCATTTTCTCTCGACTGGAACATTGAACTGAATTTCGCCGAAGAAGAATGGGCTAGAAATCACCACTCTTATAAGTTTTACTATAAATATGACACCAAGCATCTCTCTACGGCTCTGTAGCGTAGGCAACTGTAAAAGATTCAATCGGCTGCTGTAGGGCGGAAGATTCCGTTACGTATCCCAAGGTAAATATTTCAAAGCGAAAATCAAAAATTGTTTTTGGACCGATTCCAGTTTATCACAATGAACCTGATAATGCGGGTTCCAGATTATTGAAGCATACTCCAATATGGGCCTCACCAATGATGTAAAGAGAATTTTAGTAACATATGGACTATCGTTTAACAAACGCCAAGGTACCTTTAGCCCTATTTACACAAGATTCAACGTGTGATTTAAAATCAAGCCTGGGGTCCACTAATACGCCTAGGTCAGAGAAGCTGGTGACTTGGTCCATAATGTAATCACCAAGCACGTAAGCATGGGGATGAAAGGGCTTACGTGTAAAACACATGAAGTTGTATTTAGATAGGTTTAGTAACATGCTGTTCGCTTTACACCACTCTAATAGGTTATTAAGATCTGACTGAAGAAGTGCTCTACAATCTGGTGAGCTGATAGGCCACTCAGCATTTAGTTGATACAATTTTGAATTTCCCTACATATAAATACAATTTGATTACTCTTTCTGACTAAATAATGAGTTATCATACAATTGAACAAAAGAAATAATCAAATATGAATACTTTTGATGATCAGAAACTGAAAATCATTTTTCGATCACTTTTTGGAATCATTTTTGAAGTCCATTGACGATTAAATTTTTATATTTCTTAAAAAACAACAAAAGGAATAATAAAATATGCTTACCTTTGATGATCAGAAACTGAATAGGTTTTTCAATCACATTTTGGAGTTATATCTGAATCAAATGTGTTTACTTTATGTGATCAAGAATTTATAATCATTTTTAATTTTGCTTTCTGAATCTTTTATGAATATATTTTTTGACTGAATAATGAATTTTATACTTGCTAAAATTTTACTTTTCAATGAAAATCTAATTTTTTTACATACACATATCTTTTCAATCATGAAGCTCAGAAAAAATATATAAAATGTTTATTATTTATACAATTATACATATTCTTCAAGACAAGAAATAATGTAAATGCTGCTCGTGACCGAAGATCTCCCCAACCATTTCCCCACGTTCGGCTTCCCCGAGAACACATAATAGTTGGACAATACAAAGGTTGTGAGCTATTTGAACCCCTGGTAAGTGAAACTATCTTGACATACCTGGATACGGCTTCAACATCCCGTACCGTATTGTATTTTAAGATATTGACGACCATAGCTGATGTTGGATGTTGTAGTCGCAGGTGTATAGCGATCAAGTTTGTTTGTGAGTGACCTGTGGTTCAAATAGCTCACTTCCGCATGCTTTCTTCCCCTGATGAAATAAGATTATTATGTAGTATCTTATTTTGAATTATATATGAAGAATGAATGCTTCATAATCGCATTCAAAAATGATTCAAAAATCTCAACCAAAACGACTGAAATATATACACAAATATGATCAGAAAATGACTGTGAAAAGCAGTCAAATAATACTATAAAACAATTGTAGCACAATTTTACAATGATATCAATTATGAATAAAAAGCGTTTCGAAATATGAATCATAAATGGTTATTCAAGAATAACCACATTTATGGTACATTTTTCTCCCGACGATACAGTTATTTTCGAACAGAAAATGCTTTTAAATCTGAACGCTTTTAATCATCTTGGGGTATGATATTTGAATATTTTTTGATCAAAATTTTCAAAAAATGCTGGCTGGGAATAAGTTTGATTTCATCCGCATACATCAACGGCTTGCAGTTCTTCAAAACACTTGGTAGGTCGTTACTGAAAAGTAGGAATAGCACTGAACCAAGGTGACTACCTTGCGGAACACCAGAATTTACATTAACAAGATGGGAACAACTATTTTTAAATATAACGGTTTGCTTTCTGCCATATAAATAAGAAGAGATCCAAGAAAGAAACAAGGTGGAAAGCTCAGTTGATCAAGTTTGTACAAGAGTAAGCTATGAGAGACTTTATCAAAAGCATTGCTAAAATCAGTGTAAATTACATCATGTTCGCAATTAAACTTGAAACTGTTGGATACAAGGGTTGTGAACTCGAGCAAATTAGACACAGTCGATCTCCCCTTATAAAAGCCATGTTGTGACAAGTCAATCACTGAAGATGCATTATGCGCTAGCTGCTTAGTGATTATTGACTCGAAAAGCTTTGAACAACACTCATTTTGGCAATTCCCCTATAATTTGTGACACAGGATCTGCTACCACTTTTATAGAGAGGAGTTTAAAAGACTCCTTCCACTGCCTGCGAAACATCCCTTGTTCCAGGGAAGCGTTAAAAAGAGAAGTCAAAGGTTGATAAAGGTATAGAGCACATTTTTTAAGCACAATTGATGGAATTTGGTCAGGTCCGGCAGAATAGGCAACCTTCAGTTTTTCTAGATGCCACAAAACATCCTCCGCGCAAATACTAGGGACTGACACTGAATTCATCGGACACAGTCTAAATGGGTAATCCGAAGGCACCGAATTATTTACCTTGTTCGCAGATTTTGGTAATGCTCGGTTGCCTGGGTATTTGGATCCGCCCAAATGAGTACCCGGGTATCTCATTACTCAAGTAAAATGATCACCTACCTCTCGCCAGGCGTATTGCAAACTAAAGCAGGCCACTGGTATTTCCATCGTCAGCACATAGTCATCGAACCTCCTTCCCTCACTGCGTCATCTTATGTTTATGTATGTATAGTAATAACTACTATGTAGAATAGCCGCAAGCATTAGTGGAGGAGTTTGGTCTTCATTAAGTTGCCACATACCTTCACAGTTTATTCTTCTTGTAATTAATTTTGCCTTTCGGAACACAAACTAAGCGAAATATCTCAGGTTTGCCATGCTACAACAAAATTCAGGAACATTAGGTTCACAAAGGCTTTGAAGAAAGGATAGTAATCTATCTTTAAGTGGCCGCGCTCCTTGTTTTATGCAAACTTCGAACGGCAGAAACTTTTAATAGCAGAACCAGAAGTATATTAGGAGAGCCTGACATAAACTTACTTTAATATAAGAATTATTTTCATGAAAAGTGTAAAAAACGTACTTAGGCGTTGATACAAAAAAGTACTTTATTTAATACTATTTCATAAAACGGCCTCTTCTATTCTTCCCCTTTCTCTCTTCATTCGTATTGTATGGGAGTTTTCAAAATGAGCTGTCACTAGATAGACCACCTTGTGGTTATTACATCATGATACTTTCGTATATCGAAGGAGGAAAATCATTGGAGGCATTATCAACAGTTTTAAAAGAAAATTATCATATATCTGAAGACAACTTATGTTTCATCCTCAGTGATTTTCAAAGACTTATTATTCATACTTTTAATAAACGATGGGCAGAAGCTTCACGGAAAAAGGATATATTTTTAATGAAAAACAGTAATTGGTTAGAATTAGAATATTCAATAACTTTACCGAAATCTGAAGACGTTACAACCGACTCCACACCATCTACTTCTTCTGTAAAATGTGGGAGACCGTGCGTATCTTATCCAAATTTGTCAGAATCCCGTAAAAGAAGAAAAAATACAATGCCTCTTAAATTATATGGATTTGAACACGTCTATAATGCATATCTTCAAGGGTTACGTTCGATAGGCGAAGGAAGAGAAGCTAAGCTTGTGGAAACATTAAGGTTTGCTGACAGTGAAAATAAGATCTTATTCTCGAGTCTCATAGAAGACGCAAGGCAGACAAAAATTTTTACGGATGAAGAAGCATTGAGCGTATTTATTGACTTGGATTTAATGAAAGCACAATATTCGTACTACAGGACAAATGAAAGATTTGACTAAAGTGACGGCTAGGCCTGAAAATGAAGATTCTTATTAATATGGACTGTATACTTTACACGTCTGGATTCGTTGTATGGAAAGCGAAGAAAAGAAACGACTAAAGCAAGAGAAGGAAATCCTAGTACAAAGGCGTTTCTGTGAAGAGCTAGGGTTGATCATCGACAAACCAAGGCAAGTAAGTGGTAATACTAATGACGGTAATACTTCCAGAAGAATTTTTCACAATGCATGCTGCTTTGCTGAAATTACAGGAGTGGATATAAATTTGATTAAACCACTTTACATAATTCTGCAAGCTCTTTCAATGATAAATGCTGAAAAATTTGGCAGTTATGCTATGGAGACTGCCAGGATCTATGTGAGCACTTTTGAATAACACTACATGCCATCTTCAGATCACACAATTTTAATTCATGGAGAAAGTGTCATAAAGCATTTTGCAGTACTTCCTATTGGTCAACTTTCGGAAGATGCACAAGAATCCCGTTATAAGGATTATAAAAAATTTCGTTTACATCATGCTGGAAAATGATCAAAATCCGCTACAAACGAGGACGTATTTCATACTCTTCTTTATACTTCAGATCCTTACATAACCAGCATTAGAAAACTGTATACTAAAAACGTGAAGGAACTCGACACTGAAGACACCTTAGATCTTATGAAAGTGAACGAATTAATTTTAGATCCCAAAGTTCATCAGGTATAAATAACATAATAAACAAATGTATATGTACAATAACAATAGTAAACATTACAATTAATTAATTAATATGTGTTCAATTTCAATCAACATTTTTTATGTTTTTATTATTTAAATTGAGTGGTATTTGATGTACTATTTGATATTTGGTTTTTGTAGGCATAAAATAATAGTATTCATTGTTAAAAAATAAATATTGGATATTTTTAATAATTTTGAATTTCTTTTATCTTTTAAGGTATGGTTTTAAAATAAGGCATAATAAGTTACATTCCATTTGAAGCCATATATCCTATTCTATATATGTGCAAAATTTTAGAACATAATATTCAGAAATAAAAAAGCTACTGATTTTAAATCATAAACTTGCCTTTTTTTCATAGTGCGGCGGTGCGATTAAGAAGTGAAGGGAAAATAAAATCAACTTTCACGTTAAGAGGTGAAATATATACATTAACCTGGCCCGATTTGTATGGACGAAAGTTAACCTATATCGCGCCACCGATTTTTCGATAGGATTTGGGATCAGGAAAAAAATCTCCACTACCCATACCCAAAAAAATAATTTTTGGGCCTGCAAAAAAAAAAATCGATTTTTCGACCAAAATTCTTCTAAATCTCCATAAAAGATTTTTTTTTTTTCAAAAAACTGCATTTACCAATTTTGCATTTGCCAATTGACACGAAAAAAAATACATTAAAATGGGGCCTTGAAAATGATAAAATGCATAAAAAATCGAAAAAATTGTTGAAACTTTGCAGGCTCAAAAAATCTTTTTTGGGTATGCGTAGTGGAACTTTTTTTCCTGAGCCCAAATCCTATCGAAAAATCGATGGCGCGATATAGGTTAATAAATCGACCCAGTCTAATATACATCTATGAGTAGACAATGAATTCCAGCCAGTAAAAATATCCGGAGTCGATGAGCTGCATTTCTCTTCAAACATGCACTTATGTTAATGTGTATGTGCTTGGTTATTTTATAATTTTATTTGTTTGCTTTTCTTTTTGTCTTTCTCCCCTTATTTCCTTGAATTTATACCCTCTACAAATTTACATGTAAATATGGCCCATTTAAGTAGCAGATATAAAACAGGTCAACAAAAAAAAATGTACATGGGTTTTGCCCTATATATTCGGATTCTACGTTCAATTCTATAAAAAAACTGCAATTACGAATCAAAAATATTTGGTTTTGTAGAAGTTATAGCGATTTGAAAATTTTGCATTTTTGCACCAGGCTAATGTAGGTCCTTCCGCGCTATTTCGGTCGATAGAGGGCGACGGGTAGCTACCTGATGCAGCGATGCATCGAAAAAAGATCTACTTAAAGCACAACATACTCATCTTTAAAAAAACAACCAAAAAATGTGGCTGAGAAACAGTAAAAAGAAGATTAAAGGTCCCAGATACACATGATTTTAGGTAGATTGAGCAATTCGTTAAGTACATATTAGGGGGACTCATGTAACCGTATAAATGCCTTATAAAGTGTGTAAACGTATAAATTTATCTAGTTTACGCACGAGCTGTCAAATTTTGTATGAAAAATCATTTACACAATTTGTATAAATTTACGCGCACATTTCATTGTGTAAACGCGGTAAACTCAAAGGAATGCAACCTTGCAGACATTACAGCCGGCATTTTCATCAGAAATCTCGAACATCAGCAAGTAAAGGCGTTTTAGTTTTGATTTTTCACTTAATCTTGGTATTTTTTAATTTGTATAACAATCAAAAAATTTTTCTTGGCAATAATACAGCTGAAAAACCATCAAGTTTATCAAGAGTATTACTAGGTGCGTTCATATAACCGCGTGTGTAAATGGATATAATTTTACACCTTATAAGTTTATATGCTATCATGAGTCCCCCTATTAAGAAACTCATCGAAAATTTTACTGACGGATTGGCAGGCCTAGCAATAGAGCATGCCAGCTACCTGATAGCGTTTTTGTAAGTAAAATTTTTTTTAAGAAGCTGTAGTTTCTTGGGTCACTCGTTGTGGGCGACACTATGTTTTTGCATATCACAGAGGAATGATGTCTTCGAGAAGTTGTAAACGAGCGGCTAATTCGTTTTGCTATATATGTGGCGAATGTATTAAAAGAAGACAAAAAAAGTTTGATTTAACTAAAAATGGGCTCCACATGTTTCATGTAACTCTTGCAGAAGCATTCTGGAACGTAAGTTCATTTTCTCTTTTTTATTGTACTAACTGTTTCATATATATATACATATATCTACATATATATAATTGCATAATAACTGAAATTGTTATGAAATGCTTTACGTTTTATTATAGTTTGGTACCAGGGTAAGAAAACAGAAATGAAGTTCGCAGTGTCGAGGATTTGGAGGGAATCGAGTAACCATGACACTGATTGCTATTTTTGTGTAGTGAAACCACTGAAAGGGAAACGTTTAAGGAAAACAATATATCCGGAACTACCATCGACATTCGCTCCAGTACCACATTCGGGACAAAATCCTGTACCTGATCCACCTGTGTTGGAAAAGCAACTATTTCCTCAAAGCAGCTTTCAAACACCGAGTTCATCTGCATCCATACATTCCGAATTTGTTCCTCAATTTGAACCAGGAATACCACATCTCATCAACTCTGAAGATCTCAATGGCTTAATAAGAGACTTAAATCTATCAAAAGACTAAGCAGAGTTATTAGCATTGCAGCTTAAACAACGAAATTTACTTACTTATGATGTTCGAACATCTCGGCAAAGAAAGCGTCATGAAGAATTTTCTTGTTTCTACAGTAAGGAAGATGGACTGTGTTTTTGCTATGACGTGAAAAGTTTATTTGAAGCAATTGGTATTCCTTGGAATACAAATGAATGGCGCTTCTTTATCGACATCAACAAAAAGTCTATAAGCAGTTCTACTACACAATGGGAAAAATTTCCATCTATTCCACTGGCACATTCCATACATCCCAAAAAAAATTATGACAGTATTAAAATGCTATTAACTGCAATCAAATATACGGAATACAAGTGGGAAGTTATTGGAGACTTCAACATGGTTTGTTTTTTTACTGGAATGCAAGGTGGATATACCAAACACTCCTGTTATCTTTGCCTATGGGATAACAGAAATGATGCAGCCCACTATCGCCAAAAACATTGGCCTGAACGTACTGAGTATGGAGTGGGAAGATTTAATATTAAACATGAAGCAATTGCCGATCCTAAAAATATATTGATGCCGGCATTTGCATATTAAATTGGGCCTTATTGAACAATTTGTGAAGGCTCTTAATATTGAGTCTAATGCTTTCAAATATTTGCAAACTTTTTTTCCAAAGCTGTCAGAGGCGAAAATTAAAGCTGGAGTCTTTGTTGGCCCTCAATTGAAAAAAATTATGAACTGCGATATTTTCCCAGACCTACTTAGCAATGAGGAGAAACTAGCGTGGAACAGTTTTAAGGCAGTAGTTCATGGCTTTCTTGGAAATCATAGGGATAAAAATTATGATGAGCTAATAACTGGCATGATTACGAATTTTTCCGCTATCGGATGTAGAATGTCGCTAAAGATGCACATTGTTATATTCACATCTGTATAAATTCAAACATAATATGAGAGTTTATTCAGAAGAACACGGGGAGCATTTTCCATCAAGATATAATGGAGTTTGACAAACGCTACCAAGGCCAGTATACGGAAAGCATGATGGGTGACTATATTTGGACGTTAATAAGAGAAAATGTTACCGAATATGGCAGGAAAAGTAGAAAGAAGCATTTTTAAACATTTAAACTGTATTCTAAAACTAAATTTATAAGAATAAATCTTAAATTGATTTTTACTATACTAGAATAAATCAAATCTATGTCAAATTTTGATGAATTTTCATGTTTTTCATATTTCTCATTTTCCCATTCGAAGAAAACCAAATCAACAACTTTTTTATGTTCATATACTTATTTCTGGGTGCAAAAGCAATACAAAAATATACACACGACCCATGTACAAAAATGTGGTTGACCAGTGTAATGTAAGCATTTTATGTTTTTTGGATATCTAATAGTAGTTTTGTTTACGCCTCCTAGCAGTGGCGCATGTGGTGCTGCTGATAACAGCCTCTCCACGATAAACTTGCATTGCCAGCAACACAACGGACTTAACGTACATAGTTCATTTTAATGCGAGAAGCTTAAACAATGGAAAAATGGTCGTTGTAAGTTTTCTGTTTGAAACAACTGCCATTGATTTCATATGTGTGACAGAAACCTGGTTCTCAAATGAGATGGATGATATTCATTATACCACAAATAACTATAGATTATTTCGCAATAATAGAATCAATAAAAACGGAGGTGGTGTTGCATGTTTTGAGAAAAATAACATTCAGCCTAAAGTTGACTGATGTCCGAAGGCCCAGGGGTGGATACTTGTTGGTTGAGCTTTGTCATAATCGATTTAAAATGTTAGTTTTTTGCCTATACAACTGCCACCGGTCTATAGATCTTATCATACTCTTTTCATCTTTGTACCTCTATATTTGACTACGCTTACCTATTTGTTTGTGGTGACCTAGGTTAGGTTAGGTTGAGGTGGCTGCCCGAGGGCCAGTAGTATTAGGCCCGTTGTGATACCACGAAACTACACCGTTAACTTTCCTCTTCGAACCATTTTGAGGACCTGATGAAAGGTACCAGGTCCTTGACATCATGCTCCACAACCTGGCTCAGATTATTTAGAAATGGAGCACCCAGCGTTGCCGTGCCCCGCTTAGTGCTGAGCAGTTGCAAATGAGGTGAATCACTTTTCCTCCTCCTCATCCTCTTTACAACACCTACAGTATCGAAGATAAGGTGCTCCTAACCTTTCTGCATGCCTACCTATGAGGCAATGACCAGTTAGTGCCCCCACAAGTGCAAAATTGTACCTCTTCTTAAGTTGTACACGTGACGGGATCTTTTAGGATCCCAATTAGGTCAAGTTTCTTCCGATGTACGAAACCCCGGTGGTTGCAGCCATATTTCGTCGGCTTGATGGTGGATGTGCTCTTTTGGCATTAGCTTGCATGTGGACAGGGGCATACCTAAGCGTTCTTGGCCAAGAAGAACCTGCCTGCTTGTACCCTGCCTAGCGAATTCATCTGTAATGCAGTTTCCCTCGATGTCCCTATGTCCAGAGACCCATGTGAGGTGAAGAGATCGGCGACAGTTTAGTGCTAGCTCAGAATTGAACGAGTAGCAGCCAAGAGATTTTGTGGCAGCTTGGCATTCGCTGAAAATAAAAATTTCTTTGCCGACGGTGTGTTTCCCTATCCTAGCTGCGGCTTCCATTATGGCTGCAACTTTTACCTAGAATACACTGGAGTGGTCGGGTAGTCTGAAGCAGAGCTGGAGGTCGAGGTCCCTTGAGTATACTCCACCTCCAACTCTTCCGTTTAGCTTGGAGCCGTCCGTGTATATGGAAATGCTGCTGTCAATAGCAAGGCACCTATCCGACTCTGTCCGGCCATCCCTGCTTTGGATGGTTATCTTAAAGTTGGTTTCCGCAACTGTTGTGGTCGCACAGCGATCCGTGCTAGGAGGAAGAAAACTGTATTTGTTTAGTATACTTGAGTGTCCTGTGGTCTTGTTGTCCAACATGACAACTTAGACGCAGGGCTGACGTTGCCGCCGCTTGATAACCAGCTAGATCCAACAAGTTAAGGTTTGACGGCTTGCTCAAGGCTGGCCACCATACGACTATCCCATACAGTAGTAAGGGTCGGATAATCGATTTATAAATTCATCTGCATATGTTGGGGGTAAGTCCCCATTTTTTGCCAATTGCCCTTTTACACGTATATAATGCAATGTACGCTTTTTTTGTCGCTGAATGACGTTGTCCTTCCAGTTCAGCTTTTTTTTCTAAAACTACGTCTAGAAATTTGGCCTTATCTGCCAGGCTTAGGCGCACCCCGTTTAGTTCTGGTAGGTTTAGCGATGGTATTTTATATCGTTTGGTATATAATACAAGCTCAACTTTATCCGAATTTACGATGAGTACACATCGGGAGGCCCATAGGGAAACCTCCCGCAATGCTACCTGCATCAAGTCGCATAAAATTTGAGGGAACTTGGCTCTGTAGGCAATCGCTAGGTCATCAGCATGTGCCACAACCTTCCCGCTCCCCCTACTAGTATCTCTTTATAGCGAGCTTACCGTTAGGTTCCATGTTAGAGGGGAGAGGACACCACGCTGGGGTGTGCCCCTTGCGACAAATCGTGATATATGTACCTTCCCCAGCGAGGAAAGCACTTCCTTTCCCTTGAGCAGTTGACCAATCAGTCCCACTAGGGGTCTATTTACGTCCATATCTGTTAAAGCGTTGTTAGCGGCGTCTGGACTTATGTTGTTGAATGCTCCTTCAATGTCTAGGAAGTCTTTTTCGAACAAGGATGTTTCAATAGTAGAGACTAGGCTGTGTAGCGCAGTCTCCGCAGATTTCCCTTTGTTGTACGCGTGTTGACAGCCCGAAATGATGTTTCTATCAATGTTGGTAGTGAGAAAATGGCTAATTGTGCTCTCTACGGTCTTGAGTACAAAGGATGAAAGACTGATAGGTCTGTAGTCCTTCGGCTCGTAGTGAGAGGCCTTATCTGCCTTAGGAATGAATATGATGGTGGCGCTCCTCCATGCACACAGAATATAGTTTAGAGCGGAATATATGTGCCGCAGCAAGTTGGCTGATAATTCCAAAGAGTGGATAATTCGAGCGGGGACAATCCTGTCTTGTCCAGCAGCCTTAAAATGTTTAAAACTTTTAACTGCCCACCTAACCCTCACCTCAGTGATGGGTATATTCACAGCTTGGTTTGCTGCAGGTACTTCCGGTGCGTTGGTCATGTTCCCCAGGAAATGTGTGTCCAGAAGCAGCTCTAGGGTTTGACCTTCTGTGCTGGTCCTGGTACCATTTGGTCTCCGTAGAAAGCTAATAGCTGTTTGCGTCTTAGAAAGCACGCACCGTAGCCTTGATGTGTCAGCGACACTTTCGACTCCAGTGCAGAAATTTCTCCACGAAGTTCTCTTCGCTTGTCTTAGGACTTTTTTGTAGGTCCTTAGTTTGCCCTTATATTCTAGCCATTGTGACCCATTATCAAGGAATTTGGCTTTGCTAAACTGTTCTCTACGGGATTTACGCAGTAGATCCTGATCATGGGACCACCAGTGAGGTTTACGCTTACCGCGTGGTTTTGGCATTGGACAAGCCTATTCTAGGGCTTTTGGAAATGCCGATGAGAAGGTTTCTACCAGACTCTCTAGCTCCTCCGTTGATGAGGGTCTTTGTAAGGGCAGTGCTGGTAGTTCTCTTGCTAACAGCTCAGTATGCAGTTCCCAGTTTGTATTACGTGGGTTACGTCTCCCAATGGGCTGATCAACGAAGAACTCTAACATTACTTCAATATACCGGTGGTCTGAGAAGGAATGTTCCTCAAGAACACGCCATTTTAAGGTAATCATAAGCAATCAAAAAGTAACTCATCACGAGTGTTTATGTCGGAACTACCCCACTGTACGTGGTGGGCGTTTACGTCTGTCCCGATGAGCAGATGGCCTTTGCTTAAGTCGGCCACCAGATGCTTTACCGTCTTTTGCGGAGGAGGCTCCTCTGCGTCGTACGGCATATAAACGGAGGCGAGCGTTAAGTGGGTGCCTCCGCTTGCCAAGCTGGCCGCTGTAACTTCACCATTGCTATAGTTAGGTAAGAGAAAGATTTTTAGCTCAGACTTTTCTAAAAATACAGGTTCTAACTTTACCATCATCCGCAGCTCGGATGAGCTTAAACCCAATGTCCTCCAATCCGCAAATCCTTGAGTTATTCACCCAGGGTTCTTGGATTAGGACCACGTCGACGTCGCATTAGAAAGGTGACTGATGAGGGCAACCGAGGCTGCCAACCTTTTGTGCAGGTTTATCTGGAGCAGCCTCAGCATGAACTTGTCCACAAACCCTGCCTTCATCACCGTGACGTTGTGGTCCTCTCCGTCGCTATCCAGCAGGGCATCCTCCATCGACAAATTGCACAGAGCGCCTGCGCAATTTGACGTGGCGGAAACCAGTCTTTCGGCGTCGAATATCTCCGCTTCCACTTCGGGTGCCTCAATGTCCGCGTCCAAGGAGGCAGTCGAAAGGGATGAGCGCTGTGCGTCGCCCCGGTATACGTGCATTACGACCTCACCGAGGCCGTAAAACACTCTTCTTTGCTCTGTCTAAGGGGCTCGAGAGCTTCTCTATTCAGGGCCAAAATTACCTGTCTCCTAGGTCCTACAGCGTCCTCGACTTGAATTTGACCCCAGTCCTGCGTTTGGAGAGTTAGGTTCATTAGCTGCAGCATCCTGAGAATTCTCTCAGGTTCTGCTGGAACTGGGATATACTTGTCCCAGCTTTGCGGCTTATGCCTTGTAAAGCGCAACAGACCTTGCGTCTTCGCAAGCTAGGACCTTGATCTGGCCCTGGTACCATCCTGCGTCAGAACCTCGAGGCGAACTACCCGGAAACTCCATTAGGACGTCGAGAACGGCGTTACCGATTTCATTCCGGACGTATGGCCACTGGTCTTTAGGGATTGCAGCACGGCCATTCCCTCGGTCCAGGATTCCTATAAGGATCCGGCCATTGGCTACCTCGGCAAAGCTGGGTTTGGCTACCGTGGGTGATTCTGGTGCCTTTTCGGTGGAGGTTTGATATCGTCGTCGGACATTTGTCGCTTGTAAAGGGTTGCGCTTTCTACTTTTGTTGGCAGAGAACCCCGAAAATTCGGCAGCAGAGCTCGCGCCCTTTCCGCAGTCGTTCCCCCGGTAGAAATAGTTGTTGCGGCCCTATTTTCCCTGGGCTCAGAGTGGCCAGGTCGGCAGACCCCTGCCACATCCGTGGGAAAATTGGTTGCCGTTCCGGCGCTTGGTCGGTGTCCGGCATCAGCAGGTGCATCAGTCTTCGCCGTTGCCAGCGCAACTCCCTTCGCCGTCACACTGGTGCCGACGCCCACCAAGTCGCTCTTCCCTCTACTAGTGGTAGCCCTCCCTAGTTCACTAGGCCGTATGGGTACCCTTGGTGTTGTCCTTCCCTTTGTTGAGGAGGACGAAGATTCTTTTCTGTTGCTAGACGAGGCCAGCCTAGGGTCAATTTATTGGAAAGGAGGAAAAGTGTCGTCTACCGCGGCAGAGCCCCTTACCGTGGTAAGACCATTTCTACTCTCTGAGGCGGCCCGCTGTTAGAGAGGCTCCGTACAAATACATCCAGATTAACCTTCTGGCTGCAAACCATCCAATGCGCACAGTGCCGCATAACACCCTGGATTGGGAGGGGCAGATCTTCGTCATCGCTCACCCTAGGACTAGGCCACCGCAATCATAGAGATCCATATGAACCTGCATCCTACTGGGTGGCATGGTCCCGTGGTCATCGACTAAGTTGCAAGATGTATGTCCTTCGCGAGGGTTGTGGTGACCTAAATATTAATTATTCTTGTTCCACTGATAGATTGTGCGATAACAAACAGCGCTCTCATGTTGATGCTAAATATTCGGCTCTCTCAACACTAACTGTTGATGTTAAAAATCTTAGAGCATGGATAACCAAAATTGAAAGTATGGCTGTATTAGTACGAGTCACTTGATATATGATTCATTCGCCTATTAGCTAGCAACGAGGCAACATCTTATGCGCATAAATAGCATAGTCGTACGCAAACAAGCGACACCAACAATCGATGTTGCTACACTGCTTGTTGAGCGACAACTATAGGCGAAAGAGAATAATAATACGTGCGAAGTGGCGCCAATAATTATTCAACTAAATGGTTATCCCTGTCTCACAGCATTGTTAGCTATTAACCTACAAAAACAGTATACAATCGCTGAGAATTCTGAGAGTGTTAAGCCAATAAATTCAACATTAAAACAAAACATAAGTGCAAGAGAATTGGAACCTCAAGTGAGCAGAAATGATGACATTATTATTTTGCCTCCCATTTCTCTTAATGCTGTACGTATTGATAGTGAAATTACGTCAACGTTCCCTTGTCAAGTGGGGGTTAAGATACTTGGCTTGGATATCATACGTGGTTCCAGGCTCTGGATCAGGGACTGGTATCAGTCTTAGACCGGCCATAGTCACGAATTTTCACACGTGATTAGTTATCACGTCCTGCACGAAGTGCCCCTGCTTCTACTGATAATGGCGGATCTAGAGAGGACAACTCGATAAAACCCGCACCCCTGAGTCACTGTGCCGAGCTCAGGGGAGGGAGGACTCTGTGAAGGGTAAAGATCAGTACACAACGGGGACGAACTGGATTGTTAGGGATTTTGATTTTGACTCTGTTTCGGACTTAATGACTTTGGGCTGTTAGGTGCGGTATTCTGCCACCTTAGTAGGTCGGGGTGAAACCTTACCGAAATGGCTTGTAGGCTAATGCTGCACTTGCCCACGTCCCGTTAAAACCGTGGCGGGCCTCAAGGTACGTTCCGGATCCGTCGCCGTTAAGTTGGTGGTGTAGGTGTGGTTGAAAATTTTCCGCTTTGCTTCCGGTCTGGCTCTGAACGCATTACCCATACTGTAATGCGTCAGCCCTCGCGTGGTCTCCCTGCGTAACATAGATAACCACGAGACCGTTGAAGGGCGACTACACAATCGGCTACGGATAGCGACCTTGAGGGGGGACTTTTTAGAATGGACAAGACTAACACGAATCCGCCAAGAATGCGGTGCGGAAAAAGAGCAGGTTTGATGGAGATCCGTCAAATCAATCTTCGGCACTCTAAGGCGGCTTCCGCAAATTTGTTGCTCTGCTTTGAAAAAGGTGGAATGGATATAGTCCTTGCCCAGCAGCCGTGGCTGAGTAGTGACGGCAGAAAGATTTCTGGATTAAGGACTGAAAAATTCAACACCTTGGTGCATGGGGAGGCATGTATGCCTAGATCCTTTGTGCTATTATAGATTTTATTCTCTCTAATTTCAGCAATGCTGACGTAACCACGGTCTGCCTCGAGCGAGGCAGTAATGAAATGTGGGTGGTCTCAGCGTACATGTCCCATGGGGATGTAGCGGGACCACCACCTGCGATACTGGGCTAAAACACCGCTGAAGCGAGGCGAAGAGGTGTTGGCGTGATCATCAGTGGCGATGTTAATGCCCATCATAGCATCTGGGGAAGCTCAGATACCAACACTAGAGGTGAGTCTTTATTTACTTTTATTGTACATGAGGGCTTTGTATATGTAATATGGGAATAATCCGACTTTTATTACTGCGGTAAGGGAGGAGGTCCTGGCTGGAGGGTTCTCAACGAGCACTCCTTCTCTGATCACCGATATATTCAGTTCTCGGTGAGCGAAGAACGTTCCTGTAAAATATCTTTTAGGAACCCTAAAAGTACTAACTAGGATTTGTATTGTAGGAAGCTGGGAGAGCTGTTGCCTGCGGCGCCTACCGTTAGTACGGACCTGTCCGAATCTGAGATAGACGTTCTGGTGGAAAACTTCACCTCGGCAAGCAATAGCGTCTTTCAACTGTCCTGTCCATTGAAAACTTACAGGGGGAAGGGCAAGCCGCCCTGGTGGTCGGATTCTCTTGACGACCTAAGAGCGCCCATTCGGCGGCTCTTCAACAGAGCCCGGAGGAGTAAATTACCCTCGGACTGGGAGCTCTATAAGGTGAGTATGGGGATTTATAAATATGAAATAAGGATAGCCAAGCGAGTTTCATGGCGAGGCTTCTGCGAAAACGTAGAAGGCTGCAATGAATCCGCGAGGCTTAGACAAATTCTCTCTAGGAATCCCGCTCCTCTGGTTATCTGAGACATGAGGGTGGGGACTGGTCGGTGAATAGCGAGGAGTCCCTAAAACTTTTACTGGACAATCATTTTCACGATGTCCCAGTTACGCAGGGTTCTTCCCCTGCATTGTCGGCGGTCGTTGGCCATGCGGAAGTGCCTGCCATTCCAATATGGGAAAGTCTAATAACCTGGGATATAGGGTCGTTCAAGCGCTATAAGTCTCCGGCCCGGATGGAATCATTCCTGCGCAACTTCAAAAGTCTTTGGGGATTTCCTGTCGCTGGTTGGCCATCATCTATACTAATTGCCTCAGGCTCAGCTATATCCCAAAGTCTTGGAACGCGGTTATAGTTATCTTCATTCTGAAGGCCGGCAGAAGCTCTCATGTATCACCTAAGGATTTCAGGTCAATCAGTCTCCTCGTTTCTTCTTAAGACGTTTGAGCGGCTGATTGACCTGTACCTACGGGAAAGGGTACCTCGGGGTTACCGTCGGCTTCACAGCATGCGTACTGCAAGGGCAGATCGACGGAAACGGCTATCCATTAGATTGTAAAGCAAATAGGGGGGTCCATAGAACACAAAGAGTATGCTCTGGGTGCCTTTCTAGACATTGAGGGTGCTTTTAACAATGTA
Source organism: Eurosta solidaginis (assembly GCF_040869045.1). Taxonomy (NCBI): domain Eukaryota; kingdom Metazoa; phylum Arthropoda; class Insecta; order Diptera; family Tephritidae; genus Eurosta; species Eurosta solidaginis. Next base: position 231,637,495 of record NC_090319.1, on the reverse strand, counting down.
TGGGACCGGTTAACTTGTTCACGGATGGATCGAAGCTGGATGGAGGGGGGGGGGTTCTTTTGTTAAGAGCTAAATGTAAGCCGCAAGTTTAAGTTGGCTGATCACTGCAGTGTATTCCAAGCGGAAGTTGCTGCGATTAAGGATGCGGTGGATAAAATGATATCCAGTGCTACTACAGTTAGGGAATTTAACATCTACTCTGATATTCAAGCGGCTATCACGGCCTTGAGCTCAACTATAGTGCGATCCAGGGTGGTCTGGGAGTGCTTGACCTCGCTTGCGATTGCATCGAATTATTTTACAATTATGATTATCTGGGTCCCGAGTCATAGTGATATCCCAGGTAACTGTCAAGCGGATCTCTTAGCCCGCATCGGTACAACTGAACCGGATGAAGATGGCTGTAGGGATTTCGGGATCTCGCTGACCACCTGTGGGTTGCTCCTCCATAGCTGGGCCTGGAGTCAGCTCAGCAAACGTTGGGAGCACACCACGTCTTGCAGGGTAGCAAAATCTTTCTGGCCGAAAGTGGATGGCAGGAGGTCTGATGAATTAATTGAGTTCACTAAAGCTCACTTACCAATGGTCATTGGAGTATTGACAGGGCACTGTCCCATGGGTATCCACGCGGTACATCTCAATATACTGGAAACTCCATCCTGCTGCAGCTGTATGGAGGGTGATGACGTGGAATCACCAAATCACTTTATGCTTGATTACCCAGCTTTTGCCAGAACTAGGCGAAAGTACTTCGATCGCGACTCACTTGGATCCCCCGAGGATTTATCCAAAGTTGAGATCGGTATCATTCGGAGCTTTATCGTTGCTACCCAACGATTCTCTAAGTAGCTAGATATTAGTCACCGTTATTTTTGGTGTATGCGGTATCACAACGGATCTTCGTGTTGTCCAAGTGAGCTATCTTTATCAGGGCAGCTACCACCTAACCTAACCTAACCTAGCCTAACCCTTGTAAAGTGCACAATGCTGCAGGCACTAAAAACGTTAAGCGTAAGCTAGCAGTGACACCTCATGCTGCGTCGCATACCTATGCTACGCCTACCTTTGCATCTGTTGCTAAATCCGCTGCTGCTAGGGTAAATGTACCAGCATTTACCGTGCGCCAAGTAACCCAGCGGGAAATTGAAGCCAAAAGTATTCGAATGCAATTGAGCAAACCCATTGTTGTTGGTAATTGTAATACCAATACGAATTAAAACCTGTATTCAAGTTTCTGCATATTTCGTCATTTTCGCCTACTGTTAAGGAGCTGATATCTTATCGTATGTTTCAGGTCATGCTAAAATTTAATCCAATTTATTGATTGGTAAGGAAAGACATTCCCATTATAGCCTAACTAAAATCAATTCAACATTTTTCTTGAATGCCTTGATTCTTTATCTAGTCCTGGTATTCATCGTATACCATTCGTTTTAAAGGTTGAATTCTATGAGTTTAATTTGGTTCATTATGATGAAGAAGCTATTAGTTTTTGCTTCAGTAGAATGGGTGTCGATATGGTTAATCTTGCAGTTGAAGACATTGATGGCAATTCAATATTTTCCAACGTTGATGTTGCCAGCTGCTTTGAAATCTTTAAATATAAGTTATTTTAGATCTGCGTAAAGCATATCCCAATCCTTAAAAAAAACCACATGTAAAAGACCTTGGCATAGCAAACGGTTGTTAAAACTTTAAAATTTAAGAAACAAATTTTTCAAAAAGTTTAAATTATCCAAATTGGTTATATATAAAGGAAAATTTCGGTTTTATTCAAGTAAATTTAAATTCTTGAACAGGGACTTGAATCGTTATTATATATTCTTAAGTTCGAAGCGGATATAATGCAAAATTCAAAATCATTTTGGAGATATGTCAATTCCAGAAAATCGTTTTCGAGTAAAAGTTATGTTCCTTCGGATTAAGGTAACAAAAAAAAATATATATATTTTTAGTAGGACAGCATGTCCGCATTTATTGAAGTTAAGTATAAACTTAAACTAGTGATTACAAGTAGTTGGTTTTTATAGTTATAAATTGCTCACTTAACAAAAATGCTTAATATTAAATTGTTTACTTAAGAATGTTTTTTATTTCATGTAGCAGACGCAATAGTTAAAGTGCTTTGCAATCATTTCCTGTTTACTAGATTTTGGCTATTACTGTTGATGCGACGATTATTGACTTTGGTCAAAATCGGTGCATGTGTTAAATCAGCAATTATTGAGTAAAAATTAATGAAGGTCGTGTTAACTAATTGGAACGCGATTTCCCGTTTACTACTTTTAGCTATTTTTGATGCGGCGATTATTGACTTTAGTCAAAAATCGGTACAAGTGTCAAGTCAGCTATTGTGGGGTGAAAATTAACAAAGCTCGTGTGAACTCTTCCCCTCTTTAGTCGATTTCCCTCAATCGGCACAAATTTTACAAAGAAAAAATCATATAGTAACTTGTAAATATGGGTTTTTAGGTACGTCTGCTACACGTTCCGTAGTTACGTGGAACTTTTTTTTATTTTTATTGTAGAAAATTAGAGTGGCCATAACGATAGTGGTAATAATTATTACATTAGTACTTATGCTAATTACATGTTTTGTTATATTATTGTTATATTATCTTTTACTACAAACGAATGTCGCTCTTATGCTCTAGATGGTTTACATATAAAGTCTCAAGTTTTAGATTTAGATTTGTTTCATTACTATCTTTGATATTAGTTATTAGGTTCGGTAGAACAAATGTATCGTAACTTCTTAGGTTTAGATTGCTGTAGGTTATGTTGTATATTACAATTTTACAGTTTTCAAATTTTATTAGGAATGTGCCTTTTTGCATAAATTTTAGTTTATTGCAATCGTGAGATATATTTCCATTAAAGTGTTTTAGTATTAATATTCCTGGTTCAACTTCTACAACTGCGGGTTTCGTTAAATATTTCAATTTACATTGAGCTTCCCTGAATTCTAAGATGTTAATAAGACATTCGTCATTTTTCTTGATCAAATTTTTCTCAAAGTTATTTTTTACATCTGTACAGTATATATAATTTTTATTATCTACGAGCACTTCATACTCGTTTAGTACAATTGACATGTTTGAGGCGTTGGGAAGGGGTTCGAATTTTATTTTGGATAGGATGTTTGTGGAAAATTGTGGGATGAGTAGGGTGAGTATAATAATATTCTCTTGAAAAATGACGGCGACATTAATATTCCTATAACTGTCGTAGTCCTTGATTAGATCCAGTTCAGTTTGAGTCACTATGTCGGTAGGGACTATACCTAGTTTACTAGAAAATATGATCTCTTCTATATCGTGTATGTGATTTCTTAAGAGTGTTATGTCATTGTTAATCCTGTACGTATTGTTCGGTGAACTGAACTTCGTCTTCTAATGTTTGTATTTTGTTTAACGTGGAATGTCGAAATGTACCTATGTAGTCGCTTATAAGAGCTTGTTGCCTATTTATATGGGTTGTAATATTGTCCATATGTTGTGTCAAGAAACTGTTAAATCGCTTTAAGTTGATTGCATTGTCCGTGATTGTCCGTTCATTATTATGTACCTGATCTAGTGCGTTTTTGATTTCTCGTTCGTCGTCACTGTCCATAGAAGATCCAGTACGTTAATTAGTCCTCGTTTGGTTTTTGTGTGTGGGCGCAATCTATCTATTTTTGCTCTTAGTAGGAGAAAATTTTCGTTGATGGACTTCAAAACTTGCGTGTCTTCAAAGGAAGTTGTCTTTAGAATTTTTATGTTGTCCGTAATACGTAACATCGTGTTTGTTGGCTTTTGACAACAAGCACGAGTGTCCAGAGGAAGATTTTCGTTAATAGCATTTTTCTGTGGAAGTTAGGGTAATTGGTTTAGCATTGTCTAATGATTTTCTTGTGAACTATCCTGCCTGACTTTGTTTTAATGGTTGTGTTAAGGTTCTCTGCTACAATTTCTTTCTTATACCTGGCTGATAACTTATTTCCCAATCTCTTATTTATTTTTACGAATATAGCGTCTCCTTCTGAAAAGGTTTTCGGGGTTTGTCTATCTTTATTGTGATAGCAAAGATCCTGCTGTTGTTTTTTCTGTAGTTTCTCCTTGATTTCCTGCCTATCTTTCTCTAGAAGGTCGGGGTCGCTACTAATTCTTCTTCCAAAAAATATTTCAATTGGTTTTTTTCCTGTCGTAGAATGCACCGAGTAATTATACCCTTTAACGGATTTTTCTAATAATTCGCTGATGGATCGGTGGCTTTTCTCCACTCGTAGACATCGCATTATTTCCTGTGGGGTGAAGTGAAAGCGTTCGACTTGCCCATTCGAACAACTAGTATATGGAGGTGTTCGATATATTTCTGTACCGAATTCGTTGTTAATCATGAAGTTTATAGATTCTGAGTTGAAGGATCTCTCATTGTCCATTACTATTGCTTCTGGTACTAAGGCAAATAGGATATCCCTTATTGGTTGCCTTATGTCTTCGGCTGCTTTGGATCGAATAACCTTTGCTACTGCATATTTGGAAAATTTATCCACAGCTGGTAGAATTAGTTGTTTACCCATTATTAATATGTCCATATGGACTATTTGGCCTGGAAATTGTGGAATAGGTGTAGCTTGAATTTGAGGTTTGCTCGTATTTATTTTCTTTGCACGTAACGCACGATTTGATAATTTTTTTAATTTTATTTGCCATTCCACGAAAGTAATACCTTTCCAGAATTTGTGTTTTATTTTCTTTACTATTCCTGTGGGCTGTATTATGTGTTCTAATAATAATTTCCTCCTGCTCTTTTTCATCTATTATGTTCTGAACCTCTACCTGTGTAAACCTGATGCGATATTTGCTGAAATGTATTGGGGATAATTCCCGTTTTTTTCCCATTATGGGTTCCTGCGTTTTTATGCAGTTTATTACTGATGGGTTGAGGTATCTCTTCAGGATTGAGATAAACGTTTGATGGGAGAATTCTGGTTCTTTAATTATATGCTGATGGTATGTTGGAAATATTATTTTAAATTGGTAAGAGGAAACTTCGTCGTTTTTAAGAAATATTTGATTTTTGAAAGTGTTAATAGGTACTTCGACACTATATATTAGATTATGAGATGAACTGTCATCTAAATTTGTTGCCATTTCGATATTAATGATTACCACCACTTTTTATTTATTAATCCTTCTTTCTAGTTAAATATGTTTTTCTTTCCTATTATTATATAAAACTAGCTGTATAAGCTTATTCTAAGTTTAGGTATGGTCAAAAAAAATTATGTTTTCCTTGCTCACTTTTGCTCGTTTTATTTGGCGTAAATGTTGCAAATGGCGAAACTGATTAAGGTATGAAAATGTTGTTGTTGTTGCGAAAAATGTTAGCAATCCAAAATGTGTTGCTGTCCTGCGCACGGATTTTATTCTACTTCTTTTATGCCGCTCTAGATATGTTAACTTTGCGTTTGGCAGTTCACTGGCGGTGCTATCGTAAGGTATGAAAATGTTGTTGTTGTTGCGAAAAATGTTAGCAATCCAAAATTTGTTGCTGTTTTGCGCACGGATTTTATTCTACTTCTTTTATGCCGCTCTGGATATGTTAGCTTTGCGTTTGGCAGTTCACTGGCGGTGATGAAAATGCTGTTGTTGTTGCGAAAAATGTTAGTAATCCAAAATGTGTTGCTGTTTTGCGCACGGATTTTAATCTACTTCTTTTATGCCGCTCTGGATATGTTAACTTTGCGTTTGGCAGTTCACTAGCGGTGCTATCGTAAGAATATTCCACAGCCTTTGCTCCACTGATTTTAGGGAGGTATTTATTTTTCACTAAATCAATCGCTATCACTGACACTTCGATATTTTGTGTTTTCTTATAGCTCGGGCTGGTACATGGTACCACCGGTTCGAGTATCACTACCGCGAGTCCTTATTTTTATAGGACTTTTGCTCGACGCGAATCCTTACTTGTTCCTCTGAGGATTTTTACGCGACTTTTGACTCGTGAGCCAGTTATGTTCCTTCGGATTAAGGTAATAAAAAAAAATATATTTTTAGTAGGACAGCATGTCCGCATTTATTGAAGTCAAGATGAACTTAAACTAGTGATTACAAGTAGTTGGTTTTTATAGTTATAAATTGCTTACTTAACAAAAATGCTTAATATTAAATTGTTTACTTAAGAATGTTTTTTTATTTCATGTACCAGACGCAATAGTTAAAGTGCTTTGCAATCATTTCCTGTTTACTAGATTTTGGCTAAATCAGCATGTGTTAAATCAGCAATTATTGCGTAAAAATTAATGAAGCTCGTGTTAACTAATTGGAACGCGATTTCCTGTTTACTAGTTTTAGCTATTGTTGATGCGGCGATTATTGACTTTAGTTAAAAATCGGTACAAGTGTCAAGTCAGCTATTATTGGGTGAAAATTAACAAAGCTCGTGTTAACTTATACCTTCTGCTGTCTATCTCAGTGAGACCCAAGCGCACTCTACTATTGATGTTGCTAATCTCTTTGCTCATTCCTTCAAGTCAAACTTCGAAACTGACACTGACCTTGGTCAGGTGTGTTGCACGAACATAAATTCTCCAATAAATTATGGATCGCTAACCCTAACGCTCGCTGATATAGAAGAAGAGTCCGACAACTGAAGACGTCTACTAAAACCGATGTAGATGGGTTGTTTTCATACCTATTAAAAAATGTTATGCCCTTGCTTCCCTATTATGGGTTCTGTTCAATAAATCACTAAAACGAGGAGTTTTTATTGATGCCTGGAAAATCAGCTCTATCACTCCACTGTTTGAAAGTGGTACTAAGAACAATATTGCCAATTATCGACCAATTTCAAAGATATCCTCATTCTCAAAACTTGTTGAGGCTATAGTTAAAGGTAAACTTTATTTTGCAGTAAATCGCTTGATCTCGGTTAAAAAACAAGGTTTTGTTAAAAGTCTTCTGCGTTTCAAAATCGCCTTCAAGTTGATTCAGTTTACACAAATCTTTCAAAACTTATTATAAGGTGAATCACAACATTTTATTAGTGAAACTGAGAGCTCTAGGATTTCATTCTACTCTTTTAAAATGTCTTGAATCCTATCTCCCCTCTCGCAAATGGGTCCGCTTCTCTTCATAATTTTCATCAATGATATAACCATCTGCCTTAATAACCTAAATTTTCTGTTGCATGCTGATGATCTAAAGATTTTTTTTTACAATAACGAGCAATGAGGACATGGTAAGCCTACAATCTGACATAGATAATGTTGCCGACTAGTTTTAACGTACTAAGTTAAATCTTAATATAAAGAAATAAGGAAAGCTAAGTTCGGATGTAACCGAACATTACATACTCAGCTGAGAACTTTGGAGACAAAATTGTCTTTTTCATGGATACACACAAATGGTAATACTAAAAATTGGAGACACTTTCCTTTGCTATCTTTCTTCAGCTATCAATTAGTTTTATTTAAATATTTTTTTTTTAAATATGAAAATTTAACCAAATATGTGTTAATGAGTATTTTAAAATGGAGTAGGCCTTAGTTCTATAGGTGAACGCCTTTTCGAAATATCGCCATAAAGGTGGACCAGGGGTGACTCTATAATGTGTTTGTAGGATATGGGTATCAAACTAAAGGTATCTATTAACGAGGGTTTTAAAAGGGAGTGGCCCTTAGTTGTATATTTGAAGGCGTGTGGACCAGGGTGACCCAGAACATCATCTGTCGGGTACCGCTAATTTATTTATAAATGTAACACCACGAAGAGTATTCCTGCCATGATTTCAAGGGCTTTTGACTTCGCTCTACAGACCTTTTCATTTTCTTCTACTTAATATGGTAGGTATCACACCCATTTTACAAAGTTTTTTCTAAAGTTATATTTTGCGTCAAACAACAGAACCAATCACCATGTTTCATCCCTTTTTTCGTATTTGGTATAGAATTATGGCATTTGGTAATAGCATAGCTTCTATGGTGATAACTGTTTTCTGTGAAAATGGGCGAAAACGGTTGAAGCCACTTAATTTTGGTATTAAATATGAGCGAAATCTGACTATGACCAGGCCCACTGTTTCGATATCGAAAATTTCGATGTCGAAAAAGTGGGCGTGGTTATAGTCGGATTTCGTTCATTTTAAATAGAGATATGAGATGAGTGCCCATGAATTTACATAGCAAATTTTATTAAGATACCTCAAAATTTACTCAAGTTATCGTGTTCACGGACAGACGGACGGACGGAGATGGCTCAATGAAATTCTTTTTTCGCCCAGATTAGTTTATACTGTTACAGGGTACCGTTATGAGAACAAAATTAATATACTCTGTGAGCTCTACTCAGCTGAGTATAAAAAGTTCTCACATGTTTGCTACTCAAAATCTCGTTGTCTACTACCCACATCGTATAAAATCGATGATCTTCGATTATACACTTTAAGTGAAATTACTGATCTTGGTGTTGTATTCGAATGCAAATTTTTGTTCCAAACCCATTTAAATTACATAATTGCGAAGGCATATTCAACACTTGCCTTCATTAAACGTTTTAGCTCTGATTTTACTGATCCTTACACTTTAAAATTGATATACACCTCTCTTGTGTCTAAACCGGTCTGAACTATAATATGCTGTTTTTATCTGGAGACCATCCTATAATTGTCACATCACCAGGCTTGAAATAGTTTTTATTCGCTTTGCCCAACGGTGGTTGCACTTCAATTACCCGATTCCTTCTTACAGTATTCGCTGTTTGTTTATTAGCCTACAGTCGTTATACAGCAAACATTCTATTCTGTCTCTCACTTTCGATTTCGACTTAATAAGTGGAGCGTCATTTCTGCTAGCCAGAATTTGTTTCAACATACCACAGAGGAGTCTACGGAATCACGATACTTTCTGGCTGGACACGGTTAGAACAAATTACGCGCCCAACGCTTTTACTTAATGGTTTGATCAACGCCCTAGATTGATGAGGAGTGTGATGACTAGTACCTAGGAACTACCTAATTATTTTCTAGCTTTTAGTATTATTATTACTTGTATTGTTTTCAATAAAACCGTTTAACTTAAAATTTTTCTTTTTAAATTATTTTATTTTTTGTAATCTGTTCGAAAAAGTTTACATTTTCTAGATTCATAAGAGATAAATTAATAAATGTCGCCCTACCGGCTTATCTTTTGATAATGTGAATGTACCTACAACATATGCCAAAAGTTGTTCTCCTAGTCCACTAGATTATTTTATTATCTATGACCCTGAACTTACTTTAAACTTTGAAAAAATTTCGTTTTTTTTTAGACCATGACTTTATTTTTTGTACTTGTAAGGCAATCCAGAAAACCACTTTGTGCTACTTTACTTTACTCTCACTTTTGAATTCACGACAAAGTAGCCAATGAACGACGATTCAAGAAAATATGAAATTATTAAAATTTTTTTAAATATTTGGCAGTCGAATTTTATTGTACAAAGAAAACGGAATAAATTAGTTGTTTTTCAATTGCGTTCAAATTAATGCGAAGAACCTTTTTCTTTTTCTTAACGGTCGTCCTTACAAATTCAGAAGCGGGTAAATCCATACGGGCAAATTAAAACGTATCTTACAGAAATAATTGATTTAGTTGTTAAACGTATATATATGACTAAGTAATCAAAATGCCTCGTGCTAAGATAAATACGTTAAAATTAACGGATTTAAAAGAAATTTTGAACGAAAAAGGTTTGTCCACTGAAGGCCTGAAAAATGAGCTAGTTTTGCGTTTGTGCGAAGCTGTTGGGTCGGATAGTATCGAGATCGCTAGTGCAAATATACAGGACCAAATTAATGAATTACGGGACATGTTTAGTTCCAATCAAAATGTAACTGCAACAACTACGCGCAGTGTTCAAGAGCGGACAAATTCTTCTGCTGGTAGTTTTATTGCAACGACTGGGCGTAGTGGATATTCAGTGAAAGAAATCGCCGAAACTATTCCGGAATTTGATCCAACAAACGAATCGTCGGTATCTGTTGAACAGTTCGTAGAACGCGTAAATAGTGCGGTCCAAGCTTATCAGTGGGAGGAAAAATGTTTTTTATTAGCGGTGTATAGTCGACTCAAAGGTGCAGCAAAGCTCTGGCTGGACTCCACTGAAAAATTGTATTCAAGTTGGAGTGAATTATCGAAATGTTTATGTGAAGAGTTTAGTTGTGTGCCAGATGAAGCTGATATACATTTTAAAATGTCTCAAACGACGCGCAAACCAAACGAAAGTCTCCTTGACTACTGATTCCGTATCGGTGCGTTAGGTAAGAGGTTCGGGCTAAGTGAATCCTCTATTGTTAAATACGCAAGAGACGGTATTAAACAACGTGAATTTCAAATTGCTATTGCAGCAAATCGGTTTAGTTCAATGCGCGAATTTCGACAAACAGTAATAGATTACTCTAAAAACTTACCCGTGCGTACATTTAAACCTGAAAAGACAAATTTTGAAACAAAATACGGCGAAACACGAGACGGTGAAAAACGTGAAAGTGATAAACAGTTAATATGTTTCAATTGTCAACAAAAGGGGCACATTTCATAGAAATGTCCTCAACCACAACGTAGACGTAGGTGCAACGACTGTCAGAAAGTGCATCCTAAAACCGAGCCTGAAAATTGTGGCAAGAAAAGTGCTTCGACGCGTACGACAAAAACGGAATATGAAACGGTAATTCCTGAAAAAGATTTTGAGAAAGTGGTTACAATAAACGATAAAACGTTCACAGCCCTAATCGATACAGGTAGTGAGTGTAGTATGATCACTCAAACAGGGGCAGGTCAAATAAAAGGTGTCGAAGAAAAGTGTGCTTTAAAGATAAGCGGGTTTTGTGACGGTGTGATATATGCCCATTCAAGAGTACGTGTCAATTTGAAGGTTGACGGTATTGAGCAAGATGTGTATCTTTACATAGTTGGTGATACATTTTTGACGGTAGATGTATTGTTGGGACAAGATGTGTTTAAAAATATGCAAATGGTGATTTCAGACGGCAAAATTAGTGTTATAAATGTATGCAATAAAAACGTTAACTTAAATAATAGCAAAATAATTAATGACGATGAGATAAAGTGCGGCGTCGACGAAAATGATAAAATAAATAAGTTGGTTAGTTTGATAAATAAATATCGTAATGTATTTGCAACGGATATGAGTGAAATTGGACGTACAGAGCTCGTAAAAATGAAAATCGATTTGGATACTAACAATCCTATTGTTCAAAAACCATTTCATGTTCCTGAGCCTAAAAAACAGTTAATCGCGGATATGTTAAAAGAACTTATTGATAATGATATAATTTGTAAGTCCGATTCCGAATATGCTAGTCCTATGCTTTTAGTAAAAAGAAAAACGGGGGCGAAAGATTGTGTGTAGATTTCCGACGTTTAAACCAACACATGCGCAAGGAAATGTTTCCGACGCCAAATATTAAAGAAGAGTTACAAAAGGCAAAGCGTTTTAAGTATTTCTCGGTGTTGGATCTTAATAGTGGTTACTATCAAATTCCTATTGAGGAAAATAGTAGAAAATTTACCGCTTTTATCACGACAGAAGGTTTATATGAATTTAAGCGCATGCCGTTTGGGCTTAAAAATGCCCCGGCTGTTTTTCAACGGTTCATCGCGAAAATTAAAGAAGATCTTGAACCTGATGACGTGATAAGTTATATGGATGATATACTTATCGGTAGTATAAACGTGGATGAAATGTATGATAAGTTGGAGCGTGTTTTAAAAGTTTTACAAAAAGCTAACGTTACTCTCAATCTACAGAAGTGTGAATTTTTGAAATTAACGATACAGTTTTTGGGTCACGAGTTAGCTCCTCATGGTATTTCTCCTGGTTTAGCTAAAACACAGGCAGTGCGTCAGTTTAAAACTCCAGAGTGTATATCCGAAGATAGACAATTTCTCGGTTTAATCGGATATTTTAGAAAATTTGTTCCGGGTTATGCTGTTATCGCTGCTCCTTTGAATCGATTATTGCGGAAAGATGTAGCATTCAGGTGGTCAGATCAAGAGCAAAAGGCGTATCAAAAGATAAAATCAATTCTCGTATCCCGTCCGGTTATTGCCGCCTATAGTGTCGAGGCTGAGCATCAAGTACATACAGACGCGAGTGCAGTGGGTCTAGCTGGTGCATTAATGCAAAAAGAGGGCGACGATTGGAAGCCGGTTATCTATTACAGTCGTGCAACTACCGACAACGAGAAAAAGTTTCATAGCTACGAGCTTGAGGCTCTCGCAGTGGTTGAATCCGTAGAACGATTTAAATATTATATTTATGGCAAACGGGTAAAATTGATCACAGATTGTAATGCACTTAAAACAGTTATGAGTAAACGTGAACTTATACCACGCATAGCAAGGTGGTGGCTTCGTATCCAAGAATATGATCTTGAGATTGAACATCGCGCTGGGCAGCGAATGGCTCACGTAGATGCATTGAGCCGTGCACCTGTCGAAGAGTCACGGGACTTAGAAACGGCATCTTTGCGGATTGGCAAAATTCAAGTTAGCAACGACGATTGGTTATTTGGAATGCAACTCCAGAATAACTCAATCAAAGAATTGGTAGAAAAGTTACAACAAGGCGATCCTATGGTAAGCAAAGAATTTGTTTTAAATCATGGTAGATTATTCAAAAAAGTAAAGGGGAAGAATTTTTGGGTGGTACCAAAAGCTTTGCGCTGGCAAATTGTTAACAGTGCAAATGATAAAGCAGGACATCTCAGATTAGAGAAAACGATTGCACGACTAAATGAGCATATGTGGTTTGCGCGCATGCGCAATTTTGTTAAGTCGTACTTGAAATCATGCATTGATTGTACGTACAATAAAGCACCTGGGGGTAAACAGGAAGGCGAACTTCATGTTGGAGAAATAGAACTTATACCATTCCGAACTGTACACGTAGATCACCTAGGTCCGTTTCCGAAAAGTTCAAAGCGCAATGAACATATTCTCGTTATTATCGATGCTTTTACACGTTTCACCATTGTGCGCGCAGTCAAGAGTACATCAACTAAACACGTTATCGACGTATTTAATGAATTAAGTAGTTACGTTGGGATGCCAGGTAGAATCATTTCAGATCGCGGAACGGCATTTACGTCCAAGGATTTTAAGAATTTTTGTAAAGAAAATGACATCCAACAAATTTGTAACGCTGTTCGGACACCAATGGCAAATGGACTGGTGGAGAGATGTAACAAAACAATACTTTCGATGTTACTGCCTTCGGTTAACAGTGATAAGAAATGGGACGATGCATTACGAGCAATTCAATAGACTATCAACAGCATGCGAAATAAAACTACATCGAGGTCACCTCAGGAGTTATTATTCAGTTTTAAATTAAGCGATATTTTGAAAAATAAAATAGTACTTGCGCTACAAAATGATGAATCAACGAATGAGAATTTGATAAAAGATCGTGAAGAGGCAGCTGAACGTATACAGAAGGAACGTTTTAAAAGCAAACAACGCTACGACAAAAACCATAAAACCCCGAAAGTGTATAACGTCGGCGATTTGGTAGTGGTTGAATACGAGCCACCTAGTAATGGCAATTCACGCAAACTTGAACCGCGATACCATTCCAAATATCACGAATTCTTGGTAATGATCGGTATGTCGTACAAGACATACCTGGGGCTCAACGAACTAGAAAGCATTGCTCTTCAGTTTACTCAAGTGACAAAATTAAACCATGGTGTGCGCTTCCCGATATTTTTGATGATGACTTAGATAATATCGACGACGAGGATACTGATAATTTACTGGTCACGAATCGAGGTCGATCCGAAGCTGCAGGTATGGCCGAGTTATAAGGCAATCCAGAAAACCACTTTGTGCTACTTTACTTTACTCTCACTTTTGAATTCACGACAAAGTAGCCAATGAAGGACGATTCAAGAAAATATGAAATTATTAAAATGTTTTTAAATATTTGGCAGTCGAATTTTATTGTATAAAGAAAACGGAATAAATTAGTTGTTTTTCAATTGCGTTCAAATTAATGCGAAGCACCTTTTTCTTTTTCTTAACGGTCGTCCTTACATACTTTAGATTTTTTTTTTCACCGCTCTAGTACAAGCAGTACCCATACCTTTAGAAACGTTATTCTATGATCTGTCTAGTATTGACTGAAGTGAACATTGGAGTTTGTCTAATGTTAATGAAAAAAATTAAAAAAGCGACCGCCCTGGTGTGATGGTAGCGTGCTCCGTCTATCACACCGAAGGTCCTGGCTTTATGCCTTGCGCAAAGCAACATCAAAATTTTAGCAACAACTTTTTTCAATTAGAAGAAAATTTTTCTAAAATTCGACCAACTCTTATTTTTTTCAACTCAGTCTATGCATCCAGTGTTGGGGGTAGTGAAATAATGCGTTAATAGTTAAGCAGTGAACGGAAATATAGAAAACTGGTCTAACTTACTTAAATTTTTCATTAAGACATTGTAATTTTTATTGTATTTTCTTAAATTTTCTACAAAATTTTCAAATGTAATTATAACGTTTTGGTATGGAGCTCCTTAAACAAAAATATAAAAAATATGTAAAATGAAAAGAAATTGACATAGAATTAAGGTGAAATTACTTGACATGAAATTGAAAAATAGCTTTTTCCACACCACCCGGGAGGTCCCCGGGCCGGTTAAGTTATTACTTCTCTTTAAAGTTTTTTTGTGCGCTAACAATTATTTTAGAAAATTTTTTTAAGGATTTTGGTACAGACCAATATAGGTAATTGGCAACAATGGGAAACAATATTTTAGTTGAACTTAAAATGAGCGAAGCAGTAGTTCTCTCACCGTTTGGCGTGTACAAATATATACATATGTAGAGATGGAACATTTGAGCAACGCGACAATTGAGCATTTTGAGCTATGTACTCAGGGGGGTTTGTGAACATAATGCGTCCCACAGATTGCAATTTCGATACTTGCACAGATTTTCGAAAAAACTTTATCTATTAATTATAAACAAATAGAGTAATATTTGTTAACAAAAATAGGCCTATGCACTGCGGCTGATCAATACGAATCGATTTATATAACTTTTATATGATTTTACGTATGCTAAGTATGCGAAACAGCCTGTCAATTGATTGTATGGAAATTTTGTTAACGTATTAATATATAGATAGTGGGTAATATACTGCCTATGCAATATTTCGACCTAAAACCGAAAACGTTTTTGGGTCGTTTTTCTTCGTTTAATATACAACGTGGAATTTTCCGATTCAATCAAAATGCATTTAAATAATAATAAACTAAGTTAGAAGATAATATTATAAAATAAAATAAGAAATATCAAAATAAATTAGCATAAAAGACAATATACAAATTTTAATGTAATATCTTTTTAGCAAATTTATTTATTTTTTGTTCACTATAAGACGAGCATAAAATGAGCATAAAATCTGGAAATGCAAAAAACATTTGGGTTAAATTTGCAATTAATTGTTATAAATAAATAAATTTAGTGAGTTTGAACAAAAGTTGACTCATTATTTCTGATTTCATTTTTTTTAAAGCAACTAAAATGAAAAAACAAATAATCTGTGAAATAAAGACCTATGCTTTTACGTGTAGGTAAAATTTGTCCAAAAAATAGGCCGGTTAAGTTATTACTTCCCTTTAAAGTTTTTTTGTGCGCTAACAATTATTTTAGAACAATTTTTTAAGGATTTTGGTACAGACCAATATAGGTAATTGGCAATAATGGGAAACAATATTTTATTTGAACTGAAAATGAGCGAAGCAGTAGTTCTCTCACCGTTTGGCGTGTACAAATATATACATATGTAGAGATGAAACATTTGAGCAACGCGACAATTGAGCATTTTGAGCTATGTACTCAGGGGGGTTTGTGAACATAATGCGTCCTACAGATTGCAATTTCGATACTTGCACATATTTTCGAATTTACAAAAAACTTTGTCTATTAATTATAAACAAATAGAGTTTTATTTGTTAACAAAAATAGCCCTATGCACTGCGGCTGATCAATACGAATCGACTCATATAACCTTTATATGATTTTACGTATGCTAAGTATGCGAAAGAGCCTGTCAATTGATTGTATGGAAATTTTGTTAGCGTATTATTATATAGATAGTGGGTAATATACTGCCTATGCAATATTTCGACCTAAAATCGAAAACGTTTTTGGGTCGTTTTTTTTCGTTTAATATACAACGTGAAATTTTCCGATTCAATCAAAATGCATTTAAATAATAATAAACTAAGTTGAAATAAAAGATAATATAATAAAATTAAATAAGAAATATCAAAATAAATTAGCATAAAAGACAATATACAAATTTTAATGTAATATCTTTGTAGCAAATTTATTTATTTTTTGTTCACTATGAGTAGAGTTGGGTCGTTTCGTTCTGAACTTGTTCAATTGACCGGGTCTCTCAACTGAACAAGTGAACTAGATCTTCGATTTCGGTTCTATTTGTTCCTTTAGTTCATTTGTTCTTTTAGTTCGTTTTACCTAATGTTATTCTTTCTCTCTTCTGGTTCGCGAACATTATAAATTCATACATACATACGCAGAAATTCACAGTGAGCACGAATGTCGATGATGCCAGATATGTGTCTTTGTGTGTGGCACTGCTACAATAATATATGTATGGACCATTTATGAAAAACATGTTTTGTAAGAAACTAATTATTAGATTTCTTAAACTTGAAAAGTTCATATTTACAATTTGGGTCTGTACTCTTTCAATGTCTCTGTCCTGGATCTTCCGAAATTTGTAACTTTTTTTGAAGTTAATTATAAATATATATATTACCTTATTTATTCATAACATATTTAAATATACCTACACAAAGAATTGCTACATACACACCCCCATCTATACTTATTGGCTTTTTGCGCGGGTGCGAGCAGCAGTGAACAAATTTGCTTGAAAAAAGAAAAGAACAGATGAACAAAAAGAAAAACTTGTTCGTTCATCAGAAAAAGAACGAAAGATTCGAATCTCTGAAAAGAACGAAAAAGCACAACTCTAACTATGAGACGTGTTATATCTAAAATGAGCATAAAATCTGGAAATGCAAAAAACATTTGGGTCAAATTTGCAATTAATTGTTATAAATAAATAAAGTTAGTGAGTTTGAACAAAAGTGAACTCATTATTTCTGATTTCATTTTTTTTAAAGCAACTAAAATGAAAAACAAAGAATCTGTGAAATAAAGGCCTATGCTTTTACGTGTAAGTAAAATTTGTCCAAAAAATAGGCCGGTTAAGTTACTACTTCTCTTTAAAGTTTTTTTGTGCGCTAACAATTATTTTAGAAACATTTTTTAAGGATTTTGGTACAGACCAATATAGGTAATTGGCAACAATGGAAAACAATATTTTATTTGAATTGAAAATGAGCGAAGAAGTAGTTCTATCACCGTTTGGCGTGTACATATATATACATATGTAGAGATTAAACATTTGAGCAACGCGACAATTGAGGATTTGGAGCTATGTACTCAGGGGATTTGTGAACATAATGCGTCCTACAGATGGCAATTTCGATAGTTTCACAGATTTTCGAATTTACAAAAAAACTTTTTCTATTAATTATAAACAAATGGAGTAATATTTG
Source organism: Eurosta solidaginis (assembly GCF_040869045.1). Taxonomy (NCBI): domain Eukaryota; kingdom Metazoa; phylum Arthropoda; class Insecta; order Diptera; family Tephritidae; genus Eurosta; species Eurosta solidaginis. The sequence goes on along the minus strand of NC_090319.1, from coordinate 231,619,854 downwards.
TTAACAAAAATAGGCCTATGCACTGCGGCAGATCAATACGAATCGATTCATATAACTTTTATATGATTTTACGTATACTAAGTATGCAAAACAGCCTGTCAATTGATTGTATGGAAATTTTGTTAGCGTATTAATATATAGATAGTGGGTAATATACTGCTATGCAATATTTCGACCTAAAATCGAAAACGTTTTGGGTCGTTTTTTTTTCGTTTAATATACAACGTGAAATTTTCCGATTCAATCAAAATGCATTTAAAAAATAATAAACTAAGTTGAATTAAAAGATAATTTAATAAAATAAAATAAGAAATATCAAAATGAATTAGCATAAAAAACAATATACAAATTTTAATGTGATATCTTTGTAGCAAATTTAATATACAACGTGATAAAAATAATATAATAAAATAAAATAAGAAATATCAAAATAAATTAGCATAAAAGACAATATACAAATTTTAATGTAATATCTTTGTAGCAAATTTATTTATTTTTTGTTCACTATAAGACGTGCTATATCTAAAAACAGCATAAAATCTGGAAATGCAAAAAACATTTGGGTCAAATTTGCAATTAATTGTTATAAATAAATAAATTTAGTGAGTTTGAACAAACGTTGACTCATTATTTCTGATTTCATTTTTTTTAAAGCAACTAAAGTGAAAAACAAAGAATCTGTGAAACAGCGACCTATGCTTTTACGTGTAAGTAAAATTTGTCCAAAAAAATAGGCCGGTTTAGTCATTACTTCTCTTTAAAGTTTTTTTGTGCGCTAACAATTATTTTAGAACATTTTTTAAAGATTTTGGTACAGACCAATATAGGTAATTGGCAACAATGGGAAACAATATCTTATTTGAACTGAAAATGAGCGAAGCAGTAGTTCTCTCACCGTTTGGCGTGTACAAATATATACATATGTAGAGATAAAACATTTGAGCAACGCGACAATTGAGCATGTGGAGCTATGTAATCAGGGGGGTTTGTGAACATAATGCGTCCTACAGATGGTAATTTCAATAGTTGCACAGATTTTCGAATTTACAAAAAAATTTTCTTTTAATTATAAACAAAGAGGGTAATATTTGTTAACAAAAATAGGCCTATGCACTGCGGCTGATCAATACGATCGATTCATATAAATTTTATATGATTTTACGTATGCTAAGTATGCGAAACAGCCTATCAGTTGATTGTATGAAAATTTTGTTAGCGTATTAATATATAGATAGTAGGTAATATACTGCCTATGCAATATTTCGACCTAAAATCGAGAACGTTTTTGGGACGTTTTTTTTCGTTTAATATACAACGTGAAATTTTCCGATTCAATAGAAATGCATTTAAATTATAATAAACTAAGTTGAAATAAAAGATAATATAATAAAATAAAATAAGAAATATCAAAATAAATTAGCATAAAAGACAATATACAAATTTTAATGTAATATCTTTGTAGCAAATTTATTTATTTTTTTTTTTCACTATAAGACGTGCTATATTAATTGTTATAAATAAATAAATTTTTGGCAACTGGCTGCTAAAAAGGCTTAGCGGCCACGAAACAAGAATAAATTAGCATAAAAGACAATATACAAATTTGCATGTAATATCTTTGTATCAAATTTATTTATTTTTTGTTCACTATAAGACGTGCTATATCTAAAATGAGCATAAAATCTGGAAATGCAAAAAACATTTGGGTCAAATTTGCAATTAATTGTTATAAATAAATAAATTTAGTGAGTTTGAACAAAAGTTGACTCGTTATTTCTGATTTCATTTTTTTTAAAGCAACTAAAATAAAAAACAAATAAATGTAAGGCGCGATAACCTCCGAAGAGATCTAAGGCCGAAGAATCAGTGAAATAAAGACCTATGCTTTTACGTGTAAGTAAAATTTGTCCAAAAAAATAGGCCGGTTAAGTTATTACTTCTCTTTAAAGTTTTTTTGTGCGCTAACAATTATTTTAGAACAATTTTTTAAGGATTTTGGTACAGACCAATATAGGTAATTGGCAACAATGGGAAACAATATTTTAGTTGAACTTAAAATGAGCGAAGCAGTCAGGCCTGTTCTGAATTCCGACTCGGAATGAAAAGTAAAACGACATTGATTTCGACTCGGTTTCTATTTGGTGTTCTCAATTCCGATTGTAAAAAATCGATTCGAAGGTGATTTCGAATCGTTTTCATTCCGATTCGGTAACCAGTTTAATCAGCTGTTTTTGTTTATGTGTTTTGTTTTAAGTATCATAAAATTTTATTTTAATTAAAAAATGCCTGCAGATATGGTTTTTGGATGCGCAGACGCAAGAAGACGTGCTATTGTGCGTGCGAATCGTAAAAATGCGCTGGATCGGAATTCAGAACAGGTCGACTTCATGTCGATCAGCATCGATTTGTTTGCCTAATAGATTTCTTGATAGAAGTTTTTAAAGAAAGATTTATTATGCCAATTTACCTCAAATTTATATAAAAAAATACATACAACTCTTCTAAATAAAATGAAGAATTAAAAAAAAGTTATTTGAAAGACAAATATCGCAACATTTGTGTATAATCTGCCAATTAATTTTCATTCCGACTGCTCAGAGGCAATACTTTTCAAACCGATAATTTTTGGTCGGAATTGAAATTGAGAACACCAATCCATTTCGATTCCGAAAAAATTGATCGGAATCGGAATTCAGAACAGGCCTGAGTAGTTCTCTCCGCGTTTGGCGTATACAAATATATACATATGTAGAGATGAAACATTTGAGCAACGCGACAGTTGAGCATTTGGAGCTATGTACTCAGGGGGGTTTGTGAACATAATGCGTCCTACAGATGGCAATTTCAATAGTTGCACAGTTTTTCGTATTTACAAAAAAAATTTTCTATTAATTATAAACAAATAGAGTAATATTTGTTAACAAAAATAGGCCTATGCACTGCGGCTGATCAATACGAATCGATTCATATAACCTTTATATGATTTTACATATGCTAAGTATGCGAAACAGCCTGTTAATTAATTTTATGGAAATCTTGTTAGCGTATTAATATATAGATAGTGGCTAATATACTGCCTATGCAATATTTCGACCAAAAATCGAAAACGTTTTTGGGTCGTTTTATAAATATAAAATAAATTATAATATAGCATAAAAGACAATATACAAATTTTAACGTAACATCTTTGTAGCAAATTTATTTATTTTTTTGTTCACTATAAGACGTGCTATATCTAAAAAGAGCATAAAATCTGGAAATGCAAAAAACATTTGGGTCAAATTTGCAATTAATTGTTATAAATAAATAAATTTAGTGAGTTTGAACAAAAGTTGACTCATTATTTCTGATTTCATTTTTTTAAAGCAACTAAAAAGAAAAACAAAGAATCTGTGAAACAGCGACTTATCCTTTTACGTGTAAGTAAAATTTGTCCAAAAAAATAGGCCGGTTAAGTCATTAATTCTCTTTAAAGTTTTTTTGTGCGCTAACAATTATTTTAGAACAATTTTTTAAGGATTTTGGTACAGACCAATATAGGTAATTGGCAACAATGGGAAACAATATTTTATTTGAACTGAAAATGAGCGAAGCAGTAGTTCTCTCACCGTTTGGGGTGTACAAATATATACATATGTAGAGATGAAACATTTGAGCAACGCGACAATTGAGCAATTGGAGCTATGTACTCAGGGGGGTTTGTGAACATAATGTGTCCTATAGATGGCAATTTCGATAGGTGCACAGATTTTCGAATTTACAAAAAACTTTTTCTATTAATTATAAACAAATAGAGTAACATTTGTTAACAAAAATAGGCCTATGCACTGCGGCTGATCAATACGAATCGATTCATATAAATTTTATATGATTTTGCGTATGCTAAGTATGCGAAACGTCCTGTCAATTCATTGTATGGAAATTTTATTAGCGTATTAATATATAGATAGTGGGTAATATACTGCCTATGCAATATTTCGACCTAAAATCGAAAACGTTTTTGGGTCGTTTTTTTCGTTTAATATACAACGTGAAATTTTCCGATTCAATCAAAATGCCTTTTAATTATTAATAAACTAAGTTAAAATAAAAGATAATATTATAATATAAAATAAGAAATATCAGAATTGTTAAATTACATACTATACTACTCTAATTATATTATCTACTCCTAATTGTACTATATAGCACTAGCACTGCCTGTACTTGCTTAAGTCCGAACAATTGCACGCACAAGAATTCCGCTATACTTAAAGGGTTATTATATGCTTTAAATACATACATCCATAAATGCATTTTTTATATGTTGTTGCTTCTCCCAATTCTAAGTTGCGAGAAACTGCTTTGACAAATTGTAATTGCAAAGCAAAGTAGGTCCCCGACTGCTACGTCAGCTGATGGTACAGCTAATAAGCAATCTACGGTATTGTGCAGCGAAGAATCGGCGACCGCTAAATCAAGTGATTTGCACAATTGGTGTGTACATATGTACGTATGTACAATGAAATGTATGTATATATATAGAATATTGTAATTAGGGTGACGTTGGCTATTTAGCTTATGTATATTTCCTTTTTTCTCTTACTGGACTGCGACATTGTCACATCGATTGCGGTAAAATAAATTATAATAAAAAATATTAAATCTTGGCTTTTATTTGGACGCAATTGGCATAAGCTTCACCCCTTACTAGTTGGCTCCACCGTTTTGGATTTTACAGCGTTTCTACAGCGGAGGATTTACACTGGTTTTATCCAGCTCAGTTCTTTATGCGGTGCAGTTTAATTTGCTTCAGAGGTTTGGCGAACTGCATCTCATTTTATTTGGCAACTGGCTGCTAAAAAGGCTTAGCGGCCACGAAACAAGAATAAATTAGCATAAAAGATAATATACAAATTTGCATGTAATATCTTTGTATCAAATTTATTTATTTTTTGTTCACTATAAGACGTGCTTTATCTAAAATGAGCATAAAATCTGGTAATGCAAAAAACATTTGGGTCAAATTTGCAATTAATTGATATAAATAAATAAATTTAGTGAGTTTGAACAAAAGTTGACTCGTTATTTCTGATTTTATTTTTGTTTAAGCAACTAAAATAAAAAACAAATAAATGTAAGGCGCGATAACCTCCGAAGAGATCTAAGGCCGAAGAATCAGTGAAATAACGTGTAAGTAAAATTTGTCCAAAAAAATAGGCCGGTTAAGTTATTACTTCTCTTTAAAGTTTTTTTGTGCGCTAACAATTATTTTAGAACAATTTTTTAAGGATTTTGGTACAGACCAATATAGGTAATTGGCAACAATGGGAAACAATATTTTATGTGAACTGAAAATGAGCGAAGCAATTGTTCTCTAACCGTTTGGCGTGTACAAATATATACATATGTAGAGATGAAACATTTGAGCAACGCGAGAATTGAGCATGTGAAGCTATGTACTCAGGGGGTTTGTGAACATAATGCGTCCTACAGATGGCAATTTCAATAGTTGCACAGATTTTCGAATTTACAAAAAAATTTTTCTATTAATTATAAACAAATAGAGTAATATTTGTTAACAAAACTAGGCCTATGCACTGCGGCTGATCAATACGAATCGATTCATATAACTTTTATATGATTTTGCGTATGCTAAGTATGCGAAATAGCCTGTCAGTTAATTGTATGGAAATTTTGTTAGCGTATTAATATATAGATAGTGGGTAATATACTGCCTATGCAATAAAAATTTGTCCGAAAAAATAGGCCGGTTAAGTTATTACTTCTCTTTAAAGTTTTTTGTGCGCTAACAATTATTTTAGAACAATTTTTTAAGGGTTATGGTACAGACCAATATAGTTAATTGGCAACAATGGGAAACAATATTTTATTTGAACTGAAAACGAGCGAAGCAGTAGTTCTCTCACCGTTTGGCGTGTACAAATATATACATATGTAGAGATGAAACATTTGAGAAACGCGACAATTGAGCAATTGGAGCTATGTACTCAGGGGGGTTTGTGAACATAATGCGTCCTACAGATGGCAATTTCGTTAGTTGCACAGATTTTCGAATTTACAAAAAACTTTTTCTATTAATTATAAACAAATAGAGTAATATTTGTTAACAAAAATAGGCCTATGCATTGCGGCTGATCAATACGAATCGATTCATATAACTTTGATATGATTTTGCGTATGCTAAGTGTGCGAAACAGCCTGTCAATTGAATGCATGGAAATTTTGTTAGCGTATTAATATATAGATAGTGGACAATATACTGCCTATGCAATAAAAATTTGTCCAAAAAATAGGCCGGTTAAGTTATTACTTCTCTTTAAAGTTTTTTTTGTGCGCTAACAATTATTATAGAACAATTTTTTAAGGATTTTGGTACAGACCCATAAAGGTAATTGGCAACAATGGGAAACAATATTTTATTTGAACTGAAAATGAGCGAAGCAGTAGTTCTCTCACCGTTTGGCGTGTACAAATATATACATATGTAGAGATGAAACATTTGAGCAACGCGAGAATTGAGCATGTGAAGCTATGTACTCAGGGGGTTTGTGAACATAATGCGTCCTACAGATGGCAATTTCAATAGTTGCACAGATTTTCGAATTTACAAAAAAATTTTTCTATTAATTATAAACAAAGAGAATAATATTTGTTAACAAAAATAGGCCTATGCACTGCGGCTGATCAATACGAATCGATTCATATAACTTTTATTTGATTTTACGTATGCTAAGTATGCGAAACAGCCTATCAATTGATTGTATGAAAATTTTGTTAGCGTATTAATATATAGATAGTAGGTAATATACTGCCTATGCAATATTTCGACCTAAAATCGAAAACGATTTTGGGTCGTTTTTTTCCGTTTCATATACAACGTGAAATTTTCCGATTCAATCGAAATGCATTTAAATTATAATAAACTAAGTTGAAATAAAAGATAATAAAAGAAAATAAAAGAAGAAATATCAAAATAAATTAGCATAAAAGACAATATACAAATTTTAATGTAATATCTTTGTAGCAAATTTATTTATTTTTTTTTCACTATAAGACGTGCTATATCTAAAATGGATATAAAATCTGGAAATGCAAAAAACATTTGGGTCAAATTTGAAATTAATTGTTATAAATAAATAAATTTAGCGAGTTTGAACAAAAGTTGAGTCATTATTTCTGATTTATTTTTTTTTAAAGCAACTTAAATGAAAAACAAAAAATCTTTGAAATAAAGACCTATGCTTTTACGTGTAAGTAAAATTTGTCCAAAACAATAGGCCGGTTAAGTTATTACTTCTCTTTAAAGTTTTTTGTACGCTAACAATTATTTTAGAACAATTTTTTAAGGATTTTGGTACAGACCAATATAGGTAATTGGCAACAATGGGAAACAATATTTTATTTGAACTGAAAATGAGCGAAGCAGTAGTTCCCTCGCCGTTTGGCGTGTACAAATATATACATATGTAGAGATGAAACATTTGAGCAACGCGAGAATTGAGCATGTGAAGCTATGTACTTAGGGAGGTTTGTGAAAATAATCCGTCCTACAGATGCCAATTTCAATAGTTGCACAGATTTTCGAATTTACAAAAAATTTTTCTATTAATTATAAACAAAGAGAGTAATATTTGTTAACACAAATAGGCCTATGCACTGCGGCTGATCAATACGAATCGATTCATATAACTTTTATATGTTTTTACGTATGCTAAGTATGCGAAACAGCCTATCAATCGATTGTATGAAAATTTTGTTAGCGTATTAATATATAGATAGTAGGTAATATACTGCCTATGCAATATTTCGACCTAAAATCGAAAACGATTTTGGGTCGTTTTTTTTTCGTTTCATATACAACGTGAAATTTTCCGATTCAATCGAAATGCATTTAAATAATAATAAACTAAGTTGAAATAAAAGATAATATAATAAAATAAAATAAGAAATATCAAAATAAATTAGCATAAAAGACAATATACAAATTTTAATGTAATATCTTTGTAGCAAATTTATTTATTTTTTTTTTCACTATAAGACTATCAATTGATTGTATGAAAAATTTGTTAGCGTATTAATATATAGATAGTAGGTAATATCCTGCCTATGCAATATTTCGACCTAAAATCGAAAACGTTTTTGGGTCGTTTTTTTTTCCTTTAATATACAACGTGAAATTTTCCGATTCAATCGAAATGCATTTAAATAATAATAAACTAAGTTGAAATAAAAGATAATATAATAAAATAAAATAAGAAATATCAAAATAATAAAAAAATAATATAATAAAATAAAATAAGAAATATCAAAATAAAAAAAAATAAAAAATATCAAAATAAATTAGCATAAAAGACAATATACAAATTTTAATGTAATATCTTTGTAGCAAATTTATTTATTTTTTGTTCATTATAAGACGTGCTATATCTAAAAAGAGCATAAAATCTGGAAATGCAATTTCGATAGTTGCACAGATTTTCGAATTTACAAAAAAACTTTTTCTATTAATTATAAACAAATAGAGTAATATTTGTTAACAAAAATAGGCCTATGCACTGCGGCTGATCAATACAAATCGATTCATATAACTTTTATATGATTTTACGTATGCTAAGTATGCAAAACAGCCTGTCAATTGATTGTATGGAAATTTTGTTAGCGTATTAATATATAGATAGTGGGTAATATACTGCTATGCAATATTTCGAACTAAAATCGAAAACGTTTTTGGGTCGTTTTTATTCGTTTAATATACAACGTGAAATTTTCCGATTCAATCAAAATGCATTTAAAAAATAATAAACTAAGTTGAATTAAAAGATAATTTAATAAAATAAAATAAGAAATATCAAAATGAATTAGCATAAAAAACAATATACAAATTTTAATGTGATATCTTTGTAGCAAATTTAATATACAACGTGATGAAAACAATATAATAAAATAAAATAAGAAATATCAAAATAAATTACCAAAAAAGACAATATACAAATTTTAATGTAATATCTTTGTAGCAAATTTATTTATTTTTTGTTCATTATAAGACGTGCTATATCCAAAAAGAGCATAAAATCTGGAAATGCAATTTCGATAGTTGCACAGATTTCCGAATTTACAAAAAACTTTTTCTATTAATTATAAGCAAATAGAGTAATATTTGTTAACAAAAATAAACCTATGCACTGCGGCTTATCAATACGAATCGATTCATATAACTTTTATATGATTTTGCGTACGCTAAGTATGCAAAAAAGCCTGTCAGTTTATTGTATGGAAATTTTGTTAGCGTATTAATACAACGTGAAAGTTTCCGATTCAATCAAAGTGCATTTAAATAATAATAAACTAATTTGAAATAAAAGATAATATATTAAAATAAAATAAGAAATATCAAAATAAATTAGCATAAAAGACAATATACAAATTTTAATGTAATATCTTTGTAGCAAATTTATTTATTTTTTGTTCACTATAAGACGTGGAAATACAAAAACATTTGGGTCAAATTTGCAATTAATTGTTATAAATAAATAAATGTAGTGAGTTTGAACAAAAGTTGACTCATTATTTCTGATTTAATTTTTTTAAAGCAACTAAAATGAAAAACAAATAGTAAAATGTGTCCAAAAAATGAGCCGGTTAAGTTATTACTTCTCTTTAAAGTTTTTTTTTGCGCTAACAATTATTTTAGAACAATTTTTTAAGGATTTGGTACAGACCAATATAGGTAATTGGCAACAATGGGAAACAATATTTTATTTGAACTGAAAATGAGCGAAGCAATAGTTCTCTCACCGTTTGGCGTGTACAAATATATACATATGTAGAGATGAAACATTTGAGCAACGTGACAATTGAGCATTTGGAGCTATGTTCTCAGGGGGGTTTGTGAACATAATGCCTCCTACAGATGGCAATTTCCATAGTTGCACAGATTTTCGAATTTACAAAAAACTTTTTCTATTAATTATAAACATATAGAGTAATATTTGTTAACAAAAATAGGCCTATGCACTGCGGCTGATCAATACGAATCGACTCATATAACTTTTATATGATTTTACGTATGCTAAGTATGCGAAACAGCCTGTCAATTGATTGTATGGAAATTTTGTTAGCGTATTAATATATAGATAGTGGGTAATATACTGCCTATGTAATATTTCGACCTAAAATCGAAAACGTTTTTGGGTCGTTTTTTTCGTTTAATATACAACGTGAAATTTTCCGATTCAATCAAAATGCATTTAAATAACAATAAACTAAATTGAAATAAAAGATAATATAATAAAATAAAATAAGAAATATCAAAATAAATTAGCATAAAAGACAATATAAAAATTTTAATGTAATATCTTTGTAGCAAATTTAATATACAACGTGATAAAAGATAATATAATAAAATAAAATAAGAAATATTCTAATAAATTACCATAAAACACAATATACAAATTTTAATGTAATATCTTTGTAGCAAATTTAATATACAACGTGATAAAAGATAATATATCAAAATAAATTAGCATAAGACAATATACAAATTTTAATGTAATATCTTTGTAGCAAATTTATTTATTTTTTGTTCACTATAAGACGTGCTATATCTAAAATGAGCATAAAATCTGGAAATGCAAAAAACATTTGGGTCAAGTTTGCAATTAATTGTTATAAATAAATAAATTTAGTGAGTTTGAACAAAAGTTGACTCATTATTTCTGATTTCATTTTTTTTAAAGCAACTAAAATGAAAAACAAAGAATCTGTGAAATAGCGACCTTTGCTTTTACGCGTAAGTAAAATTTGTCCAAAAAATAGGCCGGTTAAGTTATTACTTCTCTTTAAAGTCTTTTGTGCGCTAACAATTATTTTAGAACAATTTTTTTTAAAGATTTTGGTACAGACCAATATAGGTAATTGGTAACAATGGAAAACAATATTTTATTTGAACTGAAAATGAGCGAAGCAGTAGTTCTTTCACCGTTTGGCGTGTACAAATATATACATACAAAATAAATTAAGAAATATCAAAATATATTAGCATAAAAGACAATATAAAAATTTTAATGTAACATCTATGTAGCAAATTAATTTATTTTTTGTTCACTATAAGACGTGCTATATCTAAAATGAGCATAAAATCTGGAAATGCAAAAAACATTTGGGTCAAATTTGCTATTAAGTGTTATGAATAAATAAAATTAGTGAGTTTGAACAAAAGTTGACTCATTATTTCTGATTTCATTTTTTTTAAAGCAACTAAAATGAAAATCAAAAAATCTGTGAAACAAAGACCTATGCTTTTACGTGTAAGTAAAATTTATCCAAAAAGTAGGCCGGTTAAGTTACTACTTCTCTTTAAAGTTTTTTTGTGCGCTAAAAATTATTTTAGAACAATTTTTTAAGGATTTTGGTACATACCAATATAGGTAATTGGAAACAATGGGAAACAATATTTTATTTGAAATGAAAATGAGCGAAACAGTAGTTCTCTCACCGGTTGGCGTGTACAAATATATACATATGTAGAGATGAAACATTTGAGCAACGCGACAATTGAGCATTTGGAGCAATGTACTCAGGGGGGTTTGTGAACATAATGCGTCCTACAGATGGCAATTTCCATAGTTGCACAGATTTTCGAATTTACAAAAAAAAATTTCTATTAATTATAAACAAATAGAGTAATTTTTGTTAACAAAAATAGGCCTGTGCACTGCGGCTGATCAATACGAATCGATTCATATAACTTTTATATGATTTTACGTATGCTAAGTATGCGTAACAGCCTGTCAATTGATTGTATGGAAATTTTGTTAGCGTATTAATATATAGCTAATCACTTATTCCATTACGAGTCCATGCTTTCCAGAACTGTGGAAAGTGACCAAGACAGCCGGTTCTATGTACCGGAGCGACGCGGGTTTTTTCCCGATAAAGGGCTGTAATTTCAATGTAACCCCATTTAATTTGGTGCGTACCTCCCACAAATTATCAACCTCCCAGCAGATCCTTGCAGCGGGACTACGCCATATTCTCCTGCTCCAGGAAGGTATCAATCCCAATCCGGGACCTGCACCTGACCCCGGTCCAGAGAAATGGTTTTGCTGCGTATGCCGGAAAATACTCTTTTTACCACGGTCACACTCTTGTCAGTGTATGATGTGCGGGGCAGCGTTGCATCGGACGGGATGTTCTGGGATAGACCCCAAAACCCAACGTCCTCGTAAATTTTATATAGCGTTTGTGGCTCCTTCTAGTTCACGCCCTAGGGCGTCCTGTAGTCTGCGCCTTAGTGTCCCCTCCCCCACTATCTTATAGCAGTCCTGCTTCTCAGCAAACCCACAACAAGTTCCCGCTGCTGATTGCGCCCCATGGTGCCACCAGTTCATACGGCCGCTCCTAGTCGTAACTACAATATCCGTAGTAGAGTCGGTAGCAATGCCGAGCATCAGCCACCGTCCCTGTCTTCTTCCCCTCTTTCCGGCACTAGTATTCGCGTACGTCAGGGAAATAGACTATTAGTCCCTACCGCCTTTTGCACAGCTTGCCAGCACAGAATATATATGTTTGCAACATCTGCCGAATGCAGCTCCTGCCTTGGACGGTGCCACTTTTCTAGATGTTCTGGTCTCAGCGACGGGTTTCATCACGCTTTGCTGCCAGGCCGCAAACCCAACTACAACGTGTAACCCGATGCTTACCCAGGGACGTCCAGTCGTAGTCACCAATCACTTACCCCCAGAGTGACGGCGTCTCGGTCGTTGCACTACAGAATTCGGCAGTTAAACTTTAATGGATTAACTGAGAAGATCCCGGAGATAGTTGATTGCATGAAGCGGGATAACACCCGCATTGCTGAGATCCAAGAGACAAAACTCACGGCAAGATATGCTCTGCAGACTTTCTCTGGGTATTACGCCCACACAAAAGAACGTCGAGGCATATCTGTCCGGTCAGGCGATGTAAACTTAGAAATCATCAACATGTATGTACATCCCTCTTGTCACCTGTTGCCCCAGTAGATACCGCCCTGATATCATCGCATTACTCACTGACAATAATCGTATTATCTTAGGCGATTTCAATGCCCACCACGAGCTATAACATTTTAAACTACAAGCGGACAGCAGGGGTGAGATGTTGGCGGACCAAATGGAGGAAACGACGTTCTGCACAATAAACGGAGATGCCCCCACTCGCATGGTAGGAAGCTGTCACAGTTAGCCGGCACTAGTAAACTTCGTCAACTGGCAGCCGATGGTAACATTGGCATACTCATACAACCTGCCATAGCTGCGCAGATAGATCCATTTCGAAGGGTGCTAAGTCTTCATCATCAGTACGCTTTAGGCATGCTGCGCTAACCATTTAGCTATACAGCGGTGGTTTGTTTGACTGGCAAATTTGCTACTTCTATTCCTTTTTACCAACTATATTTATTCAGTGTTGCGCCATCTGGTGCAAAGCACTGATAATGCTGGATTTTTGTTTATTGTCAATTGCTTTGTTTGACATTCCCAAGTGCTCATGGTTTATTAACAATTGGTTTTGTTTTTATCGGCCTATTGATAAATCATTCAAGGTTCGAATCGAGCTCAAGGCCAGAACAATAATTTTTTTCTAATGATAATTATTGTTATTTTTTAATTTTTTCTAAATTTGAAAAATTGAATTTTGTTTTTGGAATAGTAAGTAGAAAATTTTTCAGACAACCTGCCATAGCTGCGCAGATAGATCCATTTCGAAGGGTGCTAAGTCTTCATCATCAGTACGCTTTAGGCATGCTGCGCTAACCATTTAGCTATACAGCGGTGGTTTGTTTGACTGGCAAATTTGCTACTTCTATTCCTTTTTACCAACTATATTTATTCAGTGTTGCGCCATCTGGTGCAAAGCACTGATAATGCTGGATTTTTGTTTATTGTCAATTGCTTTGTTTGACATTCCCAAGTGCTCATGGTTTATTAACAATTGGTTTTGTTTTTATCGGCCTATTGATAAATCATTCAAGGTTCGAATCGAGCTCAAGGCCAGAACAATAATTTTTTTCTAATGATAATTATTGTTATTTTTTAATTTTTTCTAAATTTGAAAAATTGAATTTTGTTTTTGGAATAGTAAGTAGAAAATTTTTCAGACAACCTGCCATAGCTGCGCAGATAGATCCATTTCGAAGGGTGCTAAGTCTTCATCATCAGTACGCTTTAGGCATGCTGCGCTAACCATTTAGCTATACAGCGGTGGTTTGTTTGACTGGCAAATTTGCTACTTCTATTCCTTTTTACCAACTATATTTATTCAGTGTTGCGCCATCTGGTGCAAAGCACTGATAATGCTGGATTTTTGTTTATTGTCAATTGCTTTGTTTGACATTCCCAAGTGCTCATGATTTATTAACAATTGGTTTTGTTTTTATCGGCCTATTGATAAATCATTCAAGGTTCGAATCGAGCTCAAGGCCAGAACAATAATTTTTTTCTAATGATAATTATTGTTATTTTTTAATTTTTTCTAAATTTGAAAAATTGAATTTTGTTTTTGGAATAGTAAGTAGAAAATTTTTCAGACAACCTGCCATAGCTGCGCAGATAGATCCATTTCGAAGGGTGCTAAGTCTTCATCATCAGTACGCTTTAGGCATGCTGCGCTAACCATTTAGCTATACAGCGGTGGTTTGTTTGACTGGCAAATTTGCTACTTCTATTCCTTTTTACCAACTATATTTATTCAGTGTTGCGCCATCTGGTGCAAAGCACTGATAATGCTGGATTTTTGTTTATTGTCAATTGCTTTGTTTGACATTCCCAAGTGCTCATGGTTTATTAACAATTGGTTTTGTTTTTATCGGCCTATTGATAAATCATTCAAGGTGCGAATCGAGCTCAAGGCCAGAACAATAATTTTTTTCTAATGATAATTATTGTTATTTTTAAATTTTTGGCAGGTTGTCTGAAAAATTTTCTACTTACTATTCCAAAAACAAAATTCAATTTTTCAAATTTAGAAAAAATTAAAAAATAACAATAATTATCATTAGAAAAAAATTATTGTTCTGGCCTTGAGCTCGATTCGAACCTTGAATGATTTTCTTTGTTTATATATGTTATGTTAGATCTTTAGATGAATAAGAAAATTTCTTTTTGTAACATTTCCGTATAATTACTTAATCGGATTGATGTACTGCCTAAAAGACTAAATCTTCCTTGTACAAACTCTAAATAAATAAATAAATAAATAAAAAGAGAGAACCGTAGACCCATGACGGGTATTCTGACTGGACACTACCTTCTGGCGTCACATGCCTTTAAATTAGGCTTGATCAGTGATAGCAGATGTAGGAAGTGCGGCTTGGAGGAGCAAACGATCGAGCACGGTCTGTGCTCGTGCCCTGCACTTGCCAGGCTAAGAGTCCAGCTATTAGGAGTGATACAGCTGTCAGATCTAGAAGCAGCAAGTGGCTTAAGTCCTAGGAAGCTTCTAGTATTTGCCATGAGGACGGAGTTATTTTATAACATAGGTCCTGGTTTTTGATAGGTTTTTTTCAGTTTGGTCGTTAAAACAAACTCTGGTAACACTACGTACTCAATCAGTCTATGTGAGGTCCTCATGGACCGGCCAGTTCAACCTAACGTAACCTAAAGGTGTCTAATTTCGGATGTAACCGAACATTATATACTCAGCGTGAGCTTTAATTGTACATTTAATTTCACATAAATTACTTTCCTACATAACACGTGGCACCGCCCGTTTAAAAAAAATTTCTCCCCATTTCCTCTTACAATAAAACTTGATAAGTGAAATATCATTGATTCAAACCCACTCAGCATTTAGATTATTTAATTTTGAATTTCCCTACATATAAATACAATTTGATTACTCTATCTGAATAAATAATGAGTTTTCATAAAATTGAACAAAAGAAATAATCAAATATGAATGCTTTTGATGATCAAAACCCGAAAAGCATTTTTCGATCACTTTTCTGAATAATTTTCGAAGCCCTTTGATGATTAAATTTTAATATTTCATAAAAAACAACAAAAGGAATAATCAAATATTCTTACATTTGATGATCAAACACTGAATATAGTTTTTCAATCGCATTTTGGAATCATATTTGAATCAAATGTGTTTACTTTAGGTGACCAAAAATGTATAATCATTTTTAATTCAGCTTTCTGAATTTTTTCTGACTATATTTGTTGACTGAATAATATACTTCTTAAAATTTTACTTTTCATTCAAAATATTATTTTTTCACATACACACATTTTTTAATCATGAAGTTCAGAAAAATATGTTATAAAAATTGTATTATTAAGATATTTTTCAAGACAATATAATGTAAATGCTGCTCGCTTGCCCAGCTTTTGCCAGAACTAGGCGAAAGTACTTCGGTCGCGACTCACTTGGATCTCCCGAGGATCTATCCATAGTGCAGATCACTTTCATTCGGAGCTTTATCGTTGCTACCCAACGATTCTCTAAGTAGCTAGATCTAAGTCACCATTA
The DNA here is from genome assembly GCF_040869045.1 of Eurosta solidaginis. Lineage (NCBI taxonomy): Eukaryota > Metazoa > Arthropoda > Insecta > Diptera > Tephritidae > Eurosta > Eurosta solidaginis. The sequence continues at coordinate 231,603,339 of NC_090319.1, read as the reverse complement.
TTTTTGGTGTATATGGTATCACAACGGACGAGTTGGTACATCAATCAGCAATTCCTCGAATATCAGTCAAGACCGGCAGGAACGAAAGTGCTGACATTGGATATGCTGCCTACGCCGTTTGTTTAAAATTAAGGAATTAGATCCTTAATGTGTACTTTGGAGCGAAGCTACAAAGTTCCTTGTCGGAAAACTATTCGGAAACGAATTGAACCTCCGTACTTTTACGAATTAGTCAAAGCTAAAGATGTCATTGGAAAGGTTGATACATATATAGCCCTAACCACAGATGGTCGGACTCCAAGGACGTTGGATTCCTATGTCACAATAACAAGTTCATTGTCTGCAATAAATCTATTTATGGTTGGCTTGCGGCCAGTAAATACTTTTTTTCATACTTGTTATTTTTTTCGAGCGTTATAAGAGTTATGGCAAGAAATAATTTTTTGAAATAAAATTTTTTATATTGTAATTGAAAAACTTTTTTGGAAAAATAAAAAGTTTTATTCAGGAAAACTTCGATTGGAAGAGGAAAATCCCGACGAGCTTGAAGCCAAAACTCGCGATCAAGTTAGAGAGAGTTAAATAATTTAGCTGCATTTGCAAGAGCAGCAGTGCGTTTTTGTGGTGAAACAGCAAAGATCCCGTTTACCTGAATTAAAGTTACCATCGTTTGGAGGAGCGTATACAGAGTGGCTGGTTTTTACGGCATGTTTCAGACTGTTGCTCATAATGACTCTGAGCTATCAAACCTGGAAAAATTCCAGCATCTGCGCTCATGTTTGAAAATTATGCTTCAAACCTACTTGTTGAAAGATTTAATAATCGTCGTTTAATTTTTCAGGCCCGTATTCACGAGGCATTGCTGAACAAACATCCGATTGCTTACTTCAACATATTGCGGCTCAGAAATTAGATTCTATCACCCACGCAAAATGGGAAGAACGAACTCCTGCTGATAAGCTGCCAACTTGGAAGGACATGGTGAGCTTTTTGTAAAAGCGATATAAAACTGTGGAAAATGTGGATCAGGCTAGGGTAACGAAAACACCTACCAACCAGGTGAGCAATGTCAAGTATCGTAAAAATTAATTTGTTATTTGAAAGGCTGCACAGAAAACCTGTGCTATTTGCCATAAGCTTGACCACGTTGTATAGTCTTGCCGAACTTTTGCCAATCTACAACCGAATGATCGCTGGAAGGAAGCAAAAAGTTGTGTATTAACTGCCTCAAACAAGGTCACCAGGGGCAGCAATGCAAGTCGTCAGCATGTTGGCACTGCTAGTTAATGCACAACACGCTACTCCATTTTAATCATAAAGATCAGCTAAATCCCTGTATATCTAAAGCCCCTCCCTGTACAGCGCAACAGCAGCGCTAGTTGCCAGTGGAGGTTTATCAGCTATCGCTCATCCATGTTTCAATTCAAGTGAATGTGTGCTCCTTGCAACGGCTATTGTTTTAGTTCGTAACTCTTTCGGTGCTTTTGTGCCATGTCGCGCTATTCTAGACTCTACTCCACAGATTCACTTTATTACAACAAAACTCGCTAAATATTTGCAACTAAAAAAATCGAAATCGTCTGTATTGGTTTCCGTAATCGGAAACTCGGGGACCCGGGGGCTCAGAATTCGTTGTCAGCTCTAGCGTAAACATCACTATTAACTCGTTAAACAATAATTTTACCACGGCCCTAACTTCATTTGTTGCTCCTACAATTACCCACTGTCAACCAAGTCATCCTCTTGACATTTATCTTTGAGTTATTGCAGTAAATATTAATCTCGCGGACCCTGAGTTTTATAAGCCCTAATTTATGGATCTCCTCATCGGGGAAGGTATATTTTTTGAGTTACTTTACGTTGGTCAAATTCATCTAAAAAATAACTAAAGGCCCCTCACTAGGGTAGGCACCTTGCCGTTGGTGTGAGGGCTTAGCCGAACTCCATAACGCCCGACTATGAGGCGGAGCTGTTTAGGACTGACATCTACGCCGTTTCGCCTCATAGGAGGGCGGCGGGATGTCGGCGACCAAGAACTGCCAACTCTCTAATCCAGGGTGTTATGCGGACCGTGCCTATTGGACGATTTGCAGCCAGGGGATAAATTCGGCTGTATTCGAACGGAACCTTCCCGATACCGGGTCACCTCGGAAGTATTTATGGCCTTACCACAGTAAGGGGCGCTGCTGTGGCGGACGGTTCTTTCCCCGTATATAATACTGGACCGCTGAGCACGCCTTGCCGGGCAGGTGATCGTACGACCAAGATGAAAGACTTATTACCTGATTGTAAAAAGGATGAGGACTGAGTCGCAATCCAAGGAAGACAAATGCGAATTAAGCGATGCGTCTGACTCGGGGACCGAGAGTAGTGCTGATTCAATGAACTCCGTGTTGGAGAAGCACACAAATGAAAACGGAATAGAAGAATGGAGAAGGGTACGGAGCAGAGGAATTAAAAGAGCCCTCTCGCAGTGCCGTGCAGCACTAAGAACTGTACAACGCTAGGGAGCAGTGGTCGACCCAACAGAAGTGGAAATTTAGCGCTTGGGCCCAGTAGGCGGAAGAAAAATGTCGAATTCAGTTCAAAAGGCTTGCTGCTAGAAACCCTCGGTTCTGCAACCGGTACGAGGAGGAAGAAACGTCGAAGGGCAGAATGAAGAGGCAACATTCGGCGGAAGGCGACAAACCTGCTTTCAAGAGGCAGAAAGGACCCAGTCCTAGAGCCTCGAGGCAGGGCAGTCGCATAGACAAGAAAAGTAGGCCCAAAACCTTAAGACAGATGGGCCCCAACAGCGAGGTAGCAACTATCTCGAAAGTTGCGAGTCAGAGGGAAGTTCCAACTACGGAAGTAGGAGATAAGCCAATGGGAGATAACGCTAAGACTATGGCTTTCTCGGAGGTGCTAAAGGGAGATAACACTAAGACTCCGGCTTTTCCCGAGAAGATGAGTGTTGTGGAGAAAGTGGAGATCTGTGGAAAGGGAGCTTATTAGCTTAATGCTTAAGATGATGCGGGAACAACCAAGTAAGCCCCTTCCAACCTTTGATTCGGGGTATATGGTGTGAAGATAGTAGCGTGCGACAATATCGCGAGCTTGCGGTGGCTGGAGGAAGTGGTTCCAAACCTCCAAAGGCAAGCCACGAACGCGCGGTTTGAGGTGGTGGATAAAGCGCAAATCCCCACGGTACCGAAAGTTAAGGTATGGACACCATGCGTGATGAAGCCGGAGGATACACTGCGACTTCTGCAAAATCAGAATCCGAACATACCAACACAGGATAGGAAGGTACTTACTGTATCTCGGCCTACGGAGGTTGGTCAGTTCTACATCTTCCAAATAAACAAGCAGGCGGAGGATATTTTGTACACGCAGCTTGGCAAAATGTCCTTTGGCTCTGCCAAATTTACATGCGACTCAGGAAAAGAAGTCCCGGAGATACAAACCCCTAACACGCTAGAGGCGGGCGAAGACGAAAAGGACCTCAAAGGCCTAAGGGAAAAAAGACAAGTGGAGCTCCCCAACGGCACCTCGAACGTGTTAGAAGAGGATCAACCGGCAAATGGTGCTGTGACTCGCACAGAGGACAACCCGGCACAACAGCTACAAGAGGCTGATGGGGGCCTCGAATACTCTAAACCAAAAGGGCACGGGGAGGACGACGACATCACGACGAAGGTGCTGGAGGGGGAAAAACAGCCCAATGGTGCTGCGAGTCCTACAGATAAACCTCCAACACAGTAAAGTGGCGTCGAGCGAAATCCTCCTAACCCTTGAGGAGGGTTCGTTTGACGTTGCGCTGATCCAGGAGCCGTGGCTCTCATCGGGAGGAAAGGGTTCTCGACTTAGCGCGCGCGGGTTTGGCGTTTACTACGCGCAAACGGAAGGACGGGTTCGAGCTGTAGTAATGGTAAGGAAACAGCTGCATTCATATATGCTGCCTAATTACACCACTGAGGACCTCGTAGCGGTGGCCGTCGAACAAAAGAATAAGCAGGCATTTATCCTGGCGTCCTGCTACATGGCCCATGTTGCGGAGGTTCCACCGATGGAGTGCAAAAGTCTAGTACAGGAGGAAGGGCCCACAGGGCGGTTGGTCATAGGCGCAGATGCAAATACGCACCACAATGCGTGGGAAGGAGCAGATACGAACGAGAGGGGCGAATCTCTATTTTGTTACATCCTGCAAACCAATTTGCAGATAGCTAACAGGGGAAATATCCCTACATACATTGGTCCAACATCTAGCAATGTTCTGGATATTACATTCTGCTCCGAGCGTGATATATCAAGGTATGATTGGATGGTTCTTGATAGACCATCCTTCTCCGACCATTCGTATATCAGTTTCAGCATCCCCCTAAAGAGGGTAGAGAAGGGAGGAACCTTTAGAAACCCTAGGTCAACGAACTGGACTAAATTCCAGAAACATGTATAAACAAAACTGGGACCACTCAAAGAGGTTGCCAATGTGGAGGAACTGGAGGAGTCGAATGAATGCTTAACAAGGACGCTTATGACTGCGTATAACAAAGCTTGTCCTCTAAGAAGATTGAGAGGAAAAGAAAAGCCGCCATGGTGGAGCAGCGAGATGAGTCTTCTACGAAGACAGGGAAAAGAAATGTTTAAGCTCGCAAAGACCGCGAAAAGCGAAGCGTGTCGGGACGAGTACAGGGATTTTCTGAGGATCTACAAGCGTGAAATTACCAGGGCGAAGAGAAACTCATGGAAAAGCTTCTGTACGGACATAGAGTGCGCGAAACAGCACCGTTGAAAAAAGTCCTAGCAAGGGGAAACATAGTCCATGGACTCATAAAGAAAGGGAACGTGGAATGGTCATGTAATAGTGAGGAATCCCTTGAGGTGCTTCTCGATACACATTTCCCATCGTGAGACGGTTTAGAAGAGCCAGCAGGCATCACTCACACTTCGATCACGGAGCTAGTAGTGCCGGGCTTGGTGACCGATACCAAGATAGAATGGGCAGTGAAAATGTTTTCTAAGTTTAAACCGCCGGGCCCAGACGGTATATTCCCGGCCATGCTACAAGTTCCACGGGCACGCCGCAGGGAGGGGTGCTATCACCTCTGCTGTGGACGCTTGACATCAACCAACTGCTCAGGCGATGCGATGAGAGCCCGTAAAACTTACGGCTGATGCAGATGACGTTGCAATTGTCATAAGTGGAAAGTGCCTTCCAACGTTTAGTTCTTTGATGGATCGGGCGCTTCGGGTTACTCATACCTGGGCATCTAATGTCGGGTTGAAAGTCAATGTTTACAAAGAGGTACAAGGTCCCAAATTGGACCAGGCCTAAGTTAGGGGGGGTGACCTTACAGGAGAAACCTTGCACAAAATATCTAGGAATCATCCTAGACAGTAAGCTGACATGGAAGCTCATCGTGGAGGATACGGTGAAGAAGGCCTCAACGGCACTCTATGCATGTAAAAGAATGCTGGGGTGTACGTGGGGCTTATCGCCCTCTTTTTCTCATTGGGTTTTTACAGCGATTGTAAGCCCTATTCTATACTATGGAGTCCTTGTTTGGTGGAAAGCCACACAAAAAACAACATACCTCAAAAAATTAGAGGGGGTATGCAGACTATCGATGCTAAGCATTACGGGAGCCCTGAAAACAACCCCATCGGCTGCACTGTGTGCCATTCTGCACATTCCACCTGTAGACCTGGTAGCAAAGAACATAGCATTAACAACCGCAACCAGGCTCGGTGCCTCGGGGTAGCTAGAACGCCGACCATATGGCCATAGTAGTATAGCGTCATCAATCACAAGACGAACAGACTACCTGATTCCCTATCTGCGCTTCGAGGGAGATCTTAAGGCCACAATAGGGGTGGACGGTTGGGGCAAGGGTGCGCAAATTGAGGACGAGGCAATACATGTGTACACAGATGGTTCCAAAGTAGTGGAAGAATAGGGTCTGCCGAATACTGTGCTGATCCGGAAATAAGCAGATTCTACAGGCTGCCGGATTACTGTAGCGTTTTCCAAGCGGAAATATTAGCTGTAGTCAAAGCAGTAGAAACCCTGGAAGAAAATAACTTAAGCTGCAACCGTGTGAACTTTTACATTGACAGTCAAGCAGCAATTAAGGCAATAATCTCGCATAGCACAGCATCTAAATGCGTGTTAGAGTGTAAGCAGTCTCTGGAGAGAATCGGGACAGGGAGAAGCATATAAGGAAAATTATTACTGCGGACCGGCAAAGACGAGGTAGATCAGGAACAAAATGTTATTTCTGCCTGTTCGAATGCTTTTCTACGAAAACAGCACATATGGAACTGCTTAAAAACTTGTCGACAAACTCGTTTTTGGCTGCCTTGCCGTGATTTTATTCTAAAAGCTATGGTAAATTGGTCTGATTTTTTTTTTTTTTTGTTATTTATTTTATTTACAGTCTTGTAGACTTAATTTCTTAGATTTCTAAAATTACATCTATGAGATCTCTTTATGTTATTGCAATTGATTTTTGTTTTTACATCATTAAATTATCTAAAAGGCATTGTTTTGCAGTAGTTGAACAATAATTTCTTAAATCGATTGATATTTCGACATTGTTTTATATCATTTGGTAGCTCGTTGTATTCTCTTATTCCATCGTAATATATATTTTTTTTTGTCGAATTCCGATCTTACAGCTGGCAAATGGAAATTGTTTCTATTTCTCGTTTGATAAGCATGGACCTCATTATTATATAACACGCGGTCGTTCAAATATGTCGGCAGGTTACCTAGTTTGATATTATGTATACATTTTAAAGTGTAGTAAACAGTGAGTTGTTTTACACTCAGCCAACTTAGGCTATTAAGCATTTCGTGTATTTGGAGTGTTATATCGTTTTTTGAGGATGAACCGCATAGCTTTATTTTGCTTCACCTGTAGTTTTGTAATGCTCGAGTCAGCTAACGTAAATAAAATTGTAGGGCAATATATGAAGTGCGGTTCTACAATAGACCTATAGACCATTATTTTGTAATATTTGCTCACGTGCTTGCACGTTCGGAACATAAATCCAGGTTTTGTTGATATTTTTGCCTCCATATATTTCAGATGCCCATCGAACTTGAGTTTCTCATCAATTATTACTCCTAGGTATTTCATTTCATCAACCTTTTGTATAGTACTATTTGCCATTTTTAGGGTAATATTGCCTTCTGTTATTTTTCTCCTCATGATCATCCATTTTGTTTTTTCAATATTTACTTTTAACTTATTTTGACGCAACCACTTATATATAGCATCCAAATCCGCTTGCATTTTGGACACAGCTTCTATCTCCGTTGGACAGCTTATTGTCAATAATGCATCATCTGCGAAAAGTCGTATGTTGCAATGGCTAACACAGTTTTTAATATCGTTTATGTAAATAATGAACAAAATTGCTGTAAGTACAGATCCCTGCGGTAGACCTATTTCAACATCAATTTCCGGCGACTGTGCATTTCTGATTACTATTTTTTGTTTTCTTCCAGTAAGGTAGTTTTTAAACCAATCAAGAGGCGTATTTCGTACTCCTATTCTGTTTAGCTTTCTCGACAGGATAACCCTGTCAATTGTTTCAAATGCTCTTTTTGGGTCTAGGAAGACCGAAACTGTTATTAGTTTTTTTGACATGGCTTCTTTCCATTCCGCTATTACCAAGTTTAGGGCAGTTTCACAAGAGTGTTTAGACCTGAAGCCCGATTGCTCATTTATTATAATTTTCTGATTGTTCAGGTACCCTAGAAGCTGGTCCTTTACGATTTTCTCTATAATTTTTTCATCGCTGGGCAACGTATTAATGCCGTGTTTCCTCCGGCTTTTCCGTTCCTTTGACTTTTTCAACTGGTACAACTGTTGAGATTTTCCAACTTGTCGGAAAGACACCTTTTGTAAAGCTTTCATTGATAATACACGTATATGCGTATCCTAAGTATTCCATACTGTCTTCATATACACCTTCAGATACCAGCTTTTTTCCTCCATACTTATTTTTTAAAGTCGCAGTTGTTCTCATGAGCTGTTCCACGTTTATTTGTTTAAATTTAAATACACTTCTAATACTATCCTCTGTGGTTTCATCTGGTGTAGTTGATTCAATATTATTGCAAATTGTTCTTATGCTCTCGACGAAGTAAAGGTTTAGTTGGCTTGCAATTTCATAGTCTTGTTCAATGATCACATTATTTATAACGATGCGTTTTATTTACGATGCGTGACTATTCAAGTTTATGACAACTTTTGGACATTTCCACATTAGTCTTTGATTATTGTAATTTGCGGCTATTTTGTTTTCCATAAATTGTTTCTTTTTTATTTTAATTAATTTCTTATAGTGCCGTTTTGTATGATTATAATTGTCCCATTCACTTGTATTTTTCGCTAGCTTGAAAAGCTCATATGTATTTTAATTTGTTAAGTTCAGTTAGTTCGTGGTCATACCACTTATTTACTAATTTTATTTGTACTCGTTTCTCGTAGGTAAGCATTCCCATTATATCACACAAGATAGAATTTATTGTCTGAACTTTATGTCCTATATCACAATCATTAGCTTCCATGAAGTTGGAATTTCTAAGTAAGGCTATTAGATTTTCTTTTGTATAGTTATTCTAACACACGCTAAGTTCGTATATTCTCATTTATGCCTTTTTTGAACAGGCAGATTGGAGCAGATGGTTTCGTGGTCAGATATTCTTTGGTTTTCCATATTTTTTATTTCTATTTCATCACTATTACTATAAAGTAGGTCTATTCTAGTTTGCGAAGTTTCAATTACTCTTGTATTGAAATTAATTAGTTGGTGCATTGACGTTGTTGCGAATGTATGGGATAGCTGGTTCGTCTATGTTGACTGAAGATTTACATTTATGTTAAAGTCGCCATACGACATTATTTTCATTTTCACTAAAATATTCTTCCATTATCTCCCCGATATATTTTATAAACTCTGCATCACTTGAATTTGGATAGTGGTAAACTAAACCAATTTGCCATTTAATCGTGTTATTGAGTGTTTTTATCACAATACACCATAAGTTGTTATTGTAAATTACTTTACATTCGATCGCTTTAAGAGTATATATTAGGACACCACCTGTATGTCGACTATGTGAATCACATCTAATATGATTATAGCCAACTATATTTATTTCTGATTCACTTATATTCAATGTGGTATGGGTCTCGGCACATAAAATAATATTTGGCATTTCTTCTTCAATCATTCTTTGTACTTCATTTTTGTTGGCCGTAATGCTATTGGTATTGAGGTATATACACTTTATATATGTTTTATTTTTATGTTGTTGCTTATTTTTTACTTTTAAATTGATATCTTCATTATCTTTTAATTGCTAATACTCGAGTCTTTGTTTTTTTATTTGTAACTTATTTACTTAACCAAATGTATCATGATTAATGTCTATTGTAAATTCAACTTTTCTTTTGCCTTTATGCAATTTAAGCACTTTTCTGGAGTTTCATTACATGCTATGTTTACCATGGCCTTTATGTCACGCTTCATCGTTTTTGCACTCTGAGCCTCTATGATTGAATCCTTTGCATTTGTAGCACATCAGTACGCTTATCGCATCATACACTCTCAATCTTTTCAATCCAATGTTTATATGGTCAGCCTTATTGCTTATATTTTTATTTTGTTTTTTTTTTTTTATTTTGTCAATTAGCATATCATTATCATACTTGCAATTCAAGCCAGTGGCTACAAAACTTGGACGAATCGGCTCAGGCACTTTTATTTCATATTCCCTACCAATATTATTTTCGATAGCTACTTTTATTTTTTCACGTTCATCAATATTTTCACTATGGATTACCATCACTCCATTACTTTTTGTTGCCATATTCGATATCTTTGAATTTTTTTGGATCCACCTTATTATTCAAATCTTGCTTTGTTAGCTTTGGTTTGGGTTTCACTATTATTGCAAAGTCTTTTTTCAACTGTGGTACTTCGATCTTTGCATTTTTATTTTTTATAGCCTCTGCATATGACACAGTGCTTATTTTTTTATTTCACTATGTACTTTTTCATTACCTTTACAAATCATCTCTGCCTGTTTTTTACTTCTTCAACTATATTTTGCACTTTTTCACTGTCTTTGCCAATTAGATCAGTTTTGTTTTTTACCTCCTCAACCATACTATATAAATTCTTCATTTCCCCAATCTTCTTTTCAAATTGTTTATGTGACTTTTCCATCATCGCAGCGCGTTGAGTGTATCGACTCTCTACTGCTTCTAATAATGCTTTTATTTCATTTTGCCTTTTTTTCATCACATTTTCAAATTCAAGCTTATACTCATTCAGTATTGAGTTATTTTTTTCACATTCATCTGTATATCTTGTAGCTCTAAGTCGACGTTTTGTATATATGTCATGCATTCATCGCACAAATATCGTATCCTATTGTCTTTTTGACCAATAATTCTCATGCTGTATTTGTCCACTCCAGAGAAATTCATGTTCTCATGGTATACTTTGCCGTACACACCTTCGCACATTATACCACTTTCCCCTCTAATTGTTCCATTAAATTTTGCACATACACTAATTTTTTGGCGGGATTAAGCTTTTTTGCTCCTTTCCATTTGTTTATCCGCGTATGTCTCTGTATTTGTTTATATTGAACACTTTGTACTTTTTTATAATTAGCATTAAACATATTAGTTAATTTTAATATTTATTCACTTTATTTCATGTAACAATATCTCAATCTCATTGATGAGTCTCTATCTCACAATTTTCGGGATATTCAACAATTGTTTATGCCCGTTTAACTATTTTTTTAATAAATTTTTCACGACCAATTTTATATACGTCCATATGGTTTAACACACATATACACCTATGATAACGCCACTAACTTTGAACCAAGAAGTACACAAGAGTTTTCTCAGGCAGAAACACGTTGAAAAGGTGTATCGACAATGTCTCGCCGAGGGAATTGATTGGAAATTTATACCCCCCCAAGTCACCGTATTTTGGAGGCCTTTGGAAAGCATCGGCATGCCTCTAGAGTTTTAGATGTGCGCACGATCCGAGGACCTAACATCGACTTGGGCCATTATCTAGTCGCAGCCAAAATACGCACCCGCCACAGCGCGGCTAAAACCAAGGAACAAAAAACACAAGGAAAACTAGACGTCGATGCAATCGCAACAGACTGCCAATGATTTTGCCACTCGGCTCTCACACCTGCTCTCTGAGAGCACAACTCAGCCTGAAGGAATACAGAAGCAGTGGGAGCCTTTCTCCAAAGCACTTCGTACTGCCGCCGAGGAAAAAGTTGGTAACCGGTGGCCGCGGAAAAACAACTGGATACGATGAAGAATGCCGCGTTGCAACCGAAAGAAAAGGCGGTACCTACAGGACTATGTTAAAAGCGAGCGCGACAAGAGTAGTGTGTGAACGCTACCGCGAGTTAAAAAGGGAAGCGTGACGCCTTTTCAGGAAGACAAAAGCAGAGGCAGAAAGGCGTGAGTGCGAGGAGCTTGAGCTGCTAGCCACCAGGAATAACGCCCGAAAATTTTACCAAACAATTCGGCGACAGACGGAAGGTTTCAAGACCGGGGAAAACTCCTGTAAGAAAGAAAACGGCGACCTTGTAACTGATGTCCAGAGAGTACTTAATAAAATTCTCTCCTCTCCTAAATGAAGACAAAGATTTACCGCACAGAGATGAAGAACCCGATCCTGCAATCGATGATGATGGAATAAATGTCATAATCAGGTGTATGACGAAGTCAGAATAGCAATAACCAGATTAAAAAACACCAAGCCCGCGGGCGCTGATGGATTGCCTGCGGAGCTATTTAAAAACGGCGGCGAGGAATTGGTAAGGTGGATGCATCAGCTTCTGCGCAAAATATGGGCGGACGAGTACATGCCCGACGATTGGAATCTAAGTGTTCGTTGCCCAGTCCACAAGAAGGGGGATACTGCAAACTGCACCAACTATCACGAAATCAGCCTTCTTAATATCGCATATAAGGTTCTGTCAAGTGTATTGTGCAAAAGATTGAAGCCCACCGTGACGCAGCTGATTGGACCTTATCAGTGCGGCTTCAGACTTGGCAAATCTACCATCGACCAGATTTTCACAATGCGCCAAATCTTGGAAAAAACCCGGGAAAAAAGAATCGACACACATCACCTCTTTGTCGATTGTAATGCCGCCTTCGGCAGCACGAAAAGGAGCTGCCTATATGCCGCTATGTCTGCATTTGGTTTACCCGCAAAACTTATAAAAAAAAAAAAAATAAATGTAAGGCGCGATAACCTCCGAAGAGATCTAAGCCGAGCTTCTCTTCCAATTTGCGTCGTGCTCCTCTTGATTTTTCCCTACAAATTGGCCGGACGGGACCTACATGTTTTATGCCGACTCCGAACGTCATCTGCAAGGCAGATGAGTTTTCACTGAGAGCTTTTCATGGCAGAAATACAATCGGAGCGCTTGCCAGACACTGCCGAGGGGCGACCCCGCTTAGAAAAATTTTCTTCTAATTGAAAAATCTTATTTCTAAAATTTTGATGTTGCTTTGCCCGGGAGTTGAACCCAGGGCATACGGTGTGATAGGCGGAGCACGCTACCATCACACCACGGCGGCCGCAAAACTTATACGGCTCTGCAAATTGACGTTGAGCAACACCATCAGCTCAGTCAGAATTGGGAAGGACCTCTCTGAGCCGTTCGAGACTAAACGAGGTTTCAGACAGGGTGACCCCCTATCGTGCGATTTCTTTAATTTGATGCTGGACAAAATTATACTATCTGCAGAATTTAACCGCTCTGGAATAATATTCTATAAAAGCGTGCAATTACGGGCGTACGTTGATGACATTGATATCATCGGCCCAAACACCCGCGCCGTTAGTTCTGCTTACTCCAAACTGGAAAAAGAAGCGGTAAAGATGGGTTTGATAGGGAATGAGGGCAAAACGAAGTACCTGCTGTTATCGAGCAAAGAGTCAGCGCGTATGCGCCTTGGCAACCACGCTACTGTTGGCAGCCATAATTTCTAAATAGTAAAATACTTCGTTTATTGGGGAACCAGCATCAACACTAACAACATCAGCTCAGAAAGCCAGCGAAGAATCACCCTTACCAATACTACTTTGGTCTAGGTAGGCAATTGAAAAGTTAAGTCCTCTCTCGGCAAAGGAAAACCATACTCTACAAGTCACTTATCGTACCCGTCCTGCTATATGGTGCAGAAGCATGGACCATGACAACAGCAGATGAAGCGGTTCTGGGAGAGTTCGAGAGAAAAGTTCTTCGAAAGATTTATGGACCTCTACGCGTTGGCGATGGCGAGTACAGAAGAAGATTTAACGATGAGCTGTACGAGCTATACGCAGATATCAACATAGTCCAGCGAATTAAAACGCAGCGGCTGCGCTGACTAGGCCATATTATGTGAATGAAAGATGTCGCTCCGGGCAAGAAAGTGTTTCTATCGGAACCCGCCTATGGAAGCCGAGGTAGAGGGCGGCCCCCACTCCACTGCAAGGACCAGGTGGAAAATGATTTAAACTCCCTTGTTGTGACCAATTGACGCCGGTTGGCAGAGAGAAGGAGCAACTGGCGCGCCTTGTTGGACGGCCATAACAGTTTAAACGGTTAAGCGCCAATTAAGTAAGTAAGGGAAGCATCGGTAAACATGGCGAAATTCCATTTCTGGCGAACAGTTGGTTCCACATTGCTCACTTTTGATGAACTTAAAACTCTTGAATGTCAGATTTCAGCAATAATAAATTCAAGGCCAATTTTTTTTAATTTCAGGGAACCCTAATGACTTAGATGTGCTAACCCCGGCTAATTTTTTGAAAGGGGGCCACACTGACATCAATACCAGAACCAAAGCTTTAGACAACCAAAGCAGGTCGGCTTGACCACTGGCAGCAAATTCAGTTCATGCAGCAGGTATTTTGGAAAAGATGGAACTCTGAATATTTATTTCTTATGCAACAGAGTTCACGTCGGCGATCTACAAAGCGATCTACGAGCTATAACGAAACTGTGTGCTCTTCCTATCAACTATATAAATAAGTGGCATCACATACTTACTGTAAAAAATTAATTAGGTGTGCGATGGACTGTGAAAATTTAATTAATTGTGTGCAAGATAAGGATAAACACATAAAAGCATATAAACCTTCGTATTTTTGCGAAAAAGTAAAATGTGAGAAAAAAGCTGCCGGTCGATAATTGGTTGCAATTTTAGAACCATTGCAATTTTTCGGTGTGTCAGTGGCTGTGTAAGCGTATCTTTATTTTACTTTGAAATAAGGCCCTCAATAAAAATTAGCTAGTTGCAATTATATCTGTAATAAAATAATTATAACGCCCTAGATTGTTGAGGAGTATGATGACTAGTACCTAGGACCTACCTAATTATTTTCTAGCTTTTAGTATTATTATTACTTCATGTATGTATTGTTTTCAATAAAACCGTTTAACTTAAAAATTGTTGTTTATTATTTTATTATACTCAGTTGAGCAGAGCTCACAGAGTATATTAAGTTTGATTGGATAACGGTTGGTTGTACATATATAAAGGAATCGAGATAGATATAGACTTCCATATATCAAAATAATCAGGATCGAAAAAAAATTTGATTGAGCCATGTCCGTCCGTCCGTCCGTCCGTCCGTCCGTCCGTCCGTCCGTTAACACGATAACTTGAGTAAATTTTGAGGTAACTTGATGAAATTTGGTACGTAGGTTCCTGAGCACTCATCTCAGATCGCTATTTAAAATGAACGATATCGGACTATAACCACGCCCACTTTTTCGATATCGAAAATTTCGAAAAACCGAAAAAGTGCGATAATTCATTACCAAAGACAGATAAAGCGACGAAACTTGGTAGATGAGTTGAATTTATGACGCAGAATAGAAAATTAGTAAAATTTTGGACAATGGGCGTGGCACCGCCCACTTTTAAAAGAAGGTAATTTATAATTTTTGCAAGCTGTAATTTGTCAGTCGTTGAAGATATCATGATGAAATTTGGCAGGGACGTTACTCCTATTACTATATGTACGCCTAATAAAAATTAGCAAAATCGGAGAAGGACCACGCCCACTTTAAAAAATTTTTTTTTTTAAAGTAAAATTTTAACAAAAAATTTAATATCTTTACAGCATATAAGTAAATTATGTCAACATTCAACTCCAGTAATGACATGGTGCAACAAAATACAAAAATAAAAGAAAATTTCAAAATGGGCGTGGCTCCGCCCTTTTTCATTTAATTTGTCTAGGATACTTTTAACGCCATAAGTCGAACAAAAATTAACCAATCCTTTTGAAATTTGGTAGGGGCATAGATTTTATGATTTGAACTGTTTTCTGTGAAAACGGGCGAAATCGGTTGATGCCACGCCCAGTTTTTATACACAGTCGTCCGTCTGTCCTTCCGCATGGCCGTTAACACGATAACTTGAGTAAATTTTGAGGTAACTTGATAACATTTGGTATGTAGGTTCCTGAGCACTCATCTCAGATCACTATTTAAAATGAACAATATCGGACTATAACCACGCCCACTTTTTCGATATCGAAAATTTCGTAAAACCGAAAAAGTGCGATAATTCATTACCAAAGACAGATAAAGCGACGAAACTTGGTAGATAAGTTGAATTTATGACGCAGAATGGAAAATTAGTAAAATTTTGGACAATGGGTGTGGCACCGCCCACTTTTAAAAGAAGGTAATTTAAAATTTTGCAAGCTGTAATTTGTCAGTCGTTGAAGATATCATGATGAAATTTGGCAGGGACGTTACTCCTATTACTATATGTACGCCTAATAAAAATTAGCAAAATCGGAGAAGGACCACGCCCACTTTAAAAAAAATTTTTTTTTTTTAATTAAAATTTTAACAAAAAATTTAATCTTTACAGTATATAATTAAATTATGTCAACATTAAACTCCAGTAATGACATGGTGCAACAAAATACAAAAATAAAAGAAAATTTCAAAATGGGCGTGGCTCCGCCCTTTTTCATTTAGTTTGTCTAGGATACTTTTACCGCCATAAGTCGAACAAAAATTAACCACTCCTTTTGAAATTTGGTAGGGGCATAGATTTTATGATGTTAACTGTTTTCTGTGAAAACGGGCGAAATCGGTTTATGCCACGACCAGTTTTTATACACAGTCGTTCGTCTGTCCTTCCGCATGGCCGTTAACACGATAACTTGAGCAAAAATCGACATATCTTTAATGAACTTAGTTCACGTACTTACTTGAACTCACTTTATTTTGGTATGAAAAATGAACGAAATCCGACAATGACCACGCCCACTTTTTCGATATCGAAAATTACGAAAAATGAAAAAAATGCCATAATTCTATACCAAATACAAAAAAAGGGATGAAACATGGTGAGGTAATTGGATTGGTTTATTGACATGAAATATAACTTTAGAAAAAACTTTATAAAATGGTTGTGATACCTATCATATTAAGTAGAAGAAAATGAAAAAGTTCCGCAGGGCGAAATAAAAAACCCTTAAAATCTTGGCAGGTATTACATATATAAATAAATTAGCGGTATCCAACAGATGATGTTCTGTGTCACCCTGGTCCACATTTTGGTCGCGATCTGGAAAACGCCTTCACATATACAACTACCACCACTCCCTTTTAAAACTCTCATTAATACCTTTAATTTGATACCCATATCGGACAAACACATTCTAAAGTCACCCTGGTCTACCTTTATGGCGATATTTCGAAACGGCGTCCACCTATAGAACTAAGGCCCACTCCCTTTTAAAATACTCATTAACACCTTTCTTTTGATACCCATATTGTACAAACAAATTCTAGGGTCACCCTTGGTCCACCTTTATGGCGATATCTCGAAACGGCGTCCACCTATGGAACTAAGGATTACTCCCTTTTAAAATACTCACTAACACCTTTCTTTTGATACCCATATTGTACAAACAAATTCTAGGGTCACCCCTGGTCCACCTTTATGGCGGTATCTCGAAACGGCGTCCACCTATGGAACTAAGGATTACTCCCTTTTAAAATACTCATTAACACCTTTCATTTGATACCCATATCGTACAAACGCATTCTAGAGTCAACCCTGATCCACCTTTATGGCTATATCCGTAAATGGCGTCTACCTATAGAACTATGGCCCACTCCCTCATAAAATACTCTTTAACACCTTTCATTTGATACCCATATCGTACAAACGCATTCTAGAGTCACCCCTGGTCCACCTTTATGGCGATATCTCGAAAAGGCGACCACCTATAGAACTAAGGCCCACTCCCTTTTAAAATACTCATTAACACCATTCGTTTGATGCCCATATTGTACAAACAAATTCTAGGGTCACCCCTGATCCACCTTTGTGTTGATATCTCGAAACGGCGTCCTCCTATGGAACTAAGGATTACTCCCTTTTAAAATACTCATTAACACCTTTCTTTTGATACCCATATTGTACAAACAAATTCTAGGGTCACACCTGGTCCACCTTTGTGGCGATATCTCGAAACGGCGTCTACCTGTGGAACTAAGGATTACTCCCTTTTAAAATACTCATTAACACCTTTCATTTGATACCCATATCGTACAAACGCATTCTAGAGTCACCCCTGGTCCACCTTTATGGCGATATCTCGAAAAGGCGACCACCTATACAACTACCACCACTCCCTTTTAAAACCCTCCTTAATACATTTAATTTGATACCCATATCGTACAAACAAATTCTAGGGTCACACCTGGTCCACCTTTATGGCGATATCTCGAAACGGCATCCACCTGTGGAACTAAGCATCACTCCCTTTTAAAATGCTCATTAACACCTTTCTTTTGATACCCATATTGTACAAACAAATTCTAGGGTCACCCCTGGTCCACCTTTATGGCGGTATCTCGAAACTGCGTCCACCTATGGAACTAAGCATCACTCCCTTTTAAAATACTCATTAACACCTTTCTTTTGATACCCATATTGTACAAACAAATTCTAGGGTCACCCCTGGTCCACCTTTATGGCGATATCTCGAAACGGCGTCCACCTATGGAACTAAGGATTACTCCCTTTTAAAATACTCATTAACACCTTTCATTTGATACCCATATCGTACAAACGCATTCTAGAGTCAACCTGATCCACCTTTATGGCTATATCCCTAAACGGCGTCCACCTATAGAACTATGGCCCACTCCCTCATAAAATACTCTTTAATGCCTTTCATTTGATACGCATGTCATACAAACACATTCCAGGGTTTCCCTCGGTTCATTTTCCTACTTGGTTATTTTCCCTTATGTTGTCACCATCACCATCACTCAACTGAGTATGTAATGTTCGGTTACACCCGAACTTAACCTTCCTTACTTGTTTTCAAGTTTTTAGTCTTTATTTCCAAAAGTCCAAAGTAGGGCTGGTTAATAGCAATGTTTTGAATGCCATGCGAAACTTAACTTATGAAAAGGTAGTACACTTAAACTTAATTAATATGATATGACAATGAGTTAGCCAACATGAATAAATATAAACTAGAACTATATAAACTAGCTCAAATATCCGGAGAATGGGATGAGTATAGAAACATAAAGAAAGAATATAAAAAGCTGGTAAAAATTAAAAAAATTAAGAATATGGAGCATAACATACAGATAAATATTCAAGATAGTAAAGCGATGTGGAAATATTTGAAATTCGCAATAAGTACTTACGGTTACTGAAGACTCTTCTTTCAAGAAAATTTTGATAAACGGTACAGCATATATGAATGAATCTGAAATTGCTAACAATCTAAATAAATATTTTGTTGATAGCATTGAGGATATTTGCAATAATATAGAAGAATTTTATACAAAAGTAAATTTTCCTATTCAGTTAAATGGGATTTTCAAATTTGTAAAAGTTAGTACGGATGACGTCATCAAACTTGTCATGACGTTTAAAGCTAAGCGAGGTGGTAAAACGCTGTTATCAGATAGTGTTCTAAAGACATGATTTCATATTTGGGATACTTTTATGCGCAAATCATAAATAAAAGTTTAAGTAGTGGTATAGTTCCGGGTATTTGGAAAACTTCTACCATTGTGCCAATCTAAAAAGTTAATAACACAATAAAAGCAGAGGAGTTACGTCCGATAAATACACTTGCCAGTAATGAAAAGATTTTAGAACTTGTTGTAAAAAACCAGTTGGTTACAATATTTGGAAGAAAAAAATATACTCATACCTCAACAATCAAGATTTAGAAAAAAACATTCCTGTGAAATAGCTTTGAATATGGTTTAAGCTGAATGGAAAGAAGTACTTAATAATAAAAAGGCGATAATAGCAGTTTTCATTGATCTTAAAAGAGCTTTCGAAACTGTAGATAAAAAAATATTATTAGGAAAATTGGAAGGAATTGGTATTAGAGATGTTGAACTAGATTGGTTTGACGATTTCTTAACAAATCGCAAACAAAGAACAGTAATTTGTTCGAAAATATCAGACGAGGTGGATGTTAAGATTGGCCTACCCCAAGGATCTGTTCTTGCACCAATTTTATTCAACATTTATATTAATGATATAAATTCTGTTTTGAAATTCAGCTCCATAAAACTTTTCGCTAATGATGCTCTAATTTCTATAAATGGCAAAAATGAAAATTATATAAGAATCAAGTTACAAATTGACTTAAACGCACTTTATATCTGGCTGTGTACTAACAGACTTAAAATTAAAATAGAAAAAACTACATATGTACATGCTTATTTTAAGAAAAAACATTGCTAATTTTGAAGCTATTACAATAAATAATATTGAAATTGAAAAAGTAAATATGATTAAATATTTGGGTGTTCAAATTAATTGCAAATTAAAATTTGATGCCCATGATGACTATACAGTAAGTAAAATAACAAAAACATTATGGTTTTTTCAAAGAACTTGTAAAAACTTAAGTAATTATTACAAAGTAAAGGTTTATAGATCCATAGTTGAGCCTTACTTTATTTATTGCTCAACAATATTTTATATTATGAAAAATTCGCAAATTGATAAGTTGGAAAAAATGCAAAATAAAGCAATGCGCTTTATTTTAAGCAAACGTTATGAAAGACATGCTTCTAAGTTTAAATTGGATGAGCGTTAAACAACAAATATTCTTTAACACAATGAAATTTATTTATAATATAAAGCACGGAATTTTGCCAGAGTATCTCAGAACAGGTATTACATTTATTTACGGGGTCCATGATATAAATACAAGGCAGAGAAATAATTTTAAATTGCCAAATTATAAAACCGAATCGGAACAAAATATTCTTTTTTACAAAGGGTTGAAGAAATACTTCAACGAACTACCTGAATATATAAAAAATTGTGATAGAAACTTATTTAAGAGCCGGTTGTATGACTACATTAAATCTAGGCCGATTAAGTGATATAGTCGTTGAGATTAAAATGCATTAGAGATACATGTTGCATAATTAACATTTTTTTTTATTTAAAAATTTAGATTAAGTACACATTGTTAATTAATGCAATCATATTTTTAAGTTTTTGAACTAGGCTCTTAGAGTCGTAATAAATAAATAAATATAATATAATATATTTAATTGCCTATTATTTCTCATTCTATTTAGTTCATTTAGTGATTAATTATTACAAGGACTCTTTCCTGACAACTTGTTACAATCTAAGTCCTCAATACATAATCCTTCCAAAGACTTTACTCTACTCTGCGCCACGTATGCTTGTCCCTCCTCCAACTCCAAGATATTTTGATGTCACTTCTACCGGACTGTATGTAATATTTGTTCCAAATATGAGCCAAATCGGACATCATAGGCCACTTTCTATTCATGTATGTATTAGATGTTCCATATATGGACCATATCGCACCACAAATACGATTTTTTTGAAAATATCAATCCTTGCGCCACCTATCGGCGATTTTTTTTCATAGAAGGCTTTCTATTCTTATATGTATTATGTGTTCCAAATATGAGCCAAATCGGATAACAAATACGACTTTTTTGAATATCTCGATCCTTGCGCCACCTAGCGGCGATTTTTTTCATAGGTCGCTTTCTATTCTTGTATGTATTATGTGTTCCAAATATGAGCCAAATCGAACCACAAATACGATTTTTTTGATTATCTCGATCCTTGCGCCACCTAGCGGCGATTTTTTCATAGGTCGCTTTCTATTTGCGTATGTATTATGTGTTCCAAATATGAACCAAATCGGCCCACAAATACGATTTTTTTAAATATTTCGATCCATAGGAATTTTTTTTTTATTATTGCATTGTCATCGGGTTCTGAACTATATTCTAAGTTTCAAGCTTGTAGCTTATCGGAAGTTACTTAAATTTCAATTACAAAATTCGTTCACTACGGCCTGTCAAGTCAAGCTTAATAAAACCGTTTAAAAACCAACATCTCTTTCTTAGTGCTTTCTTTCTTGTTCTACATTCGTGCGCAAAAATTCTAGCGCGACGACTACATATTTTTTGGTGACCCCA
This sequence comes from Eurosta solidaginis, assembly GCF_040869045.1. Taxonomy (NCBI): domain Eukaryota; kingdom Metazoa; phylum Arthropoda; class Insecta; order Diptera; family Tephritidae; genus Eurosta; species Eurosta solidaginis. The sequence continues at coordinate 231,581,795 of NC_090319.1, read as the reverse complement.
ACGTAATTACATAGGCACCGCTATTAGGCTTTATTACATTCACGACGGCGACTGCGAAACGACTTCTGTGAAATTATTTTTACGCATGTTATTATGAGTGTCGTTATTTTCGGCGCCACAGAGCAGCACGGCTATCAATCACGAAAGCCGTTGTAGCCAGATTAAGCCCAATTCTTTTTTTGGGAAGCGACAGTGAGTGGCGTCCTTTTTATTTTCTCAATAAAAGCTAAAATAGAAGTAAGCAACAGATAATAAAAGCTAAAATCATTCTTTTGGGCGTTTTTTAAACAGAATTAATGGTTTTTGGACTTTTTTTGCTACTGTTTGCTATTTTTTATATTGGTGGCTGTCACTTTCAAAGTAATCAAGAAGCCAATGCTTAGCTGCGGTTGTCGTCAAGCTTTTCTTTATTGTGGTTGTGGCCTGCAGACGCCGTGTTGAATGTAATCAGCCCTATTCGCTTATGTGTTTAATTAATTTTCGTATGTACTTAGAAACTGTTCATAAATCATACGATTCAACAGTTAAGTTGAGTTGAAGCATCTGCATTTTCGTTGTAGGTATGCAAAACCAGTTTCTGCATTACAATCTCTTGGACTCAACTTATATAATCTATATTTTCGTTGTTGTTGTATTAACGATAAAGACACTCCCCGAAGACTTTGGGGAGTGTTATCGATGTTGATTTCCTTTGCCGGATATACATCCGGTACGTTCCGCTAACACAGCACCATTAAGGTACTAGCCCGACCATCTCGGGAACGATTTATATGACCACATTAAACCTTATAGGCGATACCACCCTACCCACCCCCTAGTTGCAAGACTGGTGTCGCCAGAGCCTCGGCTGTTAATGAAACGTGATTCGCCACGTGTAGGTGAGGTTGACAATTGGGTTGGAGAAGCTGTATATTGCACTGGAAACCCCTTGAATCAATTCGGTATTTTAGTCGCCTCTTACGACAGCATACCTACGGCGGGTATATTCTAAACCCCCTAACCCGCTGGGGGACTATATTTTCATTCGCACGGTTTTACGAAAAGTCTTTTTTTTAAGAAAAGCGAAGCACCACTGGGCCAGTGTCTTCGAAACAGCTGGACATAGATGAATTTCAGGCTAGGATCATGCGGAGCTATCATTGGATTGGATCAGCTAAGCATTCAAAGAAAATTATATTGGAAGAGGAAAATCACGACGAGCTTGAAGCCAATACTCGCGATCAATTTACGACATCCTTTATGTGCGCAAAGGCAGCTTATACCAGGGAGTTAAGTAAGAAGGACCCAACTCATCATTAATTACCAAAATGTTCGTGGCCTACGATCAAAACTCGTCCCTATTTTCCTTAATCAATTTTACGGCACAAGAAATCGCCTTTACGGAGACCTGGCTAAAGCTTGATAATTTCAATTCTGAGGTACTCTCAAATAAATATGTGCGTGCCCGCATCTCTAGGGCGGGAGGTGTTCTTATTGCTGTTGATTCAAACCAGGCATGCTTAATCAACGAACCGATATCATTTCGTTACGATAATTAACGTTAATAAACGAAACAAAGTCATTTCGTTTCATTTATTAACGTTGATTATCGTAACGAAATAATATCGGTTCGTTGGTTAAGCATGCCTGATTCAAACCTTTCATCTGAGATTATTTCGCTGAACGATGTCTCTTATATCGAATTCATAGCAGTTAGACTTTCGTTAGGTGTCTTTCGCGTAACTGTTTGCTGTTTTTATGTACCACCCCGCTCGGATATGCATGTGTATACTAAACTAGCTTGGCCATTCGCGACTTGCATTCTAAGTTGGGAAGTAATGATCGATTTGTGGTTGTTGGGGATTTTAATTTGCCAATAGTAACTTGGGTTAATATTAGTGATTCAAACTTTTTAACACCTACAATTGAACACGATTTTATCAAATGCCTGTCGGATTCATTCCTTCTTCAAATTAATAATGTACCAAATAATAGAAATAAGTTGCTGGATTTAGTATTTGTTGATGGTTCGGTCGGTACTACCCTTACTCCATCATTATTCTTACCTGAAGACCCTCTACATCGTACGCTTGCGATTGCACTCGATATCACTCAACCTCGCATGATCCAAGTTCCCCACCCCGCTCCAGATGCTTCTACAAAACTGATTTTATTATGCTCAACGAATAATGGCTTCCCATGACTGGTCCGATCTCTACGACTGCACTGATGTCGATTCAGCCATTTCTATATTTTATAGTACACTTGACGGCTTCTTTGAAAACTGTGTTCCTATTCGTCAAATCTTGTGTGCAAATAAACCGCTTTGGTTTTCAAGGCAACTTATTAGACTTAATAACATTAAATCAAGGCTTTATAAAAGATTCAAGAAATCTGGAGCATCTGTAGACTTTTCAAAATATCTAGTAGCTCGTTCTAACTTTCACCATCTTAATCAGCTTCGTGATAAAGAATGCCGAAGTTATAAAGCTTAATTTTTTAAAAATCCAAAAAAGTTTTACGGTTTTGTAAATTCCAAACGGAAAACTTCTGGGTATCCTTCCTCATTTATTTTTGGACATAAAAAAAGCTAGCACTGATGTCGACATTGCAGAAATATTTTCAGAATTCTTTAAGTCAACCTATGGGGGCTAAGATACATGGCTTGGATATCATAAGTGGTTCCAGGCTCTGGATCAGGGACTGTTTTCAGTCTTAGACCGGCCACAGTGACGAATGTCACCCGTGATTAGTTATCACTTCCTGCACGAGGTGCCCCTGCTTCTACTGATAATGGCGGATGTAGAGAGGACAACTCGATAAAACCCGCACCCCTGAGTCATTGTGCCGAGTTCAGGGGAGGGAAGACTCTTTAATAGTCAAGATCGGTACACAACGGTGACGAACTGGATTGTTTAGGGCTTTTGATTATTGACATTGAATTTTGACTTGGTGACTTTGGGCTGGTAGGTGCGGTATTCTGTCACCTTAGTAAGTCGAGGTAAAACCCTACCGAAATGGCTGGTAGGCTAATACTGCACCTGCCCACGTCCCGTTAAAACCGTGGCGGGCCTCAACGTAGGTTCTGCCTCCGTCACTGTTAAGTTGGTGGTATAGGTGCGGTTGAAAATTTTCCCGCTTCGCGTCCGGTCTGGCTCTGAACGCATTACCCATAAGGTAATGCGTCAACCCTCGCGTGACTTCCCTACTTAGCATAGATAACCACGAGACCGTTGAAGGGCGACTACACAATCAGTTCCGGATAGCGGCGCTGAGGGGGGACTTTTTAGAACGGACACGACTAACACGAATCCGCCAAGGATGGGGTGCGGAAGAAGAGCGGTTTTGATGGAAATCTGTCAAATCAATCTTCAGCACTCTAAGGCGGCTTCCGAAAATTTGTTGCTCTGCCTTGAAAAAGGCGGAGTAGATATAGTCCTTGTCCAGGAGCCGTGGCTGAGTAGTAACGGCAGTAAGATTTCTGGATTACTTACTTACTTAATTGGCGCTTAACCGTCTAAACGGTTATGGCCGTCCAACAAGGCGCGCCAGTCGCTCCTTCGCTCCGCCAACCGGCGCCAATTGGTCACACCAAGGGAGTTTAAATCGTTTTCCACATGGTCCTTCCAACGGAGTGGGGGCCGCCCTCTAACTCTGCTTCCATAGGCGGGTTCCGATAGAAACACTTTCTTGGCCGGAGCATCATCTTTCATTCGCATAACATGGCCTAGCCAGCGCAGCCGCTGCGTTTTAATTCGCTCGACTATGTTGATGTCTTCGTATAGCTCGTACAGCTCATCATTAAATCTTCTTCGGTACTCCCCATCGCCAACGCGTAGAGGTCCATAAATCTTTCGAAGAACTTTTCTCTCGAACACTCCCAAAGCCGCTTCATCTGCTGTTGTCATGGTCCATGCTTCTGCCCCATATAGCAGGACGGGTACGATAAGTGACTTGCAGAGTATGATTTTCGTTCGCCGAGAGAGGACTTTACTTTTCAATTGCCTACCTAGTCCAAAGTAGCATTTATTGGCAAGATTGATTCTTCGTTGGATTTCAGTGCTGATGTTGTTGCTAGTGTTGATGCTGGTTCCCAAATAAACGAAGTCTTTTACTATTTCGAAATTATGGCTACCAACAGTAGCGTGGTTGCCAAGGCGCATATGCGCTGACTCTTTGCTCGATGACAGCAGGTACTTCGTTTTGTCCTCATTCACCATCAAACCCATCTTTACCGCTTCTTTTCCAGTTTGGAGTAAGCAGAACTAACAGCGCGGGTGTTTCAGCCGATGACTTTAACCGTCTCTCCTCAGATTCACTGATCGAGATATGAACGAGGCAATTTCTGTTGAAAGTACTCAGCGAATTCGTATGTATGCTGTTAGTTAATAAATGCTGAACTATCACAATAGCAATGCAAGCAGAAAAGGCAAGAAATTGCTACGCACACATATACACAGCAGATAAGAGCGTAGAGGACAGAGATTACACACGCTTATTCACAGCAACAAAGAGCGCAGACGAAAATACTCACACATATACATACACAGTAGACAAAAGCGAATGTGAGAGCACAGCTATGCTTGCAGTTAATAAGCATTTAATTCAGAAGGCTGTTCGCGAAAAGTCAAATGTGGCAACCGAGAGCGCATTTTTGAACACGCTACAAGTGAAGTACACGAACATATTCAAATGCGAAATTCTACTATTTGAGTACAATGTCATCAGCATATGCCAGTAATTGCACGCTTTTATAGTATATTGTTCCAGTGCGGTTAAGTTCTGCAGCTAGTATAATTTTCTCCAGCATCAAATTAAAGAAATTGCACGATAGGGGGTCACCCTGTCTGAAACCTCGTTTAGTTTCGAACGGCTCGGAGAGGTCCTTCCCAATTCTGACTGAGCTGATGGTGTTGCTCAACGTCATTTTGCACAGCCGTATAAGTTTTGCGGGGAAACCAAATTCAGACATAGCGGCATATAGGCAGCTCCTTTTCGTGCTGTCGAAGGCGGCTTTAAAGTCGACGAAGAGTGATGTGTGTCGATTCTCTTTTCACGGGGTTTTTCCAAGATTTGGCGCATTCTGAAAATCTGGTCGATGGTAGATTTACCAGGTCTGAAGCCGCAATGATAAGGTCCAATCAGTCGGTTCACGGTGGGCTTCAATCTTTCGCACACTACACTTGAAAGGACCTTATATGCGATATTAAGAAGGCTGATTCCACGATAGCTGGTGCATTTTGCAGTATCCCCCTTCTTGTGGACTGGGCAAAGAACACTTAGATTCCAACCGTCGGGCATGCTTTCGTCCGCCCATATTTTGCTAAGAAGCTGCTGCCGAACGCCGAACTTGAATAGCTCCGCAGGCAATCCATCAGCGCCCACGGCCTTGTTGTTTTTCAATCTGGTTATTTCTATTCTAACTTCGTCATAATCGGGCGGGGGGACATATATTCCATCATCATCGATTGCGGGGTCGGGTTCTTCATCTCTGCGCGGTGAATTGCTGCCTCCATTTAGGAGAGCAGAGAAGTATTCCCTCCATAATCTAAGCACTCTCTGGACATCAGTTACAAGGTCGCCGTTTTCATTCCTATAGGAGTTTGCCCCGGTCTTAAAACCTTCCGTCTGTCGCCGTATTTTTTGGTAGAATTTTCGGGCGTTATTCCTGGTGGCTAGCAGCTCAAGCTCCTCGCACTCACGCCTTTCTGCTTCTGCTTTTTTCTTCCTGAAAAGGCGTCTCGCTTCTCTTTTCAACTCACGATAGCGTTCACACACTCCTCTTGTCGCGCTCGCGTTTAACGTAGCCCTGTAGGCAGCGTCTTTTCTTTCGGTTGCAATGCGGCATTCTTCATCATACCAGTTGTTTTTTCGTGGCCGCCGGTAACCAATTTTTTGTTTTTAGCCGCGTTGAGGCGGGTGCGTATTGTGGCTACAACGAGATAATGGTCCGAATCGATGTTAGGTCCTCGGATCGTGCGCACATCTAAAACACTGGAGGCATGCCGTCCGTCTATCACAACGTGATCGATCTTATTGCGAGTATTTCGATCAGGAGACAGCCATGTAGCTTGATGTATCTTTTTATGCATGAACCTCGTGCTGGATATGACCATGTTTCGAGCACCGGCAAAGTCAATCAGCCTCAGTCCGTTAGGAGAAGTTTCATTGTGTAGGCTGAACTTTCCGACTGTAGGGCCAAAAACACCTTCTTTGCCCACCCTGGCGTTAAAGTCGCCAAGCACGACTTTTATATCATGACGGGGGCAGCGCTCGTATGTGCGTTCTGATTGTTCATAAAAAGTGTCTTTCACCTCATCGTCTTTCTCCTCTGTCGGCGCATGGACGCAGATGAGTGATATATTAAAAAATTTTGCTTTTATTCGGATAGCGGCGAGACGCTCGTCCACAGGCGTGAACGCCAGCACTTGGCGACAAAGTCTCTCTCCCACCACGAATCCGACGCCGATACTGCGCTTATTCGCATGGCCACTCCAATATATGTCACAATTTTTGATCTTCTTTCTTCCTTGCTCTGTCCAACGCATTTATGGATGGAAGTGATGTCAGATTTTGCTTTGACGAGGACATCAACCAGCCGGGCATCTGCACCAATCCCCTTCAGGGAGCGGACGTTCCAGGTGCATGCCCTCAATTCATTGTCCTTCAAACGTTTGCCATGGTCGTCATCAATAGAGGGTGTATTTATCCGAGGCTTGTTGTTATATTTAATTGGAGTATGGTTTTACGTGGCGGGTCCAAGCCCAGCGCACAACCCGCTCAGCGGGGGTGAAAATATTACCTGGCACGTTTATATAGCGAGCCGCTTGCTCCAAGACAGACGCCCGCTTGCAGCTGCACCTAGAGTTGTACAGACGCTGCCGATGAGATCTCCCCCGGCTAGCCCTTAAACCGATTATGTCAGAGTGGCCTAGCCAGGTTGTCGCCTTCTCACATTAGCTCACCGCTAAACGGGTGTTTAGCGGCTACCCAGAGGATACTTGGCCGCAAGCGACCGGCAGTAGTGAGCTGCTTGAACCGCATGCAAAAGAATCGCTCTGGCCATTCCCAGGTGAATTTAAGGACTGGGGGTTTCCGATCTCCTCTCCTCTGGGTTGTGGTAGTCAACGAGCTTCTTGTGGAGCTGGACGCCAATGGTTTTCTGGGCACCCTGCGCGATGTTCTGTAGGGCTACCTGGATACTGTGGCTAGGTGGGCTGCATCATGTGGATTGGAGGTCAACCCGGGAAAAACGGAATTGGCTCTTTTTCCAAGGAGATATAAGATGCCCGATTTCAATACTTCCTCGATTGGAGGAGTACCGTTGGTACTTTCTGATAGGGTTAAATATTTGGGGATTGTTTTGGACAAGAAACTGTCCTGGAGACCCAATGTGGAAGATCGTGCCAGGAAGGCCGCCATTGCCTTGCACTGCTGTAGAGGGGCTATCGGAAAGAGATGGGGACTCTCGCCAGGAGTAGTACACTGGCTTTATGAGATGGTGGTCAAACCGATTTTGCTATATGTGGTGCTGGTCTGGTGGAAAGCACTGGACACGGCGAACACCACCAAAATATTAATTGCCGAAATCCCTACAGCCATCTTCATCCTGTTCAGTTGTACAGATGCGGGCTAAGAGATCCGCTTGACAGTTACCCGGGATATCACTATGGTCCGGCACCCAGATAATCTTAATTTAAAAATAATTCGATGGAATCACAAGCGAGGTCAGGCACTCCCACCCTCGATCGCACTATAGTTGAGCTCAAGGCCTTCATAGCCGCTTGGCTATCAGTGTAGATATTAAATTCCCTAACCGTAGTAGCACTGGATAGCATTCCATCCACCGCATCCTTAATCGCAACAACTTCCGCTTGGAATACACTGCAGTGATCAGCCAACTTAAACTTGCTGCTTACATTTAGCTCTTGACAAAAGACCCCCCCCCCCCCTCCCCCCACCAACCTTTCATCTTCGACCCATCCGTGAAAAATTTAAACGGTCCCATGCCCCAGATAATTCCTCCATCCCACTCCTCTCTCGGTGGAATGATTGGGGCGAAGTTTGTATAGGGAGAAGTTATCGGCACACAGTAGTCCGTTCTGTCCGGGATAAAGTCGAAACTGGTAAGAAGGCTAGAGTGTCCGCGGTCAGAAAGCCCATATCCCATATCACGAAGCCTGAACAACGACCTTGCCGTGGCCGCAGTATCTACTGGGTATATGTTCAGCATGACGTTCAGTGCCAAGGTAGGTGTTGTTCTGAGAGCGCCGTCCGTTGCACGGCAATTAATATTTTGGTGGTGTTCGCCGTGTCCAGTGCTTTCCACCAGACCAGCACCATATATAGCAAAATCGGTTTGACCACCATCTCATAAAGCCAGTGTACTACTCCTGGCGAGAGTCCCCATCTCTTTCCGATAGCCCCTCTACAGCAGTGCAAGGCAATGGCGGCCTTCCTGGCACGATCTTCCACATTGGGTCTCCAGGACAGTTTCTTTTCCAAAACAATCCCCAAATATTTAACCCTATCAGAAAGTACCAACGGTACTCCTCCAATCGAGGAAGTATTGAAATCGGGCATCTTATATCTCCTTGTAAAAAGAGCCAATTCCGTTTTTCACGGGTTGACCTCCAATCCACATGATGCAGCCCACCTAGCCACAGTATCCAGGTAGCCCTACAGAACATCGCGCAGGGTGCCCAGAAAACCATTGGCGTCCAGCTCCACAAGAAGCTCGTTGACTACCACAACCCAGAGGAGAGGAGATCGGAAACCCCCTGTTGCGTGCCCCTGAACACCTTCCTCTTAATTATGGCCCCTCCCCACTCCGCTGCGACAATTCTGTCGCATAGAAGTTTGCAAAAATTCAACCAGAGCCACCTCGACTCCTAAAACCACCAGAGCTCTTTCGATTGCCCCCGGTAATACATTGTTAAAAGCCCCCTCGATATCTAGAAAGGCAACCAGATCATACTCTTTGTGTTCTAGGTACCCCTCTGTTTGCTTTACAATCGAATGGAGAGCCGTTTCCGTCGATCTGCCCTTGCAGTACGCATGCTGTGAAGCCGATAGTAACCCCCGAGGTATCCTTTCCAGTAGGTACAGGTCAATCAACCGCTCAAACGTCATAAGAAGAAACGACGAGAGACTGATTGCCTGAAATCCTTAGGTGATACAGGAGAGCTTCTGCCGGCCTTCGGAATGAAAATAACCCTAACCGTGTGCCAAGATTTCAGGATATAGTTAAGCCTGAGGCAGTTAGTGTAGATGATGGCCAACCAGCGGCAGGAAATCCCCAAAGACTTTTGAAGTTGCGCAGGAATGATTCCATCCGAGCCCGGAGACTTATAGCGCTTGAACGACCATATAGCCGAGGTTATTTGACTTTCCCGTATTGGAATGGCAGGCACTTCTGCATGGCCAACGACCGCCGACCATGCAGACGAAGATCCCTGCGGAACTAGGGACTCCTCGCTACTCATCGACCAGTCCCCACCATCATCATCTCTCCCATCATCATCCCGCTACGTCCCCGTGGGGCATGTACGCAGAGACCACCCACATTTCATTACTTCCCCGCTCGAGGCAGACCGCGGTTACGTCAGCATTGCTGAAATTAGAGAGAATAAAAGCTTTAATCTCTTTTTTAACAAGCACAAAGGATCTAGGCCTACCTGCCTCCCCATGCACGGAGGTGTTGAATTTTCCAGTCCTTAAATTCACCTGGGAATGGCCAGAGCGATTCTTTTGCATGCGGTTCAAGCAGCTCACTACTGCCGGTCGCTTGCGGCCAAGTATCCTCTGGGTAGCCGCTAAACACCCGTTTAGCGGTGAGCTAATGTGAGAAGGCGACAACCTGGCTAGGCCACTCTGACATAATCGGTTTAAGGGCTAGCCGGGGGAGATCTCATCGGCAGCGTCTGTACAACTCTAGGTGCAGCTGCAAGCGGGCGTCTGTCTTGGAGCAAGCGGCTCGCTATATAAACGTGCCAGGTAATATTTTCACCCCCGCTGAGCGGGTTGTGCGCTGGGCTTGGACCCGCCACGTAAAACCATACTCCAATTAAATATAACAACAAGCCTCGGATAAATACACCCTCTATTGATGACGACCATGGCAAACGTTTGAAGGACAATGAATTGAGGGCATGCACCTGGAACGTCCGCTCCCTGAAGGGGATTGGTGCAGATGCCCGGCTGGTTGATGTCCTCGTCAAAGCAAAATCTGACATCACTTCCATCCATAAATGCGTTGGACAGAGCAAGGAAGAAAGAAGATCAAAAATTGTGACATATATTGGAGTGGCCATGCGAATAAGCGCAGTATCGGCGTCGGATTCGTGGTGGGAGAGAGACTTTGTTGCCAAGTGCTGGCGTTCACGCCTGTGGACGAGCGTCTCGCCGCTATCCGAATAAAAGCAAAATTTTTTAATATATCACTCATCTGCGTCCATGCGCCGACAGAGGAGAAAGACGATGAGGTGAAAGACACTTTTTATGAACAATCAGAACGCACATACGAGCGCTGCCCCCGTCATGATATAAAAGTCGTGCTTGGCGACTTTAACGCCAGGGTGGGCAAAGAAGGTGTTTTTGGCCCTACAGTCGGAAAGTTCAGCCTACACAATGAAACTTCTCCTAACGGACTGAGGCTGATTGACTTTGCCGGTGCTCGAAACATGGTCATATCCAGCACGAGGTTCATGCATAAAAAGATACATCAAGCTACATGGCTGTCTCCTGATCGAAATCCTCGCAATAAGATCGATCACGTTGTGATAGACGGACGGCATGCCTCCAGTGTTTTAGATGTGCGCACGATCCGAGGACCTAACATCGATTCGGACCATTATCTCGTTGTAGCCAAAATACGTACCCGCCTCAACGCGGCTAAAAACAAGGAACAAAAAACACAAGGAAAGCTAGACGTCGAAAAGCTTCAATCACAACAGACTGCCAATGATTTCGCAACTCGACTCTCACACCTGCTCTCTGAGGGCACAACTCATCCTGAAGGAATACAGGAGCAGTGGGAGCATATCTCCAAAGCACTTCGTACTGATTTTCATAAGCCCCAAAATGTAGATCTCCCCATCGGAGCAAGTATATTTTTTTAGTTAATTTGCGTTGGTCAAATTCATTTAAAAAATAATATTAATATTACACAAAAAACTTGTTTTGGCTGGGTCGTGTCTGGTGGTCTAAACTGTCGTCTTACATTAACACTGCAATACCTGCATGTAATTCGGAGCAACCAACAACAAAATAAATGTTGCGTTCATTTTGGGAGATAGAAAATAGTGTTGAGCCAATTCGAAAAGCACCAAAGGAGGAAATCGAATGCGAAGCTCATTTCAATGCGATCTACATTCGCATGGAAACTGGCGAGTGTTCAAACCGCCTAACTTTGTAGTCTAGCGTACACCTTTTTGGAGACTCAGCAAGGCTTGCATCGGTCCGTGGGGCTTGATAGACTCCTTGGGTATAATGATGAAGTGAAATCTTCATACGGATCGTTTATGAAGCAGTATCCCGAACCTTGCGTACTTAAAACCGATAGCGCAACCACAAAGTTGAGAGACGTATTTGAAGGCTCAGCAATGACATCAACTGGCTATTCTTTGAACGAGGTTCTGATGACAGGTCCAACAATACAACCAAAGCTGTCCGGTACTCTCATACGTTTTCGTTCACATCCAGTGTCGCTGATTGGAGACATATTTACAGTACATCATTTGGATAGACGATTCTAGAAATGATATCCAAATGTTCAAATTGTATACGGTAACGTACGGCGCAAAATCTGCACCCTATTTGACAGTCCATGCCATGCTTTAGCAGACTCCTACCCCGTTGGTGTTCAAACCGTTTTGCGAGATTTTTGTGTCGATAATCTCATCACCGGCGGTGATACCGTTGACCACGTAATTCAAGTAATGCGACAACGGTCTGATCTATTAGGTAATGGGAATTTTAATATAAGAAAATGGTGCTCGAGCGCACCAGATGTGCTTAACAACGTCCCAGATAGAGTTCTCTCTAATCCATTTGATGAAGGCAGCTACATTACAAAGACTTTAATACTATAATGGGATCCTGAAGCCCATTCATTTTTTTCTCGTTCATTGCACCACAAGTGAAAAAAGGCATAACAAAACGATTCGCGTTATCTACAATTCTATTATTCTTTCCGATTAATTGGATTCATCATATGCAAAGCGAAAATGTTTCTTCAACATTTGTGGACCGAAAAACTTGACTGGGATGAAAGTCTGCTAATGTCTTACCAGACAGCTTGGCAAACAGCTATATAGAGAACTTGGCGCCATAAGCAAATTGGCATTTCCTCGGTACGTGGCGATGTACGAGCTGCATGCATTCTGCGATGTAGTCTTTCAGCATATGGCGTGTATATATTGTTGCTCTCCTACATAGAGATATTCGAGCAACTTTGCTCTACTTCAAATCCAGGGTTGCACCTCTAAAATGGGAACAGTTCCCAAGCAGGAACTATGTGCTGCAGCACTGTTAGCACAAGTAGTTAGTGTCATTGATAAGTTAAGCAATTTCAGGTGTCCCTTTTTTTGTTGCTCGGACTCAACCATTGTGTTGTCATGGCTTAAGGAAGAACCCTCGTGTTTTAGTGTTTTCGTTGCCAATCGCATAACAAGCATACAGCATTTTCAAAATAGGTTTAAAACAATAATGAAAAAAAATATTAGTATTATTGTGAAAAAATCGTCGGGCGCTCCACATACGAAAAATATGGCACAAAGCGCCCAGGGTTTTTCACAATAGTACTAGTATTTTTCGTTCATTATTGTTCCAAACTTATTTTTAACTTTTTGGTTCGATATTACCTCTTTTTTTACTTACTTTACTTTTTATGTATGTGTTAAACTTAATCTACACCACTGAAATTGTTGCGCAGAAAATTGGTACTACTAAATTTCAGTATGCATTATACTCAGTTTCAACTGAAATGTGTCTCTCTACCACTATTCTCCACTAAGTCTGTGTGTCCACGATTCATCGCAACCGATCATTCAGCTACAGGTTATATACTATGGCCAAAGATTTTTGAAAAAATAAAGATGTTGCATGCGCGAAAAATAGTGTGAAGAAACCTTCACAAAACTATTAGGTCACATTCACAACTTACCGCAGCAGAATTTGTTAAACTACCACTGTCTGTATTTATTATTTAACAATTATTTGTTTGTTATAGCAAGTTATTTAACCACTGGCGCGAGTCTTCAATAATAGCCGCTAAATGGGTCTCCTAACTCTCTTTTGTGCGCCTAGCCTATAGAGTGACAAAAATACATACAAGTAAAGCAATGCTGGCATATTGTTGATCGCGCTAAAGGGCGCCTCCAGCGTTTTCGGCTGTTTTTTTTTTTTTTTTGAAGAGCTAAAATTTCGATGGTGAAAATCGTATAACCCTCGACGCATCTACATAATTTTTAATTTTTTAAATGGATACCAAAATTTGCAGACGTTTATGTTCGAAACATTGATTTCGATAGTCTTCGTTAAACCAAAACGATATGTTAGAATGAAAGGCGGCCGATTTTAACTTGAAAGATGCTAGGTGTTTTGTCCAAACTATTGTTGTCCGGCCTTATGATGTAAGAGCTCATTATGGATGACAGCGTGGCTTCAGTTTTCACATTAGTTCGATTGTCTTGGGAAAGCTTTAGCTTTACCACTTTGAGTGTTCTTGCGAAGGACAAAGCCTCACATGATAAATATATATCTGCCTACGTATTCACATTTGTAACAGGAGCCGTAACGTGTAGGTGATATCTAAACTTGGTTAATAGGCTATAATGAAAGTGATTCACTCCAAGGGACTAGTTGGGGATAGGGCCGCCAACGTTAGGAAATATCAAACCTTGAAAATTGGGTGTGGATTATTGTGTGAAAATTAACATTTCAGACGCTATTTTATAGTTTCGAAAATATACAACAGATGTTTGAATATAAGGCTTAATATATGTACATATGTATCATTTCAAAAGAGTATTTAAAACCCTGGAACCTACTAAAGGATTTGAATCACCTTTTCGGATAACTTCTTTTTTAACAACCTTAGGACAATATGAAAACATATTCCGCTTAAGTAATTTTATTTGAATTCATTGTACCTTATTAATTTTTTGAAAAAAAAAAGGAAAAAATTTTATTAATTTTTCACTAATAAAAAATTTTATTTATTATATAACTTTCCCTTTAGTGTTTTTTTTTTTAATAACTTGGTGAATTTAGTGATGCAAAATATGTGGTAAGCTAACATTGAAATCGCTAAATTTCGCTATTGGATTCTTATAACTGGCAGTGATGCATCCGTTGATACTTCTTTCAACCATATCGGACCAATTTGCGACATGTACAATAAACGGTATAAACCGTCTTAAATGAGTAGGAAATATAGCAACACGCCAGAGAGGAGATAATAAGAGGCGACAATTCGATATTTATTTTTAATGTACCAACTTGGCGGCTATAAGAAACTTACCTTCTACACTTTTTCAAGAAGTTTACATTAATACATATTGTGATTGTTGGAAAGAGGATGAATTGTTTAATTAATACAATCCCTTGAAATAAAAAAAAAACCACATGAAAATGTGTAGAAGCAATTTAAAATTACCCCGCAAATGGTACATTACAAATGGATTTCGCAACAAATACAAACTGACGTCTCTTATTATTTCTATCCTCTCTGGTAAAGCGTCGAGCGCCGCCACCGCCGCGCCGATATTTTTGACATTCAGCGGCAGCATGCAAAAACGACGAAAATCGGCGGCGACGTTTATCGGCGGCATATATCTCTATTTAGATGAGGCAGGGATCGAGATAATTTAGAACGTCCATTTACAACATGTGAAACCTTGCGACCGCTATTTGAGTAACTTCTGGTAGAGCTACATTCTTGAAACGAATTACATGCTTCAGAATCCAATGATAATGCAACATGATGGATAAAAATCAAAAAAATTACCGAAATTGAAAATTTTGCTCTGGGGTTTTAAGGAACTTTTCAATGACCTAGCGATCTCAACTATTAAACATAGCTTCGTGCAGTATTATTTAAGATAAAAGATTTTCTTAGATGGGGCAGGGCTCGAGATATTTAGATTGTCCATTTATAACATGGGGAATCTCGCTACGCCTATTTGAGTAACTTGTAGAGCCAGTAGAGCTAAATACTTGAAATCGAAGTTGAGCTAGAGTGACTCGCGTTTCCTTGGGGAGTGTGCGTTCCTCTTACGCAAGTTTAGGGTACTGTTCGTTGAGTACTGGATTCACCCGGCAATTCCTGGTATAAAGGTCCGACGCCCTTTTGTGGGGTTCACTGAGTTCTCAGGTGCGGTATTTCCTCATAATGTAGATGACTCCTTAAGCCTCTGGGCGGTGTTGGCTCATCATCAGATGTCTGCTGGGTTGCCCAGGTTTCTGGGTATTCAACAGGAACTGTTTTGTTAGCATCTCATTTCTCTCCCTGATGGGGAGTATTCTCGCCTCATTATGTAGATGGTGTTCTGGCGACATAAGAAGACAGCCCGTGGCGATTCTGAGAGCAGCATTTTGGCCAGGCCTGTAGCTTTTTCCAGTGTGTAGTTTTTAGGCTTGGCGACCATATAGGGGACGCGTAGCATGCAATCGGCTGGCCAATTGCTTTGTAAGTGGTAATGAGCGTTTCTTTTTCATTTCCCCAAGTCTACCAGCAAGAGATTTGAGGATTTTATTACGTCTCTGGATTTTCGGTACAATTGCGTCTGCATGGTCACCAAAATGTAGATCCTGATCAAACGTCACACCCGAGATTTTGGAGTTTGGGACAGTCAGCAACGTAGTGCCATCGACGTGGATGTTCAAAATGGTCGACATTTGGGACGTCCATGTTTTAAATAATGTCGCGGAGGATATAGTCGGTGATATTGCCAGGTTTGGCGAGGCGAAAAAAATGGAGAGATCAGGGAGGTAGTCGTTTATTCTGTTGCAAAGCTCATCGATCTGTGGGCCTGGGCCTGTGGCCATTATTGTGCAGTCATCGGCGTAGGAAACGATAGTAATTCCTTCTGGTGGCGAAGGTAGCTTTGATATGTAGAAGTTAAACAAAAGCGGGGATAGGGCACCACCCTGTGGCAATCCTTGTTTAGTTCTTCTTGGTTTTGATGTTCTAAATTGCACCGATGCCTGCCGACCACCAAGATAATTTGCGGTCCACCTTTTAAGACATGGGGGAAGGGTAGCCCATTCCAGGTTCTACAGTAACGTGCCATGGTTGACCGTATCAAAAGCTTTTGATAGGTCTAGCGCAACGAGTACTATTCTATGGTGGGGTTTTGATTTAAATCGCAATTTATCTGGGTGCTAATGGCATTTAGCGCGGCGGTGGTGCTATGGAGTTTTCTGAAGCCATGCTGATGACAGGCTAGCTGCAAACTGAATTGAAGTAGCGGTCGCGCATTTTTTCGCATCCGACACCACTTTATCGCCAAAGGCGATGGAAATTTTGTCATTGTATTTAGACGGATTCGATAGGGACTTTACGGTCGCCAAAGGCAATGGAAATTTTGTCATTGTGTTTAGACGGATTCGATAGGGACTTTACGGTGGACCAAAGCTTAGCTGCTGGTGCTACTCCCATTTCACCGCTTGTGTTCATCCACAAGCAATCTGATGCGTTGGTTTATATCCCTATATTTGGGAGTCGATGGGATCGAGCTGTCTTATAAGGTCACGTTCTCTCGCTATATTTGTGGCCTCCGCCGGAAAGTGAGGCCAAATTTCGGGAATTCTACCGGCGGGAGTGAAGCGAGCCGAGGTGGATTGAATGACCTTGCGGAAAGCACGCTCCCCTTGGCGAGCACCAATCGGGATAGCGAGGGCAGCAAAGCGGTTGTCTGTAAAGGACTTGTATTCATTCCACTTTCCATTTTTAAAGTTTAGAAAGTGCGTTTTTCTGTAATGATGAAGTCGGCGGTATGCTTGAGTGAAATAAGTAATAGGCAGGTGGTCGGATGCCAATGTTAACATCGGCTGCCAGTTGACGCAGTTTACGAGTCCTGCACTCACGATGATATATCCGGCGTACTGTGACAGCTTCCTACCATACATATGGGGGCGTCTCCGTTTATTGTCAGAACGCGTTTCTTCTATTTGACCCGCCAAGATCGCACCCCTACGTCTGCCTGCAATTTGAATGACATAGATCGTGATGGGCATTGAAATCGCGTAAGATAATCCGATTATTGCCAGTGAGTAAGGCGCTAATATTAGGGTGGTATCCACTGGGGCAGAAGGTGGCATGAGGGATGTAGATGTTGATGATTTCTAGGTTTGCATCGCCTGACCGGACAGATAAACCTTGGGGGTTGCCGTCGCGGAGACCAGAACATCTTGGAAAGTGGCACCGTCCAAGCCAGGAGCTGCATTGGGCGGATGTCGCAAACATATATATTCTGTGTTGGCAAACGGTGCAAAAGGAGGTGGGGACTAAGAGTCTGTTTCCCTGACCTACGCGATTGCTGCCTGAAAAGAGGAGCGAGAAGACGGGGGCAGGGGCTGATGCTCGGCATTGCTTCCGACTCTACTACGGAGGTTGTAGATATGAGTGGGGGCGACCGTATGAATTCGCGGCGCGAGCAGCAGTGGGTACTTGTTGTGGCTTGCTGAGCAGCGGGGCTGCAGGAAGGTAGTAGGGGGCGCTAAGGCGTAGACTACGGGACGCCATTGGGCGTGAACAGCAAGGAGCCACAAAAGAATTATAAAAGTTACGTGGACGTCGGGTTTTGGGATCTAGCCCAGAACAACCTTTCCGACGCAATCATCCTTTGCACGAGACACACTGAAAAGAGTATGACCGTCCTAAAAATATTCTTTTCCGGCAGACTCAGGAAAACCATTTCTTAGGACCGGGATCAGGAGGCGGACCCGGATTGGATTCGACACCTTCCCGGAGTAAGAGAATATAGAGCAGTCACGCTACAAGGAGCTGCTGGGAGGACGACAATTTGTGGGAGGGAAGCAACAAATAAAATGGGGTTACACTTAAATGACAGTCCTTGGTCGGGAAAAATCCCGAGTCGCTCCGGTACATAGAACCGACTGCCTTGTGAAGCGACACCACCCACTTCATTCTGCTCAATGAGCCCACCTCAACGCGTAGTTTACATAGATAAATGTTGGGTATTGGGACCGTATAACGTCAATACAAACCTCCCAGATACTCATACGCAACTTCATGATATTGTTCCAGATTATCAACCATCTCATTGACGTAAGTAGTTTGTTTAAATATTCCTTAGTTGTGGTCAATGAGATGCTCTGAAAATCCAGCCATTCAGTCGCGTTGACTAAATTTATTCCATTCCATCCCACGGAAAGGGAATAAACCCTAGTGACCCCCTATCGTGCGATTTCTTTAATTTCATGCTGGAAAAAATTATACTAGCTAGAGAACCTAACCGCTCTGGAACAATATTCTATGAAAGCGTGCAATTAGTGGCATATGCTGGTGACATCGATACTCCAAAGTGGAAAAAGAAGCGGTAAAGATGGGTTTGATGGTGAATGAGGACAAAACTAAGTACCTGCTGTCATCGAGCAAGTCAGCGCATATGCGCCTTGGCAACCACGCTACTGTTGGCAGCCATAATTTCGAAATAGTAAAGGACTTCGTTTATTTGGGAACCAGCATAAATACTACAACAACATCAGGTCTGAAATCCAGCGAAGAATCACTCTTGCCAATAAATGCTACTTTGGACTAGGTAGGCAATTAAAAAGTAAAGTCCTCTCTCGGCAAACGAAGATCATACTCTACAAGTCACTTATCGTACCCGTACTGCTATATGATGCAGAAGCATGGACCATGACAACAGCAGGTGAAGCGGCTCTGGGAGAGTTCGAGAGAAAAGTTTTTCGAAAGATTTATGGACCTCCACGCGTTGGCGATGGCGAGTACCGAAGAAGATTTAACTATGGGCTGTAAGAGCTTTTCGCAGACATCAGCATAGTTCAGCGAATTAAAATGCAGCGGCTGCGCTGGGTAGGGCATGTTATGCGATTGAAAGGTGATGTTCCGGCTAAGAAAGTGTTTCTAATGAAACCTGCCTATGGAAGCAGAGGGAGAGGGTGGTCCGCACTCCGCTGGAAGGACCAGATGGAAAATTCCCTTGGTGTGACCAATCGGCGCCAGCTGGCAGAGAGAAGAAGCGACTGACGCGTCTTGTTGGACGGCCATAATCGTTTTACGGTTAAGCGCCAATTAAGTAAGTAAGTAAGTTGCACATTGTCGAACTTAGGTTGTGAGGACCAAATATAAACCGTTAATTTGGCCCACACAAAACCACCGCACAACACAGGATCAGTAACACAGACAACGCAACACAAATAAAACTCTACAGAAGAACACGATCAGCAACATAGCCAACACAACACGAAATACAAAAAAGTCTCTGAAATATCACTAGCGCAACAAGTTGCCGCAACACTCCAAAGCAACACCGTAACCATGGCAACGCAACGAACTAAGCTAGCAACATCAAGAGCATTAGCTATGAAAAGGGTAACACAAGAAGAGAACAGTCTGTCAGCACGCTGTTGTGGTTGCGACTAGAGCTGCTACTAAAGCGTTTTGGAAGACATATCGCTTTTAACCACTGCAAGCCAGTGCGTTTCATAGGGGAAAGTCGTGGACTGAGAATTGTGGGTAAGCTGGTTTTAACCGCTCTACAACGCTTTAGACCATGCTCGCTCCCTCCTGATCCCGCGCTCAACCAAACGTCAACCACGACAGAAGTACGTCGGCAAATCGCAGTAGAAGTGAATCTGAGTGAACGCCACAACGTGACTATACCGAGGCTAACGGATCTCACCTAACGGGACGCGAAGTTTTGATTGTCACCTGAGCAGCAATTTAAGGGCATCTGGAAGGCGTATCGGTTTTAACCATCGCAAGACAGTTTCCTTCATACGAGGAAGCCGTGGCTTGAGGATTGTGGATAAACTGATTTTAACCGCTCTACAACGCCTTAGACCACGCTCACTCCCTGCTAAGCGAAGGCCCCCAACGTCACGAGCCGGCGCGCCACCGCCATAAGCCTCGGCAGCAGAGTTACGCTAACAGACGACGTTGGCCACAGCAGAGTCACGCAAGCATACGACGTTGACCGCAGCAGAGTCCCGCATAAATACGACGTTGGTCACAGCAGAGCTACGCAAATATACGACGCTGGCCGCAGCAGAATTACACGAGCATACGACTTTGACCGCAGCAGAGTTACGCTAACATACGACGTTAGTCGCAGCAGAGCGACACAAACATACCAGAGCTACACTCACGCAGACGCACCGACATAAGCCGCAGTACAGACAGCGCAGTCGCTAACCGTAGGAGAAACACGCCGACGCAAGGCGTCACTGAGATACACTTACACATACCCAGGCAGCGACCAGTAAGGCGTCCTAACGGGACACGAGGGACCGTTAGCCCACGACTAATCATATAGCAAGCATCAAATGAAGTGAATTATACATACACATCTTTTATACATTTTATATTATAGTTTAAGAAGTTAAGCAATAAAGTGAATTTTTATATCAAAACGATTTGCAAGGTGCTCCGAAATACAAATTTATTGTAAACGAACCTTGCACACGGCGAGTATACCCCAGAAATTACTGAAGAAGCACCGGGGCAAGGAAAAGCTTCGTTACAAGATAAAGATTATATCGAAAACCAATTTATTGCACTCCATTTTTTAATTTTTGTTCCTCATAAAAATGTTTACAACGGTAATTTTAGAATCTAAATATCAGAGTTCAACAAGATTATGTCTTTGTTTAAAGAGACATTTTTCGTTTCTTCTGGTCTGTTTATATAAAGGAAATACTTAGAAATGTTTTATGTTCTTTTTATTAATTTGAACCTAAATAATTGCTATTCTGTGAGGTTTCTTACTTAAGAAATAAGTATAAAAGAAACCGCTAACAATTTTTTTAATGCATATGGTTTTCAAATTTTCAACATGGCGGCTATAAAAATCCACAATTTCGAATGCGATTTTTTACAGCTTTTAGACAAACATGTGTCATATTTCGCCAGACAAACATAAGATTTGCAAAAAACAAGGCCGTAGTAAAAGCTGCTAACTGCACTTGCACTTAAATGGCTTATTATACTGATGGCATCGGGGACAATTTCTGTACATGGATGTAAAAAATTTGCTAACTTAAAAAAAAAATAGGAAAGCTGCTAAGTCCATAAGCTCAGCGCTTTCATTAACTTGCGTGTTATAGTTTTTTGTAAAATTGTGTTGGATTAAGTTAGCAACGTTTACCGCGGTGTCTCAGATCTACATGTACTATTTGGTACTTACTCTAATCGCCCTTCAATTTGAGAATGAAAATATCGGAAAGCCGCAGTAGCATGTTCGTTTAATATCGACGGATCAATTGAGCTATCAAAATCATTTATGAAATTGTTATCTGTTTTGTAGATAAGCCTGTTCTTTTGCATATTTTCTGATCCAAGAAACATAGGTAGCCACTCGTAATAGCTTATATGCTGATATTGTGCAATATTGATCTTCCGTGCCTCCTGAAACAATGTCCGATCGTTGTAGTGCGGATTAAATTTAACCAAACTATCAGCTATCCGATTGTGCTCGCGAAGTAAAATTGTGTGCAAAATAGCCAATCCGGGATTCTGATTAACCCTTATATCACCCGCTTGATAGCAGACTTCACCAGGAGGAGCAGCATCGCAATCTGCGGTGGAATTGCGTGAAGGCGGTAGATACTCCGCACCAGTTCTATCGTCAACTAACATACGACCACCTTGGAATGCTCGTATTTCGCTGTTTTGCTGTATAGAATTACCATAAACGAGAGATAGGTCGGCATATGCAGTCACGGCAGTTAACTGTTCAGCTGGGCCATTTTCATATAGACATTTTATATCACGGTCTGTAAGAGTTCGAACGAAATCAAGGCATTCTGTGCCTACTTGAGAATATGCGGGATCATTTGGTGGCACTATTATAGGATAGCATGTTGAATGTGTCTTACCAGATGATATAAGGCTGCCAGTTTCAGTACAGCATCGAGTTGGATGTTTTCCTTAAAAAATTTAATACATATTAATGCTAAAACTATTAAGTTACAATGAGTCGGTACATATCAAAACGGCTTCAGTCCCCCAATGAACTTTTTTTAAGATTTTTTATACGTTACCATCTACAAGTTACCTTACAATCCACACAGCAATGATGATTTGATACGACTTACATATTTGTTTACTCTCTTATTTATTTCGCAATCACGAGGGATTAATCTGTGATTGTTGCCAGCACAAATTTGAGATAAGTCCCTCGCGCCAGCTGAAGCGGGTTCAAGAACAAAACATCTGCCGACTAACACAAAAGACGGGCTAAAAATTTAGATAAACTTTAGTTTCACCCACATGCGTTCAAAAATATTGGGAAAGTGATACAATTCATAAATAATCACTAAAAAAAATTTTGTTAATATGAAATTTCGATGCCAACACTCGATACTTATCACAGAATCTGGAACGTCCGATATGTAAGCCCTATCCTCTAAAAGATTTTAACTATTATATAAATGTATAGTTTTCTTTTACTGGTTTATACTAGACTTTAGCTGGTCATTCCTTTTGTATAACGAGGTATAAGAAATGTATATTTTTCGACAATCATTAAATGATGAAACTATAAAATCTTCGATATGTCTGTTAAAAATCCGTTCAGTTTTATCAATTTTTCTTTGGAGTGGCTTCATTGATAAATTGTATAAATAATATGCATAGCGCGTTCTCAAAATAAGATTCCCTTTCATCTACGCCACAGACTATTTGAATGATATATTGAGTAAACACCGAGTTAAGGCCCAAAGGCATTCGACGCTTGCGCCATTTCGGCACTTACAGCTGCTTTGACCACTAACGTCTTTATTGCTATGCGTTCAATTCAAAGGCAACGCCAAAATAACGCAAACTAATCAAAAACTTACGTTTTGGCATGGTTTTTCAGTCGTTTAAAGTAAACTTATTTAATTTTGGAAGATACTTTTGTTTTCTGCCTAAAAAGACTTGTTATTTTTGATTTTTTCGTGACGACAAAAACTCAAAATATTGCCCACACCGTGGTAATAGCTGCTAGCACCACCTTTCACCGATTTTTGATACTGGTGGAATCGAGGAGAATTTCTGTACATGGTTGTAAAAGAGAAGTACGTATTTAATCTCCAGATTTTCTAAAAATTGCTACAAAAAATACCGGCTGACTCCGAGAAAATTATGAAAAGCTGCTACCTCCACACCGAGAAAAATAACTGTAGTTCCATCAGTTGTATACGTATTTGCAAAAACTTTTATTGGTTAAAATGTACCCAACAACTACACGCATTTGATGCAAGAACGAAAAGACTATTGATTATTTAACAAAATTTGTTCTTAATACAATAGCTGTGTTTTTTACATCTATAGACGTTTATGCTTAAACTTTATATGGACTGATAAGCGTCAAACTTTAAATACACCTCTGAAACGTAAACGTATACGCGTGTAAAAAAACACGGCTAATAATCAACAATTTCTGCAGTAATTTCAATTCCTAATGCAGTTGTCAAAACAATTTTACCTTCAGAGGTATCGCTACTTACGTTGTTGGCACAAAGATTTAGTTTTAGGTTAACGGCGTGGCCTTTGAAACCAAAATTCAACAGTAAAAATATTTCATTCAAAAACTTTACATTTGTTGCCAACACTTTTACTTTTGTTTATGTTTAATTGCGTGTCAACTGTTAAGCGAAGATCGAAGCTGTTAGCTCAATAACGAGGAAGTCGTTGAAATAATAGTGATATTCTTGCTTTGAAGATTTTCTTGTTGTGCAAATACTTTTCCTCACAATTTTACAAGCGCTGAAAGTATTTGGTTTAAATAAGTTTTTTCTCTCGGTGCATATATTTTCAATACATTTGGAAACTTCAACCTCTTCATTCAATTGAGTTCTTTCGCTCTACTGTAAATTTTTGTTGGATGGTGTGAGGGGCAAAATCCGGAGGTTTTGCAGTCCCCACGAAAGCATACATATATTTGAATTACATACGTATCTGCATAATTGTAGCATATATATGTTCAAGTGCGTATAGAATTACTAAATATTTAATTTATACGTACATGTGAATATAAAACTTTCATACTGTAAGATGGTAACTCCGAACAAATAGCGAATTGTATTAAATTAGGTACTAGATTAAGAAATGTACGACATTAAAGATTAAGGCAACTCTGTAAAAGGAGAATACTAAAGAAGAAGAATAGTAAGATGGTCGACTTCCGGTTGTGAAATATAGATTGATTGTGGACAACTAAAAGTGTGTTTTATTTAATGGAAAAAATGTAGAAAATGTACTACTGCCATAACAGCACAAGTGCGGCGCCTAATGATGAATATATTGAGCAAGAATAATTCGAATATAGGAGGTGTAGGCAATTCTATTAACAGTTTTTCTGCTGCATCCAACAAGGAAACCTTTACTGGTGCCACTGCCGTTCCTGCTCCTCATGCTGCCGCCGCAGTCACTTCTGCTGCCGCCGACGCCACTGCCGTTCATGTTGCCTTTACTGCCATTCATGTTGCCTCTACTGCCGACACTGCCGTTCCGGCTGCCGTTGTTAATACCGCTGCCGATGATTTCACAGAATTAAATGCTTCTGTTATCACTCCTGCTGCTCATACGGCCGCCACAGTTATTTCTACTGCCGCTACCGCCGACACTACCGTTCCAGCTAACTTTATTAATACATATGCCGATGATTTCACAGAATTAAATGTTTCGGTTGTCATTCCATCTGCTCGTACTGCCGCCACAGTCATTTCTGCTTCCGCTACCGCCGCCACTGACGTTCATGTTGCCTCTACTGCCGACGCTGCCATTCCGACTACATACCGCTGCCGATGATTTCACAGAATTAAATGTTTCGGTTGCCACTCATGCAAGTTCAGCCGTCGTTTTTAATGCTGCTGCTTCGGCCGTAAATAAACGTAAACGTAAATGGGACAAAAAGAGGGAATTTCTGCACTGCTATGTCCTTTCGATGCAGGCGATGGCCAAACAGCTGTGATGGTGAGGAAGATAGTGATGATGATGACAACGAAGTTGATGACGACGATGATGACGATGATGATAATGATAATGATGGTGATAATTATGACGATGATGTTGATGATAACGACGATGACAACGAAGATAACGACGACGATGATGGCGATGATGATAATGATAATTATGGTGATAGTGATGACGATGATGATGATGATAACGACGATGACAACAAAGATGACGACGACGATGATCATGATGATGATGATGACGACGATTCCAATAATGATAACCCCTCATGTAGCGATGCAATAAGGTATTCAATTTAGTAAGTATCACCTTAAGGATAGATTAGATTAGATTAGATTATTATTTATTTCATTATTCTCATAAGCGTATGCACATATTCGATAGCTTAATTTTACATGTCTACAATATCATTACTTAGAGAATAGTTAGTGAAATCTTTATTTTATATAATAAAAATAGTGTTGTATGTCACATCATGTTTTAACAAATTCCATTGTATAAATAGTAGTAGTGGGGTGAACAAAAAAAAGAATACAAGATATATATAAAAAAATTTATTTAAAATGAGAATAAGATATTTCAAAAATAAATTGACTACATTAAGTCATGAAACAATTTGAAGAAAGAATACAAAAGATAAGTTTACAGAATTCCTCATAAGAAAACAGCAAAAAGAAAATTCAAAACTATACAATGCATATATAAAATTAAAGACTATATTATACAACGTAGTGCATCAAAATTTCTATCTGGTTGGTATCAAACTCAAGAAGCCAAATTTTTATTTTTTTAAAAACACAGATCTGGATCTAATGTCTCGTATGTTTTCTGGAAGGGAATTAAAAAGTTTGCAGGATAAGACAGTGTAGGAATTTCTAAACAATGTTGTTCGAAAAACTGGTAAAGAAACAAGTGTGCTATGGTTACTACGCAGGCTGTACATTCCTCGTGTTTCATTTTGCAAATAGCCACCTCTCATGTAAAAAATTTTTAAAACTTTGTAATAGAACAAATGCCGAACTGGGAATATATTTGATCTTCTAAATAAGTCAAAGGAGTGAGTCCGACGTGGACAATTAAAAATTTTTCTTACTGCACATTTTTGCAGTACAGTTAATTGATTTATTTTATTGGAGTGAGCACCACCCCAGCAACTTATTCCATATTCTAATTTTGAATGAAATATACTATAATAAACTGTTTTCAGTGTATGGTTTGGAACGTATTTTCTAAGACGGTAAAGTATACGATTGGTTGAAAGTAAGTATTTTCTTACAGTTGCGATTTGCTCATTCCAGTATAGATTACGGTCAATTGTGACTCCTAGATATATGAAGCTATTCACTTTTTCAATTTCAAAGCAGTTAGAGTCACATGCTGTATTATTTTGAAAAGAATACTGATAACGATGGTTGGAGCACTTGTTACTATATAGGATATTACGTTTGCATATTGCACTGTGAAAAGTTATATTAAGATCTTGTGCTTCTTGACGTTTTGGACTAAAGCACATTAATTTGGTTTTATTGCTGACAACCAGTTTATATTCCGCAAACCATGACCGAAGTATGTGTATATCGTGGTTCAGATCCGCAATCAAATTTAAAGGATCCGTTGAGTTATATGCAATTCCTAGGTCATCCGCAAATGCTTCGACTTTGCCCTTAAAAGGTTGAATAAATAGTGAGTTCACATAGATAAGGAATAATATGGGACCCGGAACCGATCCTTGTGGTACACCAGAGTTTATGACTTTGGTCTCACTAAGAGTGTTGCCTATTTTCACTCTTTGGGTTCGATTTCCTAAATAAGAAAAAAACCAATTGTATAACAAGCCACGAATTCCCAAATTATAAAGCTTATTTAAAAGACGGCCATGATCAACCATATCGAATGCTTTTGTAATGTCCACAAAAAGCCCAGCACAATCTTTTTTTGAATCAATACCCTTGTATATAGTTGAACAGAAGTCCAAAAGAGCATCTTCCGTAGAAAGACCATCCCTGAAACCAAATTGCAAAGGACTAAGAAAATTTATTTTTTCAAAGTAGGATAACATCCTTACTTTTACAATTTTTTCAAAAATTTTAGTAATTGATGACAAAAGTGAAATCGGCCTATAGTTAGCCATATCTTTTTTATTACCTTTTTTGAGAATCGGTATTACAATTCCTAATTTTAATTGTTCTGGGAAAATCCCAGTTGTAACACTCAAGTTAAAGATATGTTTTAAAACATCAACAATATTGTATGAGATTTTCTTTAACATAACGTTAGAGATTCCATCATGACCGGAAGAATGACTATTTTTCAAAGATTTGATTGCAGTTAAAATTCCGATCCTGAGATTGGCTCAAAAAAGAAGCTGTTGCTTCTGAAAGAATCTTTAGCTACTCCAAAATCAGAGCAACAATCGCAAGGGGGTGTCACATTTGGCGGAAAGTTTGACTTCACAATTGAAGTAAAGTATTCATTAAAATCATTAGCTATTTCTATGGGAACAGAAATATCCACGCCTTCTTTTTGTAAAACAAAATGAGAATCTTGCCTTTTTGTGTTTTTATCAATAATCCTATTTATTACTTTCCACTCTTCTTTTGGATTACCTTTGGATTTATTGACTAAGTTATTATAATAATCGTCCCGACATTTACGAATTTCTCCATTGATTCGTTTGCATATTTGCTTAAAACGAGTATTCAAATTGGTGTCACATGGATGTTTGTTGCACTTTTTTTAAATTTATTTTTGAACCTAATTCTATTCAAAAGGCATTTATTTATCCACGGTTTGAGTCTGATTTTTGATGCTTTTTTGTTAACGCAGTATGTTGAGGAGTTAATGCATTGCATTAAATTATCTAAAAACAAGCCGTATGCCCTTGATACTTTTTCTTCGGCGTATACATTGCTCCAAATAGTTAAACGAAGTTCAATATTTAGTTGATCAAAATTAATTTTTTCCACAACATGCCTATTTCTTTTTCTAACGTCTTTATCAACCATTGTGTTTTTAAAGAGAATACCACTCATACAGTGATCCGTGATACCCAGGTCCGAGTTAATAGCGGAACAGGCAGACCAAGAAGAACCAAAGAAGCGGCACAGTACGTGATCAAGACACGTACCTGCCACTGGTCTAGTAGCTTCGTTTATAAGTGAATATAACCCATGATCTGGCAATACCATGTTATAATTATTAAGTACAGGGCTTGTACTTAATAGATCCAGATTAAAATCGCCAAAAATTACAAGATTCGTCGTTGATACACTACTTAATAATGAATTGAACTCATCGATAAATAATTGAGCAGGTTGCGAGTGAAGTCTATAAATACAGACCAATACAAAGTTTATTTTGCAAATGCAGCACGAAACCTTTATAGCGTCAGCACTAGTGAGACTAAGTCGTTCAATTTTGCTACAGTCAAACGAATCATGAACAAAAACCCCTACACCGCCAGCTGGATACGAATCATTAGCACTTGCATAGAATTTATAATTAGGTAAATTATATTCGTCAATCTCAAAAGAATATATCCAGATTTCTGATACAAAACTAAAGCTAGGTAGGTTCAGGAAAGCATCAAGATTTGTTGCCAATAGATCGAAATTACGACGCAAACTACGTATATTTTGATGTTCAGCATAAACAGATTTAAATTGATAAGAATTCGAATGAGTATTCAAATCAGAAATACTTCTAATGGTTGTTATGGGGGGTTCTTCAGCTATAAGATCAATATTATTATTTAAGTTATTAAACATAAGGCTAATAGGCAACAAATAAATTTAGTTTTTTATTTTGTTGAGATCCTCAAAAGACCTTATAACAAAGACATCACCATTATCAACCTTTTTTAGAAGTATAGTGGAATTTCGAATCCATAGGTACTTAAATCTTTTCTCTGCTTTTACTTGTTTTGCTGACATAAACAATTCCCTAGTATATTTGGTAAGGCGATCATTTATGTAGATGTTTTGTTTTTTATCGCCACCAAAAACAGACGCATTTAACTTCCCTTTACATGTTTTTTTACTCTGCATGTTCTTCTTCTTCACATCAAACGAAGAGAGTTTGGCACAAATAATATTGTCAACAGTGTTTGCTTTTTAATGCGCTTTACATAACACTTACTAATCTCTTCTACTGAGACAGTGATATTAAGAGCTTCTCTAAATATTCTTTGCACACACTCTCCTACATTTGCATTATCCACGTTAGGTACACCAACTAACTCAATGTCGTTCTCCAGTTGCTTTTGCTCTCTCCAGTTGAGTCTACTTTCCAGATTGTTTACTTTTATTTTTAGCTTTGCATTTTCTTCTTTCATTTCATTTATCGTTGACAGGTAATCGGTGTTTATTTTTTTTAAAGCAATTATTTCTTCATAAAGGAGCTTAAGTGTAATTGTTTTGGCGCAAAATTGTGCTTTGCTTGCAGTCGCTTCGTTCGGCTCTTCATTGCTTTGTTGTTCTTGTTGTTGTTGTGATTTTGTTACATTCTGTTTTTACCAATAGCGAATTGTATTAAATTAGGTACTAGATTAAGAAATGTACGATATTGAAGATTAAGGCAACTCTGTAAAAGGAGAATACTAAAGAATACAGTGCGAGCTGTAACTCTGAACACAAATAGGGAATTGTATTAGATTAGGTATTAGATTAAGAAATGTACGATAGTGAAAATAGGAATTAAGTTATAATGTATCGAGGTCGATACAGTGTCAGGTTGGCCGAGCTGTAAGATGGTAACTCTGAACCAATAGCGAATTGTATTAAATTAGGTACTAGATTAAGAAATGTACGATATTGAAGATTAAGGCAACTCTGTAAAAAGAGAATACTAAAGAAGAAGAAGGATAAGATCGTCGACTTCCGGTTGTGAAATATAGATTTATTGTGGATGACTAAAAGTGTGTTTTATTAACTCAAATAAAGAAAAACCTTCGCGCTGTTCGGACGTGTTTCTAAGCGCTCGCTTGTATTTCTGTAAATATTAAATCATTTTTGATTGTTTTTGTTTTAGTTGAATACCTAATACAAAATGCCGTGTATTTGTGGAAATAGGATCGATCGCGGTCAACCTAAAATTCAATGCGCTAAGTGCAGTGAACTTTTTCATTTGCATTGTACCGGTGGTTTGCCTACTGATCTCGACTATTTGAGTGAAACCAATAGTGCTTTCTATTGCAAGGTTTGTGCATGTGAACGACGTCGCCCTATTCGCTCGCCACTCCCCACTGTCAGTGCTACATCAATAATAAATACAACTGATAATACAGTAATTGATTTGTCTGCGCTGTGCAATGACTCAATTGTCGATACTGTAAACAATGAAAATGAGCGAAGTGTTGTTAATAATGTTAATATTGAACATACACTAGTATCTTTAGTGAGTGAAATTAACCTGGTTAAGGCTAAAAATGCAGAGCTCATAACCGCGCTGAAGTTATTACTCGACGAAGGCCATCGTTTGCGTGCTCAAATTTGCGATTGGCAAGCAGAGCTTCGCTCTGATTTTAAACACCTTTGTGACAACAACACTGCTGTAGCGAATGACGTGAAAGTCTTGAGAGAAGATTTTGCGAAGTTTTATGTTAAACAGCCATTGCCTTTGAACAGCTTTCGTTTTCGCTCTTTGTCTGACACTCATCTTCATAGCGCGTCATCAACACCTTCTAACATACATAG
This sequence comes from Eurosta solidaginis, assembly GCF_040869045.1. Classification (NCBI taxonomy): domain Eukaryota; kingdom Metazoa; phylum Arthropoda; class Insecta; order Diptera; family Tephritidae; genus Eurosta; species Eurosta solidaginis. The sequence continues at coordinate 231,550,946 of NC_090319.1, read as the reverse complement.
AACATCACTAAGAATTAATGAGATAAATTCTGCTCCTGTGTCTAAAGCGGTGGTCAACAGCATTGGTCGCGCTAAAGCCAGTACCTATGCTTCTTGTTTAGTTAAAAATAATAATAACAATGACACGCACAACAAAACCACAAACAATCACCCCTGTTCTGCATTTCGAATACGTTCCCGTTCTACGCTCCGCTATAATCGAAGTTTGGTATTCTGCATTACGACGGAATCGTAAAGAGAAGAGGAAGAGCAAATGATTTTTCGAAATCAGCTGTTAGTACGGAATTTGTGAACATTGGAACAAAATAAATTAAAGAAAATTTGTAAAAAACACTGAAAAACGTTTATATTTTATTATCCACGCCATTTTGTACAAAAAAAAGCAATAGAATATATTGCCGGAGTATTATATTTTTTTGAGTGAAGTGCTTTCATAATTGGAAGTGTGTTTTTGTCGTTCTTTTGGCCAATTCCCTGCCGTGGCCACCAAGTTTTGTTAAAACGGATTCCTGCACGAATATAGTTGATATTTTGTGAATTTTAAGGATGCTAATTTCATTGCACTGGCCTAAAATACTTTATAAAGGTTTATTTATTCTTTCCGCAAGGATTGTTTACGTTTTCGCTTCACCTTCCTCTACGCCGGCAGCTTGCTTTAGCATATAACTGGACCCAACGAACAGACACAAATTATAGTTGTCTATTATAACGGAATCAATAGCCGCGGCATTTTTTATTGAGTTGGAAAGCAACGCATACGAAAATTGCCAGGCGAGAATGGAAAGGCAAATATTGCGAGATGAAACCAATAGTGCTTTCTATTGCAAGGTTTGTGCATGTGAACGACGTCGCCCTATTCGCTCGCCACCCCCACTGTCAGTGCTACATCAATAATAAATACAACTGATAATACAGTAATTGATTTGTCTGCGCTGTGCAATGACTCAATTGTCGATACTGTAAACAATGAAAATGAGCGAAGTGTTGTTAATAATGTTAATATTGAACATACACTAGTATCTTTAGTGAGTGAAATTAACCTGCTTAAGGCTAAGAATGCAGAGCTCATAACCGCGCTGAAGTTAAACTCGACGAAGGCCATCGTTTGCATGCTCAATTGCGATTGGCAAGCAGAGCTTCGCTCTGATTTTAAACACCTTTGTGACAACAACACTGCTGTAGCGAATGATGTGAAAGTCTTGAGAGAAGATTTTGCGAAGTTTTATGTTAAATAGCCATTGCCTTTGAACAGCTTTCGTTTTCGCTCTTTGTCTGACACTCATCTTCATAGCGCGTCATTAACACCTTCTAACATACATAGAACATCACTAAGAATTAATGAGATAAATTCTGCTCCTGTGTCTAAAGCGGTGGTCAACAGCATTGGTCGCGCTAAAGCCAGTACCTATGCTTCTTGTTTAGTTAAAAATAATAATAACAATGACACGCACAACAAAACCACAAACAATCACCCCTATTCTGCATTTCGATTACGTTCCCGTTCTACGCTCTGCTTTAATCGAAGTTTGGTATTCTGCATTACGACGGAATCGTAAAGAGAAGAGGAAGAGCAAATGGTTTTTCGAAATCAGCTGTTAGTACGGAATGTGTGAACATTGGAACAAAATAAATTAAAGAAAATTTGTAAAAAACACTGAAAAACGTTTATATTTTATTATCCACGCCATTTTGTACAAAAAAAAGCAATAGAATATGTATATTGCCGGAGTGTTATATTTTTTTGAGTGAAGTGCTTTCATAATTGTAAGTGTGTTTTTGTCGTTCTTTTGGCCAATTCCATGCCGTGGCCACCAAGTTTTGTTAAAACGGATTCCTGCACGAATATAGTTGATATTTTGTGAATTTTAAGGATGCTAATTTCATTGCACTGGCCTAAAATACTTTATAAAGGTTTATTTATTCTTTCCGCAAGGATTGTTTACGTTTTCGCTTCACCTTCCTCTACGCCGGCAGCTTGCTTTAGCATATAATTGGACCCAACGAACAGACACAAATTATAGTTGTCTATTATAACGGAATCAATAGCCGCGGCATTATTTATTGAGTTGGAAAGCAACGCATACGAAAATTGCCAGGCGAGAATGGAAAGGCAAATATTGCGAGATTTGTGTAATCCATTTGAGATGAGTGGCGAAATGCAAGAAATTGAACTTAAAAGTGGTAAAGTTTAATGACTTATTTTCTTATTTATTTTCAAAAAAAACTTTCGCCTTAACAAGGATGCTTTCAGGTATGTGTTAGATACTTTTACGGGGCAAATACGTCCAAGGACTTCGACATCGACATGTTGTTTTTGACCTGGAAACATAAAAAACAATCATCATCAAGCCTTCTACGTTTCTTAACAAGTTTTACTTACATTTTTGTTAAAATTTTGTTATAAATTAATAAAAAAATAAAAAGAAAATATTTTTCCGCCACCTAATTTGCAACATAGAAAAACGTAACTACGATCGAAATGCAGAATACAAAAAATTGAACGATTCGAAGTTGGATCGAAAGAGATTGGAACACAGAATACCAAAATTGCCAAATCGAAAAAATTCCAATCCAAGTCGAAATGCAGAATACGGCTGAATACTACATAAAAAACCAATAACGCAAAGTATGCTGTGACTCACACAGTATGTTTATGAGGGTAATAAAGGCAAACGTACAGGTGTTAGCAAACGTCGTAAGAAGTCGACCACAGTGGGTTCGTCAGCTGCATCTACGTCAACTTCTGCATCTACATCAACTTCAACATCAATTTATGCTTCGACAGTGGGCTCATCACCTGCATCTACGTCAACTTCTGCATCTACATCAACTTCAACATCAATGTATGCTTCGACTGTGGGCTCATTACCTGCATCTACATCAACTTCTGCATCTACATCAACATCTATTTATGCTTCGACAGTTTCCGTGGTGCAACTTGTTGGTCCTAGGGAGGTGACTGCCGTTCCGCCTCGCAGAGCAATTTTTGGTTCTCGGTTGCATGCTTCATTGACTGTCCACGATATTTCAAATTATATATGCTCTAAACTTAATATAAGGAAATCTAGTGTAGAAGTTTTCAAATTTAACTTTAAATATGAAAGGGAAATTTCATCTTTTAAAATAACTGTGCCACACCTTTATGTTGATAGTGTTCTTGACAGTTCTTTTTGGCCGGAGCATTCTGTGGTGCATTTGTACAAGAAAAATACCAATATAGTGCCAAAAAATTCTATGACCTTCACCGCGGGTACAGCAAAAAAGTAGTCACCGACTCACTCTCTATAGTCGTTCATTACCAAAATGTTCGTGGTTTACGATCTAAATTAAATACCTTTTTTCTTAACAGTTTCGCTTTTACAGCGCAGGTTGTTGCTTTCACCGAGAACTGGTTAAAACCTGACAATTTAACGCTGAGCTCTTTTCAAGTAACTTCGTATATCTAGAGCAGGCTGTGTTCTTATTGCTGTGGACTCAAGCCTTTCATCCGAGTTGCTGTTGTCGGGCAACGCATTTGATATTGAGTTTATTGCAGTAAAACTTTCACTGCGATGTTTTAGCTTATATATTTGTTGCTCATATATTTCGCCCCGGTCGGATATGTATGTTTACAATTGCCATAATTTAGCTATTCGAAACTTGTACTCTCAGTTGCGAGACAAAGATCGCTTAGTCGTTCTTGGTGATTTCAACATACCGTCGGTAAATTAGATTAGTTTGAGCGACTCAAACACTTTGACTCCCACCTGTCAGCATGATTTCGTTAAGAATGTTTTAGATACATCTCTTGTACAGATCAACAATGTTTTAAATTGTAAAAACAAGATTCTTGACCAGGTATTTGTGGATGAATCAGTGGGTATTGCTCTCAATCGTATTTCTCCTTTATCTTTTCCAGAAGATCCCTTACATCCTACGCTTGAAATAGCAATTGATATTGTTCAGCCTCCTGCGCTTTACAAAATTTAAATCTCGGTCCCGCTCAAGATGTTTTTATAAGGAACGAATTCATTGCTACACATGACTGGTCAGATCTCTATTCGAATAATGACGTCGACTCAGCGACTTCATTATTTTACGGTATTCTTGATGGCTTCTTTGAAAGCTGTGTTCCCCTTCGATGTGTTAGTGCTGGAACAAGTAAACCACCTTGGTTCACAAGACAACTTAAAGGACTCAATAATGTTAAATCTAGGCTTTATAAACGTTTCAAGAGATTAGGATCTTCTGCCGATTTTTCTAAATATTCGGTTGCTCGTTGCAACTTTCATTGCATAAACCAACAATGTTATAAGTTGCACTTAAGCAGTTGTATATTTCAATTTTTCAACAATCCGAAAAGATTTTACAGTTTTGTTAATTCCAAGAGGGAAACATCTGGTTTTCCAGCTACATCTTCTTTTGGTTGCAAGAATGCTAGTTCTGATAATGATATTGCGGAATTATTTGCAGAATTCTTCAAGTCGACCTACTCATCTAAACGTTTTCAACCCGGTCAACACTCCTACAACTTGGAAAGTTTTAATTGCATTCCCAATGCAGTAATTGATAAGAATACTGTTCTTCAGAGCCTTCTCGGTTTGAAACTGATTTTTTCTCCGGGTCCAGATGGTGTTCCTAGTTGTGTACTCAAACACTGTGCAGTTAACTTATCTGAGCCGATACATAAATTATTCCAATTATCTGTGGAATCTGCCACTTTGCCATTGATTTTGAAGAAATCATTTATTATACCTTTGCACAAAAAAGGTAGTAGGTGTAGTATCGAAAACTATGGAGGTATAGCTAAGCTTTCAGCTATTCTCAAAACATTTCAGCGAATAATTACATGTCAACTTCAACACATGTGTAGCTCCATATTATTGCCCTGCCAGCATGGTTTTGTGCCGCGTAGATCAACTACTACCAACTTGCTAGGGTTTACTTCTTTTGTAATGGATGGGTTTTTAAACAATATGCAAACGGATGTGATTTATACCGACTTCAGTAAAGCGTTTGACTCTGTCAATCATGAGCTTTTAGTTTACAAACTTGATTTACTTGCATGGCTCGAAAGCTATCTCGCGAATCGGACTCAACAAGTTTTGTTTAAAAACAGTCTTTCTAGGTTGTTTGATGCAACGTCTGGTGTGCCTCAGGGTAGTCATTTGGGTCCGTTACTTTTTACCTTGTTTATAAATGACTTACCACAAACTCTCATACATTCCCGAACTCTTATGTATGCGGATGATGGTAAACTTTGTTACTCATACTTTCCTTCGGAGTCTTCCCGTGTGGAGTTTCTTCAGGCAAACTTGGACTCATTTCAATGCTGGTGTACTGCAAATTTACTAATTTTGAATTGCCCGAAGTGCAAACTAATAACATTTCACAGAGTGAAGCCAAGTTTGACATCGTATACGTTAAACCGCACGCCTTTGGAGCGTATATCTGTCGTAAGTGATCTAGGCGTTCTTTTTGATCCTAAACTGACATTTAATACGCATATTTCATCAATGGTAAGCAAAGCAACGGGTATACTCGGTTTTGTGAAGCGATGGGCTAAGGAGTTTAATGATCCGTATCTGACTAAGACCCTCTACACATCGTTGGTACGACCAATCTTAGAGTATTGTTCGTGTGTCTGGTGCCCAGGGTATCAAAACTTTATAAAGCGTATTGAGTCAGTACAGAAGCAATTCATTATATTTGCACTACGTGGTCTTAACTGGGATTCTAGTGTGCATTTGCCACCATATAGAAAAAGGCTTCTCCTTATAAATCTCCCAACTTTAGAAAATCGAAGAACTTTACTCGGGGTAATGTTCATTCACAAGCTCATTATGGGCGAGATCGACTCATCTGATCTTGTTAGTCGACTAAATTTTGCTGTTCCTGGTAGAACGTCCAGGCACTTTGTGCCTTTTTATTTACCACTTTGCCGGCAAAATTTTGCCAAAAATAATCCACTGCGAAGCTGGTGTTCGCACTACAACAACTTGTATAACTGCATCAGTTTTGAATGTTCGTTTTCCGAATTACATAATTCAATACTGTCACGTCTGGCCTGATATTTTGTACTTTCTTTCTTATGTATGGTTGAATTTAATTATTTTTAATTGTAACCACAATTTTATATTTTATATATCTTAGTAGTCGATCGCATTGTGTCTGTGTCGACTTTAATCCAAATAAATTAAAATTAAATTGCATCTCCGCTGAAATAAGTAAATATATTGGTCTAGTTTTACACTACAATACATATTTACTTATTACAATTCGAATTGAGCTACGCTTCTTTCTCCACGCATAGTACATTAAGCAGTTCCTTATATCTACTTGATTTGGTATAAAACTAATACTATGTTCAAACAGAAAAATAAATTGAGGAAATATCGATTTGAATTGCGTGCTGTTCATACAACTCGATTTAGCTTACACAATAGTAATTTGATAGCTGGTTGGCTCATCTCTACAGCAAGAACATACCTTTGTTCAGACTGTCAAAATGAACACGCACATTATTAGGCGAATGAAATGGAATGAAAATATAAAACTTTGAAATTTTTGTGTGTTGTAAGAAAATGTGTTCAATGTTTTGGTTTCATTTTGAGTTTGCCATCTTCTTTTGACAATCCCTACTCCAGTGAAATGAAAGACATAAAATCAGCTGATGAGATGAGCCAACCACATAGTTCAGCCATGCGTAACTGACGTTAAAATATACTCAATAAACACACTTTACAATGTTGCATTTGCAGTTTGAAACAATTTATTACGCAATTTTTTTTAAATTGGCAATTTATTATTACAATTTATTATATGACAAATTGCGTAATAAATTGCCCAAATAGTATAAATTGCCAATTTGGAGTGTGTTTGAACCTAGTATAAGCCGTGTAAAATTTCACTCGAATTGGATAGAGTTATCCAACGAGTTATACAAGTGCCACGTTGCATTTGAAAATTTTTAATTTGTTGTTTAATAATTAACTTAATTCTTGATGATTTAGCGACCTTTATGTTCTTAATCTAAAATTTTTGTCTGCTCAAGGTCCAAATTAAAACACAAACGTTTCGCCTTTTCCGTCAATATATTTCGGTTAGTAAACAAAAAATCACATAGATAATGAATATCCGATTCGCCTAATGTATCTATTGTTGTCGCTTGCTCTCCAACAAATGCCTGTACAAATGTGCGCTGTGGTCTATGTCCGTTTTGTAGTTCATTCGTATGTTTGTAGATACGTTGATTATGTGAAGCATTTCCAATGTAAAACGTTTCCCTTAGTGTTGTTCTTGTTCATGTACATATGCTCTGTCAAAGTTAGGAGAATGCCTGGTACTTTTACAGTGGGACATAATGGCTTTTTTATGAAAGTTTGTACTGTGGGACTATTTGTAATCAGACTTGTGTTGTGACAGTCTCGTTTTTAACTTTCCTTTTCTTGTGCCCACATATATGCTATTAAATGCTCATCGGCTGTTGGAATTTTTTGTTTAGTTTTATTAAATATATTCTTTAAAGTATTTATTGGCTTATGGGCTATTCTCACTTTTTATTTATTACAGCAATCAGATCTCGCTACATGTTCACATTAATTAACTTTAATTTGATAAACATTTGTTACGTGAAAAAACTCGCAAAATTATATTATGAAGGTAAGAATCCGTAAAATTGTATTGGGGTTGAGATTTCGCGAAATTATTGACTTTCAAAAAACAGTTAAACGTTATTTTCGTCCTACACAAAAAATCTCTAGCTTTTTTATATAAAACGGGGAAAACGATTATAACTCGATTAAATATCATCTTTTGCCTTAACATTCCGCCATATGATGTTTTTCAATAAGACCAACAGCTTAAGAGCTACTTCTAGACTATGAGCACAACTCAGAATCGCATCTTCATAAGTTGCAAGATACATGAACAGCAACCTATTATTTGGTGCTGATTTTGTGAGATCGCAAAGCTCAATTATTTTCACAACACATTGATGTGAACCATTTTTAAATCGGGTAAGCACATGTAATCGGAAAATTTATTTCAAGTTTATGTTCTTTTTTATACGAAATTCATACGAACCATCGTGTGTGTTTTATGTATAAAGTTTTCGATTGATGGCTTGTACAGTATCGATATGCTCAAAGTCATTTTACCGAATTCGTTATCACGTGGCTATTTCTGAACCGATTTGTTGATTGTTTGAACAAATATGATCTGGACTTTATAAGCTTCAATATAACATCAAAGTCAAGGCAGAATAATTCCTTCTTATTGAGATATCTTGCAACATAATAGTAACGAATTATAATTCTACTCTATTCTCTGCATAAACGCACGAACATGTTCTAAGGTATTTGTCTGTCCTGTCAAAGTTCTAATAGTCATAAGGCCTTAATCATAACCATATCGATTGGCCTTAACCTAAAAATTTTAAAAAGGAAGAAAAAGCAAGAAATCAAAATTCGCAATTAATAAGTCACTGAGTAAAAACGTATCCAAAACAAAAATAAAATAACCGTAAAGTAAATTGATTGACGATATGGCGAAAAACCAATTGGTTGGCTATGGTATGATTATGGCTAGGGCGCTATGGTATGGGACCATTGACCAATTACATAGATTTCCATAAGGTTGGTTGTTTCAGCTGTTTTATGTGGATATGGATATGGTAAGTTTTCCACACCCTTTAGATATGCATGTTAGCATAATATAATATGCCTCACTTACAAAGTGACTTGCTAACAGACCAATTAATATAATTATTTGATGATATAATTGCTGCTTTTAAAGTTCTATGAAATCTTTCTGTCATGCCATTTGCTTGAGGACAATAGGAAGATGTGTGAAATTTATGAGAACCTAGTAATTTAGTTAATTCTGTAAAAAATTTTGAAGTGAATTGGGAACCCTTGTCTACTGTAATATTTAATGGAATACCGAATCGCGGTATGTAATTTTGAATAAAAGTTGTTGCTATAGTATTTGTTGAAATATCTCTAAGCTTTTGGCCAATGTGAATATCTGTCAATACTTGTTAATATATAACGATTTTCATTTGTAACTGGAAGAGGACCAAAAATATCCATATGGATATGTTCAAAACGACCAGATGGAATTTGAATTTTTTCGATAGGAGATTTAGTATAGCTTAAAATTTTGGATTTCTGACAACTAATGCAAGAAGGAGTCCAGTCATTAATTTCTTTGCGCATGTTGGGCCAAAATATGTTGATTGAATGAGGCGTCTTGTAGTACGAATGCTTGGATGTGAAAGATAATGAATTTTGTTAAAAATAATTTTTCTCATAGAGAGCGGAACGTACCGACGAAAAGATTTTTGAGAAATATCACACCAAATGTTTAAATTAATAATTGGAATGTTCATTTCTTTTAAATAATTTTTATACTCATTTGAGCAGAGCTCACAGAGTATATTAACTTTGATTGGATAACGGTTGGTTGTACAGGTATAAAGGAATCGAGATAGATATAGACTTCCATATATCAAAATCATCAGTATCGAAAAAAAATTTGACTAAGCCATGCCCGTCCGTCCGTCCGTCCGTCTGTCCGTTAACACGATAACTTGAGTAAATTTTGAGATATCTTGACGAAATTTGGTATGTAGACTCCTGGGCGCTCATCTCAGATCGATATATAAAATGAACGATATCGGACTATAATCACGCCCTCTTTTTCGATATCGAAAATTTCGAAAAATCGAAAAATGTCGATAATTCATTACCAAAGTGGGATAGAGCGATGAAACTTGGTAGGGGCGTTGAACTTATGACGCAGAATAGAAAGTAAGTAAAATTTTGGACAATGGGCGTGGCACCGCCCACTTTTAAAAGAAGGTAATTTAGAAGTTTTGCAAGCTGTAATTTGGCAGTCGTTGAAGATATCATGATGAAATTTGGCAGGAACGTTACTCCTGTTAGTATATGTATGCTCAAAAAAAATTTGCAAAATCGGAGAACGACCACGCCCACTTTAAAAAAATTTTTTTTTTAAAGTGAAATTTTTACAAAAAATGTAATATCTTTACAGTATATAAGTAAATTATGTCAACATCCAACTCCAGTAATGATATGGTGCAACAAAATACAAAAATAAAAGAAAATTTCAAAATGGGCGTGGCTCCGCCCTTTTTCATTTGATTTGTCTAGGATACATTTAATGCCATAAGTCGAACAAACATTTACCAATTTTTGTGAAATTTGGTCGCGGATTAGATTCTAGGACGATAACTGTTTTCTGTGAAAAAGGGCGAAATCGGTTGAAGCCACGCCCAGTTTTTATACACAGTCGACTATCTTTCCTTCCGCTCGGCCATTAACAAGATAACTTGAGCAAAAATCGATATATCTTTACTAAACTTAGTTCACTTAATTACCTGAACTCACTTTCTATTGGTATAAAAAATGGCCGAAATCAGACTATGACCACGCCCACTTTTTCGATATCGAAAATTACGAAAAATGAAAAAAGTGCCATAATTCTATACCAAATACGAAAAAAGGGTTGAAACATGGTAATTGGATTGGTTTATTGACGCAAAATATAACTTTAGAAAAAAACTTTGTAAAATAGGTGTGACGCCTACCATATTAAGTAAAATAAAATGAAAAAGTTCTGCAGGGCGAAATCAAAAGCCCTTGGAATCATGGCTGTTCGTGGTATTACATATATAAATAAATTAGCGGTACCCGACAGATGATGTTCTGGGTCACCCTGGTCCACATTTTGGTCTATATCTCAAAACGCCTTCACATATATAACTACCACCACTCCCTTTTAAAATTCTTATTAATACCTTTAATTTCACACCCATATTGTACAAACACATTATGGAGTCACCCCTGGTCCACCTTTATGGCGATATATCGAAAAAGCGTCCACCTATAGAACTAAGGCCCACTCCCTTTTAAAATACTCATTATCACCTTTCGTTTGATACTCATTATGTATAAACGCATTCTAGAGTCAACCCTGGTCCACCTTTATAACGATATCCCGAAAAGGCGTCCACCTATAGAATTAAGGCCCACTCCCTTTTAAAATACTCGTTAACACCTTTCATTTGATACCCATATCGTAAAAAAATTCTAAAGTCACCCCTGGTCCAGCTTTATGGCGATATCTCGAAAAGGCGTCCACCTATAGAACTAAGGCCCACTCCCTTTTAATACTCATCAACACCTTTCATTTGATACCCATATCGTACAAACAAATTCTAGAGTCATCCCTGGTCCACCTTTATGGCGATATCTCGAAAAGGCGTCCACCCATAGAACTAAGGCCCACCCAGTTTTAAAATACTCATTAATACCTTTCATTTGATAACCATATCGTACAAATTAATTCTAAAGTCACCCCTGGTCCACCTTTATGGCGATATCTCGAAAAGGCGTCCTTCTATAGAACTAAGGCCCACTCCCTTTTAAAATACTCATTAACATCTTTCGTTTGATACCCATATTGTAAAAAAGCATTCTAGAGTCACCCCTGGTCCACCTTTATAACGATATCCCGAAAAGGCGTCCACCTATAGAACTAAGGCCTACTCCCTTTTAAAATACTCATTAACACCTTTCATTTGATACCCATATCGTACAAACAAATTCTAGAGTCACCCCTGGTCCACCTTTATGGCAATATCTCGAAAAGGCGTCAACCCATAGAACTAAGGCCCACTACCTTTTAAAACACTCATTAACACCTTTCGTTTGATACCCTTATTGTACAAACGCATTCTAGAGTCACCCCTGGTCCACCTTTATAACGATATACCGAAAAGGCGTCCACCTATAGAACTAAGGCCCACTCCGTTTTAAAATACTCATTAACACCTTTCATTTGATACCCATATCGTACAAACAAATTCTAGAGTCAGCCCTGGTCCACCTTTATGGCGATATCTCGAAAAGGTGTCCACCTATAGAACTATGGCCCACTCCCTCTTAAAATACTCTTTAATACCTGCCATTTGATACGCATGTCATACAAACACATTCCAGGATTACCCGAGGTTCATTTTCCTACATGGTGATTTTCCCTTATTTTGTCTCCATAGCTCTCAACTGAGTATGTAATGTTCGATTACACCCGAACTTAGCCTTCCTTACTTGTTAGAATTTGAATTAGAAATGAGATCTGGTAAATTATCGTCAGTTAGTTGTTCTTTATGTAAAGTCTGTAAATCGATATATTGTGTAGAAATTGAATTAACTTCTGGAATACGGAAAATTGTATCTGCAACTATGTTATCTTTTCCGCGTATGTATGGTATATCATTTGTAAATTGAGCAACATATTCAAGATGACGTAGTTGACGAGGAGATCTATCCACTTTAGAATTTAGAACATGTGTTAAAGGTTTATGATCAGTATAAATTGTAAAAGTTCTATCTTCAAGAAAATGTTTACGGAATTTTAGATTGCCAAAAGTTCACGATCAAATGTTGAATAATTTATTTCTGTTGGAGTTAGTTTTCTTGAAAAATAAGCTAATGGTTCTAATATATTATTGCTAGTTTGTTGTAACACTGCTCCAATAGCAACATTTGATGCATCTACAGCTAATGATAATATACCATTTTTGTCGAAATGTGTAAGTGAAGTATTTTTAGCAAAAAGTTTTTAAACATTTTTGAAAGCTGTTGTGGTTTCATTTGCCCAATTTAATTGTTTGATTTTATTTTTGACCGCAAATTTTAGCATTTCATGTAAAGGAGTTCTGTTGCTAACATTTTATGTATTTGTGATAGTAATTTACTATGCCTAAAAATTTTTGCAATTTGTTAATAGAAACAGGTTTTTCAAAAGTAGTGATGACATTCTAAAGAAAGTCAAATACCTTGAGAAGAAATTTCGTAACTGAGAAAATCTAATTTAGTTTCTCCAAAGATATATTTATTCGGTTTAATATTTATATTATATTTTTCGAGTCTTTGAAATACAGATTTTAAATGTTCAATATGTTGAACTTCATTATCACTAGTAACAAGTATGTCATCAATGTAAACAAAAACAAAATCTAAACCTGAAAATACTTCGTTATTAAAACGTCGAAATGTTTGAGCACTGCTTCGAAGACCAAATGGCATACGTATAAACTCTTGCTGTTTTGTGAATATCTTCCTTTGCCATAGGAATATGGTGATATGCACGAACAAGATCAATTTTTAAAAAAATTTGTTTATTTTTTCAATCAATTGTCAGATCATGAATACTCGTATGTGGTAAAGGATACCTATCTGATATAGTACTTAATAAAATTTAATCTTCGGTAATCTCCACTGGCCTCCAATCATTTGGTTCTTTTTTAGGAACGAGATGAAGAGGAGATGCAAAGGGAGAATTTGATGGTCTCCATATACCCGTTTTAACCAGAAATTCAAATTCGGTTTTAGCAATTTTAAGTTTGATTGGATCAAGGCGTCTGGGTTTCGAAAATGATCAGCATGAAAGCACCTTTTGTTTCTATCCTGTGAACTATATCGTGTTTCACTTCTTTAGTGTAATCTGGTTCACAGGTAATAGACGGAAATTCAATAAGTAATTTTGATAACTTATTTTCGATAATAGGAATTTTTAGTGAGAAAATATCAGAAAATCCCGAAGATCCAGAAACCCTAATTTTTGTTGTAGAATCCATAATTTCTTTATTTTTATACTCAGTTGAGCAGAGCTCACAGAGTATATTAAGTTTGATTGGATAACGGTTGGTTGTACAGGTATAAAGGATTCGAGATAGATATAGACTTCCATATATCAAAATCATCAGGATCAAAAAAAAATTGATTGAGCCATGTCCGTCCGTCCGTTAACACGATAACTTGAGTAACTTTTGAGCTATCTTGATGAAATTTGGTATGTAGGTTCCTGAGACTCATCTAAGATCGCTATTTAAAATGAACGATATCGGACTATAACCACGCCCACTTTTTCGATATCGAAAATTTCGAAAAACAGAAAAGGTGCGATAATTCACCAAAGACAGATAAAGCGATGAAACTTGGTAGGTGGCTTGAACTTATGACGCAGAATAGAAAATTAGTAAAATTTTGGACAATGGGCGTGGCACCGCCCACTTTTAAAAGAAGGTAATTTAAAAATTTTGCAAGCTGTAATTTGGCAGTCGTTGAAGATATCATGATGAAATTTGCCAGGAACGTTACTCCTATTGCTATATGTACGCTTAATAAAAATTAGCAAAATCGGAGAAGGACCAAGCCCACTTTAAAAAAAAAATTTTTTTAAAGTAAAATTTTAACAAAAAATTTAATATCTTTACAGTATATAAGTAAATTATGTCAACATTCAACTCCGGTAATGATATGGTGCTACAAAATACAAAAATAAAAGAAAATTTCAAAATGGGCATGGCTCCGCCCTTTTTCATTTGATTTGTCTAGGATACATTTAATGCCATAAGTCGAACAAACATTTACCAATTTTTGTGAAATTTGGTAGGAGCTTAGCTTCTGGGACGGTAACTTATTTCTGTGAAAAAGGGGCGAAATCGGTTTAAGCCACGCCCAGTTTTTATACACAGTCGTCCGTCTGTCCTTCCGCATGGCCCTTAACACGATAACTTGAGCAAAAATCGACATATCTTTACTAAACTTAGTTCACGTACTTATCTGAACTCACTTTATCTTGGTATAAAAAATGAACGAAATCCGAATATGACCACGCCCACTTTTTCGATATCGAAAATTACGAAAAATGTCATAATGCCATACCAAATACGAAAAAAGGGATGAAACATAGTAATTGGATTGGTTTATTAACGCGAAATATAACTTTAGAAAAAACTTTGTAAAATGGTTGTGACACCTACCATATTAAGTAGAAGAAAATGAAAAAGTTCTGCAGTGCGAAATAAAAAACCCTTGAAATCTTGGCAGGTATTACATATATAAATAAATTAGCGGTATCCAACAAATGATGTTCTGGGTTACCCTGGTCCACATTTTGGTCGATATCTGGAAAACGCCTTCACATATACAACTACCACCACTCCCTTTTAAAACTCTCATTAATACCTTTAATTTGATACCAATATCGTACAAACAAATTCTAGAGTCACCCCTGGTCCACCTTTATGGCGATATCTCGAAAAGGCGTCCACCTATAGAACCAAGCCCCACGCCCTTTTAAAAACTCATTAACACCTTTCATTTGATACCCATATCGTACAAACATATTCTAGAGTCACCCCTGGTCCACCTTTTTGGCGATATCTCGAAAAAGCGACCACCTGTAGAACGAAGACCCACTCCCTTTTAAAAATACTCATTAACACCTTTCATTTGATACCCATATCGTACAAGCAAAGTCTAAGTTGCGATACCTCGAAAAGGCGTCCACCTATAGAACTAAGGCCCACTCCCTTTTAAAATACTCATTAACACCTTTCTTTTGATACCCATATTGTACGAACGCATTCTAGAGTCACCCCTGGTCCATCTTTATGGCGATATCTCGACCACCACTCCCTTTTAAAACCCTCATTAATACCTTTAAGTTTATAACCATATCCTAAAAACACATTCTAGAGTCACCCCTGGTCCACCTTTATGGCGATATTTCGAAACGGCTTCCACCTATAGAACTAACTCCCTTTTAAAATACTCATTAGCACCTTTCGTTTGATACCCATATTGTACAAACGCATTCTAGAGTCACCCCTGATCCACCTTTATGGCGATATCTCTGAAAAGGCGACCACCTATAAAACTACCACCACTCTCTTTTAAAACCCTCATTAATACCTTTAATTTGATACCCATATCGTACAAACAAATTCTAGAGTCAACCCTGATCCACCTTTATGGCGATATCCCTAAATGGCGTCCACCTATAGAACTATAGCCCACTCCCTCATAAAATACTCTTTAGTGCCTTTCATTTGATAGACATGTCATACAAACACATTCCAGGGTTTCCCTCGGTTCATTTTCCTACATGGTTATTTTCCCTTATGTTGTCACCATAGCTCTCAACTGTGTATGTAATGTTCGGCTACACCCGAACTTAACCTTCTTTACTTGTTCATATTAACAATAATTCCAAATTTCTCTAAATAGTTTGCTCCTAAAATGGGTGTATCAATATTCGCGATAATAAAGGAAAATTCAAAATCTCTTCTTAAACCTAAATCAATTTAAAGAAGTTTTGTGCCGAAAGTTTCGATTGAAGAACCGTTAGCTGCAGTTAATGAAAGATCTGAATTTCTTTTGTAAATTTTCAATTTTTAAAAAGGAATAACAGATACAACTGCGCCGGTATAAATAAGAAAATTAAGTTTGTTAAATTTATCAAATATGAATAGGCGACGAGTAGGTTTTGTTATAGTTCCATTATCCGCCACCGTCTTAATGGAGTATTTCAATTTAAATTTTGTTCAGAGTTTGAATTATTATTTTGATTAAAATTGCATGGAGGTATACACTTAAAGGCATTATTCTTAAATTTTTGGTGATACCAACAAATATTTGTTTGTGAAATAAAATTACGATTGTATGATTTTAATAATCGGGGATTGCCCATATTGCTTTTTTAAATGTATGAAAACATTTATTTGAAGCAATTTTTTAATTTTTATAATTTATTTAATAATTTGGGAAAAATTTAAACAACGTGTCATCAAGACGGACAAGGCGACAGCTGTTTCGATTATACCTTGTAAATCTCTTCAAACCCTTTTCTCCCGGGAGCGGGAGTCGAACTCGCACTCCTACGATAGTTGAAATGGTTATAAACGCATTCAGCTACGTCATGCCTTAGATGTTGTAAAGTTTTTCCCAATTGCCTTCTTTTTGCATATTTTAATCTTTTACACATTGCATACTTCGTATGCAATTGTGTGTTAAAGCTATGCTTGGTACGGCGGTTTTCAAAGAAACTTTGGTTTTGTTGCTCTTTTTGTTCTATTTATAGAACTACAACGAATTAACCAATTTTGTCTGTTTGTATGATTTTAATAATCGGGGATTGCCCATATTGCTTTTTTAAATGTATGAAAACATTTATTTGAAGCATTTTTTTAATTTTTATAATTCATTTAATAATTTGGGAAAAATTTAAACAACGTGACATCAGGACGGACAAGGCGACAGCTGTTTCGATTATACCTTGTAAATCTCTTCAAAGCCTTTTCTCCCGGGAGTGGGAGTCGAACTCGCACTCCTACGATAGTTGAAATGGTTATAAACGCATTCAGCTACGTCATGCCTTAGTTGTTGTAAAGTTTTTCGCAATTGCCTTCTTTTTGCATATTTTAATCTTTTACACATTGCATACTTCGTATGCAATTGTGTGTTAAAGCTATGCTTGGTACGGCGGTTTTCAAAGAAACTTTGGTTTTGTTGCTCTTTTTGTTCTACTTATAGAACTACAACGAATTAACCAATTTAGTCTGTTTGTATGATTTTAATAATCGGGGATTGCCCATATTGCTTTTTTAAATGTATGAAAACATTTATTTGAAGCAATTTTTTAATTTTTATAATTTATTAATTAATTTGGGAAAAATTTAAACAACGTGACGTGCTGCAATAACGCGCAATGTTCCCTGGCTTTACACACTTAAAGCATTTGGTTGCATCATTATTCTTCTGCTCCGTACCCTTCAATGCTTCCAAAATTACGTCTACCCACTCTCGTCCTTCTACTTCCACACGATGAGCCTTGTATGCTGGTTTACTCAATAGGGAGGCAGTTTCGTGAGTCAATGCATGGGATACTGTTTCAGCAAATGTTTGCTTTGGGTTTGCGTACGTAGCTCGCTTCGTTTCGACGTCCCGTTTGCCATTTATAAAACTCTAAATCCTTGCCCTTTCAGTGTATTCCACGGGTGTGTCCGCATTTGCTAGATGAGCTAATCTTTCAACATTCGAAGCAAACTCCTGCAAAGTCTCGTTAGATTTTTGGTAGCGGGTTTGCAATTCTATTTGGTAGATCTATTTCCTGTGTTCACTTCCATACCGTCGTTCTACAGCACCCATCAATGCTTCATAACTGTTACGTTCGTACTCTGGAATAGTCTGTAAGATTTCAGCTGCAGGCACTTTCAATGCCACGAACAGTGCAGCAACTTTATCATCGGCGTTCCAGTTGTTCACTGCTGACGTCTTCTCAAATTGAAGCTTAAATACCTGGAAAGGAACGGAGCCGTCAAAAGATGGAGTTTTTGCCTTCGTATTGCTTGCTGAAACAGCTATGCGGTTTAATTGCAGCTCCCGTATACGGCCTTTTAAAGCGTCCACCTCAGCCTCGATTTTGTTCTCAAACTGCATTATTTTTTCGTCCATACGGGCTTCCAGTTGTGCAGAGATCTGTGATGATACCTGTGCTGAAATTTGTCCCGAAATTTCGGATATACGTGCCTCCTGTGCTCTAGCCCTGGATGCTATTTAAATAAATAACTTAAATTTACAAGACGGTATGAGTTTTGTATACGTATGCCCAGTAAGGGCAGGTGAAGGTGCTCAGAAGTGATCTGGCGCGCATTGCTGAGAAAGGAGCTAATTTCCCAGTAGGGGGCTACCGACAGATGCTCAGAAGGGAGCTGACGCGAACCGCTCTGAAAGAGCTGCTATATTATATAAACATAAAATGGAGTAACAGTAAGTTACAGTTAGTTATTTGAAATATGTATACATATATACTAATTTAACTCAAACAAAATACACCTATTTATTTTGAAAAGCGATTCCGACGTATCAAAATTACTATAATGCTTGTTAAAATCCAGGAAAAAACAACGAAGAGCTTCGTGTATCTCGAAATTCGACATGTGCTCAAAAAAACCGGATGGAAATGCCTTGGTAGCCTCATGGGAACATTAAATTTGATCTCGCTAAGTAAAACCGAGCTATTCACCGTTCCTCTCAATAATTTCACCATAAACAACACACCTAGAATTTCCCTGCGTCTCTCGAGAGAAGGGAGGTTTATAAGCTTTAACCGACTGTTGTAAGAGGGAAGATTTCTTGTTGGATCCCACGCCAACTGACTCAAAGCAAAAAGTAGGAATTGTTTTTGAACCGATTCAAGCTTGTCACGATAGATTTGATACCGCGGGTTCCAAACGATTGATGCATACTCCAATATAGGTCTCACTAAAGCAGTAAAGACAGATTTTGTAACGTAGAGGTCATTAAATTCTTTAGACCATCGTTTAACAAAAGCAAGAACTCCTTTCGATCGGGTCACGCAAGTTTCAATATGAAATTTAAAGTCAATTTTTGGGTCAAATGTAAAATCAAGGTCAATAAACCTAGTGACTTGCTATAGCCGGTAGTCACCAACCGTATAATTGTGCACTTGAAATGATTTTCTACCAAAACCCATGAATTTACAGTTATTTAGGTTAAGACTCATATCATTAATATTGCACCACTTGACTAAACTATCGAGATCTTCTTGAAGGAGCAATCTGTCTTCCGGAGTGAGTATAGGTTTAAAAAGCTTTATATCGTCAGCATACATCAAAATCTTGGAATGAGTTAACGCGCTTGGAAGATCTTTAATAAATAGAAAAAATAGCAAAGGAACAAGGTAACTACCTTGTGGTACGCCAGAAGTAACCCTAATCAATTGAGATTCGCTGTTTTTAAATAACACCTTTTGTTTCCTTCCTTTTAAGTAAGAGGAAATCCAACACAGAAGTTGAGGTGGAAACCTTAAACCATTAAGTTTATATGTGAGAATAGTGTGGGAAACCTTATCGAAAGTTTTGCTGAAACCCGTGTAAATTACATCGGTATGCAAGTTATTTCTAAAGTTGCTGGAGACATGACTAGTAAATTCCAACAAGTTCGACTCAGTTGACTTGCCTTTGCAGAAGACATGCTGAGCTGGGTTAATGATAGGAGAAACACAATGAGCTAGTTGTTTAGTTATAATGGATTCGAAAAGTTTGGGTATTTCGCTAAGTTTTGGAATGCGTCTATAGTTTGCAACACATGATTTACTGCCACTTTTGTACAGTGATATAATAAAAGACTCTTTCCAGAACAGGGAAATACACCATGCTTTAGAGAAGCATTAAAAATATTCGTTAAGGGCCGATACAAATATTCCGCGCAACTTTTTAGAACAACAGAAGGAATGCCATCGGGACCACTAGCATAAGAAGTTTTTAGGGTTTCTAGGTGTAAAAATACGTCGTTACAGGATATCGAAGGGGCTCGTACACCGCAAAGCAGTAGCGAGCTAAAAAGAACATTCGGTTGGACGGGCACGCAATTTTGTGCGTAGTTTGATTTAAAGAAATGAGCAAACATATCGGCAACTGTGGCATCGTCACTTGAAACCAAGTCTTTAAATTTCATGACGGATGGGAATCCACTAGTCTTGCGTTTAGTGTTAACAAAATTGAAGAACGAATTGGGATTAGAGGAAAGTTGCAGCTTAATCTTATTAATGTAGTCTTTGTAACACTCTCTGTTCAAAGAATTATATTTATGACGTAGAATAGAATATCTGCTATAGTCATTTGGAAGTCCATATTTTTTTTATCTCTTAAACCATCGCGCTTTTTGATTTTTCAAGCAGTTTAGTTCCTTGGTGCACAAACCAGTACTTACTGAAACTCTAACGCTATTAGTTTAGGGGATACAAGCACGGAATATGAGGTGTACAGCACTAGTAAATGATGAACGCTCTCGTCAACATCTCCACTATAATCGGGCCAAACTATAACGGAAAGCTCATTTCTTAACTTCCTGAAGTCAGTTTTCCTAAATAAAAACCTAGCTGCAGACGAATTATTATAGGTGTTACGTTGTTTTGGAAGGCTAAAGTTTCAGCAATTAACTCCAACGCATGGTGATATACATCTTCAGGCAGTACCAACGGGTCAGTTCGGACTAAAGAGAATCTAGAATTATCACTGACATATATTAGGTCCAAGCATTTACCAAACTTATGCAGAATGCCGTTAACGTGAAAAAGCCCACTATTTGCAAGGTTGTTTAAGAACTCGTTAAAGATTTCTCGAGAAGAACAGGGAACCAAGCAACCATCAATCATATTCCACCTTACACACGGTAAATTAAAATCACCAAGAACTACAATCAAGTCAGAAGAAGTAGCCAAAGAAGTCACAGAAATTATAATCGAAGCGTGGAAGTTGTGTAACTGTAGGTAAGATTGCGGAGGAACGTAGCTAATAGTAATGTATAAATGCATAGATAAGAGTTTGATACGAACGCAAAGAAATTTGATTTCGTCAGCTTCAGGAATCAGAATTTCTTAATCAGATAGGCAAGCATCTACGGCGATTAAGACAACGCCACCGACTTTACTTTGACGATCTTTTATAAAAATTTCGTATCTGTTACATAGAATTTCAGAGTTAAGCACATGAGGTGTTAGCCAGGTTTCGGTAAATGCCAGTACCTTAAAAGTAAGGTCATGGCTGCTAAGAAAAATATCTATTAGTTTAGTGTTCAAGCCCCTCACATTCTGGTAATAGAAGTTGATGCCAAGGTCTACAACCAGTTTTTTGAGGCAGGAATAGGTCGTGGAGTGCGAGCGACATTTCGAGACCTAGACGTAAATTCGTGGACTAACGCTCCATCTGGCCAGAAAGACTTATCCAAAAGCATCTCAAAACAATCTGCAGAATCATCTATCTTGAAAGAAGAGACGCATCTATCATGGTCAAATGCAAAATTTTCTTATATGCAGTTCCTTCGTTATTTTATAAAATAATTTATATCGTCTGCAGTTGTATCACTTGAGATGCGGGATACAAAGATAGCTTTTCTTGGAGGAACAACTATAAGTTGTCCTCCAACCGTTATTTCCGCATTATTAGGGCTTGGTAAATTATGAGTTGGTGGAGCAATCAAAGTTGTCGTATCTTCTGAAACGCTGGGTCACAGCTGTTTGCCAAAAGTTAAGGACGAAATAGGAGCAGATGAGGTCGACGTCGTCAACGTTAACGCCGCCGAAGAAGGTGTAGGTGGTGGGGGATACCCTCACAAATTACAGGTAACTTGCCATATACGTCTATCAATGAATCCATTCTCGACCAGCTCCCTAAAGTGACTATAGCGGATTCGAAATTTTTACAAAGTGCTTCTATAGATGTTTTAATTGGAGGAGATTTATACCCTAAAGTTATGTTAGATGGCGTAAAACGTAGTCTTCATAAAAACCTTTTATCTCAAGATATAGTGTTAGGGTGGATTGTCACTGGGGTATCGGATACTGCACACGACCCTTGCTTTGCTACCAAAGTCTCGATAGCAGAAGATATTAATTTACATATTTGGCTTCGTAAATTCTGGGAGTTAGAACAAATACCAAAAAGGAATAATCAGTCATCAGAAGACCTGATATATTTAGTGTCATTGCCGTTTAAGGGTTTTTATCCCACGGATTTAACACTAGGTGCATCTCGGCCAATCGCGTTGCAGCAATTTTATAGCAACGAAACAAGATCGTTAAAAACCCCTTCGTTAAAACAAGAATACGACAAATTCGTTAAGGAACACCTTGAATTAGGACATATGGAACGAGTAGGTGCTCCAAATTTCGAACATTCGCCTAGCCACTTTTACCTCCCATATCACGCGGTTCTGAAACCTGAAAGTACTTCGACGAAATTGAGAGTAGTTTTTAACGCGTCAGGCAAGTCTTCGATTGGCGTCCTGTTAAATAATATTCTCAATGTAGGCCCGGCTCTACAATCGGATTTAACTCTTATAACTCTGTGGCGGCTGTACAAGTTCGTTCTAAGTAGCGACATACAGAAAATGCATCGTCACATTCTGGGCAAACCTGAACACAGACCTTATGAGAGGATTATTTTTGGGGATGATCCACAAGCTAGCATACAAGACTGTCAACTTAAAACAGTCACTATCGGGATAAATTGCGCACCATACTTGGCAATTATAACCCTTATTCAACTAGCTCAAGACTGTCAGGATTCACATCCATTAGCAGCTCAAATTCTCTGGAACTCCATGTACGTAGATGATGTATTAACTGGATTCCACCAATATCCATAGCTTTGCAAGTGCGAGATGAGCTTATCGAAGCACTTAAGAGAGCAGGCTTTTCCTTGAGGAGATGGTCCTCAAACTCTAAAAATATTTTAAGGAATCTCCCACAATATCACCTTTTAGACAAAGATTTCTTGGAATTAGGCGAAACAAGCACGCCAATCGTGGTACTAGCAAAAATAGTTATGCAGCAGATATATTCTGACGGCACTCCCTGGGATAAGCCCTTGTCTCCTCAAACTCTATCCAAATGGAAATCATTTTTAATAAACTATAAATTTGTTGTTGAGGAATCACCTTTCCAAATTCATGCCTTTGCCGATGCTCAAAACCGTCATAAATGGAAGTCCGCTCAAAACGATATTGCCATCGATGACTTAGTTGTAATTCGCCATGAAAATCTTCCACCTAATGAATGGCGCTTGCGTAGGGTCACCAATATATACCATGGAACTGATAAAATAGTTCGAGTGGCCGACATTCGCACCCAAAATGGAATGATAACGCGCCCCATTGTAAAGTTAGTTGTTTTACCAAACTAACCTTTACCATTTATCATCTCTTTTAATTTCTTAGCTTTACAATATGGATGCACCATTTATTGAATTTTTACCGACCCCATCCCCCAATGCAACGGCACCAACGGATACATCGGCCAACGCTAAGCAGGCAGCAATGAACACGTCAAGACCAGAGAAGAAAGTGCCAGGCCGCAACATATTTTTTTTCTTTATTGACAATAAAATTTGATTTGATTTACAACAATTTTCTAAAAAAAAACAATGTTTTTGCGCGAGAATATAGCTTATTTATGAGGATATATACAGCATGCAGCAGTAAGAAAAATAAAAATAAAAAAAAAGAAATTATTTTAGCTGTGAAATAATGTATTGTAAGTAATGTATGATTTGAATACCATTTCCATATATCAGTAAAAGCAAAAGAAAAGTAACAATTACATTTTACAGTTGAATATTAAAATTATAGTTTGCAAGAAGTAGGCGTTTGACTCCAGTTTTAAAGCTTTGCAGATTTCTGCATTTTTAACTTCATCTGGAAGTTTGTTGAATAATTTTACACCATAGTGTTTTATTGATTTTGCACATCTTTCTGTTCAAAAAAGACGTGGTTTGATATTTGTTTGAGTTCTAAGGGCATATTCTGGGGTTTGTTCCTCTTGTATGTTCAAATTATGTTTAATTAAATGATTTTTTTGTTTTGTAGAACGCTATTAGCGTTTGAAAGATGCAATATTTGCGAATATCTAGCCTATTACAATTAAACAGCTCACTTGATGTCTTCCGCGGGTAAATTTAAGATGTTTTTAATTATGTGTTCTTTGTAATTCATTTATAAGTTGCTCTGAGCAAACATTCCATATTGGATTCAAATAGTTAATATATGACATGAACAAAGAGTTGTAAAGAAGCCATAGTTGTCTTTTTGGAATTAATTTCCGATTTCTATATATCGAGAAATTCAGTGGTATTAAATTATTTTCAGCTTGTTTATGTTTTTTCGCCAATTTAGATTTGCATCAAGCCAAATGCCGAGGTATTTTAGACTCTCGACCCTCGTAAAAAAACTACCATCTAGATGAATTCCCTTCAGATCGTTCATGCCGGGAATATTTTTATAGTTGTTAAATATTATAAAATTTGTTTTCGAGATATTCATTTTCAGCAAATTACATTCAAACCATTTCGAAAGTGTCTTTATATCCGTTTGGATATTGACTAATAGTTCACCTAGAGTATCAGTAGCATACAAAAAGGTCCCGCCATCGGCATAAAATTGTGGTTTTCCATTTAAGTGGAGTTTAAATATATTGTTGATGTATATCAAAAATAGAGTTTTAATAGTTTTAGTTACACTTTTTGTATCTTCTATTTGGACAAATTGCTTTTTATCAATTAAAAAAATTTCGAAGAGTTTAATAGCAGTGCCATTAACTCCCAACCCTCTAAGCTTTTGTATCATGATGTAAAGATTTACTAAGTCAAAAGCTTTGCTAACATCAATCGCCAGCATAGCAACGTATTTTTTTCTATCTAAATTTTCATGTAGAAATTCTGTACAGTTGATGCGTGCGGACAAAGTTCTTGAGTTTTCTGTAAATCGAAACTGATTATCGCTAGTTATGTCAATAAGTTTAACGAATTCTTTCAATCTGTTTAATATAATACTTTCAAATACTTTGTCAATTGTACTTAATTTCGTTAGTGGTCTATAATTTGAACAGATTTCCCTGCTTCCACTTTTGTAAATTGGAACTACTGAGCCAATTTTTAATTCCTCTGTATACTGACCATTTATAAAACATTAATTAATAAATTTTGCTAATGGACCAGAGAGTTCGTCTTTGTATTTCTGTACCAGTCGCGCAGACATTCCGTCAAGTCCGTTGGCTGACTATGGGTTAAGACTACCAATTGCTAAACGTACTTCTTCAGTATGACATTGAGATAATATAAAAGGATGTATTATCCCATTTACCGGTTGAGGGGAGTACTCAAAACTGTCTGGCGTATTTATAATGTTTATAAAGTAATTATTGAAAGCATCAGCTATCTATGAAGGGTCTGTAATATTGTTTTCATTATATTCTATCTGCGTGATATCTGAGGACGAGGTATTATTTTGTCCATAAACAAGCTGATTCAAGATCTTCCACGTTTTAGTGCTAGATACAATATTTTCTTCTATCTGCCTTCCATAGAACTCTTTTCGTGCATTGTTCACTTTGTTACGCGTTTGAGTCTTGAAGATCCTAAATAGGGTTTCGAAATACAAGTTGTTGATGTATTTCCTCATTAATTTGTAAAATTTGTTTCTCTCTTTGATTAGAGATAATATTTCGTTATTCATCCACGGTTTCTTAATAACTTTATTTGTTTTTGTAATATTTTTTTTGCATTTTTCAATACTACTACATAGCTGTTTATGAAATGCCGAAAAGGTAGATTGGGTTATTATATTATTTATATGTTTATTTTTTTCAAAGAGGTAGTAATCAAAAACTTTTATTTCGGTTTCCTGATTTGCAATGTTTTTTATATTGTTATTTACAGTCAAAGCTAGGAGTCTATGATCAGATATCCCATTATCATTTAACGACAAAGTATATGTGTAATCAACTAAATCAGTTAGAGCATGATCAGTGATGGGTTTAGAAGAGAAAACCTTTATTTAATACCGCATTTACATAGTTACTTAATTCTCCATTTGACGATAATAAATTTATATTAAAATCTCCAACTACAATAGACCTCTTGAACCTCAAAATATCACTGAAAGCACGTTCTGCACTAGCAACAGTGGCAGGTATAGTGCAAAAGACACGTAAAGGAACACCAATGTTGTGGAAATTTGTATACAGATTTTGAACATAGATGGCATTTAGTAATTCCAATGGTGACAGACCTTTATCAAAATTTGCTTCGTAAATGTGTTTCAAGTGAATTATTTGGCATTCTAAGCATTGAGAAACGCCCGACTTGTATTTTTCGACAAATTTTGCTGTGCTCGCCCGAACCGTAGTTTCATCCATGTCTTCAAATTGCCACAAAAATGAAAACGTCTCGTTCAAATTTCTCATAGCTGCAAATCGTTTAGTAATGCCAGTGATTACCGAATCAACGATTTTTTTTAAAATCGGACTCTGGATCATCCGTAAATATCTCATTTCCATTATCTTCAAAACGTCTTTTGGGTTTTCTCTTTCGAATGTCCGGAAACTTTGGCGAGATGTTCAATTGAATAGCAACTGTTTTGCATTCGTTTAAAATTGTTTCCCCTTGGTTCCTGATCAGCTTCAAATCAGCTAATAAGGCATCTAGATGTCGGCCCTCAACATCTAAGGCGGCGTCTCTAACTTGTTGATGTACTTGAAAATGCCGGTAACATCTCCGTATGCGTTTAGTGCTTGTGTTAATCCTGGAACATGGTTTGCGAATGGTCTGATTGCCTTAATTCTAGCCGACCATCTAGTGTCTGAATGACTGTGAAGAGAGCTCGGTACATTTTTTTTAGGATGTCCATCGTTGTGGACTGCTGCTGAAAATGGTAAAACTTTTTTGTACAACTCCGAAGAAAGTAATTGCACCCGTACAACATTCTGCAGCATCAACACCACATAAATTCAGACTGTGGATTCCACAAGGCGAGTAATCAGCATTCGAGTTTTTGTCGAGAATGTGACGTTGTGCTCCGTTGTAAGCTCCTTTCATATTGGCGCTGTTATCGTACCCTTGTGCACGACAATCTTTTAATGGAATTTCATGTTTACCTAGAGTATGGCAAATTAATACGCAATTTCATTTTTTGTGGAATGGCGTGGGTTCAAGAGCGGGGCTATAAAGTGTCGAAGATTATATGCAAGTCTTACAACCTTAGACTAAAAAAGTTGCTTCTATCATTAAAAAGAGGGGAACGTATACTCATGACGGGTATTCTGACGGGATACGGCCTTCTGGCGTAACATGCCTTTAAATTAGGCATGGTTAGTGATAGCAGATGTAGGAAGTGCGGGCTGGAGGAGGAAACGATCGAGCACGTTCTGTGCTCTTGCCCTGCACTTGCCAGGCTAAGACTCTAGCTATTAGGAGTGATACAGCTGTCATATCAAGAGGCAGCAAGTGGCTTAAATCATAGGAAACTTCTAGTATTTGCCAAGAGGACGGAGTTATTTTATAACATAGGTCATGGCTTTTGATAGGGTTTTTCAGTTTGGTCGTTAAAACAAACCTCTGGTAACACTACGGACTTATTCAGTCTATGTGGGATCCTCATGGACCGGCCAATTCAACCTAAGCTAACTTAGGTGGCTTAGTGACACTAAGTGATACTCACATCACTAATCCGAAACTAAGTAAATAAAGCCACAACAACAATAAAGCAAGCTGCCACACTTGTATGTACGTAAACAAATTAATCATTATGTCTACGCATATGTCCATACAAGCAGCGGAGAGAACAGCACAAACACATGCTATATATGAGATACTCCCAAAAGTAGGCAATCATTTGTGGAAGTATCACTCACATATACACGCGCATGGGCTATGCGGTAAGCTATACTTATCGTGCATCTGTAGTTATAGCCGAGATATTTATAGCTGGAAAACGAGTAGTAAATTCTAGAAATAGAAATACATAGAAGTATTCGAACGAGGAAATCACAGAGTATAAAAGGAGGTAAAGCTGAGAATCAGGATCAGTTTGATTTAAGCCCGCTATCTGTCGAGAAGTAGAATTGTTATTGTGAAGTACTTTAATAAAGGCCATTTTGCTTTACTGAATATTGGAGTTATTTATTCAACAGTTTAGTTATTCGAACGTTAGTAGTGGGTTGGAAATAAGAGAAATTGCACTAAATTCGTTACAATATATATTAAAAGGGACTCCCTTTAGGTCGCACAGTGTTTCGTGTAGAACAAGCTAGCTGGACTAAATTATTTTATGAGATTTTCCGTTTCATATGCAATCATTTATTACAATTACGTCATTTTTTTCAGCCATATGTTCTTGTTTTTTTATTTTTTTCCAAAATTTTACTTCATATGCATACATTTGCTTATTTCATATACAGTAACTCGTGTGAATAAGTGACATATATCCAAAAAAATTTAAAGGACTTAAGAATATTACTTTATTGTACTTAAACTGAATGGACTACAAATCTCAATACTCTAAAAAATTCTAAAAATTCGGAAAAAAAATTTAAATTTTTTATGAAAATTCGTCGAATTTTTCCAACATTTTTTAAATATATTTAAGAATTCATGAGCTTAACACCGGCTTATAATAACTGAATTTCAATTATTATGTTTTTTCTAAGAGAAACTGAAAAGAAAGACACATTTACTGACATATTGCGATAGACCATTTCGAAAACCGCCAACGTAATCATCATCAGGCAATTTTGTAATGTTATCAAAGGTTTCACCGGGATTCGAACCGTGAATCACATGGTGAAACTGCAGTAGCCTTTAACCACTAGGCCATCCTGCTGGTATTTGTTTTCATGCTTAATTCAGGTTTTCTCATTTCTACACTAACAACACAATTGAGACATTCTGTCTCTATATTGATTTGTGTGCCATGTAGATTTGTTTTTGTAAAGTTCTTCTTCGTTGCGAATGAGAAGCTTTGTCAACTCGGGCTCAGTTGTACATATTTATGTATGTTTGTTTAATGGTGTGTTCAGTTTATACTTATATTTCAGAATTCATGAGCTTAATACCGGCTTATAATAATTGAATTTCAATTATATAATTGAATTTCAATTATTATGTTTTTTCTAAGAGAAACTGAAAAGAAAGAAACATTTACTGGCATATTGCGATGGACCATTTCGAAAACCGCCAACGTAATCATCATCAGGCAATTTTGTAATGTTATCATAGGTTTCACCGGGATTCGAACCGTGAATCACATGGTGAAACTGCAGTAGCCTTTAACCACTAGGCCATCCTGCTGGTATTTGTTTTCATGCTTAATTCAGGTTTTCTCATTTCTACACTAACAACACAATTGAGACATTCTGTCTCTATATTGATTTGTGTGCCATGTAGATTTGTTTTTGTAAAGTTCTTCTTCGTTGCGAATGAGAAGCTTTGTCAGCTCGGGCTCAGTTGTACATATTTATGTATGTTTGTTTAATGATGTGTTCAGTTTATACTTATATTTAAGAATTCATGAGCTTAACACCGGCTTATAATAATTGAATTTCAATTATTATGTTTTTTCTAAGAGAAACTGAAAAGAAAGAAAAATTTACTGGCATATTGCGATGGACCATTTCGAAAACCGCCAACGTAATCATCATCAGGCAATTTTGTAATGTTATCAAAGGTTTCACCGGGAAACTGCAGTAGCCTTTAACCACTAGGCCATCCTGCTGGTATTTGCTTTCATGCTTAATTCAAGTTAAATATAATTTAAATATAATTTAGTTTTTGTTATAGATCGTGACTTTTTTATGGGAAATTAGTTAAAATATGAAAATTCGTCGAATTTTTCAAACATTTTTTAAATATAATTTAGTTTTTGTTATAGATCGTGACAAATTTTCTTATGGGAAATTAGTTAAAATAAATTTGCGAAAGCGAAAATTGTAAGAATTGTCCAAAAAGGGGTGTCTACTTATTTATGTGAGTGACTGTACATATGTACATACATATCTTGTATTTGTTTGAGTATTTATCCTGGCACTACAATTTTTACAAAATTATTTTATAGTACCAGTCAGGAATGTAAAAGTGAATTACAATAATAATAATAACAATGTCAACTTTTGCTTATATGTGCTA
This sequence comes from Eurosta solidaginis, assembly GCF_040869045.1. Taxonomy (NCBI): domain Eukaryota; kingdom Metazoa; phylum Arthropoda; class Insecta; order Diptera; family Tephritidae; genus Eurosta; species Eurosta solidaginis. The sequence continues at coordinate 231,520,615 of NC_090319.1, read as the reverse complement.
TGGCCAGAGCTTCCATCGCAACCCCACTTGCTGATTAAAGTATACGTCAAGTTTGTAGGTAATAAACTAACAAAAACTTCTTGATTTGCTAAAACTAAACGCTCAACAGTTTTATCTAATACGGGCTGGACTTAAATTTCCGCACGTGTTTCACCCACATCAATTTCATTTGGATAGCATTCTGCCTTAGCTTTTCTTAGACTATAAAATGGTGGATAAACCTTATGGCCTGCCTTCATGCTCTACGTCCAAGTCTAGTTCCAAGTTTGAGTCGTCGACTTGCTATCTACGTAGTATGCTAAAGCTTCTACATTGCTCAAGCATAGTGCATCTGTCTAACATGTCATCTTTTTGCCGGATATTTGAGTGGTTTCCTGTGATATTTTTATAATGTTAGCAACATTTCTGTTGCCGGACATACGCTTTGATACTTCTGCCGCATAAAGTACCTCACAAGGACTTCTAGATTGCAAGAGGTCATCCACTCGCCGCCGTTTGGTTTTTTCACTGCAGCTAACAAAGTCCTTCTCTCGTCTTCCGGGGCCGGGGTTACCTGAAAAAGTGGTTGGTTGGTCTGATGGCAATTTTGAATCCACCGGTATTGTTAATGTGAAGTCTGGACCCGAAAGCCACTCCGAGTTTTTATTCAAAAATCGCTCCTTATGTCTTCCAGAAGTGCTCCACTTTTGATCCAGCTTCGACGAATATGCCGATATTTGTAAGCTTAAACTTTAAATATAAAAATAAAATAAAAATATCTGGTTTCCTTCGAATGTTGAACCCAAATGTCAAAAAACTCCGTTCTTGGTACGGTTATAACTAAACTGCTTTGTTTTGTTGATTTTCCGACAGGGTGAATAGTTGATGATTGTTGTGCTGCCATCTTAAGTGTCGTTGATCGTTCTGATTTGTTATCAGTGGTGCAGTATTTATATTACATTCAGGTATTGTCGTAGATGCTACCAAATGGGGTTGCTTTGTGTAGCGTTCCTGTGTGGTTATATCTGCATTAGGATTGCTTTGTATGTACCTGTTTTATGCCTTATTGACTGGTGCAGTAGGTTGTGGCAGGTTGAAGTCAGTGATCTTCGCCTTTTTGCATTTGGTGTGCTCTTGTTGACCTTGCGCGTTTATTTTTGTGTGTTTTATGGCTACGTGTTTGTTTCCTGTACCTGGGAATCGGTTTTGCTGTTTGTAGATCAGCTTTAAAGGTTCAAATATCTCGTCGGAGCTGGTACGTACATACATCCTATTTTATATGTAGAGATAACTAAATCTACAAAAAAAAAATTAAAAATAGATGTGCAAAGAATTCGCAATGGTTTTTTCTTTCTGCTATTAGAGAATACTTCCGACTATAACATATGTAAAATTTAGCCCGGATGTCCGCGGATGTATGTAACTTTTTTGTCCCTAAAGTTAAAAATATAGAGAAAAAATACCTTTTCTTCTAAATAACGGAATGTTAAATATATTGAAAATACTTTAATTGCGAAAGAATTACCATTAAAAAATTTTACTTACCTTCGTGCTTAAAATCCATAAAAAAAATTATATAAAGTTGCTCACTTAAAAGAAATATGAAGCTTAAAATTCAACAATAATTTTGCAAATTAATCAATGCTCTTTACGGCCACTGCTGCCTTCTTACTTCAATTACTCAATATAAATGAGCAAAAATATCAAAAAAAAAAACACAAATCCCGTTATTTTGTTTGTTTTCTTTCATTTCTCATTACACTTTTTTTGGAATAAGAACTTTGTTTTTGTCCAGCTAGCTTGTTCTACACGAAACACTGTGGGTCGGCTGGGGTCGGATACAAGGTCGGTTCTGCCGACACGTACTTCCCCCGGCATATTTAGAAGCCCTGCCGTTTTGATCATCATTTCTTCTGAGTAAGATGGACTTAACCCCCCTATTACCCAGAAGAAGGGTACCGAACGAATATCCAGCTCATGTAAGAGGGGAGTAGTAGGGAAATGGCGGTTCTGGACCAATTTTGTATGGAAAAAATGGTGCAAGGAAAAGTATAGACACACCGACACACATATATATAGCACAAACAATTTCGTTGCCTACTTTTAGGCGCATACGTTCTTAAGCTTGGAGCTTTTTGCATCTGCTGATCTTCCGGTTGATGTATAAGAAAAAGCTTAGAGCTTTTTACTTTTAGCAGAGCTTAACCGTAAACATGACGGCATATAAATTATATATATATATATATATATATATCAACAAACTGCATACCGACACAGAAACACCCATCCATATACATACATTTAGATAAGGGCTACTTGGCTCAATGCATATAAATTGGACATCTTTTCGGTAAAAAAAAAATGTAGTAAATTGTTTAGAGCAGCTCAGCACTCATCTTATTTCACGGATAAACATTTATAAGGATTTTCAGCCGTGTTTAACCAGGATCACTTCTAGTAAACAGTAATAAACTTTAATACTTATACATCGCTACTTCTTTAACACCGTGGCTTATTGTAGGCATATTCCACATTATGAATCAAGCTCTTAAGGATTTAAAAGCAATTTCAAAGGAAAAAAGCTCGAAAAAAACTAATTAATAAAAAAATAAAAATGTATCCGTGTAGTTCTTGTGAAAATATATATACTCGGAAGAGGAGTTTAGTTAGACATAATACAGTGAAACATCAGGTTATAAAAAAAGCCCCCATTTTTTGCGAGCAATGTAAAATTCAAGTGGAACAAAATTTATGGTCAGCACACTTGAGAACAAATACATATGCATAATGTAATGTATATGTAATGTTAAATGTATTAACGCTATGTTTAATAATGTTTGATAATCGTATTGAGACATATGTTTTGGAAACCGATCAACCCAATTATTTAATTGTTGAACATTTTTTTGAAAAACATTTTAACGAATTATCTGCACTTTTACAGAAATCTATAGAAAAGCTTGAAAGCATCAAATTTAACTTTGAGTTATTTTGTAAATATATTCAAATAAAAGAAAATATTGAAGAATTCGCTATAATGTCACACCAAACATTAATGACTGAAGCATTTATGGAGAACAATAATTTTGGTGAAATAATTAAGGGAAAGTTTAGTAAATTGATTGAAAAAATGAAAACATTTCTAGAGCGAGATAGTGGTTGGAGTCTAAGTGAAATTATCCATCTAGAAGCAAAAATAAATAAATACCAACCAATTAGAAGCTCATTACATATACCACTACCAAAAGTAATAGCAGATAAAAAAGCTTGTATTAGTATTGTTAACAATGATATATATTGCTTTAAGTGGGCCATAATTTCATCTCTTTACCAACCCTCAACACATGGACAAAGGTGTTCTTCATATCACATTAGAAATATCCAAGATTCCATTATAATTTTAATTAATAATAATGTAGTCAATTTTGAAAATTTAAGTTTCCCATTACAAATAAAAGATATTGAAATATTTTAATCATATAATCCAGATATTAGTGTAAATGTGTTTGGTATAGAAGACAATTTGGTAGTAGGACCCTATTATTTAACAAAAGAAGAAAAATCACATCACATTAATCTTATTTCTTTATACAGTGATCATTTCAATGAAAGCCGTTATGTTTGGATAAAAAATTTAAGTAGATTAATGATGAATCAAGTTAAAAGCCATGAGCATAAATTTTATTTTTGCAATGCATGTCTAATATATTTTGATAAGGAAGAAAAATTACTAACCCATAAAAAGCATTGTAGAAAAATTGTAACACGCATGCGTACACCTTAGAAAAGAATGCTAAAATTTGAAAATTTCAAAAAACAATTAGATGTACCATTTACTATATATGCAGATTTCGAATGTATTCTAAAACCAATAGATATTCAAAATTCTAGTAGGACTCAATGTGTACAAGAACATATTCCTTATGCCTATTGTTATTTTATTAAGTGCTCATATAATAACCAACTGAATCGTTTAAAAATATATAGCGGTCTTGAAGCTCCAAGACATTTTTTTAAAAGTATTTTCGATGATGTTTTAGATATTTACCACCTATATTTGAGTAAAATAGTTAGAATGCATCCACTAACTGCCAACCAACTTAGACGTTAAAACGAGAATATATTTTGCCATATTTGTGGAATGGAACTTTTATTAAATGATAGGGTAACAGACTATTGCCATTTAACTGGTGAATATAGAGGTCCAGCACATAATAAATGTAATTTAGAATATCAGATATCAAATTTTATTCCAATATTATCAAATGAATCGTGTAGTATCGATGATTATCAGCACGCACAAAATGTTTGGACAACATTTAATTGTTCCAATTTATTAAATTATTAATTATTATATCTAAAAGTAGATGTGCTACTCCCCAGTGACATTTTTGAAAATTATGTAAAGGAATTTATCGACTAGACCCTTGTCAATATTATACATTTCCAGGATTATCTTGGGACGCAATGCTCAAAATAACTAGAGCAGAATTAGAATTGTTTACTGATAATTTTATAATGTCGGGTATTAGGGGCGGGATTGTTCAATGTTGCAAACGGCGTTCAGTTGCTAACAATAAATATTTAAGTGATTACCAAGAGACTATGGCTTCAAATTATATAATTTATTCAGATGATAATAATTTATATGGTTGTGCCATGTCACAATATCTCCCTCATAATAATTTTGAATGGATTAAAAACGCAGAGGAGTTTGACGTTTTTAGCATACCAGAAGATTCTTTAGTCGGATATATATTAGAAGTAGATTTAGATTATCCCATAACCACTCACAATATTCATAATGATTTACCATTTTGTTTTGAAAATAAAAAAGTTGGCTCAATGAAAAACTCAAAGTTGATTGGTGATTTGAGAAACAAAATAAAATATATTATTCATTATAGAAATTTACAACAATGTATTAAACATGGACTTGTTTTAAAGACAATTCATAGAATTCTACAAGTTAATCAATCAGATTGGCTTAAAAAATATATTAATTTAACTAATTATCATAGAACATTAGCAGCAAATAAGTTTGAGGAAAATTTCTTTAAATTACTGAATAATGCTGTGTATGGGAAAACTATGGAAAATGTAGATAAAAGAGTAGATGTTAAATTAGTACAAGATTGGGAAAATACTAGTATTGGGGGAAAAGGTAGGAAAAAATTAGGTGCTAGGGCCTTAATAGCAAAACCAAATTTCCATAGTCTAAGCAAATTTTCTAATAATTTAATAGCGATTCAATTGAAACAAGTGTCAACTCTGTATAATAAACCGATGCATATTGGTTTTACCGTATCAGAACTTTCTAAATTTAAAATGTGTAGTTTTAATTATGATTATATCAAAGAGAAATATAAAAATAATATTGCTTTGAAGTATATGGGTACTGATTCATTCATATATGATATTCAAACTGATGACTTTTAAAATGATATTCGTGATGATATTTCAAAATTTTTAGATACATCCTCATATCCAAAGGAAAATATTTTAAATTTTCCTCAGTTGAATAAGAAGGTTTTAGGTATGATGAAGGATGAATGTAATGGGAAGTTAATAAAAGTGTTTATAGGTTGAGGAGCAAAAATGTATTCATTTAAAATTGATAAAGACATAAATGAAACTAAAACAACTAAGGGAATAAAAAAGTGTGTAACTTCTACACTGAGTTTTAGTGATTTTAGAAAATGTCTGTTGGAAAATAAATTGTATAATGCATCAATGTATACATTATGATCTAAATTACATACGGTTTATACACAAAATATTTATAAAGTAGCTCTAAGCAATATGGATGATAAGCGAATTGTACGACAAAATCATATTGATACTTATGCTTATGGGCATTTCGAAACCTTATAGTAGTAATTTACTGTAATACATTTAAGAAAAAAATAATAATAAACAATTTATATTTTATATAATTTATTTTTATTAAATAAAAATTTTAAACATAATTGATCACATATTACTGTATTGTATTTTTCTTTCTGCCCATAATTGTAATGTATTGGCGGCTTCAGATAATTAATCAGTTCAATCGGTGGCTGTAAATTTTCAGCACTATCAAAATATTCTTTTTAGTTTTTCTTAGTACTTTCATTGTCTTAGCAAGATTTGCTAATGCAGTCATATGATTATTTAACATGATTTTAAACAAGCGATCAAAAAAATCTGTTACCTATCAGCTGTGTATCTGATAAGAATCTGATAAATCTGTTACCTATCAATTGGGTATCTGATCAGCGAAGAAATCAAAAATAGACATGAGTTGTATGTGATGCATCAAGCAGGAAAGGTTTTTGTGGTTGTTGTTGTTTCAACGATAAAGACACTCCCCGAAGGTTTTTGGGAGTGTTATCGATGATGATGGTCCATTGCCGGACATATATCGGGTACATTCCGGTAACAAGGCACCATTAAGGTACTTGTCCCACCATCTCGGTAACGATTAATATAACCTCACTAAACATCCTAGACCATGCTTCTGGCATCCAATAATTATAAGTTAGACTTCGTCAGTGACAGCAGATGTAGGAAGTTCGAGCTGTAGGAAGAAAGAAGAAAATGTGCACCTGTCAACGCAGCAATTAAGCTGGGTTCTAGATATCTTCTATATTTGCAATGAGAACGGAGTTATTCTATAACATATGGCACATAAAGGGGGCTGACCCGTTTTAAATCTGTTTTTAACAAAAAATTTAATATCTTTACAGTATATAAGTAAATTATGTCAAGATTTAACTCTAGGGCGTGGCTCCGCCCTTTTTCATTTAATTTGTCTAGGATAATTTTAATGCCATAAATCGAACAAAAATTTACCAATCCTTGTGAAATTTGGTAAGGGCTTAGATTCTAGGACGATAACTTATTTCTGTGAAAAAGAGCGAAATCGGTTGAAGCCACGCCGAGTTTTTATTCACAGTCGACCGTCTGTCCTTCCGCTCGGCCATTAACATGATAACTTGAGCAAAAATCTAGATGTATCTTTACTAAACTCAGTTCACGTACTTATCTGAACTCACTTTGTATTGGTATAAACAATGGCCGAAATCCGAGTATGACCACGCCCACTTTTTCGATATCGAAAATTACGAAAAATTAAAAAAATGCCATAATTCTATAACAAATACGAAAAAAGAGATGAAACATGGTAATTGGATTGGTTTATTGACGTAAAATATAAATTTAGAAAAAAACTTTGTAAAATGGGTGTGACACCTACCATATTAAGTAGAAGAAAATGAAAAAGTTCTGCAGGGCGAAATAAAAAAAACTTGAAATCTTGGCAGGAATACTGTTCGTGGTATTACATATTTAATAAATAAATTAGCGGTATTCGACAGATGATGTTCTGGGTCACCCTGGTCCACATTTTGATCGATATTTGGAAAACACCTTCACATATACTACTACCACCACTCCCTTTTAAAAACCTCATTAATAACTTTAATTTGATACCTAACACCTTTCGCTTGATACCCACATTGTACAAACGCATTCTAGAGTCACCCCTGGTCCATCTTTATGGCGATATCTCGAAAAGGCGTCCACCTATAGAACTAAGACCCTTCACATATACAACTACCACCACTCCCTTGTAAAACCCTCATTAATACCTTTAATTTGATACCCATACCGCACAAGCACATTGTGGAGTCACCCCTGGTCCACCTTTATGGCGATATCTTGGAAAGGCGTCCACCTATAGAACTAATCCCCACGCCCTTTTAAAATACTCATTAACACCTTTCATTTGATACCCATATCGTACAAACATATTCTAGAGTCACCCCTGGTCCACCTTTATGGCCATGTCTCAAAAAGGCGAACACCTATAGAACTAAGGCCCACTCCCTTTTAAAAAGACTCATTAACACCTTTCATTTGATACCCATATCGTACAAACAAAGTCTAGAGTCACCCCTGGTCCACCTTTATGGCGATATCTCGAAAAGGCGTCCACCTATAGAACTAAGGCCCTTCACATATACAACTACCACCACTCCCTTTTAAACCCTCATTAATACCTTTAGTTTGATACCCATACCACACAAGCACATTCTAGAGTCACCCCTGGTCCACCTTAATGGCGATATCTCGAAAAGGCGTCTACCTATAGAACTAAGTCCCACTTCCTTTTAAAATACTCATTAATACCTTTCGTTTGATACCCATATTGTATAAACGCGTTCTAGGGTCACCCCTGCTCCACCTTTATGGCGATATCTCGAAAAGGCGACCACCTATACAACTACCACCACTCCCTTTTGGAACCCTCATTAATACCTTTAATTTGATGCCCATATTGTACAAACGCATTCTAGAGTCACCCCTGGTCCACCTTTATGGCGATATCTGGAAAAGGCGTCCACCTATAGAACTAAGCCCCACGCCCTTTTAAAGTACTCATTAACACCTTTCGCTTGATACCCATATTGTACAAACGCATTCTAGAGTCACCCCTGGTCCATCTTTATGGCGATATCTCGAAAAGGCGTCCACCTATAGAACTAAGGACCTTCACATATACAACTACCACCACTCCCTTTTAAACCCTCATTAATACCTTTAATTTGATACCCATACCGCACAAGCACATTCTAGAGTCAACCCTGGTCCACCTTTATGGCGATATCTCGAAAAGGCGTCTACCTATAGAACTAAGTCCCACGCCCTTTTAAAATACTCATTAACACCTTTCATTTGATACCCATATCGTTCAAACATATTCTAGAGTCACCCCTGGTCCACCTTTATAGCCATATCTCGAAAAGGCGAACATCTATAGAACTAAGGCCCACTCCCTTTTAAAAAGACACATTAACACCTTTCATTTGATACCCATATCGCACAAACAAAGTCTAGAGTCACCCCTGGTCCACCTTTATGGCGATATCTCGAAAAGGCGTCCACCCATAGAACTAAGGCCCACTCCCTTTTAAAATACTCATTAACACCTTTCGTTTGATACCCATATTGTACAAACGCATTCTAGGGTCACCCCTGCTCCACCTTTATGGCGATATCTCGAAAAGGCGACCACCTATACAACTACTCATTAATACCTTTAATTTGATGCCCATATTGTACAAACGCATTCTAGAGTCACACCTGGTCCATCTTTATGGCGATATCCCTAAATGACGTCCACCTATAGCACTATGGCCCACTTCCTCATAAAATACTCTTTAATACCTTTCATTTGATACACATGTCATACAAACACATTCCAGGGTTACCCTAGGTTCATTTTCCTACATGGTTGTTTTCCCTTATGTTGTCACCATAGCTCTCAACTGAGAATGTAATGTTCGGTTACAGCCGAACTTAGCCTTCCTTACTTGTTATATTTCTCTTTGATATAATCATAATGAAAACTACACATTTTAAATTTAGAAAGTTCTAATACGGTAAAACCAATATGTATCGGTTTATTGTACAGAGTTGACACTTGTTTCAAATAATCGCTATTAAATTATTAGAAAATTTGCTTAGACTATGGAAATTTGGTTTTGCTATTAATGCCCTAGCACCTAATTTTTTCCTACCTCTTCCCCCAATACTAGTATTTTCCCAATCTTGTACCAATTTAACATCTACTCTTTTATCTGCATTTTTCATAGTTGTCCCATACACAGCATTGTTCAATAATTTAAAGAAATTTTCCTCAAACTTATTTGCTGCTAATGTTCTATGATAATTATTTATATCAATATATTTTTTAAGCCCATCTCATTGATTAAATTGTAGAATTCTATGAATTTTCTTTAAAACAAGTCCATGTTTAATACATTGTTGTAAATTTCTATAATGAATAATATATTTTATTTTGTTTCTCAAATCGCCAATCAACTTTGAGTTTTTCATTGAGCCAACTTTTTTATTTTCAAAAAAAAGGTAAATCATTATGAATATTGTGAGTGGTTATGGGATAATCTAAATCTACTTCTAATATATATCCGACTAAAGGATCTTCTGGTGTGCTAAAAACGTCAAACTCCTCTACGTTTTTAATCCATTCAAAATTATTATGAGGGAGATATTGTGACATAGCATAACCATATAAATTATTAACATCTAAATAAATTATATAATTTGATGCCTTAGTCTCATCGTAATCACTTAAATATTTATTGTTACCAACTGAACGCTGTTTGCAACATTGAACAATCCCGCCCCTAATACCCGACATTATAAAACTATGCAGTTTTCATCAGTAAACAATTCTAATTCTATTCTAGTTATTTTGAGCATTGCGTCCCAAGATAATCCTGGAGATGTATAATATTGACAAGGGTCTAGTCGATAAATTCCTTTACATAATCTTCTAAAATTTTCAAAAATGTCACTGAGGAGTAGCAATCTACTTTTAGATATAATAATAAATAATCTAATAAACTGGAACAATTAAATGTTGTCCAAACATTTTGTGCATGCTGATAATTATCGATACTACACGATTCATTTGATAATTTATTAAAGAAATGTGAACGATCAGGTAATTGTGTTTCATTGAGACGTTCTTCTGAATCTAAGTAGTCATATGGAAAAATATATTTACGTTTCATTAAATCAAAATGATGATCGTTGGGGAAATAAGCCTTTGTTATTTCTAAATCATTATTACTTAAATTCTTAGCTAAACTGTCTAAGCTAGAAGGCATGAATCGAAATGAATCTAAAAACCTAATATCAATGGTACTTTATTATTAACATATATGTATATATACTCTCTTTGATATTGAAATATATAACTCTTTGTTTAAGGGAATAATATTTATATCCCCCTCTACAGATGACAACTCTTTAATAAATAAATGACAATCATATTTAGATAAATTATGGAAAAATATTGGAATAAAATTTTATATCTGATATTCTAAATTACATTTATTATGTGCTGGACCTCTATATTCACCAGTTAAATGGCAATGGTCTGCTACCATATCATTTAATAAAAGTTCCATTCCACAAATGTGGCAAAATATATCCTCGTTTTGACACCTAAGTTGGTTGGCAGTTAATGGATTCATTCTAACTATTTTACTCAAATATAGGTGGTAAATATCTAAAACATCATCGCGAATACTTTTACAAAAATGTTTTGGAGCATCAACACCGCTATATATTTTTAAACGATTCAGTTGGTTATTATATGAGCACTTAATAAAATAACAATAGGCATAAGGAATATGTTGTTGTACAGATTGAGTCCCACTAGAATTTTGAATATCTATTGGTTTTATAATACATTCGAAATCTGCATATATAGTAAATGGTACATCTAATTGTTTTTTGAAATTTTCAAATTTTAGCATTCTTTTCTGAGGTGTAGGCATGCGTGTTACAATTTTTCTACAATGCTTTTTATGGGTTAGTAATTTTTCTTCCTTATCAAAATGTTTTAGACATGCATTGCAAAAATAAAATTTATGCTCATGGCTTGTAACTTGATCCCTCATTAATCTACTTAAATTTTTTATCCAAACATAATGGCTTTCATTGAAATGATCACTGTATAAAGAAATAAGATTAATGTGATGTGATTTTTCTTCTTTTGTTAATAATAGGGTCCTACTACCAAATTGTCTTCTACACCAAACACATTTACACTAATATCTGGATTATATGATTAAAATATTTCGATTCAAATCGCGATCTTATATTTCAATATCTTTTATTTGTAATCGGAAACTTAAATTTTCAAAATTGACTACATTATTATTAACTAATTATAATGGCATCTTGGATATTTCTAATGTGATATGAAGAACACCTTTGTCCATGTGTTGAGGGTTGGTAAAGAGATGAAATTTTGGCCCACTTAAATTAATATATATCATTGTTAACAATATTAATACAAGCTTTTTTATCTGCTATTACTTTTGGTAGTGATTGGGATTTATTCATTTTTACTTCTAGATGGATAATTTCACTTAGACTCCAACCACTATCTCGCTCTAGAAATGTTTTCATTTTTTCAATCAATTTACTAAACTTTCCCTTAATTATTTCACCAGCATTATTGTTCTCCATAAATGCTTCAGTCATTAATGTTTGGTGTGACATTATAGCGAATTTTTCAATATTTTCCTTTATTTGAATATATTTACAAAATAACTCAAAGTTAAATTTGATGCTTTCATGCTTTTCTATAGATTTCTGTAAAAGTGCAGATAATTCGTTAAAATGTTTTTCAAAAAAATTTTCAACAATTAAATCATTGGTTTGATCGTTTTCCAAAACATGCATATGTCTCAATACGATTATTAAACATAGCGGTTATACATTTAACATTACTATTTACATTATGCATATTTGTTCTCAAGCGTGCTGACCATACATTTTGTTTCACTTGAATTTTACATTGCTCGCAAAAAATGTGGAATATGCCTACAATAAGCAACGTTGTTAAAGAAGTAACGATGTATATGTATTAAAGTTTATTACTGTTTACTAGAAGTGATCCTGGTTAAACACGGCTGAAAATCCTTATAAACTTTTATTCGTGAAATATAGATGAGTGCTGAGTGGCTTTAAACAATTTACTATATTTTTTTACCGAAAAGATGTCCAATTTATATGCATTGAGACAAGTAGCCCTTATCTAAATGTATGTATATGGATGGGTGTGTCTGTGTCGGTATGTATTATGCAGATTGTTGATATATATATATACATATATATATATATATATACATATATATAATTTATATGCCGTCATGTTTACGGCTAAGCTCTGCTAAAGGTAAAAAGCTCTAGCTTTTTCTTATACATCAACCGGAAGATCAGCCAGAACACAAACCGGAAGAACGGATTATGAGTTGATAGTGTGAGTCATGTTCCGAGTTTTTTTATAAAATGCAAAAGGCTCCAAGCTTACGAACGTATGCGCCTAAAAGTAGGCAACGAAATTGTTTGCGCTATATATATGTGCATCGGTGTGTATATACTTTTCCTTGCACCATTTTTTTCATACAAAATTGGTCCAGAACCGCCATTTCCCTACTACTGGGGAGAACAATTCCCCTACCACCCTGACCGAATACCCGAGCCAATATAATGTAGTCAGCTCAAATTTGCCAGTAGACTCTTACTAATCGACACACTGCGCCTTAGGTACAACCACCATCGCCTTAATACTCTCCCTTCGGGGGTGATCATCACTACCGTCGTCATCACCCTTTGGCGAGCGCCACCGTCATTCACCGCCGTCATCACCATCTTCTAAGAGCCACCGTTAGCTAGTACTCTATCTCTCTCTACGGAGAACCGCCATAATTGGATCGTAATATTCTCAACGACACTACCTAAAAAACATCACTCTCTCCCTCTAATGGATTCAAGGTGGGGATATTCTAGACTGAGAGCCGCGTGTTTGTGTGTTCGAAATCAATACACTAATTTACTGTATATTTATTTAGGAGGGGGAAATGGGACCTCCAGCCGACTCTAGATTGAATGAGCATACCTCAGCCTTTAACGAAACCCACCTCATAATTTTTAAATATAAATAAGAATAGGGAAAAGTGATTCGGCAAAGATTTGGCAAACGAAAAAGTTGAAATGAATTGATGTTTCAAACGATTATTAGATTAGAATGAGAACTGTTTCAAATATAAATGCGAATAGAAAAAAATATTTATACGAGAATAACGAAAAAGTTAAAAGGAGTTAATGTCTTCGAAGAAGTGTATTAAAAGATATTTAGTAAAGGAATAAATAGGGTTGAATATAAGGGAACGTATCTATAAATTAAAAATAAATTGATGTTCGTGAAAATAAAAGTGAAAGCATATTAAACATATATTTGGTGAAAAATACATATGAAATAGGAGAGAGATTTATCGAAAAGGGAAAAATAATAAATAACGAAAGAAAGGGGACATAATTAAAAAAAAAAAAATATAGATAAAGATATTGACCTGGGTGTTAAATTGGACCCAAAACTTGACTTTAAATTTCATATTGAAACTTGCGTGACCCGATCGAAAGGGGTTCTTGCTTTTGTTAAACGATGGTCTAAGGAATTTAATGACCTCAACGTTACAAAATCTCTCTTTACTGCTTTAGTGAGACGTATATTGGAGTATGAATCAATCGTTTGGAACCCGCGGTATCAAATGTATCGTGACAAGGTTGAACCGGTTCAAAAACAATTCATACTTTTTGCTTTGAGTCATTTGGCGTGGGATCCAACAAGAAATCTTCCCTCTCACAACAGTCTGTTAAAGCTTATAAACCTACCTTCTCCCGAGAGTCGCAGGGAAATGTTTGGTGTGTTGTTTATGGTGAAATTATTGAGAGGAACGGTGAAAATCCCGTTTTTACTTAGCGAGATCAAATTTAATATTCCCATGAGGCTATCAAGGCATTTCCATCCGCTTATCAAAATAAAGAGGTGTATTTTATTTGAGTTAAATTAGTATATACATATGTATACATATTTCTAATAACTAACTATAATTTACTGTTACTCCATTTTATGAACATATAATATATCAACTCTTTCTGAGCGGTTAGCGTCATCTCCCTTCTGAGCACCTCTCGTTAGCCCCCTACTGGGCAATCAGCTCCTTTCTAAGCAATGTGAGGACCCCAAAGCCGAGGACTTTGTACCCTCACAACACACACATATCTATACATCTTTTTAAAGAACATACATTTTGTAATAACTTGGAATTTATAATAATATTTCAATTTATCACTTGTACATGTTATATGAAGCACCAGAAATATACATATGTATACCTTTATGAATTATACCCTAAATACATATATTCTGTTGTACATTGAATTGAAAATTACTAAATTGAAGGACAAATTAGACTTGCGCACCTTTGCACGCAAGCAAAATATTTACATTTTCGCAAACATAAATTTTAAATATAGGATCACCCTAACATGCATTGAATATTTGGAAGGGAGGTAGATATGCACAAAACATAAAAATGCACCGGTAAATCAATTCTTTGCACAGTCAAAATCCAATACACCCAGCTACAAATACAACATACATAATAACTTAAGTGAACGGAGATCAGCAGCAAGTCGTCAAAAATAAGCGCCGCTACTAATTAGAATTTTTCTATACATACTTACGCACTAGTATACAACACACCTACGCATGCCATACAACATAAGGCAAAAGCATTGGGCAAAGCAAAACACAACGTTAGAATCAGGTGACAACAAACAAATGTACAAAAACACAATAGTTAAAGCGAATGCTGGAAAGCACGGTATGCGGGCAAATGCAGAGGCATTGTATTAAATAAAGAGCCTTATGGTGCGTGGATATTTATGGAAAGAAACATTCACCGGAATAACTGTTGTTTTATATTGTTAATATTATTACTTAGGAATTGTCATTATAAAATAACCGTTTGCTTGCGCGCAAAAATTAGTATATAAGGGCGACGAATTCGCATTAAAAATACAGATATTAGGAGACAGGCATACGAGTCGGTAGGTTTTATGACTACCGACCAAGAGTACACCTGACAGTTTTGACTTCATTTCTACTAAAGTATATCCGTAGGGGGGCTTTTTACTCCATTCGACCGCAGAGGTAGGCCGAGGGTTTTATTACCTCAGTCACCTCTTACAAAACAAGGGAATAAGTTAGGAGTATAAATAGATTTTTTATTAAATAAATATTTATAACGTTTTTTACATGAAATAAAAAGGGTTATTCATTTAGAAGGACCGGTAGGGATTTTTACTTTCAGGAACCCTGGACAGACTGAGGCCAACCCCGGCAAAACCAAAGGAAAAGTCCGTCACATTTTGGCGCCCGAGCACGCACGAATCACATTTATGGCTGCCGAACAGATTTAAATAAAAATTTTAAGACATACTTTCAGACCTTCAGCGAGGAAGAGGTGAACACGGATTTCACATTTCTGGGTTAATACTACGAGGATATACAGCAGAACAATGGCAAATCATAGACAGGCAAATGGTGCATCAAACAGCTGGAGTTCGGACAACCACCGATACAGTATATTTAGCAGCCTGGTACGTACGCAACGACACATTATATTCAGCAGCCTGACATATATGCAACGACCATGGACAGAGTAAAGAAGTGGGGATTAAAGTATGACGGAGGCAAAGATCCCCTAGGATACATCGAAAGAGTGGAGGAGCTAGCAGATGGGTATGAAATCAACCGCAACACAATTCCGAAAGCGCTGCCGGATTTGTTGAAGGACAAAGCGTTGGTATGGTATAGGAATAAAAACCGGCATTTGCAGGAGTGGGGCGCCTTCAAGAAGGAGTTCCTGAAGTTATTCCTAAGCTCCCGATACTTAGAGCAATTGGAAGATGAGATTCGAATGCTCGTACAACGACAAGGTGTGTTATTTAAAGATTATGTCTTAGTACTAAACTATCCATGCGTCACTAGGGCTACACCGAGCAGCAGAAACTAACCCGCGTCTACAGAAACTCGCGCAGAAAGTACCAACTACATATAAAGCGAAGCGAAGTCAGCAATCTTGAGGAGCTGGTAAGTTTAACTCAAGACTATGAAAATATTACTCCTGACAGGGAACCAATGCGACCAACCACAAGGCCATTCATACCACTGCGTCAAGAAGGTCAGTACCAGTGTCTCCAGGCAGAACAAAGACAGTAGGAGCGAGTAGAATTCCAACAACAGCAGAGGTCAGAGCCACAACAAGGATATGTAGACACAAGAACGGCTTGCAGACGATAATAATCTAAGAAGCGGTAGATGCAGAATTAAGAATGGGTGATAAAGTACAGAGGGACGATATGCTTATCCTACCGGGACTGGGCGATGAGGTGGTAATTGGCACGGACGATCTGGCGAAGGTAAACTTGGAGATGAGATGTGGTGGTCAAGAAATAACGTTGAGAGTAGACGAACGGAAGCAAGAGGTAGTGACATATACAACTATGGTCGAAACGAATAGCGAAGATTTCAAGGAACACAACCCAAAGGCGGCGATAGCAACTAGCAAGAGAGAAGATTCGGTGAGTAAATTTCTCAGCCAAGAATTACAGGTGTTTGCAAAGATGCCAAAAGTATCCAACTGGCCACACCCAAAATAGTTATGAGAGACGACCGTCCTATTAAGCAAAGGTATTATCCGAAGAATCCGAAAATGCAAGAAAGTATCAACAAGGAAATCGACGAGCTGATCGAAAAAGGTTGCATCGAACCATCCAATAGCCCGCACAGCGCACCCATAGTTTTGGCAAAGAAGAAGAATGGCAAATGGAGACTCTGCGTAGACTACCGTCAACTAAACGCAAGATCAGTACCAGACGCATACCTTTTACCACGTATACTACCAATCTTGGACAAATTAAGAAGCGCGAGATTCATCAGTAGCGTCGACTTGAAAAATTGTTATTGGCAAATCCCTATGGAAGCAAGCAGCAAGCAATACTCCGCATTCACAGTACCTGGGCGTGGACTATACCAATGGAGGGAAATGCCATTTGGCTTTCACTCAGCCCCAGAAACTTTCCAGAGAGCACTTGATCGTGTCATAGGACCAGAATTTTAACCATACGCTTTTGCTTATCTTGACGATATTATCATTACAAGCAAAACATTGAAAGAGCACATTGCACATTTAACAGAAGTATTTCGAATACTGCATAAAGCGAACCTGGGGATAAACCCGGAAGAATGTGAGTTGTTTAAGAAAAGTTTGAAATATCTAGGTCATGTCGTTAGCGAGGAAGGCATCCATACCGACCCAGACAAGATAGCAGACATCAAAGAACTGGAACCACCGAAAAACATACAAGAGTTACGACGTTTTCTAGGGATCGTGTCGTGGTATAGAAGATTCGTGCCAGATTTATCACAAGTCGCACACCCGTTAACATCGATGCTTAAGAAAGGTAGTAAGTGGAGGTGGTCTGAAGAGCAGCAATCAGCATTCGAAGCACTTAGGGCGACACTGACGCATTCACCGGTACTCGCTTGTCAAGATTTCTCGAGGAAGTTTAGTTTACAGACGGATGCAAGTGATTTAGGTCTTGGTGCAGTACTTACGCAAGGTTTAGGCGACGAAGAGCGAGTAATAGCATACGCAAGCCGCAGGTTAAACAAGGCAGAGATGAACTACTCACCGAGAGAAAAGGAGTGTTTGGCAATAGTTTGGGCAATACGAAAGATGTGGCCGTACGTAGAAGGATATACGCTTACAGTAATAATAGATCACCTAGCGTTTAAATGGTTGAATGCGATAGAGAGTCTCTCATTTGACGTACAGTATAGAAAAGGAAAGTTGAACGTCGTGGCAGATGCCCTATCAAGGCAACCGATGGACGAGCAGTTGGGTACGTTGACGAGGGATGACGGAAAAGCCGAGTGTAAGCTTAACGCAGAGATGTCAGATGTAAGAAAGGCCGCGGAGAAATACCCATAGTATGTTTTCGAGGATGGAAAGTTGTACAGACGCAAAGGAAGTCAAGTCGATGGTGAAGATATAGTGCCATGGAAGCTATGTCTGCCGACCCCTTAGAGACGCAGAGTGCTAGAGGAGATTTACGACACATTGAGCGCAGGGCATATGGGTATACGAAAGTCGATAGCAAGAGCAACAACACGTTATTACAGGCCTGGAATGTTCAGGGATATAAGAAAGCACGTACAGTAGTGTCACGCATGTCAAATATACAATCCGAGTCAACAGCCAGAAGGTAAGATGCTAAAGAAGATTTCAGAGGAGCCCTGGGCAACAGTCTGTGCAGACTTTGTTGGTCCAATGCCACGACTGAAGCATGGCAACACGATGGCACTAGTATTTCTAGACAAATTTACAAAATGTGTAGAGGTAGTACCAATCAGAATGGCAACGACAGAATGTTTAATAAGAGGATTTCGAGAGAGTATTTTGGCACGTTTCGGCGTCCTAAAAGTATTTATTACGGACAACGGAGCGCAGTTTATCAGCAGACGTTTTAAGAGATTTTTAGAGGAACTTGGCATGAAACACCAATTAACGGCACCGTACACACCGCAGGAGAACCCGACAGAGAGAGCAAACAGGAACATCAAGAGGATGATAGCACAATTTACGGGAAAAGAGCAGAAGTCATGGCATGAGTTGCTACCAAAGATAAAGCTGGTATTGAATACAAGTGTATGTGAATCGATCGGTTACAGTCCAGCATACATAGTAAAAGGGAGGGAACCGAGAATTCCCAACAGCCTTTACGATGAGCAGACATTTTGTACAGGTGAGAAATAGTGAACCCAGGAGAGAAGTCAACGAGGATGAAAGAAATATTCGAGATGGTACGACGGAAGCAAGAGAGAGGACCTATAGAGCAAGCGAAGTATTACAATTTAAGAAGAAGGCAATGGCGACCGGCGATAGGCGACCTAGTGCTGCTAAAGGAGCATCATCTCTCAAAAGCGGTGGATAACTTTACCGCCAAACTAGCGTCCAGGTACAGTGGACCTCACCTGGTAACGAACTTTGTGTCACCAGTGATCGTAGAGCTAGACAAAGTATTCAGAGGAAGGAGAAGGGCAGCCCACCTAAGTGAGCTGAAAGCATACCACGTAACCGACGCCGCCAACAACAACGAATCCAGGAAGTAAAGTCATAAACAGAGCAACAAGAAGGACGTCAGTGAAGATCAAACCGCGTCAGCATCTTCCAATCGAACAGCAAACAACAACCCCGAGGTACAACAACAGAGAGACAACAGCGAAGTAGCCATTTGCGGTATGCTCACACGAGTCAGCGAAGAGACCGAGAGACAACACGGAGAGAACCAAGGTACAAGTCAACAGCTGATAGCATACAGAGACGTTCAAGTACAAAACGTTGCGGAGAATCAGGTACGAATATTTCCAGAAAATCAAGTACAGATCGCCAGAGAACCGACACATGGATCAAGGTTACACCTAGGGAGGCAGCTCGCTATATGGGCCTTAAACGAACACACACCCCGAGACAACTGCGGAATAACGGACTATTTTGTAAGATTCTACTTCAACCCGAATGAAACCGATAATAACGTACACGCCCAACCGGAACAATGTCAAGTTATACACGAAGATATTTCATTTAAAGGAGTACCCGGACGTCGGATCAAACACTAAAAGCCCGGTAAACTCTAACCACAATCGCATAATCACCTAAATATACTCTTTAACAAGGCTCATGATATACCATTTTTTTTTTAATAAACCATATACCGTGGGAACACCCAAAGGAAAATCTACCAGTTTTTCATTTAAAGTATAGACTGGCATCACACACACCACCGACTGGAAGGACATTTTGAAGGGCAGTAGAGGTACGGGAACCGGCCACATGCAGCAAGGGATATAGCGACGCCACCGAGGAATTCGGCTACCTTACAGAGTCGGAGTCAGAGGCAGAGGAATGGGCCGTGGTATGGGACCGCACACCGATTTCCATATCCTTGGAGAGTGAGGAAGACGAAAAAGAAGACGACGAACCACCACAAAAACAGCAAGGCGAGCTATCCATACGCCAAGACGAGAAGAGGTACAGGGCCGGTGATTCGTCGAATACTGGCGGCACGTCGCCCTACGAATGCGGATATATAACTCCAATGCGAGGACGGAACCCCCCACCAAGATGAGGATCGGAGGCGATATTCGAACCGCCAACAACAAACGACGACGACAACGAAGCATTAAGCCGTATAGCCAGTGAGGTCAACGGCAGCCTCAACGACAGCAGCAGCGACGTGCTAAGTTTGACGGCAAGCAACGAAGATATCGGCGATCGCAACAATAACGACGAAGACGGCAGCAGTGTGATTGGCGAAATACAACAAAGGCTGAACAGCGCTCAAACCAACACGCCGGAGACGTGGGAGAATCGCTCCGTTATTCAGCCACTGACAGAGGAACTCATCAAGGACATCGAACGACATCTACACCAGCCATAACAGCAGCCACAGAAACGACGACAGCAGTCTTTCAAGCGCTTTATTGAGGGTCATCTCTACCGCGTACGCATCACGCGAAATGGGCTGGTCACGGTGAGTCTCGTTGCGGCAGGTGAGGGGGGAGTGTGAGGACCCCAAAGCCAAGGACTTTGTACCCTCACAACATACACATATCTGTACATTTTTCTTAAAGGGCATACATTTTGAAATAGCTTGGAATTTGTAATAATATTTGAATTTATCACATATACATTTTATATGAAGTACCAGAAATATACATATGTAAACCTTTATGAATTATACCCCAAATACATATATTCTGTTGTACATTGAATAGATAATTACTCAATTCAGGACAAATTGGACTTTTGCAAAATATTTACATTTTCGCAAACATAAATTTTTAATATAGGATCTCCTTAACATGCATTGAATATTTGGAAGGGAGGTAGATACGCACAAAACATAGAAATGCACCGGTAAACCAACCCTTTGCACACTCAAAATCCAATTCACCCAGCTACAAATACAACATACATAAAAACTTAAGTGCACGGAGATCAGCAGCAAGTCGTCAAAAATAAGCGCCGCTACTAATTGGGATTTTGCTGTACATACTTACGCACTAGCATACAACACACCAACGCCAGCCATACAACAGAAGGCAAAAGCATTGAGCAAAGCAAAACACAACGTTAGAATCAGGTGACAACAAACAAATGTACAAAAACACAATAGTTAAAGCGAAGGCTGGAAAGCACGGTATGCGGGCAAATACAAAGGCATTGTATTCAATAAGGAGCCTTATGGTGCGTGGATATTTATGGAAAGAAATATTCAACTGTTGTCTTATATTGTTGTTTTATATTGTTAATATTATTATTTAGAAATTGGTATTATAAAATAACAATTTTCCTGCGTGCAAAAATTAGTATATAAGGGCGACGAATTCGCATTAAAAATACAGAGATTAGGAGACAAGCATACGAGTCGGTAGGTTTTATTACTACCGACCAAGAGTACACGTGAAGGTTTTAACTTCATTTGTACCAAAGTATATTCGTCTGGAGGTTTTTTACTCCAATCGACCGCAGACGTTGGCCGAGGGTTTTATTACCTCAGTCACCTCTTACAAAGCAAGGGAATAAGTTAGGAGTAGAAATAGAATTTTTATTAAATAAATATTTATAACGTTTTTTACATGAAATAACTTGAAAAGACTTGACTTTACTTGGCGTAAACTTGGCACCTTAGCCACGATTATACTCCACAATCTGGCATCATAATCAATAAATGTCAATTTGTATGACAAAATGTCAAAATGAAATGGAAACCAACAAATGGCATCTCAAAATATAAACTACAATTAGAACTTACATAGAAAATCAAAATTCAACAGACTTCTAAGTCAAGTTAAGTGTTGCTAAGTTTTGAGTAATCAGTAACATGCAATGTTCATTTAACAGAACTGTAAGTGACAGTTCTCAAGTCAAGTCAATGCTAAGTATCAGTAATGGGCCCTATACCTTCTTGTAAAGTTAAGTTATTTATTTAAATCGCGCATATAATTATACATGTCACCTCTTAATATCATATATGTAACTATAACTCTTAAGATCGTTTATTTAATATTTTACATTGCACATTCTCTTTGTATAAGACATACTATTTTTAAATGTACTGCTATTTGCTATTTAGTCTGTTTAAATTGCTCAATTGGTAGACTATTAAATAATTATGTGATGGTAGCGTGCTCTGCCTACCA
The DNA here is from genome assembly GCF_040869045.1 of Eurosta solidaginis. Lineage (NCBI taxonomy): Eukaryota > Metazoa > Arthropoda > Insecta > Diptera > Tephritidae > Eurosta > Eurosta solidaginis. Next base: position 231,497,931 of record NC_090319.1, on the reverse strand, counting down.
CACCGTATGCCCTGGGTTCACACCGCGGGCAAAGCAACTTCAAGATTTTAGCAATAAGGTTTTTCAATTAGAAGAAAATTTTTCTAAGCGGGGTCGCCCCCCGGCAGTGTTTGGCAAGCACTCCGGGTGTATTTCTGCCATGAAAAGCTCTCAGTGAAAACTCATCTGCCTTGCAGATGCCGTTCGGAGTCGGCATAAAACATGTAGGTCCCATCCAGCCAATTTGTAGGGAAAGTCAAGAGGAGCACGACGCAAATTGGAAGAGAAGCTCGGCCTTAGATCTCTTCGGAAGTTATCGCGCATTACATTTTTTTAATTTATAAATAAATAGAATATAAGCGAATATAAAGGATCAAGTGTTCAGTAAAGAAAATAATAATATTGATGATAAGAATCACTACAAACTAACCGAGCAATGCATGTAACCTATAACACAAAATTCTGGACACCCCTCAAGAATTAGTGGAACAGCTAAACCAGCTCCAGATTGATTACGTTGCCCCAATCCCGGAAATCCTCCTAATCCTGTTGCTCCTAACCCCCTCTCTGTGGAAGCAATAGTGTGCGAGGATGGCAATATTGCTTTCAGTAACGTAAAATATCTACGGGAGCTCTCAGGCAAACCGGGAGAATTTAGCTCCTGGCGAAAAAGCGTAGATCGAATTGTGAAGGCGTAGGAAGCCTTAAAAGATACTCCCAAATACTTCTCCATCCTGCATACCATACGGCACAAAATTGTCGGCGATGCTGACACTGCTCTGGAGTCATATAGTACTCCGCTTAACTGGGCCCAGATCCGTAAATGCCTAGTGGTGCATTATTCGGAAAAATGACCTCATATAGACTGAATAAGTCCGTAGTGTTACCAGAAGGATGTTTTAACGACCAAACTGAAAAACCCTATCAAAAACAAGGGCCTATGTTGTAAAATAACTCCGTCTTCTTGGCAAATCCTAGAAACTTCCTAGGATTTAAGTCAATTGCAGCTTCTAGATCTGACAGCTGTATCACTCCAAATAGCTGGAGTCTTAGCCTGGCAAGCGCAGGCCACGAGCATAGAACGTGCTCGATCGTTTCCTCTTCCAGCCGCACTTCCTACATCTGCTATCACTGACCAAGCTTAATTTAAAGGCATGTGACGCCAGAAGGCAGTGTCCAGTCAGAATACCTGTCATGAGTCTACAGTCCTCTCTTTTTAATGATAGAAGCAACTTTGTTAGTCTAAGGTTGTAAGACCTGCACATAATCTTCGACACTTTACAGTCACGCGCTTGAACCCACGCCTTTCCCGCTTGGTCGATCATGTGCACCTCTCGCCTTCGCTTAATCTCGCCCAGTCTAATTGGGACGTCTACGGAGCAAGCTTCAAGGAATGCGCCCTTTTTAGCTGTTCATCCGCTTTTTTATTCCCATCTATTCCCATATGCCCTGGGACGCAATATAGATGTATGCTTCTCCCTGTCCCGATTCTGTCCAGAGACTGCTTACACTCTAACACGCATTTAAATGCCGTGCTGTGCGAGATTATTGCCTTAATTTCTGCTTGACTGTCAATATAAAAGTTAACACGATTGCAGCTTGGGCTATTTTCTTCCAGGGTTTCTATGTGTACACATGTAACGCCTCGCCTGCTATTTCAGCAACCTTGCGCCAACCGTGCACCTCTATTGTGGCCTTAAGATCGCCCTCGAAGCGCAGATGGGGGCTCGGGTAATCTGTTCGTCTTGTGATTGATGACACTATACTACTATGTCTGTATTGTCGTCGCTCAAGCTGTCCCGAGGCACCGAGCCTGGCAGCACTTGTTAACGCTATTTGCTTTGCTACAGTCTACAGATGGAATGTGCAGAATGGCATAAAGTGCAGCTGTCGAGGTTGTTTTCAGGGCTCCCGTAATGCTAAGCATTAATATTCTGAATACCCCTCTAGTTTTTTGAGGTAGGTTGTTTTTTTGTGTGGCTTTCCACCAAACAAGAACTCCATAGTATAGAATAGGGCTTACAATCGCTGTAAAACCCAATGAGAAAGAGAGGGCGATAAGCCCCACGTACACCCCAGCATTCTTTTACATGCATAAAGTGCCGTTGAAGCCTTCTTCACCCTCTCCTCCACGTTGAGCCGCCATGACAGCTTACTGTCTGGGATGATTCCTAGATATTTTGTGCCTGTAGGCTCACCCCTCCCAACTTAGGCCTGATCCAATTTGGGACCTTGTACCTCTTTGTAAACAAGACCATATGCATCTTATCCGCGTTGAATTTCAACCCGACATTTGATGCCCAGGTATGAATATCCCGAAGCGCCCGATCCATCAGAGAGCTAATCGTTCGAAAACACTTTCCACTTATGACAATTTATATTTATATTTATTGTAATACCGTCAATGAAACAAAGTTTCTTACAGACTACTAACAACAAGTACATACATTTTTATATAAAAATACAAGTATGTTACATACTCAACTTAAGAAGTTAACATGCTAAGCATTTAAAACAAGTTTAAAGATTTATAGATAACGAGCGAAAAAATTTACGAAAGATTCAGTGGTCATTGAAAAATCAATGACGATTGTTTGAGACAAAATATTAAATTCTCGCATAGATATTGCAAGAGGAGCATTGCTGGCGAAATTAGTTTTAACCTTTTTGCAGTAAAAAGGGTAAGTGACTCGGAGGTTACGCCTAGGAACATTAAATGTAATCCTTTCCATGAGAGAAGGGCAGTCAAGGATCCCTTGAATAATATTGAATATAAAAGTCAGCGACAACATAGACCTACGACTATCCAAAGATTGTAGGCCAATAAGCATGAGACAAGAAGCATACGAAGGGACAGGATCGTCAAATTTTAAGGTTCTTAGAGCGAATTTAAGAAACACCTTCTGAATACGTTCTATTCTTTTAATAGAAACTTGGCTATAGGGCCTCCATATGAAAACTGCGTACTCAAGACGCGAGCGTACAAATGTTATGTATAACATTTTCAGAGTGTAAGGGTCAGAAAACTTAGTGGAATTCCGACGGATAAAACCAAGTACTGAGTAGGACTTTGCAATGATGAAGTCAACATGATTATTAAAGTTCAACTTAGGGTCAAAGATAACCCCAAGATCTTTTACTTCAGTAACATTGCACAGGAAAGTGTTCGAAATTCTATAGTTCGTAATACGAACATTCAAAATTTTAGCAAACGTCATCTTAAAGCATTTTTTAATATTTAAATGGAGTCTATAGCGTAGACACCACGAATGAACAGCGTCAATATCACGTTGCAACTTAGCTTCATCAGAAGTATCCCTGACTACCGCGAAAATTTTGAGATCATCTGCATACAGTAAATAATTTGCAAATAAAAAGCAACTACTTATGTCGTTGATGAGAAAAGAACAAATAGTAGAGGGCTAGAACGCTTCCTTGCGGGACACCGGATGAAGCAATGAAAGGTTCTGACGAAACACCATCGATAGTAACAGCACAGCGCCTATTAGAGAGGTATGATTGTATCCATTTTAAAAAGCAGGAATGGAAACCCATATGAGCAAGCTTTCCAAGTAGTACTCTGTGACAAAGGCCTTCGAGAAGTCTGTATATACGCAACCAACCTGGAAACCAGCTGAGAAAGCAGTATGACAGTAATCTACAAATACAGCTAAATTCGTGGCTGTGGATCGCCCAGACACAAAACTATGTTGATTTTGGCAAATAAGAGATTTGGTTGCAAAATACAGTTTGTCTTTTACAATGCCCTCAAAAAGCTTACAAATGGTAGAGAGTTTTTAGATAGGTCTATAATTCCGAACATCGTTTTTCTTACCTGATTTTAAGATTGGGATTATGTGAGCAACTTTCCAATCATTAATGAAGGTTCCTGAAGCAAGAGATTTATTGAAAATAATTTTCAATGGTGCAATTAGAGCAGGGCATTTTTTTAAAAGGAGTGCCGACAGGCCATCAACATCGGTTTGAGAAGACGGCTTAAGTGTGGCAAGCCCTTTGACAATGTCTTCTGAAGATAGGGTAAGAGACCCAAAATTAAGGTGTAAGAAATTTGAAGAAAAGCTTGATGAGGGGACATCATTTTCAGTAGTAAAATTAGACTTAAAAAAGTTAGCAAACAGATTAGCTACATCATTGGGCCCATCAGCGAACTGATCATCAAGAAACACTGACTTTGGAATAAAAGAACATGATCTTTTTGATTTGATAAACGTCCAAAAATATTTCGGATTACTTTTAATACTCCACTCGGCGCCGCGAATGAATTTATTGTACAGATATTTATCTAGGCGATTGAACTCGACAGCAAAGTTTTTATATTTATAACAAAAATATATATTATTAGTGAGCAGAAAACGTTTGTGAAATTTGTTTCTTAGGTTTTTAAGCTTTTTTAATTCTTTTGTGTACCATGGAATACTATGTGGTCGCTTCTTTTTAATGGATATATTATTCATACAGAACTCATGCATAAATGCTTTGAAGCTGGAAAAGCACTCATCGATACTTGAATTTGCTATTAGAGCAGTCCAGTTAACATCCAATAATAAACTATTGAGCTTCACAAAATCACAGGTATCATATTTGTAAATGATTTTATCATTAGTATTTAGAAAAGTCGGAAGGTATTCATAAGACTCAACGCTTAGAGTAATGGCCTTATGATGTTTATCACATTGACTCATGGGCGACATGCACTCAGAAATAACGTAGTTAATATTATCAGTCACAAATATGAGATCTAAGATTTTACCTAGCTCGTTAAAAAATAAATTGATTTGCTTCAAATTAACACTTAAAATACAATCTATAAGATAAGTCTCGTGAGAGGCTGTTACATTAGATGGCATGAGACAAGAGTTACAAGCACTATCAGTCCAGCGGACGTTACTCAAGTTAAAATCACCTAATATACATAAGTTATCATCTAATACATTGTTTTCGATGTGATATTGTCAGCATGCATTTTATAAAGTTCAAAATCACTACTAGGAGGAATGTATGAAGCTACGATATAGAGCGATCCGGATCTGGAAGAGCCTTTTAGGCAGACACATAGCTGGTCAATCAAAGACTCGTCATTTAATAGAGTTATTAAGCAGGCACGGTACTTGCGTTTCACAACGATAAGAACGCCTCCACCTCTGCGAGAGCCAGTCTTGGCAGGATCTCGGTCTTTACGGAAGACATCGTAGGCGTTTAAATCGAAGAATTCACCATCGAAAAAATCAGAGTTTAACCACGTCTCGACTATGAAAATAATATCAAAGTCCATTTGGGCGCTGAATGAGTTAACAATGTGGGATTTAGTTCTTAAACCGGAAATATTTTGAAAGTAGATCTTAAGACCAGAAGAAGCGATAGAGGACGTAGGACGTTGTAAATTAGTATAATCTCTACCAGCTAGGTTTTCTCTGCTCTCCGCCCTGGCTTTTGGAAAAAAGGCTTGATCCTGACATGTTTAGGCCATAGTGACTCATTAAGGACCATAGCGACATAATCTGTTGGTACGCAAAGTTTAAAATTGAAAAACTTTCGCTCAGTATTTTCGTGTTCACCTTTTCTAAGAAGTTTGAAACACATTAGCTCCTCCACACTAATGTCAGTTTTCTGAGAGACGTATTTAATAATATCATGCTTAGTAACAGAAGATGCAAAAGAAGATAAATGAAGCCAAGATTTGCGAACAGCAACATTAAGATCATTGTTGTTGTTCGAACCAAATACAACACCTGACTTATTTTGCTTTCGGTTATTCACTTGTCTTCTCCTAGAGTACGTTGGTTTGTTGTTGTTGGACCCATCACTTACATTATTCACATTTTCATTAGATATTGAGTTTTTGTTATTCAGCGAGGTAGCGAGTGCAGTATCAATACTTTGTTGATTACGAATAGGAGTAGGCAAAATAGGCGATAATCCATCAGCAGAGGCTTGATGCTCAGTAGCTTCAGCTAAAGCGACGCCAGCAGTAGCAGAATGATTCTCACTGTCTGTAACAACAAGCATAAGTGCTGCCGCGCTATTGTCAACTGTTTGTAGTTGGTCCGGCTGAGCGCGCTTAGGCTGAGATGATGTGGGAGAGGGTTCATTACCCTTTTTTTGCGAGTGCGTGACGATTGTGTTAGCACACTTTTCAACAATAGAGTGAGTGAGATTTGCACTAACACTATTAACACCCACCAAAACCTTTTTGATTTCTCTTAAAGATGAAAAGAGCTCGTCAAGTTTGGATATGTAGAAAGGTAGAGTTTTGTTAACACAAACGTCACAACTATACAAAATGTTTGCATTTGATTTTAAAAGTTTTACACAGTTCGAATTTAATTTTGTACATTTTAAATGCACTTGTTGGCAACAAATATTACAGGAGATACCGGTATCCTCCAAGAGTTTATTGTCACAAATTATGCACTTAGCCATAGCAAAATAAGAAGAAAATAAAAAGAGTTGTGCGAGCGAATTGAAACACGTCTGTACGCAACGACGTTAAAAGCAACGTCATCTGCGTAAGCTGTAAGTTTTACGGATCCATCATCGAATCGCCTGAGCAGTTGGTTGTTGACCACTGTCCACAGCAGAGGTGATAGCACCCTCCCTGCGGCATTCTCCTGTCCACTGATTTCCTGGCCTCGTACAATCCCCATTGTGATGTAATCTTCCTGCAATTTAACATGCAGCCGATCCATCTCATTAAGGCTGGATGTACTTTAATGTAATTAAGACCATCGATAATCGCCTATCTAGAAACATTATTGAAAGCCCCGGCAATGTCTAGGAAGACTCCTACATCATATTCCTTATAGTCCAGGGCTTACTCTATGCTTATTACCACCCTATGCAATGCGGTATCTACCGACTTGCCTTTGGTGTACGTATGTTGTGTTTTGGAGAGCAGCTTTGCATCCACGTTGGACTTTATGTACAAATCCATCAGCCTCTCAAATGTTTTGAGAAGAAATGATGTTAAGCTAATGGGTCTATAGTCTTTGGGATACACGTGACCGATCTTCCCCGCCTTTGGTAGGAAAGCTACACAAGCAGTTCTCCAAGAGTGCGGTACAAGATTCAGTCTTGTGCACCCATCGAATATTATTTTAAGACATTCCACGACCGCCCTCCTTGAAACTTGTAGCAGGGCCGGGAATATACCATCTGGGCCCGGCGATTTAAACTTAGAAAACGTCTTCACTGCCCATTCTATCTTGGTATCGGTCACCAAGCCCGGCACTACCCGCTCCGTGATCGAAGTGCGAGTGCTGTCTGCTGGCTCTTCTAAACCATCTCCCGATGGGAAATGTGTATCGAGAAGCACCTCAAGGGATTCCTCACTATTACATGACCATTCCCCGTTCTCTTTCTTTATTAGTCCCTGGAATATATTTCCCCTTGCTGTTTCCCTGAAGCACTCTACGTCCGAACAGAAACTTTTCCATGAGATTCTTTTCGCCCTGGAAATTTCTTTGCTAGCTTAAACATTTCTTTTACCTGTCTTCTTAGAAGACTCAGCTCATTGCTCCACAATGGCGGCTTTGCTTTTCCTCCGAATCTTCTTAGAGGGCAAGCTTTGTTATACGCATTCATAAGCGTCCTTGTTAGGAATTCATGATACTCCTCCAGTTCCTCCACATTGGCAACCTCTTTGGGTTGTCACAGTTTTGTTTCTACCTGTTTCTGGAATTTAGTCCAGTTCGTTGACCTAGGGTTTCTCAAGTTTCCTCCCTTCTCTACCCTCTTTAGTGGGATGCTGAAGCTGATATACGCATGGTCGGACAAGGATGGTCTATCAAGAACCATCCAATCATATCTTGATATGTCACATTCGGAGCTTAGTGTAATATCCAAAATATTGCTGGATGTTGGACCAATGTATGTAGGGACATTTCCCCTGTTGGCTATCTGCAAATTGTTTTACAGGATGTAACAAAGTAGAGATTCACCTCTCTCGTTCGTATCTGCTCCTCCCCACGCATTGTGGTGCGCATTTGCATCCGCGTCTATGACCAACCGCCCTTTGTGCCCTTCGTCCTGTACTAGCCTCTTGCACTCCATCGGTGGAACCTCCGCAGCATGGGCCATGTAACAGGATGACAGGTTAGTGCCCCCAATTAATAATTTTTAATTTTTTAAAATGCTAATTGTTTGATAATGATTGATACGCTTCGATATTCCTTCGATAGTTATTCGTTCGTTAGAAAATTTTGTTTTTCAATTTTTATGTGAAGTTAGCCCCCCAGTTGATAATTTTTGATTTTTCAGGCTCTAGAGGCCTAGGATCTCGAAGTGATGTCTATGCCATTCTCTGGGTGATAATACGTAATCATGCAGCTGGTACCGCGTTGCGGCCCTTAAGTTAGAAGGGCATAAAAATTGTATAATGTCATTTGTATAAGAACAAGATAAACTGCGCTTCCCAATCCAAATCTTTTGTGGCTCCTTGCTGTTCACGCCCAAGGGCGTCCCGTAGTCTACGCCTAAGCGCCCCCACTACCTTCCAGCAGCCCCGCTGCTCAGCAAGCCACAACAAGTACCCGCTGCTGCTCGCGCCCCACGGCGCTAATAACTCAAACAGATGATACCACTCATAACTACTACCTTCGTAGTAGAGTTGGTAGCAATGCTGAGCATCAGCCCCTGCCCCCGTCTTCTCCCCCCTCTTTTCCGGCAGCAATCGTGCAGGTCAGGGAAACAGACTCTTAGTCCCTACCTCCGTTTGCACCATCTGCCAGCACAGAATATATAGGTTTGCGACATCCGCCCAATGCAGCTCCTGCCTTTGGGGGTGCCACTCTACTAGATGTTCTGGTCTCCGCGACGGCAACCCCCCGACGGGTTTCATCGCGCCATGTTGCCAGGTCGCAAACCCAAATCATCCGGGTACCCCAATGCTTGCCCAAGGACGCCCAGTCCCAGGGCCACAACAGCAATTGCGTCCTGGCCTTCCACAGCGTAGTCACCCGTCACTTACCCCGAGAGTGGCGACGTCTCCCCTTGTGCACTTCAGAATTCTGCAGTTAAACTGTAATGGATTAACTGGGAAGATTACGGAGATAGTCGATTTCATGAAGCGCCACAACATCCGCATTGCTGCGATTCAAGAGACTAAACTCACAGCAAGATGTGCATTGCAGACTTGCTCTGGGTATAATGTCCACAGGAAAGACCGCGAGAGTGGAAATGGAGGCGGTCTCGCGTTTATCATACACCACTCTGTGCAATATTATATATTTGATCCTGGCATCGACCGCAGGGACAATGTCTTAGAACGTCAAAGCCTATCTGTCCGGGCAGGCGATGCAAACCTAGAAATCATCAACATCTACATCCCTCCTGCCACCTGTTGCCCCAGTGGATACCGCCCTAATATCAGGGCCTTACTCACTGGCAACAATCGCATTATCTTAGGCGATTTCAATGCCCATCATGATCTATGGCACTCAAACTTGCGGGCGGACAGTAGGGGTGAGATGTAGGCGGATCAAATAGAAGAAACGACGTTCTGCACAATAAACGGAGACGCGCCCACACGTATGGTAGGAAGCTGTCACTGCTCGCCAGATATCTCAATCGTGAGCGCAGAACTCGTAAACTGCGTCAACTGTTAGCCGATGGTAACATTGGCATCCGACCACCTGCTCATACTTATTTCGCTTGAGCGTACCGCCGACTTCATCGTCACTGAAAAACGCACTTTCATAAACTTCAAAAAAGGAAAGTGGGAAGAATATAAATCCTTTACAGAAAACCGCTTTGCTGCCCTCCCTATCCCGACTGATGCCCGCCAAGGGGAGTGTGCCTTCCGTAAGGTCATTAAATGAAAGTGCTGTCAGACGCGAAAAAATGCGCGAGCGCTTTCTGCCGACAATACATAATGCATCCTACGGTCGACAAAGATAGACGAAGAGCCAATAGACACGCACATAAACACAAATTCAGCGCGTCACCAATCACCATCACCGCTAAAGAGGTTGAGGACGCCATTGGTCGTGCTAAACCATCCAAAGCAGTGGGCCCAGACGGAATAGCCATGCCGATGCTTAAAAGCCTAGGGAAAGAGGGTTTCAAATATTTAGCGCATGTCTTCAACCTGTCTCTTTCCACCTTTGTCATACCCGAGAAATGGAAAATGGCCAAGGTGGTCCCGCTACTAAAGCCTGGGAAACCAGCTAACATAAGTGAGTCGTATCGTCCGATATCTCTCCTGTCGCCAGTAGCAAAGACGCTTTAAGCCATTTTGCTCTCTTATTTCCAAGCAAATTTGCAGCTAGCTCCTCATCAGCATGGCTTCAGAAAACTCCATAGCACTTCCACCGCGCTAAATGCCATTAGCACCCAGATAAATTGCGGTTTAAATCAATACCCCCACCATAGACCAGTACTCGTAGCGCTAGACCTATCAAAAGCTTTTGATACGGTCAACCATGGCTCCTTACTGCAAGACCTGGAAGGGTCTACCCTTTCCCCATGTCTTAAAAGTGGACCGCAAATTATCTGGGTGGTCGGCAGGCATCGGTGCAATTTAGAAACGAAACATCAAAACCAAGGAGAATTGAACAAGGGGTGCCACAGGGTGGTGTCCTATCCCCACTTTTGTTTAATTTCTACATACCTAAGCTACCTTCACCACCGGAAGGAGTCACAATCGTTTCCTACGTCGATGACTGCTCAATAATGGCCACAGGCCCGATGCGCTATGCAATAAAATAAACGGCTAACTCCCTGATCTCTCCAGTTTTTTCGCCTCGCGAAACCTGGCATTATCACCGACTAAATCTTCCGCGACCTTATTTACAACATGGACGTCCCAAATGTCGACCATTTTGAACATCAACGTCGATGGCACTACGCTACCGACTGTCCTACACCCCAAAATCTTGGGTGTGACGTTTGATCAGGATCTACATTTTGGTGAGGACGCAGCCGCAATTGTTCCGAGAATTCAGAGCCGTAACAAAATCCTCAAATCCCTCGCTGGCAGACTTGGGTAAAAGATAAAGAAACGCTCATGACTACATACAAAGCAATTAGCCAGCCGATTACGTGCTACGCGTCACCCATATGGTCGCCAAGCCTAAAAATCACCTACTGGAAGAAACTACAGGCCTGCCAAAATACTGCTCTCAGAATCGCCTTGGGCTGTCTTCTTATGTCCCCAGAACACCATCTGCATAATGAGGCGAGAATACTCCCCATCAGGGAGAGAAATGAGATGATGACCAAGCAGTTCCTGTTGAATACCCAGAAACCTGGGCATCCCAACAGACATCTGATTGATGAACCAGCACCGCCTAGGGGCTTAAGGAGTCATCTCCGTAAGCATTTTGAGGAAATACGGCACCTGAGAACCCAGCCGTATGAAGTGAAAAAACACAAGCAGGTCCTTGGTGAACTCCATAAACAGGCGTCGGACCTTTATGCCGGGAATTGCCCGGTGAATCCAGTACTTAATGAAAATTAATCAAAACTCGGGGAAGAGGAACGCATACTCCCCAGGGAAACGCGTGTCACTCTTGCTCAACTTCGTTCTGGATACTGTAACAGGTTAAACTCTTACCTATCCAGAATCAACCCCGACATACAAAATGTATGCCCCGCTTGCAATGTGTCCCCACATGACACCAACCATCTCTTCAATTGTAATGTGGAACCAACGCCTCTAACACCCCTTTCCTTATGGTCCACCCCTGTTGAAACGGCAAGTTTCCTTGTACTCCCGTTAGAGGATATTGATGACAATTTGTAATCGATCGCGGCTATTAGGTGGGGCGAGCATTGCTACAACAACAACAACATAAACATTAATTTCAGGGGTACCCTTGATCAGTATTTTGTATTATATCTCGTAAACGGCTTAGAATATTTCAAAAGGTTTACTCTTTCATTTGGTACCCATATTGTAAAAAGACATAAATAAGATACTGGGTTTCATTATTTAGGTATCAAGGGTTCGAAACCATGCTATTTATATTCCCTGGGCAATAATACGTAATCATGCACGTGGCCTCGCCCGCTTTGCAGTTTATAAGTTATAAGAGCATAAACCATTCATTTGAGGGATACCCCAAATCCACATTTTGGATTATACCTGGTAAACGGCTTTAGATATCCCAAACATTTTACTTATATGTTATCAGCATCTTTCATTTGGTATCCATATTGTACAATTACATAAAAAAAATTCCTTGGTGTAGCATTATACGTCATACCCACTGTAATGTAGCATTATGCTTCATACCCACTGTAACACACTTGCAATAATACTCATCATAAACTCCAAATATATTTTAGTAATATTTTAGTAATAATCATATTACAATATTGTCCAACATAAATTATTGAACTAACCCAGACGGTTAACCAACATGAATGGAATGCCGAATATGAGACCCATATCCATTCACAGCTAATAAATTTTGAGTATACATACAAACATACAACCCATTGTGGGAAAATACCAAAACACTCAAATTGATCTGCTGACGTTGTTAAACAACATGTACAAACCTACATGTATGGAGCCATGCATACAAAACTACATTTATACAAAGACTGTATACAAACGTACATGTATGCATACTCCATTTCCTATGTACTTATTTTTAGTTATTAGTATTAAGATATTTATGAATGTATAGGTTAGGTCAATTACTATAAAAGACAAGAATTTATTTAATAAAGAAAAGATTTAATGTCGCACCATAAAACGTGCAACGTCTTTTAATTTCTAACACTTCATGGCGATCCTGCCAGCCTGATCTTTAATTAGCTGAAAATTTGCTCTTAAGCAAAATTCGCTAGATCTCGCTGAAGGGAAGATCCTGCCAGAGTAGATTTAAAATTGGCAAAACTGCTAAGAATCTAGCTGGAGGAGACCGTGCAAGATTTAAACAAAAAGTTAATTCATTAAATTCTGCCAATAAGGCAAAAGGAACAAATTTCCTTTTTAAGAAATTTTGATTGCCACGTTCAAAAATCGAGCGAAGGGCGTGAAGTGAAAGGAGCGCGCAGGTGAAGTGGAATATACACCCGGAATAAAAGCATTAGGCGTGAAGTGAAAGGAGGGCGCAGGTGAAGTGGAATATAAACCCAGAATAAAAGCATTAGACGTGAAGTGAAAGGAGCGCGCAGGTGAAGTGGAATATACACCCAGAATTAAAGCATTAGACGTGAAGTGAAAGGAGCGCGCAGGTGAAGTGGAATATACACCCAGAATAAAAGCATTAAGCGTGAAGTGAAAGGAGCGCGCAGGTGAAGTGGAATATACACCCAGAATAAAAGCATTAGGCGTGAAGTGAAATATATACCACAGGATCCCGGCATTGGACGTGAATAACAAGCTGGACAATAAAATAAAAATGTCTTAGAATAAGTATGTATATAAAATTTAGAATCAATTGAGCGGCCTCAGGGACGCTAAACCATTAGCAAAAACGATAGTTTTTGCTTAGGATTTAAAAAAAAAAAAAAAGGGAAAATTTAAACTAAAACAAAAGTATGTACGAATAACTTCTTTGGACCTCGAAAAAAAAAATTGATAGTATAAAAATCTAAATTGTTAAAATTTAAATTAGGAGGAAAATTAAAACTACTTATTGAAAAAAAAGTAAAAATTTCTTATTCAAAAAAAAAAAAGCTAAAATGCTAAAAATGCTAAATTAAACTTTTATAAAAAAAAATTCAAGTAAAGTGGAATGTTTAGGAGACCTCTGTAAAATAGTAAATGAACTTCAGACAGTCCACCATCCTCTAAAGAAAGCCCATAGAACATTTTTAAAAATCACCATAACTACTAAAATGCAAAGAAACTCCTCAGATCTTCCTCTCTATTGGTGGGACGAAAATACCCGACACACTAGGGACCAAAGAACTAGAAGGTTTAAAGAAATTGTGGAAGATAATAGGTATGGAAAGGGAACCCACAATTGAGGACATTATAAACCCCACTACCAGGGTGGAAGAAATAATGCGTATGATGAGGAAAGTGTTCCCCAACAATTCCAAATGTTAGGTAGCACCTGAAAAAAAAAAAAATTTTATAAAACAAAAATATCTAACTTCCTATTAAAACCTTCAAGATGTCTTGGTGGACAAAAATAGCCCAAGGCATTATGGTAGCCATAGCTGGCTACGAAATAGGAAAAGAAAGCTCTGAAACAAGAGATAACAAAATAATCAAGTATGAGCCATCAACTAAGGTAGATACAGAAAGTACTCCGAACATCCCTGATGTTTGGTTAGCAATTATAGGTTGTGTATTCATGCTATTGATCATCACAATAGCTATGATGCTCAAAAACTATATGAAGCACAAATTAAGGCAGGTAAAACCCGCCACAACTCGTATTTAACCCATTACGAGTACCAAACCAAAGCTGAGGAAGAGCGATAAATTCAAATAAATCTCAAATAGTAAACCTGAACAACAAATCAAAAAAAAATTTTTTTATGGCTCCTGTCAAAAATGGTCATGAAGCAATAGGAAATTTTAGGACAGTGGAAATAGGCAAAAACTAAGCAAATTTTAAAACCAGCCCATAACAACAAAAAAAAAAATGATGAAGAATAATCACAAAGAGAACCTATAAAAATATAAGTGAAGCGCTATACAAATTTGCAATAAGACATGTCGCGTTCGTTTTCATCTTAGGATAGAAAAATGGTAGCGTAGGAAATACAAGAAACCTGATTGTGGATGATAAAATTGACTTAGGACAATTACTTATCAGGCTGTACACACGTTGTTGTGTACAAATGCCGCCAATCTAGGACTTGGTATTTATAAGAAAATCACAATTGTCCTAAGGGACAAATTGGTGGAAAATGATTATTTACTCGAGTAGGCAAATTTAAAATAATAAAAGTAGGTACCCAAATTCACTAAGATCAAACAATCGCACAAACCCAAAAGGGTTGTGAAAGTGACAAATCCCGGTATAAAAATAAATTCTTCATAAAAGTCATGACGATTCTGTCTTGGTGGCCGCCGCAGAAATTGCATGACAAATAAGATCAAAGAAATAGCTGGAAAATATGAAATTATGCAAAATTAAAAAAAAAAACATTTAAAAATACGAAAATTTTTTTTTGCACCCACTGTACCTTCCACTTATCCATTAATGGAGCCACTACCAAGACATAACTGCCCGCTCTTCCATCAGCAACCCCTCTATTTTTTATGCAATTATTACCGATTTACCTTATTATGAATGAAAAATGTCAAGCGAAAAAAAAAAAATATTTTCCTTGAATAATATGTGGAATTAGTTTGATAAAATAAAATAAATACATTCATTTATTGCCTACGTCTAATAAGGCCATATTTTTACATATTAGGAAAACAGTTTACTTTAACCCCAATAGATTAGAAACTATTAATAGCAAAATTTCTTTTTCTCTAACCCTAGGTAGATAAATAATAAAAATTATTCAATAACTTATTTACATAGAAAAAATTCGATAAGAAAATATTTTGCATAAGTTCATAAATAATAGTAGGAACTATAAAAATAATTTAGAAAATAATGATAGGAACAATAAAGATAAGGATATAGTAGTCCATACATTCATAACTTAAAGTAAAGAATCATTCCAATTTACTCAATTTGTAAAAACATGCCGATTTTTAAGTGAGTCGACGCTCTTTTGAAAAAAGAGCTATACAAAAAAAAAAATATATATGTAAAATGTAAACATTTTTGAAAAAAAAGAGGAGATGCACTAAAATATAACAATAAAAATAGCAAGGTCAGCAAATCGAAAACAAATCAAACAAACCCTTTCACTACAATATCAAGTAACAATAAAATATCAAAATCATTGAAAATATGACAAAGAGTCTTATACAATTGTTCACAAAACAATTGTATAACACTCTTTTTTCTAAGGCGGATGTTGTAGCATTTTACGTCATACCCACTGTAATGTAGCATTATGCTTCATACCCACTGTAACACACTTGCAATAATACTCATCATAAACTCCAAATATATTTTAGTAATAATCATATTACAATATTGTCCAACACAAATTATTGAACTAACCCAGACGGTTAACCAACATCAATGGAATGCCGAATATGAGACCCATATCCATTCACAGCTAATAAATTTTGAGTATACATACAAACATACAACCCATTGTGGGAAAATACCAAAACACTCAAATTGATCTGCTGACGTTGCTAAACAACATGTACAAACCTACATGTATGGAGCCATGCATACAAAACTACATGTATACAAAGACTGTATACAAATGTACATGTATGCATAACCCATTTCCTATGTACTTATTTTTAGTTATTAGTATTAAGATAGCTATGAATGTATAGCTTAAGTCAATTACTATAAAAGACAAGAATTTATTTAATAAAGAAAAGATTTAATGTCGCACCATAAAACGTGCAACGTCTTTTAATTTCTAATACTTCATTGGTCCCTCATATGGGTCTTGAGACCCTAGACAATAATAATAAAAAACAGATTTTAACCGACTGTCATATCCAATAGGTATACAAAATTTCATGAGAATCGTTCCAGCCGTTTCGGAGGAGTATGGTAACGAACATTGTGCCACGAGAATGTTATAAGGAGAGTTACATACAAACTGACATCCAGGTGAAATTAATAAAAGAGTGTTAAAAATATAAAAATTTCATGTGAAGTTAACCCCCAAATTGGTAAGTTATATTTACTTCTTTCGAGTTGGTCTTTTTTCATAACGAATTTTGGTCCCAAAAATGAACGTGTTGTGGCAAAAATACAATGCAGTAAAATTGAAAACTACCGCAAAAACTACCCAACGCATTCACTTATACAAATGCAAAGTCTTCAGCTGTCATCTCCTCTATAACAAGAATAATGTTTGTTCTGGCCATGGCGGAACTATAGCAGGTAACAGCTGATTTGTATTTTTATACTCAGCGTGCTTTGCACACAGAGTATATTAACTTTGATTGGATAACGGTTGGTTGTACAGGTGTAAAGGAATCTAGATAGATATAGACTTTCATATATCAAAATCATCAGCATCGAAAAAAAATTTGATTGAGCCATGTCCGTCCGTCCGTTAGCACGATAACTTGAGTAAATATTGAGGTATCTTCACCAAATTTGATACACTAACTTATCTGGACCCAGAATAGATTGGTATTGAAAATGAGTGAAATCAGATGATACCCACGCCCACTGGAAAACACAAAAAACCTGATAATTTAGTAAATAATACACCTAGAATGTTGAAGTTTGACACGTGGACTGATATTGAGACTGTTGATAAAAACCTGGAAAATTTTTTTAAAATGGACGTGGCACCGCCCACTTGTGATAAATTCAATTTTACAAATATTATAATTCATAAATCAAAACTGTTAAACCTATCGTAACAAAATTCGGCAGAGTGGTTGCCTTTACTATAAGGAATGCTTTGAAGAAAAATTAACGAAATCTGTTAAAGACCACCCCCACTTTTATATAAAAGATTTTTAAAAAGGCCGTGGAAGAACAAAATAAGCTATATCTTTGCAAAAAAAAAGAGCTTTATATCAATGGTATTTCATTTCCCAAGTGGATTTGTAACAACACATAAGAAAAACTTCAAATTAAAATAAAATGGGGGTGGCACCGCCCCTTTTATGACTAAGCAATTTTCTATGTTTCGGGAGCCATAACTCGAAGAAAAATTTACGGATCTTAATAAAATTGGGTACACACATTTTCCCTATAGCTGGAAATATTTCTAGGAAAAATGGACGAGATCGGTTAAAGACCACGCCCACTTTTATATAAAAGATTTTTAAAAGGGTCGTAGACGAAACTAATAAGCTATATCTTACCGAAAATTTTACTTTCTAAATTGAATTATAACATTAAATTGGAAAACACTAAAATTATTGAAAATGGGTGTGGCACCGCACCTTTTATGACTAAGCAGTTTTCTATGTTTCGTGAGCCATAACTCGAAGAAAAATTAATACATCGAAATGAAATTGTGTACACACATTTTCCTTATAGCAGAAAATATTTCTAGTAAAAATAATAAAAGAAAAAAATTTTAAGTTAAACGCTTTTATTGAAAACAATACTTACATGGAATAATAATAATACTAAAAGCTAGAAAATAATTAGGTAGGCCCTAGATACAATTAAGTAAAAGCGTTGGACGCGTGGAATTTCTAAAAATGTGATTAGGGTTGAGTTGGTCTTATATATGACCAGCAATAGAGATTCACGCGTCCAAAGCTTTTATTTAATTGTCCGATCAATGCCCTAGATTGATGAGGAGTGTGATGACTAGTACCTAGGACCTACCTAACTATTTTCTAGCTTTTATTATTGTTATTATTTCATGTAAGTATTGTTTTCAATAAAACCGTTTAACTTAAAAATTTTCTTTTAATTATTTTATTTTCAAGTTTTTAGTCTTTATTTAATTGCCTATTATTTTTCAATCTATTTAGTTCATTTAGTGACTCATTACTGCAAGGACTTTCCTGAAAATTTGTTACAATCTAATTCCTCAATATCTACATAATCCTTCCAAAGACTTTACTCGACTTTGCGCCACGCAGGCTTGTTCCTCCGGCAACTCCAAGATATTTTGATGTCATTTCTACAGGACTTTATGTAATATTTGTTCCAAATATGAGCCAGATCGGACATAATAGGCCGCTTTCTATTCATGTATGTATTATGTGTTCCAAATATGGACCAAATCGGACCACAAATACGAATTTTTTGAATATCTCGATCTTTGCGCCACCCAGCGGCGATTTTTTTCATAGGTCGCTTTCTTTCTTTCTCTTAATTTTCGCTACCAAACTATTAATTGTAATTTATTGAATTCATCGAACATATTTAATCAATAAACAACTTTAAACAATAATTATTATTAATTATTATTACATGGGTGCTCAACCTACACACCATTAAAATTATTTTTCGTATAACGGAGCTAATACAAAAGAAAGAAAACAGTTCCAAGGCATTTAAAGAGTTCTGCAGCACACATGACGTTGAGCATGTCGAAAAGACTGTAGGTGTTCCAAGAGGCAATGGCCAAATTGAACGAGTAAACCGAGTCATCATATCGGTTTTGGCAAAGCTATCATCAACCGAACGAAGCAAATGGTACAAGTATATAGGGCAGGTACAGAAAGCAATTAATGCGCATATCTACGCATCAACTAAGATCACTCCGTTTTAATTTTGTTCGGAGTAAAAATGCGTAGCGAGGCACAGCCAGATTTGGTAAGAGCGATTGAAGAAGAAATCTTAACTTTATTATCAGATGAACGACAAAAGGTTAGATTAAACGGGAAAGAGGCCATAGCAAAAGCACAAGCACAGTATAAAAAGAGCTATGACAAAAAACGGAAACCTCATGCTGTGTATAAAAAGCTTGATCTGGTAGCAATTAAGAAGACCCAATTTGTAGCTGGAAAAAGCTCAGCAATAAGTACATCGGCCCATACAAAATTATCGACGTGAAACAGAATGGCAGATATGATGTGGAAAAAGTTGCAGAATTCGAGGGGCCAAAACACATGTCCACAAGTGCAGATAACATAAAACCATGGAAGTACAAAGACGATGTTGGTGATTTACCATCTGAGCCAGATGATGATCAGGATGGCCGGGTGTAAAAGGGTGGCAGCCCTGCAATACTCGGATAAGTCATGCACTCCAGTTATTGGTGTCATTGAAATCAAGAAGTCAAGTCGTTATCCAGTCGTTGAAGTTGAAAGTCGAAGACAGAATCCTCGGTCGTTAAGTAGTACAAGTCGTGTAATTTGAGTTGAACTATTTAATTTGAATATTTTCAAAACCAAATTAATTATCTAATTTTCACTACCAAACTATTAATTGTAATTTATTGAATTCATCGAACATTGAATATTTAATAAATAAACAACTTTAAACAATAATTATTATTACATACATACTAACAACTTTATTCATGAAGTTAATTTCCTTGATCTCTAAAAAAACCATGAATTCAACAGATAATCGATAAAGAAATATCTTACATAAAGCTTAAATTAACTTTCAACTAATAAAACTGCCGCTTTGTTCTTAGACTACCCTAATGCCAATGAAATATTATACAATTCAATTGGCGAAACGGCGGCCACCGTGGTGTGATGGTAGCGTGCTCCGCCTATCACACCTTATGCCCTGGGTTCAACTCCCGGGCAAAGCAACATCAAAATTTTAGAAATAAGATTTTTCAATTAGAAGAAAATTTTTCTAAGCGGGGTCGCCCCTCGGCAGTGTCTGGCAAGCGCTCCGATTGTATTTCTGCCATGAAAAGCTCTCAGTGAAAACTCATCTGCCTTGCAGATGCCGTTCGGAGTCGGCATAAAACATGTAGGTCCCGTCCGGCCAATTTGTAGGGAAAAATCAAGAGGAGCACGACGCAAATTGGAAGAGAAGCTCGGCCTTAGATCTCTTCGGAGGTTATCGCGCCTTACATTTATTTTATTTTATGTATTTACACATATCAAGTCTACAATATTTTTCTTCTTTGTTAATTTTCTTCTACTTTTGCAGGCAGTTTAGGAGATCGAAGGTAATTTGGTACATTCACTCACCCAAATACTCGTTCTCCACCGGCGCCGCTGCAGTTGAGTAGAAGTGCTGAGTATGCTGAAAAAAAAAAAAACATACACGCATACATGTACTAGCCCCTCGCTAGCCTCGCTCAGTCACTCAGCCAGGTCACTCGCTTGTGATCTTGGTTTTTGAGGGCTTTAGTACAAAGCCGGCCAAAGTTGCACATCAGAGCCGGCCACACAAATACTAAAACAATTGCATAAGTGTGTGTAAAAACTGAGTGACCACTCCCCACAGTGTGCTAAAAGGAAATGTGGACTGTGAAAATTATTTTGGCCGGCTTTGTTGCACATTGTGCAATTTGAGTTCGTATTTTCACACCGACACTAACGATGTGTGATCACGATCGTTTGCTTTCGCTTGTCACTCATTATAATCAACAGTGAATGCAAAAGGAAAAGTCCATGCTACTTTTTGGGCCCATAATAAAAACAATATGCTGCAATGTTAAAGTGACTTTTAATACGTTTTAGTTATTATTATTAAGTTCTCTTGAACATACATATTAATATTGACAATTTAAATAATAATTATTAATAATAAAAATAATTTATTAATTATTAATAAATATATTTATATTAAATATATATTTTTAAACGTTCTACTTAGTTTTATTAATTTTCATAAATTTTTTTTTATTGAATAACTTTATGTTTTGAAAATATATATTTCTATCTTTACATTTACTTTGTTTTATAGTTTTTTCTTAATGAAAAAGTGAATTTTTTAAAGTAAATATTGCATTGAATAAACACCATACCTTCTTTTATAAAAAAGTTGTATCTGACTTATACGAATATAAGTAAATATAGTCAGGATTAGCTTGAAATCAAATAACCAAAGTCCTTTTTAATTTCAAACTTCACAGTCCGCATTTCCCTTTAGCACACTGTGGGGAGTTGTCACTCAGTTTTTACACACACTTATGCAATTGGTTTAGTATTTGTGTGGCCGGCTCTGCTTTAGTCTCTGACTACTGCTACTCTGAATAGCAATGCTAAACCAAAAAAATAATAAAGAAACGTGCTGAGTTATCTACAAAAAGGAAGAAAACAGGAAATCTAGCTTAAAACTAGAAAAAGGTGGACCAGCGTAAAAAAACATCTACATGTGGAATTACAGAATGTGAAGTTCAAAAGTAGGTGCTCTGAAGTTAGTCGCTGGACTAACTATAAGCACATGGGCGGAAGTGAGAAAGTGGGTAGAAAACAAAAGGAAAACGAGAATTGAAACGAAAATTAATAAATGTCGAACAGACCAATATCGCTTCCCCGGTTCAATAATGACGCAAATGTCAATTTTAAAGTTTCGAGATAACGCGCACAAAAGCTTTAAAGAGTACTAATCTTTGCTGTGTATAAATTTTATAATTGTATTACAAATAGTTTCCGCGCTAGACCACTTGCGTCGTTATTGCATTCGCACATTTTTCTAGTTGATGCAAATATTGAAACTTGCTTCACCAAAACTTAATATTTTACAATTGCGTCATTATTGAACCGGGGAAGCGATATGATGGAAAATTGTAGTTGGAGTAGAAGAAGGAAAAAGGTACTAGTAAAAAAAGAGAAACAAAACAAAAACAAGGGAGGACACGATGCAAAGCAATTAAATCTTAGCCTTTCAGCCTATTGTCCCTACGAAACTTTCTAATGTACTTTAATTCGCTAATTAACCCAATTACACAAACGAGGTGCATATATTAAGTATTATTCAATTCTTCCTTTCGCTGGTGTCGCCGGTTGGATGTTGTTGATGACTGAGATTGGCTAATATGTTTCCCCGCAAAAAAGTGTTGTGTTGGTCGGTGACGTAAAAATTGTATTTCGTTGCTGCTGTTTGATTCAACCGTATGTGTATGTGTCTGATAATGTTGCACTGTTACCAATCAAAATGTCTTTTATCACTTATCCCTTTTTATGTGCGGCTGCTGAAAATGCTGTGTAATTGCCGTGTAGCTGCTGCTTGATGCTCCTTATTATATGTGGTTATATGGTCAATGTTGTTGTGTGTTGGGTTTACAAGCCTCACTAGCTTTGGTGGTGGTTGTTGCTTCTATTTTGGGCGTTCAGGCGCCAAATATCCTGGATTATAGTCAAACATTACCGTGCCCATTGTGTTCTTTCCGAAATGTGAGTACCCTAAAAATATTCAAAAAATTATACATTGAAGGCGTTCATGGCGATGAAAACATTTGTGGCCGTCCTTTCCTCAAAACAAAAAATGTCATCATAAAGCGCCTGAATCGCTTGAGAAATTGACTACATGGAAGCCGACTTCCCAGCGAGCATACCGGGTTGGAGCGATGTCAACGCAACCAAACTAACCTTACCTTGTGGTAGAAATTTTTGATGGCGGGCTCCGCGTAGGAGAACAACTACCAGTATTTGCGACCTTCAGCGCGCAGCACTCTTTTCTTCAACCCAATTTTCCTATGGGTAAATGCGCGCACAACTATTGTTCAACAATTGCTGTAAATTTTCTTTTTTTTTCTTTTCATATTATCTACGATTTACGTCACGCATTACTCTTGCTACTTTATCGCGGTGCACTCGCTACATAACGTTACTTAGAACGGAATCTCTCTAACTATACGTGCAAGACTATCTTTCGGCTTTCCCGTATTTTCATTTGCCCATCCATACACTCATACAATCATACACTTAAACGCTTACACAAACTAACACCTACACAGATACATTTATTTCGTGTCTTGACTGCAATGCTGCTACGCTATCAGCAACATTGTATCTGCTCCAGGCACAATGATGCCACGAACCTGGACACATCACACTTATTCACAGATACATTCTGCCATTCATTCGAACCAGTGCTTATAATGAAAAGCTGTCGTTATAAGGCTCGCAACCGCCGGTAGTGCCTGTGTAGTATCGCGTGGAATTCACCCCATTTTAAACACGCTTTCGTTCAATGACCCAGGCATTTTCTATTAGCCATATATGTAATACTCCTATATTGCTACAAAAACCTGGGTAAATTCCCAAACATCAGAGTTCCGATATATTACTGTTTAAACGTTTTTGGTTTTATGTTCAATAATCGAATGTACCTAAATTTAAATTTTTTAATGTCACACTTATGCTGCTACAATCACAACAATTTTATAGGCTGTCTTGTTTTGATTTAGAATTCAAAACATATTGTGATCATTTTCTATTAGCAATATAGGAGTATTACATATATGCTATTAGCAATATAGAAGAATAACATACATATATGCAGGTAATAAAAAAATTATGAAATAAAAAGATCAAATAAATAAAAAAGTCAAGAAAAGTAAAAATAATTTAATAAAATAATCACATACGTCCATAGGTTAATAAATAAAATACGTGAATTAACAGATATCTAACATCGAACACATGCAAAACAATGCACTACAAAAAACATACAACTACTTAGCAAAAATGTCTTTAGCGTGGTATATGCTGATCTTTTTCCCACTACTGTCGCCAAGCTCATACATCGCGTTCCCGATAACCTTTAAAACTATACGCTTAATTTTTTGGGCGCTAACTTGGCGTTGTACTTATCGGCTTGGGAACTTTGTTTAAAGTTTTGGCGATATACCGCTTGTCCAATCTGAAACTTTATATCTTTACTCCTGGTGTCGTATACCTTTTGACTTCTATCATGGGCCAACTTCAGTTCCTTCATAATTTTGTTTCTTATGATCTGCATTTTATCTCCAGCCGTATCCATCTTCAACGCCGCCAACTTGCGGTATAGCTCATATGTTGCAGCATGCTGCATGAACAAATGCGTGGTGGCAACGGCGCGCACCCACGAATTTGTTAAATAATAGTTAAGGCGAAAGAGGGGGAAGAAAATAAAAACACCAAAAGGATTTCGTATTAATAAAAAGAATTCACAAAGTGCTTTTATTCATATAAATACAACAAGTGTTAAGAAAAGGTTTAGCAAATGTTGTGGAAAATGATATATATATGATAATAATTTTGAAAAGTTGAACTTACGTGAACGGACGATTACGTGTTCCTTTGCTGGCTGCTGGATTAAAAGAGGACGAGACTCTTTTCCACATGAGCCGATGAACCCACGATACAGCCACTTCGTTGGGTTTCCCGGCAACAAAGTTGCTGTACCACGGGCTCACAGCGGTAAACATCTAAGATACATACGTACCACCACTCACACATGCCTGTGTGTATAGTGATCACACGAATATGCGGGTGGTAGTAACGAAGAAAATAAACAAAGAAAGTTATGTTACGAGGGAGGGGAGATATATTTAGGCCTGTGGCCTAAACATACCGGCCCCCTTGCCATAAGCAACGAAGAAAAATGAAAAGGAAAAAAAAAAGGAATGACACGTGATCGCACGTCCAGTAAGGCGTTATGTCGATGTGCAGAAGCGGACTGCAAGCACTGCACGTCGCACGATGGACTTCGTGTCTCGTGTCCTGTGAAGAAAAAGAAAAGATGTTATTAAATACACGTACGTGGTTTTAAATCCCGTGCTGTAATTACTTATTTTAATGAACAACTCCTATTTTTGGCAGGCTCCTGAGACTACCAGCCCGAATACGGTTGGTTGGGTCAGGAGACCGCCAACTGTTGTTGCTGGCGTTCCGCTCACCATCAGTTCGGCGTATAGATCAGCGCCGAGTGTAAGACGAACTGGCGATGAGCGGTGGAACTGCGGATCTGCAAGCCGCATAAATTCGAATGGAACGGCAACCTTTGGATCCACATTGGATGGCGGACTCAACCGATAGTGGCCGTTGACCACGGCGGCTTGGGTAGTGACATGAGTCGTTGACCCGAACTTGCCGCGCAGAATAAGTGTGCATTGCCCTGGTCCTTGGCGCTCTAACTGCAAATCGCGTACCAGCTCTGCATCGACGATGGTGCTGGCGGCGCAGGGATCAATGATGGCACGAACCAGATGTAGGTGCCCACGCGATTCGACGCGTACGATGGCCGTCGGCGCAATGGGCACGAAAGACCGCATGATGGGCGCTGGAGTGGCTGGGAGTAGCCGGCCGGTTCGGAAGCCTTCCGGTGTACCACGCGATAGTGCCTTTTGATCTAGGGCGTCAGAAGTGTATGGCGTTGATTTCTTTCGCCGCTGCTATCTTCCGCGTTTGGATGACTCGGTCGGGCCTCCTTGGAGTCCGATGTCGCGGTGCCGCCAGTTGTCTCGGTCATTTCGACGTTTATTTGCTCTCGCCGCGCTTCTCTCATGCTGTAACAGCGGCCGGAAACTGCGCATGCCATGGTTGACCGTTGACGGTCTTGTTGTCTCTGTTTTGCCTTTTTCTTCCTCCGCCTTTGCTCTCTCCTCCCCCATTTCTTCTTCTTCCACCTGCTGAGCCCAGGACTTTGTCGGCCCCGTTAGGTGGATTGACAACGTGTCATCGGACGGGTTGTCGTCGCCAATGGTTGTTGCATCATCGCGTTCAGAAAGACGCTCATCTAGATGGAGCGTGGTGTGGTGCTTTTGCTGGCACCGTTTGCAGCGATATTTGCTATTACACTTGTCCACGCGATGAAAGGGCGACAGACAATTCGGACAGTATTTGTGCAGCAGCACGGCCCGCAACCTCTCCTCCGGGGATTTTTTCCTGTATTCGGCACAGAGTCGGAGACTATGGTCCCTGCCGCAGAGCTGGCACACGACGTCGAAACGCTTTGCGCCTCCCTCTGCCTTGGCCAATAAGGTTTGGTAACGGGTCATGATCTGAAAGAATATTGGTATCATTGATCATGCCCAAATTGAGGTTGGCGGAGTGTTGTTTGGGTGGCGTAAGCCAAAAAAAATATTATCTCTCATATATTTTCGCAAGAGAAAAAAACATTTTATTGAAATAAAAATTAAGGGCCATAAGTAAATACGAAGAAACAACGGATTTGGCACGCATCCATACGATGTGGCTGGTGCTTTAGCGCCTCTAGTACATCCCTGCAAAAACGCTCTCATCACTCCACGTCATTTGACCAGTCATTTTACCAGGTCATAGCTTATATTCCTAGTCACACTTGCATGGGCGTGATTGGGTTTTGTGAACAAATTTTGTAGGGATTTTATAATTTATTTTATGTCGGTAGCTGTCGCCGAAGTAGTCCTAAAGATTTATTTTGATTTGTGGTGAATTTTGTTTTCACAACAAGTGGCCTGCCACCACACGGAACGGTTCGCAACCTGGCTGAAAAGGTATTACAGAGTTGCACTTCCACCATTCAACATTATTTTTGACGTGTATAATGTTGAGATTCGTGGAATTAAGTATTGTAGTGCGTGACGTGTACTGCGGCATGTAGTGCATGACGTGTACTGCGGCATGTAGTGCATGACGTGTAGTGCGTGACGTGTAGTGCGCGATATGCTTGCGCATGAGGCCCAACGTTTGTCTTGCAATAATGATTGACAGTCAGACATTAAAAGTAGAGATTTTGACGTCTGCTACGCTTTTCCATTTCCTGAATGGAAAAAAAGGAAAAAAAATGTCATTGGTTTACGACATGCGGTGAGTATAGTTACTGTTCATATAGTAGAATTTGCTAATTTTAACCTTATTTCTTTCTTTTCATTAATCAATTTTTCTTTTGCATTTTTTAGGTTAAAATATTTCAATGAACAGTCATATTAACTGAAAATATTGATATGCTGCGCATAGATGGACTTTCTGATCAAGTTGAGGATTTACAAGGTGCTGTACATTTTAAGATTGTGAAATACGACAGGATTAAGTTCCTAGTGATCGCATTAAAATATTCAATTGAAGACGAATGAAATTTCTGCAAACCATACCACAAGTTTATGGCATTTAAGAATTTTGGCGATTTGGAACATCGTCCATTATTAGTTGATCTCACCATAGAGGATCAATCACGTCTTAAAGTGATTTATGGTTCTGCAGAGGGTTTTCATTCGGTTGATTTGGATTCCGCCGAAGGATACGATATTTATCTTCCTAAACATGCTCATGATGCAATCATTCCGCATTGTATAGTCGCGCTTCCGAATTCGAATGGCATGCAACTCATGATCTGCTACGACAATGAAGGCGTTTATGTAAACACGGTTGGACGTGTTTCCAAAAACATTGTCTTGCAGTAGGGTGAAATGCCAACTTCTGTAGCCTACATCGGCACTGGACTAATCATGGGCTGGGGCAATACAGCAATAGAAATGCTAAGTTGCTGCTGAAAATGAAATAAACCTAAATAGGCAGATTTTACGGTATTCATGAAATGAAGTGTTCGATTGGCGGTTTGCCACGCTTTCAAGCGATGCATGTAAGTCACTATGAACACCTCAACCAACTAGACAATCTTGTGGGTATGACATAGTTTTTTTTTTTTAAAGGTGGAAACCGTTTAAAATCTGGCGCTCAATGGCGCTGAGGTGACCAGGATTCTTATGCAGCGTGTCCTAGAAGCTAATGGCAAAACCTGTATCGCGTATTAAATTTGCGCCCGGTTCACGTGAGGACATCGTTTGCCACAAAGATGGCACGCTACGCCATTCCGAGCCAACAGCTGGAGGAAATCTTTCTTCCATAGTCGTCGTTGTGCTCGTATATTACTTTCTCACAGCTGCCGCGTTTTGGTTTGTCTTTCTCACCTAAGCTTGGCATCTACGCACTGAAGAGTACGAAACGTGCAGGATCGTATTGACAAAAGGGTTTTTATTTTTATTGCGCTGCCACTAGCACTCACTATCGCCATTGTGGTGGTAGTGAGGTGGGTGGCCATAGAAGTAGGTATTTGCTTTGTTGGCTATTTAAATCATTCATGCGGCTGGCTTATTGGTGTGTCCACTGTGTGGCGCTGTATTGGTAGGCGGATATTTCGCTATACGTGGCATGATTATGTTTTTGGTCTAAGACATTTCGCTGACGATATCAAATCGACGTCAGCAAATAAGAAAATACATTTGGTTAGTATACGAATGGGATTGATATTTATACTGGCATCCCTTGCTTGTCATTGGACGGAGTTTAGGCACGCGCAAGTGTGGACAGTGCGCCAATTTCTACTCTGTCGTATTTCAACTGAGTTACATAGTAAAATTGGAAGCCGTCCAAGCATTGCTTTGTTGCAGCAGCATTTATTATGCGGTTTTTGGTTCGGGTGTCATAATGTCGGCATGGTGCTGGACGCCTGCTTCATTAGGAAGTTGGCAACGTGTTCTGAGAAGGAAATGCGTCAAAGAAATCGTTGGGGAAGTTAAATGCCAAAGCATAGTTTTATTGACTGGATGGAATATACAAAATAGGATCATAGGCTGATGCGTTGGACGAATATGCAGCATTGGTTTGCCTTTGCTTAAGTTGGAGAGGCAACTGTGATACCACGACGCTGGTGTCCAGGCATCGAAAGGCTCTATTCATATCAACGATACGGGTAAGAAATGCGTCAATAATTTATATTTTACTTGGGATACATTTATACTGGGATCTCAACATTTCTTTTTGCAAAGGCGTGGCGGTTTAATCATAACAAGGGACTAAATAACTCCAAATACTTTTAAGTGCGCGGTTGAAATCTGGAATCAAACCCCTTCTTGGCTTCCATCGGACACTATACACGTTTTAGGCAATAAACCAAGGGATATGAATGATTTACACATTATGAGTATTGCTTAGTTACGATAATTAAGTGAAGAAGCTTTCTCAAGTGCCAGGCAGCGATGGCTAAACTTTCGGAAAAACTTGAGAAAGCTGAAAAGAATGAAGAATAACTCAAGTTAAAGGGAAAACGCGTATTATAGGTAGCAATGAAACGCCCCCTTACATATGGTAGATATAGCGCCGGCTTATCAGCGCCGGTGAATGCTTTATTAACGACATATGTATGTACTTCTGAAGACATAAGTAATCCCCACCGATGGTGGAATATCTGAAAACTTTTGAGGTGAATACGGGTCGTTGTTCTTGTGGTCAGATAAGACTGTAATTTGTTTATAGGTGTTGTCGGTGTTTTATACCAAAATGCCTCTGCCCGGAGTCTAAAGCCATTTTCAAATGGAACTTCAGCACAATCTAACATTGAAGATTAAGGTGAACTAAGATTCATTACCAGTTGATTGCAGTTTTATTATTGGTGAATGAGTAAAACCTGTTGGAGCTCATAAATTTATACCCTCCGGCACTTCCACTGTTTTTGAAAGTATGTTCAGCGGTAATTATAAAGGGCCGATGCTAGTGTCAGCATACCACTGCCACTTGTTTTGGATTACATAGGTTTTAAAGTAATACGAGTATATTTATCATGAAAAACGGGTTCGCTTGAACTTCTGAATCTGGAACGTTTAAAACAGGTGGCATGCCTTGTTGATTACTATGTGCTGGACAACCTTTGAAAAGATGTGCCATTTTTTTAAAAAGCGAGAAAACAGTTGCGGAAAGTCATACGAGCTTTTATGATTTGTTACAAATATTTGAATACGAAAAGAAATTTGGACGAACGATTGGCAAGTTCAAATTTAATAGTACTATCATTGACTACCAGAACATTGCCGAAACATTTCCATATAAACTGACGTGTTATTGGCAAACACATCCATATGCGTTTTGGAACCTATACATTTATCTGATTGGGTAGAGGGGCTCGATTCCAAATTTAAAGTCTGAACGATGTTGTTTGATTACACACTACGCTAAAATGCACGCATGATAAAATGGAATATTTTCCATCTAATACAATTCAGAAAGCCGATGATTCCGTGCATGAAAACCCTGAAAATGTAATCTGTAGACGCTATCATATATCGAAACTTTTGCCAATAATTTGTATTATACCCAGTAAACGTTTGAAATATGAATCACAAGTGAGTATTCAAGAATAATCACATTTAAGGTACATTTTCCTCCCGACGATACATTAGTTTCTTATTCGAAAATACTTTTAAATTTCGAAGTTTGGTTCATATGGGATATCATATATGCGAGATTTGGGTGCGGATTCTGTGGCAGATAATGAATCTGCGTTAGGGTATGTTGGCCTCGTTCTGGGGAACGAGAGCTGGGTTATTGGTTTGTTGGCCTCGTTCGGGGTGAACGAGAGCTGGGTTATTTGTGTGGTGGCCTCGTTCGGGGTGATCGAGAGCTGGGTTATTGGGGATAAAGGAGTGTGGACTATTAAAGTTCATTTTCATTGTCGTTGGGCGGAAGTAGTACCAGTTTCGCGATTGGTCTGCTAATTTGTCCCTTAATTGTATTGACGTCAACAACACGTACACGGTTATCGGAACCTGGATGTGTGTTGACGATTCTCACCATTTTCCACTCGTTTGGTTGTAGGTTATCCTCTTTTATGACGACTAGGTCCCCGGGTTTTAAGTTGGATTGTGGATGTTTCCATTTATACCGTTTTTGGATCTCGGTGAGATATTCCGATTTCCATCTTTTGCAAAATGTCTGATGAAGGGCTTTCATCTTTTGCCATCGGTTTACAATGGAGGCAGGGTTTTCACTACAGTCGAGTTCAGGTGGAGCTAAAAGATGCCCACCTACGAGAAAATGGCCTGGAGTTAGCGGCTCCAAGTCGGAAGGGTCGTTGGATGAGGGACTTAGAGGTCTCGAGTTGAAGCAGGCCTCAATTCGACATAAGAGGGTTGTAAACTCTTCGAGAGTATATTTATGATCGGACGCGATCTTTTTAAAGTGGGTCTTAAAACTTTTTACCCCCGCTTCCCACAAACCTCCCATGTGAGGAGCGCTTGGCGGTATAAAATGCCATTCTATAATGTGATGGCTATATTTAGTCAACGTTCCGTCCCTTGCTTCACGCAGAAATGCTTTAAACTCGGATCGTAAAGATCGAGAAGCTCCGACAAAGTTAGTACCATTGTCGGAGTAAACGTTTTTCGGACAGCCTCGTCTGGATACGAATCTGGCGAAGGCAGCTAGGAAGGACCCGGTACTAAGATCGTTTGTCGCTTCTAGATGGATGGCTTTCGTCGAAAAGCAGACAAACAGGCAAACGTATCCTTTCGAAATTCGACATCCCCTCCCTCGGTAGGATTTTATATCGAATGGTCCTGCGAAATCTACCCCAGTGTTAGTGAAGGCCCTAGTAAAGGTGGTGCGCTCTTTCGGAAGGATCCCCATAAGTTGCGTTTGCGTCCGCTTCCTGTAAATAGTGCAGACTTTACAGTTGTGGATAACCGATCTTATCATGACTTTAACGCGTGGGATCCAGTACTGAGTGCGGATATGACGTAGCATCAGCTGGTTCCCTCCATGCAGGGTGGTCTCATGAGAGGATTGGACTATAAGTCTGGATAACCTGCAAGTATAAGGAAGAACAATGGGATGACTTTCATTATGGGACATGTCTTTCGATGCCCCAGTCCGCCCCCCAGTTCGAATGATGCCTTCTTCATCTATATATGGGTTCAGGGGTAAAATCTCACTCTTCCCATTTATTAGGTTTCCTGACTTCAAGTTTGCGTACTCTTCTTGATAATGTTGCCTCTGGCATATTGTTATCAATCTTCGCGTTGTTTTTTCTATTTCGTCAAGAGCGATCGAAAGAGAATCCCTTTTGAAGGAGGATTTAGTTTTTGGGTGCGTATTCTGGAAAAACCGAAGAATATAGGATATAACCCGCAAGGCCCTTGGTAAATCGGAAAACCTATCTAGAATATCAAAGTTATTTTTGACCGAAGTTGTATGAACTTTCACCCTCTTTTCCTCCATATTCGTATTGTAATCTTCTTCTTGTGTTGGCCAATTTTCGTTGTCTTCTTGTAACCAAGAAGGTCCCTGCCACCACAAAGAATTGTTGATTATGTCCGAAGCGTAGAGGCCTCTGCTCGCCAAATCTGCAGGATTTGACGCGGAGTCTACGTGCCGCCATACTTTGTCTCCTACTTTATCGATGATTTTAGTTATTCGATGTGCCACGAACGTTGACCACGAACATGGTGGTTTTCGGATCCATGCCAGTACTATAGTCGAATCTGTCCAAAGGGTTACTTTAATGTTTGAAAGTTGCATATTTTCTATGGCCGACTCTATAATTTCTGCAAGTAGGACTGCGCCGCAGAGTTCCAGTCGTGGCAATGATATGGTTTTGACCGGGGCTACTCTCGTTTTGGCCATCAACAGGTTGGTGAAGACTTGATCCTTTGTTTGTACCCTCAGGAAAACAGTGGCGGCATATGCATTTTCCGAGGCATCGCTGAATCCATGTATTTCGACATTGTCCTTCAATGTGTAGTGAACCCACCGCGGTATGCGTATATCGTTGATCTTTTCGTAGTCAGTCATGAATAATTGCCACCGATGTAGAGTAGTTTCAGACACATCTTCATCCCAGCCTGTCCCTTCCAACCAAATATTTTGCATTATTATTTTGGCTACAATTACGACTGGTGCCAGCCAGCCAAGAGGGTCGAAAAGTTTTGCGATCGCAGAAAGTATTGACCTTTTTGTTACGGCATGGTTATTGTCAAAGGGTTTCGCTGTGAAGTAGAAGTAGTCGAAATGGGCGTTCCACCTGATACCGAGTGCTTTTACCATGCTGGTGTCTTCAAACTCAAGAAAATCCTCGCTTAATAGGTGTTGCTTCGGTATACCCTGTAGAATTTTCTTGCAGTTGGACGTCCATTTTCGCAATGGGAAACCTGCCGATTGCAATGCCGATGATATTTCGTCCCTTGCCTTGATTGCAATTTCGATGTTGTGTCCACCGGCGAGTACGTCATCAACGTACATGCAATTTCGCAGTATATCTGCCGCCATTGGATGCGATGTCTCCACGTCATCAGCTAGTTGGTGCAGCGTTCGAATCGCAAGATACGGAGCACAATTAACCCCAAAGGTTACCGTTTTCAATTCATAAATGTTAATTGGGTTTTTGGGGCATTTGCGAAATATGATTCGCTGATACTTTGTTTGGTCTTCATTGACCCATATTTGGCGATACATTTTCTCTATGTCGCTGTTAAATACGTATTTAAACAGCCGCCAACGTAGTATAAGGATTGTCAGGTCGGATTAAAGAATCGGACCTGGATATAAGGCATCGTTAAGACTTTTGCCATTAGTAGTAGGACAAGATGCATTAAATACGACTCTGACTTTTGTCGTTGTACTTCCCTCCTTTATAACAGCATGGTGAGGTAGGAAGTAACAGTCATTTGAGTCTGGCGAAATATTGCCTATTTGTTTCATGTGCCCTAAGGTTTCATATTCGGATATAACTCTATTGTATTCCGTTTGAAGGACTGGGTTTTTCGCAAGTCGTGTCTCGTTGCGATAGAATTGAGAACACGCACTTCTTAATGAGGGGCCTAGGCTAAATTCTTTCCTAAAGGGCAAGGAGACTACGTATTTGCCATCGTTGTTCCGAACTGTTGTGGATTTGTATAGCTCCTCGCAGTAAGTATCATCTTTATTGATGCTCCTCTTCTTTGGAATTTCCTCTATCTCCCAAAAGGCCGCCAATTGTTTATCTAAAGTGACCTCATTGAAATATGAAACTAGGGTCTTATTTGTATCAACCGCATCTGTCCGGCCTGTCAGAATCCAGCCGAACACCGTTTCCTGTGCTATTAATGTGTTTAGCACATCTTTCCTAATGCCGCCTAACATAATTTGGGGGTATATGTCTCCGCCCAGAATTAGATCGACTGGCTCATTGACAAAGAATCGTTTGTCAGCCAGTACTAAGTCAGGGAATGCTTGCCTAGTCATTGCATTTATTCGGCAAGTTGGAAGATTCCCTGTCAGTTGTGGTAAAACCAGCATGATCGTATTGATCTCGATTAATGGGTCGGTTGGTGACCGCAGTTGTATGTTGCACGCTTCTTTTACTTGTGCAGACATTGTATTATTGATGCCCGAAACTTGGGCATGCAGGTGTTTGGATGGCAGATTAATTCTGCGCTTTAGTTTCTCGGTAATGAATGAACATTCAGATCCCGAGTCTATTAGGGCTCTCACCGAATAGTCAACACCATTAAAATGAATCTTGACCTGAGCTGTCCCTAGTAATACCCCTTTATTTGTGTTTGCGAAACATGAGTTCACATTATTAATCGGAGCGTTTTCTCTTTCAGCATTGCGTCGTATTTGAGCTTCCCGTGAGATAGATGCTCCGATATTGTCGGAAGTATTTGTTGGTTTTGGCTGATTCGAAATATGAAGCAGCGTATGATGTCTTAAATGACATGTGGCACAGTTCATTTGGCTAGTGCACCTTGTCACCGAATGGCCAGCAGAAAGGCAGTTTATACACCCACGGCTGCTCTTAATTTGTTCAAACCGTTTATTGGGTGTTAAACGTAAGAACTTTTCACACTTTGAAATTCGATGTGCAGGACTTTTGCACATCTTACACGTAGGTTTGGCTGTTGTTGCACTTGCCTGGTAGGACCCTAATCGTTTCGACGATGTATCTGCCGAGGAACGAGAAGCATGTGGCTTAGAGGGTTTTGAAACCGTATCCCCTCTTATATCTACCACAGTTTCCAACGTTTGGAATCTGCTGGATAAGAATTTATCCATATCTGCCCATTTTGAAATTTCTGTTTTATTTTCTATGGTTTGTTCCCATAGAGCCAGTGTGGTTTCTGGCAGTTTTGTGGAGCACAAATATGTTAGAATTGCATCCCAGTTTGATATGTCAATCTTGTGACATTGAAGCGCTGAGATACAATTGTTTATTTCACGTTGCAGTTTTTTAATGGAGCTACCGCATTCGCTCTCAACTGCTTTTAAACTGAAAAGAATTTTTAATTGGGCATTGACCAAGATACGTTTGTTTTCGTATCGGTCACATAAATTTTTCCACGCTGTATCGAAACCGTCTGTTGTTAAGGAACACCGTTCCACTATCTCTTTGGCCTCCCCTTGAGTTTTTTGCCTCAAATAGTATAGTTTTTGCACTGCATGGAGTTTACTATTATTAATATATATGGCAGTGAACATGTCCCTAAAGGACGGCCATGAAATATAGTCACCTTTGAAAATATCCGTATCACATGCTGGCAGGCGCACATGATATTCCATATTATCTGAGACATCTACTTTCTTATCTTTCTTTTCAAAATTTTCCAAAAGCTCAGCTATTGCCGCCTGACACTTTAGGAAGCTGAAATAGCACATCTTATGCTTCTTCTTGATAGCCGATAAGTCCTTTGAATCAAGCTCTGATGAACCTAAGAGCTTTTCGTATGTCACCTTCGTAGCTTCCCACAGAGTTTTTAACTCATCCCTTTGGTATATTAGGGAGTGTTTACTGTGTTGTGAAGGTGACATGTCGTTGAAGTCATTTTCATACTCCGTCACTGCATCTGCTTGGCGTGTATAGGTATCCATTATATGAAAATTTATTGAAATATTAATTGATTAATTGCCTTTGCAGAGAGTATTGGGTGAAAATGAACTGAAACGAAGGACTGTGTTTGAGAGAGATCTCTCGAGGAAGTGGCCTCGAAGCTTGCGAGAAAGCTAGGAATTAATTTAAAGAATGTGCAATTTTCGTGGTGGCAACGGCGCGCACCCACGTAATTATTCAAAGAATGCTCTAATGCAGATGTGCCAATGACTTGTGTAAGCCAATAAGTAATGGCTAGTGAAGAAAGTGGTGTTAGTGAAAAAATAAAGAAATGTATGAACGTTCGTTATGGACTTTTTTGGTAATTTAACCAAGGGCTGTGATCTTTTGTATCACAAAAAATTAGATCAGTCAAAACTGATTTGTGTATTGCCGCAAAATAAATAATAATTCAATTTTAAAAAATTGAACAAGAAATAAGCCTTTTGGCCACCCAAACAACAACAACAATATGTGTAGTTTTAAAAATAAGTGCACTTTGCACTGAAACAACAAAATAAATTGCAGTAATGCCCGTGTAAATAAGTGCAAGTGATTTTTATGTGGGAGAAAATTGTATTTAATTAAATGTGCGCCTAAATAAATTTACAGGTTTCTTAATAAGTAACCTTAACAAATCGAATTTTTGGGCAGTGGATTAAATGAATTTTTTCAGATAAATCCTGCAGAGGTGAAAATAGAAAAGTGACGCTAATCTTTGAGGTTATGTTAACCTTTTAGAGCAGTGTTGTGCTACCTCGAGCTGTGTCCGGAAAATCTTACCGCTGGTGGGGGATTGTTCCGGATAGTCACAAGGCGTGTTGCACAAACTTTAAATAACTGCGTTAAGCGCCTTTTTCTATTTTTGCACAAAGTAAAACTTCTCACTTCACGAAAAAAAAAAAAAAAAAAAAATCACTTGCACTGTTTGATATAATCACTTTGTAATTTGTTATTTTTATTTGTGAAATTTTATTAAATGTGAAATTAAAGAAAACCCTACCTAGCACGGAATATTTTTAAACCACGTACCTTTCAATAAATTGCTGATCCGGATTAGTAGATTGACTTTTTGTGGATTGTTGGTGTTGTTGATGTTGTTTGGAGGTTGGATGTCGCTCAAATCTGTTTGTGTGTGCCAATTGCTGAAGATTATTATCACGATTGTAAATGTGTGTTTGGTGGATCTGCTTCCTATTAATTGCCTAGGGAGTGGAGTGGACTGTAGCTATAGTTAATTGGCTCTTCTTACCGGCGTGGTAAGGACCATGAACAAATGCGTGGTGGCAACGGCGCGTACCCACGAATTTGTTAAATAATAGTTAAGGCGAAAGAGGGGGAAGAAAATAAAAACACCAAAAGGATTTCGTATTAATAAAAAGAATCCACAAAGTGCTTTTATTCATATAAATACAACAAGTGTTAAGAAAAGGTTTAACAAATGTTGTGGAAAATGATATATATATGATAATAATTTTGAAAAGTTGAACTTACGTGAACGGGCGATTACGTGTTCCTTTGCTGGCTGCTGGATTAAAAGAGGACGAGACTCTTTTCCACATGAGCCGATGAACCCACGATACAGCCACTTCGTTGGGTTTCCCGGCAACAAAGTTGCTGTTCCACGGGCTCACAGCGGTAAACATCTAAGATACATACGTACCACCACTCACACATGCCTGTGTGTATAGTGATCACACGAATATGCGGGTGGTAGTAACGAAGAAAATAAACAAAGAAAGTTATGTTACGAGGGGGGGGAGATATATTTAGGCCTGTGGCCTAAACACTGCATCATAGGCACACCGAAAGTGGCATAGTATGGAGTCATGTTGTTTGCTGCGTGAGTAACGCTGCGTAGTGCAAATGCGGCATCGCTGACGCATTTGTCCCAGTTCTTTTGATTGCCCTTTATGAAGGACCTAATTATCTGCAGCACAGGTCGGGTTTCTCTCTCCGCAGCGTTACCCTGAGTTGAATAAAATGCAGTTTTCACATGTGACGTGCCGTACCAAAAACTCTTTGAACATTTCAGAGACGAATTGTTTGCCGTTGTCCGAATGGACATATTCGGGCACGCCGACCACGTGAAAGACTTCTTTCTCTAAACATTTTATAACCCAGCTGAAGTGGCCCCTCTCATAGGTTTTAAAAACACAAACTTAGTAAAGTGCTCTAAACAAACAGAGACATACACGTTACCATCACTAGAACGAGGATACGGACCCATAAAATCTATGAGCAGACGTTGGAAAGGTTGTTCTGTGACTTTTTGTTTTCCCATCATGGGTTGTTTGAAAACGTTTTGTGTCTTGTTGATTTTGCAAGTTTCGCAATCCTTTACATATGTACATACGTCTGAAACCATACCTGGCCAGTATTACTTCTGAAATAGTCGGGACAGTGGCTTGTGGATGCCACCATGACCAGCGGACGGTGAGCTGTGAGACGACTCTACCAGCCCCGGACGTAACTCCGACGGAACCCAGAGCTTCCAGGTCTGGCCAGCTAGAAAATCATCCCCCTATCGAATTTCCGTTTGTATACGTAACCGTCTGATATACACAAATCTGGTAACTTGTCTTTGTTCTCGGTCACCGCCTTTTTTAACTCCGTGTACTCCTCTCACTCGAAGTACTGTGACTCGAGACATACGTCGATGGCTCTATCGTTCGTCAGTGATTCGTCGATGTGCATTCGTGTCAGTAACCACGTTTTGTGCACCTTTTTGATGATGAATATCGAAGTCATAGTGCTGGAGTTTCAAACTCCATCTTGCCAATCTCTCAGAAAGATCTTTCTGATTCATGAGATATTTAAGGCTGGCATGATCAGTTATGATGGTGAACGGGGTTGCTTCCACATTATTTAGTTTTGCCGAAACATAGGCAATAGGTCTTTTGTTCTGGTCATCCAGTTGGAACAAACCCCCTCCAACTCCGTCAGTGGATGCGTCACACTGTATATAAAATTTTCAGTTGAAATCAGGGTGCGTAAGCACCGGTGCAGAAACCAAACTCTGCTTTAAAATTTCAAATGATTAGGTTTCTTCTTCTGTCATAGTAAATTTCTTTTTCTTGTTTTTATTGAGGCAATATTGGGTAAAGGGTATGCATCCTTTATCGTCCTTCCGCTGACCTTCCTAGCGTCCAGGCATAAACGGTTTTTAGTGCCTTTAATGACTAGCGATACGGGCGAACTCCAACTACTATTCGACTACTCTATTACGCCCATGCCAAGCATTCCATCTAATTCTGCGTAGATAAGTTTTTGGATAGAGAGTGAGATCGGGTAATGGCGCGCTTTTGTAGCGATAAGGTTACTCCCCGAAGGCTTTGGGAGTGTTATCGATGTGATGCTCCTTTGCTGGATACAGATCCGGTACGCTCCGTTAACACAGCACCATTAAAGTACTAGCCCGACCATCCCGGGAACAATTTATATGGCCACATTAAACCTTGAGGCCATGCCTCCCCCCCCCCCCCACAAGTTCCATGAGGAGCTTAGGGTCGCCAGAGCCTCGTCTGTTAGTGAAACAGGATTCGCCGCGGATAGGTGAGATTGACGAGGGTTGGAGAAGCTATATATTGCGCTGGCAAACTGAAGGTTTGCGCTACACAACCCCCTGAATCTGGTAATTTACTCGCCTCTTACGACAGGCATTCCTACCGTGAGTATATTTTGACCCCCTAACCGGCTGGGGTGGCAGATTCTCGTCGACCACTTCGATGACGTGCTCCTCCCTATCTGTTTGCCCTTACCCCTATACCGCAAAGGACGGGAATTGGGCCTTCACACGCTTCAACATGTTGTTTTCTTCTGCCGCCAGGACATGTTGCACGGAATCAAAAGAAAGATCTCCCTCGGCGGGCACGAGTTCCGCCACACTGGCAACATATGGACACACCTTCCCATTCACACCTTTACTAACAACACTCATACCAAATGCCTGCCTAAAATCAACTCCAAGGTAAACTTCTTGTTGCAGGTCGGGAGCAATTAAAAATTCTATATCCCTAGTGGTGTTATCCCATAAAACAGGTAAATTTATTACCCCTATCACGGCGGTTTCTTCCCTGTTCGCAGTGCGGATATTTTGGCCCTTGATTGGCATTATCAAGGCCTTTTTACTGCATAGGAGTGCCGCTGAGCCTTTTCCTAAACAGCTGGCACTCGCTCCTGAGTCCAACAGAGCTAAAACTTCCCTGCCTCCTATCTCACTTTTGGCGAAACCCCTGTTATCCCCTTTTACAGTCACAATTGCTGAAATTCTTTTATTCCTTAAACGTTTAAAATATTTCCCCTTGTCCCTCATCTTTTCTATCTTTTTAAAATTCCTATTTCTCCTATTATTTAGTATTGTTTCACAAAAAATTCTACGTCTTGCCTCCTCGCATTCTAACTTTCACTGGTGCAAATTTTTGACCTCCCGTTTTTCTGTTATCCTTTCCTTAAATTCATTCCCTTTCATTTCCTTCTTCAAAATCCTCTCTTCTGGGTTGCTGGGTGGCCTATCTCCTGACTGGAGCCCCCGGTCAACTTCTCCAGCCTAGGGTTTCCCTGCTTTGGCTTGAAAACACAAAAGGACGCATCACTTCCACACGCAAAACAGATCATATTGTGAAACGAGGACGTACACTTATTCGGCTTTTGTGCTTCTGCCGGGTTTTTCACGAAGTGATCTACCGGCATACCGCACGAAAAGCACAACATCAAATTAAAAGGAGACGCACAAAAGGAGTTGACGGTGGACTTGGGCGCAGATGGATCAACAGGCGGACGAACACTAGTGCGGTGGGTTGTTGTTTGGAGTTGAAGTTGGGGTTTCCTAACAAAAGTTTCTACCTTCCTATCTTTTAGCATTTCAGCCCTTTCAAAATCTAACTCATTAACCACCGTTGATCTATTCTTATTATCCTTAATGAGTCCGCCAGAGAGTCCATTTTTATGGTGAAGGACAAGTTGGCCAAATATGGTTTGAGGTTGCCCCTGACTATGCCAACCAGCTCCTTATCAGGGATCCTCTTCCGCAAACGGAACGTCAGATTGTGGACTTCACTATAAAAGTCGTTGAAAGCTTCTTCGGGTTGCTGTTTCAGTTCCATTATTTCACGGATTATTTCATAATCGGACTCGGCGGACTTGAAGTGGCTTAGCATTTCGGCTTTCAGCTCGAAGTAGCCG
This sequence comes from Eurosta solidaginis, assembly GCF_040869045.1. Classification (NCBI taxonomy): domain Eukaryota; kingdom Metazoa; phylum Arthropoda; class Insecta; order Diptera; family Tephritidae; genus Eurosta; species Eurosta solidaginis. Next base: position 231,456,820 of record NC_090319.1, on the reverse strand, counting down.
AAATCAGGTTCGTCTACGTGGTCCTCGAGGACCTGCCAATACCACTTCAAAGCACCGCCGGAAACCATACTATGAAAATCCGTGAAAAGCAGGAAGTAGGAAATACTGTGCTGCTGTAGTGTAAACAGCCAACAATTTCAATGCCAAATAAGCAAACCAGTTAATAAGCTACCCTGTAACAAAAAGATTCTAAATTTTAACCAACACAAAAGGGGCATTTGCTAATTTTTGCTGACAGAGCAATTCACATGATTTAATACAGGTGTGTGTACAACGCACGTCCAAACCAAATTTGCATTTAAGAAAATTTGCTGACATTGCGGTTCCCACAGAAGTCACAGCTCAACACAGATGTGTAGGTACATATTTTGTGTCGGGTTGTATGTATGTATGTAAGTAAGTATGTATGCTTAAAGTAAATATGTATGTAAGAATGTGTTTGGAATAATTTAGTATAAATAAGCTGATAATATTTGAATAAAGGGCATTCGCTCATTCGTCACTCACAAAGCCGACTATTCTTTTTCAATCTTTTATATGGCGATCCTGCCTATGATTCTGGTGGCTGATTTTTCAGCCTAAGTTCATTGCTGGGAAGGATACGCCTTTTATATGGCGATCCTGCCATGATTATACTGGCTGACTATTCAGCCTAATTCATTGGTAAGTATTATACTGGCTGATTACAGCCTAAGCCTTGTAAAGAAGCAAAAAAAAAAGAAAAAGTATAGGACGTGTTTTTCCGAATCTAAAACACAAATTTCGCCTTTGCAATGATGTTTTTGATGAATTAAATTTGGGCTCCAACGAAGAAGATTACATGAAAATTGCGGCAGTTGAAAAATAAATACGCTACCATTAGATGCGCTGGCGCCCACTTTGTACCTTTCGAATTCCAACATACTTCAAATAAACACAATTTCTACAAATACAAATCTACAACCAGCCAGTAATGTCCAACTGTGATAAGGAGGTAAACATTTGGGAAGAAATTATTGAAGTCGGTCAGAGCATAAAAAGGGTGGAATAAACAACAGGACCGGCAGCATAATACGTATAATCATAATAAGTATAATTAGCTTAATTCTGAAGTAGATTTGCTAATTTAGACGTTATTTTTAAGTAAGAAAATATTCGGGCAACCTAACGGCTGCCTATTGACAAGCAAAAATTATATTTTTGCTGTAAAAAATTTGTTTCCTAATTATTGAGTTATGTTCCCAGAAGAGGACATACAAAATCTAAGTCAAGTACTTAGGTTCTTTGCATAAAACTCCTTAAATGTGAAAAAAAAATGTTTTTTGAAATGTTTAGATACTGATGTTTTTCCAAAATAGAAAAATTTTTATTTTAGCCCAAAATGGCATACAAACCAAAATGAAAAAAAAAAGAAAATTGCACAGGAATTAATTTTTAATAATAAAACAAGGAAAAATAAACTGTATTTAACTATCCATCATTTGAAAAAATTTTGTAAGAAAAATTAGAAATGTCAAAAATGTTAAATTAAACAAATTTTTCCTTAAGAGCAAATATTTTTAGAAATAAACCTTTTAAATAATGACTTTTATATGCTAACGAAATAAAAAAAATGTATTGTTAAATTTTTGAGCTGAAGGCCAAATTAAATAAAAACACAACTTTTTGTATTATAGTTGGGCTACCGCTGTACCGCTAAGGCGCACTTCCCTCTGACCACGGATCGACCTACAAAGTTCCGGCTGGTACAACTCCGCGTGCAGCGCTGCCATCGTGCAGGCATGGAGGCGGTGGTGTCCAGCTAGCGAGCCAGCACTAAAATCGAGTGAGCCAACCATACCACGGAGTGGAAAGGGGCGCTGTCAGGGAACGCGTCAACCTTGCTTGCGGGGACAACGGGTCGTCGCCTTTATGGTTTTCTCGCCCGTGTCCCAGCTAAGTGGGGGAGGGCTTGCCGCCTTGTGACCATCCGGCCCTTTTCTCCTCCGCCACGACTCCGGCCGTAGACCGGTCCACAAGCTAAAGGGGCTACCGCTGTGCCGCCAAGGTGCACTTCCCCTCAGCCCACGGATCGGCCTACGGAGTTCCGGCTGGTACAACTCCGCGTCCAGCCCCGCCATCGTGCGGGCATGGAGGCGGTGGTGTCCAGCTAGCGGACCGGCACTAACCATAATTCATTCATTCCTCGCAGGTCCCTCCGCGCCGCCACTGAGACAGTGTCATTATAAGAAGCCGCCACCCGCAACAGCCGCTAATGGTAACCCACCGAAAAGGTTATCAAGTAGAACGTTTGCACCGACACCTCGCCTTGGCCACGCCACTGGTACGCGCTTCGTTGCTCTATTGTTGTCGTCGCTATGCTACGCCGTTGCGCCGCTGCTACGACGACCGTCAGCCAATAGCGGGCCCGCTATCCTACCGCCGTTGCGCTGCTGCTCCGACGCAACCTTATCAGCGTCCAGCCAGCTCGCTGATGCCGTCACTGCATCCAGCCGCTGTGCTAATCCCGCCACTGCGCACATACCTCGGACCCATCCGTCCGCTAATACTGTCCGCCGTCCAGCCGCCGTGCTACCCCTGCCACTGCGCCCATACCACTGCACCAATCCGCCCGCTAATACTGTCCGCCGTCCGGCCGCCGCGTTGATCCCGCCGCTGCCCCCGGACCACCGTACCAACCCGCCAGCTCCTGTACCGCTAATACAAAAACCATTAGCCGCGGCTCGCCTCCCTCCCCTGCTATCTGTGTATGGAAAGCTGCTGCCCTCACCACCCGTCAAGCTGTGTGTGTGTGTGTATTCGTCATTAGCACATACCTATTGTGTTCTTATTAAGTGGGGGTTTGTGGGTCCTCTACTTGACCCTGGATTGATTAAGTGCTACCTCAGCCTTTGACAAAACCCACCTCAAAAATGGCGCCCGAACAGGGACCCTCCTCCGCAGATGGTAGTGGAAAACCAAATACAACAACCACCAACACTGCCGGGGCGGGTTCGACGAACACACCACCAGAAACAACAACCACACCGGTTGCCGAAGGTACGATGCTGAATACCGACTCACTCAATTGGATCTACTTACTGAAAAGGGAGAAGCTGATAGAGGATTGCAAGGGACATAAGATTGCCGTGGAAGGCCAAACCGTAGCCGATCTGCGCCGCGTACTGAGAACGTAAGTGCAAGCAAAACGCACGAGGAAATCAAGGGAAGACCTACTGAAGTAGGTGGAGAAGGAATTAGAAGAGGACGAACGGAAACCAGCTAAACTACCAACACCGACACTAAACATCACCCCAACACAACCGACCAAGTCAATACCCGCCATCCAGGTACAAAATTTTCCCCTCGCATGCGCATAGGAGAGAACGCGCGCAACCGAAACGAGACGAAATGAGCACCGGTTAGTTAGTAAATATCGTCCGCCACTGGGATCTGCATTTATCGGGAGAGGAGTCGCTGCACCAATTTCTAGAACGAATAGAGGAGCTCGCGGAATGTTACCGCATCCCCGTCGACTGGCTCCTCCTAACGCTATTTTCGAAGGTAGGTGAAACATTTTTTCCGGCCTAAGCGTTATCTTCAACATTTAGAAGAGGCCATCCGACAACGCAAGCAACAAGCCCGAGCAATGCCAAGGACTACGTCCTCGCATTAAAAACGCTGATCCACCAGCACCCGACAATGTGCAAGGAAAACCACCTCGAGCGAATCTACGATGGCCTACGCGTTGAATAACGCCATTTCGTCAAGCGCAGCGAGCTTACGACGATCGATGAGCTCCTGGAAATAACGGAGGAATATGAACTGCTAAAAAGCGAGGAAGCGAAACAGGGAAAAATGGTGGTCCACAGCCTTCATCTTCAAACGGAGTACGATAGCAAGGAGTGCTGCTGGCGCTGCAAGGAACGCGGACACCGCCGCTTCCAATTCAGGGCCGCTGGAGAACGTTCTGCTCCAGGTGTATACAAGACAACATCCTCTCCAGGGACTGCCTATGCCCTTCGACCAACCAATTCACCGACAACAACAAATCCAGGATGCCGTCAAACTATGTGAGAGGAAGCCGCCAAGCATTATTTGTTCGGCCACAGAAGCCAATGGAACCACCAGCCTGCGAGCCCGCTTCCGAAATGCAAGTAGATGACCATTTCTACATACCGATAACCGTCGAGGGCATGAGCGTGCGCGCGCTAGTGGACACCGGCGCCACCCTTTCATACGTCGGTGAGTCAATACGAAATCACCTGGAAAGGAGCAACATCAAACCACGTCTTAACAAGCGGAGCGTTCAATTGGCAAACCAGCCGTGTGTCTACAGTTCGAATTCTTACCCAGCAAGGAGTACGTACCTAGGACGAACGAGTAACGCAATGCTGTCTGTCATCCCGAACTTGGCTGAGCAAATAATCCTGGGAATGGACTTCTTACGAAAAAGTGGAATCATCCTCACCCTGGATGACCAGCCGCTGGAAGCCACCGTGACCAAGAGAGCACCCGAACTGGATACGATATGCGCCTTAACGAGCCGAGAACAATTGAGCGATGGCCAAAACACGGAGCTTCGGATCATCTTGGCACACCACCAAGAGCGGTTTGGCGAAATTACCGGACCAAGCACTGCAGCCGAGCATACGATTCTCCTCAAGCACAACTGGCCACTGAAGCAACGATACTACCCCCGCAACCTGGCCATGCAACAAGTCATCAACGTGGAGGTGGACAAGTTACTAACGAGTGGAAGAATAGAGCCATGGCGAAGCGCAGACAGCTCGTGCTAGTCCGCAAAAAACAGGGCACTTGGAGAATGTGCATAGATTACCGTCAACTGAATGCCGCCAGCGAACCGGACGCGTATCCACTACCGCAAATTGGCGCCATCTTCAACCAGCTGAAGGAAGTGAAATTCATCTCTACTATTGACCTGAAGAACGGATAATGGCATATTCCGCTCGCCAAAGCATCGCGACCATACACCGCATTCACGGTTCCTGGCAGGGGATTGTTCCAATGGAAAGTTATGCCATTCGGCCTACAATCTGCTCCGGCTACGTTTCGACGCGCTCTGGATTCAATACTGGGGCCGGAACTCCAACCTAAAGGATTCGCCTACCTGGATGATGTCATAGTCTTGGGAGACACCGTCTAGGAGCACATGACTAAGTTGAAGGAAGTTCGAGCGACTCCAGAAACATAAAATGCAGGTGAATTTTGACAAAGGCAGCTTCGTCCAGCAACAACTCCATTACCTTGGACACATCATCAGCGCCGAAGGAATCCACACCGATCCCGGGAAAATATCGGCAGTACAGGCGATGCCAACGCCGCGAACCATCAAAGAACTCCGCCGTTTCCTTGGACCCGCTTCATGGTACCGTCGTTTCGTCGCCGACTTTTCTACCATCGTCGCACCGCTTAACCAATTACTGAAGAAAGGACAAACCTGGATATGGGCAACGCCGAAAGTAAACGCCTTTCAGGTGACCAAGGACAAGCTCACCAACGCACCCCTACTCTGCGGCCCCGAACTTCGGCAAACTATTTTTTTTACGAACCGACGCGAGCGGGGAAGGACTCGGCGTCGTGCTCTACCAACGCCATTCCGACCAAGAGAACGTAATAGCTTATGCCAGCCGTAGTTTAAAGGAGCTTGAAAAATGATACTCGGCCACCGAACAGGAATGTTTAGCCGTGCTGTGGGGAATACGCAAAATGAGACCATATCTGGAGGGATACCGTTTCACTGTTATCACTTATCACCATTCCCTAAATGGCTGCATTCATTGCAAAATCCCTCAGGATGACTAGCACGATGGGCCCTAGAACTGCAACAATACAATTTTGATATAGAATACCGTAAGGGAGCACAAAATGTTGTAGCTCACGCGCTTTCCCGGTGCCCGCTTCCATCTACCGACCAGGATACACTATACACAATAGACACCGACGCGAGCGACTGGTATGGAAAGAAATCCAAACAAGTAAATCAGCAACCGCAAGCAAATCCCGACTGCCAGATGATAGAGAACCGCCTTTTCCGCCACATCTCACCGAAAAATCAAATATCACGAGCGCCACAATGGAAACTATGTGTCCCAACCGATAGACGAGAGGACGTCCTACGATAGGTCCACGACGCCGCTGCCACCGGTCATCTTGGCGTGAAGAAAACACTCAAAAGAGCGCAAGAAAATTACTACTGGCCTGGAATGTTCCGCGTACTTAAGCATGTACGTAAATGCATCAAGTGCGCCGAATACAAGGTAGAACAGAGACGGCCGGCAGAATTGATGGCAACGATGCAATGTTCACGGCTTAGGGAAGTCGTAACCGCCGACTTCATCGGACCACTACCGCGTTCCAAACTAGGCAACACGTGCCTTCTCATGGTGGACAAGTTTTCCAAGTAGGTGGAGATGGTCCCAGTACGCCAATCAACAACTTCCAGTGTTATCAAAGCGCTGAAGGAAAGGATAATATACCGATTTGGTTGCCCGAAGACCTTCCTCACCGACAATGGGTAGCAGCTCGTGGAAAAAGCGTTGAAATCAATTCTGAGCGACCACCGCATCGAACATAAATTCACCGCAGCATACGCACCCCACGGGAACCCGACGGAGCGAGCCAACCGGGTCATCAAAACTATGATAGCGCAGCGTTCCAAGGAAAACCACCGCACATGGGATCAAGAGATTCCCCAAATCACGTTCGCCATGAATACAGCAAGCTCACAGCCTTGTGACCATCCGGCCCATTTCCCCTCCGCCCCCGCACAAGCTAAAGGGCTACCGCTGTGCCACCAAGGTGCACTTCCCCTCAGCCCACGTATCGGCCTACGGAGTTCCGGCTGGTACAACTCCGCCATCGTGCGGGCATGGTGGCGGTGGTGCCCAGCTAGCGGACCGGCACTAACCATAATTCATTCATTCCTCTCAGGTCCCTCCGCCGACGCCACTGAGACAGCGTCATTATAGGAAGCCGCCACCCGCGACAGCCGCTACTGGTAACCCCCAAAAAGGTAATCAAGTAGAACGTTTGAACCGACACCTCGCTTTGGCCACGCCACTGGTACGCGCTCGTTTGCCCTATTTTTGTATTCGCTATCCTACGCCGTTGTGCCGCTGCTACGACGACCGTTAGCCGCCGCTACCTTATCACCGTCCAGCCAGCTCTCTGATGCCCTCACTGCGTCCATACCGCTACATCCATCCGTCCGCTAGTACTGTCCGCGGTCCAGCCGCCGTGGTAGTCCCGCCAATGCGCACATACCGCTGTACCAATCCGTCCGCTAAAACTGTCCGCCGTCCAGCCGTCGTGCTACTCCTACCACTGCGCCTATACCACTGCACTAATCCGTCCGCTAATACTGTCCGCCGTCCGGCCGCCGCGTTGATCCCGCCGCTGCCCCCGGACCGCCGTACCAACCCGCCCGCTCCAACCACCATTAGCCGCCGTTCGCCTCCATCCCCCGCTATCTTTGTACGGAAAGCTGCTGCCCTCAATACCCCTCGAGCCGTGCTTGTGTGTGTATTCGTCATTAACACATAACTAATGTGTTCTTATTAAGTGGGGGTTTGCGGGACCTCTACTTGGCCCTGGATTGACTGAGTGCTACCTCAGCCTTCGACAAAAACCACCATTATTGGCATAGTACGCAATCATGTTGATGATCGGTTCTGTATTTTAGACGACTTTAATTTGCCTAATATTGTATGGTCATGTGTCAACAATAGTTCAAATCTAATTCCTACGAATGTTTCCAGTACCTTCGTGGTGTATCTTATTGATAATTTCTTAAATTTCAGTCTATCTCAAATAAATAGCTTCTCCAATCAGTTGTCTAGAATGTTAGATCTTCTTCATTAGTGATAATATTAACTGCATGGTGGCTGAATGTCTGGATCCACTATCTAACTGTGATATACACCACAAACCGCTTACGCTTGCCATAGAGTTTTACATTTTCGACAGCATCACTGCCGATAATGAGTCTCTCTTTTAGAAGTGGCAATTTTGATCAAATTTTTCAGGATGTCTCCCTGATTGATTGGGAAGCTCTTTTTCTGGGTTATGATCTTTCTGAGAGTTTTAATGTTTTTAAAAATACCGTAAACGAAATATGTATTAATAATATTCCGCGGAAGAAAAAGAGTCCAACTTAATCGAAAAAGTACTAAATATTAGCCATAAACAATTTTGGAATGTCAACATAAATAAAATCCGTGAGATCTTAATAAACAATAATTACCCGAGTACCCTGATACAAAATCTTATACAGCATAAGATAGCACAAATAGAAAACAAAAGTAGCATATTCTCAACAACAAGCACTGCAAGCCAAACGAAGAAGTTCTTCAGTGTGACTTACATACCAAAATTAACAGAGAACTTCGGCTCTGATATACCATACAACAAAAATAACACATGCTTGGCTTATAAATCAAATCGAACTCTACAAAGTATTTTCACTAAAACAAAAAGCCCTATCCCCCTTTCACAACACAACAATATAGTATACGAAATACCATGTGAAGGAACCGAACACGAAAAATGTAATAAAATATATATAGGTACAACAAAGCGCACCTTGGGTATTCGACTCAAAGAGCATGAGTCGGATATAAATAAAAAGAAAAATAATAAAACGGAAAGCGGACACTCTGTTGATCTAGGTAAAGCGAGAATATTGGACAAGGAAAGGCGGGAAAAAGTGAGATACACAACAGAAAGCTTAAGAATTATGCAAAATAGGGAGAGAACTGTTAATAGAAAGGAAGACACAGCTGATATCTCCGCCGCATATCTTTTATGTTTATAAAGTTTTTGTTTACATTTTCACATTCTTAGGTATTCACTGAACACAGCCTTTCATACATACGTACATATGTAAACAAAACATACCAATTATGTTTGATGATAAAAGTCCAGTTTAATGACAAGTGTACTACATATTACTAGTACCATTTTTATACTTTTAATTTTCTTGAATAACTTAGTTAGTTTATACTAAAATTGTGCAATTTGTGACGCCTAATGTAATCTAGGGATACATACATTTATATATGTAAGTTTTTCACTAAACAATCTGTTTGCTAAATTCTAACCAAAATTTCTTTTAATAACTTTCTTCTATGTACATTGCTGTTGTTATAAAATTACTGGTTTGTGATAAAAATTACTAAATAAATTCAGTTTCGCTCCTGAAGAAGCTAAGGTGCTTAGCGAAACGTTGAGCCGACATAGTGGAGTTTAATTTAACTTTGCACTAAGAAAATAATGGTCAAAAAGCCTATTTATACTGCTGAAAAAGAGTTGTTATAAAATTCCATGGTATGGTAAGAAACTTGTCTTGACACGACAGTCAAAATCTCCAGGATTTTAACCGCTCAAGTTTAGCAGGAAAAACGAAAAATAAAAAGACTTGCGTTAATATTCAAATATTTAATGTATGTGAGTATTATAACATACAAGTCAGTCTTAATCCTATATTAATATGCACATGTATATACTTAAATTCAGGTTACCTTTAAGCTCTCAGGAACAGGACGGCGGCTGGATGCGTGTTAACTCGTTCGGTAAGAAATCCAAGTGATCGAATTAACATTAAAAATTGTTAACGCCGGTTGCTGTCGAACGGTTAATTTATTCGTGCGATGTTTTAACATGGATAACTAGCACCGTTCGACCACCTCTGCTAACAATTTAAGTATAGAAAAATACGTATAGAAAAGTACGTGGGCTACCTTACAAGTTTGAGGTTTTGGGCAGTTGGCCTAAACATGCCGGCCCCGTTGCATGACGCAACCTTGAAAACATAACCGCGTAGTTGAGCCGTCGTGTTCCATCAAGGTTAACTTATAACTATTTACAGCTTCCCCGTCTTCATTATGAGCTTACTCTAGACAAAAAAAAACTGTAAAAAATAGACGTGGTTTTAAATTTCAGTGGCACGTTTTATTAACTTATAGAATTCAAAATGTATAGATCGATTTGATGCTAAAATAGAATAGTGTTCTTAAGCTAAAATAAAGTTGTTATGCAAAAGGAAAGGAGAGCCTAACAAGGGCCTGACATAACCCATCCAAAAATTGTATCTTGGGCCGACAGTGGGCCTAATGTGTCGACCGGAATTGCGCCCAGTAGGATCTTGGAGTAGATTTCTGCCCCGAGTACAAGGCGGACTGGAGCTGGGATATTAAAGCGTGGATCCGCCAGCTTCAAATTGGCATATTTTCCAACGATCGTGTCATCTAATGAAATTAGCGGTGTGCGTCGATGCAAATTGCGGACACATACTGCGTGCGTGGTAATAGTCACAGGCTGACCATGCTTCCCACGCAGCTGAAGAAAGCAACCCATCTGGCGGTTGATGTACGTTACACCAAGCTGCAAATCTCGGGCGAGATATTCGTCGATTACGGTGGTGGCCGCACAGGGATCAATCAAAGCTCGCACCAGATGTGCCTCTATTTTAACAACGGCGGTTGGTGCCACTGCTGTAAGACACTGTATGGGTTGTGGCGGTGCTCCAGTTGGGGCTATTCTTCCGGACCGGAAGTTCGAGATAGGCGTGAGGTGGAATGCTGACGATTCCACTCTCTCTTAGTGCCTACGGGTTCGTCGTCGGGCTCTTGTGCTCTTTTTATTGCGCGGTTGGAAATTTTTCATTTCCAATCCGCGGTGCTGTCGTCGTTCGTGTTGGAGCTGTGGTCGAAAACGCTGTGGTTTCTATCCGCTTGCTTCCCCTGGGTGGAATGCATGAGATTCCACTCTAGTACGCTGTTCCCGGCGGAAAGCAGACGTTTCCGCTCCAGAATTTGTGGCTTCAATGACCGTCTCTATATCTGACGCAAATAGGGACATACTGTCACTGTCATCAGCTTCCCCGAGTATAGGCCTCGTCGGTCGTCGAGATGACTTTGGCGCATCTTGTACATGTAACATAGTGTGGTGATCGTCTCCACACTTTTGGCACCTTCCGTTGTGTGTGCAATGACCTGCGCGATGCAATGGCGACAAACAATTGACACAGTGACGTGTCCTAATGACCTTGACCCAACGTTCTGGCGTAGAAAGGCTGCGAAATACTGGACAAACCCGTAGTGGATGCGTTTTCTGGCAGATGCGACAGATTAGTGGGAACTCGGTTGCCTCGGCCCTTTTACGTATTTCAGTGAAATGCGTCATATCTAGAAAATTAAACAATTCCCTAGTTGGAAACATTTTTCATCGTATTTAAAAAAACACCCTAATGGATGGCGAGCAATATGAGGTGGGTTTGTAGGTTACAAGCAATCCTAAGAGTTCCCGTGTGCAAAAGGCTTGAGATGCCGTTATTTTTAGAGATATTTCATTTGTAGACATGCAAGTTCCTCGGGAATACGGACCGAGAGAATGACAAAAAATTTTTCATGGTGGTATTTTGTTTTGGCTTTTACTATATAAAATATTGCCTAGTGTGGACACTCTATTATGCCTACTTAAGATTTCCCTACCTACGACGATATCGAATATCGATAACTTTTTCGTCGCACTAAGTTAATTAATGGCTGATGGCCATTAATAAGTTAAGTTAAAAAACGTGCAAGTGAACGAGCGTGGATTCGCGGTGCTTGTTGTGCGGGCGAAGAATGTTACTTCGGGAGTGTCGGAAGTGTGGTGTTAGTGTATAAGAAAAAATGAATTTAAAGTGAAGAATAATATAAATAATTATTCATAATATTTCCTCATAAAAGTTAAATGATACAAGAGGTGGTGTTAAATTGTTCGTGTTCGTGTGTAATTGTTTTATGGATAGTCCATCATGAAAAAACGATCGGAGTAGCGTGTGTATTGTACATTCGGGTGTACCAAGGAAACAATTTTTCTTTTCGCTTTCTTTTTTAGAAAATTTTTTTGTTAAATCACTGTTTTGTTTAGAAAGGGTTAATGCAATGGAATTGGTAGCGGATGAATTTTCTTTTACGTAACGCTACCTTTGCCATTGTAATATCCTTCTTTTCCATTCTTCCAAAAAAAAAATTTGTGA